>NC_086248.1:90234071-91491154 GCF_021018805.1 Prinia subflava
TGCAGACTTACATTTTGTTCCTCAGCTGTGTTTACAATTATATGGTGATCTTACTTAGGGGGCAATACCAGTGGCATTTGATAGAACCTGTAGAAATTGCACAGTTTTAAAAAAAAGCTTGACTTGAGCAGGTAATATTTCTTAGGAAGTGGTGGTGTTAATTCTGTGTGTTTGGAAATGTAAAGGGACACAGTCAACTGAATTTAAATCTGTTAATTTTGTCAAAATTAATTCTTTCAAATTGTACTTGCCTCTCAGTCACTTTTCAAGCTTTTTAACAATCTCATTTTATTTGATTTCTGTTATGAGAAATGCAAAAACAAGGGATCTAGTAGGTCAGCATGAAATGTTAGACAATATGCAAAGCAGTGTTTGGGTTCCCATCACTCTATAAGCACTATTGTAAAGCAGATAGTGTCAACTAACTCTAAATATTTGATCACATAGGAAGCTTTAGAGTTTTTTGCATTAGTTTTGTGATGAAGTTCTGTAGTGGAGGGGATAGATAAGAGGTGGGAGGAGGAGGAGGGAAGGCTGGGTATCAGAACTCTAGCACATAAAGTTAATTTACCAAACTGTGTTTTAACATGGATTTTTCTTTGTAAGGTGATCAGTGTGAACGGGCTCGACGTCTCCAGTCTAAAATGATGACAAATTTGGCAATGGCCAAGGATCGGTTGCAGCTTTTAGGTACCAGTTACAATTCATGACTTTGGAAAGTTTGTAATTATTTGCACAACTTCATTTAATGTATTCTTCTAAAATATTACTTTGATTTTTAAAGTGAAGGAGTCATTATCTTTGTAGGGTCTCTTTAGTTGAATTTTTAGTTGAGAGTAAGTGCTGTTGATGGATTTTGAAAATGGAATTCATGACCCACTTTCAGGTATAAAAGTAACTGAGAAGTCTTTATATCATAGTACTCTTGACTCATAAAATGAGGAAGTCTTGATTAATTCCTGATGGAGTTTGTTCAGGATTTTTCTGTTAGTACTGTAGTGAAATTTATGATATATTGCTGATCATGAGTGCCGAGTGTGCTTCCTGTAACTAATTCATATTCTGTTGGTTTTGCTCTCACTTATATTAACAATTTTCCTTATTACTGGTAAATAATAATGATGATGATGATAATAACTCTTTTACATCATGTAGACCATAGGGTTGTGAAACTCTAATTTTCTTGTTTTTTTTCTAGTAGTGTTCTATTTTAAAATTACAAGGTAAGGTCACTTTTTTCAGAAGCGTAGTGTTGTATAGCTTCAGCTTTATTAAAATTAAGTGTTGCATATAAACTCTTAACAGAGTAAAGATCCTCCCATCAAACAACAGACCTATTGCTCTGTGTAATACATCCTCTAAATTTAGAACTTTGAAAATGCTTTCATTTCAGTCAGTAAAATTAAAATAAGTATTATTTTAATTGCTCTTTAAGGGTATGCTAACAAATGTACTTGATTTTAACTTGCATGTCTCAGCTTTAATCTTAACCTCTCTTGTGTGGAGTTCTACTAACTCATTCTTCTGAGAGCATGTAGAGCAGATGGGAAAACTTGGGCTCTTTTCTCCTCTTACACTTTGTGATTTTGTGGTCCTACCTGGTCTTTGACAGGGAAGCTGTGACAACCCCAAGGAAGTGAGCCCCTTTTCTTTCCCTTGAGTTCCTAATGTCTGTAGTGTGTCTTGAAAAAAATGGAATGGGACAGGAGGTGCATGAGGCATCTGTCTTCTATGCTTTAATGTGCTTGTTTCTTGGTACAGTTTTAGTACACAGAGGAAAGATATTTTCCACTTACTAGGGTTAAAGGCTGACTTCTGGAGGTAATATGAACTAGGATACAATAGAATGAAAGTGATTACATGCTAACAGTCTTTTGTAAGGTATGGCTTGTTGCACATATCCTAATGGCAAGTAAGGAGAATTTCTTTCTAGAAAAAAACCTTGCTGTTCCTCAAAGCTTGAAGAGACAGTGTTTGTATTTTGTGGGTAGTGCTTCATCCTTGCTTGTATTACTCTAGTAGTGCTTGCAGTATTGATAAGTTGCTTATTTGCTGTGATCTGATTGAAAGAATCAAAGGGTAAAATACACAAAAACCCCTAAAGTTGAAATATATTCATCTCTATTACCAGAATGTGTGATCACATGCAATTTGTTTGCTTCATTCAGAGTGCAGATTGAAAGGTAAACAGATAGGATAGTGTTTATTATGTTAGTTGATGTAAAATAGTGCTTTATTTTATTTTTATTTTAAAATTATCAGTTAAGTACTTTGTTCTGCATAGGTTTTTGTTAATTTTTACTGAGGATGTGCTTCATACAATGTACCTAAAAGCAAAATTTGGATAAAAAGAAGCAAGTGAACTCATGTGTCCTTTGGGAAGACAAACTATATGTTTTGGAGAGATATTTCAATGGCTTTAAATACCTACAAGTTTGATCATTAGGATTCTATTTGAGTAATATTTTTATGCCATCTAACCAACTCTGAAATATTTATAGCATCTTTATTATTTTTGCTGTCATTTTACATGCGTTTTGTAGAAATTTAATCTAGAGTTGAATTCCATGTGCCATTCTAACCACACTTTTAGCCTGTTACTTACAGTAACAGATGTTTGGCAGTCTGTGTGGTGGAAAGATCCTTTGTAGTTGAATTAAGTTTGAGGCTCTTGAAGCTATTACAGTTTAATGAAGTGATTTTTCCTGTGACTTGAACTCATAAGAGTGTTGTCTGCTAGCTTTGTGGAATTTCTCCCTTTCTTAAGTCAGAAAAGGTAAATCCTTTATTGCATTAGCTGAAAGGATAAAACAAACCAGACAATAATACCAAATATTTCATCCTGCTTGCTAGATGGAGATGTGATTGCAGACTGCCTCAGATGCCATCCAGTCAAGCAGGTTACATTGGTACTACATAGAAAGCAAAAATTGGGTTATGCTGATTACAGCTATCCCTTGAAAGTGCTCAGTGTTGTTGCTTTTTTAAGTGTTGGTCCATCAGTGTAAGTTTAAGTTACATGACCCCACTGATGGGGGTGTTCAACACCACCGGTGGGAGTGTGGTATCTGATCACACCCACGTGCTACTACTGTGTTATCACTGTTTGAATGGTGGAAAAAGATGGAGCTACCCACCATGGGTGCTGGGTTTGCTACTTTCAGCCCTGTTTTCAACCTGAGCCTGAATTATTTTTCTTACTCTGTTTCAAGCTGTACTGTGCCATAGTCTAAAAGCTGAAGTGACTGCTGGTGTGTTTCAGGTCACCTCAAGGGGACTTGGTTGCTTTGACAGTCCATTGACAGTACTGGATTGTGCTGGCTGTCAGGGGACTTGAAAGTTCTTCCATTTGATTTGGTGGTGGCTCCTCATTTTTGACATGGTTTACGGTGTGTTGGTGGTGTGGTTAAACCTGCTTTCATGGTCTTCAAACACCTGGTCTCTCCTGGATGACTGATCACCCATGTTAGAGTCATTAAATTTGATGTATTTAGAATGACAGGAGGGTATGATATTTGTTTGCTATGGTCAATACACAGAACTTGGCAGCTTGTTGTTCCTAAAGATAGATGGCTTTAATGGCCAGTGCAACACTATTCAGTTCTAATGCTATTTGTGTGTTTTACCTAGCTGCGTTCTCTCATTTCAGAGGTACTTTCTGTTGAGGCACAGATTTCTGTCGTAACAAGTGCCTTCCTGTGTATTTAGTGTAGCTTCAGTATTTTGATTGAAGGGTGTTTGTGACACATAATTCAAATATCTGTCATCAGTATCCCCTTTGGAGGGTATTAATATTCCTCTATTCTGCCTGTATAAATACAGTCTTCAATGGACACCTTTTGAATATTTCACTTTATTAGAGGAGATGATGCTTTTTGCTTCAGGCTTATGTTACAGGGTAGCATTTTTTTTAGTAGAAATCACTTTCCTTGAACTCAGGCTCTGGGATTGCCTAAATAAGACAGTGGCTGCAGTGCTGTTTGGTAGGTTTATGTCAGTGATGTATCATCAAGATGAAATAATGAGAATATGTAAACTTTCTGTCAGTGTCTGGAAAAATAGGGAGAAAGCATTTAAGTGGAAGATGATGGTAACCTGTAATTCCCTGGAATAATATTTAAAAGCTCAATTTAAATTATGTTTGATATTCCAGAGGTTCCTACAGCTATAGTGTCCTTAAAGAAAGGTGATATATTTGCATTTTGAAATTTTATGTGCAACACTAAAATGACAGGTTAATAGGTAATGTGATGAGAGGACTCTGAATTGAAACAGGACAACAGTTGGATTATGTTTTTTCTTTTTGCTTTGGTTGGAGTTCTGGAGTTCCTGAATCTGTGGAACTAGCTAAGCATTGATAATTGTAGTACCCAGTGTCAAATTGTAGCATTGAAGCAAATAGCATTTCCTGAATTCCTGCACAAGCCAATTGATATTATTATGGTCACTCAGGAGAAGGTCTTTTTTGTTAAGCTCAGAAATGTTCTCCAAAACTCGGCTGATTATCTAATATCTTAAAAGTCTATTAATACTAACTTTGTTTCCTAAGCTTCCTGTGTGTTCTTTCCATCTGGGCTGCATGAACTGGGCAGGGAGTTCTGCTACCTCCTTTGGTAGTGCTGTGTCCACTAAAGTAGCAGACTCTGCAGTCAGTCGTACTGAGAGGACTTTCCTTACCCTTCTGGAGAGGAAAGCTTATGAGGTAACTTCTTGGAAGTTGCAGAACTTGTGGTTGTTCATAGGCTGTTCTGGTGTGACTGACTTTCTTTTTTTGTTTGACTCTTGAAAGCTTTCAGTTTAAGATGAAATTAACCTTGTGTACAGTACTAATCTTGAACTTTAGCTTTTCATAGTTGCCTGAGACTACCAAGTTTTCATTCTAAACCACATTTTGTTCAACCTAAAGAAGGAAGTGCTCATGCTTGTTGGTTGTACCATCTGCAGGCTCTGAATGGCACTTCTTCCCCCAGGCAGATCATTTATGATCTTAATCGTGTACATTTTCAGTACAATTTGTCTGCTTTTGCAATTTATGCTTTCATATTACCAGAGGCCATCTACCAGAGGCTTCTCTACTTGGTATCTCTTTTCTTGCAGCTTCTTGGTACTGTTATCTCTTGTGGGGGTGAGCAGAAGGAAAAATGAACAGGAGGGAATGAGAGAGCTTGACAGTGTATGCCTTGCATCCTTACTGACCGTGGTTGGTTTTTAAAACAAGAGGGGGGTATGTGAAATAAAGGTGGAAGAAGCAGTAAAGGGCCCCAAAAGTATGGCTTAAGGTTTTGAACTGCAGTGGGAAGAGCAGGAGTCGTAGCTGAGCTGCAGAGAACAAGTAGTCCTTAACTTTTCTTCTGTGTGTGCAGCCTTACACCTCTTTGACTTACGAGTTGGCTGTTTTTCATTACTTCTCAGAGTCAATTTCTTTCTCCTTAATCGCTAGCTTTATAAATATTGTATTCATGTGTTTCTGAAGTTAATCTTCCTAAAGAACACAATTTGCATGATAATTTTATTGACTTGATTTCAAGGCAATTAAATATCTAGAGATCTCAAAAGACATAACGTGTCTGTGGTGTTCTGCTTGAAGTTTGAAGGTTTCTATAAAATGTTAACAGGCTGTTACTGCTTAAGTGGAACATTTATTATGCAGAGAAATGAGGACTCCTTGCACCTGGTCAAAAGTAACACCTTGAGGAGGACTTTCAGAAATGTGTTATCAACATAAATATTTATTAAATTAAATTGAATTAATCCTGAACATTGTTTTTGAGAAGTAGCTGCTGGATTAATCACTAGACTGGAAAGATTGTTGTAATTAGCTCAGCCATGAAGGGTGAGTTTTAAAGCTGTTTTCAGTCATGCTCATAACTAACAGAATTTTCTTACACATTTGCTGAATGTGTAGAATAGATAGAAATATTCCTTTTATCTTTAACTATAACAAAGCCAAACTTGACGTTTCTGTGTTCAACATACATAAATTTTCTTGGTTCATTTTTGGTTTTTGTTTGTTTATTTTGTCCTTTTTCCTCCCTCCCCCTCTGTTCCACTATGTAGAGAAGCTGCAGGCAGTTTTGCAAATTTCCAAGCCGCAAATGGAGGTCTATAATGACAGTACTAACCTGGCATGCCGCAATGGACATCTCCAGTCAGGTGGGTTTGGTTTTACCAGCACCTATTGAGGGGATGTCTCTCAGTTCCTGGTGTATTGCAAGGCAAAATAATGCAATGCTGTATTCTGGCCCCACCAGCTTTAAAATAAAATGATTTATATGTCTGTTTTCAAAGGCTTTGTATAAAATACATTCCAGCCTTTCCATGGCTTTGACAACACCGTTTTATTTTGTAGTATTCTCTTAAAATGACTGTCCTAGAACTCAAATCTATTTACTAAGGCAAGATTTTAGAAAATACTTCTCATGTAATATTCTTCAAGGAATTACATTAAACCTGTTTTAGGAAGTGTCAGTGTTGGATATATAGGTTATATGTTGTGCCTACATTAATTACCTCTTCCTTTATGATGTTGTGAATATAGATTAAGCAACTTTAAATTTCAGGGGTTTTTTACATCAAGAAAGTGATGTGTAATTGAAATGAGGGGGGAATGACAGCAGCTCTTGCATTTTGTCAAAGAATGTTGTTTTAATGCTTGCCCAGAAGACTGAACCAAACTTACTAAAATAGCAGAAATAAACTTTTTTTGTCCATAAACAAGGTGTGAAGTTGTGGAAGTCTGAGGATTACCCAAAGTACTGAATATTTGTAGCTGTGGGATCCCTGATACAGTACCATGAAAGTCAGGCTATTAACAGGAATCTGGATTTTTTAAATGCCTGGTGCCTATGCTCCTGTGCTTGCTTTTTCTATCTTTTTGGGGTGTGGGGTGAGGTAGTGTTTGTTGTAAGAACATACTGGTAATACACTTTTATCTTACAAGCAGTGTAAAAAGATGGTTATGCTTCAATCTGCTAATCATCTTGCTGCTGTTCTTTATACACGTAAAACAGTGTTTTCATGTGGACAGCTCTAATAATTGAAAAACACAAATTAGATCACAGAATTTCTTAGAAAACTTTAGAATCAGTTTGCAGGCTACTTCAGGTAAGAGGACTGTTGTCTCTACCTGAGAAGATAAAGGTATTTCAGAGGTATTCAGCCCCAGGGCTCTGGCATAAGCTTAGTTTTCTGTCTGTGGAAAGTATTACCTGCCCTGTTGCCAATTCAAGTTGGGCTTTTTAAAAGTTAGGATTTGATGACGTACCAAACATGGTCATTCTTAGTTTTAACATAAAACAAGTGTCTTTTTGCCCATCATTTGGTCTAAAATTACATTTTCTTTTATTTGCCTTTAAAGGCCAAAGTCTTTACAGGTACTTTACAGTTTGCTTCATTGTTTTGTGTAAGATTCTATTCTCACAGCTATGTTGCACATTTTTTATATTTCCAAAGTGTTACTGATTTGAGATTCTTCGCTCTCTCAAGATACTATATGTGTCAGCCTTCTTGACCAATTTACTTGATTCTAACACAAATGACTACCTGTCCCTGTCTTCAGCATTTGTGGTTTCCAAACTTACATGAACAGCTAGAGATTTTTCTTGAAAGTTTATCTTCTGGATTTATACTGAGGTTTTTCAAGACCTCATAGTGGTGATATCACCTGTCCTGCAGTTGCAGTAGGCTATGCAGTAACTTGTCTGAAGAGTAAGAACAAGTAGCCTTGACCCAAACCTTTACTTGAAAATATTAATTTGATATTCATCATTCTTCTTCTCACAGCAGTTTTAAATTAGATGTAAAACAGTTTACCTATATTTTTCCCCTCAAATGTGCTTGTTTTCCTTTGCATTGTGGATTGTTGTTTTCTTTTCTTAAAAAAAAATAAGCTAGAGAAGGAGTTATGCCAGTCTTGCTAAAGGCAGAGTTTCAGTTTTATGAACTCATTTACTAGTCATACAATACTTAGAGTATTACAGTAATGCTGGTGTATACCATTTTACATGTAAATCACAGCATGATGGATGGCCAGAGAAAGCATTACATTTCTATTACCTCAACATGAATACTGTGCAGACAGCTAGTATTTTGTCCCAGTTTTCACATGGAAGTAGTTGCTGGCCTGTCTTTAATAGCAGAAATCTATTGGCAATGTTTGTCATGGTGCAAACATTCTATTTTTAATACTGAAATTTTCAAAGGAGTTCCCTGACTAGCAGTAAAATATTTTTAACAGCATAATTTGACAAAAGCAGATCTTTGACTGATGTGGCTCTGTCAGTTCAGAAAGGAGAACAGCTGTAATTCCTGTTTTGTGTAGCTGTGCTACCACTGAAAACATGCAGCATGTCCTTCTTAGTTGCTGGAGCTTTCTGTTAAGTAGCTTTTATTACTTGCATCTCCCTTTTTGGAAAATCTGAATTGAATTTTTGAAGAATTGCAGTTTGGGGGGCTGTTGTGATTGCTGATCCTGAATAATGATCAGTCTTGCAATTGCTGCAAGTTTAAAGCAGCAATTTAAAGTTTTTTGGTTTTGTTGGGTTTTTTAAAATGAAACTACTAACATAAAGTTACAGATAATTTTAGACCTGTGGATTTTTCTTCCAATTTGGTGTCCACAGACCATGTACAATAACTTGTTTTAGTCCATTTATATTGCTTATCAGTAGGCATATGTGTGGAATTTCTGAAGAATATTCCCTGATGATGTTTAACATGTCACAACTAAAGGCTGGAAATTGTTCTGCAGTACTGGAATTGCTGCTGTTAATTTGAATTTAAACTTTCTTTTGGATGCTTAAGAAGTTAGAGACTAGTGGAAGCTTGTTTATTGACATGTACTTTAATCTGGTTTAAATGCAGAAAAGAAAATATAATGGGTTTGTCTTTTAGAAATATAAAGGATGTTGTTATATTGAATAAATGAGCTACAGCTGCATAATTTTGTTTTTGCATTTCCAGGTATTTAATATAATCAATCTTCTCTTAGATTTGTTCAAATCTATTTGTACTGTATCTTTAAAACCAGTGTAATATAATAAGTATGTATATGATATAATATCAACTTTTAGCATTTCTCTTTGTAAGGGAGTCTCAAATTGCGCACCTGTGTCTGCAGCTTATTGCAATTTAACCAGTAGAAAACCTCAGACAAAATTTTGCTGCTTCCTTGTTTCTAATTTGTGTTGTGTGTGTGTTTGGATGGCAGATGAAAATTGCAGGGAAGCTTTCAGGACCAGACAGCTATTATGTCTGTGTAATCCAGTGGCGTTAGCCTGGAGCTATAAAGTAATTTATTCTGTCCAGAATTAGAGACTAAAATCAAACTGATTAAGCATCTATTGCTGTCCTGTAAGTATATATGAAGTAGACAGTTGAACTGTTCAGTGTTTCAAATACACTTGAAAAAAATCCATGGTGTTTCTTTGTGATTGGAACATGTTTTAGGTACTTCTTGCTGTTTTAAACAGAACAGTGAAACATTTGGCAAAAGGCTACAGGAGAGGTATTATGAAGGCATTAAAGTCACTTGCTATGTATTTCCAGTCTTCCAGTAGATAACAAATAAAAATGGGTTAGAAATGTGTTTGGAGGGGGGGTTTGCATTTGTTAGGGAAAAATATGTATCTTGCATAGTGGAGCAGTAGGAGCTGTCTGACATGTGATGTTCACTTAAACACCTCATGCTGTAAACTGTAATTCCAAACAATATGATAACACTTTTATTTGTTACTTCAATGAAAATTCATATATAAAATGAAGCTTCCCTGTGGAATTGACATTTGACAAACAACTACATTCAGGAGCTGTTCATCAGTGCTTCTTTATGTGCTACTCATCAGGACTGGCAGCAAAACCTGTAAACTTACCGGTCTTGAGTCCTGGAGTAAATCATAATTTGTATTAAACCTTGTCTCTTTCCCCTCCTTTCCTCCCTTCTGTTTCCAGCTGCCTGAAATACCCCTTACCTATGCAGTTTTATGGCCCTCAAAATTGCAGTGTCTGTGTATCATTCTCAATGTGTGGGAGTAGTTCTGGGAGAGTGAGATAATTGAGCAGCAACTTAGGGTGAAGGACATGGAGAAAAACCAGTTTAGGTTTTTGAAGCCTTCCCATACTGACTTCAAGCCAGTTGTGCAAATGAGGTTGAGATGGGCTAAAAAAACTCAACCAACCAGAATTCTACCTTTTTATTAAATTAGACCAATTGAAGTGCAGAGTAGCTAGATGTGTTAATAGGTTCATATACTGCTTTCTGAATTTGGAAGTTACTAAGTGTGTCTGATTTTAAAGAGTTTTTGACTTGGAAATTCCTGTGCAGTAATGACTAAGTAAATGTATCCAGCTCTGGAGCTGTGTGTGGTTTAGTCAGTAGCCAGTTTTGGTGGTTTTTCTTGTTTTGTTTTTTCTGTTTAGTCTTTTGTTTTTAACAAGAAACATATTACAGATAAATATACTTAATTATATTCTTCAGGTTGCCTTGTTTCTTGCATATTGATATGTCTATTGTTTATTGTGACCCCTGCAGAATTTCTGTAGCTCTAAAAAGAGGTAGATCAGTGACTGAAGAAGGGCTTTAGAAACTTTTCCTCTGAATTGTTAAGGATACCTGCATGCTGTGTAGAAATTTGTTCCTCGTACTATATTTAAAGGGGCTGAGAATATAGTAGTAATTAATTGATCCTTCCATTATACTGTTTGACTGAAGTATTCTTTAAAGTTGTAAACTCAAAAAGAGTTCAAAAACATTTTTAATTTTTTACACCATTTAAACAACATCATTTAAATGTTTAAAACATTTAAAATTACAAGGCTTTTTACTTACTTTTCATTAAACTGCAATGTCATAAGCTAAAAATTCTTCATAGAGCCACTAATTTCCTTAAAAATCAGAGTTCTTTGGCCTGTTCTGTAAGACTAGCAAGCCAAATTGAGTTGCAAGTTTCTACAATCCTAGTGAAGACACTTGTAGCTGAAATTTATTTTGAGCATCCTTACCTCTGATGCCCTATTTCTCTTACCTAATCAAAAGACTGCTTAATCCTTTTAAAAGGATATAAAATAAGACAGTATTTATCATTTTCATCTCAGACAACCATATTGTGCTAGACAGTTTCCAGTAGTGTATTCCCACCACAAAATATCCCCTAATCTAAAGCTCTGCTCTAATCATTAACCAGCCTGACCAACCTGCCTGCTTGATGTATCACCTTCTTACCTCTTAATCTCTGATTTGATGTTTTACACTTGCTATTTCTGTGCCAAGGAACTTTATTTTATTGTGTATCCCATACAGAGAACATAGACATCAAGTGCTATTTTGTTCACTCTGGACCAAAATGGCTTTTTGTAGTTTGATGACCTGTGGCCAATATTTCAAGTTTATCTGTCAGCTAATTTGAGACTTTCCTGCTGCATCATGGAGGTGAATAAGTAGTGTGAGGGAATGTCTGGTGATGTTTAAATATATTTTAAGACTTAATTTTTAATGTAGGAAGGTAAGCTGCTTCAAAGTTGTCCATTGAGAATTTACTTACACCTTGAGATTCCTGAAGTGAAAGCAAGTTGAAAGAAAAAACACCTGACAGTCACTTGCAAGTATAACTCCTACTGTAATTTTTCCAGATTAAAGTGCTTCAGTGAAGCTTCTCTGTGGACAGTGCTGGATAATGTTAGCTGACATCCAATTAACTAGCCTGCTAACATCACTTGAAGAATCAATACTCTGAATCTAAAGGCTTGGCATTTTGGGGTTATAGTAATGATGGTTTTTAAGAGTTCTTGGGAAAGAAGACAGCAGAACACAAGCCAGAAGACTTTGCATCATCAGAAATAGGTGGTGTTCTTCCCTTGATAACAGGACTAAGTTATGTCTGTCTTTTCTAAGATGGCTAACTAGGGTTCATTTTGAGAGCTCCTAAAAATTGGAATTTTGACTGTAGGTGAAAGCAGTATTCAGTATCCCCTTAAAAACACTAAACCTCTTTAGAAATGTGCATTACTCTTCCATAATGCAGTATTAATGTTTTGACGCTTCTATCTCCTAGTTGCAGTTGATGGTGAAAGTACGACTGCTGCAAATGTTCTTATGACACTGCTTTTCTTTATAGAAAGTGGAGCAGTTCCAAAAAAGAAGGACCCCTTAACACACGCGAGTAATTCCCTTCCTCGTTCAAAGACTGTCGCAAAAACCGGATCCACAGGCCTTTCAGGCCACCACAGAACGCCCAGCTACAGTGGGGTGTCCTCATCTGTGTCTAGACCAGCACCCAATCCTACGCCTTCAGCTCACAAGGTATAGTGAGGATAAATGTGGAAGTAAACGCTTGAAAAATCAACTGTAAATGCCAAAAGAGGCTTTGAATTTAGTGCCTTAATTGCAGTGCTGTAGCAGCAAAAAGTTTTTTTGAAAAAACTGAAACTCCAGATTTTTAGCCAGGCCTCTTGAGATATGCTGCAGAGTGAATTTTAGAAATTGGAGGGCATCAGGTGGGTGCATGGGCAAAAGGATTTTAAGGATAATCACAGTAATAAACACTGCTTGTTTTAAAATTGTGTGGGAAGCTAAGTGAAAGTTAACTAGAAGAAAAATAAATGTTACTTCTAGTATGTAAAAGATGGAGGGGAAAACCTCTTACTCCAGAACAACAGGACTTTTTCCCCCCTATATGTTGTTCTCTTCTAAAGCATGCATGCATGCACAGGTTCTTTTGCAACCACGTTGAAAAGCAAGTTATGGTTAGGCTGGGCCTGAAACACAGAAGTAAATCCTACAGAAAGAATACAGAAAAATACAGCATTTCTGTTGACCTGTCTTTTCCCCTTCCATCCTTATTACCCAGTAAAGCAGAATAAAGAGCAGAATGGACTGAACATAAACATTCTGTTAAAACATTATTGCTGCTATAATATGATATGAGGACTTTTAAGTGGCCTGTTAAAAAGTATGACAGAAGTAGGAGTTCATGCATATAGAACCTGTGTAGCTTATTTCTAGAGTATGCTGGGGGAAGATACTGTAGTTAAGTAAATGAATTATCAATCAAAAAAACCTGAAGCCAAAGACCCTTCACAGCTGGAGCCTAAGATATTCTACTCCTGGTTGACTAATAATGATAGTATGATTATAGCAAAATACAGCATTAGAATATTGGGTATTTGTTAACATGCTGTTTTACTGGAGCAAAGGAAATGTAGATCTTATTTTGTTTAACACTACACTTTCAAAGTATTAATCTGGGGGTTTTGATTTTCTTTTCTTGCCCCCTCTCCAGGCTGCTCCTAAAAATAGCAGAACAAATAAGCCTTCTACTCCTACTACTGCTCCTCGGAAAAAGAAAGACACAAAGATATTTAGAAATGTGGACAGCAATCTTGCTAATCTTATCCTAAATGAAGTTGTTGATAGGTAAGTATGAAGAAAAGTAGGCTTTTCAGTCTGGTAAATCAGTTTTGCATTGAGTACAGTCTTAGTCCACTTGAAATGAAATTAGTACTTTACTTGGTTGAGTTTTTTTGAGGATCTTTTGGATGGGTTTTTTAAATTGTTATTTTGGCAAAAGGATATTTTAAAATACTTGACAATATAAATTGTAAATTTTCTCAAAAGGATTCTGTATAAATAGTCAAATGCTTTAAATTAGTCAGCTGCAGCTGAAAAAGAATATCTCATTGTTAGACTAATTAGTATTCCATTTCTTTGTTAGTGGGCCAGCTGTCAAATTTGATGATATCGCTGGGCAGGAGCTGGCTAAACAAGCTTTGCAAGAAATTGTCATCCTTCCTTCTCTTAGACCTGAGGTAAGCAATTGGGTTTTGCTATCAATCTGTGACAGGAGCAAAGAAATGTACTGTGCTTCACAGATGAAATGATGATTTTTGAATCCTGTTTTTACTGATTATGATTGGGTAAATGTGGGGTCCTAGCCATCTCAGAATAGGATTTGTGTGTTAAAATACTACCATGAAATTCCTTGTCTTCTGGTTAATCAATATTGCAGAAAGTGACTGGAGCAAGAAAATAAAAGCAACTCCCAAAAAACCCAAGTCCAAATCAAATCAGCAAACCACAATCCTCTAAAAAACCAAACCAAAAGCCACGACACCCCCACAACCTCATCAAACAAACAAACAGCAAACAAACAAACTTTCTCACCATTTGTCAGGCTGACTGTTCCAGATAGCTATAGCTGTGTGCTATAGCTGTGTGTGCAGCCCTATATGGCCATGTAAAGGACAAAGCCCACAACTGGAAGGGTGAAATGGGAGAGGTTTGTATAGGTAAATTAGATCTATCTGATTGGAAAAATGTCATTGTTGTTGTGGTCATCCTCTCCGTGAGGATGTTGGTTAAACACTGAATAATTTATTCAGAGATGGAGAGGATGCAAAGAAGTGTTGTGAACAAACAAATACACTGAGATATATAACATTTGAGGGCAGATTTCCTCTTCACTTTACTATATGGAAGTTGGTCATTTAGGCTTTTATTTATCATAGATGGTACCTCTGTACCTCAACTACTGTGACTGCCTAGATTCAGGCCTAGTCTGCATACTACTGGAATTTTCTGAGTTACTTTTAAGAAAGAATTAAATTGGTCATTTCCTAAAGCTGAACTTACTAGAAGTTGCAGTACTTTTGAGGAAATTGTGTGCAATGATTTCCTACAGTACTCTCATGAGACCCAACCTGGAGTGCTGTGTTCAGTTCTGGGTCCCCAGCACAGGAAGCGCATGAACCTGTTGGAGCAAGTCCAGAGGAGGAACAGCTAGATGATCAGAGGGCTGGAGCACTTCTCCTGTAGGGAAAGGCTGAGAATTGGGGTTGTTAAGCTTGGAAAAGAGAGGGCTCCAGGCTTAATACATTATTTCAGTATCTGAAGGAGACGTAGAAGAAAACTGGTGAGGAGCTGTTTACAAGGGCAGGTAGTGGCAGAACAAAGGAAAATGGCTTCAACCTGAGAAGGAAGAATTAGGAAGAAATTATTCACTGTGAGGATGATGAGACACTAGAACAGGCTGCCTAGAGAAGTTGTTGATGTCCCATCCTGGAGTTGTCCAATCCAGATTGGAAGGGGCTTTGAGCCATGTAGTCTAGTGGAAAATGTCCCATGACAGGGAATTTGGAAGCAGATGATCTTCAAAGTCCCTTCTAACCCAGGCCTACTTTATGATTCTATGATTATTGAAGAAAAATTGCTGTTTATGCTTTTTGTTTGCTTGTGGGTCTCATTTGTTACATGAACAGGTGACCAGAGTTGCTCTGTGGTTTTCCCCTTAATGCAGCTACTGGTTTTGAAGCAGCATGGGGAAGAAACCCTAAACCTGGCACAGCATCACAGAAATACAAACTGTAAGGAGAACAAAGCTTTGGCAACAAGTGTGTGTGCTCAGATGTTGTTATACAGAAGGAAGATGTCATTATAAGCATCTGTTACTACAGTGCAGTAGTATGTCAAGTGTGTTGTTCAGTGACACCAAGACTGTCAGCTGGGTGGGAAGGACTTGGAGATGGGAGGCTTGGAATAGCTTTTCCAGTGATGTGGTGTCTTCAGTAAGGTCGTCTCATATTACTGTAGCTAACAATTGGCTGGCCTGACCTTGGTGTAGGTTAAGATGTAATAAGGACAGAGAATCCCATGAACTTTTAAACTTTCCTTGGAAGTAGAGAGGGTTCGTTTTATTCCTTGTAAGTGAACACAGTAGATGTGGCAATTATAGGGGGATCCTTAGTAAATTAACACTAGTTCAGTCTCAATTTTAATTAGTTTTGAACTCAAATTCATATTTAACAAGCCAGTGGTTTTTTTGTAAGTGAGCAAAGGTTGAGGTACATAAACAGGAAACTTTGGCTGCAGCCATTTCAGTGGTAAGATGCTAATGAAGGTGCTAGCAGTTAGTTTAGACCATGTTCAGTATAATTATCCTGTTAACAAAAACTTGAAAAGCTTCATGTATCTCAGTAATAAGTGTCAGTGCAGCTGAGCTGTAGGTGATGATTAAGGTGAGGAAGAGTTACAGATTTGGTCTGGGCTGTGTGAAAATGGTGGAACTCCCCAAGAATTATTTCAGACAAAGGATGCACATGGTGGTACACAGCATGGAGGGTAGAAAGACTGGAGTGTTCACTCAGCAAATAGCTGGGTAACTACTTTCAGGGATCAGAGTCAAGCACCAACAAAATGCTGTGGATGATGAAATAATAGAGAAAACATAGAATAGAGTGTTGGTCAGTCATGACAGAAGTCCAACACTGGTAATGGAGCTATTTGTTGTCATGGATATTGTGGAAGGAAATGCCTGCCCACAGTGCTGTTTGCACATGGGATGTACGTAAGATAACCTCCCTATTACCTTTGCTTGTTTATTGGAATTATTGGAAGCTGGAAGGGAGGAGTGAGTATGAGATCAAAAGAGAAATTCTGAAACTTTTGAGGGGAGGGTTAAAGATGAAGTGCTAGAGAAAACAGGCAAGAGTAGTAACTAAAAGTTACATATTCTGTGAGAATTTGTAGACTTGCTTGCTATAGTGTTACATATGGTGGGGGCAATTTTATAGAGTGAGAAAAAAGAATCTAGTGCAAAGTGAGAGAGAGATGACTATCAGTAGCATAGAGTAGGTGGTTGTTAAGTAATGTTTTAAATCATTTCACTGAAAGCTTATCTTCTCAAGTTTCATTTAATAAGGAAAGATGAAGGAATTCTTCCATATGAAGTTAGTAAGAACACTGCTTTAGCTCTCATACTGTACACCTGGATTACTCCCTTTTTGACTGAAATTGATGCTTTAAACTTGATAGGCTAGTCTGTCGTGTGGAAAGTGTTTTAAACTGCTTTCACAGTGCATCCAGGCACAGAACAATTACAACATAATTTAGCTGCTGTGTGGGAAACAATAGTGGTGTGCATTAGGTCCAGTTAGTAACAGAGTGTAGTTCTTTCAAAGCCTGTACTGTTGTGGCACTCACTGCTACTGTTAGTAGTGCTAGCAAGTGTCCTCAGGCTTAAACCATCCTCTTACAAAGGTAAAGCAATGTGTTATTCAAGTCCTTGATGATAACTTATGATGGTGTCCTTTTCAGTTATTTACAGGTCTGAGAGCTCCTGCACGTGGTTTATTGCTGTTTGGCCCACCAGGAAATGGGAAGACAATGTTGGTGAGAAAATTACTTCGTGCATGAATTGGTGGGCTTAAAATGTAACCACAGGGGGTGGCTTTCAGTTTGGGGCTTACACTAATAAACTCCACATTCTTACAGAATATGTATTATGCTGTCATTGTATATATAAAAATGCAAGGTTGTTCTTGACCCTGGATTTTATGGAGGGAATTGCCAAACTGTTATCTTTAATTATTTTTATTATGACTAGTAATATATTAAAACTTAAACCAGAAAGTCCAGGTTTCATTTTCAGAGAGAGCAAAAGGAAGTGGGTTAATTGTTTTGCACAGCAGTGATTAATCAGAAATTATCTGCTCTCCACTGAAACATACTAGAAGTACATTTTGGAATTGGGGAGGGAGCACAGTAGCAAAAAAAGGGATTGTCTCACTTGCACACTGCTGTGCAAAGAGTGCAAGGGCTGTGGAACTGCCTGGCTACAGCCTTTTTCTCAGGCTGATGTGCTAGATGCAGGGAACTGCAGCACCGTGGCTGTGCACCAGGCAGGGAGCACGGAGTGTCCCTGTCACATGGTGTGGCTGCAGCTGCACACTCCTGCTGACACTGGAGCTGGATCAGCGCTGAAGTGCAGCAGTGTGAATGTGGAGCAGCTCGTGCAGGCTCATCTGTTATGTTTGACATACTGGAGTACAATTGCTAATCACTAAAATTAGACTCAATAACCAGGGAATCGTAATTTCTTGAATATGGTGAAACTGTTGAAGAGGGTAGTCTGAATGAGCATTCCAACTGATTATTTTCCCTGGTTTTCCTCTGAAAACAGCTTTTGCATAGATAAGAGAGGGGAAAAAACATAATTTTTTATGTGATTTGATCCAACTGATGCCTTAAATTACCATCCTAACTTCGTTAAAACTGACTTAGATGTCTATTCAGGAGAAATTGAAAGGAAATGGAGACTTTTATTCTTCTGAAGGCGAGTTGTATTTGGCTGTGGAGCTAATGGGATTAGAGAACTCTATGGGAGTCTGGAAATTTCTTTATTGGTTTGACTACATAGCCATTCTCATTTGTAAGTAGCCTGGACAGAAGTTTTCTGTACCATTTTTACAAGGTGCTCCTTTTCAAAACTGTCCCATCAGGACATGAGTGGTCACTACAGATGCAGAGAACTATCTTCAATATGATAGTTTTTAAAAATACTTTTGTTTTTTCCTCCTTTCCTAGGCCAAAGCAGTCGCTGCAGAATCAAATGCTACTTTCTTTAACATCAGTGCAGCAAGCCTGACTTCAAAATATGTAAGTAGTAGCTGTAAATTACATTGATTTGAAAACACCCATGCTTTAATTGGGGCTTAAGAAAGCCAGAGACTTCTGATGAGTCCTTGGTGAACTGTTAGCCTAGAATGAACATAGTTTTAAAAAGTGACTTGTGAAGTAAAAAAAATTTGTTCTGTGCTTGTGATAAATCAACATCAAAGGTTTTTTCATCTCAGCAATGGCACTGGCAGTAATGCAGATGTGTGGTTATGGGGTTTTTTTGTCTTTAAAAAGTGACTTAGCTGGGTTCCAGCTCTCTTTCACCCTGGTAATTTAGGCATCAAAATCTCCTGACGATTAACTCAGTTGTCATCATAAAAGTTGTAGTGTTTCTTTTAAGAGGTAAGCAATACTGCTGTATGTAATGAACCAGTGATAATCTGAATATGTATAAATGGACTGAGTCTGGTTGATCACCAGCATGATTTTTTTGTAGGTCCTTCTGTTAGTTGTCTTGTACTAAAAGTTTTTAACCCTCTACAAAACCAGTTTATTGTTATTTTAGGTGGGTGAAGGAGAGAAACTGGTGCGTGCTCTATTTGCAGTAGCCAGAGAACTTCAACCTTCTATAATTTTTATTGGTAAGAATTTAAATGTTCACTTGTATTTACTTTCTTAAATAATCTTACTTACCAAAGACTAGTAAGTAATTAACTGTTGGAATAGTTGGATAAACTTCTTTGGGTAATTCTGCAGCTCAGGACAGCTGTCTCAGATGTGACCTGCTGGCCAATCCGTAGTTCATATAAAGCATGTTAGATTACTGTTGTGTTATTTAGTTGGTGGTAATAGTGGCAAGAGGTGCTCTCAAAAAGAATCATACTGTACTGCCTTTACAGACTAAGTCTATTAAACTTCAAACATGAAAATGCATTTTGCTTGGCCTGAGTAGCAGTTTATCATCAGAAAAGTATTTTTTTCCCCTCTCATCTGTGCTTGGCATTACCTATTCAAAGGCCAACACATCTAAGATCTGTCTGTCTCCTAAAGAGCAAAGATCTGATCTTTCTTAATGGAGCCCTATATTAGCAAAGGAACTTGGGCAAATACAAAGACTTTGATGTTGTATGTTAATTAAGATGTATTTCTTTGGTTTTTAGTATGTTAATTAAGATGTATTTCTTTGTTTTTTAGATGAAGTTGATAGCCTTTTGTGTGAAAGACGAGAAGGTGAACATGATGCTAGCAGGCGTCTAAAAACAGAATTTTTAATAGAATTTGATGGTGTAAGTATTTAGTCTTGTTATTGTTTGATTTAGCTAAAATTGGCTAATGCAGTGGGTACCAGTACAACCTGTAGGTGAATTACAAAGGGTTTGGCTGCTGGGGCTTAGCTCAGCCTCCCTCCCACCTCACCATAATTGCCAAAAACCGTTTTTGATTGTTCCTAATTTTCTACCTGCTTGCTGTGGTATTCTGGAAGATGAAGGCTGGACTGAAAGACAGCAGTCTGGAGATGAGTTGTAATAATGTGTTGGAAAATTATGGACAGATGGCAATTAGTAAAGGAGCTGTGAGGACAACTGTTCTTACAGGGCAAGAGGGACATTTGAGGGTCATGGAGAGTTGAATCTATGTTTTCCAATTGCATGGCTTGATGAATCGTTTCTTTTTATTCTGGCAAAGCAAAACAAGATCAAATGGCTTTTAAATAGTTTTTGGTTTCAAAGGAATATGTGTCACAAGCATGCACTGTCAAAGGGGTGAGACTTGAAGGATGAGGATTTCAAATAGACTAGTTCAGATTATATATATATATTTATATATATATATATATATATAGGTATCTCATGTATACACAGCTCTGACACATCAGAAATATTAATTTCTGTATTAGTACACCTTTTATTGAACTATAACATTTTTCTTGGCATCATAAGCTAGAAAAGATAAAATCCAGTAAGAAGTATTTAATGGCATTCCAGGAGGAGGAACTGGATTTCAGTGTGGGACACAAACACAAATGAGTATCAGAATATTTTTCTGTCACAGCACTGTTCTTGTATTGAATAATTTTAGTTTGTGCTCCATTAGTGCAACAGAATATTGGTGCAATGGTGAAGCAACAGCAGTGAGGTACAAGAGGAGCAGATAAAGACATGGAGAGACAGCAAGGTTGGGAAAAGCTCCAAAATGGGTGAATCAAGACAAATAATGCAATGTGACAGAGATATGCAGATTTTTCCCTTAAAATAAAAAGGGGAAAATAAATATAATACAAAGTTTGTTGACTTAATATTTAAGGTGTAACTTGTCATACAGTATTTTTGGAGAACCTTTTAACATGGTATGGTAGCAGTGAACCTAAATTTATGAGGAATTGAACACTAAGCGAATAGTAATGTCTCTGATAGCCCAATGCTTTCTCTGAAGCTTAGAAGCTCTAAGTCTCCATATTCTTGGGTATAAAATGAGTGACTTGGAAAGGAAATTTCAGTGTCTTTCTGCTATTATGATTATTTTATATCCTAGTTTGATTACTGGGTTCGTGCAAGGCCTGTGTTAGATCGCTGTTCTGATTATGTGATCCTCACTGTACTTTAAAGTTTTGATTCTCACCCTATAGGCTTCAAAACAATGTTTGGTGTTAAAACCCCAGAACAGCAGAAAGTCTGTGGCTTTTTCAGCATAATTATCTACTAGTGACAAAACTTATGAGTGCCTTTTATAGTTTCACAGTCTCAGTTTTTTCCAGAAAGACTTTTTTTGGTGTTGTGGTTTTTTTTTTTTGCTACCTTTTCCTGATTTGACTTTACATTTATCTGAGGAATATTTTAAACCTATTTTAATGGAAAAAAACCCAAAACATGTATATAGTTAAGATCCCATCAGTGTGCTGAATACATGGCAAGTTTCTAACTAGTTTTGTAGTATTTCTGCTTAATGTAGAGTGTGTAAACTGAAAGCTGTCTTACCTTCCTTTGTTATATAGGTGCAGTCTTCTGGAGAGGACAGAATACTTGTGATGGGAGCAACAAACAGGCCTCAGGAGCTTGATGATGCTGTTCTCAGGTATCAAAATGTCTTTTTCTGAATATATAGTAAGATGATATTTATTTTGAAGAACAGGTTTTGCTTAGTGTCTTGGTGAAGTTTTGCAATAAGTAAAAGCTGTTCATCAAGGCTAAGTTATTTAACCTCTCAAAGAGGGGTTTTACTCTTCTTTTGAGATGCATCTGCTCAATCATGATTGTCTTGGAATTGTCTGAAACAGTAGTACCTTTTGAGATCAAGTCAGTGTTTTTTAAATTTCTTGAATTTAATACTTTGCTTTTTTTGTTATTTGGGTCTTAATGGCAGAATAAAGGATGAAATTTGATCAGTATTCCAGATGGACCAGAAATCCAGTATTTCTTCTTTGTGAATATTGTCTTCTGACATCCCATGCAATTACAGATCTTGCTGTAGATTTGCCTTAGGACTTTTTTGTTAAAAGTACTCATACGTTATTCTCTCCTCATTCTTGATTGAGGAGAATAGATATGTCAGCACTGCCTGAAGAAATGATTCCAAAGACTTTTTTGTGTAAAAATTAAGAGATGCTTCATTTCATTGCTGGTAGACAATGAAGTGGTATTTCTCTTTTAGAGTGTTTCCTCTCTGGGAGGAGTCTTATAACTTCAGATAAGAGTAAGGTGGCACCAATGGCTTGTACATATTTTTTGTATGGTTGTTGGTGCTTTTTTCAAAATTGCCAATTCTGCTTCCTAGAATTTGATGATGGAAATGAAATTTTGTCATTTAACCAAACCAAATGTGAGATTTATATGTGCTAAATAGTTACAGAATAGTGTGAACAATGTATACAATGTTTGGGTTTTTTTCAGACGATTCACCAAACGGGTATATGTGTCTCTACCAAACGAGGAAGTAAGTATTGTTTTCCACTCATTTTTAGACAAGACACTGACAGGCAATTCTTAACCTGCCCTTGAGGATGGTTACAATTCTGTGAACTAACTTCTGGCTCACCTTGACCATAAACACTGTGCATTAATTCTGGGAACTACTTTAAGTTTTTGCTTTTTTTTTTTTTTTTCACTCATACTAGTAGCAAGTCTGGTGGTAGCTACTCAGTATTCCATGACTAGTGAGGTGTTGCTTACAGACCGGCAGATGTGGGCAAGTCTGAAGTAGGACTTACAGGAGCATGTTTGTTTGGCTGAAGGGGAGTGTTTTATTGCAAAAGATAAAAGTAATTTTCCTAATGTTTTTCAGTTCAACAGGAGATCAGGACTTTTGATGAAGAGTCTAATAACTTATTCTTGATAGTAGTAGTCAGGCTCTTGATCTTGTTTTTACTCAGTCCTTATCTCTGCTCCTGAAGAGATGATATTGTACAATCTAATTGGCACAAGCACTATAGGCAAGTTTAAACTGGTGAAGCACAAAAGCAAAACTGACAAAAGCGTAGTTCTGTCCTTGCAACACAATTTTAAGTGTTCCATGAAAATCAGTTTTACATCTGATAATTTTGTCTTCTTTTCAGACAAGATTGATTTTGCTAAAAAATCTTCTAAGCAAGCAAGGAAGTCCATTAACCCAAAAAGAGTTGGCTCAACTAGCTAGGTAAGTATTTTGTAACCATACTAAATAAATACATTCCTCTACTGCCTTCATTCAGACTGTTTAATTCATTCAAAATGTAACTCATGTAAATCATCCGACAGCAACAACACGAATTGCATGCATTTAGGAAAGATGGTTCCCTGTCAGGGATGTTCCCTGTCATATAAAGTGTTTTTATATATACATAGGATACACCCAGTCAGGTCCCTGTTGAAACATGCTCATCAGCTCTTCCTTTGAGGAGGAGGAGGGAGGAGGATGCTTCTTCCCACCCGTCCCTCAAGGAGTCCAGCTCTCCTCCCTGATGCAAAAAGATAGTGCCAGTTTTGCACTTGGCATTCATTTCAAATAAAAGGCAAGTTTTCTTTGCTGGTGCCTTGCTAGGCTTGTTGAATGTATTACCCACACAGCAGAGCAAGCACTGGAGAATTTTAGGTTCTTCTCACTTTCAGATTTGATTGGGAAAATGTGGGTTAATTTTTCCCTGCAGTTATGAAACTGAGTTGTTTATGTTTTTTATCATTGAGATTGACACAGTACTGCTGTTAGTCACCTGAATCTCATAATGGGTGTGAAGGAGATTAGACTAAAAAGCAGGTAGGGCAGGAAGGAGTGAAAACAGAGCATGAAATAGCACAGATAGGCAGGTGGATGTACTTCATCTGTTTCTCTTTGTAGTAGTACACCAGAGGTTAGTACAGTGTTAGATATAGCATTTGTCAGCCTCTTAGTAATGTTGCAAAAGTTGGTGTGTAATCCAACTGAATATATTCCCTCTGTGCTTGAAGGTTGTTAGCTCAGGCCACATTTAGGCTGCAGTAACAGCTAACTGGAGGAAAAGCACACTCAGTGTCCTGTATTCTAACTGCAAATATAAGAACCAAATTACAAATGCAATTTAAGTACACCATTTTTAAAGGTTTAGAGAAAATGTAAAAGTTGAGCATCCTGCCTGTTTCTTTTTCCATCTTTCTTTGTTTTGAAAGAGAGAAATATTTAACTCCATTATGATTTTGTGTTCCTTTGCTCCTCTGCAACTTTTTCTATAAACTGTAACAGAGTTCATGATCTCCAGAAGACTCTTGTCACCACAGTTAGCCACTGCTCTATAAGGGTGGTGGTTTTGTTTTAAATTTTCCTTTAGGTAACCTGTACTACTCATTTTCACTTACATTGGCATTTTGTATTGGTGGCTTCCTGGTTCAGTGGAGGCCTTTATTCTCCAAAGTATTTCATTGGTTAACGTGGACATTAACTCTGATTCTGGAACAGTGCCCACAGAGTTTGGCTCCTTGGTTTGATTTTTTTTTTCTCCTCTCTACTGTGTAGTTCTGAGAATTTGGATGATCTGGCAGGTTTATAAGACAAACAAACCTCAGTGGGTAGCAGAATTTACCTTCCTTTCAGTTCACTTTGTATCATATTAAATATGTGGTATTGGTTTCTCTCATTTTACTGATTGGATTGAAAGAGTACAGGACAGCTGAGGTTTTGGTTTTACAGTAATTAACAAATGTTGATAAAATACTGGTACAGAGTTCTCCTAAGAGAAATAATAAATGTGCTTGGGATCAGTTTTCATCTACAAATCCTAGTTGCTACCTTTTTCTAGAATGTTATTTGGGATGTGAATATCTGTACTTTAAATTTAATCTGTGCAAGATCACTTACAGTGAAATATAGATCACTTATAGTGAATGTACTTCTGATTTATTAAACTTGCAAAATAACATCAAAGTAATACTCCTTCTGATTAAGTAACATTTTGATTATGTGCAATTAAATTGATGTGGTTTGAAGCAGGTTCTTGGTTGTTTTCCTTCCTCCTTGACCCTACTTTTTCCTTTGACAAAGAATGACAGATGGATACTCTGGAAGTGACCTAACTGCATTAGCGAAGGATGCAGCACTAGGCCCTATTCGAGGTAAGATGCAGAGATTTTTATTGAGGTTTTGACATTAGAGATAATTTTTTTTACATGTTTGTAATTCTCAAACCTCTGAAATCTAACTTTTTACGTTGGATTTTACTCTGTTCCACATAATAGCACCTTTGTAAGATTTGCTTACACAAAACCTTCAGCATCTCACCACATGAAACAAGATTTGTGTCATAGTAAAAAAGCAGTGTGAAGTATTGCTCACTGATTTGTAGGGTTTTTAGCTACTATTTTTCTGAGGCTGGTTTCAGTTCTGTTGTAGCTAAATTATTACTGGAATAGCAATTGCTGATTGCATTACTTTTATAAGTGTGTCAAATCTCTTTCAAGTCCAAGGGAAGGAAGACTGAAATAAGCAATTTTATGGGGTTTTTCTAGATACAGTTTGAATGGCACAGCTTTTTCTATTTTTAACTCTTAATGTTGAATTGTGATCCAGATGACAGCTGTGAATGAACTAGAGTTTTACTTACACTTGTTCTTTCTCTGACATGTACAGTAGGAAAACCCCACAGTTTTAATGTGAATACTTTTTCCCAACACCTCTTCTCTTTGTTCTGTTTAACTAGCTAGTTATGTGTCCAGTAGCCCTATCTGAGGGAACTGATCTTGTTTAGTGGAGTTCAGTAGCAATATCTTTGTGTAGAAAGGATTGTGAAGATTTGGTATTAATTTTCTGTTTGTAAACATATTGTCCTACTTGACAGAAAGGTACTAAAGAGCAGAAGTGTTCTGTAATACCAGCCTATTACGTGTAAATAAAAATTGTTGCAACTCTCTTAAATTATTTATGGGGAGGAGAGATCTGTTCATATTTTCTGTGTTTGTGCTATTATTTTTTTAAATCCTGTAGCATGCATTTTTGCCAGTGCACTGTCTCTTTTGAAAGCAGCTGTTGGAATGCCATGTTTTTTACCCATTTTCTTTCAGCTGCTGAATTTGTAAAGCACATCTTTCACAATCCTGCATAATAACTGGGAAACAGAACTGCATTAAATGGCTCTCCTAAGGGCCATCATGTCTCCTAAGAATTTGAATATATTTATTTAGAGTGGTGGAATTAATAATGTATGCATTTAGGTATGCAGGCTTTACTGTGCTGACAACTCGCTTCACACGCAAGTCCCTTTCAAGAAGAGACCATGTTACATTGTGCAACACATTTTTTTCACTTGCTCCTGTATGCCATATAAAACAACCTATTTTTGAAAATGTTTTGTGATATCATCCTTGCCAGTCCTTCCTAGATTCTTGTACCCTCAAAGCAAAATGTTTGCTGTTACATGTTGATATGATGAGAAAAAAAAATCGGTGAATTATACAAGAATGTTTAGATCCCATGAGTGCAGCATAGGGCAAGAAGCACTCTGATGTGTCCTGCCTGATTTTATTTCAGTGTTCTTGGCTGTCTGTACCTTTCTGTTTCCTGAATTTCAGTAGGGAGGTTGTGGACACCACAAACAGTATGGGGAAAGATAGCTCTGTTGGCCTGTGTGCTGTTTTCCTTGCTTTAGGAAGAAGGAATAATTCTGCTGCCACTTTGAACTGCATCTGCAGTAACTGAGTGTGGGAGCAGCCTCGTTAAGGAGCTGATAAATGGGGAAGAAGGAGGCAAAAACACCATGTACCTTTCTGCACAGGAGACTGTGTTGAGGCAGAAAGAAATAATTTTTAGCTGCAGGTGTTCTTTTCCAGAATTGAAGTGCTTTTAACCCGTTTTAGTTGTCAGAAGTGATGAAAGTTTTTTAATGAAACTCACCCATCTATCTTTATTTTTACAGAATTAAAACCAGAACAGGTCAAGAACATGTCTGCAAGTGAGGTAAGTTGTTCTAACAGCTGTATTTTCCCCTTTGAATAGAAGGTTTTCTCACTAGAAACTTTCAAGGTCCCTTTTTTATGTGTAGCATGCTACAAAATAGTATATTTTTTGAGGGGTATTATCCTTTTTAATCACTTCTTCACTAAAGAAAATTCTGCAGAATAGAGATTGAGAAGATCTGTCCTCAGATGTCTGAGGTTCATGCATAGTTTGTTGGGTTTCAGGGCTCACAGCACTTCTTTTTGTGTTAGTAAGTCTGTTGTTTTTCATTTCAGCTGACTGTCCTGTCTTTTCCTTCATACTGCATACTGAACTGCAGTATTTGGTACCTAGCTGGTGATGTCAGAGGCCTGGCTTTTATTTTCTGACAGTGTTACTTCCCAAGAACATTCCCAGAAGTATTACATGAAATTACTTCCACCCTCTCCACCCTATCTTTACCTAAAGCAGGTTAACTTAGGGAGAACCTAAATCACATTTATGCATGTATATGTATAATACTTGCATTCATTCACATGCACCATCATAAAGAAAAAGATTTGGCTCCTGACCACAAACTGCAGCTGTAAACATAGAAAAAAAAAAAAAAAAGGAAGGGATTGGTCCTGTGTACGAAAGTTTCTGTTCAGGTGTGTGTGCAAACCACGGTGACACAGGGGAAAATGAAGCAAAACTTAATTTCTCAGTTGCTTTTTGTGTTTAGCCTGAGGCTGTGGCTAAAGCTGTAAGCTGGAAGGATTTGTTGCAGGAGGGTAACAGCATTTGTGGTAATGTGTTGTGATGTCCTCATATGCACCAGCTCACACCACCTACTGAAACAGGAAGAAATGACACACTCTCATGAGCTGTTAAATATCAAGGCAGATCTTGCTATTACCAAGTGTTAGTTTATTGAAAATGGTAAATACTGGTAATCTTAGATTACAAGACTCTTGCATCAGGTCATAGAGTAATAGAACACCCCCGTTCAGAAGGGACCCTGAAAGATCACATGGTCCATCCTTTTGTGGGAAAGGGAACTTAGATGAGATTATTTAGCATCCTGCCCAGTCACATCTTCAAAACCTCCAGCAGTGGAGACTCTGCCACATTCCTGGGGGGTTGTTGCAGTGAATGACTGCTCTCACTGTAAAAAAAATTGTTCTTACATCAAGACACAGCACTCGAAGAATGTGTTTTGTTAAAAGTGAATGTTCAAGTACTTCTTGAATAAATCCAAGCACATGAACCACTGGTGACCCTGCTGTCCTTCATTTTCTGCTCAGATGAGAAATATCAAGCTGTCGGATTTCACTGAGTCCTTGAAGAAGATCAAGCGCAGTTTGAGCCCGCAGACGCTGGAAGCGTACATCCGCTGGAATAAGGACTTTGGAGACACCACAGTGTGAGACACTACTTGAAATCAAACTGTGCTGCCTGGGGAGCAGTTGGTGCAGACCACTGGGAAGATGCCAGAGTTTACAGGACTTTACAGACATTTAAATATCTGCATTAAAACTTGAGATCAAGAGAAAACGATACAGTGTGAGATGTGTTCATCCAAGCCTCCTTGCCATTTAGTGAGGATTTACACACTGTAAGTAAGAGCACAACAGGACTTGAGATAAGACTCCAGCAATCTGATTCTGGTTTGAACATTAATATATGTATATTGTTTCTGCTACAAGGCTCCGATGATATTGATCATTGGAGGACCTTTCCCTATGTTGTGTGTGTGTTTTTTTGTTTTTAATTTTGCCATGACATTGATGAACAATGAACTTGGAACAATGATGTTCAATTGGAGGTTTGTAAACTTCAGTTCATTTTTTGACTTTTTTTATCCTTAATGTGCCAAATAAAACAATTTCCCTGTGCAGAGTGGAAGAACAGCATTGGGGAATTATGATAATTAAAATGTTAAAAGTAGCTGGTCTGTTATTATTTGTCTTTTTGTTTTGTTGTAATGTAACTGAATTGTTCACAGGACAGGTTTAAAGAAAACCTTTGCTAGCAGAACAGAAAAAACCCCAACTTTATAAAACCAATTCAAACTGCCTTTTAAAAGAAAAATTACTAAATAAAAGAATAGACTGAGATATTCATTTACTGGCAGTATTTTCTCTTAATGCATTTTGTAACGCTTTCATTGGTAGAATGTTAGCTTATGCTTACAGTGTACAAGTTGAAGCCCAGCTGATGTTTGAGAGAGTAAGTGATGATAATTGTTGAGTTTCAGAAATGATGTGTTTCTACTCTGTATTTTGGTCTGTTTATGATAATTGAAAGTAAAATTTCCATTGTGATAATTTTTTTAATCTCCACATGTAAGCATTAAAATATGAAGCTACATGTTTAATACATGGCACACATTAATGTTTTTATAGCTTTCATATGTTTCAGTTTATATATTAAAGTATGAAACACTCAACTGATCTGCTTTTTTAAAAAGAAACTGCATCTTTGTACAAATACTTGTTTTTATTATATAAATGACAAGCTATTAAAAAAACCAAACTCTTAAATTATAGCCTTTAAATACCATAATAAAGGAAAGCATTTTTGCCTTTACTTCTAAAGGCCCAACATCTTGTTTACAAATTCTACACAGATTAACACAGATGTTTGCAAGGCCAAACACTAGTTCCTTGTTAAAGAAGTTTTTGGGTTGTTGGGGTGGGGTGGTTTTTTTTGGTTTGGTTTTTTTTCCACACTTCTCCCAACTTAGTGATACTGCAAAAATGCATATTGGTTACTGTTGTTGTAATGAAAATGAATTGTAAATGTTGTTTGCTTTTAGTCTTAACAGAAAATTTGTTTTGTTTTTAATTTTCCATTTAACTTATATTTTGGAACTACTTACCTGAAAGTTGATTATAAATAATATATTATATGTATATATGAAAAAAACCCCCAACCTTAGCTGATAGATGCAGTTGTAGGTATAGTAATACTCTGAGAGGACTGTGCTCACTGTGTGGTATTGAGTACTAAATAGCAGAAACTGTCAAACCTTTGAGGTGCACATATGCAAAATGTTTGGGATTCTTTTTTTTTTTTTTCAACCAGAGATGCTTTTAACTGATCTTAAGATTAAAAGCAATCAAATAAGAGAAGATTGTGTTCCACTACTATGCCTTTTGAAGTAGTCTAACCAAACCACTTCTAGCCTTCTAAGGATAGAACTCTCTCAAATGTACATGCTATGTAAATGAAATGTGACTTCAGTTCCCCTGCTTCACTTTTCTGGAGAAATGCTAGAAGATTTCAGATTCTTAAATCTTATGTCGTGCTTTGCCTTAGTTCTGCCTTCAGTAGACCATCTCTTGTTGGAGATTCCTGGCTGACTTATCCATATTTGTAATATTTTTCATAGTGCTAAGCATGAATATTACTATTGTATTAGCATCTGCCAAATAGCTGCAGCTAAGAAAGGGCCTTGCTTTTATTCATGGAGCTTTGGTAAACATTTCCTTGAGATCCTTTGCAAATGAGAGCTTTGAAGATAATGCTTCTGGTTTTGAGTGTTCCTAAATGATTGCTATAAAACTCTTGGGTTTATCCACCTAATTTTGAGGAATATACTGGTTATTTATTTCAAATGCATACTCATTGGCATGGGGATAGGTACTGGAAATGTTGAGGTAGAAGTCCCCATCTCCTAAAGTAGCACCAGTGTGCAGCTCTAAGAGTCAGAATCAACAGCTGCTCTGTAAAAAGAAAAGCAACACCAGCCCTTTCACTAGTTTGTACAACCAGTTCAGGTTAGGAGAATCTGTGGGACTGGTACAGCTGCTTTTTGGTCTTCTATTATGCCTGATAGTTTTCTGGTTAGTACAGCCCTATAAATTAGTGCTGGAAAATAGTAAAAATAAGAAAATCTTGTTCTGCAATGTCAGTGTGCCCCACAGCTGCTGGATTCTTAGCCCATGGCCAGGCGCTATTTGGTTAATAAATCTCCTTTAAATGTCTTCTGCTATTTTCTGTATAGTATCTTTTAAGAAGAATTCTCTTCCACTTAAGGCATTATCTTGCATCCTACTCCTTGTTTTACACATACTAAGCCCCAGCTCATTGATACCATCTGTATTTTGGATTGACTGTGTATAAGAGCAGATTTGGGGGAAAAACAATCAAACAACAGAAAGACAACACCAGACCTTCCCCCGCAAAAGCCCCCCAAACAATCTCAAATTACCCACATTTCCTAGTCTATAGTACTTACATAGAACTTTACAGTTACATTTTCCATAAAATCAGGCTGTGTTCTAATACAGTGTCTTGAATCGGGATAAACAGGACAGCAGCTTGGGTGCTTTTAACCTTTGTGAAGACAGAGCTAATTCTATTAGCTCTCTGAAACATTTTCTTCCTTTCTTTTTCTTTTTTTTTCTCCCCCTCCCCCTCCCCCCCTTTATTTTTTCTGTGAATCTACCCAGTGCTAGTGAATGAGCAACTTGACCCACTTTTGACATGATTACTAAGCAGCTTGTCTGGCTGTCCGCAAGTGTGTTTTACTGACTTTCAAGTGTAACAGTTTTTGAAGGGAGAAAATAAAACTAACCCAACCCCCTTGTGTTTTTCTACCAACCTTCACCATACATCTTTTTGCTTTTATCAACCAGGTTCCTGCTCTTTATTAAGCAGGAGCCACATTTTTTTTTCTTTCAGCATACTGGAAGAACAGTATGTAGATTGCTCTTTCTCCTTAAAATGAGAATTTGTTGTCTGTCACGATGCTCCTTTTACTAATGTTGACTTTTCTGTGGACTACAGCAAACCTGTACAGGTTCTCTGCATATGCTGAGACAAAACCAACACAGAATAGTAAAGATAAGCCTTAAACTAGGATTTTTATGCACAAATAAGTTTTTCTGTCCTGTTAGTTTCTTAGACTTTACAGTGTTAGTGTATCATAAATAGGTCCCTGAGATGTCTTACTGACTCAAAGCCAGTCGCTAAAACAGTTCTGAAAATGGCCCTGCAACTTCCTGTAGGTAACAAATGTGATAATAACACTTGAAAATGAGTAAGAATGGGATCTCTAACCTGAGACAGTTGTCGCTGCACTAATTAGGGGCTATTGCTGGTTTTACTGTTCCGTTCTCTCAAATGTTTTTAAAATGACAGTTTTTATACATATAACTCAATTAACCTTACCTTCTGCTGTAGAATAAGTAGTATTTTTTCTATTCTAAACAAGTGGGGTCTAGCGCTGCTTGCCACTGCTGTCAGGTCCCACTTGTGAAATTTAAGTACTTTGTACTGGGAATGCTGAAGTCAAATATGCTGGCAAATAGAACTGAGACATCTGTTCTGCAACTGGAAAGCAGCGTTCTCCTTAGGGTTTCCTTAATCACCTATGGTGGGGCTTTGTGCCCTAGATTTTCACAGTGCTTTCCTACCCAAGGCCTGGATAATGCATGGTTGTTCCTAGAACGTGCTTCTCCAGCTTCTCCAGCGCTTTAGTGGTGCTTCTGCATGTGGCAGCTTTGGGAGGTGGCCAGTGCTACTGTACCTGACCAGATTTTCATTCATTTTCTGTGGTGGCCTCAAGCTTTTGTGATGCTTTAAGTTGCTGGGGTTTCCACCAGATATCAAAACTGGAATGAAGAGTAGCAAGCAGGTAGTGAATGCAAGTAGTTATCTCAGTCATTGTGCTAATTAGGGGCAGTTTTATTATTAGTTTCTCTTGAGCTGCTATTTAGTGTTGAAGAATGTTGTTTTACTGACCTATGTGAATTTTCATGCTTAGGATGATCTGCAGACATCCTAAGAGATGACCAACTGATCAGCTATTTTCTTTTAGAATTTCTTATTTAATTATAATTTTCAATATATTTTCTTTTAATTATGGTAATTATAATTCCACAGGATGAGGAAGTTAAGGTGTCACTTCCTGCAAATACAAAATCATCTTGTAAAATATGGGGAAATGTGTAATCTGTTTTTCCTGCTTCTTATGTAAATCATTAACTGTCTTAGAGTGAAAACTTCTTACCTTGTCAATAACTACCTCCTGAGTTCAGCAATAATTGGCAAGGTATACACTCCTCTGGTGAATTCAAGATACTGGCCCAACACTGTGGATTCTTCAGAGTCTGGTGTTGTGATTTGAAAATGCTTGACATTACTTCTGGAAACTAGGGTGATGAACCTTGTTTTGCTGTAAGACTTTCCTTGCCTTCATAAGATACACTTGCTAAAAAATCCTTTCTTCAGAGAAGTGGCTTTGAGGATAAGAGGTCAGCACTCTTTGTAGTTGGTTAATACACCAGGTGTAGTCGCAGAGGTGCCGGGTGTGGCCTCTCAGTTAAGCAGGGTTTGCTCCCAGCAGAAGTGGGGAAGAAAGTGCTTCAATAGTCGCACACCTGTCAAAGGGACTGGAAATACACAAACTGTTTTTGCCACGTGATTCCAATTTTTAGTCATGTGAAGGGCTAGTCAGTATTTTTCAGAAATCTGTATTAAAGAGATGAAAACCAAAGGTGGAGACAAAACACCATACCCCACCCCCATAAAATATATTGGACAACTCCAGTCTGGGATGGGATTAATATCTGTATTTTGTTGTTTAGAAGCACTTTTGTTTCATTGCTCTTTTAAGAATGTTTTCTGAAATGTTAAACACCATTTTACTAATAAGTAATGTAAAAAAGCATGACTAGCAGTCACATAGTTTTAGCTCACAATAAAATGTTTTGTTTGTCCTGTTATTACTGTTTTCTTGTCTGTTCATCAGATTAAATGTCCAAAATTAAAAGCCTTTTCATTAAACTTGAAGCCTATTAAATTGCTGCTGGTTAAAAAAAAATTTAAAAACATCAGGTATTGTATACCAGATGATGGAACAATAAATATGTAAATAAATCTGTTTCTAAAGAACATAACTCAAGTTCTTAAAACTAATGTAAACAGAAGTGCTACTTCCTAAATAAATGTGCTTAAACTGAAAGTCTGTGCTTATCCTAGTCTTGCTAGATCATGGTGAAACCCAGGAGGTTTCACATAACTAATTCTGGTGGTCATGGTAAAGTCCTGAAAAATTTGGAGCAAATTTGCTTGGCTTCAAAACAGCTTTTCTTTTGCTTGTGGGAGAGTGCTGCTGTTAATTCTGAGTTAACAATATAATTTCTTTACTTAGCCCCATTGCCTTACCATTTGTAATTCTTTGTCTTGAGGCTGCATCTGGACTGCTTACAGCTCCAGGGGTGTTCTATTATAGTTACATCCTGAAGATAAAATTAATCAAACTTTATTTTTTAAAGACTCATTTTAATATTACGTATCTGGCAACATTAGGAGTCTCTCAAAAAACAGCCACGACCACTGCCTTCCACACATCATCATGTCAATCACTGCTAAAACAAACCAACCAAATAAAAATCAGTACAGCAAAGAGGAAAAAAATCCCCTTTGGACTGAAGCATATGAGCTATTCCTGCTTCTGTCAAGGAATAATTCCTTAGGACAGAAAGATATCACTGGTGTCTATCCAAGGTATCTCTCTTTGGCTGAAATACCACTGCTTGGAGGTAGATTTTAAACCACTAAAATGATTTCTGTTGGTAATTTTATGTATAGGTTACAGACATTGAAATATTCTTGTAGAGGAGATAATAAGATAAATTGAAATTGGTGAAGAAAGAAGAACATGAAAAAATATATCCCACCATTTGCTATTTTGAAATCTAGAGAGATTTTGTTTTTGGCAGCATACCCTGGACTGAATTTTACCTTTGACTCATTAAATGGTTCCTATTCCAGCCAAGGTGGGGAGACAAGGCTGCATGCCTAGTGTTAGATCCTGGTACATCTCAGATGGAGATCTAGTTATTTCTGTATTCTAGTGCTCTAAATTTGCCAGAGAAAACTGAGAAAAAAGTAAGTTAAAACATGTGGGTGCTTGGGTTTTTTTGTTTTGTTTTGGGGTTTTTTGTTCATTTTCCCCCGCTTGTTTGGGTGGGTGGGGTTTGTTTGGGGTTTTTTGTTGTGTTTTTTTTCCCAATCACGCCACCTTTCTGGAAATTTCCAAATTGTGAACTTGTGAAATCCAGCCTGCTTCCTACAAGGGTTCATATCGCTCTGGAGAAGACAGTAATGCAACTTTCTATAAGTTATGTTTTATTCTGTGTATCATGATAAAACAGAAAATTCATGTTAGTTGTGAAGGCAGAAAAATACAATTTAACTAAAATCTATCTCTCAGCACTTGTGGGATTATTCCAGGTGCTATGTTGTAGCTATATTAAAAAAACCCACATGTTTTTCAGAATATTAGCCTACAAACAACCTGTTGGGCAAAGTGTGATGTTTTTATTGCATAGTTTTGAAAATTCCATTGTTTTGGCAAGTGTATACTGTAAGAACAATCTGTTCTTTCTAAGTCTGTAACTTCTGCTATTTTCAAATCTCATTTTAGCAATTTCTAAAAGGCCTCAAACTTGTAAGACATCCTTGAAGACTGTTAGTTTTGTTATATGCGGAATGCTAGTATCAGCTGTTCTATTGTAAAGTTTTTCTTCTGTGAAAACACTTCTCTAAGTGCAGAATAGTTTCTAATAACTAACTATTGGCCTCTTCTGGGAAGAAATACCCTGTGACATCAAATACATCAAAAAGCCCAATACTATGTCAGTAATTAAGTAACCAAACAACATTGTGGAGCAAATTATGCAGTGGTTCATCCGAGTTCTGATTTCCTCATTAAATTTGAATGGAGGCAGCAGCTGCAGTTTGGATTTCTTGCCCATCATCCAGATTCTGTAAATCTATTTTCTGCAAATAGTTTCCAAAACTTCTTCCATACACTGGGAAAAAGCTTCTTGATTACAGCCAAGAGCTTAGAATGAGGTCTAAGATATTAAACATATCTTATGGAGTACAATTACCTCATCAGTCTGATAGTTGTTCTTAATGAACGATACTGTGTCCTCTAGGGACCAGATACACTCAAAATCTGCAAAATAAAACTTATTTTCTTTTTTTCTTTTATCAATAATAAAATCACTCTACAAATGCACAGGAACAGGAGAGAATACACCTTAATTGTGAAGCCCACTTAACTGTGAAGCAGGTTAAAGACTGCTTGTTCCTGATTTAATTTGATGTACAGGCCTACCTCTCACCCAGTCAGGTAAGTATTTTGGTATGTTTTACAGAACGTTTTTAACCAGTTTAATTGAGGGTACTGGAGAAATGAAAAGACTCTTTTAAAGAACAAAGACTGAGGCAGTGTTACAGAAGGTTGTTTCAAGTTTCTTCCTAGGCACAATAATATGTCTTAATAAAATATCTCACTGCAATTTTTATTCCTCTCTTTGCCACTTACTTTGCAAATAATAATAACTAATAAATAAGCTGTTTTGTGAATAAATCTTTCAGGACATTCAATCCTATGCATGTGCTTTGTAACGCAACTTTTCTTACTAGCTGTCCGAACTTCCAAGGTGACTGGGATGCTTCCAATGTTCCTCACATTCACAGCAGCGGGAGCACTTCTAAGAACCTCAGCGCACAGCAACGTGGCTAGATTTTCAACATAATTCCTGTGCTTTGGAGAGCTGCTGTCCTTTGGGGGTTTTGCTGGGGAAAAGAAATGCCTCCTGCAGGCCGGTCCTGGGTGCCCTTACCGCCCAGCACGGCGGCAGGGCGAGGCTCCGGGGCACGGAGGGATGCTCGCACCGGGAAGCGAACCCATCCTTGCGGAATTGCTGTAGCGGAGTGTCGTGGTTAGATATTGGAATGAGGGGGTGCCCGGGAAGTGGTGGAGTCACCATCCCAGGCGGCGTTTAAAGGAAAGACTGGACCTGGCACTCAGTGCTATGGTCGAGTTGCCATGGTGGTGTTTGGTCACAGGCTGTACTGAGTCTGTGATGGTGACCACCCGTCGGAGCCCCTTCCTTGGACTCCCGCAGGCAGCGGGCACATAAGCGGTGAGGCGGCAGACGAGACCTTTGTGTCCAAGCTGGGCCGCGCCCTCAGCCTGCCGCCGGCCGGGGAGGAGCGAGGGAAGGGCGGGCAGTGCCGCACATCCCGCGGGACCGGGACGGGCCCGTTCCCGGCTCCCGGCTCCCGGCGGGCGCCGCTTCCGCCACGTGTCCCCCGGGCCCGCTGGTTGCCGCGGCGACGGGAACCTCTCCCGCCCCTTCCGGCCTCGCATGGCGCCGTCTCTTCCGCTGCGGGGAGTAATATGGTGAGTGGCCCCTGCTGAGGGCAAGGAGGGAAAGGGGAAGGAGAGCCGTGCGTGGAGCACGGGCTGAGGAGGCCGCTGGAAGTGCCCGCTCCCTGGCCGGGCCGGCGGCGCGCCCGGGCTGGCGCGGCCCATGGCGGGCCCGGGCGCCGCTGTCCGTGCGGCGCTTCCTCCTCGGGGCTCTCCGCCCGCCCCTCGAGCGGGCCCGCGGGCAGGGCCCGGCTGGGAGCCGGGGCTCTGGGGGCTCCTGTGCCGGAGCTGCCTCTCGGACGGGGCTGCCGGGCTGCGGTGCGAGCCTCCTTCAGCGGCACATCGCTCAGGGAGCCGGGACTCGCCGTAGGGCAAGCAGGCTATAGTGCACTTGTTCCCCGGTGTCGGGGCTCGCTGTCACTCTGTGGCTCGCTTCTCAAAGACTAAAACTCGTTCTTTGGGAACGACCGCCGCGTGTGCATATTCGTCTGGGCGGCGAGATGTTCCCTTTTCACGCTGAAGTGACATGGGTGTCGATCACAGGTGCTGTCACCTGTTGGAGCACAGTGCCGCCCGCTGCAGAAGCACGGCTTGTGGAGCTCCTCCAGCGCCTCGAGGGCTGAGGTGTGGGGCAGCCTGCCCAGCACCGAGCTCTCGGTGCACCCAGGGATGCTTTAATGCCAGGGTGCTACACGTGCTGAACTGCAGCTTGCAGCTGTGGCCTGCGGGAGTTTGCAGGGTGTCCCCTGTGGCACAGCATACAGAGGGCTGATGCACGGCGTCCTTTGCAAACAGGGAGGTGTGGCTGGGCAATGGACACAGGGCCAGCAGTGTGGGAAAGCTGCGGGTGCAAAGGCCAGGAGCAGGTGAAGGGTCCGGAGGGGAATCCGTGTGAGGAGTGGCTGAGGTCACTGGGTGTGTTCAGCCCGGAAAGAGACTGAGGGGAGACCTCACTGCAGCTACACCTTCCTCATGAGGGGGAGAGGAGGGGCAGGCACTGATCTCTTCTCTCTGGTGACAGTGACAGCACCTGAGGGAATGACCTGGAGTTGTGCCAGGGCAGGTTTAGGTTGGATATCAGAAAAGGTTCTTCATCCAGAGGGTGGCTGGGCACTGAACAGGCTCCCCAGGGAAGGGTCACAGCACCAGTCTGACAGAGATCAAGAAGTGCTTGGACAAGGCTCTGAGGCGCATGGTGTCACTCTTGGGGTGTCCTGTGCAGGGCCAGGAGCTGGGAGTCTCTTCCAACTCAAGATATTCTGTGACTCTTTGTGATTCTTTAACACAGCAGCTTTCATAAGCAGGGCATCCATTAGCATTTAGAAAATCTTTCCGAAGTGTTCTGGCATCCTGCATGTGTCTGTAGAGAATTAAAATAATCATGTAATGATTTGCTAGCAAAGAAAGGAGTAAGTGCCAATGTTTTGTGCCAGATGAGCTAAACCTGCTATCTGTAGTAGTGCTTAAAATTTAATTCATGGCACACTTGTATTTCTCAGATAATATGAAATGCAGCTGTGTTGACAAAATGTCTGAAAGCAAATTGAATTTATTTTGTTGAAGAGCCCATTAGGGTGTCCTTTTGTCTTCTGCTGGCAGCTAAGGTGTGATAGCTTCAAATCAAGCCTTATAGTATCTGGCCCCAAACTGCTGCAGATGACAGAACATCCATTACAAATCCACAAATTTCTATTGCAAATCAGAAGGGCTTTTCACATGGAAAGCTTACTTCTTTGTGGGGAGAGCAGAGCGGAGGACAACCAAGTAGAAGTTTGGACACTCTCAGGAGAGGGAGACGAGTGTCACGGCAGATGAATTTCTTTGGTAGTCTGCTCTCTGTCACGCTTGCAGGAGAGCCATGTAGCACCCTTTGGGTTAAGCCAGAGCCAAGACTGGTGGTATGTCTCATTTTATTACTGGTCTTGTGTCCTCATCACCAGCATTGTATTTACTTCTGTGGTAGGCTTTCCTTTATAGAGCTATAAACAATATTTTCCTGTTTAATAAAGCCATTGCCTTTGGGTGAGAAGTGTGTTTTGATGAAGAAAAATGTTTGTGTTCTCAGACTGTCTTGTAGTAATTTCATCTAATAAAAGTTCAAACCCACTCTTTAAATGATACTTCAGTGTCTTTTCAAGTAAATCTGAGTTCTGGATTATGTCTAAATGAAGCTTGGTTCTAAGTCATTTGTCATTTTCTAATATAATAACCATGTGAAATGGTTAGCAAAATATTGTTGAATTTGAAGTTTGTAATATTTTTGGTTAACAAAAAATTCACCTGAGTCTTTGATATAATTGTGAAAATAGCTCATAAATGAGGATTTTCTTTTTGCTAATTTAAATTATGGTTTAAGTGAAGTTTTAAATTAAACTTTTTTTTTTTAAGGGGACAATACACTTGTTCCGCAAATCACAGAGATCGCTGGTTGGAAAGTTAACACATGAATTTAGGTTGGTTGCAGCAGACAGAAGGGTGAGTATTGCTTAAAAAGAATCATAATTATAATAAAAATACATTCGCTGTAGTAAGTTAAAATACACTATTAACTTAAGTAGATTAAAAAATATTTTCTTTGAATTTTTCTAGCTGTGCTTAAAAAAGTCTTTGAAGCTGTATTGCTTCTGTGCATTGTCCCTGTGAATTAGTGTTCTCTGGAGTTATCCTTCTGTCTGATGGGTTCAGTAGGACTGGAAACTGGATGTGTTCAGATACTTTTGGGACCAAAGTTTCAGCACAAAAAAAAGGAACCCATAATATAAAGTTGTAGAAGTTGGTCTTCAGAAGTCACATGCTGTATGCTGTAATAAAATGTAAATATTATAGATGGGTGGGGGTTTTTTTTAGACCAAAAATGTATTTAAAGCATGGTGACATTCATAAATGAGTTTTAAAATAATCTGTAAAGTTTAAAATTGAGTAAGGGCTTGCTGTTCTGAAATGAGTGGTGAATTTTTGGGAGGGAGGGAGAAGCCAGTTCTGTTTTTGCATGACCAAGTACTGCAATATTGTTTTTTAAGACCAGATACATATATTTCTGTCTTGTAAATTTTGGAAGGTGTAAAATACATATTTATTCTCATCAACAGTCCTGGAAGATTTTACTGTTTGGTGCTATAAATTTAATATGTATTGGCTTCCTGCTCATGTGGTGCAGTTCTACAAACAGCATAGGTAGGTGGCTCTTGTGTACTGAAACTACAACAAACTACCTTGTGTTTCTTAGCTTGTCAAGTTCCAGCTGACTGAAAAAGCCAGATCCAAGACAATAGAGCTGGGGGTTTGCACAGCCAGGTTCAGAAAGTGCTTCCTTTTGATCTGCCACCCTCAGCTTAAAAGCATTTTTCACAGACAAGTCTGGATGGGTGAAAGTCCTTCAAAGTTTGCACAGATTTTTAGTCCTGCTGGTCATTTGCTTCCTGCAGTAGCTCCATCTTTAAGGCTGAAAACCAATAGACTTTTGAGTTACTGCTCCTCAAACCTGTTGCTTGCATAAGGAGCACCAGTGACATGCAGAGACCCTCAGCTGCAGTCGAATGAGGATGTTTGTAGCGTGGAAAGGCTCAAGAGTTCTTCACTTCCAGGGAATGCCCAGCAGTAGCCAAAACATGGGAGTGTTTCCAACGCCTTGTAGCTGCCATTGCAAAGCACAGCACTGTGAGGGCTGCCGTGGGGAAGTGAGCTCCAGATCAGCCAGAGCCAATGCAGTTCTGTGCCTTCTGCTTTTGGATAGGGGCTTCTATGTGCTTCCCATGTCTATACTGAGAATAGAATGCTTTTGTGGTTTTTAATTTTTGATGCAGGATTTCTTACAGTTTCAGGATAGGTTAGAGATGCAAAACAAGTAAAACATTCAGTTCACCCTACTTTTCACTGCAGTAATGCACATAAGAGATCTCTTACTTTGGTAAGTGATGTGTTTCTGGAAGAGCTCCTGACTTCCCAGTACTTAAATTCCTAGTCACAACTTAGTCACAAATGGGGTACCTTTTGTATCTGGGCTTTATTACATGCTTTAGTTGAATTAGGATGGCATAATCAACCTGCTTATGACATTAAATATGTTGATGTCTTTAGAATAACAGAAACTTGTTCTATCAGCAGAGGCAGTTTATATAGGTAGACGATTGAAAAGAGCTGCACAAAAGGGACTTGGAATACAAGTGATTTTTGCATTGAAAAATTAAGTTTTAATATTTACTTCTCTTTACAGCTTTAACTGCTTACACATATTTGACAATCTTTGACCTTTTCAGGTGAGTTTTTTTTCCCATTTTGTCTTACTGTTCATTTTGTCTGTATATTTCTGTACATTTAAAATTTACTTACAGATTCAAAGATGTGTAACTTAGTGATAAGTATAGAAACAGTAACTGGTTTAAATATAGCTGAAATGAGTATAAAATTGCATACAATAAATAGATTGTAAAACCCACCATAGCTAAATGGAGAATGACTGGTAGCTCATCAGTTCAGTTATGGATTTCTCTGTGCAGATGTGTGACAGCATAAAACAACATAGCACAAAACTCTTGTCTGGTTGTTCTCTCAGAACATTTTCCTAATGCCATAACAGTCACTGATTGTGAAGTAACCCTCAATTTTAACATCAGGAAACCAGAAGCATGTAATTCTATTTCAAAAATATTTTGCAAGCTGGATACAAAGCACTCTGGTCGTTAGGTATTTTCAGTATTTTTGTTGTTTTCTAACAAAATTATATTAAAACAACTTTTAGTATGGATAGTTCAGAACACTTTTGGTAATATTGATTATATTAAGACATGAAATATATTCAGTTCCTACCCAAGATACACAATGGTAGCAGTGGTAGGGAAATAAAATGTATATGTTTTTAAAATATTAGCCTACATAATCTTCCTTGCTGTCTCACTATCTTATAAAATGTGGATCAGCTTTCTGAGTCATACGTATGTCCAGTACATACTATAACTTATCTGACTTACTGTAAAACATTAAAAAATAACATCAGCAAACATACAGAAACAAAAATTACTTGTTGGGATAGGCACAAAAAAATTGATCTGTGACTGCATTAGAATTAAGATTTAACTTTAATGAGTCTTGTATTTGTCTTAGAATTTTGTATCTACTGAATTTTTGTCATCTTGACTCAAGACACCTTTTTCACCTTGGGGAAACTGGGAAAAGTCTTGATATTGTACTTCCCACGGAATTTTTTTTTCCTTTAGTTTTAGAAGAAGGTAGAACACCCCTGGCAGTCCTGTCTTAGGTTAATTAAAGGTTGGACTAGAAGGTTATTCTAACTCACAGGAATTTCTTTCAAGAGTTTTGATTTGCTGTAAGGGAGAGCAATGCTCAGTAATTCTGCTGCAAAAATCACTTTCTGCTTCTTTTTTCTTTGTCATTTTCCTGGTTGTATATATTAGTCTTACTGAGATTATGAATTTAAGGTTTTGTATATGAACAGCATTACTTCCTGTGCTTTTACTTTTATTCTACACAGCTGAGAATCAAGTTGTGAGGATGTGATTGTTCATCAGTTGTAGGGACGAGTCCTTGATCCAGTCTGATTTAACATTGTTATGAATTTCAAAAGGACTGCATGAAAGCACAGATGGCACTGAATTCATGTGGATTCCAATTGAAAAAAATGTTCAATAGAGGAAAAATAGGCAAAGGAAACTGTACTCATCCTTGAAACATTCTGTCTACTACCATGGAGGTTCCAAGATAATTTGCCTTCTAGATGTTCAGTATGAGAGAACAATTTGGACAGAAGATGGCAAGAAAGACCTGTGGCTGTCAGTGAATGTCCAGTTAGATTAGAGCTTGTGTGAATGTGGCCAAAGAAAGTTAATCTGTTTTGGCCGTATACACAGAGAAACTGCACTGTGAAAAAGAAAAGCAGTACTTGGTGTGGCCTGAGACTTATTCTAGAGTACTAAATCTAATTCATGGTTTATCTCAAAAAGAAGGCTTCCATGGAGAGATTTCTCTGCTTTTTCTTTCGCTCTTCTGTCTTGCTTATCAGTTTCCTTCTCATTCAAACAGCCTTTCTCAGGCATTTCTAGGCAAGTTCAGAAGGCACATGAGGAGCATTTAGAACATCACTGTGACAGTGATTGAGTTCAGCAAGATGTGGCTGTATTTGTTTGTTGAGTTCTGGTGGCTCAAGTGTGTATTTGTGGATTACACAGTTTGTAAAGGCTGCTGTTCCTTATCACAGTCTATTTCTCCCCATTTTTTCAGTTTGGTAACGTGTCTAATAAGCTACTGGGTAATGATGAAGAAACCCAGCCCAGTCTATTCATTTGGGTAAGTACAATAACAAGGTGTAGTGTTTGATAATAGACATTTCATTGTTGCTTGCTGTCATTGCCTGGATTCCCAGACAGCTTTCAGTAATACTCTGTATGTGAAAGAGCCTAAAAATGAGGGGGGGCAAGACTTATTGTAAAGTAAATTACAGAATAGGGGACAGACAGGAAGGAGAATTAAGAAATGCTTAATTTTAAGGTGTGTCTGATGAGTGGAGTGTTGAAGGAACCTGAAAATAATGCCCATTCCATAAAACAGTTTCTTCCCATCTGTCTGCTATTGAATGAATTGGAAACCAGGTGTATCCTGGTAATTCTTGCACAGAAATGATTCTATTGGATGCATTGTTCAATGTTCAGTGTTTCTAAACTTAATTCTCAAATTTCAGGTTTGAAAGGTTTGAAGTTCTAGCTGTATTTGCTTCTACAGTTCTGGCACAGCTTGGTGCTCTTTTTATACTGAAAGAAAGGTAGGGTTATGTACTGTTTTCTTTAATTTTTTTAACATATGAAGATATAGCCCAGATCAACTAAAAGTACATGCATTCTATGAGTGCTGTATGTAGAGAGATACTTTAGAAAAAACTTAAAAGATTTTAAAAAATATATTGCTAAACCTTACTGCTTGCTTACATTTATTACATTACACGTAGGCTTTAGATGTAAAAATGGGAATTGATAAATGTACTTAAAAAGCTCTCTAGGGAAAGATTTAATGGTTTTAAGAATGCTTTTTTCAAATGGTTGCATAATTAATGCATTTCCTTATGTATCTTAACTTTAAGTTCATTAAAAAATAAAACTTTTTTGTTTTTACTTCTGTTACTTTTTGAAGTCAAAGCAGCTTCATAATATATCAAGGATTTGAATGTTTAAAGCATCAACTTCTTCACTCCCTCAGAGTTTGCTCAAGTATTAATTTGCCATGCCATCTATGCTTGGAAGTGTTTGTATTTCAGGAGGTTAGCCTAAAACATTGTTTTAGTTTTTAAAGATGAAGAAGCTTTTGCTAACATCTGGAATTTTAAACTGCAGCAGTGTACCTTCCCTTTTTCTGTTCAAGTGCTGTATTTTCTGTGTAAAGGGCTGTATTAACAACTTAGCAACTTTATGCTGTAAGGTCAGTGTGTTGAACTGACAGTCCACTGGAATGAATCACCCTCTATCAAAACCTCCACATTTTCCAACATCAATTTTAGGAAATTGTACCTTAGCAGGTTTTTCTGTTACAGCTGAAGCTCATTTGTTAACTCACTGGTGGGTGAAAAAAAGATCTATATCTCTACCACAGTACCCAATGTCTACTTTATTTGACCTTGCTTAGTGTGAGGCTGTAAGTCAGGAATTTCAGACTTACTTTGTTGTGGTCACCAAGACTGGTGTGGTGCCAGTGGCAATATTTTTTTGCATGTTCATTTACAAGCATATTTTTATCATGTAGGCAGCATTCATGGTAGCTAGCACGTACGTGGCACAGTTTGGAAATATTTGGGAAATCTAAATCACATCTGCTTTGATTCAGTGTTAAATGCTTTCATTGCTTTAAAAAGTTGCTGTGTTTATTTAAGGAATCCATTTTTTACAGTACTGCATCTATCAGGTTTCGTTTATGAATGGCAGCTAATGCTACAGAGCTGTAAAAACATACTTCAGGTATCGAGGCTTTACTGTATGAATATAACTCAAATTTTCAATTATTCTTGTAGTGTGGAGCGGTTTCTGGAACAGCCTGAGATACACACGTAAGAAATTATTTTGACATGTAACATATTGTCCTTTTATGTTTCTAATTCTTACCTAGCACATATTAGTTACACAAATACTTTCAGTACCAAATTGCTTTTAGTGCCTTGGCATTTGTTTCAAACCATGTGCAAGCTATACTGCAAACCATTCTTTTCAAGGTACAATTGAAATTTCATGCTCATTTCTCTGAATTAGTGATCTAACTATATATTGCTGCTTTTCCTAGTTCCATTCCCTTTGTTTCTTGTGGCCTCTTGGAAGGCCTGGTGTGTGAGGGGGAAGGATGCTGTGGTCAACAGGAAGCTGAAAGTTTTGCAAAGAGAGTTCAGACTATAAAGAACACAGGGAGAGGAAAAGAAGGTGTTATGGGGCACAGGAATGGGACATGGGATGTATGTTGAAGTAGTTCTAGAAGGCTGGGGGTATAGGGCATAATTCCTTAGAAAGCTAAGCTTCTTAGCTGTGCTGCTGAGGGGACAGTGTGTTTGTACCTTCAAAGGGCAAATTTATGTGTGTGCATATATGCAGTTAGTTAAGAGCTGTTGCTCAACGTTCTGAGCATTACGTGATAACAATAATGTGTGAAGTTCAGTGATCTCCTGTAACCCTTACAACAATAATACACTGCTGGTTATTAAGTATTACACTAGTTTATCCTACCTGTTTTCAGTGTCAGTGAAGGAAACCAAGCAAAGTATTTTGAGACTGTTATTGGTAGTTACAGCTTGACAACAAGCTCTGTGATGACAGGAAATCAAGTCACCTTTTTTCCTCTCCCTAGGGGACGACTGCTGGTTGGTACTTTCGTGGCTCTCTTTTTCAACTTATTTACAATGCTTTCCATTAAGAATAAGCCTTTTGCTTATGTCTCTGAAGGTATGTGATAAATTAGACTGTGACAAGAATTGAGAAAAAAATGTTAAGGTTCCTATTTTTATCAACGTATAACTTGTCTGTAACTTTCTTCACTAGTGGGTGTATATTGCCATTACCTCTGTTAATATAACTTTGTGCAGTAGAATTGCCATCTGATTTTCAACTCCAACTTTCTTATAAATTCTGAGTAGTATGAGGTCATTAATGTGATAACCCAAGTATTACTTTAATGCTGCAATATCCTTTATTTTCAATCTTTTGAATTCAACCAGTGAAGGTCATGTGACCAGTACTAGAACTTTCAACACATTTTATGAATGTATTAATGGATTAAAAATAAGTTAATGCAGTTGATCTTTTTAAAAGCTCTTTTACCTTTTTCATTATGAAGTAGGTTTGCAGTCATTCCTGCAATTGTAAATTGTCCTGTTATAACTGTCCTGTAAATTGTCCATAGTTATAAATATCTATTATACACTATATTATATAAAAGATAATGGTTATAACTTGCAATTATATTTGTATTTAATCAGTTCACATTATTATAAGAGATGGATGTTGTACTTGCTTCCTGAAAATGACAGACTTGGGGCTTTTTTCAAGTGCCAGGGTATCTATTGAGATATTTGAGTGTATTTATTAGATTCTTCTCTTAAAATAAAACTAACGTGTACTTTAAAATGTGGTAACTTTAAAATGGTTCTTAAAATTATGGTAACTGTATTACCTTCTTTCTTTTGCAGCTGCCAGCACAAGTTGGCTTCAGGAACATGTTGCAGATCTTAGCAGAAGGTGAAGCTTTATATTGTTTTTGAAAATCACTAGCTTTTGATTCTTTGTTGATTGTTCATTTTGTGTGTATAGTAACAGTTTGGGGGGGTATTGAGGCATAAACTTGTATTAGAGCTTTTAAAATAGCTTTACCTACTGTAGGTCTCATGTGTGGACTCTGGAGCAAACATTGTCTCCTGTATTTCCCAGATGCATCAATCTAACAGAAATACATATTTCTGGGTATCTTTTCTGTTGAATATATGTGTTCAGTACATTGTATGTAATTCTCTTTGGATGAGAATTGGAAAACTAGCATTATCCTGTACATACTTGAACTGCATTTCACAACATGCATTACCAGGTGCTATATTTTGTAATAATTTATGTTTGTTTAATTTATTGGCTTTGTGGATTGGACAAATGATTCAGATGGTTGAGTTTAAAAGTGATATATGAAACAGGTTACTCACTGAACCATAGCTGTGGAAACCCTTCACCTGTCCAGCAGGAAACTGGAAACTCTGTGTCTTCCAGGGATAGAAGCAATGTTGCTCATTCATCTTCTCTGTTAACTGTCTTGCTTGTATTGGATATCTGAATGCAAGATAACATTGTTTGCAAATAGTTTTGTCAGATGTCAGGGAAGTTTATTTTAATCCATACATGTTCTTCCAACTATCTGTCAGTATCAAAAGAAAAATGTTAAACCAAGTTGTAAAACATGTTAAGAAAGCTTCAAAAACCATCTGTTTCTGCATCTTGTGATCTTTTTTTCCAGTTAAGGAAAGTAGAGAATGCTGATTTGATAACAGAAGAATTGATTTTTTATGGGTGTAAGATGTTACATCATCAGAACCAAAATCTGTGAAATATTTTTGGAAGACTAATAAGTTTTACTGTTAAAAAAAAAAGTGGATACCAAACACAGACAGTGGCACAGCTTTCCTCTTATCAGTGCAGAAACAGTTTTGAGGGGAAGGACACTCATGGATAACTTGAAGGGGTCCCAGATCAAGAGTAATATAATTTCTACTGGGTTTTGAAATAACTTGTATACTGTTAAGCCAGTATGGAAAAAAATTAATTAATGTGTATACAGCTATTTCAGATGTGTTATGTGAAGCAGGGTTGATTAAAAAATATCTGCACCTCTATATAATTATGGTGATTAAAATTCTTACAGAAGCAGGCCAGCACATGATGTCTAAACATAAGTTGGCTTTAACCGTAGCAACAAAACACATTTCATGTTGTCTTTGCCTTGAAATTTTCTAGGCCATGACATGCACTTATATTCACTGGGAAGCACAGAAACTCCTTTCTCTCTTCATACTCCCACTGACAGGAAATAGCTATAAAGAAATAATTCTCCCAGCATTCCCTCATGCCTTTTTTGGTCTCTTCCTATTCAACTAGCTGGTCTTCTTCCTCTTTTCAGACTCCAGGAATTAGTTAGCTTTGGCTTTAGGACACTTCTGCACATCACGGTGGCAGGTGGATTGAACTGGTGATACAAAAAATCTCTTGCTATGTACATCTGTGTAATACCAGTATTGAACCCATGGAGTATTTGTGTTGCAGACAGCTGGTGCACTGTATCATAGAGCTGTGTTCCCAGAAAAAACATTTGATTAATTTTTGCTGACAGTTTTTGCTTTGAACAGAATTAGTGGGGCCTTTACAGAACTCATCATATGCTATGACAGCAAGGTGTGTTGGAAGTCAAATGCTAAGTAATGGGAATAATTTTGGAATTTCAAAGTAGTGATGAAGGGCTGGCTGACAACTGCTTTTTCTGTTTTGTTGCAGTATTTGTGGAATCATCCCAGGACTGAGTAGCATCTTTCTGCCACGGATGAACCCTTTTGTCTTGATTGATATTGCTGGAGCACTGGCTCTTTGCATTACATATATGCTCATTGAAATCAAGTATGTGCAGTTGTTTTAGAACAGTAGCTCTTTTTGTATCCAGTCTCTGGGGAAAAAACATTTTTTACATGAAAGGAATGATCTAATCTAAAGCTGCGTTTTGTATGAATGGCATAGCAACTCTGTGAATCTGTCTATTGTCCAAGATGAATGAGAGTTCAAATGAGATTGCTATGTGTAAAATTCTCTGAGTGTATATAATTTAAAAGAATGAAAAAAGAATCATAAGTTAGTTGTTCTGCCTCTCAAAAATGTAAATCACTAGTGTTTCTTTAAAATTGCTCTTTCTCCCTAGCAATTATTTTGCTGTGGACACAGCCTCTGCTATAGCAATTGCTTTGATGACATTTGGTACCATGTATCCCATGAGTGTCTACAGTGGGAAAGTACTACTCCAGGTAAGGCAGCCTCACAGAAACCCAGAATTTGTGGTTTTGGTTTTGTTAAATGGCATCATTAAGAAAAAAAAACACCCTTGAAATTTGTTTTAAGCTTGCAAATAGGAATTTGTGATGTTCTACAAGAATGTTAACAGTTGTGCACATAAGCATCACAAATTCTTAAGAACTTACTGAAAATGCCATTGGTCTCTTGTGTTAGTAGACTAGACTTAAAGGTTCTTTTATATCAACAGGGCCAGTTAATCTTTGTTATAACTTGTATTTTCTTTTCTTCTTCATTTTAAAGACGACCCCACCTCATGTGATTGGCCAGTTAGATAAACTCCTTAGAGAGGTAAGTCAGTGTATAATACATAGCACAGTGTGTACAGCTAATAAGCATTCAGGAATGGGAAGAATTTTTCTGACTACTCCAAGAAGTTTGCTAAAATTATTTTTTAAATTTTTTTTAGCTGCATGTAGAAAATATGAACCTTGCTTTCCAAAGTGAATAGTGTCATCTAGGTATCTGGAGCAAATCTGTTTAGGTAGTGCAGTCTTATTTTTTTAAATTTCAGCTATTATTGAAGTGGTTTACAAATGTGAGTTGGAGGAGGAGGAGAAGTACAGGCAGCTGTTGAATTACAGCATAGCAAGTTGAGAACATACTGCAATTTGGCAGCAAGAGTTATTTGAAATACATTTCCTAAAACTTTTTTGATGAATTTGGATGTTTAAGGGTAGCAAAAGTGCATTAGATAAGCATTAGTGATGTTAACAGACATCATCTGTGTATGGAGCTTTTATTTCACTACTGAAAATTATTTGTTATTCAGTTATGTATAAAAGTACGTTTCCAAGGGGATTTGAAACTTCTAATTTATTTTCATATTTGTGGATGTTTGTGTAAAATTAGGTTTCAACTTTGGATGGTGTGTTGGAAGTTCGAAATGAACATTTCTGGACATTAGGTTTTGGCACTTTGGTAAGTTATGTCTCTATTATCTTTCTAGCCTTTGAAAAAAAGTCAGATACTTCTTCATTTTTTCAATTTACATAAAATAAGATATTTCTTTTGAAATAATAACTATCAAAATGTGATGCAGTCAGTACTACACAGTCCTGGTGTTTATTGCAAAAATTCTCTTCCCCTGTCCTTTACATTTTTTTAAAACTTTGTTGTTGGTTAATGTTATTAATGTATAGTGCAGTTGTGGTTTAAAGCATACATTTTTGTAACTGTAGAATTTCTTTTGTATTTTGGAGTGAAGAAAATGACAAACAGTAGAAAAAATGTTTTTCAAAATAGTGTGTTAGTGTAAATTGGCTAGGAAGAGAGAAATAACTGTAACCCTTCAAGCACTGATGGTCTCCAGTAGACAGCAGAATCATGCTTTCAGCATTTCTAGGGGAGAAGGCAGAACAAAATAACTACAGTTGTGTACCAATAATTCTGTAAGCTGGAAGAAAGGAAGGGGTAATTTTTGTGATAGAGAATAATCTCACAGAACTTGGTTATTCCTAAATTGATGCAGGTATTTTGTGACAGCTGGAAAATTAAGGCTCTTAAAATATTTCTTCACTGATTTCTTCCAGTATGCTACCCTTCTTAAAACAATAAAAAAGGCAGCAGTTCGCTCTTTCTGATGTAAAAATAGCTTTCAGTTTACTGTTCTGCCACTTATGTGAAAATTTGTACTTTGTCCTTTTGAGCCATTTTTCTCCCCCAGTTGTTGCATTTCTTGCCAACACGTGTTATGTTGTACAGTTTGGTTCTAAGACTCACTTTTCCTGAATGCTGATCTTGATATGTCATAAGAGAGCAACATATTAGGAAAGATCATATTGTATCCTGTAATAAAGTGCTTAATGTAGTCAGTAGTTTCCACTGCAAAAGCCTTTGTGTAATTCTCTGCAGGATAATTTACCTCCTCTTGAATGCCCATGGGGAATCTTTATTGGAGTAACAATCAACAGCCAACTTGTTTTTATCCCTTCCTAGGCTGGATCAGTCCATGTCCGAATCCGGAGAGATGCAAACGAGCAAATGGTCCTTGCCCATGTCACTAACAGATTGTACACGTTGGTCTCTACCTTGACTGTTCAGATTTTCAAAGATGACTGGATCAGACCTACCTTATCATCTGTGCCTATTGCAAACAATATTCTGAACCTTTCGGATCATCACGTTATCCCAATGCCGTCTTTGAAAGCTGCTGACAGTGTGAACCCTGTTACCTCCACTCCAGCTAAGCCCAGCAGCCCACCACCAGAATTCTCTTTTAACACCCCAGGCAAAAATGTGAGTCCAGTCATCCTTTTAAACACTCAGACAAAGCCCTATGGATTGGGCTTTAATCATGGATCTGCACCCTACGGCAGTGTACTCACTCAAGGACTTGGAATACCGGCAATGGGAGCAGCTCAAGGATTCAGAACTGGTTTTGCAAATGTCCCAAGCAGATATGGAACAAACACTCGTGGTCAGCCCCGACCGTAATAAACACCATTATTTATTATACTTAAGGGTACTGACTTAATTCTTTTATTACCCAATTTTTATGAACATTTGGAATGTCAGATCATTCTGAATGGTTGGGAACAAGTGCATTGTTCACATTCATGAAGTGGTGAAATAGCAGTTTCTTCCTTCGCACAGTAGCCTGTGTAATACCACAGATATTTTGCAGACTTACAATACTTTACAAGTAGTTTTTATAGGGTGTCTGTTTCTACTCATCTTTTTTATTCACTTTTCTTCATTTATCCAAGAATGTACTGAGATGCAGCACAACTCCAGAAGAGAATAAAATTGTGACCAGGTAGCATTTTTTTTTTCCTAATGAGAATTACTGGATGCTGAATAGATGAGAGAATAGGAAATGGCAGAAATACAAGTCCCAATTTTCAGACATGTTTGATTGCTGTATTAAGCCATGTTTGGGCCAATCACAAGTAGTTTTTGGTTGCAAAAATCCATTAATATTCATGTTGTGGCCATTGTGAAGACAGTCTGGCATTTCAGATTGTAACTGATTTTGTGAGACGGTGTTTTTACATTTTTAGTGATGCTTTTATAGAAATTCAGATGGTTCAGCAACCATTTTCTAGTTGTAAGCATTCCATACTCATCTCTGATATTTTTTACTTTTTGGTTTAACTGCAAAATTATTTAGCAATATACTGGGAAATAAAATACTTAAAACTTAAGATTTTACAAGCACCTCTTTTTTACAATTAACCCTATTTAGGATACAGAACAAATGACTATTGTTTCTGAAGCCAGTATTTAATTTTTGACTATGGAGACTATTCTGTGATTTGATTGTGACTTTGTATTTTCCTCTTTGTATTCTTTTTTTGTAGTTCCAGGGGGAAAAGTTATTTATATTCCTGGTTTATATCCAGAGTACAGGTCAGTGATCACTGAGAGTTTGTAGTGACGGCGAGTGTGCTTTGAAGCACACATGGAACGAGACCACTTAACTTGTCTCTGCTTTTGCATTACTGCCCTACTGTACACTGAGGTGTCTGCATTTCTCCAGGGCCTTTCTCAGAGAGCTCTTCCCTCTTGTTGCTCTCTTTCTTCTCTGCTCTGACAACAGGGAAAGGCCTTTTAGAATTACGTGAGTTTTTTGTCTGTTCCCCTGTGCAGTGTCCATGTTACAGTGGCTCCTCTGCACATTCTCCCGCATCTCTTGGCTGTCTAGGTTGCCCATTGCTGTTGTTCCACTTGCAACTCAGGGTGCTGTGTATTGGCTCCCACCTTGTTCATCCGTGTGCTAAGTCAGTCTCTCCGCTTCTGTGAGGTGGTTACATGGAGCTGTAGTGTCTCAGGGATTCCAAAGATACTCTGTTACCTGAAGATAATGGCTTTGATGAAGAAATCTTTCTCATGTAAATCCGAGTGGAGAAAACAGCCTTCTTTGGATTTTAAAGATCTGTGGCTTCTTCACTGGCTGAGGATTTCTTTTTCTGTGTAAGAACACTTCTTTCCTCATTTTTTCTTTCCCCCCCAACCCCCTGACCTGTGTTTCTTGAGCCAGTGCTTGGAGGATGGAGTCATTCTTGCAAAAGCAAGGTGACATTCTGCATGATGGAGATGTATCTTTTGGGGATGTTTTCGACTGAGGGTACTGTCCAGACTGCCACTGGGATGCTGTCCCTGTGAGCCACAAGTAGGGAATCTAGTTCTGTACTTCATTTGCAGCCAGAGTGAAAATTTCATTGCTCTGTTACAAAATGTGATGACCTGGCAAACTTCCATGTAAAGGTTACAATGAAGTCACAACGATTGGCTCTGTTTCTGTGGGGTCAGTATGAACTCAGTAATCACCTCTGGGCCACTATCCTGTCTGTCTGTGAGTCTGTTACATGTGCTGTTTCTGCGTGGAAATTCACTGAAGTACAGAACACTTGAACAGATTCTCTGTACCTCTTGGGTGCTGAACTAGACTGCACTTTCTACAGCATCTGCAACACCTTAGAGCCAGCAGAATGTTTACAATACACTGCTCTTGTGTGGCCTGGTTAAGAACTGTTCCTTACTCCAGTTTCATAATCAAACACATGCCCCTTTTCTGATATTTTCAATACATTGTATTATATTGAATGCATGCTTACTTGTTTTCAGTAGAAAATTAAATCTCCATTTTATTAAAAAATGAAGCTGATCTCTGATTTAAAATGAGAAGGGAGGGTGAGAATCCCAGAATTCTGCGTGCAATATAATCACTTTAACAAAAATACTTTTTTGAGTCATTGTTTACAATATATATCATATGTGCAGATGATAAAGATTCTTTTAGATATTAGAACAGCTTTATAGCTGCTTTATTGTTATTAATATATTAAGAATATTTGTTAAATCAGCACAGAGTAAAATGTCTCCTTTTATATGAGGAAAATAAAATTAGTGTAATTTGTAAATGACAAGGAAAAAGTGGTAATTTGTGTACAAGATTTTATAGTTATCTTTCTATGTATATTGTTTAAGTGATGCTCTCGGGTGATACTTCAGTCTCGGGGAGCAGGTATGTCAGAACTGTTTTGCTGGGTCTACTACCAGTGTAGATTGGGTCCTTGGAATAATTCTATAGAAAGTGGTTTCTTACACATTTTGCCTTTTCTAACTGTGTTTTGCTTGGTAGGTGGTCACAATCTAAATGTTTATTTGATACATAGTGAATAAGAATAGATAATTTATATCCTCTTCATTCCTAATGCTAGGAATGCTGTCCCAGCTAGAGAGAAGAGGACTGGTACTTGCTGTCATTTCTGTCTGCCAGAGGATTTGGCTTTGTTACTCCCTTAAATTGTTCCAGATCACACAGGATCACATCACTTGTAGGGAAATGCATCCAGCTTTTGAGAGTTTGAGAGGCACTGAGTACCATTGTGTGGCTTCAGATTCTTGTGAGAAACTGTCTTGTCCTCATACAGAAGGAGCCAGGACACCTATTACAAGACAAATAACTACCAAAATGTGCGAGTTTTTTTCAGCTTTACGTGTTGAGTGATGGCTCCTGAGTTCATTCTGTCTGCATTCCCCTGACCCAGGTGGTAACCACAGACACCTTGGCACACAAAGCCAGTGACAGCCCTTTGTGGCTGATTGTTATTCCCTTCTCCTTGACTGAGATGTGACAGGTCCTTTTCAAGGAGAGAACCTGTGCAGCAGTTCTGCTGATTAGATTAACTGAAGTCCTCTATTGATTTCTAACCCTTGCTGCCACCATCCAAAAGGGAAGGAGAAACCATCTGCCCATCGGTTCTTCAACACAAAGCCTCTCTGAATTCTGAAGTGATTATCTGTCCTGTGCTTGTCCAGACCCAATGGACCTAGATATTTAGTTGTATTCAGTGTTGAAACTGAGAGCAGAAGATATACCAGTCCAGGTCTCTTCCTTGTATTTTTTGTTTTCTGGGTATTTTATGGAATAGCTTTGACTTTGTCCTACGTGCTTGTTCTCCCCTGCCTTAGTAACAATGAGAACCCACCTTGTACCATGTCTGCCTTCCTGACTACTTCTTGTGCTTTTGACAGCTTAGATTTTTGGATTCACATGGTTACTGGGTTGATGTAAGTTTTCCTTCCAGCAATTATTTTTTAAATGAATGATGGGTCATATAAATTGCTAAGATGATGGCCCTTCCCTCTTTAAGTAAACTTTTCCAGGGCTAGTATCCAGTTAGGTGATGGCCCTTTTTTCCTGTACCAAAAACCCCAAACACAAAACCCAGGGGAGGAAGAAAAAAAAAAAAGCAAGCCTTTTCATGTTTTCTTCCCATTTTGAGAAATATTGAATCATATTACAGCAAACTGTATCTCATTTCCTTTGACTGAGTAAATAAAACTAGAGAGCTGCATGCTCAGGCAGTACAAATTTAGTGACAAAGTGGACGTGATTTGGAGTACTACATGGTTAAATTATAGTTTCAATTAAGTCTTAATAGAGATTTAAAAACCCCCAGGCTTTTCCTAGTTACAACAACCCTCTGATCCAACATTTCACAATGAAGCATGTTTTAAGTTAACTTTCAAATTCTCTAAGAGGCAGAGTAGCAGTCCACACTGCAAATGTGTACTGCATTTTTCAGAGGTACTGCAAAATATGAAGTACCACAACAGTTCACCAAAACAAATCAGCCACACGAATTCATGTTTAATATTTCTGTATTTAGCCATTCTGTTACCTTTCTTCACCACTTAGGAGGGTGAAGAAGGTGCCTTATACTGCTCAAAGTATTCAAAGTTTAGAAGATTTAATGTAGTTTTTAGACTATTTTCTCATGGGTTGAAGTAGAGGAGAATGTGATTGCCAAGAGTTCAAGAAGCTTTGCTATATTCACACAGATGTACAGTAATACCTGAAAATAAAAACATCTAAATTTTTTTTGAATTTTCATAGTATTCTGTGTCAGAAGTTACAGGTAAGACAAATGTTTCTCACCAATGTTAAAGTGATAAGAAAACACAAATTGCTTTTGTTTCATCTTGAGCTACCAAAATCAAATTAAATTTAATTTTCAGGCTATCCTGTAATAGTAAAATTTTACAGATTTTCATTGCTGTAAATACATATTTCTGTAAAATCTTTATAATAGGGATGTAAGTATTGTCTTAGGTTCCAAAATACTTGCTTTAGGAAAATGGTAAAATACAGGCCAAATCTGACATGCCTACAACTCCATTGCTTACCTCCTTTTCAAGTCTCTTTGCTCAGGGAAAGAAGAAGTTTGTAGGGAAGAAGTTTGGAGCAGTAAAATACTGACTTTTTTGTCTCAGTTCATCTTCTATCAGCTTGATATTTTTATTTTTTTCTTAAAATGAATACTCTCAATATTTTGTCACCAGTGGAAACCATAATTCTGTCAGTAGCTTTTGAAAATTGTTCTTCTGGCTTTCATTGATCTCATTCCAGGTGTTCTTTTTGCCAGTGTTACGCTAAACCTATTGAATAATTCCAGTAAGGAATGTAAAAGCACAGGGTTGTTAAATTGGTGTCTTTTTGGTGCCTAAACTGTTGTTTTGCTCTTAACAAGATTTTATTTTTGATAGCACTTTGTCTTTAAAATTGTGTTTAGACAAACTATAGTTTCTAAACGATCACTTTCCTTGTGTGAATATTTTTGTTGTAGTCTATATTAAAAAGAGCAGGTGGGTGGTGTTTTGGAGGTTTTTGGGTCAAATTGCAAATGATTCTCACGTGACTGAGTGGTGTGTTCTGGGTCATTGCTCCCACACACCACCTGATCTTTTGTTTTTATTTCCTGTGTTGCAGTCAGAGCACAGGGAAACCCCCACATACATTCCTGTTAGCATCACCCCCACCACCCTTCTCCATCAAAAAGTATCCAGCAAATGATGGGGGCAAAACTGAATTTGGGTTATTGCTTTGTTTTCTGGTGGTCAGCTGTCTGCAGAGAAAAAACCCTTCAGCCACCTTTGTAGGGGAAGGAGGAGAGGGGCCAGAAAGGATTAAAAATCAGATCTGTGTGTCAGGAGTTCTAGCAACTCTTATCAGCACAAGGTGGTTTAGTTCAGCCCCAAGTGGAAGTCTGCTGTGGTGTGATTTTTGCCTCTTTTGATAACATGGCGTGAGTTTCCATAGCTGAACAGTGCAAAAATTGGTCACACCTTGTAAAAAATGTATCATACAATTAAGTCATGAGGCATTCCTTCCTGGGATCATAATACATGACAAAAACCAGTGATAACAATCTGGAAAAATTCTGGAGTTTTTTTATTCAGAGATAAAACATGGAAAGATCAAATTCTTCCCAGGCTGAACTAGATCATATTTAATGGTATCTGATTTGGCTAATGGACCAATGGGCCAGGAACAGCTCAATCAATAATCAGTCTAGCAAGAACTATGGTATTTTTCTTCACCTTGATACTCTCTGATGCAATTAAATAGCAAGTGTCAAGGTGGGCAAACAGCAAGTACTGTGAATGGAGTACAATTTGTTGATGTTTTGTCTGTCACAGGTTGAGATATTCCAGTACAAACACTTGCAGGATTTTGTTGAGATTGTCAATAGTGGCTTTGTCAAGGTTTTCTTCTGTGTCACTCATGGTATGCCATACTGCAGGAAAAGGGGATGGAATCAGATGCAGGACTGGAACCCCTGTAAAAAGAAGTGAAATTTGGAGAAGAAATATTGGAGAAGTTCTGTTAAGCCAACTGACACTTCACCATTTAGCAACAGTCAGGTAACTCCTCAATAAGCTTGCTTTATAGGGTGTGTCACTGCAGCTTCCTTTTGCCTTCTCTTGTTTTGATGCTTGTGACTGCATCCCATCATTAGAGAGTGTGTTGTGTAAAGCTGCCACCTTCCTTTCCTTTGAATACTTTTCCCTCTTTTAAAATTTTTTTAAAGTAATCTGTAACTACTTGTTGTTGGGGTATTTTTTTGAGATTCTTTGCGTTGTGTGTTTAGGAGCTGCAGAAGGACAGAGAAATCACTGCAGCTCCTCAAACTGAAAACTGTTTTCCATGTTTTTGTGAAAGTGTTAAGACTGAACATTTTCAAAGCTTTCTTTTAGTTCTCTACATAAATTGTAAAATAGGGTGTCTTATTTTTACTCTGTAAAATAGAAATAGTGTTGCCCTCAGATGAAGGAACTTCCATGTGAAAGGACTGTATCACTGCATATATATCTATGTGTGTGTACATATATATATATATATATATATATATATATATATAAATGCACACATCAAGCCACCTATGTGTACTGCAACTTTTAGGTAAAAGAGGAATGAAATCAGTCTTCTGCTACCTGATTGCTTTTGGGGAGGAGCATTTTTTTTCCTCAGCCTCTTTCCTGTATTACTGCTTTTTACTCTGATTTTTCAGCTGCATACCACTAAGGAATCCATTTCTTTTCATTAGGTGTTATGTCAAAGCTTTAAAGTTGGATTCAGAAGCCTCAAGTTGGGGCAAATAGGCTTGAAAAACAGGAACATATACACTTGCTCATTTACTAAATTTCTTACTGAACATATACTTCAAAATGTAAGAATTTCTGGTACCTCTTAATAAAAATGGGACGTGATCATCCTCAACCAGGCCTCGATGAAAAGTACTCCGGAAATACTGACTTTCAACACGGTGATTCTTCAGCAGATTCATGTTGTGTAGCTTTTGCTCTGTAATGCACAAAGTGATTATTACAATTTTTGGACAATGAGACATGTTAACACGTTTGAATTATTTTTCCTGTTACATTGAAGCTTTTTCTATCAGAGAAGAAAAAGGCAGTGGTGACTGTCTTTTGCATTTGTTTAATACTTGGAAGACCTCAAGATTGGTGCTATTACCATCATTTTACAGAAGTGAGAACTAAAACACAGAAGTGAAACAGTTGCCAAGTGTCACAGAGTGACAACCAGTAATAGAATCTGCTTTGTTGCTTTCAAATGTCTGAGGGTCTTCCTTCAGTTGTTTTATTAACTAAGTATCAAAATCTTCATATAGGTTTATGATTTCACATTTATGTTATCAAAGATTATTACTGTAAACCAGAAAATTAATCTAAAAATCTGATTTACAGGGCTTAATACATTCAGAAACTACTCGCAAGGTTTTGAAAATCCTTAAAAGCCCACAGCCTTCTGCTTACCAATTGCTTGAAGCCTCTGAAACCATCGAAGAGTGTTTTGAAAATAATTGGGAAAGACTGGGTTTGGTGCACCAATTAAATCCAGTAGTACAAACAGGTCCTAGAGAAGAGAGAATCTTTGGTACAGAATGTTTCGTACAACAGCAGCAGTAGCCATGAAACTCTTGTTTTCCTGTATAGGTTGTGAGCAGGTCTTTGCTAGCCCTAGCCAAAGATCTGGCTTTTCTGCTGTGATGCCTGAGGAGAATTTACTAGCAGAACCTGATTCCAATCTGATACATTTTGCTGTCTTTCCAGGGAGGGAAAAGACAGGCTGTTCCTCTGTTCCTCAAGCTGGAGCAGGCTGCATAGCTTAGTGTGCAATTTGTGCGTTATATCCCTTTAAAAGAAAAACGAGGGTAGGTGGGGAGAAAGAAGAGGAAACTGCTTCTTCCCCTGAGAAAAAGGAAGTCTGTCAAGGGAAAGACATTTTATGAGTCACAAGAAGCAGTGACAGAAAAGAATTGCCTCAGCAGTAGACAGGGAAAGTAGAAGGGAACAGAAAACCAGAATGTTACTAGGAATCAGAGGAAAACAGAGGTTGCTGTAGCTTAATACTGAGCTAGGGAAGATTTGTTCATAGGCCAATACTGTTTGTGTGCTTTCCTTGTCACTTTGAATTATCTTTTCCTGAAGAAGGTGGGTATCCTAGTTTATATTCTAATAAATTGTATATTTTGATATTTCTATGACTCCTCCTTGTACTTGCCTGCAGCAGGTCTAATCACCTGAAAAGCTCTTGCCAATTCTCTCTCATATTTCATAATGTTTCCAGAAGCCTGCTTCTTCCTTTAACTTTAGTGGGGTCGTGGTTTCTTGGGAATTTGGCCAGTTAGCTACTAATTAAATATTTTTTAAAATGCCACTTCCTGTTGTTCATTAAGGAGGTGAAAGCCACTTACTATGCCCTGCAGCTGGTTTGTGGTGGTTGAACCGGGTGGGTGTGGAGTGGATGCCATTTTCTGAGCTAAGTGTTGAGATCCGTAGAGGGAATCGGAAGGGGACCACCGAACAAAGGCTTCTTCACCATCAAAAAAAATGAGCTGAAGGGAAAGGTCTGGTCTTGACGCTGAGCTCGCCTGTTGGGGGAAGTTAAAAGTAAAATAACTGGTTCTGGCCAGAACATTACATAAAGAGCAAATACTGTAGTCATACAAGTAACACAAATAAGGGTGTATTTTCAAGGTTCCCTATGCAAACCTTCCTTTGGCTGTTATTACAGTGTGATTGTGGTAGTGATCAGTCAAGGTAATTGTTATTTATCTAACACAGTGGCACATTCTCCAGTCTCATACAATTTTGGTTCTGGATAAAAGTTTCATTTCTGAGTTTGGAAGACACGAGCTGAGTGTTGAGACCGGCAAAACCAGATAGCAGCAACATTATCTCAAATAATGAGGAGACGTGTCACTAACAACACCTGATGGGAGTGCTAATATTATTATTTGATTGCATCATAAGGATTAAAATAATTGCTACAGCTGTGCATCAGTGGAGGTGAATGATGTATTTGGCAAGCTGATAGTTCCTTGAGCTCCTTCTTTTCATTCAGGAGAATTTGCAATCACTGAGGCACCTTTATGCTAAGCCAAAGCAAAGGGAGTGGGTATGTCAGATATGTTTTTCCCTTTCAACAACCAAAAATACAACAGCACTAAATCCTGAGAATATAGATGATAAATGTATTTAATGTCACAAAATAGACATTTGTATAAAATTTCTTCCCAATGTAGAGGGAGTCTACTATCTGAAGCCTTGTTTGAACTGTCAGAATTTCTTAATAATCCACAGTACAGTGAATCCCAGTCTGGTTCCACTAAATGAAGAGTTTTGGGAACTGTGGTCTTGACAGTTGCTATAAATATTTTAACCCCTCCATGAATTAACACTACTTCAAGTAAAATTGCATGGTGTGGTTAAAAAGGTGGGGTCACTGGCAGCAGTCATGTCCTGCATGGGCTACACCTCCCGAATGGCTGGAGCTGATGCAATATAAACAGCAGTGAAGAGCTTCTATAAGATGTCGCTCACGCAGGCACGATGGTATTGATTGTGCTCCCAGTGGTATATTGATTTCTCTAATGCCAATGGTCTGCTGTCCTTTGCACATGACAGAGCTCTGTGGGCAGCAGTCATTTTGTATTACAGCCTGGAGGAAACTGTATCAGTGTTGTCTGAGTTTAGAAAGTAGCACTCGTGTTATTATTACTATTACTGCTTAACACATTTTAATAACGTAGAGAGATGTCTTTGTCCATTAATGTAAACTTCCTCTATCTAACTGGAGAAGCATCAAGATAAAAATCACAGCCTCACATCAAAGTATAAATAGATGTGGCTGAAAACATAGCAAAGTCTGTTGTGCTACCATAAGCAGAGCAAAACCATCATAGCTAGTGTATTAAGCAGATGGATCCCAAAGTATATTTTGTTAACAGACTGTACAAGTGGTGTCCTGTGCAAAGTAATTGCTTGCCTTTTTGTCAAACACTGTCATCTTAAATGATAAAAAACAATTTTCATTGTAAAATAGTGTATTCATAGTGAAAAATGCCAGTCTTTAAAGTCAGTGTACAGCTTGTTTCATAAATAATCACCAGGCAAATTTATTATAAATGAAGCTTCTGAATTAAGCCCATGTATTACAGGAGTGTTTTGTTTTGTGATTAAAAATATTGGCATATTCTTAATTTTCTCATTCTTAATTATTCACATGTCAGAAGGCACCAAATCCGTTTCTGGAAATTACTGTCTACAAGTAATCCTAGTACCTGACCTGAGTGTACTCCTGACACTTAGTAGAGTGTCTCTCACATTTGAGAGACCTTTTGCTGTAAAAGCTCTGTAAATGGATGAGAATTATTTTTCTGTAAATAGTGAATACTGAACCAGTAGATGGCACTCATGAATCCATGATCCTAGAAATTTGTAATCCTACAAGTTTTACAAGTTTGTAGGCTCACCAGATTTTTATGCCTAGCAATTACAGCCCTTTGAAGTGGATTTTCACAGCATAGGTAACACAGACTGATAACATTATATTTCTTTCATAAATAAACTATTCAAATTAAAAAAAAAAAAAGAAAAACTTGAAATCCTTGTGAGATGGGGGGACCTGAGTGTGACTTCTCTGCACAGCAATTAGTTCTTCTGTGTCCCAAAGCAGAATACAACTGAGAGATTTCTGCAGCATTCAGAATGCAACAAAACTTTTCAATGACCCTAGATGTTTCTGGATATGATAAGAGCTTCTGAGTCAGGTTCTGTGCCTTTTAGTGAGACAGTAGCATTATATCTTTCCAAGTCTATGAAACATCTATTATTCATGTATCATTTGTTATTTTTATATATGTTTATATAGATAACTTTTAGATATCTGCCCTTTTTAGAAGAAATTTTAATGTAATAATGTACTTCAGAGTAGTAGATACTGATCTCTGTTTGTTCTTGGAGTCAATGGGAGATTTATTACAAGCACAGCAATCAGAGAACCCAGCATGCAAGCTGTGGAAAAGAATGTGGAAATGCCCTGAGGCCTGTTGCTGTTGGAAAGGCAAATGAAAATGAAATAAATAAACCTACCTTGGTTAACTGAAGCTTGTTATCCAGGGCACGTGCCAGCTCCAACATCATAGCACAAGGCACGGCTGAATCAGTTGCTCCCACAAACACTCTGCCCTGCTGCTGCTGTCCAAAGAATTTGGAGTCGTAGTGGCAAGCAAGTACGAGATGGCGTTTAGCAGAGGGGTCGAGAGTGCCGATAATATTTGAGAATGTTTTGTAGCCATAGGGAGTGTATCTCTGAAATGTGTCTTCTTCAATTTCCCAACCAGCCCTTAGTATTTGAAGACGGTGCTTGATATGCTGCAATTATAAGAATCAATCAGATTAATATTTCTTGCTTCAGAAAGATTGTTGCAGACAAATTGTCATTAGCTTATTAATAGTGGCTCCTAAGCTTATTTCTGTAAGTTCATGGTGTTTTAAGGGATAAACTCTATAGCAAAAAATGTAATACCACTGTATAACTTTGCTGCCTGAACCTTTGACTGCCTCATTTGCTTTTTATTTCTTCCTTTTGACCCTTCTCTTTGGAGTGTGAAGGTGTTTTGAATTATTGCCAATTATTATTACATATTAAGATCTTGATGAAGTTTTCAGGCCAGTGTCTTTTTCAGATGTAACTAGAGCAGACTTAATGTTAACATCTTCAAAGCTTAACTCAGATGTGCCCTTAAATTAGAAGTCATAATTGGCTGCAGAGACCTTGTTGTGGCTGTTTAAACAATTACCACACAGAAATGCCAGAGCAGTATAAGGAAAAAAACCCAAAAGCTGTTTGGGTTGGTGGGTGTGAGGTGGTTGGGCTTTTAAGCTTCTGTGAGAAATCTGCCTTTCAAGTGGCCTAAATTGTTCACAAGGCCATAACAGATAGGTAGATTCCTTTAAATTAAAGAAAGAACAAAATTTTTCAGAACAGCATTTTAAAAATGAAATTCTGTAAGTGTAGCTTATGTAAAGAGAAGAATTAAGACAATCTATAAGGCAAATCATTAATTTTAGCTGTCTTCCTGCCTGAATACCTCTAACAACCTCAGCTATACTTCAACCAGAGTTCTGGCTAACTCAGAGGGACATCTCTGTTTCTTTGTTGAGCAACTTATTTTTATGGGTCCCTAGAGAGCTTCTTCAAGGCAGATTCCTTTCTCTCTAAGTAAACATTAGGAAAAGCCTCTGAGGGGAAAATAGATTTTGAAGACTTGTTCGGTTCTTAGGGAAGTCAGTAGGAATATTGCCATAGATTTTAGTGCTAGAACAAACTTCCATTTTGTTTGTGGTTACCCTCTGAAAGCTTTTACAACATTGTGTGGTCTATCAGCTATCAGTAGGCAGAGTAAAGGATGTCTGTTAAGGATCAAGGGGTCTATAAGCTTGGATGGAGTTCCAGTAGCCTTTCCCCTTAAAGGACTCTGATGCTTTTTTGTGTCTCAGCAAAGAAGGGTCAACCATTTCAAACTCCATTATTGTGTTTTGATCATAGAGGACTCTTCTTTTTTTCTTTGGTGCCACGTCTAATTTAATACATGCTGTTACCTTGTAACAGGATGATCCTATTTTGAACATGATCTGTGGTTTTCTATCTTAGGCTCAGCTGTTTTTTTGTTTTTCTTCCTTTTCCCCCTTTCATTTGGCTGCCTTCCAGAGTATTGCTAAAGAAACCACAAAACTAAATCTATAGAGACGTGCACACACACACACACAATGCATAAAAAAGCTGCATTTTTCCAATCTACCAATTGCAGAGTGGCAAGTAAATTTGTTGTAGTTAGGACTGTCTTAGAGCTGTTGAGCCAGTGCCTGAAGGGTAGATGAAGGCTGGTGAGATGATGTGAATGTCTTCAGTAAACTCAGCTGTACCACTGTCTGTCTCCCGCTTGGCTAATGAGATCCAGAGCCAGCATGGGCACTGTCCTGAAGGTGGCCTGCCCTCTGTGAGAGCAGAGCAGAGGTGCTGACAGGGCAGCAACCCGGTTGTGTGGTAATTTCTCGTGGCTCAAAGACAAAGTGCTGGAGTCTCTACTGCCTTGGGGCCAGCTGCAGCCTGGGTTTGTTAGCCCAGCACTAGGACACTGCTGTGCTCGGGCTGGTGGAGCTGGTGTGGTTCGTGGACCAGGGCTGCACTTTGTCGTGCTGACCATTTCATCTGCCTGCCCCTTTGGGCCCCTCTGTGACCCCTTTTGTGTGGACACACCCATCTGAAGCAACACTCCACAGCACTGTAACAGCACAGCACAGGGCCTCTCCAGAAAAAGTGGCAGGGCTGTCATTTATTTCATCCTGTGCGTGGTCTCGGGTTTGAACCAGTGACCAAAAACCTGCTCATCTGAGGGAAAGGACAACCATTGTGTTGTACTTTGGGCACCAAACCCGGGGCAAACTTTTAAATTTAAAATGCATTTTTTTTCATCATGCTATGCAGCCCTGGGAAACAGAGTCAGCTAATGTGCAAGCTGTGCCATGTAGGCACTAGTTGGTCTAGACTTGAACAATGATAGAGTTCATCCTCTAGTGAATGAAAGGAATGTGACTGTCACTTTAGTGGGACTGTCTCTTTGGTGGGGATCACCAAAGGTCTTACCAGACTATACATCATCATCATCATCATCATCATCATATGTAATGAAGATGTTCTTAGAGGTTGTCAGGAGGTGTTGTCTTACCTGTCGCACAATGTAACTTCCTTCTGATCCCGGGTATCTTTCTATCAGGATAGGACGCAAATCATTCTCCCACATTTCAGAAATATCTGTGTTGGCCACCACTTTTTGAATAGCATCAGAACCTAAAATTCTTGGTTGGTGAGAAAACTGTAGAAAGTAGAGAGAAGAAAAACCACTGTAATTATTACTAGACCTTTTTCACCATAGAATTACAATAAAAGTGGTGTATTTTGCTACTTTGATTTACTCCCAACAAAAAGTAATTTTAAGAAACGCTTTCACTCAGAAATAATTGGCTTTTCTATCTTTCATTTCCATGCAAAATATGCTAGTATTAAAAGTTTGGCAAGAAGTTTTACGTACCAGCTAGCGGTAAAACCTCAGCCTATGAATGAATCCTCTGTTTCCTAGTGTCTTAATTCTATATGTCATGTCTGCAACCACGCCACCTTCAACTGAGGTTTCTATTGAGACAAACACCAGAAGCTTTGTTCCTAGTAGTAATAATTTTTAGCTTTATGGTGTGTCCATGTTATGAGCACTGCAAAGGAATGCCTAAGGTCACTCCCTCCCAGAGGGAGCGAGGTGTGTCACTGTGGCCTCTGCCCATGGTGACAGAGTGAGTGTGACTGCACAGAGCGCTGTGGCTCCTTTGGGGCTAGCTGGGACACTCGTCAGATTGCGGGCTAACCTCAGAACCGACAGCTCATCTCCTGTGGCAGCCACTAGTATGTGTGACAGCCACTACCTCCCAGTGACTTCCTTTCTGTTGCCCAAGCACAGCCTCTGGGGCTGCATCTGGTGACCCAGAGTGCTTGAGACATCCTTGTGTAGCTGGCAAATGCACATCTTTGATGTGCAAGAGCCCCGTAGTTCTCTGGAGTGGGAGCTGAATGCCGGGTGGGATTCCCAAGGACATTTCAAATGCCCTTCATACACCAGGTTTGAACCTATCCAATCTCTAGCAGTTGTCTCCTCAGAAACTTCCTGTGCCACTGCTGTTTTTATAGATTCCTATTTCAGGCACGACCATATCCATTCCTCATTTATATCACAGGGTCTTCCCCCTGCTCCTGTCTTTCTCCTAATGAAAAACACTGTTTTGTTTATTTGTTCTTCGATTAGAACTGCCTTACATGACTGATCAGACTTGCTGTCCAAGTGTACCTTGTCTATGGCATCATTTCTGAGGTGAACAAAAGAAGAGAAATTGGAATATGAGCACATCAGAGTTTATACTGTAGGACAATGGTAATTTTTATTTTATTCTTTTTCTTTCTTCAAACTGTTTAACAGCTGACTTGCTTTTGGGCTGCTCCTGCATCAAACTGACATTTTCATAAATATCTGTAGTCTAACCCTGTCACTGTATGTGTTAAAAAAATAATTCACTCTTCTTTTCTACTCATGTGTGTCATGTCACGTGTCTGAAACAACACCTAAACCCCATTACCTGGCCAGAATGTGAACTGACCTAAAGAGTCAGGTATCTTATTACCTGATATCTTATTACCCTAGCTGATTATTATTGATAAAAAATGGAGGTTGCCTCACTATTTGACTTCTTTTCTACACCAAAATTTAGGATGGGCAGTTAACATTTTTAATGCTAGCAAATTTAGACATAGGTTAAAGAAAAAATGCATTTCATCTGATAGAAAGATGAACTTTTAAAAGTTTGGAAATTTTACCATGGAAGTTGTAAAAGAGTCTTTTGAAATACTAGAAGTTTAATATGGTGGAACTTAGACCAGTGTAGAAGAGGCACAGACAAGAGAAAATGTCAGGGAGCTGTTTGGTTTAGGAGGCTGTAAGGGGAGAAGGAAAAGCTAAAGCTATGTACTTCAAAAGAGTGTAGGAGGACAATTTAATTAAGGAAGTTCAGAAAATCTGTCTGCAGTTGAACAAGTGAAGAGCATGCCTGGTAACTGGGGTCATTGAATCCCTTTGCAAAGAAGTACAAATGCATGAAAATACTTCAGAAGAGAGCAATCAATTTCCACTTCTAATAATGGAGGAATCTTCAAATTGGGAAGAGAGAGGAGTTACAAAAGTGGTTATGAAATAAAAGAGAAGCAAAATAAGATTTGTAAGTGACTCATTCTTTACAGTGTTGGTCAATCCGTTTTGCCACAGCAGGGAGGCAGAGCAATATATTCACAACAGGGTTGTCACTAAGCCTGTTGTACTAAGCCATATAACACCACAAAACTTCAAGTTCTACAAGTAGCCCAGGCTTACCTGTAGGACTTTGAATTTCTGCCTCACACATGCCTCGATGGAGAAAGAACAAAAGTTGTTGAAGGACAAGAATTTAATGAGAAAGAGGAGCTTGTTCTTGCATATTGTGTGTACAGGCAGAGGAGCTCAGATGGGATGGTTCTGTGGCTGGATAACACTACTGCCAGCACTGGTGAGGAGATTGACTGGTCAGAGTGGGGCCAACTAAAGAATGAAGTGCTGGAGCTCAAGGGCGCTGAAAAAGGGAGCACTGGGGCTACATGATTGTTCATTGATGAGTGTGACTAAAGATTTAGCCACACATGTTCTTATGTATATACTGTATATGTTCATACACATGTATTGTGCATAATTAAAAACGTATTGTGTTACAGATATATAGTCTATACATGAGCTACATATATTATATAGTGAGCTATACACACATATATGTATGTATTGTAAGATACAATTAACAGAACAGAATGACAGAGTATCTCATTAACGAACAAGCCAACATTTCCTTGAATGGGGGGTGAATAAAACCAAAGAGAAAGGGAATGATTAAGCGGAAGCATGGAAAGGTGTGAGGGAAGCTTCATTTTACCAGCTAGTCCTGGACTCTGATCTATTGGTGAAGAGAAAGGTGCACTGGATTAGTGGAATTCAGTTTCTTCTGCTGAACTTTGACTTTAGCTCTTCTACAAACATTTGGAGAAGGGCCCTAGAAGTATATTTTCTGTTTGGAAATCCCTGAAATGTTTAGTCCAATGTGATTTACAGTTTTGTGCTCTGCTATGTTTCAAATGGTTTAATTCTTTATGAAGAAAACTATGTTAATGTTTCATAATGGAATACTAAGAGCTGCTAGATTGAGTAATCTGTGGTTTAAAGCTTATCTCTGTTTAATTAAAACTTACCTCAAGATTCCTTTTTTCACTAGGTCACACACCACTAAATTAGACACAATATAGTATGGGTCTACAACATATTAGAGCATTTTATCTTTTCAAAACAATTTTGTACCAGCTATCAGCACCATGCCTACTTGTTTTTCCTAGGTACATGTGCATCGCTGCTGAAAGAGCTATTTGTCTTCTCAAACTAAGTCACTGTCCTCTGACTCCCCATAATCACATGAAAGTTGGATTACGGTAGAATGTTATAAAGAATATAATTTCAGATTTTGATCTGTCTTGTCCTGTTTGGGTTTCACCTAAATCACCAGTTTCAGTAACTGCCCCTGACAAAGCTCATGGCTCTTGCTGCCCGGTGCGAGATGACGAAGACAAACGCGTGAAGAAGATTTTGTTCTCGGCAGCCGCCCAGCTCGGGCGCGGAGGGGAGCCACGCCACGCACCCTCACCTGCGGGACCGCGCCACGGGCGACCCCAGCCCCATTCCCGTGGAGGGCCAGGGCAGGAGGGGTGCGGCTGTCCCCCCGCCCAGCCGCTCGCCCTGCCCGCCGCACCAAGGGAGAGTCAAGGAGCGCCTGGGAAAGGCAAACGCGACCCACCTTCTCCAGGGTCCACTGCGCTCCGGCGTCCCTCCCGAGCGCCGGGCGCAGGCAGGCGGCGAGGCACAGCGGCCCGAGCAGCCGGGCAGCCAGCCCCGCCATGCCCTCCCTCCGCCTGGCCGAGTGCCGGGGCGCGCAGGAGAGAGCCGGGGCTGTGCCGGCGGAGGAGGTGCGGAGGGAGGGAGGCGGAGGGAGGCGGCTGCGGCAGGAGCGGCGCTGGCTCTGGAGCCGCAGCCCTGCCAGCCTCTCGCTCGGAGCGCAGCCCGTCCCCGGCAGCGCGTCAGCAGTGCCAGGGGCTGCCCGCGCCCCGGCCCCCTCCCCGCTCCCTCCTCCCCCGGCCGCCGGGCCGTGAGGGCGAGCGGGCACTCGTGATTCCCACGGTGGGGAAAGCCGGAGCCTGCGGCTCTCCCCTGAAAGCTGGGTTTGTGTTCGAGGGGCAGCGCCGGGCCGGGCTCGGGCCGCGTGATCCGCGGGCCTTGGGGCAGCGGGGGAGCCCGGGATGAGGGAGGGCTGTGCGGCGCGGCCTCTCCCGCCGGGAACCGGCCCGCAGCAGCGCCCGGGCTGAGGGAAGCTCGCAGCGGCTGCTCCTGAAGGGCTCACAGCGAAGACCTACAGAGTGCGAAGGGCTTTAATTTATTAATTTATAAGTTCTCCTTATGATCTTTTTTAGGCCTAAACCAACAACAATACTTGCTAAAATGAAAACCCACTCTTTAGGCGTTTTAATTTCTGTAATCGTATTATCAACTAGCAATGAAGCAAAATCTGTGGCGAGGCGGTATTTTGTAGTACATCAATTTAAATTATTAAACCAAAGAGACAATTTTCTGAGCTCATGAGCTCTTCTTTAGGTCATTTGACATCATCATTCTTGTTCTGGGATGTTGTAGAAAACATCTGACTATTCTGCATCACAGATACTCCATTTAAAGTCTCCGATTTTTACATATTTCTCAAAACAAATGAACAGAAAAAAAAAAAAAAAGAGGAAATTAAGGAGGGAAGCAGCAGGAGTGATCATTTTGCTGCTTGTCAGCCTTGTACTGGAAAGCCACATCCTAGAAACTATAGCTTTGCAAGTAAGGGGGACGTTGGAGAAATGGAGCGATTTGTGATTTGCAGATTGTTGACCCAGATTTCACAGGTTTCCCAGAAAAGCCAGTGGATCTGCCACCAGCATACAGATGATGTCTCTGGTGGTGATAGCTTTACTACAGATGCATCATCCTTCTAGTTGATACTCAGAATGGAGCTGTGTCCAATTTTTTTCATATATGGGAAAACAAAGAGTTAATTTAAATTGGTGCCTTTTTTTTTTTTTTTTTTTTTTCTTTTTTTTTTTTCCCCAGTCATGAAAGTCCACACAGTGCTTTGTTAGGAAACTGTTCCAAATTCACAGCCAAGTCCCTGGTTAACAGGAAGAAATGGGCAATCCTTTGATTACTGAGAAAAATCAGCATGGTTGACAGATTTTTAGACAAAAGCTTCAGCATGTTCGAGATCAAGTCATGGGAAATTAGTCTAAATCCCACTACCAAGATGATGGTGATCCCAGCAGAAGTACATAACAGAACAAAAGATCTGTTGCCCTTCCATGAGATTTCCTGTGGTTGACTATACAATCCAGATGCTGGCCAGCATTTCTGGGTGATGTGCCAGGGTTCTCATACAATTTACAGAAAAGAAAATAAATACAATAGCTACAGGAGAAATCTGACAAGAATATGAGTCAGTACTAGCTAACACTGCTTTTCCCTAAGGAATTGTGGTTGCTCTGAGGGTTACAAATATTTGATAGGTTACAAATTTGGCAAGTGTAAAGTCAGATTAAGGCAGTATTAATATCACCTACATGGGAAACACACATAAAAATGCATGTGCTAGACCAGATGTGCAGAGAGATTAAACAGGACTTCTTAAGGGCATTACTTTCAAAATTTGGAGTGGAAATGTCCCCTCTCATAACCACCCCATAAAGTTCTATGTCCATAAAGAGGACTGAAAAAAAAAAAAAAAAAAAAAGAAAAAAAGAAAAAAAGAAAAAATAATCCATGTAACAGAAACCAGAATGCGTCACAGCTGAAAACAGAATTACATAATTATTTTAAATATGAAAACTTAAAAAAAAAAAAAGTGATGGACATTTTAGGTTTTAGGGATTTATAAAGGAAAAATATGTTGTTTAGTCCTGCTCCATACCACCTAATAGAACATTTATCAACAAATTGCTCAGTGGTCAGCTGTTCTCTTACATACATTTAAAATCATTGAATTATTACTCTGAAAAATCAATTAGCTGTAATCAGGTGTCATCTAGAGAGAGGGAACAAAAAGGCTAGTTTATTTGAAGAAAAGCACAGGCACTCTGTGGCAGTATGATCTGTACATGGTCCCTCCCTGTGCCCAGAAGGGACAGCTGGTGTGACAGTGCCATCTACTGAAGTCCCGATGGACAGTCGATGAAGGCTTCTCCTTCCTCCAGAAGAACTCCTGCACTTTCCACTGTTACAAATACAGTTTTAATGCTTGGCTCTCTCCACGGGCAGGTCTGTGGCAGCGAGAGCAGAGGAAGTGTGGTTAGCTGTGGTTTGAATCCACATAATAAAAGGTCATTTCCAATCCAAAAGGCTGGATGGGGCTCTGAGCGACTCAGTCTAGTGGAAGGTGTCCCTGCCCACAGCAGAGGGGTTGGAACTGGATGGTCTTTAAGGTCCCTTGGAAGCCAAGCCACTCTACAGTTCTATGATTTTGAGCCTGAGGTATGGCTGATTTGCCAACAGCAGTAAGGCAGCAGATGCAGGCTATGCCCAGTGCTCAGCAGCCCGGGCTGCTGCAGACTCAGCCCTTCCAGCCCAGAGGGCCAGCGTGGTGGGGCTGATGGTCACACAGGAGCCCGGGGGCCTGCAGGGGCCTGCTGCTCACCTGCATCTCGTGGGCTTGAGCTGCTGCTGTTCATCCTGGTGAGCTCATCCACTGCTCTCCTCTGTGGGGCTTGGAGCAGCCTTCATCAGGCTGTGGAAGCACCCACTTGGTGAGTCAGGTCAAAGAGACTCAGTTTCCATGGGCTGATGCATTTTCAGACAAAGCTTTAATAAGTGGAAAGCATGAAACGTGTTAGGTTTACCCTAAACAGTTATTTAGGATATAACTTTAGTTTGGAGCCAATATGGTAGAATTATATATATGATATGAACGAGGCTACCCATCTAGCAGATGCAAGGGTCTGTGAGGTCAGTCCTTAAACTAAGGGGGGAGGGGATAAGCTAATTCCAAACCTCAATTACCTATAATTTAAAATATGAATATGTATTTTGTTTAATTAAAAAAAGGTCAAAAATATATGTTTATCAAGGTAATTTTGATTCTATGTTTTTTTAAGTCTATACTAAACTTTGCACTGGTTTGTTGGAGGTAGATTTTGGGACAAAGTTCAGCTAAGGGCTCAAACCAAGACGATGAGGTAATTCAGAGTCATACCCACATTTCAGGATTTTATCCAAACCAAACCTGAACTCCTAACTTTTTTTTCAGTTCCCTTATGGGAGAGATTGAGTTGAGAGAATGAGAGAGAAAAGAGACAATTAACAGAAAAAAGAACAAAAAAAGGGAAAGCATTTCTATATTTTGTCTATAGAGACGTTACTTCCTCTTTTTGCAGACATTTGTTGCAGATCTTGCAGATCCTGAATGAGGGCCTTTGCTATGCAACATCAGTGTCAAAAGCAGTGAAAAATAATCATGGCAGCATGTGCTCATGGAATTTCTCAGGCAAATGCACCAGCAAACTCTCCCAAGACATTGCCTTGAATATGAAAAGTTCCAAAATATTAGATTGGTAACAGAAATGAATACATTATTTATCCATTTTCAGATATGAAATATCCAAATATTTTCAAACTTGAAAAACCTGATGCATTTTTAGAGTTTTAAAACGGTTCCAAATGCAGTTTTTTATATAGACCTTGTGGTTGTACAGAAAACAAGTTTTTTGTTTATAAAAGCAAATAAATAAAATGGAAGTTACCCATTTTCTGGTATCTTGTAGATGTAAGAGAGAGTGATTTATAAAGCACAGCTGGCTTCAGTGGGGAAAGCTGAGCCGTGAAAGCAAGCAAGCTAACCATCTGAGGGAATGATGTGGGCTCAGAAAAAAAAATTAAGAACATTGATGAAATCCACAGGAAATCACTAATTATGGTAGTCATAAAAATAACAAACCAGAATGTTAATTACTGCAGCTAGGGCTGATGCTGTCATGATGCTGCAATCACACAGAGTCAGCTGTGCATGTGCACAGATGGATGTGCTGCTCCACATACAGATACTGAATGCAGAGCTGCTTTCAGATGTCTCTTACACATCTTTACAACAGAGATCTTTACAAACAGAACAGGGTTTGGATGCTTCAGCGATATTTTTTTAATAGAAAGTAACATTAAAGAGGTACTTACAGCAGTTTGGTTTATTTTGGCTGATGCTGAGTTCTGCATTCTGTACTAAATTGATTTTAACTAATCCATCTTCTGATTTATGAAAAAGCAGCTATTACAGCTTAGGGCAGCAAATTAAATGGCACCAACCCTATTGGATGGCATAAAGCTGAGCTTCTTTACAAAGAAATATAATCATTGCCCAGTGACTGTGGTAATACCTAATATCCATCTGGTGTTGTCCATAAACAGCTATTTTTAGGGCTGCTACCAAAATGTGAGAAGCTTGCTGCACTTTATATACAGTAGAGTGTGACTCCTTGCTGTGCTGAGCATCAGAAATCATGTTTATGGAGGCAAGCTCTGTGTTTACAGTGGTGGCGTGTGGGAGTCCCACTTTAGAGGAAAAAGGAAACGAAGATTGCTCAGCTATCTGCTGCAGAGCTTTGGCAAGAACATCCTCTATTCATGGAATAGCCTTCATTAAAAAGTCCCAGGGTGGTTTTTGGCATTCAAAACCAGTTAAAAGCAGAATCAACCATTAACTGCTACGTTTTTAGTTTAAAGTACTTCCAGATTTTGACAAGAAGCTGCAGGCTAATTATTTATCAAATAAAATGGCGCCAGTCAGCACAGAGAGCTGGTTACACACTCTATCAGCTGCACTGTGTAAAGTCTGATGCAAAATAGGGCAAAGAAAGCAGAAAGACTCCCCTCAGCTTCAGTAGTTTTTGGGCCAGGCCTCAGGAGCGCAAAATGAAGGAAATGAGAAACGCACATTACAAACAGAGCTATAAATGACACGGCACTAATCTGCTTCTCCATCTGCGTCTCTCTGAGCGGAGGACTGGAAGCCTTTGAATTTGACAGTTTGCCTTTTCAAGGTGTTTTTGGTCTGGTAAATACCTTTAACTTCAGTAGCTTCCTATGGTAGTGGATATGATTTTAAGACTTGTACACAGAAATTGAATCCAAATCCAAGGAGGAAGATTTCGGGTTGCCTCTCAACAAGGAGCTTTTGGGCTGGAGGGAGGTTACAGAGGCAGTTTTGTCTTGCACCAGTTTTATTTGGTACTTCAGCTCTGTTTTTGCTAAGTATCTTGCATGCAGAAATTTGCTGCTGATGCCAAGAGGGGCATCATTACCGCGGGGCAGAAAATAGGTTTGTGTGAATGAGAATATTAGAAGGGGGGGGCCTGAAACGCAGCAGGAGACGGACAGTGAAAAGGGCCTTCAGAACTTCTGAGTTCTTGCACGCACATCCGTGAGGGCTGGCGGGAGACGCTGAAAGCCACTTTCAGCTCCCAGGTCAGCGTGGCCATGGAAAGGACTAGCGCGATGCTGTGACACACTAGGTCAAGTATTTCCTGTGCAGGGATGGAGGGCCTGCCCGGCCCAGGGGACATCCCCGCGGGCTGCGCCAGCCCCGTCCCGACAAGGTGAACCGGGAGCGGCGCGCATGGAGACGCGGGCCGTGCCTGCCCCGGCCCGGCGGAGCGAGGGGAAGAGGCGCGGTACGGGCGGGGGCTGCGCAAAGCCGCGGCCGGCGCTGGCACCGCAGCCGCCGGGTACGAGCTGGCGCGGACCCCGGCTTTGGCACGGCTGGAGAGGCGAGGCAGGGCGGCGGCGGGGCGGCAGCTGCAGCTCGGAGCGCAGGTCCCCGCAGCCGGGGCTGCGCCGTGCCGCAGCAGCGGCGCGGGGCAGCGCCCGCCACGGCCAAGGAAAACTAACGGAAACTCTTTCAGCGAGCCCTGCGCCTGCGCCGCCGCGCGCGCTGAGCCCCCCGCCCGCGCGGGGCACGTCGGGGCTCGTGGTTCGCACGGGCGGGCGGCCCGCGGCAGAACGCGGTCGCGGGACTACAGCTCCCGGCAGCCCCCGCGGCGCAGCCCCGTCCCGTCCCGGGCGACTCTGGTGTGTGTGCGGAGAGCCGCGGGGCTGGAGATGCGCGAGCGGCCGCTCCGGCCCGGGACAGCGGGGCCGCAGGTGAGCGCGGCGGGGCCGGGGCGCCGCCGCTGCTGCGGGCGGGAGCCGCCGCGGGGTCGCGGGGTGTGGGTGTGGGTGTGTGTACGGGGGCCGCCGCCACCGCGCCGGGGAAGGGCGGGGGCGGACTCGAAAAGTTCCTGCCGCGGCGGCGGGAGCGGCCGCCGAGCTCGGCACGGGCCGTGCCCCGGGGGAGCACCCGCCGGGCCCCGCGGGGGGAGAGCGCCGCGGCGGCAGCTCCGCCCTGGGTGCCCCGGGGTGGGGGTGACGGGCCGAGGCCACATCATCTCCGGAGATGGTGCCGGCGGGGGCGGGTCGCGCAGCGGGGATTTAAACCTGGGAGGGACGGGCGGCTGCCAGCGCCAGCCCGGCCGGGGCTGCGTGACCCGCGGCAGGCAGGACGCGTCCCGCCGCTCCCGCCCGGCATCCGCGGCGGGGAGCTGCCGTCCCTCCTGGCGGGAACGGCCCCTGCGGGGTAAGGACTGCGAGCGGAGCCGCCTGGAGCGGGGCAGCGGGACGGAAGGGCGGGTGGAGGGCCAGGTGTCGGGGAAGCTGCCCGAGGGACGCGAGGTTTGGGGGAGCACGATCGGGAGGGACAGCGCTTCTGGGCGGGCACAGGCTGCGAGCTGGGCAGCGGGGGAAGGAGGCGGAGGGACTCCTTCATAGCCCCCGTTCCTCTCTGCTTTTGGAGGTGTAGGGTTTTCTTGGCATGAATAAAAATGCAGAATTGTGGACTGCATGTCAATTTCAGCATAAACAGGTTTGATTTGATGGTCGGAAGAAGTCCATCCTCAATACAAAGGCAGCTGTTTCTATGGCTTTCCTTTCTTAGAAAGATCCATTCTTTCCTACCGAGTAACAAAAATAAATTTCTTCAAAGGCTTGTATGCAAATACACATGGTATCAAAAGGCTTTGTCAATTCAAATGCATTGTGCTTTTGATAAATATAATTAACGTTCTAATTAGGCAGTTGTAGGTGAGCTTTCACAGGGTGTTTTCACTGTCTAAATTAAACTTGCCTAGCAGACTCATTAATTCTTTCACATCATAAGGCTTTTCTGTTCTCTATTATGTTGGTTAGACATTGTTTTTGTAATTCAAATCCACCCCTAAGGGTTCGTATTTGCTCTCTCTGGCATGTGAGAGGTGTGGGAGAGGAAAGCAGCACGTAGAAAACAAGAACAAGTCATGTTCAAGCAAACTTGAAGGCGCTGTGAAGCTGTTTTCTTGAGAAAGGTCCTTAAATGTTACTGTCGCTGTCCTTACTCTTCCTACTTACTGCTTTCATCTCTATCATGTTTAGGGTGTTCTTTAAGGCAGAAGTTTCTTTTCAGGTGCCCTTGCTAAATGTCCAACAAGTCTTCTGTATTTGAAGGCAGGAGTTTCTAGATATCGTGCTGAAATTCCAGAAGTATCAATTTGTTCTCTCTTCCAGAGCCCCTGTTAGGAATTTTTATTACAGTACGAAGAACTGATTTTCCTTCCAGTACTGCAAATTGTGTATCTCTCTTTCCCTATGTGCCTTTCAGAATGCAATGAGAGTGGGGTTTTGAGCTATTACACTGGTAAATACCAGGAGTGCATAGTGTGTTAAATGGATTGTTTTAGCAATTCTCAGCCTTATTTCTGGGAAGGACAGTTTCTACTGTGTACAATAAGATGTGGCGTTTCTCTTCTGAAATTTCATTGTAAGACTAATACACTTTCTGAGTTTTTTCTTTTTTAACATATGGGAAGGAAAAAATGTATGAGCTTAGTGATTCTGGGATCCTGTATGGATCAATTCTCCTTAAAAACTGTTAGCAATATGTAGTATCTATGTATTTGGACCACTTTTGCATCCATGGAAAACTTTTCCTATGGAAGAAATTGCATGGGGAATCTAAATTACTCTTTTCAAACATTTCAGCTGCTCATGAAATGCTTGAAATATTGTATCAGGTAGCATAGCATCTTGTAACAAGTATCTCAAGCCCATGCTCATGAAATTATTTATTTTCAAAAGTTGTAGCAGGCTTGGTTTTTTAATCAGATGTATGAGTATTATTAGATGATTACATTTTTTTCCAAAGGAACCAACGGATGCTCAGTTGTACACTCTGCATATCTTCCTATAGTTAGAGTTTGTGCAAGTCATTCTTCAGTTTTCTTGAATAATAGTGTTAAAATGATAGCCTGAGAACATGCTGCTGCTTAGAGTTTTTTATCTTGTATTTTTTTTTTACATTTCTATGCATTTAATGAATTTGTACACACCAGCTTCTCGATACAGATGTACAGAGCAGAGCTGTGTTCTACTGCTCCTTTCCCCTACCTTTTTTGTTATGTTCCTCTTAAATGCTAAGTGCTTTGCTCTGCTAAACTATCATTAATTAGAAGTTGTGGTGACATATTGGTCAGTGCTAGATATGATTTTTCTTGTGTATCATACAGTGGGAAAGCAGTTACTGTGTCTTTCATATTTTTACAAGTTTGAGGTGCTTCTAATGTAACACATTTGAGTAAAAGGAGCTGGTGTCCTGCGTAAAAGTAGAGTGGCTATGACATGGGTATGCGACTTTACGTATTTCACGTGAAATAACAACTTTATCTTTTCCCTTACAGGCAGAGTACAACATTTCAAAATGCTGGAGATTATCTGGGTGATGCTAGAGATTACATTTAATGTGATTGTGTCTTCAGACATTCTGCTCCTCCATTTTATGAGCTAAAATATTTTGTAAAAATGACATTGGATATCTTCATTGATCTTCAAGTTCACTGTGTCCTGTGAATTCAGGGAAGAGTTTCTGAAGGAGGAAGATTCATCACATTTGTGGACTTCTGTTGTTGCTCAAGGATACACTTTTTTTTTTGTTGTAAAAGGCTATCTGCATGGAGTCTTCATTTAAGATATGATCTATGTAATTAGGTGAACAAGGATACTTCCAATGAATTATCAACATCTATTTCCATCTGTTTCTCCAGCTTTTGTTTTTTAATAAAAATGAAGGACAGGTATAGAACAGCAGAGCTGATGTGTTTCTGTGAGGCCTTTATGTAAGCCTCCGTGTCTGGATGTGGTGCTAAAGGACAGGCAATCTGCTTTTAATCAGCTGATTGTAACTGCAGAAAGAGAACCTTTAATTTAAAGTAACTTGCAGCTGTAATTATTTTACTCTTTGGCTTGCACCGAATGAAAGGGAAATCTAAATTTTACTGGTCAGGAGCATTTTACTGAGCTAAGAAAGGGAAAGTTACATTATCCTTGTTCTCATTTCAACCAAGAACTGATAACGCATTTCACGTAGAGTTTGACTACTAGGGAGATCTCGGCCGAGTACAGCAAGTCAGATGTCAGCGAACGACTCTTCTCCCCCATCCTTACAGAAGTTTTCCCCGCCTGTGTGTCATGCTGCTGCGCCACAGACGCCGAGCTTGTCTTCAAGCCCCCAGTCGGGGCTCTCCAGCCGACTCTCCAATGGCAGTTTCAGCACGCAGAGCCTCACCAACTCCCGAGGCTCCATGCATGGCATCTCCTTCCTTCTGCAGATCGGTCTCACTCGGGAGAGTGTCACCATTGAAGCTCAGGACCTGTCCCTCTCTGCTGTTAAAGACCTCGTGTGCTCAATAGTTTACCAGAAGGTATGGGATAATGCTGCCGCGTTCTGCCGATGGCAGCAGTTGTTTGCTAACAAGCTGTTCAGTATTAGCCACTGAGATATGCCAAGAGTTTGGTGTGGTGACAAAGATCTGTGGTAGGTGTTTGCAATTATGCAGAAAGAAATTTGGGTAAGTCTCAAGGGAGAAGCTTTTAATTCAAAAGGAGTAAACCCTCCTCTTACTTTCTCACTTGTGAAATCTAGTAAAAGAGAGTGTAGCTCTAAATTTTCTGCAAAAATTACTCTTCCCAATAAGGACAGTCTTTTCCTTTCAGGAATTGTCACTGATGCCTTAGGTTTTTATTAGCTTATGCTTACTACTGAGGAATATTCTTGGATCTGTATATCCAGCCACAGTGACAGTACCAATTGTGACTACAGACATACCTTGCAGGGCCACTGAGTCGATACTAGATGTTCTTTTTGTTTCTAGTTAATAATTAAAGATCCCACCAAACAGCTAATAATGTCCTACTATTGTTTTTCTGTATACTGAATACATGTGTTACTCTTATATATCAGTATAGTTTCTGTTAGGAGAGGATTGACAGAGAAATAAGAGAACCTTAGCACACTTTTCCATTGTGTCTTGGCTACTCTGTTGCAAATTCTGTCTCTCTAGGAAGGAAGTAACACTGATCATGCTGGCTTTGCATGCAAATTCTATCTTCAGGTTAGGAAGGTTAGATCCCAGGAAGCAGCTTGGAAAGAAGTTAACAATATTGCAAAAAATAAGAAATAATTGCGATTTTCCATCAAGGTCAGGGAATTATCTCCATGTCTTTCATTGTTGTGATAATAGTGGTATTTACTGTTGGTTAGTTTTATTATATAATTCCTTTTCATGTAATAGCCTGAGAGAACATAAACACATGATACGTTATTTGCATGTATATGCTTGTGTATCTTTTTTTCCCATCTCATAGCTTGCTGCGTCTTTTATATTTTTACAAACTGGTTGTCAAACAAGCCAATTGCATAATAACTTCCAGAATATAATTCAGCATGTTAGCTTCTTTCTGAAGAGATGAGTTATTTGAGTCAACTTTTTTTTTATGTACCATGTATGTTAGGTGTACCTTTACGCAGCCATTTTAGGGGCTGCTTTTTCTTTCTACATCAGCTCCTTCTCTTTACATCTGCATATTTCCTGTCTTCTGTCTTAAAGAAAGATGAAAACAAGTACATTCACACTTACTTTTCTTGTTTCCTTTCTGTTTCTTCGGCAGGCTCAGCTAAAGGCTTAACTTGAGGTCTTGTTATAGTTCAAACTTTGTACATGCTATGCCTGATCTGCAAAACTGGTGAGGGTTTCATGATCAGTTTTCCTTTTTGTCTGGCTTCGCTGCAGTTTCTGCTCTCTTACAGCTGACGCTACAGAAAGGGACTGCTCAATGAAAACATGTTGCAGGCAGCAAACTGATCAGGAAACAACCTCATGTGGTGGATTCATCTTTCATAAGTAGTTTTACAGCTAGTGCACGATATTCTCCCTGTACACTTTATTTGGCAGCAATATGTCCTGCATTGACTTTTTTTCTCTTAGATCTGGTGACTCTTGCAGGACTGTTAAATATTCTGGGATTGGTATATACCTAATGTGAAAATTGCAAGCTGCGTTCTTGTCAGTAGTCATGCAGTGGTTGCTGGTTTTTCCCCGTTAGAAGCTGTGAAGCTGCTGGGTGTGCTGTTGAGATGCAACAGATTTAAAGCTTCCCTTCCTCTGGTATTCCACAGCCTGCTTGAACTGTCTTGTCTTGACTGCAGGGTACTGTGTGGTTTGTTGTTGTGGGACTTAACAGTGTCTTGCTTACTGTCGCATTTCTTTAATGAATAAGGAGGAATACCTTTTCTTTTTTTTACTTGGAATAATGATAGCTTTTCTTCTTATTTGAGTATTGTCTTTACTAGAGTTAAACGCACATTTCCTTACTTCACAGCCACATTTCAGGCTTGTATTCCTCTACATAATCTGGAATAAAATAAAATTCTGAGGAGTCCTTCTTCACTTACTTGGGAGCTTGAACAACCTGCCTAACTGTATTGAGGCTACAATTACAGTATCAAAAATGTTAGTTAGGACTCTGCTTTTCCGTGTTTCCTGCTTCAGACACTGGTGTTCAGTGTAGCTTGTTCAGGTTTTGCAGAAGGGTAATTAGAAGCAGCATCAGCAGAACTGAAACTAAAGAAGCATGTGTCTGCAAGGAGAGTGAGATGAGTAATGCAAATATTTGGTGTGTCTCTTAGCTCTTTTACAGATGTTCTAAACATCAGGAGATGTTTTTTCTTTTTAAGTGTTTTTCTTCTTTTTTTTTTCAAGTTTAAAGTTTGGGAGGCACTGTGTTAGGGTTATTGTGTGCTGGAATGGTTAATGGAAGTCCTCAGAAAATCCAGACTTTAGACTTTATAGGGATGCTTAAAAAAAAATTCTTGCTTATGGTCTCCAGTACATTCATTGTCTTCTCTGTTCATTCCTTATTTAGGTTGCTGTGTATTAAAGTATCAGACGTACAGTTCTCAGGGGCAATCTGAAGAGGAGCCTAAGGTGGACACACATGGCTGCTGGAACAGAGGGACAGTGTTTAGAAATAGAAAAACTTGTAGCAGGTAGACAGTGTGTGTCCTTGCTCAGTCATCAGATATTACAGAGGCAAGTTCTTAATCCTGTTCTGTGTTGGAATACTGTTTCTTCATTCCTCACATGAAGTAGAACGAAGGGATTACTGACTTAAAAGTAGAAGCTTGCGTGTGGTGATGTTCTACTGCCTGCAAACTGAGAATCATGTTGGACAGCACGCTCTAAATGCTGTATTCTAGCTTACCTAATTTTATTCTGGTTAGAGCTATAAATGAAAAACATTTGATTACTTGTGCTATTACTTGTGTAGTAGGGGTACCTGCAATATTTGTCGTAACTTTTTCAGTAAACTTACGGATCTTTACTTTCATGTTTCTCCAACTTCTCTTTTTTGTCCGCAGACCTGTCCTTCATAATTTTCACTTTCAGTCATATTCAGCATTCTTCTTCTGTGTATATATTTCCTCTGATGGCTTCCTAACCTTTTGCTCTGAAACAGACCAGTTGCTCCCCTACCTTAGAATGTCTCCCTGGAATTCTCATGATCCTTTAACCATTGCATTCTTTTTGATTGAGTACTGATACTTTAAAATCTGTTTCTTACTCTTCCTGCCTAGTTGTTCCTTTTTTTTTTTTTTTGACTGAACCCACCCAATGGCACCATTTAGCAAAATCAAAGGGATGTTTCTTATGTCTTGCTGATTAGATTCGGCTTCTATATTTTCATAGCATTACAAGGATCATATTGCAATCTATCCATACTACAAATGGATCTCAGTAACTCTTCCAATAACACCTTGAGTGTAATAAATAAACGACAGTACTGCAGCATGTTTTGGGTTTTTCACCAGATTAAGCTTGTAATAGTCCCTGGTGTCTGTGAAAGGCTCTAAAATGAATGCGAATCATCTCTTCTGTTGAGATGTGCTCAAATCTATTTTCCTCCTACTGCTTTGCCTTCTTGACTTGTGAGCTGCTTGCTCCATGTGAGCTAAGTAATGCAGAGACTGAGCGAGAGTTGAGGCATGAGAAGCAGAGGTGCTTGTGAGAAGGTGGGAGGTGGGGAGTTACTGGGGGTACAGAGGTGTTGCATGGGGGGCAGATTAGCATTTCCAGCGTGGTAATAGGTTTGTGTGCTGGAAAACCTAGCCAAGCAGTAGTCCAAGTATGTCTGTACTGAGGCATCTGGTGAGGGAAAGATCTCCTGCCACATGTTTAAAGCTAATTGTCTGTGTGATAATGTGATTTGGCACATGACTCTAAAGAGTGGGAGTGAATAGCTGGGTAGGGATGCTGGGTAGGATAATAGAATGGATGACTTCAGTGAACGAAGGACTTTCCAATGGTGTTTTGGACCATTAGACTTTGGAATTAACTTTCAGTGGTTTGAAGCATTTGTTTTGAGTTATGACGGGTCATGAGATATTGGACCTTGAAACAATATCCGCCTACACTTTTCCCTAGTGTGAATTTTTGGCCACTGGTCCAGAATTTTTTGAAGTAACTCCTGGAACTTGAAGTAAGGGGATTTTTCAGTTACTGCCAAGGTAGAAAGAAGCCTCAGTTGTGTTTCACTCAGCAATACTGACTGCTGTATGGTTCAGTTCTGGATAAAAAAGACGAGGTAATGCACTCTCAATTAAAGCTAGGAATGCTGTAATATTTACAGTGTGAGTGTGCTAAATAGCACCAATGATTTTTCCTCAGTGTAATGCACTAGTTGTGTTATTTGTGCTAGTGCCACCCGAGTGTTAAGAATCACGTATATTCTTGATATAAGTTGGTGGTATTGGTATACCAGAGATTAATTTTGGCACAGTCTGGTGCATACGTAGGCTTCCCACAAAGTGATTTCCTGTCACTAGATGCTCTTTTGGAACTGTTAAGACTGGGAACAGTCATGTTTTTGCTTTTAGGAAACTTAGTAATACTGGGATTAGCAGTTTATATGTTCTGAGTAGCTGTGCAGATACATTAGGCTTTTATGCAGGAAAGTAATGGCTGTATAATCCCATAAGATAAAACAGGCTTTCAAAAATTCTGCTTTGAGTTTTGTTTTCAAGTTTACATTATGAGCTCTTAACACTTCAGAGGAACTGGATAATGTTCTTCCTTAACAGCTTCATGTAACTGAGCATAAGGAAAGCTATAAAAGCTGTACTTTGCTGCAGTACAAGAGAGAAGAATTTGGTAGTGTACAACTTGAATATAGTTCAACCATTGAACATAGTTTAAGCTTTGCGTAAAAATTCTGTTAAAAGATATCACTTGAAATAAAACCCCTGTTAATCGATGAGGTTATTCTTGGCCAGCAGTGTGCACAGAGCCTTCTGGCCAAGGTGCTAGCAAGGAATGTTGTATTCCCGAACGGACCGGGGAGCGGAAGAGAGAGCAGGGCGCCGCACGCCTGGAAGGAGCCAAGCTGCTCGCTTGGAGCTGCCTGCTCCTGCATCGAGGCCCGGCCAAGTGCCTGAGACAGGGCTGTGCTGGGCCACCTGCAGCTCATCAGAGCCTGCCCTGGGCTGGGGAGGGCGGCCAGGCAGCGCTTCCATGGCTTGGGTGCACAGGGCTGGAGTGGGGGCAGAGGAGAGGAATCTGAGCCAGAGTCTGTGGAAAGGAGTTGGGAGGCAGGCATCTTCCCAGTAGGGTCTGGTCTTTTCTAACTGGGAAAATCTTTTTTGGTGAGGGTGGGGGAGAAGTGGGCAAGGAAAGATGAGGATTAGTTCATCTAAGTTGAAAAATTTTATTAGGTGTGATGGAATTTGGAGGCTGTGTGCAGCCACGGACAGCAAGACTGACCACATATACCCGATAGGCACTGGCATTCTGGTGGATGAACTAGAACTCTGTCCATGAATACTCACATGAACACAAAAAGCACCAGTGGTCCCTTGCTCTATCAGTCTCTGGTAGTTCAGGATGGAGGTCTGGTAGTGGGGAAAAAACTGTACAGACACATACCCACTCACCCACCAGTAAAAATATAGCAACAAAAAAAACCAATGGGTGTCTCCAGCAGCTGGCTTCAAGCACTCTCTGCCCAGTTAAAGCCGCTGGATCTTGGTCTTTCCAGTTGCTGACACCTGGATATTCAAGCTCTTGATTTCACTTACTCTGACCTCTCCAGTCACTGACATTACAGAGTCTTGCTCTGATTGCTGACAGTCAGACTCCCCCCAATACACACACATGAGCTTAGAATGAGAGAAAATCATTCAGGAAAGTAGCTAGAAATTGAATTTAATGAGAATAGAGGATGGGTGGTGCTGATGATGCACAGGGCATGATCAGACAATTGTTCTGACCAACCCCTGTTTATGGATGACCACCCTCTTTTATCTTCTTATCCCTTGATTTTTTCCCACGTTTGTTCCTGCCTGAATCACCTCTTTCCTTGCCTTTGTTTCCTTCTGTAAACATTCCATAGGTATTGTACAATCCTAATTTCCCAGCATTTTATAATCTGTAGCATACTGTTGGACCGTAATCCCTTTCAGGCCAAAAGGTGTTTTAGTGTTGATTTACCTGATCAGTGTATGTGTGGAAACTGGGTCTAAGGGTGTCCTGTGAAGGCCAGGATATCTTTTCCCTGGAGTTCTTAATTTGGATTGCTACCTGCTCTTCTTCCTCTGTGCTCCCCTGGCTTGTGGGGATGGGCCTTTGGTGGCCTGATGGCTCCTGTGAGGGGCCTGAGGTCCTGGGCAGGCAGGGTGCTGGTGGGCTGCCCTCACCTGCATTTTTCCTCTCTGCTGCTTTGTGGGTGTGCAGACAAGAACCTCACAGGCAGGGCAGGTAAAGGAGCTACTGTGAGGTTCCTCAGCTACTGCTTCTCCCTCTTATGGATTTGGGAAAGCCTCCGAGCAACTGAAGCTCTCCACACCAATGAACAGGCTATATCTCTTTTCTCATCCTTTTAGCAGTTGGAATTATTATTGCAGAAATGGAGATCAGGCATGCAGAATGCCTGGAAAAATGTGTGCTGATGCAGTCTTGTTATGTACTATTGAAACTGTATGCAAAGTCTGTGTTCAGTGAGAGAATTCTTGTACACCGTACTAGTATAGATTATTCCCTTGTTAGTTGTGAGTTTGTGATTCTGCATCTTAGTCTAGAAGTCACTGATAAAGCTTGATTTTGTAAATAGTAGAAATACCTTTTAAGGAGGTTAAATGTTAGTGTTACAAAACCAGACAATCTTTCACAGTCACTTCTTTTATGTGTATGTGTATTTGTTTTGGAAGAACAGGCAGTAAATCATATCATGACAATACGAGAAGCATTTGTGATACACAGCTTAAAAGGTGAATATAATTAATGGAGAGCCAAATGAAGGTGTTGATATCAACACCTAACAATCTGTAATAGATGATTTTGCTTTTTTCACAATATTTCTACTGCATAGAAATTAATTTTGCCTTTGTCTGGAATTTATTTGAAAACCAAAGTCTTAATTATAGGTATTAGAATGTTATTTATAAATTTCAGGTTAATGTTAATGCTGTTTTCTAAGGGATGTAATATCTCATTTTTGATGAATGATTACACTTGCTGTCACAAAGAGGACTTGAGTGTTCATCTGTAACTTTATTTTGTCAGCTAATGAAAATTAATGTAGTATGTTTAAGACATTTTAATAAATCCAAGATTTGTAGATGCGAATGGGCAAATGGTGCATAGGCAGAATATATTTTGTCATAGCAATTAAGATAAGTGCTGCTTGGGAGGTGATTATGTGACCTCTGGTAACATGTGTAGGGATGTTCTGGCAGCTGCATGAAAGGGTTATGGTCTTAAAGAGTGAAAAAAAGTAAAAGACACATATCTTTATCAAAAGAAGGAGAGTCAAAACTGGGAAATATCTTAGAGGCTTCCATAGGTGGTTCTGTGAACTTAAAACAGAGAGACAATAGTTTACGTGATCTCCTGAGTCATGAGGTGTCCCTCCTGGCAGCTGAAGTTAATATTTGTATTATTAAAAAGTGTGATGTGTATCTTCAGGCAGATATATGCTGTTGTTTTATATCCCTTTTGTTAGAATTAAGTTCTTCAGCAGTATAATGCAATTAAAAGAAGTTTTAACAGTGTATCAAGGAATAAAACCTCATAGCACTTGTTTTAATAATGTAAATGTATCTTGTCAATGCAGGCATAGTGAGATTTTGGGTTAGAGCCTAAAGTAAGTTTATGCCATGGTTTTAGGTATGAAGAAATTCCAGTTCCCTTGGAAGAATTACCAGTCACTGTATCTTTGCATGTTCTGAATGTGAAGTCCTGTGCATACTTGCAGAGATACTGAGACACATATTTGGGCAGCACAGCTAATTCTTAAGCTTTATATTTTCTTTCCTATTACAAATGATCTTTGGGCAATTGGAAAAATGTGATTTTTCAGAATATTCTTGGATATTTACTATTTTGCATAGGAAACCTGAGTGAGCTGAGAGACAGAGGAAGCAGCCAGCTGCTTTGGCATCGGCCCAGTAAATCAGATTCTTATTGCTGTGGACTAAATACCTATGTGCCAGTATAAATTTGTCATCTCTGTCTTTTGCTTTCACAAGGGTTAAACTGTACAAATTCTGCCTCTCTTTGTGACTGTCCAAGGTAGACAGTGTGCTTTCTGGAGCATGGACACATTATTATTGTCAGGTAATTATGTAGTTTGTACACACCAGAACAGAGAAAACCAGCTTGAGGTTTAAGATAAAATTGCTGCTGTAAAGAGGACATTACTTTTTCTCTGAAGGGGGAGAAAGTGTGAAAACAATGGGCGTGATGGATACCATACCTTCATTCTGGTTTTGATTTGGTGAAAGAACAAATCTTGGATGATTTTAGTTAAGAGGAATTAATATGCCACAAGCTTCATGCAGTTTAGATACTTATTGACTGTGTAACATATAAATTACTAACTTGTAACCTCATTAATTAAAAGTATCTTCTCAGCTTTTCCATGTTTTTTCCCACATTTTTCCTGTTTTGTTCTGCGTGTGTGTTCCCACCTCAAGTTTGAATTCTGGTTTTAACCAAAAGGTCAAAGGAGCTGCTTGAGTGCTGCTCATTCCTTTCCAGGGTCTGTTCCTGCTCTTTTTTCCCTATGAACTGTTTACTTTTAAGCTTTTCATTTTAAGAAGTTTTTCTCATACTTGACAGTATTTTGAAGAGTAAGGAAAATACAGAATGAGAAAGCTTTTTTCAGTGATGTGGCACGTTATTTAGTGTATCTGTTTCCTGAATGGATTTTTTTTTTTGTCTTTGTGGGGATTTGAGTTTTTCTTTTCACGGAATCACAGAAAATGGGTGGTGTTGGAAGGGATCCCTGGAGGTCATAAAGTCCAACTTGCTGGCTGAAGCAGCGTCCTCTGGAGCATGTTACTCAGGATTTCTCGTATCTGTAGATCTAAACTGTTGTAGAACAAAGGCATGGAGCCTCTTAGGTGGCTTGCTTCTCAAGCAAAGTGTGGCAGGTGCTGCTGGAGTGTCTCAAGCTAAATACCTGCCTGACCAGAATACCTGTGAAGTATAGGTTATACATGGTGGTATGCAAGTTAAAGGCCTGCATTGGCTTTTACTTGCCAGACTGATCATGCAGGTCTGAGAGATTAGAAACCCAAAGAAACAAAAGCTTAACATTTCTTTTTTTCAGGTAAAAAAAAAAAAAATTAGAAATTTTCAGAAAACGCTTTGTTTCCTCAAAAGTAAGCAGATTAATTTTGTTACCATTAGACATTTACAACTCTTGAGTTCTGTAGCTGTTACTGAAAACATTGATGTACAGAAATCTCAAAGAGCATGTATTCATTTGGAGTTTGATTTCTGTTGCAGTTCCCAGAGTGTGGTTTCTTTGGCATGTATGACAAAATTCTCCTGTTCCGCCATGACCTGAACTCAGATAATATTTTGCAACGAATTACATCAGCAGAAGAGATACATGAGGGAGATCTTGTTGAGGTTGTACTGTCTGGTAGGTATTATTGTAACAGTGGAACAACTCCTTATTCAGTAGATTAAAAGAATATAGGACTTCATGGAGCATTATTTTCATGCCTGCCTTGAGCTTTTTCACTTAAGTCTCATATACTTTGGGGTAGAGCTTTCCAAGAAAGTCCAAGTGTCACTGACGCTTAAGAACTCAGTTTTGAATTTTTTCATTGTTCTGTTTTAATCTTCTTCAGGTTTATTATTATAAATAAATGTGAATTGTACAAATGGGAATTTGTAAGTATAATAATATCACGTTTTAATTTTTATAATTGTTTAAGGTGGAATGCAGGTAGGATTCAGAATTTGTTCTTCCAACTGGTGTAGATTTTCTTTTGCTGATATCTTTTTGTTCTGTAGCTTTTGCTATTGATGGCTTGTGCTGTCATAAGACTTCATATAAATATTGTTGGTGAATCCTGCCTACTGTAGGCAGCCTCTTATGAGTTACTGTAGTTCTTAAAAACAGTTTCTTTAAACAATATACTCCTTAGAATGGTGATTATTAACCAATAATGACTACAAAATAACCCTAGCCTGGACTGTCATTGTATGTGTTTTAGCAATAATTTGTCAACTTCAATAAAAGTCAGCTGTACTTAAACTACAAATAAAAGCTGGATTAGTAGTGAGCAATTTTTTAAGTCTTTGAGGCTAAAGTGGCAAACTGAGGCTACATATTAGGAAGAGATCTCTTGACTGTCATCAGCTTAGATTTGGTCAATAAAGTATGAATTTGATAGCTGTAAGGCTGAGTCCCTGGCTGCATTTCAGGGCATGTATAAGATGTTCAGTAATTGATCATCTTATTTTGAGCTTTTCATTGCTTCTGGTGAATAGCACATTTGGAAAATTTGTTGTGTGTCTCTTGGCAATCTCTGACAGTTTCCTTACAGACAGACAGACCACCCGAAACTGAGGCATTTTGAAGACATCTCTTCCAGTAGGATTTTTAAGAGTATTCAGGAGATTTTTAGGAGTAAATCTCTTTCAGTAGGATTTTTAAAATAAAAATCTGAATAGGAAGTGTTAGTATGTATCTGATCAAAAAATAGTAGCCATCAGGACATGGCAATGCTTAAGGCTTTTTTTTTTCCTCAAACAAACAGGACAAAAGTAATTTAAATACATCTTTGCTTGTTTAAGGAAAAGAATATTTCATTGTTCTGTGAAAACTTTATCCACAGTTCTGTTTTGATACACCAAGTTTAATCTAATAAGCTTTTACCGCAAAAGTCCTTTAGAAGATAAAAATCTATCTTGTAGAACTGTCTCTTTTTGAAAATTTTGGAGGTTACAAAACAGCTTGAAAATTAAGTTGCTCTTTCAAGCGTTCACTGCTTTTAGCAAAGTTTGTTGTACCTGCCTTCAACTTAGTGAGGTTTTCAACAGAGTGATTCATACTGTTACTTAGTTGGGGCCATTAGCCTACAGAGTTCAATGGATATTTTTCCTCAGTAAAAATGTTTACTGAAAGCTATGTAGTCTCCTAAATGTGTATTTTAATGGCATACAGTTAAATGCTGATTTCTAAATAGCTTTTTAGCATTCTTTAAATTAGCCATTTTTAAAACATGTTCTTTCCATAAATTCTTGTTGATCCTGTGGCAAGAGCCATAACTTACTGCAATTTTTTAAAAGCTTTGGCTACAGTTGAAGATTTCCAGATTCGTCCTCATGCACTTTATGTGCATTCCTACAAGGCTCCTACTTTTTGTGACTACTGCGGAGAGATGCTTTGGGGTTTGGTACGACAAGGATTAAAATGTGAAGGTAAGCCTGTGATATTTAGTGTATTATTTGTGTGTGTGTATCTATATAAGACGAGGAAGAACAGGCTGCGTTGTGTTTGGTGTATTAGCAAGTGATAAATACAGTATTTCATAGCTGGAAGGGTTTGTGCATTGGAAGACCCAAGTTCTGATCTTGGCGTTAATGCAAACTGTCCGTGACCTTGGACTAATGACTTAAGAAGTGTTGTTGTTTACCACTTTGAAAAAAATAGCTAGCTTACAACCTTGTGTTCTTTGTACAAGGAACACAAAGTTTGGAGAGATTCCCAAAGGGGAATCCCTTTCCTTATGGCTCTCATCCAGCTGGCTGTGCAGCACTCTGCAGCCTGCTGTCAGGTACTGACGCTGCCTTCTCACTGAGTTCTTCTTGGTTCTTGTGCTCCAAAGGGAGGGAGTGATGAAAGCCTCCTGGTGGTGGGAGATCAGCTGCTTCCAAGTCTTAGACCTTGTTACTGGAGCTGGGCTTGCTGGAGAAAAAGCTGTTTCTGTGAATTCCATCAAGAACACTAAAACAAGAGAATTCGACACAACAGCCTTTTCTGCCTTTACCATTTTCCTGGCTCATCTTTTTAAAACTGCTATATCAAAATATTAGTACTGTTTTTGTTACTTTGAATGTTGGGAGGTTTTTTGAATAAACAAACTCCTCTTCCAGGTTGTGGGTTAAACTACCATAAGCGATGTGCCTTCAAGATTCCAAACAACTGCAGTGGAGTGAGAAAGAGGCGCCTGTCCAACGTGTCTTTACCAGGAGCAGGGCTTTCAGTTCCAAGACCAGCACAAGCTGAACACACATCCTCTGCCTCTGAAGAAGTATGTAATGTGAAAGGAGAAACAATTTCTGTTTTAAATTCTTTAATCTGTGGAGAGCTAGGTAGTGTTTTAAGCGGCTCATGATGAGTATGTGGGAGTCAAGCTTAACCATTATGATTTGTTTTAGTGAATTTTAAAATATGGTGACTCTTAGACTGTGACACTTACTGCTTATTATTACCGTGAGAGGTGAAACAGGAAATAAATTGAGTTTTATATATAATTCTGTTATTAGCCTTTCTCTCATGGATATATGAAATCTTGACAACTTCGGCTTCAGAATTATAAAACATCTTGCCTTCTTAATAATACAGATTCATTCTATAATTATTGCATCAGCATAGATTAGTTACTTGGCCAAAGCAGTACAAATTGTAAGCTTTAATACTGTGGAAGAGTGTTCCTGATCTGCTGTTAAGCTTTTCACAGAGTTAATCCAAAAAACCCCAGATAAAATCCATCACTCAAGAAGAGTGTAGGGGATGAAGGGCTTACAGTAAAAACAGACATCCACAGTAGTTCCTTGTTATGATGATTGCTGAGAGGCTATTAATTACATAACAAATATCAATTATATCCCAGTTATATTGGGATCATAAGACAGGACAGGCAGTGATTAGATTCATTTGTTTGTGCCTTAATCTTTTCTAATCATGTTACCTTACACTATAAATATTCTTACCACAGTTTAAATTACAAATCATATAGTCTAGACCAAGACTAGAACATTATTTCTTTAGCTAGAAGCTATAAAAAGCCTAGTCTTGAGTAAGGAAAAATATTTATTTTAATGTTTATGACTGTTAGTAAGATTTATTCAGTGAACATAGAATCATAACCATTTATCACAGAATTTAACTTTATGATTTCGATGTGCATGTTTAGTACCTTTTTGATACCTCTTCATTTTACTCAATGCCTTTTCTGGTTTAATTGCTGAAGTTTTTCTTTTAATTTCATTTCAAAGAATTGTTTTGAGGCGGTTTAATTTTCAAAGTAGTTTTTCAATTTTGTAAGTATTTTTGCCTAATTTAGTAAGCTAATCCAGCATGCTGTGCCTTGCTTTTAAAAAATGATAATTTGAGGTGGTGATTGGAATTTGGTTTGCCTGCCCTCCAGTGTTTTCCATTTTACCCTCTGTACTGAGGTTTGTATGTGCTGTCTGAACCTTGTCAGGTTTTTAAAAAAATAAACGTCATGAGTGAATTTCTAGCATTTTATCCTCCGTGGAAATAAAGGTTCATACATAACTTCCTGCTTTCTGTAAGGCTTTTCCATCTGGTGTTTTCATGGTTTTGTTTTACAATACCAGAATATCCTCTTAAAACTTCTTGGCCAGGTTGCTTTCTTGTCTGGTCACTTCTGGAGCCAACACCTCCCTTACAGCCCCACTGACATTTTTTTTCATCCACCAGCAGCCCCAACCCTTCCCAGCAGGGCTGACACCCATCCCCAGGCTGTGTTCATACTGGGAGGTGCCCCAGCCTAGGTGCAGTGCCAGCACTTGGCCTTGTTGAGCCACATAAGTTTCACATGGACCCTCTTCTCAAGCTCATCCAGGTCCTGCTGATAGCATCGTGTCCCTCCCGGTGCCAGCTGCAGCACTCAGCTGGGTGACGTCCACAAACCTGCTGAGGGTGCGCTCGCTCCCATGTCTGTCATTGGTGAAGGCATTTAATGGCTCTGGTCCCAGTATCAATCCTGAGGGACACCATTTGTCACTGATGTCTATCAGGACATTGACCACGACCCTCTGGATCCTGCCAATTTCTTATTCTCCTGATAGTCTGCCCATTGAATCCTTCTCTCCACTTTAGAGTGAAGGATGTTGTGGTGGCCATGTCAAAGGCTTTACAGAATTCCAGATAAATGACATCTGTAGCCATTTGCTTTTCCACTGATGGAGCCACTCCATCATGGAAGGCCACTGGCTGTCCTGAATCACTTTCCTGTCCTTCACATGCTTTAGCATAGCTAGTAGGATCTCTGTGATCTTTACAGGCCCAGAAGGGAGGCTGAAAGATCAGTGGTTCCCAGGGTTGTCCATCCTGTCCTTTTTAAAAATGGGTGCGGTTTTTGCCTTTTTCCAGTTCACCTGAATGCTGTGACTTTTCAAAGCAGTCATGGCAGTAGAACTGTTTTGGTGCAAATTATGTGTTCCTTCTTTATTGCAGCGTTGCTGCCCAGAGCCCAGTAAGAGGATTCCCTCTTGGAGTGGCCGCCCCATCTGGATGGATAAGATGGTGCTTTGCAGAGTGAAGGTCCCCCACACCTTTGCTGTTCACTCTTACACTCGTCCCACCATCTGCCAGTACTGCAAACGGCTCCTTAAGGGCCTTTTTCGCCAAGGAATGCAGTGTAAAGGTAAACATTTAATTTTCTGCTGTAAATTTCAGTAAAGGTCTTGTATTTAAAACTAATTGCAGCTTAGGTGGCTGTTTACTGCAAAATAAGGAAGTGCAACTTTTGAAAAATTACATAATTTTCAGAAGATCACTGCAGCTCTCACTTTCGTTGTAGTAAAGCTGTGCATTGTACATTTTTCTGAAAAATATTTGTGTAAATTGAAAACACTCTAATTCTAGAAGGATAATTATGAATTAATAAAAATGGGAAATGCTTCCTTTTGTTCAATATCTGTATTATAGACTGACCACTAAAGAATCTGTGAATTTTCATTGTATTATTCTAGTACAGAATACTGATTATTATCTTTTAGAGGTAGGTGCATGTGCTGAACTTGCATGGTTTTTATGTAGCATATGTAAACGTGCATGGCTTCAGTTCTCAGGCTCTTCCATGTGGTTCCTAGGGCATAACTAGTGTGATCTCCTTCTGGCTTTTTATTACTAGTTAGTGCAGATCTGTCAGCTTTGTTGCAGGAAACAAAAGTCTAGTGATGAATCATAAACATTAATATGGAATTTCCATTTCTCTCACGTGAGTTTGTCTAGTGGGAGTATCAAAGGTCAGCTTTTGGAGAGGTCATTTAATACATTTTCAGTTTGCTTTATTAGTGGAGAGAAAAAATTGTAAACTTACAGCTGTGTTAACTTTTTTTTGACTAGTAATACTGCTGCCTCATGTAAGTGAGGAAGTAGTTTTATCTTTCATTTCTGTTGTTACTTGCAGTCTGTTTGAAGTCTGCGTCCTGAACTTGTTTTGACACTTTTTCCAGTCAGTGTGTCTCTTGGATACACATGATACAAAAATAATGAAGCCTGGAAAAGATGCCTTGTGGTTTTAGTGTGTGGATGCTGCTGGTCATATACAATTGCTGTGACTGTACCCAGCTGAACAAATGGGGCTACCACATCAGTGTCAGGGAATTGAATGACACTGGAGAAAAAGATTATTTACATGCATACTGTAAGCTTTTATGCATGGAAAACAAGCCTAGAGAAATGCTATGTATATATGCAGGACAGAAATAAGTGTCTTGTTAGGCCTCTATTTGTGCAGTAAGATCCTTTACTTATTTTTAATATATCAGGAATTGATATCAAGCAGTTAAAATATTTTCATACTGCCTTCTCCTACAGATTCTTAAGGTTTCTCACCGACTTCCATGTGCACATTCACAAAGCTTGGGGTCTTCTAGTAGTTTTATGTTTCTGACTACCCATAAGAGCCCTGGATTTCTTGATTTAATTCGGGTTACTATTTGGGCTCTGAGGATGATGTTTGAGATGCTAAGGCTTTGTTTGTGGTGATAAATTAAATGTGCCCAGAAACATTCCTGGACACTGAGGTCAGCTGGGACAGAATGACCCATGTTCATGAACAAGTTTTCTCAGCATCCCAGCCTGGGTGGCTCTGTGCAGACTGGCTGCTTGGAGCAGTTTCATAGGATGCTCTGGTTTATGAGTTAGTCCTTGGAACTGTTTGGGATTATGCTAATGCTGCAGACCAAAAGCCTGCTAGGGGATATTTGTAGCTATTTACTAGACTAGAGAATTGCATTGCAGTATCCAAGAATGTTTCTGAATGTAGTTGAATTTATTAGGATAGACTCAGTCTTCCAGTTTCCTGACAGGATTTGAAATGTCTTTGTTTCTTCCAGCCTCTTTTAAAGTAGTGAAGTAATTGTATTCCATAATATGGACTGAAGCCACAGCTGTAAAAAAGACTGTTCATGGGTCTCCTAGGATGCATCCTTTTAGGCAGTCAGAAGCTGAGCAGTATTGTATTCTGCTCCAGAACTTGACTCCTCTGCTACTAAAAATGGAGAGATAATGGTTTTTCTCTTGACTGGGCTTAAAAGAAAAACAGACTGAGCTTGCTTTGGATAGCAAAAAGAGGCTAAATTATCAGTATGGAAACCGTTCTGGGGGCAGTAGGAACTTTTGAAATTTGTGGTGTTGATGGAGTTGAAAATCACAGGGATGCTACTAATAAAGGAAATTCCTGTTAATACCAGTCATGTTGCATGCTGGACTTTGTTCAGTAGGCTGCGTGTGATACCTCGGATGCAGAAATGGCACACATCCAGGTGAGATTCCAGCTCCACACCAGGCCAAATCTGGACATAACATTATTCTGTCTGCCCTGTGTCAGCAAGAAATGGAGCTTGAGCAGTCAGGCAAATCTGAATGAATGAGAGAGCTGTACTTGGGATTTACCACAGAACATATTTGCTCTGATGGAGTTGTGTGATCGCAGAGGCCTCTGATGTCTGCAAGTCTCAGTTGGCAGGTGGGGAAAAATGTTAGAGATGAGATAGTTAAATCATATAGCAATGGAAAAAAGGATGTGGAATAAATGAAAGAATGGGAGAAATGACATCATGAAGGAAAAAATAGCTGCAGAAAAAGCTACAGAAGTAGCAAACCATTTTGGAAGGGGAAGTACTGACATAATGAATAGTGGTGGGACAAATCACCATGTGACATAAGGACAAGGTTGTTAATTTCCTCCTGGAGGTGACCTCATTGGTGCTGTCTTCAGTTACATGCAAATGTGTGAATCTGAATTGAAGTTTGTGTTGGAAGAAGTGAATGATAAATGTTAGTGTCTGGGTGGGAATGAGGTTCTGGTATCATGGGCTTATTTATCTGCTATTTTAGATTGCAGATTCAACTGCCACAAACGCTGTGCACCTAAAGTACCTCGAGACTGTCTTGGCGAGGTTATTTTCAATGGAGGTAAGATGAGAAACATGCTTTCAAGTAGTGAGAGATCTTTTGAAGCTGAATAAGATGTGCTAGTATTTAGTTCTCTCATCTCTGAATATTTGACATCTTTTTATATATCTTGCTGGTCATTTCATAGAGGTCAGCGAAAATTAAAAAGATTCACTGTAAAACTTAGACTCTGGTAGCTTAAATTTCACCTAATCAGTCTTGACAAGTTCACTATGCTTTGCTTGGGATTGCTCAATAGAAGTGAAAAATCCAGAAGCCACCCCAATGTACAAAATTTGAAGATTTGTTGTTATCAGTCTGCTCATTGTTCACCATGAATTATATACTTAAAAATATTAATATCTGAAGACACGTACCATTTTTTACGACTTTCTCATATCCATGATTTTTACTGGCCAGAGTTAGCTGATGTGTTTGAGATAAAAGAGAAAGGAGAAGAAGCTCAAGCCAAACCCAAACAAGAAACTCCACTCTAATTTCTGGAAACCTCAACGAAGCAGGCCTGCTTTCTGAGCAGACCTTGCAGAAGTGAAAGAGGAGTGTGCGGAACACTTTGTGGAAGAATGTTTAGGGTATTTTTATAAGTGTTAGACCACTGTTAAGCTGATGAAATATGGGATAGATGAGCAGGTAGGGATTAAAAACTGATTGAATGGGTGGGCCTAGAGAGTGGCTATCAATGGCAAGTAACATGGTGCACCCCAGGGGCCAGCAAAGGGTCCAGTCCTGTTCAGCATCTTTGTTAATGATCTTGATGGGGCAGAGTGTACCCTCAGCAGGTTTGCAGGTGTCTGGGAGGACTGGCTGATACAACAGAGGGTTTGTGCTGCTATCCAGAGGGACTTCAACAGACTGGAGAAATGAACTCCGGGGGTTGTTGGACCAGGTGATGTTTAAAAATCTCCTCCAACTTCATCCATTCTGTGGTTGTGTTGCCTTGTCACATTTTTTAGTGAAACAAAATTGGTGACATGGAGCAGATTGCATCAAACTGTAGAACTTGATTCAGAGGCTTGGGCAGCAGCTGTGTTAGCCAAGTGGGTCTGTTGCCATTGCCCAATACATCCCATGCCAGCTTTCTCCAGCTCCCAGGCTCTTTCCTGGATCTCGAGGTTGGTGGCTGTGAGCAGCAATGTGCAACATGAACAACGTAGTTTTACTGCCCTTGTGGTGCTAAGGTGCTAAAGGCCACGTAGTTTGGGATCTACGGTTTCGTGTAATTCTTCTGAAGGTGTAAGGAGAAATTTATTCTTTGTTCTTACTCCCACTCTTAATTGAACTCACCCTAGGTAAAAAACACACAACCCCCCACAAACCAGCAAACAAAAAAACAACCATAAAAAGGCTACAGATGAAGATATTTTTACGTCTTAATTCTGAGTTTTCCACAGTACCAGTTGTACAGCTTTTGAAAACACTATCTTTCTGCCTGCAGAAAATCAGAGTTAAATAAAATCTGATCTGATTGTCTCTTTTCCTGCAATTCCACCCCCTCCCCCCCATCCCCAGCCCCTTCCTCCCACTTTTCTTTCTTACTTTTCTTATTATGGACTACAAGGGCAGAGCTGGTTTTCTGATAATGGAGAATTTCATTTGCACCAGAATAATTCTCTGGGTCATCTCTAGCCATGGAAAGGTTACTTTGTTCTGATTACTTGTGGAACAGAATTACTTAATGAGATTTAGGTTTAGACTTCAAGCTTTTCATTCTGTTTCTTTCAGTATGGTTCGTGTTTTAGTTGGGTCTCTCTTGCCTTGGCATTTAGCAAAATGAAATTGATAATGTTCATTAGCATACTCTGCATCTCATAGCAAAAATGGGAAGATTTTGTATATCGTGATTGTAGTCTGATGTTTATTTCCGTAAGTGTGAACTGGCCAAAAAAAAAAAAGTAGGTTTTGGAGGATTTTATTTATGTGTTTTTTTTTTTTTTTAGTTATGTGTTTGAAATAATATCTGACTTGGGTTGTTTCCAGAACCTGCTAGCCCAGGCCAAGACTTGGATATGCCAATGGAAGTTGATAGCAGTGAAATGAACAGTGATGGCAGTCGAGTTCTAGATGATGCTGAAGAGCCCTCTCCTCCAGAGGACAAAATCTTTTTTATGGATCCATCTGACCTCGATGCAGACAAAGATGAGGAAGCTGTCAAAACAATCAGGTAAGTTATAGGATGGATTTCTTTACTCAGGATATATGTTGCTCAATATCGTGAGCAAAACGTTTCCAATTAGCCCAGTTTTACTGCTGAAAATGTATTTTTCCTTTGTGTGGGGTTTCTTTTTTTTTTAGTTTGAAAATACTTTGTGAAGTTCTCCTGTCTCAAGAAAATCTCAAACATAGATTAAAAATAGACTAAAAGAGTATAGCCTCTTCTAATTGGAAAAAGTGTTATGCTGTGACAATTATTGAAGAAATACCAGATTATCAAAGCAGGATAAAACTTACGGCTTAACAAGGCTAATGCATGGTTAAGGTCTCTGTGACTTGAACCTAATTTAGTTACTGTTATACATGTGTGGATTTAAAAGGCATTAGTTGGGATATTTTAATATTGTCATCATAGTCTATGCATGTTATGCAATAGTTTGCTTTATTTATCTTGAAAGTGATTTTTTTCTGAAGTCTTTCATCCAATAACTATTAACATAGTTCCTTAGATTAAATTTGATCTTTTTATTTCTCTATCATTCTGATTAGAGTCATCCTGATTTTCTTAGTCATTCTTAATAAGATAAGTGCAGTTGTATTCGGTCAGACTAAACATCCCTAGAACTCAGGGTTTAACAGCAAATTTGTGAGGGAGATTTCAGTGATTTACAGCTCAAGGATTTCCTGAGTGGGAAGCAACATCTACCTCTTAAGTGGGATTTTTCCATTTATTTCTAATCAGATTTGAAGCAATTCAGGTTTTGGGCATGACAGCATCCTGTAGCCAATTCTGTAGTGTAAGAGCATGCCAAGTTAAAGCGCCCTTACATTTTTTGTTTTGAAACTACCTCACGATGTGTGTTTGCAGATCTGTCTGTTAGTGCCACATGTAGAGCTCTAGGCAGGCACCTCGATGTTGGCTTCATTTTCAGTGCTATTAAAAACTGTTTAGTTCATGGCTCTCTCAGAGTATTAGAGATGAACAAAACCCTGTCTGCAGTACAGTTAATATACCTAAGCATTGATAGGATCTTTCAGTGCAGTTGTGATTTGCGTTAACACACCCCAGTTTGTTTTCATAAGTTGAAAGTTTGCTTTGATAGGGACCTTCATTAACAACAATATTGTGAAGCAGCATAATCAACTTACATAGACAAGAAGAAAGGATAGTTATGTTGATGTTAGTTATATTTCTGTGGTGTAAAATAGCATAAAAGACCAGCAGTCTCAGCAGATTGTTTTGAGAGAAGATGATTTCTGGAGGTGCCCTCACTCCAATCTGTTTCTTCTCTGTTCTTTAAGTACTGCAATACTTGCCCTAGGAGACCTAGTAGGAGCTCAGATGCCTTATCAAATTCATCCATCAGCTAAACCTGTAGGGGAAGAAAAGGTGTCTGTTCCTGAAAATTATAGACTAAATGTATAAAACAAGTATAATTGCAGTTCTGTTGTATTTTAACTTGTTATATATTAAATTGTTGTATCTTCTTTTCAGTCCTTCAACAAGCAATAATATTCCTCTCATGCGAGTTGTACAGTCAATCAAACACACAAAGAGGAAGAGCAGTACAATGGTGAAAGAAGGATGGATGGTCCACTATACTAGTAGAGACAACCTGGTCAGTTACTTTAGTTTCTTCCTAAATTAAGCTATTTCTCTAAACTAGTGTGTTTTGTTTCTGATTTAGAGTATCATTTGAAAGAACTTAGCCGTGGTGTTCATTGTAAAAAAAGTCTGCTTCAAGAGAGAAACTGTAATTTATTCAAAATTCTTTATATGGTGATTGAATTGTACTTTTCCTTCTTCCCATTAAGAAGGAAAAGCATCTCTACATTGTCTCAAATGAGTTAAGTGTGTAGTATTTCAGCTTTCCTGAGACGGTAACTTGGAATAATTTGCTTGTGTCTTCCTTCTCTTTAGTAGTTGAACTAAATACTTGTGTCTCTTTTTCTATTCTACTGCATGAGAAGGTGGAAATCATAAAAATATTATGTGTACTGAAATCGTTGAGAGTATTATTCTAATGATCTATTATTCTAATGATCATATGTACAGATATGGGAGCCCTTAATTCCTGTAGCAATTCACTCTGAGTTGTGGCCTGACCGTATGTCCTTGGGTATGCAAGCATCCTCCAAAAAGATTGTGTTGTTTCTTGCCAGGGCTACCAGTAATGAGCTCTTAACTGAGTAAGCAAGCTACTTGTTTTTGTGTATTGAGGAGGAAGACAAGGCAAAACAACAGGGCTCCTTAGTATTGTCTGATGGCAGAAAGTGAATCCTCTTGTTTTATGGTAGATGATTGAAAAGGATGAATTTAGGAAGTTCCCAGATCTCATGGAGAACATTATGGCATATTGAGAGTGTCCATGAAAGGCAGCAGAAATACTGCCTTTTTTTTGCATTCTTTGCATTCTTTATCTCTGTGGCATCTCATTGAAGGAGACATGGAGAATTTAGAGAAGCAAAATTACCTGGGTTCTGATCAAATCAAGTTAAGGGGTGAGAGGCAGGTTACTGTAATGTTTTCACTTTTTGTGATTGTCAGTGAAACTGACTGCTGTAAATGGTCTTCGTGAAACTACCTTAAAAACCATTTCCTTAAGGTACAGTTTTCTAATACCTAGACGTATTTATCACTATCCAAAATAAGTGTCTAGCATAATTTAGATGTGGTTACAGCCAAGAATACATGAAAGTCACAATTATCATCAGCTGGTTTTGGAAAAACTAAGGCCAGGTAGCAGACAAAGTTGAATAGTTGTAGCAGAACTGTTCAGGGCAGATGTGATATTCAGCTCTGATTTAAACTTTCAGTATAACCAGTATGTTTTTCCATGGACTTTTTTTTTTTTTTTTTTTTTTTTTTTTTTTTTTTTTTTTTTGAACCTCCCCTTAGAACAGTGCTTTGATGAAACACCTTAGCTTAGTTTGATTTTCTTCATCTGTCAGTCTGGCTGCTACCTCGATGACATCAGCTGAAACAGGCCAGTCACATGGAGTGTCCCGACCCAAAGCAAGGTACCTCCAGCCAAACCATCTCCCAGAGCTTCCTCATGGGAGGAGACTTCCAAATTGGGCATTGCAGCATCGGCTGTTTCCCTTGACGGTTCCATTCTCAGCACTGTCAGACTGTTTCCTATTCCTGAAACAACTGAGCTTCCTATCAGTTCCAGACAGGTTCATTTGAACAGCAGGATCTATGTGCTTCTTGTGCTCCCTGGATAACAAGATGTTTCACTCTTTAAAATTATAAGTTTCTATGCCATCGTCTTTGCTCTTTTACTGACCCTGGTCTTGTTCTTTATCAGAGTAGGGTATGGGGCAGATTTTGAATCCCTGAGTAGGTTACCAGCCTTTTCCTTATTTCCTCTCCTCCAAAGTCTTTCCTGATTCATGATTTAATAAGGAGCATATATGTCAAAAGGAGGGGATTACCGTTTTGGTTTCACCCACTGTGTCGGTGCTGTCTGGGAATTCCTCTTAGTTAAACCCATTTCTGATCTAGTTTTCCTTGTCTAACTGCTGTAGGTAGACTTGGCTTATCCCTGACTGAAGTGATTTAAGCTCTGCTTAAATATGGCAAAAACCCCACAAAACCTTTGCTTTTAATGTGACAAAGTTTATAAGATAAAAATGTAATAAAATAATATTTTAAACTTTGTCATCCTAAGTTAAAGGTAAGGGTCTTGGATTTTTGTCCTAGAAAAATGAAAGTGGTTTTGTAACTATATGAGTGTGGTGCAAGCAAAATATCTTAGATTCCTACAGCCATATTAGCTTTCTAAAACCTTCTTTGTTTTGAGGAATATTCTCTGGCTTGAGTTACAAGACCATTATATACAACAGTTAATCCATGTTACTTTTTGGTAGGGGAGGTTTCTTGTTGGTGGATACTTCCAGCAAATGGCTATTTAGTTTATCTTGGTTTTCTTTTTCCCCACAAGGTATTTTTGTCATTTGAATCTCATTGTGTCTGTTTTGCCACTGTATTAACAAAAGAATTAAGGACTAACAAGGCTTGCTCAGTGCTTGAACCCTTGCAATGTTGGTATGACAGCATAGAGGGAGAAAGCATGACTCCCACAGTTTTCACTAGATTTAAATGATTCAGATTTTGTGAGAATATGCACCTGGAGTAAACCTGTCTAGTAAGTGTTTTTTCCTGTATGAGGTAACTCCTGTTATCACTGCTTTTGCTGTAAGGTAAGTAATATTTTTGCTACTTTGTGGAAATAATTTTTGAGCTTCTTCAAAGTCTTTATTCCCAAAGTTTATTTTTTCATTTCTGTAGTCTGAGATGAAACTGTAGATTAATTTTGAATGATTATTGAAGTAATTCAAAACCTTTTTTAATTTAAATAACAAGATAGCAAAAGCCATGTGAGTGTTTTATTTCTTATATAATTGTGCTGTGCATTTTGTAGAGAAAAAGACATTACTGGAGACTGGACAGCAAATGCCTCACACTATTTCAAAATGAATCTGGAACAAAATATTACAAGGTAATTAATGATGAGTAATAATTATGTTGCAGTTGATTTATTCAGTGCTTTATAGATATGAAATCTACTTGTGAGCAGTTTACGTATTATCTCCATTTTCCCATCTCTTTTTGAATCAAAACTGTGACCAGGTTAATTGTTGCCCAAAGCCTGTAAGTGAGAAGGACCAAGACTAACTCTGAGAAGTTGCTTGCAGCTCCTGCTCTAATTCCCTTGAGTATGTCTCTCCTTACATTTTTGCATGTACTGTTCTCCTGAATTACCTGGCATATTAAGCTCTCCTCACAATTACCAGAGAATTTCTTTGGCCACCAGTCGAATAAAGGCTTGGATTTTTGTGTTCTCTGAGTAGTGGCTGAAAGTTTGCATGCTTATGTGTTTTATTTCAATGTTCCTCAAATTAAATTACTCCCTACTGTACAACTGAAACTTTCAAGCAAGATTTACAGGAAAATTTACTGTATAGCCTTATGTTTGTATAAATGAAGCTTAGTGTTTTGTCAGTGTAGATTGTGTTTGGTGGTGGAGTATTCAGAAAATGCATTTGAATGTGTAAACAGGACTTTTCCCTTTCTTGTCTTATACCTTTAGGTGGGGGCCCAAATCTTGCAGCTTCTTCCTTTAAAACATCTCTAAGAGCAAGCCTTTTCTCTGTACACCCAGCTAAACTTGCCCAGATCCTTTTCATCCCTATCTTGACCAATGCAGTCTCTTCTCAGACCTCTCTGATACTTGTATTGCCCTGTGCATTCAAAACACAGCTGGTAAAATATGTTCCTTGCTTGTTGCTCCATTATATCACTGCTTTCAGTCCTTTCACTTGCCCCTTTGCATCCCTTGTTTTAACTGCTTAGATCTGATTGTTTGTCTTGGCTGTTAGAACAATTCACAGTTTTTGCCTTTGCATTTATTTGCTCTTCATCTCAATCAGCTGCTGTCTCTTATCCTCCTAATGCCTGCCTGGTGTTCACCTGCTTGTTCACTACTCTTGCAAGGGACATGCACCTGCACCTTCCCGTGGATGTAGAATGTCCTCCTCCAGCCAGTGTGAACTTGAAACCATTTATTCCTTCAGATCTGTTCTGTAATTCTCTTGTACCATGGTCTTAAATTGACCAGGTAGAGGATAATATCTGCTACTATCTGCATGAAAGAGAATCTTTACCCAACACGATTCCGATGCACAAAGCAGTGCTATTGATTAGCCTGTGTAACTGTATCCTCTCCTTAATGTTACTGTTCCACTTTTTCCCTTCATGCTCTTCTCTGCCTAAGCTGTATAAACTGCAAGGGGAAAATGATCATTCTCTAGTTGTGCATCACTTACCCATGCAGTGGGGATGTGTCTCATGATGAATGTAAGTGTAGCTTGAGTAGAAAATAATAGTTGTACAGAGAGAACTGGGGTGGGCCTGAAGGTCTGTCTAGGCTTGTATACATGAATTCAGAGAACTGGGTGGGCAATGGTCATGTGCAGTTTGAATTTATTTATGAAGCTTGGTGTTCCCGTTTTGTTTTTTTGATATATTTGCTTTGGTTTCTTTGCAATGCTTGAAGTTATGAGTGTTAGCATATTAAAATACTATGTGCATTTTCATTTTTTAATTTTTAATATCTTTCTTCAGGAGATTCCACTTTCAGAAATTCTCCAGGTGACTCAGCCTCGAGATTTTTCACACGTGGTGCAGGGCAGCAACCCGTACTGTTTTGAGATCATCACTGACACGATGGTGTACTTTGTTGGCGAGAACAATGGCAGCACTCATCACAGCCCAGTTCTTGCTGCCTCTGGAGTTGGACTTGACGTAGCTCAGGGCTGGGAGAAAGCCATTCGCCAGGCCTTGATGCCAGTCACTCCTCAACCTAGCCTTTGCACTGCTGCAGGACAAGGAAAAGACCACAGTAAGCAGGCAGACAAGGCGCTGTTGTTCATGTGCTGGAGCTGCTGATGGTAGTGATTCCTTTGGGAAAAGGGCTTATTTAGAGTATGGTCTGTTGATTATCTGCTGAATTGAGTCCATCATTTTCCATGAGTCTCTAAAAAGTAACCCTCAGGTTTGTGGAGGATGGGCAAATCCTTTAACTTGTTGTAGCAGAAAGTAGGAAAGATTCAGATTTACAATATGAATGCAGAATGCAGAGTTTTATTGTGGTACCACTAAGAACACACAGAGAGATGTATAAAGGGAGCACAGATTAGATATTTCTAATACACATAACTAAATAAATACATTCAGATTATATGCATACACTTTGAAAGATCTAAATTTGGATGGTTTTTGATGTTAGCACCTGTATATATACGTATATGTATAAAATTCTGTGAGATGTCAGTAGCTAAGGAGAACAGAAGGGGTTAGTGTTGCAATGTAAAGACCATCAGTGATGTAAAAAACTTTTTCTGAGCTGTAGGTAGTTATATCCTGTCCTTCTTTTTATGCACCTTCCCTCCCTTTTTCCTGTAGAATGGGATTATATGCATTATCAGGGCTCCACTAAGCTTACGTATTGTTTTCTTTCTTTTAAGACATCTCCTTATTCCTTGAAACAACATTCATTCTCATTCTGTGCTGAGATTTATGCTTTCACTTTTTAGTTTCCTTTTGAATTCCAGGTACTCTTTAATCTCCTTGCAGTAAAATTCTCTTTTGCAGGAGATTCTGAGATCAGTTTCTCTGTCTCTGATATCTGGCTGCTCTGCATCAGCAACAGTTAAGGACATGTAAATGCTAGTCTGAGATAAAGGCACTTTCTGCCTAGTAAACTATGAAATGCCAGTACTAGAATTCGTATTTAATTACAGTGAAGAAACATACCTGTGAGATGGTACCTCACGCCTGGCTTTATACATATATAAAATGCCACTTTTGATATGCTATTTTTAGTTTCATATATATATATACTCACACCAAAACTCTATTTGTTTTCTAGCACCTAAGGCTTACTGTTGCTGACAGACTTGGGAAGACACTTAATTTTTTGAAAACAAATAGTTTTTCAGATATAAATAACATTTCATTTACATTGGTAGGGAATAGGACTGCATTGGTAGTTGCTGAGAGGAAGTACTTTAGTATGTTTAGGATTGTAGGAGTATAAGAAACTACTGTGAGTTGGGGAATGGCATTTACATATTTTTAGACAAGTCAGGTTTGTTTTTAAACTCTCAGAAGGCCACAAAATGTCTGTTCATCCCTCTTCTTTCTGCAGTTTGGGAATCATGAAATGTGTCTCATGAGCCTTAAAAAGAATTAGATTTTAGCTAAAAAAAGAGTCTCAAATATGTGCTTTTAAATGAAAAAACCAAAAGGAGAAAGGAGGCATTGCTAGTGCTTCAAATACTTGCAGCAGCAGGGAATTTGTAGTGTCAAAGTGTCCACAAGGCACTGTGTAGTTGTTACATACCACCTTGTGGCCAGAGGTAGTTGGAAAGGAGGATGTTCTTCCAGTCTGACCCATGGCAAAGAATCCTTTGTAACCACGTGCCTGGTGTTTGGGGTGGGGTGATTCTGAGCTAAAATGAGAGAGAAAGTAAGCTGTTCACCTGCTGTAGATTACATATTGAATTGTGGCGTTACTAATTTCTTTACAAGTGACTACTTCTTAGCCCTTACTCTTGCACATTTCAGACACTAGAAAAATGGATTTATTTGGAAGGAATTACTCACTGCCTCTGAGTTACTTTGTATTCTGTAGCCATCTGTAGACAAGGGTTCAGTGTGTTCTGTTAAACACTTTCAAAAACTACCTTTATTTTCTAGTTACATTGTTGCAGCAGTTTTTGTTGACTGTAGGATTTCTTTTTCTGACTTCTTTATTGTTTTCCTTTGTGTTCTGTGCAGTTACTTCAGTACTGACTTGACTACAGTCAACAATCAGTAGGCATATGCAAGACTCAGAATTCATATTTCAGGTGCAAAATTCAGGGTGTCTTTGAGAATTAGAATTTGTTCCTATCTTCTCTCTGTAAATTTCTTCTTTGAAATAAAACACAGGTAGCAAAAATCAGACATCGTTTTTCTCTCAATTCTCTTTAGGATGATAAAGGCTCTTTTCAAAGTGCTAGTCAGTCTGTAGTGTGTTTTCTATCTACCTTGTAGATGAATTAATTTTTTTTTTCTTTGACTTCTAATATCACAGAATTGTTGGGGTTGGAAGGGGCCTCTGGAGATTATCCAGTCCAACCCCACCGACAAGTCAGGGTCCAGGTTACACACAAACACTTCCAGTTGGGTCTGGAACGCCTTCGGAGAGACAGACTCCAAGTGATAGATGTCTGTTACTCTGAGATTCTTTTTACTGTGGTCTTGGAAGTCAAAAGAGAAGGGTATTTCCTGCCTTCCTGGGTCTATCTCTTCTTGCCTGTGCATCAGTGTTACTCCTGTAATGAAAAATTCATGTCAATGCCTGCTGCAGACTGAAGAATTCCTGATCTGATACGTTTACTTAGAAATTACACTTCCTGAATGTCAATGTGCCCTTATTTTCCAAGGATTGATATGTTTCTGTAGTTTATCCATGCAACAAAGATTTTTTTAATATTATGTATGGGCTTTATCGCTTTTTCAATTATCAGTTATTCTGTTACTTGGTTTCTTTGATTTGTTTCCTCTTCTTATGCATTAATTCTGTATATCTTGGTGCCACAGAAGATAAGAAGCCACATTCATTTGACTGTGAGGGATCTACCTGCTCCTCTTGCCTGTATTTTTCTTCATTGCTACCAGAAATCATTATTCATTTAATGAACTATGATATTGCTTTTGGTTCTCCAGCTGTCTAATGTCTTGTATTGTTCTACTATTTTTGTAATCAGGAAAAGGACAAAAAAAAAGACAATCCCAGCAAAACTTCCAGGGTTATTTATCTAATGAGTTCCAGAGTATGAAGTTTCTGCAAACCAACACTAAAAATCATTTCACTGATACTGGGTTAGAAGTCAGTAAAGGGTTTTTTTGTTGAATTTCATTTTTCCACTCTTTTTAGAAGAAGTTTGCCCTTTTTATTTACTTACTTGGCTTTATCTTCTTTATTGCAGAAGAACTGTCTCTAAGCATCTCTGTTTCAAATTGCCAGGTCCAGGAGAATGTGGTGAGTCATGTGCATTGTATTACAGTGATATCTATTTATCTGAGTATTACAAAGTAATCGGTAGCAGCAGTGTCTGGATGAGAAAGCAGCACTAGAGCACTGTAGGTAAAGAAATCCTTGTTAAATGTGGGAAGTAACCTACTTACCTGCCATGGCTGGTAGTTTTTATGAATTGTATGAATGAAGTTTTTATGAATGTCTGTCCCTGCTTTTGGTGCAGCTCAGTAGATCCTCCTCAGGAAAAGTTTGTTGTGTTTTCCCACTGCATTCAGTGTAATCTTCTACAGAGTTTGATTAATGCCAAATATAATTACAGCCTAGCCAGTAATAACTAATGTGGCCCTGAACATTTTAATGACTCCTGATATTTGTGATTTCTTTCTTTCATGCATTAGGATATCAGCTCTGTGTACCAAATATTTGCTGATGAAGTGCTGGGTTCTGGTCAGTTTGGTATTGTCTATGGAGGTAAATCACATTATGTTCCATTATACATCTTTTGAGGTAGAATGTCTGCTTGATAAAATTAACCTTTTCATACTTACTTAGCTGTATCTGGGCTGTCTAGGTGAAGTTAATCTTGTTAAAAGTTTTGTTTGGATTACTTTGCTGTGTGTCTCTGCAGTTTTATGTACAATATTTCTTACAATTAAATTCTTGCATTTACAGTTCTGCATTGGCATCCTAATCAGTTTAGAATATGCATTGCATTTTGACCACAGTTAAATGCAAAGCAAGCCAATTTGGCCATGTTTAATGATTTTTTAAAATTGCAAATTCTTGTTTAATTGTATTTTACAGTAGTAGAAGTCATATATTTGCTGTCAGTTATACCTGTTTTAAATGACACCTGAGACATGTGGCCAAAAGCAATTAGAAAAACACCTAGTTTATGGTTTGACTGTGTGGATGCAAACATATTGACATACTTGGTGTGAACAAATTTCTGTCAGCAGGGTAAAGTAAAAAGAGGTATTCTTTGCCAAGAGTGTTAGTCCTAGGTTTCAAGTCTAGTATTATCACCTAGTTTTTAAAACCTTCTGTTGCAGCATATAATTTGTTTTTAGTATGTAATCACAAAAAAGAAATACTAGAAATGCATATGAACTCTGTTTCTATCTCTCTCTCTTTTTTTTTTTAATCTCATGTTATATCTCAAGTGTTGAGAAAACCACAGACCATAAATCTGGAAACAAAGAAAAAGTCATAAGTAATGATTTACCAAGTGGTAATCTTTCTGCTTCTGTCACATTTTCTTTCTAATCAGGAAGTCTTGTGGCTATGATTTTTCTGTGTGCCAGTTGTGTAGTTAGATACTTAAATACTTACAAACTGCTTGATGGAAATACAGTTTGGTCTGGTTTTACATCACTCTTGAAAGAGGCCAGGTTTTTCTGCCCCCTCTGTATTTATTAAAGCATAGTGTGAATCAAAATGTCCTTCATATCTTATAAATAGAAGTTAACAAATGCAGACATTTATTTTAATGATGGGAGGTTTTTCTCCCTAAATTGCCTTGTAGATAAATCTCAGCTTGGTATTTTGCAATATTCAATGCTTACAAGTGCTTGTAAGTGTAATAAACACTTACAAAACGATTTTATTAAATTTTTTTTCACTGCATGAGAACTTAAATCATATAGGATATGCTTACTTCTTAATATAAAATCACAAGTTGAAAGAGTATGAAAAGACAATATAAAAGACAATGGTTTTGCTGGCTCTACACTCTGCTTAATTGTTGCTAGTATTTGGGGAGACTAGGTCTGGTAACTTCTGATATTGGTTTATGGGCACCTGTGTAGTCATACTGAAATAATGGTAACAATTAATGGAAAAATTAAGTTGCTTTCATTGTTGTAGCGTTTGGGTTTTTCTTTTTTGTTGTATTTTTTGTGTCCCCTTGTGTCTTGGCAAGCATTTCCAAAACTGCAAATCAAAACTTACAGGATATAGTTATTCAACTCTTGCATCAGCGAGAACAGCTTCCCTCTGCTTTTCCTATTTCAATTAGTTTGAAAGATTTGAAAAAGGGAGACAGAAAAAAACTACTCTTGACATTTTCGTACTGATGTAAAACTTGCACTGAAAACTGACTGATTGTGTTTTGTTTAACAAAAGGAATTTTCAAGCTGCTTTTCTGTTACTCTTCATGGGCAATTTTTAGCTGTAGTCTAGCTTGTGTAGTTAGGTGTTTAGTTAGATGGATGGTTTGCTTTACATTTTTTAGCATTTTTTGCCTTCTGTGTTTTGCATCTAGTTTTTAATTGATTGTATTTGTGCTACATTTCAATATAATTTCCTTCATCTGGTGGGGATAAGCCCTTTATTGATGATGGTGTTAAAGGCAGGTGCAGTGGCTGCTTGGCAGAGCAGTCTGTGGAGTAGTTCCTGTGCCCTGCCTGAGCCCTGGCACCAGTGCTGAGCAGGGAGCAGCAGGGGAGGCTGCCTGCTGCCTGCTGAGCTGTGCTGGCCTCCCCACAGCAGTGCTGCTAGAACCTTCTGTGCCACTTGCACTGTAGCTCTGTGTGTTGTCCCTTCTCCTAAAACGGCTTCCAAACCCTTCACTGAGCTGATAATGACACTTCTGTGCAGACTTACTGTTCCATTGTAGTGTAGCATTAAATGTCTCAGATTTCCAAGGTCTTGCAGTGTGTGACCCTATTAACCTCTCTGATGTGACTGAAAGAAGCCAGTTCAGCAGCTGTGAAGAAGCTGGGGAGCATGAACAGCTCCTCACTTAGCCCTGGACACATCCTCCCTGCCTATTGCAGAATGCTTCTCATGTAGCTGATGCAGGTTGCAGCAAGGAATACCATGTGCTGCTGTCAGCATGGTGTTTTTCTTACCACCTTTTCTTACCACAACCTTTTAGAGCTTTTTGATCACAGCAGACTGCCCCGAGTGTTAAATGTGTTGCTGTTCTTCGGGGCACTTAATTACTTTCATGCTCCCATAGAGTATTAGGTGTGTAACTTTCTGTGCACGTAGAGCTCATGAAAGTATGAAACCACTGGAGTGAGTTTGTAGATCTGTCTCCACTTTGGCCTTGAGTTGTTGTTGTTTTTACAGGAGAGGCAGTGTTCTGTGGAGTAGTTATTACTTACTTGTGTGCAAGTAAGTCTCTTGCACAAGCAAAAACTTCACCCAATACATCTAATGTCAGTGTGTGTGTACCTGGCAGCAGAGTGGTAACTGGTTTAAGTTTAAACTACAGAATTCCTGTGGAGGCTGATCTCCTCTTTTACTCATACACCATTTGCAATTCTAAATATCAATACAGTAATATTGTACACTTGACAGAATATACTGGTTTCCCCAAAAAGGAATTTTTCCTATAGTGTTTTACAGCTATGAATTGTTTCTACCTCTTGATGGCTGACACTGACTTTCTGTTTAGGAAAACATAGGAAGACTGGAAGAGATGTGGCTATCAAAGTCATTGACAAGATGAGGTTTCCAACTAAACAGGAAAGTCAGCTTCGTAATGAAGTAGCCATTCTCCAGGTATAAAAGTGTTTTGGGATCATGTTTTCTCTTAAATAGACCGTTAATGAGATTTTGTATTGAAGTGTAAGTGTTCTGAATTGATTTTTAAATTTACATCTGTGATTTCTGAGTACTGTTGGAAGAGGGAATCTATAAAAGCAGGATCTCCTGACTCCTTGGGTAGAGTAGATAACTTGGGGGTGATATCTACCCTGCTGTAGGGGGTCCCACTGAAGCCATGTACTTTGGCTCCATGTTGTCTCCCTCAGTATTATTTTCTGCTGTTTTCTACTACTGGGTCCTCAATCTTTAAGTATTTTTCTTATATGCGATAACTTGAGTACAGAACATGCATCAACCGTGAAATTAATCATTGCAGCTAATTAGTATAAAACAAGTCATCCTTAGTAGTTGGCATGTTTCATGAGTTGACATTTGTTTCAAGCTAGTTTCTTTCCTCAGATTTTTTTTTCACCTGTATCTATTTAACTGTTTTGATTTGTGGTCAGCATTTCTGTGTGATTCAGGATATTTCATACTGTTTCATTTTAGTGATGTACTATGCTACTTTGTTTTAGAATTTGCACCACCCTGGGATTGTGAACCTGGAATGTATGTTTGAAACCCCAGAACGGGTCTTTGTTGTGATGGAAAAGCTGCATGGGGATATGCTAGAGATGATTCTTTCCAGTGAGAAGAGTCGACTTCCAGAACGAATAACTAAGTTCATGGTCACACAGGTGAGCAGTCAGTTCCCCTGCTTTGGGCAGAGAGGCTAGATTTGGATTGTGTAATTATAAGATCAGAGTTTGGAGAAGGGGTTTTCTGTATTGTTATTTAAAAGAGACAGCATAGAGAGCTACACATCTAATCAAAGTTGAATAAACAAGAAAAGAACTTTGAATGTTAATTATGTTAATTTTTTTGGTCCTTCTTTCCCAAGACATAACATTATGGACATCTAAAGATGAATGTCATAAGAGTAAGCATTTAAAAAGACAGAGGAGGAGTTGGGGGGAAAAGGTTGGGGAAAATAAACCCCCTTGTTTTCAAGTCTTGGTAGGCTGGAAAAACAGTACTTGCACAGTATATATGGGTTAGTTCTTGAGGACTATGTTGATAAAAATTGCTGTATTGGTTAGTGTATGTGTCTTTTGACACTTCTGAACTGATTGAATATGTTCTGAAAATGTTCTTTCGTTTCATAGATACTTGTTGCTTTGAGGAATTTACACTTCAAGAATATTGTGCACTGTGATTTAAAACCAGAAAACGTACTACTAGCATCAGCAGAACCATTTCCTCAAGTGAGTGAAGATTAAACAATACTTTTCATTACTATTCATTGGGATTTTTTAAAAGCAATTATCACCATTGCTGCTTTAAAAGTGACCTCTTCTGGGGTTTTCAACTGACTTGTAGAATTACGTGAACTGCATGTCTTGTAGTTGTCTCTTTTTTTCCCTTGTCTCACTAAGTGCCTTTAGTGCATTGCTCTTTCTTGTACTCTGTGGAGGGCTTAGTGACTTGGGGTTACATGTTGGACTTGATCTGGATCCTTTTTATCTCCACAAGTGCCTGCTGTGTTCAAGTTAAGAAACTGTTGCAGGATCATGAAGATTTGAGCATCGATGTGCCAGCTGTTAAGGCTTTTTACTGGCATGTTTTGTCAAGAGCTGGCTGGGTCTGGGTTCAAGCTGAAACTCATTGTTTGATTTCCGTGTAGCTGAAGCCTCCAGCTTCTGGAATATGATTAAGAGGAAAGTGATTTGGGTGGGATTCATGTGCATTTTAAACTTTGGTGCTGTGCCTTTTGAGAGTGAGCTGAAAATGAGCTGGGTTTGGAAACAAGATATTTTTTCCTTATTTGCACACTTGTGGCCATGTAATACACAAACTGTCCCAGACCCGAGTGTGTGCAGGGCCAGTTCAGGTCTTGATCTGAAGCGTGGCTGATGTGCATGCTGCAAACCCAGCAACCTAAAACCTCAATAGACTGGTTTACGGGGGGTTTTGTGTCTGTTTGCATCCATACAACGTTTAAGTGATGGCAGAAAGGGCGTGAAGGCAAGCAGAGGTTTCTCAGCTGAAGATGTGCTGCGTTTGCAGGTGAAGCTGTGTGACTTTGGCTTTGCACGCATCATTGGTGAGAAGTCTTTCCGGCGCTCCGTGGTGGGCACTCCCGCGTACCTCGCCCCTGAGGTGCTCAGGAGCAAAGGCTACAACCGCTCCCTGGACATGTGGTCAGTGGGAGTCATTGTCTACGTGAGCCTCAGTGGTACATTCCCATTTAACGAAGACGAGGATATCAACGATCAGATTCAGAACGCAGCCTTCATGTACCCACCAAATCCTTGGAAGGAAATTTCTGGTGAAGGTAAAGAAATCTATTTTCTCTATTAGAATGTTTGTGTATGTGGGTAACATTCAAATGCTTAAACATCAAGGTTCATTTAGAAAGGAGTGTGAAAATTATTGATAGTTTGAGTTTAGTAGACTATGCCAAACTGGATAAATATGAGGTAAATGTATTTGTGAAAGATAAATGGTGAAATATAGTGCTTTAGATCATTTTCAGGGCCGGGGAGTCAGGAGATTTAGCAAGAAAAATGAATTTCATGCATGGTGAATGGGATGAGTAATCTGACACTGCCCAAAAGTCCCAAAGTAAAGTGAATTAATGTGTGGGTATTTGCTGAATGCTGGCATATTTTATCTGAACTATAATCACAGAAACGGTTCAAAGTTGTATCTGGAATTTTAGTTTGTACCTTAGGAGGCATGGATTTAAGTGTCAGGTTGAACACTCCAGAGGTTTACAAGGCTGGCCTCCACAGCTCTCCAGTGCCAGCTTTGGTTATATGTTGTTACCATGTTTGGTTAATACATGATTAATACACAGGCAGATGTGGAAGGACGTACACAATACTGAAAGTACCCACATCATTGCGGAACATGAGATTATGCTCAAGCTTTTCTGAAAATCACTGGAATTAGTAGGGAAAAGGATTAACCAATAGCATAGTAAAGCTTTTAGTATTTCCGTCAAAAGTAGGGGGAACTTACCCAAATCCCTATTTCATAGCCTCATTTAACATAAGCAAAGCTAAATGTGAAATTCAAGAGCTTGGTTAAATTTAAAGGAGTTCATTGGAGGATAGACTTACACATAAAAAATTAGTTTCTACTGCAGCATGTGAATAATGAGAGAGGTGATTAGTATTTAAACAGTATAATTTTTGTTCTTTTTTGCCAGCCATCGATTTAATAAACAATTTGCTTCAAGTGAAGATGAGAAAACGTTTCAGTGTTGACAAATCCCTTAGTCACCCATGGTTGCAGGTAAACCCCTATGTCTTTTTAACTATGCTTATAATGGGTGAATAATTCTTTTGGCTGAAATCCAGAGGCTTATGAAAAGTGCAAGCTTCATATTCTGTTAGCAAGCATTCATGAAGGCTCAAGTATTTCTGGTTTTAGCTTTGCATTTGATGTGCTCCAGGGTTCTGAACACCTCTGAATGGCTTCTTTCCTCAAGGGAAATTTGTCTTGCTGTCTCCCCCACCTTTTCCTTTGTCTGACAACAACAAGAGTTTACACTTCTGGCTTCCCCCGACTGTGGGCAGTGATAAGTGCACGGAGCCCTGTGAAATCAGCGTGGAGACAAACACGGTTTGTTCAGTGCAGAAGTGGGCACACAGCCTGGTGTGTGCCGTAACTTGTAGTCAGTTTAGAACAGGTTTGTTTGGAGCAGAGTTCGTCTGCTGCTTTGACAGCCTTAGATACTAGCCTATTTAATTTTGAACTATTCTTTGTGGACAGTGCTGGGGCATCTTGTGGGAGGGTGTTTAGTTTTGTTTGGTTTTTTTTTTATCAGATCTTGTCGGTTCTATCTTGTGGCTGTTTACACTAAAAATGGACACAAATTTATCTGTGGACACAGAATTTATCTGTGGGAATGTAGTGCTGCTGTTTCTTCAAACTGCTTCCTTAAATTTCTTTTACTCCTTAGGATTACCAGACTTGGCTTGACCTCAGAGAATTTGAAACACGCATTGGAGAGCGTTACATTACCCACGAGAGCGACGATGCGCGCTGGAAAGAGCACGCCTACGAACACAACCTCGAGTACCCCCAGCACTTCATCATGGCTCCTAACCCAGATGACATGGAGGAAGACCCTTGATTTGTTCATTACGCTAAATTGCAGCAAAGAAGGATACTCCAGGCAGAAACTGAAGATAAGTTTTGGAACAGCTACTGCTCTTTCCAAATGCTGTACACATAGAAGCCCCAGAGGATCCTGCATTGCCATGGGAATATGCATTGCCATGGGAATAGACTGTTGTCTGACAAGCTTTTCTCCATCCCTGCCTGTAACTCTTGAGTAGTTTTTGGACAGTGGGATACAAAGCCCAGTTGGGGAACATTTCACTGAGCTGGGTGGCTGCAAAGCCATTACCGAGGTGTAGTGTGTACAGAGTGAATGGTTTGTGTTTTTCAAGGGTTTTGTTTTTTTCATAGCCTATGCAGTAAGAGTTTTGTAATAGTTTTCTAATCCCTATTTACTAGGCCATAGAGGACTGTTTTCTGTTACTTCGATACATCTCCTGTTTCTCAGACTCTGGATGGTGAAGAGACTCTATAAAGAAATCAGCACAGAATACCTTGGCTAAAGCAAAACATGTTGAATACAGCTTCAGAGATGAAGGAACAATTTGCTGCTTTTTAGACAGTTAAATATGTGTGTCTTGGCCCTAACTGAACTTTTTACAGATAGCAACAAAGAAAAAAACCCCAAAAAAACCAAAAACCCCATAACTTCTTACATTCCTCTTGAAATGCTGCCTGGCACTCTAAAGAGATGACAATCAAAGCTGTGCTAGTCTTTTTTCTGTTACAAAAAGCAATAAGCCACAACAGTGCACTGCTGTGCAAGGCTGGCACATCATTGATACACACCAGAGGCATTTTGCCTTAAAACTACACAAGCAATGCACAGAGAGCACACAAGACTTGATGTAGCATGTCCTTTCATTCTGGAAGACCAGAACGATGTGGAAAAATAGGGAAAAAATACATGCAGCTTTCTTCTGTTGAGTAATAAGATATTAAAATTTTTCTAATATTTTTCTAATTTTTTAAGGTTCCCTGGACTTACATCAGGACTAGTTTGTAGCCTGCTAGCTTCTTATGTTAACTCTGCTCAAAACCTAGAAGTAACAGAGGATACCTCATCACCTGTTGCTTCTGCCAGGGCAGCTGGATTGTAGGAGAAAGGACTTTGCCTTCCCACTTTAACCTGCAGCCCCTCCCATCCTCTGTACTGTGTTCAGAACTGTTTGAGCTGAATGAAGGGTCCAAAAACAACTCCTAATTCAGATTTTTCTGTGCACATGCTTCAATTGAAAGATTTTATTTAATTGGACTTGTGGCACAATAGAGGGAAACAGCAGTGTTCTTTGGTAATGACTCCATTGGGCAGTTCAAGTTAATGGTATTTCAAGGAAGTTTGAGGCCATAATACTGAATGCAAATGGAAGAAGGTTTTTTGGTTTTATTTTAAAAAACAAAAAGGGTGAAATCCTTTTTTTTGTGGGATAATAGTGTTGTGCTCCTGGAGGGTGCTGGATGGCTGTATGCATCCCTGATGTGCCAAGCTCCTTAACTGAAGCTCAGTTGGAAATTTTTCTAAAACAGGCTTGAACTGCAGAGGCAGTGAGAGGCTTTGGGGTATCTCCTCTCTCCTACAAAGACTTTTCTTTTTTTGTGTGTGTGTAGATAAGTATTTTTTTCTACTGTTGTTATTCAGGTAAGGAAACAGGTGAGCAGATTTATAAGTTGTTAGATGTACCTGAAATGTTACATGGTTAATTCAGAGCTGGCAGCTGCTTGCAGTAGCAGTGGCCTGGCAGTGGTCAGTGGCAGAAGGATGTGCCCACAGGTAAGTTTGGGGTTTTAACTCACTTTTTCTTTTCCCATTGCCCTTTATTGATCTGCCCCTGCATTTTGTTGGTGTCCGTGTTGGCAGAGGCTGAGCTCTGGATTCCTAACCCTGTTTAGGGAGGGTTTCTGGACTGATTGTTCAAAGAGGCATTGCTTTTCATCTCTGGAAGCAGAGCAAACACCTCTGATATTGGCAGTTGGGTATTTGCCTGCTCTTGGCAGGGAAAGCAGTGCTGTTCTTCAACTCCCACTGCTCAAGTGACCAAATTTCAGTGAAGCCATTGCTATATTCCATCCTAACTGTAATAACATAGATACAGTTTGGTTTTAAACTTCAGATTTTTTACTTGAGCTATTACTTTAGGTTTACCTGTGGGTTTGTTGTTTGTGTTAAGGGAAGAAAAAAAGCAGCTCAGTCACTTGAAAAAGCACAACAGGAATAGAGGAAGGAGGGGACAATAATGAAGTGGAAGGCCTGGCTTTTGTCTCTCCCCATGAAGTCTGCTTTGCTTCAAAATATTGTAGGAGCTATTTATTCCTCAAGTTGTATTAAAATAAAAATAATGCCCTTGGCTTTTGGAGGAGATTGCCTGATCATTTGCAGACTTATGGGGCCAGACATAGATGCCACAAGCAGCTGGTAGCCAAGAAACCAAAAAAATCAGACTTATGTTATGAGTAAAATTCCTAGAATAGTAAAAATAGCTGAGTTTTTTATTCCCTTTTTTCTACCTTTACTGCAGACTTTGACAGCAGTAGGTTACAGTGTTTAATACCCTTACCCCTATGAATTAAGTTGCGTTCATTCAAGCAATAGTGCTATGGTGATGTTAGAAAAAAGCTCATGTAAAATTTATAGCCTCAAAATGACACTGTCAAGTACTTTTATATTTTTATACACCCCATTGTTTGTAAATATCCTCTGGTAAGCTTGAAAATAAAATTTATTTCCCTATCAGACTAGTTATTTTTATTTACGGGAATGATCTCTCCTCTCAAATGTTCTTAGGAGTAAATGGTTCTACACTTTCTTGTTTGTGGATTTGTTATTATATATGTCCTGCTGTGGAAATTCTGCCAGCAGGAACTCCTTTTGTATGCATCCTATCTCTATTCTCTTTATAAAAATACCTTCAAAGATGTCAAGGCATCTTGATTTTATTCAAGTACCAAAGCCTGAATACATTTAAAGACTCCTTAGTGCATCTGTTTGCTACTGACAAGTTTTGATTCCACTAGTAAATATTTCACTCAGTTCTGTCATAAGACCCCCAAACAATTGTTCATTCTCTGCTCTGTGTGTGCTGGTTTCTGTATGTGCAGTGTTTTATTTCCAGTCACACTGCTTTGAGTAGGTCAGTCAAGAGTTTTGGTGTGCTGCACCAGACTTATTCTGAAAGAGCCATCACACATCTTGCAATAGTATTTGAAATTACTTTAGTAACAGTTCATTAAATCCAGCAACAGGTGGTAGGGGAGACTTTGATTCTGGCTTATCTTTCTTGTCAGAATGTACAAGTCTGTGGTGAGGCAGCAGGGCAAAAAAATTGAAACAGTCCCCCATCTTCTCGGGATTCATCAGCATATCATAGCTGTGAAGTAACTGCTCACGAGTTGCTGTGTCACGTGCATTCTGCAAGAGCACCTGAAAAAAGAAAGGCAGGTTAGAGCCCTTCCTGTGTTCCTATAAATTCCTGCACACCTGCAATCCCTTCTTGCATCCTTTGCACTTAACAGTGCTGTGACGGTTGGTAGAACTGGTGAGATCACTGGTGGTGGTCCACAGCCCACACATGGATGCAAGTTTTGCATTAAATATTCCTAAATATAATATGATCAGTTTACTTTCAGGGATCTGGAGTAACTTACATCTAGCAGAAGCAACTTTCTGATCTCATACCTACATGTGATTTGAACAACTTCATTTTAATACCACCAATTTTTACTGAAGCTCTCGTGCTCCTTAGGAGTATTGCCTGTGGCCTGGGAGAGTGCAGGAGCTGTGAACACTCGTACCTGCAGTCGGAGGTCGATGCCCATGTTCTTCAGAAACTCCCGCTGTTTGATGGGGCCTAACGTCGCTGTTTTCCCCTGTGCCATCTTTCGAAGGTAGCTGAAATCAACGTCTGCCGTCAGGTCTGCTGTACCCGGCGCACTCAGCACGTCGTGGAGTTTGTGATTCCGGAAACCCTGGAAGTGGAATTGGAACATTACGCTCAGCTGTAGTCCAACCATCACAGCCAGCGCCAGCAAAAATTCAGCTGTGCCTTTGAGGGGTGACAACAGCAAATTATACTTGGAAAATTGGAGATAAATGTAGCAAGAGCTCAGATCACTCTTTCCATCTGAGAGAAACCCTTCTGGACACTGACTAAATAGGAATTACTCAGTTTTAGTTTTTGCTTTATGCCCAACTACGAACTTTATCTTAGAAGAACCTAACAATCCAAGATAACAGAGTCTTCTGGCTCATTGCTGCAGGGCCAGTGCCTTACCCGGAAAGTGTCGGTTTTGGTTCCGTCATGGCCGTAATCCGCAACCAGAGCAGCCCCACCATCCTTCTCTATGCGAGAGGCAAGCCTCTGCACAATGACACCGGCCTCAGGACACACCTCCACGTGGTCTCTGGCTTCTTCGGGCTAGTGCAGAGTTCAAAGACAGAACACCTGTATTAGCAGACAAGCACAAGGCAAGTATCCCTCACACCTGGTGTCTTGGGGCTGTTGCTTTGCTGGGACATGCAGGTATTGGAGGTGAATTCTAGGCTACCTATACTAGCTTGATAGTTTTGCTATCACTTGTTTTCAATTAGTATTTTCTGAGTGCTGGATTTCAGTCATCTCTTCAATAACCTGAAGTCAAATGAAAAAATTTCTACCAAGAATATCTGTATCAGGTGAAACTTCCTTACTGTGGTACTTAAGGAAAATAGTGCTTCAGCTGGGCACACCCTTCCCAAAGGCCTTCCTGTGTGAGACTTTGTAGCTCCCAGTAATCTCCAGTACTTGATTTTCTATCTTTGAGTATCCAGTACGCTTGAGGAAGAAACCACAGCCACATCCCACTAAAGGCCAGCCTGGCACAGAAGCAGGCAGCTGAGTACCCTGCAGCAGGCTGAGAGCCGGGCTGGGGCAGGGCCACTCTCGAGATGGTGATGCCACAGGCACAGTGCAGAACTCTGCCTGTCACTTGCTGCCTTGGTTTGCCCTCTGAGACATTTTGTGCATTCAAGCTCCTATTTTGCGAAGTTTGATACACGTAATTTCTGTGCTGTAGTTTCATGGCACACTTTTAAAGCTAAATACTTGTAGAAATTTTAAGCTCTATTCATTTATAGACTGAGAACCCTCCTCGTGCTGTCAGAGTAGCTGAGAAGCACTAAGTGTACGTGAAAGAGTCAATAAAGGTGAAAGGATGAGCTCTGCTAGGCATAACTCACCTGAATGAAGTTCTGTGCTGCAGGGGTCCTGGACGGTGACAGGACAAACCGCAGCCGGTCAGGAACTTGAGGATCAATATCCACCAGCACCTCCCGCCAGCCTTTCTCCGTTCGCTGCTCAACGAGCCAGAGCGCTCACGTTACACCCAACAGGGACCACACTACCGTGTCATCTGACTGAACTAACATGCTAACCTTTTTCACAAAGGTTTTAGGAACAACACATTATTAACAACTCTCACTCATTCCTATTTAATTCCAGTAACTGCCTTAGAAAAAGCTTGTTGTGGAGTCTCATCTGCAGAGCCAACAAACACAGGTTTAATTATACTTAAGAGGAATGAATGATGCTCTGAAGAAAGATGCTGCCTCTTCTACTGACAGTGCAACATTTAACTTACCAAAATAAAAGATTTCATTCTCCTGGTGATTTTCATAAATTAGCTACTTCTGAATCATAACTAGCCTTTATTTTCCTGCTCTCGTTACTATTCAAATGAAAGGATTTCAGTCTTTTATTAGTAGTATTACAGAAAATCATGTGGAAATTAAAAGCTGCATTAATGTAGCATAAGAAATAAAAAAACCTCCAAAACCTTGAGAGTTATCTCAGCAGAAAAAAATCCTTAGCTTTCTTCAAGTTTTTCCATTCAAGAATAATTACTAATTTTACAGTTATCAGCTGAATTAAGCCTTATTTGTCCAAATTCAATTAGAATTATTTCATCACTAAAGACATGGCATATGTCTAGTTTGGCACTTTAGTTCTGTTTTTCCTCAAAGAGAAAAGGTATTTAAGCAGATGGTCACAATTACAATAATAACCTTACTCTACCTGAAACTTATGTATTGGCAGGGCATCAAAGAACTCATGTGCTAGGTAAAAGCTGTAACCTGGGGGAAGGTAAAAAAAATGCATTAAATTATTAACACTTCCAGTTTAAAATATTTTTATGATTTTTAATGAATTAAGCTCATTAATGTGGTTGTGAAAATATTATAATTACTTCCAGCTTGTACACATTAAAGATACCATTTCTACAGCTAGCTCTAGTTTACAGTCCATGAAATTTAGATCACTATCTCATAGAAGGAGATTTAGGCAAAGCCAGTAAAGGTTTGGGGTTTTTTTCCCATGAAAAGAAAAAGTCAGAATACAGGAAATAGATGGCTATCCCCAAATGAAGATAGGCAGAATAGGTAGCAGTGATGAAAATGAACCAAGACCCTGCCTCAGACTCATACAAGTAAGAACAAATCTGTATATAACTACTTTTCTGTCCAGTGTGAAGGCTAGCAGAGGAGCTGTCAGTGAAGGAAGGGCACCATCCCTTTAACGAGGCATTCAAGCTCCTTACCTGGCGGCACATCTTGAATGTCTCTGTACCAAAAAATGGGAATTCCAGTCTTGCTAATGCCTTTCATGTAAGCCAACTCATCCTCAGGGTTTGGCTGCACCTTCCCTCCTGTCAGCATCACTGCTTGGATCTCGCTGAGTTTGGGGCTCACTTCCACCAGATGAACAGAGACATCACATTTACTAAGAACAGAGGCGAGCTGCTTGAAGACCTATAGAGGCAGATGAATTCTGTTAGCTGCAGTCTTGTGCTGTGTGCATTAAAGATTTAAGTATTAACCTTTCTTTTCACTATTTACTATTCACTATTAATTATTCAAGATGAAAGGTTTTAGTTGGCTTTCATTAACAAAAACAATCTCAGTGAGAGAGACTGCGTTTTGCTCCTTCAGTAGGAAGTGTGAGTTTCCTCATAAATCTTAATAAAAGCTGCTACACTTCAAAAAAAGTTGGCTACACATTACAGGGCTGTAACGACAACATAAGATGCCAATTTGGAAGAGTAGTAGCAGCTCCTCTAAGATGTGTAGAAGTTCTAGCATTAGGGGAGAATGGTTCAGTTTTCCCTGCCACCTTAAACAAGTGTTTGATATCCCACATTTCATTATTTTTATTAACATATATAAATAGAATGAAAGTTCTTATGTGGTGCTAAATCCCATTAGTAATCTATTTATGAATCAGCAGTGTTTTAATTAAGGCAGCCATGCAGGCATGACTGAACACAAAGTGTTAACTCAAAAGAAATAAAGCCCTGAAATGCCCAAAGGAATTCAAACAATTTCATTCTGTGTTATTGTACTCCCTTGTTCTGTTCCTTGCACTAAGGAACATCCCAGTTACACAGGGCAACACCTTCCTAGATGGTTTTCAGTTTGGATAAAGTTTCCCTACACAGAAATAATTTACAATGGAATTTTCCTGCCCTATCCTTCTATCCAGTGGTGTTTGGAAGGTGACAGGCACTGTGCACATGCTGGCCCCTGTTCTGCTTCCACTGAGAGCCCTGGTCCCAGAAACTCATCTGTTCTAATCAGAGCTGAGCTGCCAGCCTGACTGAAGTGATCTGGCTACCAGGGAAGGGTAAGCCCTGAGAGCAGAACATCTTCCCTTCAGCTTTCCCTGTAGCTGTGGAACACAGGCAGAAACAAAGAACATGAGCAGGTTTCACCTACCCGCAGTATATCCTCCGTGAGGGTGCCCCTCCCTGGGCCCAGCTCCACCAGCTGGAAGGTGTTGGGTTTGCCCATGGCCATCCATTCACTGATGTACCATATTCCTATTAACTGGCAGCGAGAAACAACATACAGGGTTACAGCAATAACTGCAGCACTCGTGGAAAATCATACCTGCCCTTTGTCTGATGATAACTAAGATAACATGGCAACATTCTGTCTTGGTATTTTGAAGTTAAGAAGAATTATGATGCATAACTTCACATTCTTGTCTTTAAGTATTAAACTGGTCATAGATTACTGTCAGCCCAGCAGAAGCAACTCTTCATCAGTAAATGTGGGGAGTCTGTTCTGGCTGGAGCAAGAACTTTCCCATAAGGCTCAAATGCAGGTCACTGTGCCTTTGGACAACTATTCTTCCTGACAATGCATTTACCAAAGCATCATTGAGAACAGGATTTAGCCACTCTTCGCTTCTGGAAACGATACACAAACCAGAGTGAGCCAGACCAAACTCTGGAGATTATTTTTGAGGGGAGTTTTCACAATACAAAATCATAATAACTCTTCTATAAGCAAGTCCTGTATAAAAGTAAAGCGTTACTAAGCACAGATGTTGTTTCAGACAAAAGACTTTCAGAAAAATAAAACCCCCTTTCTCCCTCAAAACCAATTTTTCTCTTGGGAAATAACTTGAACGTTATCATTGCTACTCCAGTATTTTGACACTGATAAGGTATCTGAACACTGGCTTAGAAATCAGTTGGGATGGAAATTGGAAGGGACCACGTTGGGCTATCTGGACCACTGTCCTTGCTCAAGCAGGGTCATCCTAGAGCACATGGCACAGGATTGTGTCCAGATGGTCCCGTGAGGGAAACTCCACAACCTCTCTGGTCAATCTGAGTGTGCCCAGTAAGGAACTTCTTCCTCGTGTTCAGGTGGAACTTTCTGTGCATCAGTTCCTGCCCTCCGCCCCCTGTCCTGTTGCTCGACACCACTGAGCAGAGCCTGCCTCCATCCCCTTGGCTCCTCCCTGCAGATACAGACAGGGATGAGGTCCCCTCTCAGCGCCTCTTCTCGAGGCTGAACAGGCCCAGCTCCCTCAGCCTTTCCTCGTAAGAGAGATGCTCCAGAGCTCAGTCATCTTTGTTACCCTCCACTGGAGCCACTCCAGGAGCTCCGTGTCTCTCTTGTCCTGAGGAGGCCAGAGCTGGACACAGCAGTGCAGGTGTGCCTCACCTGGGCTGGGCAGAGGGGCAGGATCACCTCCCCTGGCCTGCTGGCAATGCCCTTCCTAAGGCACCCCGGGATTCCACTGGCCTCCTTGGCCACAGGGACACGCTGCTGGCTCACGGCTGGCTTGTTGTCTCCCAGGATTCCAGCCAGGCCCGCGCGGTTAAAGTAAAACAAGTCACTTAAGACACAAGGCCAGCGTTACCTCTCCGAACACCTGACTTATTTCAGGCGAGGTGATGAAGTCCCCGCTCTCGCCGACGCCGCCGCGGCGCGTGTAGTAACCCTGCGGGGGGGAAGCGGCACCGGGCCGGTGAGCGGGGCCCGAGGCACAGCCCCGCCGCCCCGCCCCGGCCCCGCCGCACCTGGCCGGGGTTGGTGAGCGCCTCCCGCATGTACTCGGCCACCGTGACCGGCCCGCTGGCCCGCAGCTTGCGCGCCAGGTGCCGCAGCATCGCCCCGTCCCCGCCGGCCGCCGCCGCCTCGCCCGCCGCGCCCGAGCAGAGCCGCGCCGCCGCCGGAGCTGTGGGGAGAGGAGCGGAGAGCAGGGGCTCAGCGGGGCGGCCCCGCCAGCAGCGGGAGGGAGCGCGGGGAGAGGCGGCACTCACCGGGGGCAGCGGCGGGAAGGGGGAGCCGGCGGCGGCCTGCCAGGAGCGCGCGGCGCGCCAGCCGCAGCACCATGGCCGCGGCTCCCGCTGCGGCTCCCGCTCCTCTCCCTCCTCCTCCTCGGCCTTCCTCCTCCTCCTCCTCGGCTTTCCTCCTCCTCCTCCTCCCCCTCCTCCTCCTCCTCCTCCTCTCCGCCCGGCGCCGGGCGCCTCCGGGCGGCCGAGGCGCGGGGCGGACGCGCGTCACGCTGCGCGCCGCGGCCCTTCCGGCGGGCGGCGATGGCGGCGGCACTCTGGGACTTCGGCGTGCGGGACCGCAGGAAGGCGGGCGGCGACAGCGGCGAGGAGGACGATGACGACGGTGATGAAGAGACAGAAGGCGGAGATGAGGGAGAGTTCACGCTGGACGAGGTGCTGCGCCTCGGCGGCACCAAGGTACGGGAGCGGGCGGCAGGGAGCGGGGGCACGTGGCGGCGGGAGCCCCATCCCGGGATAGGCCCTGGCGGGACGCGAGGATTGCGGGTCCCACGCGGATGTGGGAGACAAGTTCTTCGCCCAGGGGGTGGTGAGGCACGGGGACTGGTTGCCCAGAGAACTTGTGGATGCCCCATCCCTGGAAGTGCCCAAGGCCAGGCTGCACGGGGCTCTGAGCAACCTGGTCCAGGGCGTTGGAATTAGGTGGTGTTTAAGGTCCCTCCCAACCCAAACCATTCAGGGATTCTCTGGGGAGCCCTCGGGAGTCTTGGCAAACCTTGCCCCAGCTCTGCCCGTGACAGCTGTGCCCTGTCTCTGCAGCAAGATTACCTCATGCTGTGTGCCGTGGACGAGCAGGGCGAGATGGTGGACGGCGGCAAGAAGGACACGATCGACGACCTGAAGGAAGGGGAGCTGGAGGCGTTCGTCAGCTCCCTGGGGCTCCACAAGTATGCAGAGAGTTGCCTGGTGGTGGAGGGGGATGAGGATGATGGTGGCAGCAAGGAGAAAGAGAAGCCTCCAAAGAAAGAGAAGAGCAAGAAGGAAACGAATCGTCCTTCACTAGAGGGGAAAAAGGAAAAAAAAGGAAAGGAAAAGGCAAGCAGTGTGAAAGACAGCAAAAAGAAGCAGGCTGGCGGTGATCAGGGCCAACAGCCGTTGGCAAAGAAAGATAGGCTGGAAGAAGATTTTGAATTTCATGCTAGGCCAGCAATCCTGGTCAAACCAGGGGGCAAGTGGTATGATCTGGAATACACCAATGAATTCTCCCCAGAGCCGCAGAATCAGACACTGGTGTCCAAGTATAAGGCCCTGGCCCAGAAGCTGTATGAACACGAGATAAACCTGTTTAAGAATAAGACAGACTATCAGAAGGGGGCCTCTTCGGCATGGATTAAAACTGTTGTGTCCTCAGGAACCTTGGCTGACAGGATGGCAGCGATGACCCTTCTCATCCAGGACAGTGCCGTCCACAGTCTCCAGTTTGTTGAGAACTTGATAAACCTCATAAAGAAAAAGGGCAGCAGGCAGCAGAGCCTCATGGCTTTAGATACTTTCAAGGAGCTTCTCATTACAGATATCTTGCCAGACAGTCGGAAATTGTGGTCTTTCTCGCAGCGGCCGCTCAACAACATCGTGCAGATGTCGAGTGGCAACAGGGATTCGAGGGACAGGCGGCTGATCCTTTGGTACTTCGAGCATCACCTGAAGCTGCAGATAGCAGAGTTCGTGCAGGCCTTGGAGACGCTGAGCCACGACTGTGTGACAGCCACGAAATCCCGGGCGCTGGCAGTGGCCCATGAGCTGCTCTGTAACAAGCCCGAGCAGGAGAAAGCCCTGCTGGTTCTGCTAGTGAATAAACTGGGTGACCCTCAGAACAAGGTCGCCACCAAAGCCTCTTACCTTTTAGAGACGTTGCTTCACAAGCACCCAAATATGAAGGGAGTGGTGTGCAGTGAGGTGGAGAGGCTTTTGTACCGCTCCAACATCAATGTGAAAACTCAGTATTATGCTATCTGCTTTCTAAACCAGATAGTCCTCAGTCATGAGGAAAGTGCATTGGCTAACAAGCTGATAGCTTTGTACTTCTGCTTTTTCCGGAACTGCATTAAGAAAAAGGATGTTGAATCCAAAATGCTCAGTGCTCTTCTCTGTGGGGTAAACAGAGCTTACCCTTACGCTGAGACTGGTGATGAGAAGGTGAAAGAGCAGATGAACACCTTGTTCAAAGTTCTGCACCTTGTGAACTTCAGTACCAGTGTGCAGGCCCTGATGCTGCTGTTTCAAGTGATGGACTCTCAGCAGACTGTGTCGGACAGGTATTATGCAGCACTGTACAAGTAAGTGGCAGGGTTGCATTTTCATATAAATTTCATTTTAAGAGGTAGTCACCATTAAGTTAAAGTTGTAGAAACACTTTGCTTTTAACATCTTGCTAGTTTTGTGTTCCACTGGTGAAAATTTCTGATGTTTTGTAGGAGCTGGAAGAAAATGCATGTCATTTCTTTCATTTAACACGAGGATAAAAACAAAAGATAGTGATAGGTCCTATCTACAATGAACACATGTGCATTTCATCCTTTGCCACTCTTCTGGTGGCTTGCTTTACTACCAGATGTTATTTGAAACTAATTGATAACTATTTCTTCTGAAATCACTTCTACAGGTACTAGCTTGTAAAGTAATTAGGCCTGTAAATAGCCTAAAATCTTTTTCTTTTTTTCCCCTTATTTTGAGGAGGAGAAATACTATCTTAAATTTTTAGATGATTTAATTTGTGTAGCTGGAAAGCCTTGTGTTATAAAAATAGTGCTTTTTTTTCTTGTCCCAGCTGGTTGTTTAGACTCTTTATAGGATCCTTACAGGTTTCTGTTTAGATAACCAAAGGGAAGTTACTGATTTTTTTAAAAAAGGGAGTTCAGGTTCCCTGTGAATGTGCAGTGTATTTAATAAGGGCCTTACTGTGCCTGGCCTGGGAAAAACTGGAGTAGAAAATGAACTTGTGAGTGCAAATGTCTGATCTGACTGTGAAGTGTGCTGATTTTTAACCATTTGCTTTCTATTTTTTTAAACATATGAACAAATCAAATTAGTTTCTTAACACTGACTGTCTCAAATTTTAAAACTGTTTTCATTTGAACTCAGTTTCTTTTTATTTTCTTGCAGTTGTTTTGTTTACTAAGGCAGGTTTGTGGTTTTTTTTTTTTTTAATCTTCAGTGTCTCAAATGTGTCCAAAAATAGGACAGCTCTTAACAGTTCAGGGTTGATCTTAATGGTTTTGAGTACTGAGGAGCAAACCATCACCAGTTTTTTAGATGGCACTTTGAAAAATGTAGGTAATTGTTAATAGCAGTTGTTCTCCTGTGTGCATTGTGACAATCAGCAGAATCTCTCCTGTGTATCCTACAGGAAGCTTCTAGATCCTGCTTTAGCCACGTGCGCGAAGCCATCCATGTTCCTCAATCTTGTCTACAAGTCCCTGAAGGCAGACGTGGTGTTGCGGCGTGTGAAGGCCTTTGTGAAGAGGCTGCTTCAAGTCACGTGTGGACAGATGCCACCCTTCATTTGTGGAACCCTGTACCTTCTGTCTGAGCTGCTGAAAGTCAAACCTGAGTTAAGGGTCCAGTTACAGGATCACGTGGTATAAGATTATTTCTTTGTCTCCTCGCTTTTTCTGTAAGAGCTGTTTCCATAAGCACCTTTTCCTAACCTGTTTATTAGTCACCGTTTGCTAAGATGTTTCTTGAGATGGGGAGGGACCATTACAGTTGTAGTAAAGTTCAATTTAAGTGCTGTGTCAAGGACAAAAAAATCTGTATTTCTTAAACATCAACCATCATTTTTTTATTTTTATAAGTAGCTTAAGAACTTTATGTGCATTTTTCTAAAAAATCAGAGTAAATCTGGAAAGGAAAAGCTGTTTGCTAATGTTTTTTGTTTTTTAGGAGTCAGATGATGAAGAGTGCTTCAAGGATCAAGAAGAGGCTGTAGAGGATGAGGAAAAATTTGTGGATGCTGACAAAGAAGTAGAAGATGAAAAGAGAAGTACAATGGAAAGTTCTGCTAAAACAAATAATTCAAATTCATCAGCCTCGTGGGTGCATCATCTGAATATGGGAGGTAAATCAGCAAGAAAATACATAATTTAGCAGCTAAGAGTCCATAACAGTGACATGTTGATCAAGAGTTCTTGTAAGATTAAGTCATTTAAACATTATTTTAGTTTTTATTTTGAAGTTTGGTTAAAAGCAACCAGTCAGAGCAATGTATCTGTTACCTCAGCAGTGATGAAAAGACTCTGTGACTAGTGTATTTCACTTGATGCAGTTTGTAATAAATACATTATTTGTACCTTAGCTCTTAACAGGCTTGGAATTCCTTGCTTGTATGTTCAAACACCTTCCAAGCAGTGTAGCCAAGGTTAGGATGTGTAGCTGCTCTCAGGCTTGTGAAGCCTGCTAGAACAGTTTGTCCAGCTTGGAACTTGTGCCCAGTTTCACTTTTCCCTGAAGGCTTCTGGCACAGGCCAGGGCTTTTCAGGGCCTTCCTTGGCAGCAGGTAGGAACTCAGCCTGTGCACCTGTCCATGAAGGGCAGCTAACACAGCCTCTTCCTGCTGCCAGGTGAAGCCCTGGCCTGCCCAGCTGGGAGTGGTGGGCAGCATTACTGTGGTGGGGAAATGAGAATAACACTCTTGTAAAGTTGCCTGAGAAGATTTGTTTTGCTCCCCATCACCGCTCAGGCAGGAAGAGTGGAGCTTCCTATGATCCCATGCACCGAAGCCCTTTGTACTGTGGTGCTGAAAATACCAGCCTTTGGGAACTGAAGAAGGTAGGACTGCCTTGCACTGCTGTTGCTGTGTTTGTGAGTGTGGCCCTTGTATGAAGGGAGCAAAAGGAAATTGGTTATTCTTGAAGCAGCTCCTTGAGTAACAAGAGAAGGGTTAAGGTTAACATGCTGTTCAGCTTTAGTATGTGTTCCATACAATACTGATATTCTTGAGTAGGGAATAGGAAGTTTTTGAGTGAGGATTTGGACAGTAATAATATTTTTTAACTATTGGATCTTAGCTTTGATCATTAAAGCTTTTTAGTGTTGACTTAAATTGTAGAAGAAAACGTATTTAATGCAAATAAAAAGATTAGAACTTGAAGTTATTCAGTTGTTAAAGTGCTTCATCAGCCTTGCATTACTGTGTGTATGTTTGTTACTTGGCAAGTCACAGAGTGGTCTTACAACATATTTTTAAATTAGAAATAAATGAATGACTCATGTTTTTCAGCTTTCTGAACATTTTCATCCGTCTGTGGCCCTGTTTGCAAAAACAATTCTAGAAGTAAGTGCTTTTGCTAGCTTGTTGCTTTGAAGTTTGATATTTTATTTTAGGTGTCTTTTGCCATTTGAAGAAAATACATTACAAAGTCTCCTTGCACTTTGTGGGTAACTAGCAGCTCTGCAGAACTCTATCATACTCTGAAATGCCAAGCTTTTCATGGAATTACAACATTATATGTAAAGGAGGCTGCTCACAAATGTTTTAATTTTGTGCAAATATAGGTATTATATGATTCTTAAAGCTTTATTAGAGGTTTTTTGTATCTTTTTATTTAATTTTTTTTTAAATATGGAGAACCTTACTCCAGGGGGAAATTCTTTTTTAAATACTGTTGTGGTACCAAAACCACTCAATCTTTTCACAAATACGTATTTAAAATATTTATGTTTCATTTGAATATATGGTATTGAAATGATGTTGAGTATTAACTGCTGTTAGCATGGCACATTGCAAGGCAGTTCATCACTGAAACAAAGCAAGGGAGGTGTGGTTTAGTTAAGAAAACAGTGAAACTGCAGAAAGAAGAACCTGCTCAGGGTTATGTGTTGTAGTATCTCCAAGTCTTTATCTTTTTAAAGTATGTTTTCATGTTCTTGAAGTGATTGAGTCCTCTGTGTTTAGATGGTGTCTTTCTAAAATGAAGACCTTCATGGGTTTTGGCATTTTCCTTCTTTCAGGGGAATCACATTCAGTACTCCGGTGACCCTCTGCAGGATTTCACGTTAATGAGATTCTTGGATCGCTTTGTGTACAGAAATCCCAAACTCAGCAAAGGCAAAGGTAGGCACCCCTCTGTACCGTGTGAGCTTGGTTATAGGTGCTGAACAAATTCTCATCCTCTCAGATTGGCCCTGTCAGGTATTTGGGGTGCATGTGGTGGAACAGAGGAGTGGGATCCGTCTTCAGGGCTGCGAGAGAGAGATGTCAGCAACCCAGAACCAGCTGATGGCCACATCCCGCTGCCCCTCACTCCGGCACTGCAGAGCTGCTCACTTGGCAGGAATAAGCAAGGGACTGGGAGGTGTAAACACTAGAGAATGGCTGAGGCTAGAAGGGACCTCTGAAGTCATGTGCCCAAGCACAGGCACCTAGAGCAGCCTTTCCAGATGACTTTTGAATGTCTCCAGGAGCGGAGACTCCTCTGCCTCTCTGTGCAGCCTGTGCCAGCACACAGTTGCTCTCACAGCGAGAGAGTGTTTCCAGATGTTCAGGTGGAGTCTTCTTCATCAGCTTAGTGACCCATCACTTGATCCTCTCCAGTATGGCCATGTCTGCCTTAACTGGAGAGCCCAGACCTGGGCATGGGGGTCTGAGTGTGGTCTGACAAGTGCCAGGAAAACCATCAGCCTTCTTTGCTGCAGGGACACAGTGTTGGCTCACAGTCAGCTGGGTGTCCACCAGGACTACCAGGGTGTTCTTAGCCAAGCTGCTTTCCAGCTGGGCAGCCCCCAGTGTGTACTGGTACCTCCTTCATTGCAGGCCTTTCCCTTGCCCTTGTTAAGCTGCAGGAGGTTTCTGTCATCCCATTTCTCCAGCCTCTTGAGGTCATTATGGATGGCAGCACAACCCACTGGTATGTCAGCTGCTCCTAACAGTTCTGTATCAATAGTCATAAAATAAAAATTCCTCTCTGATTTATATTCTGATACAGAAAACACCAGCAGCGTGGTAATGCAGCCGAAGAAGAAGCAGTTTATGAAGGATATGCAGAATCTTGCAGGTAAGTCAGCCCCTTAAGTCAGTTAAGATTGTGATGACTGAAGAATCCTTGGTTAGTTGATGTAGATGTGTTGCCTGCACTGTCTGTGCTGTTTGTCTTAGCAATAAAGGAAGGTGCCATCCATCAGGGTGCAGTGGTCATGCCTGATGTTCTGGGTCAGACCTCATCTGCTTGTAAGGATGTTTGGAATCTTCACAGATGGAACTTTGGATCTGTTGAATCATTTGAAGAAAAAATGATGTGGAGAAAGCCAGTTATTCTATAGCCATTTTTATTTTGTTCATTATGATTGAAAAATGGCTTAAAATACCAGAAAAATGGATCTGTGTAATTATTTAAATCCCATTCAGTTGTTTCATCAAATGATACAGATTACTCCATATAATGCCACAGCTGCAGCTGTTGTTAGGATGAGTGTAAGGTATCTTTATCACTGTTATTTTGCTAAGAGTCTTCCTGTCTCCAGAAATAAGCTGCCTTTTGTCCAGTCCCACTGTTTCCAACAATCAGGAGTAGGATTTGGTGTAACAACCAGCAGTTAAAAAACCAAAGCGAATTATCAATAAAACATGCTGCTCGAGGACAGAAGAGGTACCATCTTCTGTGGCAGAGTCTGTAGCATTCCCAGGGATGTGCTTTTCCACCAGCTTCGGGTCTGTTGTGTTGCAAAGAGGCTTTAGTTATGCAGATTAGCAAGTACTGATGTACTCTTATGGCTGGTTTTATGGCTGGTTAAGCTGACAATAGAAATTTTAGCTTATACTCTTTGCCACATTCTTTAGTTTATTCTGGGTTGAAGGAGCAGACTGAGGGTTTAGGACAGAATTTGGGTAATTTAAGTGTTTTACAAGTGAAACATGATACAAAAATATGGATATATTAATATGGCTACACAAGTCTGCGGTTGTTGCATGTAGCTGATCTCTGTTTAGGTGTAGGGAGCTTAGATTGCAAATCCTCTGGTACCTTCTGCTGTTTATTTGAAGAGTCCTTCTGTGAGTGTGCTGATCTGGTTTCAGAATCTTGGACCTATGTCACTTAGAAATTATTTCAGTCTGTACCCGCTGAGATAATCTGTAGCCTTTCTTTTGATTTACTTCTGAGGAGGAGGGAAGGGGAATGTGAGAGGGTAAAAAGCTCCTCACAGGGAACCTGTTCCTTACCCTGGTTGATCTGCTGTTGCAGTGACATGTTTTGCCTCAGTTCCTCAGAAATGGAGGCAGCTTGAAGCTTGATCCCTTCCTCAGTGTGCTCAGCTGGCACATGGTCTTGCCCTGCAGCTCCTGACAAGCATTTCTACTAGCAGGGAGTGCTGGGTGGATGTAATAATTCCAGTGTTTTAGTGCATGGCAGCAAGTTCATCTTGCTGCCTACTTTCTTTCTTTTTATTTTTTTAAATGTATTCCTGCTGTAGGTGATTGCATCCCCCTGCCTTGGTGATACATAACTGAGAACCTGGTTAGGGCTGTGCCACTCAAGGTTTTCCATAGGGTCTTTTCCATACTTCACACTGCAGTACAGCGTGTGCACTGTGTCAGTTTGAAGAGGTTTTCAGATAAGCTCCCCATTACTGACTGGATGACAGTGTGTATCTGCTTCTGTCTGTGTGTGCTGCTGAACCCCTGGAAAGAATAACCAGCATTTCAACTTGGGGTAAAATGAGTTCCTTTTTTTTGTTCTTGCAGTCAACAGTAAGGAATTCCGGACCAAAGATGAAAGCAAAATCCCAGTGGATGAAGTGTTCTTTCACAGGTAATGGAATACTTGTGAATGTTCATTTTAAGTGTTGTTTTTTAAATGCAGTGCCATTAAAACTCACTGCATTTTGTAAGTATTCTCTGGCACTTCAAGTATTTGCATATTTTGATTAATTTGGGTCACTTTAAGATGATAGCGTTTTCTTGGACATAATTTTAACATTTGTCAAAAGTGCTTAGGAAAGAATATCACCTATGAACAAAGGCAATTGGGGCTTGTAGTTTAAATAAATTAAGTAAGCAGACATAATAGAGAAGCCTTAAGTAATGGGTAATGATGAATATCTTGTGGGTTGTAATTCTTTTGCATTAGAGATGTATATAATGAAAGCTGGAGTACAGCTTATGTTATTAGCATCAAAGCTTATTAGAATGGAACAAGGCAAAAGAAAGAAAAAGCAAAAGCAAGTCAGAGGAGCTACTTCTCAGAGTATTAGTTTTTTATTACTTATAGTTCTTTCTGTTTCTTTGAATTTCCTTTGAGATTACGAGATAAAAATGCAGGTGTAGTACTAAAATTGAAGTGATAGGCATTTGGCAAAAATTTGGTTTTATTAGATCAAAATACTGATTATCTGTGTCTCCTTAGGAAATTATTATTTGAATTAACTTCATTTGTTGTAAATTAATTGATACTATAATATTGAGGAATATACTACTAATAAATATATAAAGTAGTTGTGTTAGTTTTGAGATTAAAGAAAAGCATCTAACAAACATGCCCCTGTCTGAAAAGTTAACAGTATTGTTACACTGAAGATGGCTGAACCTGAGATTACACATTTAAAGTCTTCTGTACAAAATGCTCTTTTTTATATGGTCAAAATTGCCTTCTTCATTTGGTGGTTCTTTAACATGAAATGAAGATGAAAATAGCTGACAGAAGATAAAACTAGGACCCCAAAGAAGATGGCTATGTGAGAAAATTTAATAAAACTTGATGGGTGAATGTCTTCTTTCTTTTTTCACAATTATATTCAAGTTGAATTTGATCCTTTCTTCCTTCTCAGTCTAAGGCAGATTTTTACATCTTTGTCATGCTATTTTATAAATTCATTATGTTAAAAATAACATCTGCCACCTTTGGCCAGTGAAATTTAGTTGTTGTAAATATTACAGTAGTGATTGATTTTTTAAAAAACAGAGGAAGTACGAATCTCTTGATTTTAGATGTGTTTGAAACCAGCACCTAAAGTTTCCAGCTGGCAACATACACGGGAAACAATTCGCAGGTTTTTTATTTAAAAAGTCATAAAGATCATACCCTGTAATTTTGTGTCTGAGAGCAATATATTATTTCAGATTTTATTCCAAGTTCGATAAGAAGAGAGAGAAACAAAAGCGTCTGGATGATGAAGAAAGTGTGGAAGACGTGGATGATGATGAATTTGAGAGGGTACTGGGTAAGGCTGTGTTATTCCTTGCAGTAACTATCCCAGTATTCCCAGATTTTTCAAATTATTAATTTATCCTTTTTATAGTTCATATTGTGTAAAAGCACCAGACAGAGGAGTATGGGAGTGGCAGAGAGCTGTCTTTCCAGTTGCTCTTTGTGCTGCTGCAGACAGCAGTTCTGGCTGTCTGCTGTGTGAGCCAGCTGGGTGGCTGTTTGTGCAAGAGGCCCTTGTGGAAAGTGTCCTCCCACCACTGCAGTAGTCAGCTTGTTTGAGTGGCTGGAACTTGTCTGATTGTGAACTTACACTCATGAGTGGCCGTTCATGCCCTTTTGTTCTTTTCCTAATGTAGTCTGAGTGGCCCTTTCTAAGAGCATGTAACATTTGCCCCTATTTTTTCTTTACTGCTTGGCCTTTTCAGGCTTGCTTACATTTTTTCTTATAGTTTCTAATATCTTTCATGAGGTTATGAGTTCAATGAGGTCACTGGCAAACTTCTGCAGTAGCCTTAGCTCTTCCTGTAGCACATACTTTGCTTTGGAATTAGTGTATGATTTGTTCCAGAATTTGAATTTGTTAGTGTACCAGAAAATGTCCATTATTTTATTTTTCAAATTTTACTTACATTTATTTTAAAAAAACCTTCACTTACTTCTCGGTAACTATTTTGTAGAGTATTTTGAGAGAATTCTACATTATTTTATCAGGGTTCTTAATAACTCAAATCATGTTGTCTTAGATATGACAAGAATCTGTTACTAATTGCTTTTGTCTTTTATCTCTAATGAGAATTTGCTTCATAAATTCAGAAGCTTAAAATAATGACCCTATATCTGAAAATTAGATATTTTGCAGTGCTAGAATCATAGAATAGCTTGGGTTGGAAGGGAGCTTAAAGACCATCTTCAATTCCATCCCTCCTGCCATGGGCAGGGACACCTTCCTTTATACCAGGTTGCTCAGAGCTCCATCTAACCTGACTTTGAACACTTTCAGGGATGGGGCATCTACAGCTTCTCTGGACAACCTCTTTTAGTGCCTTACTACCCTTACAGTAAGAAGTTTTTTCCCTAATCTAAACTATCTTTCAGTTTGAAGCCATTCCCCCTTGTCCTGTCACTACTTGCCCTTGGCAAAAGTCCCTATCCAGCTCTCTTGTAGCATCCTGTAGGAACTGAAAGGCTGCAGCAAGGTCACCCTGAAGCCTGCTCTTCTCCAGGCTGAACAACTTCAATGCTAGCAGAGGTGTTCCAGCTCTCTGGTCGTTCTTGTGGCCTCTGGACTTGCTCCAGCAGGTCCATGTATTTGCTGGATGCAATGACTTGCATATTTCTTTGTAGTAATAACTTTTTGCTGTCTCCTTAGATACTTTCGAAGCTGCTGATAATGCTGTTGTTGACCAGGATGACCTTGATTTTGCTGGGTAAGACTGCAGATTAGCTCTTACACCTCCTGTCTTAATATCTACATACAGTTTTACTCTTAGATAGACCTTTTTCAGAATGACTCAGAATACCACCTTGCAAAAAAGGCAATATCAGATTTACTCTGAGTAAGGCAGGTTTTCTGCATGTCCCATAATAGTTCATGATGACCTTAGGATGCTTACAGTCCTTAAATGAGACCTGTAGTATTGGTTTGTCTTAATGAATTGTTTGATGCAATGGAGTGACCCAGTAAGCAGTGTAAAGTCTTGTTTTTCATTGTCTCAGGTTTCTATTTGAGAATTACCAAGTACAAAAGGAAGGAGAATGAGGCACAGTGGCACTGCTGCCGTAAGGACTGGTTGTAACTGGACCTAACACAGTTAACAGGTTTTGTGAGGCCCAGAGTCACAGAGCTCAGTTCTCCTGAAGTCAGCACTTTCATTAATCACAGCATCACTGAGGTGGAAAAGGAGTTCATCGAGTCCAATTGTAAATGATTGAGTAGCTTCTATTTTACTCAAAGTGTCTATAATGCAGTGGCTGGGTTTGCACAGAAACTTTTTCCCTTGAGGCAACCACAGAATCAAAGTCTAAACTCCTACTGAAACCTGAGACATTTCTGTGATCTTGACTGATGTTGAATAGAGCAGTTTGTGTGTTTTACAGAAAAGACTTTCTGAAAAGGAGCATATGCAAAGAGGAGATAAAATACTGAAGCTGTCATTTCTAATTTCAGAACAGGATTCTCTCCAGAACTTCTTAAAATAATTGACTTTTATAATACAACTACCTATGCCTATAATGTTGAAGACATACCTGAGTGTATAATGTGTATATTTTAGATCGCAGCCTGCATTTGCAGTAGTTTGCAGTTATGCTGAACTTTCCTAACATAGTGTTTGCCAGTAGAGAGGTGTCATCTAGATGCAAACAGTATTTTTCCAGATGAAGTGCTTAGCTTGTTACATCTTCTTTTAGTAATATAAAGAAAAATCCCAAAGGCGGCAAGAAAGGCCAAGGCGGTGAAGGATCTGGAGCTGACTGGGAGGATTCTGATGATGAGGATGACTTCAGCGACCTGGATGATGAGGAAGTCTCCTTAGGAAGTATGGAGGAAGACTTCGAAGAGGATATGGATGAAGAGGGAGGTGTATTTATGGATGTGTCTGATGATGATATCAACCTAGGTAAAGTGCCATTTGTTACCGAAAAACGAGAAGAAAAAGCTTTAAAAATTGGTTATCTAATATGTAACTACATATGCAGATTCCAGTTTAGTTACCTAGCTGGGAAGTTTGGCTTTTAAGCAAAGAAATGACAAGTCCTTCTCCGTACAGTGGAGTCTTAAAAGAAGCATTTCTGGCACAATCTCCTAGGTGAGAGTGGGAATTTGGTGTCTGGGTATAGAAACTTCCAAATGAGACGTGTTTCTTTCATGCTGAAAAATGGCATAACAACAGTAGCTTTATACACAAATAACTGGCTTCAGTAGGCAGAAATATTAAAAGAGCTCAAGGAGAAAAATAAAAAGCTCTGGTAATTGATAAATTTTGTATTTCGTTAGACATAGTTAATGCTGATTATTTTTTTTTTTTTAATTTTTTTTTTTCTGATGAGGTAACTTTTATTGGAATGGCTGTCTCACAAGTAGCAGCTTACTCTTGTACTACAGCTGTGCACTCAAGTTGGTATTACCACTGTAGTAGTAACTGATTCTTGTACCTGCATGGTTTTATTTTTTCACCTGAGAAGCAGAGTGTACACAGAATAAAAGTGCATGTGGCTGGAACAGCACATATTAATGGAGCATTTCAATAAGTAACTAAAGGTCACAGGAAGATGACTGAGGGTAGAGGAGGTAAACTGTTCATACAGTTGTTAACACAATCTTTTGTGAGATTATTATTTCAGCAAACTTAGCATGCAGACATTCGAGGTTTACCTAACGCCTGCTTTTAACTTTTGTATTTTATGTATCATAGTATCACTCCCTTCTGGTGCTGTGGAAAAAACAAAGAACAGCACACCACAGACCAATTTTTACTTGTCCAGCTTGAGGAAATGCTAGATTTGCTTGTGTGCACTTCCTTTTAAAGAGTTGGACCATTATGACAAATAGGCCTAAAAAGGAATTGTAGTCTCTGCTGCACTTTAATTACATATACGTGGTGTGAAAGTTGCAGACTGATGTATTTGGGCTTTTTTCCTATCAGAGTCAAACGATGACAAGCAACTGAAATCCATCAGTAAAAAGGGCAAGAAAAAGAAAGATAGGAATTTTGCGGGATCACTGGAAGGTAAGAAAACACTGAAAGCTTAATACAAATAAAATAGTCCAGAAACCTTTAGAATCGAGGGATTTACTATAGTAGATTATTAGATTTTGGATCTAGGTTGAGATTTGAATAAACCATAAATGAAAAGGAAGTTGTCCCCCAACCAGCATAATTGAGAGTAACAATCTGCTATTGAAGTGATGAGAGTTGAAGGAGGAATTTTGAAGAAGGATGGAGTTGTACTGGTGGTTTGTGCATCTGTTACACTTGATTTGTGCTATTTAATTCTTGGTTGGAAACTCTTCTTTTCCTTTTCTTTTAGGGGAGGTGGGGAACAAAGATTTGCAACATAGCTAATTCAGATGATTTCATTAAGAAAAGTTCTAGAAAATTAAAAATTGGTAAAACTTTTAGTGTCTTTGGGAACTTGAAGTTGTGTCTCATAAGAGCAATACTCTTTCTTTGAAGGATCCAGCCGAGGAAAGAAGAGAAAACTCCAAGACGCTGGTATACTGGCATCTGCAGAAGAGGTGAGTTTGATCAGTGCTTAACTAAAATTGGTTAAGCATTTTACCTGATGGTTTGTGACAGAATACTAAAATTTCTCTCTTTAAAGTTTGGCTATCTGCTGGATGAGAATGCTGGGTCGCAGTTTGACAATATCGGACTGAACGCCATGGCCAACAGAGATAACGCGAGTAAGTACAGGCTGCAAGGAGCAGGCACTTGTAGTTCTGGAATCCACTTCTTTCCCTTCAGGTTCTGTACGTAAAAAGATGAACTTTAAAAGATGAACCACCTTTAGCAGGAATACAGGGTCAGAAACCACACAGCAAGGACACCAGTTAAGCATCAGTATGATGTGACAGTTCACTCCAGTGACGAGAGACGCCCAGCGTTAAATATTAACTGGGAGCAGTGGAGTGAATAAGGCTTTGGAAAAGAGGGAGAGGCTGTTGTTGGCCCTTTCACACTAAATAGGGACAGGCAGGATGCTCTTTGTCAAACATTTGTGTGAATTCTGCTCAGGTAAAGTGTCCTTGATTCCTTGGGAAGGGAAGGCATAAGGTATTGCTGTCTTTACCTACCTACTGGACTGTCTCCTTGCAGTATCAGTAGTTTCCCCAAAACAATTCTAATGAATTACCTGTGTATATAAGCTGGCTGAATAAAGCCTTATAAAGCTGTTACAAGTCTTGCTGGTGTCACTTGAAAAATGTTAGGAGCACTCAAACACTGCTCCTAATGAAAATGTGTCTAGCATTAGTAAAATACAAAGCAACGTCTAAAACTCTGAGATGGTAGGGTTTGTTTTGTGAAATGAAAAAATCCACAGCTTTCTCAAAAAAAAGGCAGTTTGCACTTTATTAACTTTTATAAATACAATAGTCAAGTTTTAACTTTTACATAATTCATCTGTATGCCGCATCATGGTCAGATGTATCCATGGGCTCCTTATTTCTCCCCTTTCCTCCTACAGATGTCAAACAGATCCAGTGGGAAATAGAGCGGGACAAGTGGCTTCACAACAGGGATGTGAAAAGCATCATCAAAAGGAAGAAACAGTTCAGGCACAGAGGGCTGAAAAACAAGTACAAAGGCAAGAAATCAAGACGATGAACTGGACGTCTTGATGTGGACATTCTAAAAATAATTATTCTTAAACAGTTTTTTATTTAATCACATGTCTTTCTTACTTCAGTTCTTGCTGCTTAACCACGTCATCTGGTCATTCTCCCTTATGCCATGAATTCCAGACCACTCATTGGATTTGTAATAAACTGAAAAATAGGAAAAGCCATGTCAGCCCTAAGTTAGACTTAGCTGATGAGCGGCCCCTTTGTGGCTAGTTTTATTCAGTGTATAACCCTCCAACACTGACACTCCAGCCATGCCTTAGCAATAAACACTTCTGCAGTGTCTCCTGAGGAAAGTTTTAAGCCATCCTTAAAACCTTAAGATTGGTTTTATATATTAAGATGCAACAGAAGCTTCAGCCACCCTTCTGAAGCCAGCGACTACAAACTCACCTTCCAGAATTGATGGAAATCTCTTCTGCATGGTGTATCTGAAATCTGACAAGAAAGATAAATCACAGTTACTTTCCCAGCATATGCTGAGATGAATAATTAAATGCACTATTTTTCTAACAATGTGTTTTATCAAAATTTGTTTGAGCTCTTCAGCTACAGCCACCATTAAATAATGTGACAGGAATTTATTTTTTAAAAATCGTTTCAGAGACTGTATTCAGGTTACTCATATGTACAGCCCCATCACCACAGGGTTTTCTGAGCTTCCTCACAATTGTGATCAGCAAGTCCACGCTACAGATTCACAGGAAGCTGCATGCCTCTCACATGCAGATAAAACCAGGGAAAACTGCTTTGCTTCCTTGTACAGATTTAGATGTTCACTGAATCGTTCCGTGGGCCGCTTGAGAGACAACCCAGCAGAAAATCACAACAGGTTTTTGCTATTTTAATTATTTACAGCAGCTCATAAAAGGATATTTCCCATTCTGGTACTAACACAAAGCAATAAAAGCGTCACTCTGAGTTCACAGAGCTGTTAGATTAGCTCACTGCACCTTACAGAACTGCAACTGAAGAAAATATGCTAATACATATAAGAACTAGGAACCACAGCTGAAAAAGAGGAGAAAAAACCCCAAAGATGAACGCCCAGCACCAAGTTACAACAATAGGCTGAAAACATCTGTTCTCCATGGGTTTGTTACATGTATTTTCTAATAAAAATGCAAAGATGGCTGAAATTTAACAGCCCGACATCATCTGGATCCTGGCAAACAATGCAAACTGATGTTCAGGTGAAGCTCAGCTGGTACTTGGCACGAAGACCACAGCACTGCTGAACTGGGTGGATTCTTGTCCTTGCAGCCAAAGCAGGGGCTGCCTTTTGGCTCGCAGGTAGCAGGGCAGGTTTGTTTCCTGCAGGGACACAGATCTGTCGAACCACTGCTGAGCCCTGCACACAGGGTAGGGCCGCTGCTCTGCAGAGCAGACCTCCGTGTAGTAACCAAACTGGCGTTTTGCCTATTCTTTCTGTGTCACCTGGGCACCGAGTCGTAAATCTGAGACCTGAGGGACAGAAGCTAAATAATCCGGGAGGCGCCTCCTGCCAGCCGGGTCTGTCCTCAGCCTGGGAAATGTCAAATCACAGAGAATGCGAGACCCAGACAGCCGGGGCATCCCTTCGGGGGCTCCACACCAGATACCTCAAACAGGACTGAGCAACTCCTACCTCATTTACGGACAGCCCGAAACCTTTTAAATCCTTATCTGGCCCGGTGCTGTTACTACAAACCCGCGCAGGATTCCTCTTTGTTCCCTGTGTGGTGGCGTGCTGCCTGCCCAAGGACTGCTCGCGGGTTGAGGTTTGTAAAACTGGAACAGCACCTCGCTCTTCAGAGGCACGTCCTCGGCCTCAACAGCCGCCCTGTGGTGCCTGCACTCACCCGAGCCGAACTCCTGACCCCACACGGCAGGATTTCCTTACTAAACCTGGGCGGCCTCCGCGCGGTGGAGCCTCCCCTGCCCGCCCCCGTCCCCGCCGGGGCGCGGTCCCGCCCGCCCCGCCGCACCTTGGCTGCGGTCCATGGCGCGGTAGAGCAGGAGGGCGCCGAGCAGCCCCACCGCCTCCAGCAGCAGCAGCCCCCTCACGACGCACCGCGCCATGGCCGGGCCTCGGCGCCTTCCCCGCCCGGCGCTGCGCAGGCGCCGCCGCCCGCGGCCGCCCCGCGCCGCCAGGGCCGCGCCCGCCCCGCAGCGAGCGCTGCGAGCGGGGTGAAAATGTCCTCGGGAAAGGGCGTCTTTGGTGTGTGTCCGGCCTAATCAGTGAGAAAAGAGATTAATCCGTGAGGCAGATAGCGGGTAGCAGGACAGCACTAAGCCATGGCCAGGTGTTGGAAATACGAATCACTTGTCGGTAGAATGGCCTTGCTAAGGTCCTGGGCCCGATATGCTTCGGTAATCGCAGACCTAGGGAGAGATAAATAATGCCAGGCGAGAAGAATGGACAGCTGATGATAGTGGGCACAAAGAATGCAGCATTTATGGGCCACAAAGACATCCAGCAGAACCCCCAAGATAAGGAAGAAACTGGTAAGGTAAACAGCTTCAGCTGGATGAAGGGTAATTTATGGCAGGGGCAGATTGTGACCACCGACTCACGGCCACGGACCCAGGAGAACCACAGACCCCAAAGAAGAGAGACACTGAGCATGTTGTCGGATTCACAGGAGAAGCGAGGCAATCATTAGCCAAGAGAAGATAGAAGACTAATAAATAAGGGAACTATGTCACTTGCAGCCAATGAACACTAATTCCTTAGTTCACTGAACTGTATAAATAGTATAAAGTAAAAACTTTTGGTAGTTGGTGTGCTTGATTTGTGGAATACCTTGGAGCACTCAAGTTTGTGCAACTCTGAAATAAATAATCTGTGTCTCCCAAGTGTCAGGAAAGTTAATCCACCATGCCAGAGGTTTATGTCCAAAAAGGAAACAGAGGAGTCCTGTAACTTTATTCGAATAAAGGCCTTGGGCATTTCCCATGGGGTCTCAAATCTTTGGGGGATGCAGCCCCCTTTTTATCCTAAATTTCTGACTGCATATTTCTCTGCCTTTTCACCATTGGCTGACGTACTTGGAAGGTACAGACTTCATGAATCACCTGCTGTGTATTCTCCTCTAATATGCACCCCCCTTTTGTTATATAGAAGAAAGAAAAACTTGTTCATAATTCTATTAAGTCTTTGTTATTTTTCTCTAGGATCAGGAATTTACCGCAGCCTTGGCTGAGCAACAGTGTGTGTTGATAGTAACATAGAGTTTCTTCTGTTTCTTCCCTAAGTTCCTAGCCCTATCTACAAGCAGATTCACATGGTCTGTTTGTAAAGATACATTCATCTTATGCCTTTAATTTTTGTTGTCTTCTATTATTCATATTGCTCTTAACTCGTGTTTTGGAACTGACTTTATTGCCAAAATAAAAGCTCTTCAGATTTTTCTAAATAAGGTCTTAATTTTCTTTGTAAGATGCTTTTTTCCCTCTCTGCTAGTGGTTTGTAAGATTAGATATAATATTTTTGCTGCTCATTCTTACAGGGTGATTGATTTTCCAATTCTCTTTTCCCTGGTGGCTGACTGTGCAAGTATTGCTTGTACTCAGTGGGATTTCTTAGTAAAGTAATTCCTGCTCTGAGGATTTTAAGTGAACAGGATCAAGCCAAGCAGCAGAAGCTTAGGTTTGTTGGAGAAAACATGGATCCAGGAAAGGAATTCATGGCATTATCATGTAGCAGTTGCAGCTCTAACCAGAGAGGGTCCTAGGTTGGGGTCTCATTTAGCATATAGAATTTGCATGAGTTGGCAAGTTGTGATGGGGAAAGAAAGTGTAGTGTATTTAGGGTGAATTTGTAGCAGCCGTGAGACAGAACACTGAACTGTAAGAAGCTGAATAAAATGGAGGGAGCAGGCACAAAATGTGAAATATGCATCCTTGTTTTAAGGAGCCCATAGTCCCTTTGGGTTTGGGTCCAGACTCCTGCTGGACCTACACAGAGTTTGTTTCTCATACCGTGACACTGGCTTTTATTTCTCACAGTTGGAAGAATTCAAGTGTGGAGACATGATAACAGGTTTTCTCTGAGGTTTAGTAACTCAGTATACCTCTCCTGCTCAGGCCAAAGATGAGTAGATTAAAAAAAAAAGAGATCTCACACTGTTAAGGTTGGACAGTTTGTGGTGGCTCAGCTGGGGAATATTTTACTGAAGACCACTGTCAGTTGTTCACTAGGAAAGGAGGTACACAGCTCCCCATGGTTTGCTGAGGAATGCAACACCTTGTTACCTGGTAGGCACTCTGGTGGGAAAGCCTGTAGGTTTCACAGAAGAAATGAAAAAGCAAAAGGGAGAGAAAATTGTGCATTTGTGCAGTGCAGCGTGGTTTCAATCTGCAGGTAAATATTTTGGATTTTTTTCCCATTTGGATATTTACTTCTACATTTTAAAACCGTGCTAAATAGATTTCTAGCCCTAATTTCCTATAGCTTGCAAATCATGGTGAAAAAAGGCAAGGCTAGAGGAAAAAGAATGAAAAGGAAAGATTACCTGCCCCAGTCTGAAACTAGAAATTGCTGGGCTCCCTGTTACCCCTTGATGTGACGCTTGGACCCACGAAGCCATGGTGTCACCAGGCACAAATAAAAATACTCTGCAGGTCTCTTTCCCTCTTGAGCTGAGGAGCCCTGGTGTCTGGCTTCCTCTTCCAGCTTCTTGGGTGTTTTCCATGCTGGGCTCAAACTCTTTAGCTGTTGCCATGCTTAGGTGGTCATGGACATGTGTGAAGAAGGAGCTTGTGTTAAGGCCATTCAAAAGCTTTGTTTCTTAAAGCTGTAACATTATCTCCATTCCTTTTACTTGTTAAGTATTATGAAGGTTAAATTACAGCAAAGTCTCACTATACTAAAGGTTTTCCCCAACTCAGGTGTGTGTAGGAGAGAGAGAAATTGGTGCAAAGGACTATTGCTGAAGTAGGGATTAAAGACAGTGGATCTTCAGGAATCCGTAGTTCCCAGGGATGGCTCGTATGGTTGAGAAGCCAGCAGGGAATTTAGAGATTGGGCAGCAGAGAGAGGCAGACACTTCCCTCAGCAGAATGAATGGAGTTTCTTGCTAATTCCTTCCTTCTCCTATCCGGAATCTTCCCATGTGTCTCTCCATCAAAGACGAAAGCTCCTGTCATTTTCTGTCACTATGTTATGAACGTATTTAAAAAAGTATCAAGTGCACTGTTGGGTCAGTTCTGCCTCCTGTTATGAATGAGTCAGGAAGGTCACAGTTACAGCACTGCTGAGGATCTCATTAATGGAAAGCATTGTTTATCATCATTTGAGTGCTTTGGTGTTGTCATTTGATGACTGTTGTGCTGAATTAAGTTTTGTAATGAGAAGGCTCTGACATCTTATTGAAACCTCTGACATGTTTTATTTTGTTCTCTGGGTTTCTTGGTGCAGATATGAAATAGCTTATCTAGATTTTAAATTATGTGATATTTACAATTGTCCAGGGTATACATGTAAGCACAGAAGTAATTTTATTAAATGTGGAGATCCAGGTAAATATCAGGTTAGTGAAAAGAAAATGTTAAACCATTTAAAACTGTTTTTTCTCACTCCTGTACAAAATTTATTAAAATGAAGTCATGCAGCAAGGAAGACTATTTCTCCTGAGATGGGAAAGAAGATAATTCTGGATGACTAATGCCTTCTGATTAGGGGCTCCTTCACACAGACAACTCTCACAAATTATTGCTGCACCTGTGTAAAAAAAAAGTTCTCTCTTCTGGTTCTGTTTAATTCTGAAGAGGATAAAATAGATTCCATCTCTAAAGATTTTGATAACACATCTGAATTATAATTGCCTCCCCAAGTCTATTTTCAAGGAAAGAGTTATGGTGGGTTTTTTTATTTTTCCAAGAACAAGCCTCATCTCTCTGACAGTATCAGTGTGCAAGACTGATTCTGGGGCCACATCCTTGTTTTGCATCCAAGCAGGTGGCACTGAGGGAGAACAATGGAGTCAGTGGGAGTCTCATGATACTTGGGCTCTCTTAGCACCCCCTACAATTTACAGTGGCCTTAGGGCTGTTGGAGTTGGCATGAGCAAGGACATAGGTGGAGCTGTTGCAGTGCTCTGAAATAGCTGGAGTGTCTCGATTTCCTTTTTTATGCAGCTCTTTTCTATGCTCAGTCATGATGGGAATGAATGGGCAGCAGTGTCTCTGGGACATTGCCTATCTCCTTGCAAAGAGTCATGAGGTTAAAACTTCAGCGTTTCTGGTACTTGGTCACTGAACAGTGCCAGATACTTTGTACTTCTAAGATGCACCACAGAGGAAACAAATAATTGGTTAAGGGATAGAGATTTTTTTCTATGTATTATTGTTATTTTTTCCTGCATGAGGCAGGAAGAAATAAAATGTATGTGGCAAAAATATTTAATAGTAATCAAATATAATTAATATTTAATGTGTATAATGTCTTTTCAGAAGTGGGTGTACTTCTCTGAGGATTACAGTCTCTTAAAAATTTCAAGGAAATTATTGAAAAATGGGAGATGATTGTAACAGCTGTGGTTTTCCAAAGGAGCTTTTCCTGACAGGAGGTTGGCAAATGGTTCATTACTATTTCCCAGGTAGCTATGGGATAGTATTCAATGACAATATTACAGTTTTTCCAGTTACTTCTTTCTATAGTTGCTTCATGACATAAACCTGAGAAGGGGTGATAAGGTCCTTATGATGATTATGTTATAATTTTGTACTTTATTAATAAATTATTTTATTTAAAAGAATTTGTCTTTGTTAATAAAAAAGATTTTATAGATCCCAGTATGTTATTGGTTGCAAAATGTTTGGTTATACTCTCACTTTGGTTGCCAGGGTAAATGAGTGATCTAAAATTGTTGACTTCTTTCTCCCACTCCAGATAATGTTGTTTTGAAACCCTAAAGATACAGCTGTTTCATTTTTCCATTTCCATAACAATGTGCCAAGTGTCCCCAGTTACAGCTCCAGTGATGAGTTCTTTTCGGGATTCATGACAGATCTGCATTTTTACAGATACTGATTGTAGCTGGAAAAGCAACAGAAAAAGTATTTTACAAACAACTGAATGGGGCCAGTGGGAAAACAGCTGTGCCATAATTAATTTCTTGATGGCCTTATGTCACGATAAAGGAGGCAGCTGAATACCAGAGGGGAGAATGTCCAAAAGATGCTTTGCTTCTGGGGATTTGCTCTTCTAGCAAAGGGCGAGGGAATTGCACAGCAGCTGGACAACAGCATTGGGTCAACATTCTGCCCTTTAGTGTTGGAGGAAATGCTGCAGGTTCCAAGTGTTAATGAAATGGCAGTTTGTTTCTTTACTGTTTCTCCACGTTAGGCCAAATTCCTCATTAGCAACCCATAGTTTAGATTTAGGCTGATGTCAGGCTTTGGCTGCTACATGACAGTGTAGTCACAGAAAGGAAGCACACAGTGAGATTCATGTTTATATGTGGAAACTGTTTACCTACAAAAGTTCAGAGGAAGCCTCTGTCATTCTCTTGTACAGACAATACCATGGAAAGGACAGGCTGTTCTTTTTGTCTACATTGATGTAACCAACGGGCAACAAAAGGCACTTCTTCAGTTGTACAGAAAAAAGTACCCAGTTAGAAGGAAAGGTCACACCAATGCTTTTTTCTCTTCTTTACACTCAGCTGGGGATCCTGTTTTGATCCTGCAGTCACCTGGAACAAACACACTGAAGGTAAGAATACTGTGATCATAATATATGAAGACCTGAAAGGGGTAAAGCAGATGCTGTTTACTGACAGCTGAAACACATCTGAGCCCATTCCTTGAAATCTGCTGAAATTAAGAGGAAATGGCACAGCTTTCTGAAAGAGCAAAATCAAGTTGATTTTAGTGACAAGTTGAGTCTGGCTATATGGAAGCAGAGCTCCAGGAAAACAGAAATGTACACAGAAAACAGTGAATGAAATTAGTAGATGATGGTTATGCACATCCCAAGTGGGTAACTCCATTTTTTAGAGAAAGCATTATTGCACGTGTGGCTTTCACTGTACTGCTTTCAGAACCTGGCTGCCAGTGTAAAGCAGATAGCTGCATTCTTTGGATTCTCACCAACAGCTGAGCAGATCCAGGCCATTGCAGGAAGGCACACTTTCCAGCTAGTGAGTATTGAAACTCAGGAGACTCATGGTGCTGTTGTCTTGATTCTTTTGCATGAACTTAAATTTGTTTGTGTTTTGCCAGAGCAGTGAACGGTAGCTCTTCGTGGTAGGAAACAGGAACAGGAACCAGGAATTTGGATCAACAGATGGTTAATAATTATGTATAATTGTCAAGGCTGAGTGTTGTTTAAGAAACACTAATTGTGCTTCAGGAATCTCAATTAATTTCACCCCAAGGACCAGTACCATTCAGTAAAGCCCCATATAATATGATTAGCAGGAGTGCCCTACAAGTAGCACACCCTCCGTTGTGCATTGCACTAAGCACCAGCTAAAACAAAGAAGAGTTTTATCTTGGCCTCTTCTACTGGGGATAGCCAGTAGACTGTGTGCCTCCACAGATCTTTCTTGGGTTTTCTAAATAACCCTCAGGATTGCCTGTGGACCACAGTCAACTCATAGAATCCAGATGCTCCACAGAATGATCTGTGTTTTTTAGCCATGGATCAGGCTAGAACCTCAGACAGTCCCCAACTGTGGGCTCTCCAAAATCTAGATTAAAGGTAGACTGCAGCTTAGAGCAGTGTCTGGTTGCAACAAATAAAGCTCTTGCAGTTAAAAATCACTTTTGAGCTTTCTGTACTCTTCTGTCAGAGATTTTTTCTTACAGGAAAAAAAATCTGAAATGTAAGAGAGAAAAGTTAGTCTTTTGTTTTAAATGATACTCTTTGGTTGTTAGAGTCAAGGGTAATAATTTCCTCTTCTTTATATTCAAGGTGTTTTTGGAGACTGGAAGAATATTTTCGCTGAAGCTCAGAACCAGAAATTGGCTACCAAATCTGTGGTGTGCTTAGAAGTAGCTTAGCTGGGAGTGAAGTTTAAATATGACATGTATTGCAAGGCCTGAATATCCTTTGCAGAAAAATACCACGAATGTTCAGGCTGTTCTATGAAATAAAACAGAAACCAGGACAACATCCAGTTTAAAAATTTTAAATATACATGCAATTTGCAAGCCTGTTTCTGTTGGCTTAATTTACACAAGCAGTCCTTGCTTGTGCAGTTAGTATCATTGAAGGCCACTGAGCTCTCTTGAACAGCCAGTGGAGCTTTAGCCTCCTGTGTTTTTAACACTGATTTTTGGCTTTGATTTCTTGTCTTTGGTAGAATCCTGTGTGGAATATATATGCAGTAATTAAATCTGCTGAAATAATTGGAAATATATTCAGTAGGTTGAAAGTGATTTTCGAAGAGGTGTTTTAAAGCAATCATGAAGTGTCATTTTGATTCTTAATTTCTAAGTTCATGGGATTAATATATAATTTTAATTTCTAGGTTGATAGTGTAAAATGAAGTTTCAGCAAGTCTTGTAGTTGCATTTTGCTCCTTTCTGTGTGCTGATCAATGTAAGAAAAAAGTAACGGAACTCAGTAGTGAAAATTTTGTCTCCCTTTCAGCAATATTGTTTTTCTTTCTTTAGAAAGTTCGAGATCACTGGAAATGGAGCCTTTGCCTGGGTTGTCTGTATTTACTTGATTTTGCTTGGGTTACTTCATGAAGTATGTAGTACTTAGGATCTCACAGCCAGGGTGTGGCCTTTTCCTGGATGTCTGTCTGAGAGCTTTGAGCTGTTGCTGTCCAGAAGAGAATGAGTGTGCTTTGGTGGAACCAGAAGACCAATGTGCACAAGATGGTATAACACTGAACAGCCTCAAAAAAAGGGTGTCTTTTCAGGCTGCACTTCTCCCTTGAGAGGCTGGTTAAGCACCAGTCTTTGGCAGCTGGTTGTGTTTCTTACCAGAGACATTTCTTAATCTCTGAAGGAAAGGAATCCAAAGGAAAAAGAGCTCGGAGAAAGAATGTGTGGATAATGAGCACATAGTTGCTAATTTAGCCAGTAGAGAAGGTTACAGTCTTCTTATAGTTTTCAGCTTCTGTCTGATAAATAATTGCTTGTGGTAGATGTGCCTTGGCCAGAGTGAAGACTCAAGTGTTGGATACTTGAGGTGTTGACACAAATGAACTCTGTGAGAGCATCTGCTGCACACTCTGTTAGCTGATGGCAAACACAGCAAACTCTCAGCCATTCAAAGCCAGTGAGAATCCCCTTCTAAAAGTCTGCCAGTGACAGGGGAGTGACTAAGACAGCTTAACTTCAGTGCATAGTTAGGAACATCTTGTCATTTGGTATTCAGGTCTCCACAAAATCTTGTTTGTCTTTCCCAACATACTACCCTTTACTTTTCTTCTCCTGTTCTAGCCATGTTTATTGCAGTGCACAGCTCACTGATGGTGCAAAACCCTCGAGCTATTGGTCCTTTGGGCTGACTGGCTAAGATGCCAGTGTCCTGAAGCCTAGCATTCACATGGTGGGAAGAGAGGATCGATGCAGCTGTGAATTTTCTTTCAAAATTAAAAGCAGTAATAATGGGCATTTAAAATAAGTGAACCAAAAGTGAGATACCAGCGAGGATGGAAAACCTACATAGAAATCACAAAATCAAGCCATATCAGAATGAAATGGGTTACTACCAAACAAGTGAAAGTTTCTGGTCACTAAAGCTATCTTAAATAAATCTGAGGTTCCCTATAACCTTCACATAGGCACTGGAAAATGCAGCAGCATTCCATGGCTATTTGCTTCAGCTGTACCTGCTGCAGCAGTGGGTCAAGATCATTGCTAAGCAATTAGTAAAGGTAAGTTCAAAAGGCTTTGGTTGAGGATGATGTTGAAGCAGAAACATTACTTCCTGTTAAAATAGGTTGTCTGAATTACTGATAGATCAGTAATAGCTAGCCTGTGCACCTAAAGTTCAATGAAGCATTCCAAAGCAGTCCAAGAGGAAATCCTGTCTCAATAGGCTTAATAGGCTGCTCTTAAACATATTCTTAAAAACAGACCTTTTGACCAGCAGTGTTATATAAAATGAGGCTGTTTATCTATCTGAGGGAATGTTTTATCGGTGATATTCTAAAATTCCTTCTGTCTGATCTGCACATTCTTCCCAGGGCATATTCACATACTCAGTAATTGCCAGCTAGTGATGGGTATTAAAGAATGAATATAAGGTTTGTGAGTGTGAGGGTCAACTGATTTTTTTTGCAGCTTTCTGTGTGTTACAGGTTCTGTTGTGTTAAAAATGCCGTGGTGGGGCCATAAGGAAGAAAGCTAGACCTAATGTCACTGGAGAAAGGGAGAGTTTGTACCTTCCTCAAGCGCTTTAGCACATTCAGGATGAGAAAGAATTGTGAAGTGCTTTGAGATGGTGGCATTATCCATCAGTCAAGTCCAGTAGCTCACAAAGACTGCAGCTATTGATAGCAGCTAAACCAAGCAAACAGTAAAATTGAGTTCCTCGTTGTAGAGACTCACCATATATTCTTTCCAGCATAAATACAGGATACAATTTTGTATATGTACTTTCCATTTCTATATATTATACACTCTATATATTCTAGCATTTATGGTTTTTATTATGGTACTCAGCAGTAAAACTTTGAATGTTATTTTTGACACACAACATTTAAGGAATATGTTAGATCATTTAGCTTCTAAATAAGAGGGTGTTTTCCATTCTTTGACCACAGTTTTGATATCACCCTTTTTTCCGTATTTGTAATCTGCTTCAAACTTACCATTTTCCTGCTGCTGTAGGTATTTATGATGTCTACATTTAAGGTAACTGGTAAAGGCTGTTCTATTAGTATTTCTGTCACCTCAGTTTTCCTTATGAGCTATCCAGTAATGATCCTAAGGCAGGAAAGTATATCTAAATGGTATTGAAAAATAAATTGGAGGTCTGCTCTTGGAAAAGAATAAATGTATCTTTTCTGTGCAGAAGATAGTTCCCTTGTGTATGTTCAGGGTGTCAATAACACAGCCAAGAAGGAGAAGAAGTCTGATATTGAATTATAATAAAAGTAGAATCGGATTAAAGCAGACGAAGCTGAGCTCAATTTTCTCATTTGCAAAATGTGAGCCTTTCTTATTGCAGCATTATGCAGTACATAAATTGGAAAGATAATTAAAGTTGAATTACAATAGAAGTGCTGTAAAAGCACAGAGCACATATGACATCTACAGGAACATCAAATAATTTTTTTCTGTGGCTAGGCTGTTATAAATAGTGCCAAATGGATTTGTAATGAAGAGGGACATGAAATACATCAATCACAATCCTTTTATGACAACAGATGCCTGGACTTGTATCCTAATGTGTTGGGGCTTTTTTTGTTAAAGTCCAAGCATTGATCTGAATTTTGGCTGAAGGACCTTTGGTGGGGATTATCACCTTCTGTTTTACTTGTAACACCCTGCAGAGCTTGGCAGTGTACACTGGAAGTGTCAAAATGAGAGTGGTTAGTGATTATTACAGATATTAATATTGTAAGGATTGATGTACAGAAGAAAAATAAAGAACAGCAACATTCTGAATGAGAGCACACTGGATTAGTGCTGTGTCTGAGTGCATTGCTAGAGCACTCTGGTAAAGTGTCATTTCTATTTGGATGTTTATGGTCTTAGATACAATTGTCCTGTATTGCTATTGCACTTTGCAATGCATGTCAATTGGATATATGAAGTATTAGCAAATAAAATATTCAGTTTGTATCCGAACTAAATGCTTTTCATATGATTATTTGACTTCTGCAAAAACTTTATGGGCTTGAGGAGGACAGAAAATTAGTCTTAGACTTTGCTCAAAATGTGAGACAGTCGGGAAATGAAAGAAGGCTGGGAAACTGGTATCTTGGCAGGCTTGTGTACTTGTGAATTATTTAAGTTATTGACATATGCTTGTAGGATCTCCAGTGAGTTCCCTGCTGTGTTATATTTTACAAGCCAGTGAAGCCATTTTCATTGCTAGAATACTCATTAGCATTGCCCCAGCAGGTAAATAACTCATAGTTGCATTATTGTGTATTTCTGATATATTCATAGGCAATGTATTTATATGCAGAGCAAGAAAATGAAATACTAATCTTAGGCATTAGACATACATCCCGATAAATGTTAAAAAACCCCACCCAACAAACAACCAAATATAAAACACTTATAATCTTCTGTCTTTCTCATTTATTTCTCACAAACAGCTATTGGACCAGCTTCTGGAGATGTGGTGAGATGTGTGGAGGCTTCCGTGCACCTCCATGCCCGCTAACCCAGGTGGGTACGCCTGGCGGTGTCACGCCAGCTGTGAACCCAGGGCCCTCACAGGCTGGGAGGAGGCTGCAGTGGCAAATCCCCTCTCCCCTTGCCTTGGGAGCAGTGGGAAAACTCCGTGGCTGCCACAGCCCACTGCCTCGGGGCTCTCCTGCTGCAGGGGCTTTCTCTCTTGGGCTCTCTGGTGCTACGTAGTGGCTTGTAAAGGTGAGAAAAGTTATTCTCCATGTTCAAAAGAATCAGCTTAGCTCTTGTAGCTGGGGCAAACACAGCTGGGAGTCTGTTCCTCTCCTGGTGACCGAGGGTGCCAGCCTGCCTGGGGTGAGCAATGGTCACTTAGTGGTGAAAATCACAGTGGGTTCCCTGTTCTGTCTGAATCCAAAACTCCTAAGGGGTTTTCTAGCAGTAAAGCCTGGCTGTGTTCTTGCCAGAGAGAGAAAAAACATGGTGTGAGGGCACGTGGGGGAACAGGACCACATAAAAACAAGAGGGTACAGAGGGAGATCAGCTCTGAAGGCTGTATGTGTTTGATGAGTGTGTTCCCCATATGGCTGGAGATCATAATTTGGAGCAGAAAGCCTCAGGAAAGCCACCTGCACAATGGTGCCAGTGGGAAGTGTCTGTGCCTCCGGAGTCTCAGCAGAGCAACAAATGTGTCAGAGCGCCGGGGTTTGCTCAGGTCTTGGTTGTATACAAAGCACAAAGTATTCATGGTCAGGAGTAAACAGGGCTGTAAACCATCTTCTGTTCTTATCAAGTCCAAATGTCTCTGTGGCACTTAATCCCTTTTGCAGGCCATTTTATGCTTCTCCAGCCCCCATGCCCTGACTGTTGCTATTTTAACTCAGCAATCTGAAGCACAAGAGACAGTGTATTTTATACATGGGTGATTTCACAGTTTCTGGACAGTTTCTAGTCAGGTCTTCCAGGTCTCTCTTGTGTTGCCTTTTTCACTGTCCATGTTTTGAATGGTGTACGATTTGAGGGCCATAAAAGTGCTTTGTCTACAAATGAATTGTTTGCTGGAAGCCCAAGGGCACCGAAAGAGAAGAAAAATGCATGAATATAGAAAGATGACTATGTAATGAGTAGAATAAGTATCATTATTAAATGCTGTAAATATAAAGCTGGCATGGCAGACCCTCTAGAATAATGATAACAGAAGTAGCCTGAGTTTGCTTCAGAAGGAAAACTCTTCAAAGCCCAGCATTAAATCACTGAGGATCAGGGGAAAAGACAATCCATAGCTCACGTGCAGCCATGCTGCAGTCTTTCAGGAGTTGTGGAGGCTTCCAGGACTGAATCCTGCTTGCTCCCTCTGAAACCCACTTGTGGCAGCATATCACTCCCCTGGCAGGTCCCACTGCACCCCACAGCTGCCCTGCTGTCCCCTGAGGCTGTGCCAGGCAATGCCAGGTGTCTTGGGCACAGGAGCTACTGAGATGCTGCAGCAGTTTTATGGTGAGCTTAAAAAGACAAAAGGAGCTTGAAAAGAAACACATGGGACGTTTGCTCGGTGGTTTGCACATAGACATGAACAAACTAGCCAGGCACGAGTCAGCTCTGTTCTGGGAGTCATGGTTGCTGCAGTTCTGAGGACCCACATCAGCAAGGGCCAGCCCCTCTGAGTGACACTGATGCTCAGCAGCGTGACCCAGAGGAAAGCAGAGTCCCACAGCATGGATGCAATAGGTGTGGGTAACCCAACTTGCCAACTGCAAGCCAATCTGTGCAATGTCAGTGTCAGCTGAGGTGAACAGGGTGAGTAAATGCATGGCATCATGGAGCTGCACGAGGGAGAGGGGCTGCAGTATTGGTGCACTGGAAGAGTGAAGCAGCGAATGAGTTTGTTAGAGGATGGTCTGGAAAATGGCACTTGTTATTTGCACGTTAAATGTTGATACCTGCACTAATCTTTTTAATGCCAAACAGTGCAGTTTTATTGTGTTCTGGGGTGATTGTATATAAATCACCTTCTTTTAGAAAGAGTCGTTTGGAATTAAATGCGATTTTATATTGCTGGGGTTCACCGCCTTTTGCTAACTTATATGAACACAACAGTTAATTGGCATTTAATTATATGTGTACCTAATCCAAAGCAATGCAACATTTTATAAGGATAATTGGTAAGTTGTCACGTAGGTGGTTTCTCTAAATGGGTTCATACCAATTAGAAGGACAAAAAAAATTGAACATAAATAATAAGTTATTAGAAATAAATGGGTATGCAGTTATTCATAGTATTGGAAGTGGACAATGCAGCTTACAATGGAATTCTCAGAATGCTACAGTATTTGCATAAAATAACCTCTGAAATGTGTAGTTGGATTTGTTTCCCATTTAGAATGCTTTGTGTAATTATTATACTAGTTCCCTTTTGAAGAAATCAATTATAATGTTAATTATGTTAATTCTGATGCTGTGAATAATTGGCATCAGTATTCAGTAAAATTGATTTGTGGTTTTGGCCCCTTAAATATGAGTGAACCATCTTATGGGGATATGTACTTGATATCTTTGGGGCCATCTTTTTCTAATTTTTGCATAAGAGTGTGATACAATTAATGCTCTATTTAGGAGCTAATTTGAAGTTGGGGAGGAAGTTTGGACCTATAGTTGGAGAGCATTGCTGGATGCTGGGAATTGTTACAGCAAAAAAACCCTCATTTTTTTTCTTCTGTGTACGATAAATGTTACCTGAAATTGAATAGAAGAGAGCAGTGCCACATTCTGGTCTCAGATAAATACTCTCCTTAGAATTACCTGCTGCTGTGGCACTGGCATCAGTCTATTGGGGATGAGTTTGACCTCTTAAGTGCTTTCCCCTGTATACTGGAAAATGCTCCAAGACTCTTTCTATTGACGGGAGCAGGAGGGAATTTATGTTGTGCTGGTTTTTTGTGCCATGCACACACAGTTGGGTTGCTGAGGGGCTGGCACTGCTTTAGTCAGTAAATGCTCGTTTTGTTCCATCTGTTGATTGCCAGGTTTGGTCAAAAGTAGTAAATGAAAAGACCTATCAAAATGCCCTTCAGCAAAGCATGGCATGATCCTGCCCTGCAAATGTCAGATTTGTATTGTGACAACCCATTTCTCTGTGCAGATGAAAAAGCCCATTATATTTTTGCAGCATTACAGGAGAGAGAAGTTGAATTATGGAGAAAATCCTGAGGGACAAGGAAGTCTCTCTAGTTGTATGGGATTTCATCACTTCTACTCTCAAGGCAATAGTCCTGAAAAAGAAGCCATCAACATCCAGGTACTGGCAGTGGTTAGAGGATATGAGGAGCATACTGGACTTTGCATTTTGTTCTTTACACTGCTTTCCTTAAAATGCAATCTCAGGGTCCTTCAGGTAGATCCCAGGGGATTTCAGTGTCTCAATGCCCTGAGGTTGGACATGGATGAATCCCCTTTTTTGCTCTTCCCCACTCCACAAAACAGAGGAATGATGCCAGTGTCCCCTTCTTGTGTTTATAGAATGACCTTATAATGAGATCTTACTCCTAACTTTAATTCCTTCTGCAGATGGAGGCATCAAACCTGTGTAGACCAAGACGGAACAAAAGTGCCAAGTCGTGGACTCCTGTGATATAAAGAGGCTACTCTCCTGTTGAAACTATTGCACAATCAAAATTATTTGGGCAAGACAGAGTGACTGTGACTGACTGGGCCCACATTCATGCTAATGGGAGATGGGAGCTGAGGGACTACACTTGAGCAGGGAAAGAACTTACTGGTCCTTGCACTCTGCAGTAGTGCATTCATTAATGCATTCATTAATCACTGAACTCTGCATTGTGCTGTATTTCTCAAGTGGAAATGGCTGCTGCTGCTGTGCCTGGTGTGCAATCCTATAGGTACATGTCAGGCTGGCATGTGAGGCCAGAGGTCCTGAGGGAGACTGAGAAATGTCCATATGCTGATTCCGGCATGGCAGAATGAAAATATATGGACATATAGGCATGAAAACAATATGATTCTCAGGTCAAGTAGAGATTTCTGCTCACAAAGTAACATTCATCTGGGCAGACTCTTTTGCCTGTCTGTCTTACACTTGCTGGATATGAGAGCAGTGCCCTGTCTCCATCCTTTCCATGTATCTCAGTATAAGGAACAGGACTGCTAGGAAAAATAAAAGTAAAAAAAGGAGGCTGGAGAAATTTGGAAAAAAGCAATTTCTGACAGGTGAAAGGTGGTAAAAGGCTTCTGAGGATTGCTAAAAAATTCTGTTCAACCCAGTTGTACAGTTTTGGTAGGACCTCTTTGTGCAACTGTTCTGTAGCTTTTAACCTCTGTTGTATCCTACTCCATGTCTGACAATATCCATTCTGGTGTGTGCAAGAAAGCACAGCATGGCTTTTATGACTGCCTTGTGCCACCTGCTCTGTGCCAGTGTTGACACACCTAAAGCAGCACAGAAAATATAGGAAAATCATAGAGTCATAGAACCATAGAATTGTAGATTGTTTGGGTTGGAAGGGACCTTGAAGATCATCTAGCTCCAAACCCCCTGACACAGACAGGAAACACTTCCATCTAGACCAGATTGTTCATAGCCCCATCCAATCTGACTTTGAAGGGTGCCAGGGGTGGGGCATCCACAACTTCACTGGACAACCTGTTCCAGTGCCTCACCACCCTCACAGTAAATAACTTTTTCCTTAATATCTAATCTAAACCTACTCTCTTTTGATTTGAACCCATTCCCCCTTGTCCTGTCAGTTCATGCTCTTGTAAATAGTTGTGCCCCTTCTTCCCTGTAAGTTCCCTTCAGGGACTGGAAAGCTGCAATTAGGTTCCTCTGAAGCCTTCTCTGCTCCAGGCTGAACAATCCCAATTCTCTCAGCCTTTCCTCAGAGGGAAAGTGCTTTATCCTCTGGTCTGAACTTGGTGGCTCTCCTCTGGACTCATCTAACAGGTCAAGGTCCTTCCTGTGTTGTGGACAAGAAGTGGTTTGTTTGCTTTTGATGGACACTTTGCCACGGGTGCCCAGACAAAGAATGAGTGGATTAACCTCTAGTTTGCAGTGTCATTTCAAGCCTGTGCTGTTTCTGCAACTCTTCTGGGCAGAAGAGATAAAAGAACTCCAAGATTTGTCAGCATTATGCAGAAATCTGGGAACATCTGTCATTTCTCAGCTTCTGAAGTGTCATTTTTTTCCCCACTGTTTTTTTCCAGGGAATCTATTCAACGGCACAAACCCTGCTCACCTGTGATCCTCTAGGGAAGATCTGCTGAAGAGGTGAGCCCAGTGCTGCAACTGCAGCTGTCGAGGATTTCTAATCACCTCAGGCCACTGACTTCAGGAGGGATCACTGAAGGAATTAGCAAGACGGAGACGAGGAAAAGGAGTCAGCAGGCAAGGTAGAAAAAAAATGAGAGGTATCAGTGTTAAAAATGTAGTAAGAAAAGTTGGAATTACCAGCATTTTCTCAGCAGTCTGTTCACACTACAGAAGACTTCCTCTCACTGTAAGTTTCCTGTTGTTCCAAGGCTGCATGTGTATTCAAGGCTTATGCGTGTACTAATGTAGTTACTATTATTTTTACACAAACATGTTCAAAACAATTATTGTAATCTTGTAAACATCTCATTATCAGTTGTATTAATCCCCAAACAAAGCTGAAACTGCTGTAGTTACTGTTTATTGACCAGCTAAATAACAGTTATCTGCAGCACAGCTTACTGATTTTTTTGTGTTTGTGTGTAGCTGCTAATAAAATTTGATAACGTCTTACTTGTGGGGAGATTTTAGATTGATGTTGAAAGATGTGCTAAGAGTTAGCCAATTATATTACACAACTTTCCACTATAAATTCTAATTCTGCTTGAACTGAAGAATGCACTCTGAACCTAGTTTTCCCCATGGTGTTAATTTTGAATCAAAAGTAACTGATTTTTGTCTTTTCCTGATAAATGCCTCTATTGATTTTTCTACTGCTTAAGCTCCTGCTTTAAGGAAAACACTTGTTTAAATCAATCCCTATTCTGAAAAACATGTGAGAACAGGCTTAGTTGCAGGTGCTCTGTAGGCCTGATGGGTGTTCTCTCTGCACCATAAGAATGTTTCTATTATGAGGCTGTTTTGTTTGGATTAGGTCCATTAGTCGAGGTCTCCCCCACCCTTCATCCACCAACCTCCTTGATCTCAAGTGGTGGTAAAATATTCTCTCCAGACAAATGACTTTCCTGAGGCGGGTGAGCCCCAAGGTCCTTCAGGAGATTGTTGCACAGACTGCCTCTTGAATGCTTGTGACTGCCTTTTTTCTTCTTGCATTTGCTCTGGGCTCCTTTGTCTTTGTGGGCTGCAGCTCTTCTGACAGGTTCAGGAGGGAAGTGGTCACTACGGGTTACCTGAGATACAATCCCCAGATCCCTAATTAAGAAGAGTCCAAATGCTCAGTGCCTTAAAACATGGGTGTATGCCCTTGTATCTGGGGTTGGTCTGTCCTGTTTTCAGTAATGTGACCAGCTGACAAAGGCAGATGCAGAGTTTTAACTGTGCTCACTTCAAGAGAGCGTGTTTGTAGTTAGGATTCAGATTCAGGCACCAGAGAGCCACTCTGCCAGTGCTGAGAACTTCTCTTATCTGGTAAACGTGGAGCCATTTAGTAAAATAACATGTATTTTAGTGCAAGCACCTTCCATATGAAGCATGACAGAATGTTAATGAGGGTGAATGGACAGTGAAAAATCCCAGTTCCACAGGCTGAGGCACGTCCACAATGGCAGAGTGCTTGGCACAGCAGCTATGGGCTTCTTCAGGGACCTTTAGGTGAAACTGTTACTAAATGAAGGAAAGAGTTCATTCTCTCCTCCTTCCTCAAATGGATTATCCTAAAACATTTTCCTCCCCTCTGCTGTACGAAATACCTCACCTTCTGTGAGGTTCTTCATACTTACATGCACAACCACAGTAGAAAGCAAAAATATATGCCCTACATTCGGTCATCTCTGCATTAGTTACTTATCAAATAAGTTAGACTTATACGGATCTTTTTACTGAAGTCCTTGCATACCTTTTTAAAATTACTTTAAATTTTTTTCTTTTTCTTGTAATCTAATAATGTATGAGACAATGTTTATGGCTACAGAAACTTCTATTTCCATTGTTTATCTTCAGAAGATATTTTTTGCTGTCTTTCAGAAATATAGGAACTGGCCCTACATGGTTACACCAGGCATCAGGTTACTCTGGGTTTTGGGGAATTTACAAGACTCATGGGAGAGCATAAAATTTTGATCTTACCCCCAACAGTTTATTGAGCTAAAGATCAGATATATGGTACTGAAAAAATTCCGATATAGTTATATTTCTTTCTATAGTTGATATAATTCTAATTATTCTTCCTTTAGTCAAGTATGTGTGGTTGTTCCCTTCAGATTGCTTATGCAATTGCTTTCTATGTTTATGAAAGTATTTTCTGTTCCTGTGGCTTAAAGGGTCAGATGTTTCTTGGGATTCAAATGTAGTTTTGATGTAGCTTTCACATGTGTTGCCAAATGTCAAGGATTTCTAAAGCCTTGTTTTGTCACAGGCATGGAGCGAGGTACTTTTTTTTTTTTGAACATGGTAAATAACCTAAGAACAGTTGATTTTCTGGAAAATTGTAAAAGGCTTGCTGACCTTTTGAAATTAAGTGTATCTGAACTCCAGTGTTTATTGATCTGCACAGACAAACCTCCAAAATGCCACAAATTGCTTTGTGAAGTACTCCTGCCTTCTGGCATGAGGTTGTAATAAATAACATGGCATAATTCGTGTTACAATATATGTATATGTATATAGTAAGATGTCTATGGGAGTAAATGAAACTGGCAAGTCCCTGCTTGTAGCGAATGCGCTTTAGGACAAACAAAAGCTGCTGCCAGGAATCCAAGGTGGAGCTGGAAATGCAATAATCACTGAAATTAACAACAGAAAGAGGGGTGGACTGGCCCTCCTGGGCGATGGGGACTGTGAAGTGCCCAGCCATCAGGAGCTATATAGATCTGGGAGCAATATTGGGAAACGTGCTCTGTTCACCATCTCCCTACTCAGACTTTTTGAGAGACTGAATCTCCTCTTGGAAAGCCCTATTCAACAGACAAGATGGCAGAAAGAAACTTATAAGGAAAAGAAAGACGACAAAAGACTATGGGGGCCATGGGCATAATAAAGTGTATATAAAGGGACCCCAAAAAGGACTGAATTTGTGAACAGGGGGGACTACGGAGCACTAGAGGCCGTAGTTAAAGTTCACCCAGTGCCGATCCTGGGACTTGACACTGGACTTCCAGTTGCTGGCTTGTCTGAAATTTCTGTTTGTTGATTCATTAGTTAATAAAATTGTTTTATTAATTGGGAATTGGCTAATATTTATAACAAGGCGAAGTATTGAGCACTAGAAAGTGTTTTGATTATGCATTCAAAAATGGGAAACATGTGAGTATACATTTATGTGGGTTCTGTGGGTTATGGTGAACTCTGAGTGCTACTGTCAAGCTGCGAACTTCATTTTGATTGCAGGGTCAGTCCTTGCCTTCCTCCTCTCTGTTTTTCTCTAGTGTGGACTGTAATTTGAAGACACTGAAGGGCTGCCAGTAGGAGGCTGTCAAATTCAGAGTTGTTTCCCTGTGTGTACCATGCTGAGCAGGATGAAGTAGGTGGTGTATCTTCTATATCATTTCTACATGACTGAGTTCTCAGAGATGTCTGACTCTAAGAAAATGAGTAGCACCTTTGTTTATGGTACAGTGAAAAGGTGTAGGAGGTTGAATTTGGATTATTTTTCTTCTTAAACAATAGTCAAGGTTTAGGGATTTGTATTAAAGCCCAATATTTCTAGGCAGTTCACAATGACCTATGAAAGGAGTTGTTTACATTTTTTAAAGTTACCCTGAGATGAAGAGCTACAGAACCCACAGTAGGCCCTTGTTGACTTTGTTGTGTTCCTGATCCAAGTAGTTGGCAGCACTTTTTCCTGTATGTTTTCTTGATCATATCTGGAGGATATGTTTATTTTTTGGCAGCCTTCTGTGGACTAGTCACCTTTTTGGTTGCTGCCAGAGGTCTTAAAACCAGTGACTGCCCTTCTCTGTTGTTCTTACATCTGTGCCATGTGACTTCTCCAAACAAGAGTGGGTCACAGCTTATGGATCCACTGCAGAGGAAGCAGACAGTGTGTTTCATGTTAACAAAATATTCTTGGGTAGCACTGAAGAGTTACAGACCCAGGCAGCCTCTGGGCATTTCTGTGTGGAGTCATTCCCTGCTGTGCTGTGTTTGCAGCACTCCTCAAAGGCTTTGTGTGGTGAGCAAGAACAGCACATGTACTTCATGGGTAGCTGTAACTTATGCCCAGTCAGTTCTTGAAGGAGTTTTCTTTGTGTCAGCACAGTTTTATTGTGACTTTGAAGCTGCCTGTTATGGAATGCGATTGCTATCTTAAATGTTATGGAAACCTTAAAATGGGTCTGAGCTTCAATAATAACATTGTAAGATGTCTTCAACAGAAAAAGTACAGACCTTCTCTCCTTTTCCCTTATGTATTTCTTTTTACAGCTACATAATTTTATTTTGAAGCCTTTAGTAACACTAGTGCTGGAAACACTTTCAGTTGTGATCACACCAGGTTTTTGGTGATAATTTCCAGCACTGGAACTTCAAGAGGCCACTGGGATGCAGCTTGGCCAGTTCTATAGCCCTACACCACATAACCTCAGACAACATCAGGCTTGCACAGAGATTCTAATCAATATATATTGTAAATAAAAATAATATACCTGTGCTGCAGCCATCTTAGAATAGGCTATTTTAGTTGCAAGGTACCCATAACATTGATCTAGTCCAACTGCCTCAGCAATTCAGGGCTGGCCAAGTTAAAACATGTTATTAAGGGCATTTTCCAAATGCCTTGTAAATACTTTGACCATCTCTCTGGGAAGCCTGTTTCAGAGTTTGACTACTCTCTTGGTAAAGAAATGCTTTCTAATGTCCAGTCTGAGCTTCCCCTGGCACAGCTTTGAACCATTTCCATATATCCTATCAGTGGATACCAGGGAGAAGAGTTCAGAACCTCCCTCTCTCCTTCTCCTCCTCAGGAAGCTGTGGAGAGCAGTGAGGTCACCCCTCAGCCTCCTTTGCTCCAAACAAGACAAGCTCAGGGCCCTTAGCTGTTCCTCATGGGACATTCCCTTCTGGTCCTTTCACTGCTTTTGTTGCTGTCTCTGGATGCACTCAAGGACCTTCAAATCCTTCCTAAACTGCGGGGCCCAGAACTGCCCAAGTGCTCGAGGTGAGGCTACACCTCACTGAATTCAGCAGGACAATCGCCTTTCCTGACCAGCTGGAGATGCTGTTTGAGGCACCCCAGGGTGCAGTTTGCCCTCCTGGCTGCCAGGGCACTCCCTGCTGACTCAGACTGAGCTGCTGCCAACAAGCAGCCCCAGGTGAGCAGGGGCCAGCCAGGCATAGCCCAAACCAGTATAGCCCTCTGAGCTCTGCTCTCAGCCAGTTCTTCACCCAGCACACCCTGAACCTGCTCACCCCACAGCTGGACAGCTTTTCCTGAAAGATGCTGGGAGGGGCAGTATCAAAAGCCTCCCTAAAATCCAGAAAAATGGCATCCACCATCTTCCCTTCATCCACTGAGCAGGTGGCCTTATCATAGGAGGGTGACAAATGAGCTAAAGCAGACTTTCCTTTGTGAACCCATGCTAACTGTGCCTGATAAGTGCATTGTTCTGCAAATGCCTTCCAACAGTACCCAGCACAGCCTGGTACTCCATAATGGTTGCAGGTACTGAGGTTAGGCTAACAAGTCTGCAGTCCACTGGGTCTTCCCTCACATTCTCCTTTGTAGGAGGATGTGGAATAACATTGGCCTGCTCCAGTCAGCAGAGACTCCCCAGACTCCCAAGAGCTTTGGTACCTGATGGAGAGAGGTCCTGCCAGAACTTCACTAGCTCCTCAGTGCTCTGGGATGAATTCCTTCAGGCCCCAAGGATCTGTGAACATTCAGCTGATACAGCTGGTCCCTGACAATTCCAGTGTCCACAAACCAAAAGTCACTATTCCCACACTCATGGTCCTCTGGCTCAGGGGGCCAGGCAGCTCAGGGCTTATCTCAGCTTTCTAAATGTGTGTAGCTGTAATTGCAGTGGAATATTCTAACTATATTCTTGTTAGCAAGCAAAATCTTCATACATACATGTATATATATCTATATATATATTTTAAAGTATCTGGAGAATGCCTCTGTGTGGAATCTTTTACACATGAAAGCCAGGATTGTACAGAGACTTGTGTGGTGTTATAGAATAGTCTCTCACCATCTGCTTGATGGAACTGAATAGCAGAATCTTATCTTGTAATTTGGAGAGTGAAAAATCATTAGATACAACTAGACCAGTCTCCTTCTCTTATCTTATGAAAAGTTTAAAAATCCATTATTTTCAGATAAATAGGATCACTCCTGTGAGTAATAAGCTGGAAAGGTGAGCTAGAGGCTGTACTTCATCTGCACTAATCGCAGTGACTAATGCAGAAGATGACGGATGGCAATGAAAATATCTGCTTTGAGTTGTTTTTCAAATTGAACCGGATAAACAACCCTTCATCTATTTCTAGTCATTACTCTTTTCTAAGAAAGAAATTTCAGAATTGCGTCATGGCTGCAGCCTCGGACTCTGTGCTGAGCATCATTTAGAAAAAACTAGGTGAATTGAGCAAATGCGTATCATTAGCTAAAGTTACTGCAAGCAGGAGAGCTAAGGGCTGCTGCAGACTTGAAACGTGGACTCATTCTTCAATGAGAGATTTCTTTTCTTGTTTGTTTGAATTAATAGTAAAATATGGACTGAAAACTTTTTAAACTATATTTTCTTTCTTGTACGTGTCAAAGTCTGTCCAAAATACTAGGATCTAAGTCTCATTGTAATCAACTGTATTTCCTTGGTTGTTGTAAGTCATATTTGTTTTGTCCTTAGCTGTCATGTGATTCTTGAAGTCACCTTTTTTTTTTTTTCTTTTTTTTTTTTTTTTCATTTGGCATTTTGCAATGCCTGGTAGCTGTTATGCCTAATTTTCCATGGGAAAGTTTTATGAGTAAGTTGAGGAGAGAGAGGTCCTAGGGAAAATGGTATATGCTCAGAACCAATGTTAAAAAAGTTAGTTTCCTTTTAGAAGAAGAATTTAAGTGGGATTTTTTTGGTGGTAGTTTTTTGATGTTTGCATGTTTGCTTTTTGTTGTTGTTGTTTTTGTTTTTGGTTTTTAATTACTGATGTGCCAGGACTTGTTCCATGGTTGAAAAAATCAGTGGATGCTTAACTGACCAATGCTTAACTTATCCTTTTAGATTAGCATGGATGAACCATAAATGCCATTTATTTGATTTCCACACGAGTTTTTTTCTTGGACAGTCAAGCAATCCAATAAATAGCAAAGAAATGCCTGTTGAGATACGAGCGGCCCTGCCCTTTGAGCGCTTTTTGATACACGCATGGGTAACCTTTCTCCACAGATCCATTTGACCAGAAGAGCTATCAAGATAACCTTTTCTTCCACAGATGTGTCTGCTCAGAACTATCAGCATAACCTTTTCTTCCTCGCAGAGAGTGAGTTTGATGTCTGTTTAACTCAGGAAGAGCTGCTTTTCCCAGCACCAATAGTGTTATCCAGGAAGGCTATTTAAAGTGCATCCTTCCAGTGCACCAGGCAGAGCTCAGAGTGAGGGGATGAGCTGCAAGAATGGGATTCAGATGACATGTATGGAAATTCTGATTCTCCTATGTGACCTTAAGCAAATTGTTTCTTTTTTTGCACTTTAATTTTCTCTGAGCCGCAGGCAGATTGTTTCTTGTTCAGAGGCACTTAGCACCACAAGTCCAGCTTGACTCCTGCTTTCCTCCTTTATGCAAAGCCTCTACATGGGCCTTGGGAAGTTCATATAGCACATTGGGTGAGCTAACCTGCAGCTTCTGAGCTGTTTCTGTCAAGCCGGGGCAGCTCCATCTGGTTAAATACTGTATGCCTGCAGAGTTCAGGTTTGATCCAAACCCCTGTGGGTCTCTTTTCGCTAATTCTAGTGAGCTTTGGAGCAGAAATTTAATGCTTTGTGGGATGTTTTCAGCGTGGGAAGCATACACTCATTCCTGGTGTTTCAGTGCAGTTTTAAGCTCCTGACTAATTCCTATTTACAGGTTTTGCATTCTAATGACTTATAAATTTGTAAAATGAAAGTAGAATTATTTAGGTTTCCTGGAGAATGCAGGTCTAGGCACACCTGGTCTAATTAGAGGCTTAATTTCTCTCCTGAGTGAAAGTCTAAATCCTTTTAACTCTCTAGAGAGAGGGAGAATAAAAATGATTGTGAAGTATTGAGCAGCACCAATTACAGAAAGAAAAGGGTATTGTTGGATGGCCATAAAACATGCAAAGCATAGCAACAGATACAGAATAAGATGGCTCACAAGATTTTGTCAATCTATCCCCATGGCAGGCTTGTTAGTGCAAGAGAAGCAATTTTGAGGCATGCATCTTTGCTGTAGATTGATACCTTTTGCATGTGAATGGTTTTCTTTTCCGGTTGCTGCAGGGTTGTCCCAGTTTCATCTCTCTCTCTGCGTGTTCCTTCTGAAACTTCTGGCTGTGGTTACTGTATTAGTGGTCTCACAGAGTTTAGGAACCTCTCCTGCAGCTCAAGGCTCATTGCATGGAAAGATGGTAGGAGCAAGACCAAGTGCAAGGTGGAGTTTATCTGCTTAACACTTGATTTAGGATAAATTCAGGTCCTTGGTTCTTAAATTATGACCTAAAGAGTTTTGTTTAGATAGTGTTCAGACCCTAGAGGTTTCTAATTATACAGGGGCATCTTTGCTTGACTGAAATTCCCCAAGTGTTGGGGATTATCATTTTCTTGGCAAGTGAAGCACCTCAGGGATTAAGTGCTGGCTGAACTCTGCAGGCACAGGAATTAAAGTCCTCTTCTGCCTCTGGCTCGTGGGCTGTTTGATTCTGCAAGTGCTCATGGAGTTGGTCTACTGTAGCAGATACCCTACAAAATAGAGTTTTGTGTGACAGATTTCTTTTTAATTACACTTAGAGAAGGGGTAATTAGTGTGGTATGGAAGCTTTAAAGCTCTATCTGGAGTGTTTGTGGTATAGTGGTTAAGATATGTAGCTGGAAAGGAGTCAGGCTTCAGTTCTGGTCTTTATTTTCTGTTTGCATTTTAGTGAGTGTTAAATCCAAAACATGGACTTGGTTTGTCTGAAAAATCAGCTTGAAAGAAAGAACCCACTCAGCTGTAAGAATAAAAATGGGAGTAAATAATGATTAAAATGCAGTTGCAAAACTGTTCTACTAAGTTCTGTGCTCAGGAGCAGAAAGCTGTAAGAAACATTGTAGTGAATCTTTGTTGTATATTTGAATGGTCCTCAGCCAATAGCACTTACTGGTTTTCTGAATCTTTGTCTTACACATCGAAGTGAACTAAAAATGCTATCAACAGAACACAGAGAAGCATAAAAATGTGTGAAGGGAGGATAATTCATCAAGTCTATTCTAAATAAACATCTTTCCCCAGCTCAAGAAAGTGGACAATTTTCAGCTCGTGATCCATGTTGGGATCAAATTTTTCATGGCAGATAGATACTTAAAATGGGGAGAAAAACACATAAATATCTTCAGGTATTGCTATGCTGTTATCTTCAGAGTACTTGGCTTTTATGGGCAGTTTGCGTTTTCTCAGGTGATAATTACAGATCTTGTCAGTACATCTTTGTTAAAAAGGCAAATAGACGATTTTTTTGGCACAGATTATTTTGCTCTTGATTTGTATTGATTTATTTCTTAAAAATACTTGTGCTCTCACTGTAAGGGCTCAAATTGTAAGAGTGGAGGATGGTGAATTAGGAGCCTCATAGAAGGACCTGTATGCACACACAACTGGCCCTATAAATGGATTTTCTGCTGAGTGTTTACAAAGAGCTCACTAGTTACTCATGACATTTTGGTGTGAGGCTTCCTCAAAAGGATGAAAAATTAGACCTTGTCTCCTGAAATACACAGGAAAGTGCTAAATGTCACAGTAATTGCCCTGTCAAATAGTCAAGAGGAAGGAGACATCAGGTGAACAACTTTTCATTGTTTTATCTATATCATTGTACTAGTGTGTAAACTTAATGACTTGCTGTCTTGAGTAATTTTATTTTGATGGTTTGGACTTGCAACTAATTTGTTTCTTTTGAGAGCTTCACCCTTCTGATTCTGACTCCTTCCAGCATATTTTGAACCATGTCTTAAGAATGAAAGTAAAACCTTACTGCTTTATTTCACTTTAGTTTTTTGAGTTACTTTAATTATTTTTTCTCCTGATTTTTATTAGTATTATTTTCACTGAAAGAAAATGCAGTGGTGCCAGCAACCCATGGTTTGGCATTGGGCAGTGCCTGGGGGCAGTAAGTTGGTGATTCCTTTTGTTTTCTCCCTCTGAAGCTATTTAGATCTGCTGTTTGCACAGGCACAGCAGAGTTTTAGATTAACAGCAGATTTTTTGAGTGGCCTGCCTCGAGTCCTTTAAACTCCATTGATCTTTCCCATTGACCACTGCCTGAGCCAGACATAGGAAGGAGTGAGGGTAAAAATCATTGTGAGAATCTACCTTTTAAAATTTCCCGTGATGCTGGTACACAGCCAGCACACACAAATATTGCCTGCTGCCGACACTGCCAGGTATTTCAAAGCTCTCCATGTTGAATGGATTTGGGTGTGCTTTCATCCTTAAAGGTTTTTACTGGGTTGTATTTCTTCACTTGGTGTTTGTTTTTATTGTTGCTCACTGCTCTCCTCTATCCCCCTTTTTACTGTCTTGGGTATCTGTATTATTCCTGTTGTGGGAAAAGTGCCCCGTAGCCAAAGTTAATCATAGTGAATGATTATCTGCTGAGTTTTCAAATCTGAAAACGGAATAAGCATTGGTGCAAGTTTTTGCTTTTCCAGTAGTTATCCTCACTGTTGACTTCTGGGCAATTTATTCCACTCTTTATAGATCACCATTAATTTAGAGCCTTAAGCCTCTGTTTTGGTCAATGGATTAGGAAGCAACATTTAGTTTGTATCTATTTACCCTGAAGATACACACACACACACACACACACACACACACACACATGTATCCAGTGAATATATATGGGGACAAACCTTTTTTGGGGACAAAGTTTTTGCAGGGTCTGTTGCAATAGGAGAAGGGTTTTAAATTAAAAGAAGGTCGATTTAGATTAAAGGAATTTTTATGATGAGTAGGGTGGTGAAACACTTGAACAGTTTGCCCAGAGAGGTGGCAATTGCCTCATCCATGCCAGGAAACATTCAAGGTCGAGTTGCACGGGGTTCTGAGCAATGTGATCCAGTTGAAAATACCCTTGCTCATTGCAGGGGCATTGGACTTAATGGCCTTTAATGGTCTTTGCAGCCCAAACTAGTCTGTAATTTTATGATATATGTAGAAAAGATGGCTCTAGAACACTGTTACAAATCAGTTTGGCTGATTTTTTCCGTCCAGGACAGAGTGTTTGATATGAGATTCCCTGGTGATTCAGGATAAGGCCGGGCAGTTTAAGCACAGCCGGGTGGGATGTCTCGGTGGGATGTCTCGGTGTGACATCTGGAGATGATCGCTAGATGGCAACGTGACACAGCCGAAGGGCCCTCTCGTCCTCCTGTAGCAAGAATTTTATTTATTTCTTATAATCACTAGATGAAACAGTCTTTTTCGTTCAGATTATATAGCCGAGGTGGAGAGTCTCATGAGCCTGTAGGATGAAGAAATAAGTTATCATTGCAGATTACACAGCCATCTCAGAAAATAAATAACTATAGAGCTCTTGTTAATCCTTCTCAGGTTGTCTAAGGACATATGTTGCTATACTTACCGTTCCTTAGAACAGTGGCTTGAATTTTGGATAAAGATCCTTAAAGCATAAAAGCCCAAACTGAAGGATTGTTACTGCCTTGTTTCGTCATGAAAATATGCTTTTGAAGTTGTAATGATCTCTGACAATGCTAAGCTCAGGCTGAGATATTGACCTTTTGCACTGCTGCAGTTTTGCCCTTTGTGTGGCTGGTTGGTGATTTTGGACGTGACTGTTTTAGAGCCAAGTGTGGTCTAGGTTCTGTGCAGGTAAGCAAATAAAGCATGAGCAGCATGCACCTCGGGCTGATACTCAAGCTCTGATAATGTGCCAGAATGAGAAAATGTTGTCTTACAGCACAGCTCTTGTCCTGAGAGCAGGCAGAGCAAAGGGTTTCCTCAAAGTTGTGAGATGGAGAGCTGAGAGGCCAGGCACTCACTGACATCTTTGTTGTGTGTTCTGGGTGCTTTTGGTCAGAGGTACTGATGCACATCGTAGGTTGTACAAACAGAACCAAAAGTCTGTCCCTAAAATTTCTTCAGCTCCTTCCAAAGCAGTTTCCAGAGATGAAGATATTCTATATCTTCAGAATGCACAGATATACTGTTAGAGAGGTGGAGTTCAGAAATCATTAGTGAAGTCAGGAAACACTGTTTCTCAATTGAAACAGATCAAAATGATACTCATCACTTGTGGGTTAAGGAAATATATTTCTTTAAATACAATGGGAATGTTGAAGGTTAACCAGAATAACAAACTTGACTTATGGCAGAAGAGGAACAGTTTCTGCTGATACAGTAGCAGATGAATATTATAAAATAGAAGCTTTCTTGAGGACAGAGACTCCAGATTCACCATTTCACATAAGAATTTCTTTTGCATATTGGAGATTGCAGACCTGGGGAAAGACTACATGTGTATGTCAGCGTGTGTGCAGCCATAGCATCCTAGTAGCAAAAGTAGGCATAGGATGTTTCTGTTAAACTATTCCCACAAAAGCCAGGGAAGAATTAGTGCTCTGGAGAAGTTAATTTCTGATTCTCAGATATCTCTATAGCCTCTATAGCCCGCCCCCCCCCCTCCCCCCCCCCCCCCTCTCTGTATATATCTGATAGTTCTGGTCACACTATGTTCAAGGAAAGTAAACTTGGAGTAGGATAGGTGTTAGCACAGCCCCAGGTCTATTCAGCCATAAAGTACAAGAAGAGACTTCAACAACTTTTCTTATTTGACCAGCAAAATGAAGGTTGAGAAGCTGTTTAGGGGTGACAACACAGGGGAAGAAGGGGAGGGAAAAGCTGAAGAACCTTGGTAGCAAAAGAGTGAGTGGATGTGCATTAGGTATCCATTCTAGATGGAAAACATGCCTTGCCATCAGAACAGGAATGTCTAGTGTGGGCGAGATAAATCCAACTGGTGCATTTCTTAAATGAATTATGTGGCTTGGTTGACTGTAGGAGGACTCATCTCCTCAGCTCTTTTCATTCCTTGAACACACACACAACTGAAATGTTTGATGCCCCAGTGAATAATCATGCAGTGATGGGCTATACTGTGGCTCTAAGCCACCTGCTTTGGCAAGGGCTGTGTGCTGAATAGCTCAAGGATGTGCTTGAGACACCCACTGTTTTTGGGACTACTGTGGGGATATTTACTTGTAGCAGTAGTCTCTGTCTTGATACAGGGATTTCAAAAGCTGAACTGCTCCTCTGCTGGTATTGGAATGGACTTAATTTGTTCTTTCATCTCTGCCAAGCTGAAGATCTTTTGTCAGCAGTAGAAGCCTCTTTTTCTTTTTTTTTTTTTTTTGGCATTAAGATGAAACATTTCCTTGCTGCTCCCATGGTCTGGGGCAGATAGAAACTGATCTGAAAGATATAGGAGGGAATGTGGAACACCAAGAGGTTGTATCTCTCTCAGGTCTTGAGATGTATATTGCCATGTGTTTTCTCACCTGTACACCTGCCATGATAATGTGTGGTCTTGTCCACTTCACAGAATCACAGAATCAGTGAGGTCTTTCAAATGGCTGCTGTGATGTAACCTTTCCAGTCCTCTGATCCTGAACACTACAGCAAGGAGGGATTCCTAGGTGAACAGCCAGCTGATCTGTCCCTCCTTGTCCCATTGGGTTGAAGGGTGGAAGGAGAAGGAGATACATGCTAATATATTCACATATTTTTGATAAAGCTACCATAGGCAATGGAAATTCTAGATATGTTAAAAGATGAATTGAGGTGCTTTTTTCCTTCCTTTCACAGGAATATGTGCAAGGCATGCAGTTTTGCAAAGACATCCACAAGGAGGAGCCCAGAGCTTGCTAAGGATAGATCTATCCCTGTCCCATTTTTTGCTGCCACATCCACTGAGGGTAGCCTTGTCTTGAAGCATAATTAGTTCTGAGGCAGAATTTTATCAGCATAGTCTTTGGGGAGTGGTAGCTTGTAAACACTTATTAAAATGTTATTTTGGGGTCATAATTCTGTCATGAGCCAAACTTGACAGATGCAGATAGAAGAAGGGGTTATCTCTCCACAGGGACCATTTGTGTTTTCTTCTGATGATTTACATCAAATGGTGCATTTCCCTTCAGTCTGTGAGATCATACAAGGATAGAGAACATTTTCATATTTAGAGCAAGAAAGCACATAGCCTTTTACACTGGGAAGGATGTGGACAGTATAGATTTTCATAAGCAAGATTTTCCTTCTGGTAGCTTCAGAAACAAGAGTAATGGGCATTAATTGACAGGGACATCAGGTCTGGGTTTTTTTCTCTTTATCCCTTCCTTCTTGAAAACTGCTACTCAGCTTCTTTTAAGTTAAGGTATTAGGAGGGGCAAAAGAACTGTGTTTTCAGCTCTGTGATCTTCCATAGGCTTGCTGTGTCACTGGATGGATTTCTTGATCTCTGTATCTTTGTTTTCTTTTGGGAGAATCATAGAATGGTTTAGGTTGGAAGTGACCTTAGCGATGGTCTAATTCCAACCCTCCTGCCACAGGCAGCAACACCTTCTGCTAGACCAGATTGTTCAAAGCCCCATCCAGCCTGGCCATGAACACTTCCAGGGATGGGGCATCCACTCCTCTGGGCATCCTGTGCCAGTCCCTCACCACCCTCATGGTAAATAGTTTTTTTCCTAATATCTAATCTAAACCTGCCTTATTTCACTTTAAAGCAATTCCCTCTTGTTCTATCACTACATGCCCTTTTAAAATTTCCATCACCAGTTTTCTTGTAGGGTCCCTTTAGGAGCTGGAAGATGCTGTAAGTTCTTCCCAGAACCTTCTCTTCTCCAAGGTGTACAGCCCCAACTTTCTCAGCTTGTCTTCAGGAGAGGTGTTCCAGCCCTCTGATCATCTTCATGGCCTTTGGACTCGCTCCAGCAGGTCCAGTCCTTCCTGTGTTGGGGGCCCCAGAACTGGATGCAGCACTGCAGGTGCAGTGTCACCAGACATTTCATCCAGAGTGGAGTAGAAGGGCAGAATCACTCCCCTGGACCTGCTGGCCACACTGCTTTGGATGCAGCCCAAGATTCCATTGGCTTTCTGGGCTGCAAGTGCACATTGCTGGCTCATGTCAAGCTTCTTGTCCAACAGCAACCCTGAGTCCTTCTCCTCAGAGCTCCACTCAATCCGGAGCTCTCAATTCTCCACCCGGCCTGTATTTGTGCTTGGGATTACCTTGACCAAGGTGTAGGACCTTGCTCTTGTGGGACTTCATGAGGTTTTCACAGGTGCACTTCTCAAGCCTGTCAAGGTCTCTCGAGAAGGAGCACAGTTCCCCTTGCTTTCTGTTGATGAATCCTTTGTCTGGTAAGGTCTCAGGTACTGTCTCACATGAGAGGGTGTGGTTACATAGGGGCTGTCTAAGAGAATTTTCCAGATTGCCTTAACCTTTTTTCAATTTTCTAGTTGGGTGGTGATTACATTTAGATTACAGCCACAAAAGTACCAGTGGAGCCAGATCAGTGATGGCTTTGGGGCTCTTTGCCACTGACTGATGGATGCAGCCCCCTTCCTAGTGAGGGGAATATTGTGGCATGCTGTCCTGTTGTCTTGTGCAGTGTGTGCTTCCTTGGGCAGTAACGCATGGGAAGGTGGCAGGATTACAGACATTGAACTTGGTGCCTTCTCTCCAGTTCATCTGTTCTTGTGACATGGTTGGCAAAATTTCCCCAGACTTCAGCAGGACTAGGAATAAGCATTTAGAGCATGTTGAATTTTTTAATTTTTTTTTTTTTTTTAGAATTGATTTCATTTGAAACATGAGTAGGAATTCAAGTGCAACCTTCTAAAATCACCTGCTATTACCTTTGCTACCTGAATGCACAAATACACTTCAAAAGCAGGATACCGACATGTTCTTAAATTCTTACTTTTATCTTGCTGTTGCACATTGCTGAATCAAATGCCCTAAGGTAGTTGACTTCACTTAGAAACCTAATTTTCATCTCACCTCACAGAATTTTTATTCTGGGGCAGCCCCAGTACCCACATTTGGATTTTGCCTATGTAGTTATTCCACCAGTGTGCCTACTCTGCTAACAGTGGTACTTCTGGTTTAGAGGGACAGCTGAACTAGCTCCAGGAAATCATAACATTCAGAAGACCTGCTGATACCTGTTGTCATTTCTGGACACAGGTATCAGCCTCCGAGGGACAGATATGCAACTGTTCTCTCCTAAGTGTGTGCAAACAGCACCTAACATTTGCTGAAAACTGTTCTGTTCCTCAGTGCTCATTAGCAGATGATGTTGATAACATCATCTGACTGTCCCAGCATGATCTGGGGCTTCAGTGATTGATTAAATGCAGTGGCAAATTCAAGGCATTAAATTAGTTGCAGAAGTGGTTTCTTGCAAGTGGACTGTGGAAAGTGGTACTGATTGCTATTGCACAGTGAGCCACAGGGGTCTTTGTCCTTTACCTCTATGGAGGCTTAAATATATTGTGACATTTTGTTTCCTCCATGGCTCTGTAATGAAGAGGGATTAGGTTGTGGTCATGGAAAGGAGCAGTGTGAGGCTACGTGTCAAGAGATTTCTGCTGTGGCTTGGCTGTTTCAGGTGGACTCCCTGCTCATGTCGGGGTAAGCATCTTTGCCTCTGCTCTCTGTCTACAGAATTAAGCCAATGTGCCTCTGCAGCTGCCTGGGGACATCAAGAGGCTCAATGTTAAAAGCTGATAATGACCACCAGCAAGTGAGCTTCTGGAGCGGGATTATACTAAAAAGTTTTTCATCTTGGTAGAAAAAAATACATCCCTTTCTGTTCTTCAAGAGAGGTAGGACTTGGGAACTCAGAATATAAATCTCCCAGTCTTGGGAACTGGTGGCCCAGGGTTATGGAGACTTTTGAGTGTCTAAGAAATGCAGACCTGGGTTGGAAGACTCTCTACCTTTGCACATCCAGAAGTGAAGAGTGCTTTGGAGAACAGAGTGCAGGCACATCTGTAAGGCTTTGAGAGGAAGGAAGGAGACTGATTTTGGCATTAAGAGTTTACAGAAATAGCTGGCCTGGGATTTCTCTGAGTGAGAGTGTAGCCTACTTTGTGTTTCTCAGATTTAGGGAAAGAACATTCCTGATTCCTCTTAGCACAGCCTTGCTAAAGGTTACAAGATTTAATTCTGTTTCTATTTGATTAAGACCTGCTGAAACAGGTCTCCACTTGCAACCTTTCCTGTCACAACAGCCATGCTGGTATTTGTTAAGTGCATCTTGGATCCTGACAGTGCTGTATAAAACCAGAGACTGTTCCTGTGCAGAAACTGAGGGAATGGTGGACATCAGTAATTGAAACATTTAAAATGAACCACTAAGATTAAATGTTGAATTTGTGATGCAGAGGTCCCTGCTTAGTAACTAAATGAAACAGAAAAGAAATTACCTATAGACTACTCTTTTAAGCTCTTTTAAGGGTGAATAAAGGACTTCTGTTGTGGAGTTTTTCACTGGTGTCAGTTTTTGGTGGGGCACTGTTACCTTGTGAGAGCAAGGATCCCCTCATCCTCTTCTGTGGTGCACAGCCAGCTGAGCAGTGATGACAGCATAGTATTTGTGTTGTGCTTTAATACCTGGAAGCCTAATGTTGCAATGAATTTATCTTCTCTCCTCACTGTCCCTTCCCCTGGTCTCTCACTTCCACCAGTGCTGATATTACTTTCAAGGCTTGATTCTGCTTTGCCATAGCAAGTGTAGCACCTGCCAGCCATGTGCAGGGAGAGCAGGGGACTGGCTCCTCTGGATCTGAGGCTTTTTGAGCAATTTAAAAGTGCTAGTGCTCTTTGCAAGTACAATTCATTTTGTTTCCCTCTGGAAAAACTCAACAGGCTAAGATAGCATCTTGTGGTGTTCTTGTCATGTTTCCTTAGCGACGTCCCTGCCATCTTGTCCACATGAATAACAAAGCCAGATCTGCAGTTTTGTCTTGAGAGGTAATAAAAATGAACTCCAGCTGCCTTTGTTCTGGTGTATATAAATTGTTAGCCCGACCGTATGCCGCAAACCCGGAATTTGTTTTCTGCTTTCTGGCTATTGGTGGTGCTGATGTACGGGGAAAATGCTGCAGTCTGCATTTTGCAGGCAGTGTTGACAGTGTGTAGCAGAAACTAATACAAATATGGCTATTAAAGTATACAATAAATTAGGCAATGCTGACATGGATGTGATAAGATACAAATAGGTAACATCGAGTTGTTGTGCTTACTAGAGCAGTTTCTCTAGAGGCATAATCAAGGAGTGATTCTAATGTTTTTTCCCTTGTATTCCCTCCCCCATGCATATTTTTCTGTCTTTTCTCCAACTTATTTTTTTTTCATGCATCTTCCTGCCACCTCAGCCTTGAAGTCTAAAGACCAGCTTTTTTGAGGGGGAATAGTTTCTTTAGAAAGAAGGACTGGCAGTAGAAATTGGACATAATTTATTGTTTACTGAGGCAAATGGCACAGACCCAAAGGAACCTTAGTGACTTACACATGCCAAGGACCTACTGCTCCAAGTCCTATCTCCAGTTTCTCCGAGTACGGGCTACTTTTGCAGACACTTCTGTCTTGGGGAGCATTTGACATGAAGCATGTTACTGGGATGTGAGATTCTGGCAACTGAAGTACACTTGGGAGAGGTTTGTTTGACACCTCTGTGTTTATTTCAAAGGAATTTTTGAAGATGTCCTTTTTTTCCATTTGGGAAGGGAGATGGGACAGAGGGCTAGGGTCAGGCTCTCCTACAGCCAGCTCACCCTTGCCAACCTGCAGCTGCCATGTGCTCAGAAGGCAGTGCTGTAACCCCTGGTGCTATGAGATCAAAGTGGTTTTGTATTTCTGTTTGATTACCCTTTCCCAAGTTCATAAGGCCCCTATCATTTATTGCTTGGTGTGAGTGTTAGGGTTTCGGTGAAGGTCACCCATCTGTGACTTTGGCTTTGCTACCTAATTGTAAGTGACACCCCCTTTCCCCAGCTCACTTTTAAATTAAAACAAGAAAGGTTACAATTTGGAGCCTGAGAATTTTATTTTTAATGAAGAGAAGTCATGTCTTTCCTCTAAGGAAACACCTGGAAAATTAACATTTTATGGTGTGCCAAATTAGTTCCTTTGAAACTGCAAGGTGAGAAAGGTTGTTAAGTCAGACACTCACAGAGAATTTCTTCAGCTCAGTGAAATACCTGCATGGCCAGCAACAACCTATTCCCTCTACAAGTAGCTCTGAAGACAAGATCAACATTTTGCTTGTATTGATCACTTCTCCCCACTCACAAGACGTATTCAGGACTGATTTTAAAACCCTGAATACCAGCAGTAACATAAAGCCTTGGAATGTCTGAAAGAACAACTAGTGAAAGAAAGAGTCAGCACTGCAGGTGAAGGCTCCGAGGCTAAATTTAGCCTTGATGCTACTATTCTGGAATTTTGTTCACAGTTAGGATGATCTTGTGTATATCTGTATTATTTGTGTATGGTTTTTTTTGGATGTAGTCTTCTGTAAATAGGAGATACACATTGACTAAATGTTTAGACCAGCTCAGCTGTAAGGAGGGCATGGCCCAGGAAGTAATTTAAACCCCTGGATCTTTCATGTTGGTAAAATCCATCCAGGAGGTCAGCTGTTCATATGTTTGTTATGCATGGCTCTTACCCAGGAACCACAAGTAGGAAATAAATAAAAAAGAGGTAGTTTTTTCAGTTGTCTTGTGTCAAGCTCCCTGAACATCCTCTTGACTAATTGTAGTTGATATGTAAGAAAACACAAGCTACTCTTAGGAGTTTTTGTGTTCTAAGGAGGAAGATGGGAGAGAAGCAAGATGCCAAAACATTTTCTACTGAGATACCATTGCCTCAGTCACTCTTTGTGTGATTAATGGTTTAAGTATATAAACAAAATAGAACATTTTTGACAAGGACCCTAGCTTGTATTAAACACATCAGTAGGCAAGGCTGCCTGGGACCAAAGTTCAATTAATGACTTTGCATGAGGATTTGCCACAGTCTGGTCTTCAAGTGCTGCTATGATGCTATGTTTAGAAGACAAGATGCTGTGCTGATTAAGTTCATTCTGCTTAGTTTTTTACCTGTTAAGAAAAGCCTTGCATGCTGAGTAAGATTGTTCAATGAGCATGCTCTTTTTCAGTGCCCTTATACTCCAGCAAGGAAATGGAGCTACTAAATGCTTGTCAGTGATGGGGCCCATCAGCTTCTATGTTGCCTGATTTGGGAGATTTATATTCAATCATTTGAAATCCCACAGTGATGAAACTTAATATCCAGGTTGTCAGGGTAAATGCATGACCTTTTTTTTAATATGAAATGTTTCCTATTTGTTAAGCTGGTTCTGGAGTTATAAAGCAATGGAAGACTTCTAATTTTTAAAATATTAATTTATTTAAATGCTGAACCTAAGTCTGGAATCAGCCTAATGCTTAAAGTTAAGATGTACAAATGGTTATTTTTGCTTCTGAAGGTACCATGCCAGATGGTTTGGCCAGGTAAGGCTCCTAGTCTCATAACAAAGCCATTGAATGAAGTGACCTGGCTGTTCACATCTGTGGAGTATCACAGACTTGAGCAAGAGCTGGTTGGGTGTCTTGAGCAGCACAAACCTGGTGTGGTGGTGTGGGGCAAGGCTGGTGGGCACAAAGCTGTGGGATGGCTGCAAGCAGAGCCCAGACCCTGCTGGGATACCTGGGGCTACCTCTCTGTGCAGCAGGAATTCCAGCTTCACATTCCCATCTCTGGCAGTGGGCACTGCAAGGGAAAAGGCAGCCTCCCTTGAACAGCTGTCTGGTTTACACAGGAACTTAACCAGTATATTCTAAATGTCAGCCAAGGTGTGTGGTGTAGTGTTGCTGGGGAAGAGTGCATTTTAGGACCTCTTCCTCCAAATTCAGCCTGGTACTAATGAAACATTTGTATGTGATGTACACAAGTGTGATGCTCAATTTTTGGAATTAGTCCTGGCTCTCTCAGAAGTGCTGGAGAAAGACCGCGGGGTTTGTCACTGTTTAGGGTAGTAACTGGGTTCTCTCAGAGGTCCAGGGGTATGGTATGATTGTAACAAGGGATGTTTCTTAGAGAGCAAACAGCACCTAAATTCACAGGGACTTCCCTGAATGGTTTGTTGTCACTTTTGGTCCCAGACACTCAATAGGGTCCTCAGCCCTGGATTTGGAACCTGGCCTTCCCATGGTGTACAGTGTGCCTGTAGGTGTTAAACTGCAGAGGAACATGTGTGTAAATCATTCCTTTTTTTCATTGAAGTCAATCTAGTAATCTAAAATTGCCATAGGGAGGAAAACTTCTGTAATCATATTATACAATTTCAGGGGATTCTTCTTATTTTCATTGTAGGGGGAGGGAACAGCCCTGTAACATTTGCAATGTGACATAAATGTCAACTTTTCTCTAATGAAGAGTCCTGCAGGTTGATTGCTTTCCACTTTTGAAATCATGACAGAAATAAGCCTGAGGAAAAAGAATAGTGTGTTTTGTCCCTATCCTATACTGTCTCAGAGACAGCCACAGAGAAATTGGTAGAAAGTATCTCTTGATCATGAAAGATGGACAGACCCATGACAAGAGCTTAGCTACCAGATTCAAAGTTTAGTATGGATTTTTGCCTCTATGTTTGCGCTGTTTGCAACAGGTTTTAGCTTGAAATGCAAAATTGTGGTTGTAGGGAAATATTGCATTTTTGCTCCTGAAAGTGTACAAGGAGGTGTGTGAAATAGATGTGCTCTTTTCATTGCCTGAGCCAGCCAATGGAAAAATCCAGCTGCTGGGTATCCAAACATCAGGACTTTTAGTACAGCTTGAATGCCAAGAGGTTTTTAGGAGAAGCTGTGTTCTGTGGTATTTTATCCTCAGTGGAAGATTAAAAGCAAGCCCCGAGCCTTGCTACCCTATTGTGTGTGTTTTAGTGCAAACTGGAGAAGCTCATCTCTTTGAATCTCAATACCTCCCTCTCAGCTCTGCTAACTGAGTAGTTTGCATGCATCCTATAAAGGTGAAAATATACACTTGGTGGAAGGGGTTTTTTGTGTGTGTTTCTAGATATTTTCATTTTTTAAAAATGTGCTTATCTTGCTTTATTGCCGTAGAAAATACATACAGCACCTCCAATCTGTGCAAAGCGCTTTACTATTTCACCAGTAATCTGAACATTTTCATTTTTAAGGTTAAATCTTGTTCCTAACTCCAAATTGATCACTCCCCCGTGTTTGACAGCATTCTACCCTCTGGTTTCTGAATGTTATTTTAGGAATGGCAGAAATGTGGTCAGTGTTCTTGCTAGTTTAAAATAAAGCTGCACAAGAAAAAGTCACAATAGAAATAAGTCTTCTCTGCAGTCTGCAAGGAGACTGGTACTCTGATCAGTCTGAAAACTGTATGAGACATGGCCTTATTACTTCGACGCTACATCAGTGTGAAAGCTTGATTCCACTCTTGGGGTGCTTCTGCTCCATCTATAAGGAGTCCTCCTCAACAGGAATCCAGTGGTTCATCCCATTAAATTCAGTTTCTGCTACTGATCAGTACTTTGTGATCCAGAGAAAGTTTCGAGCTGCTTAGAGTGATGACTGTTGTGATGGGGAGGACGCTGGTTTTCACTTCCCGTGTGGTCAGTGGTTCATTCGTCCTCTGGGTTTTGATTGACTTCGGTAAGTAGGGAAGTGGGGATTTCAAATCTTCCTATGAATAGGTGACTTCACTAATGCAGTGTTTCTAGAAGTTAATATTCTGCAGGAACATTAGTAAACACAGTAAAGAGAGGACAGGAAAGTGACTGTCTCTCTGGAGGCACATTTCATCCAGAAACCTGTAGCATCTGTGAAGTCTGAACTTTATAAGAAGAAGCTAAGTCAGCTTTGTAGTGTACTCCCTTCCCTGTATTTTCTATCAGTTTTAACAAATCATGTCACAGTTGTGTCCTTTATTCCCTCCTGTAAGCACTCTGTAAGTTTTCCTGAGTGCCCGAGTCTTGTGTAAATGACCAAGCAGCACATTCTGTCTCCGTGGGGTGTTTTTAGTGTGGTGTTCAGGAAAGAAGGTGCAATTAGAACTAATCCATTAACTGTAACAGCTCTTTATGCACTGCACTGACTGCAGACCCCTGTGAGGGTCAAGGCATTGCCAATTAGCCTACATCTGTCCAGAAACAAGGTTCCCTTTGATCTCTCTAAGTCTAATCTAATTTTATTTGTAAGTAAAATTGGACAGTGCAGTCTAAAAGAGATAAATGGAAACTCTGCAAAATGGCCTTGAATTTTGTATTGTAATTGTTGGAGGATATGCTTTTGTTTATACTGCATTTTCTGGCATAAAGTGACTTTAGCCTGGTCAGCCAAGCTGGCATAGCTCAAAACCTGTTGGATACTAACAATTCTTTTGGGTAATAAAAGAAACGTGTTCAGAAACAGTGTATGTGCTTAGACTTGGGGACAGGCATTTTATAGGGTAATATCAGAGTCTTTTATTAATGTCTGTTCTAGCAAGAATGTTGATAGAATAAAATGAAGGTTGCTTTAGACTGAGCTGGAAAAACTGCCATGGATTCTTGTGAAGATGGTGGGGAAAGGCAGTGTGCCTTAGTCTTGGTCACTTGGCAGGTGTTTTTTCCTCTTCTAGAGGAAGTTTTGCATTATCAGAATCATAGGGCATCTAAGGAATATGATTTAAAGATTACTTACAGAGATAGTTTTCCTTTCCTTCTGTTTTTCTTTGAGCTTATGGCTGTCTGAAGTTGTTGCAGCATGTCTGTTAGGGATGTTAAACTTCTTGGATGCGTGGAGGGTGAACTGCTCAATAGGGCTCAAAAAGCAGTAAACCAAAGCGAAATACATCAAAACTTGTCATCAACAGGGACTTACATAAAAGTAAATTCACTTTTTCTGCAGCTCTCTTGCAATAGACTGTAGATGAACTATCAAGAACTGCATGAAGATATAAGTTATAATATTTTTTAAAAATCTTTGCAGAGTAAATGAATACATGCACAGCTGTCTTTTCACCTTTCTGAATTGATTTCTGTGGATGGAAACCATACCTCTCTAATCAGACAAAATTTTGAAGCACATCATAAAGAACTGGGTGACACAGTTTGCTTTTAAGACATCAAAAGTGCAAGTCATTCCTTATCCCATATTTGCCTACTATGAAGCTTAGACATTTCTCTGCAGACTTTGACACAGCATGGTTGAACCAGAGGAGTCATCAGATGTGTTTATTCCTACAATCCATCCTGAATGCAGATTGTCCACTTGAAAGTAGTTCTTGCTTTCAAAGTACAAAAAGAAGCACTTTTATACAACCCTTTCCAGTGCCTCAAAAAAAGGAATTGGAACTTTGTTTCACTGTGTTACTGAATACAATAACTTTGTGTTTTTCAGTGGTGTTGCTAAAAAGTACAAATATTAGAGACAAACCTAGTACCACTGACTTAAAACTGAATTTTGTTCCATTTGAGAAGTGAAATTGCACTACTATAGCTGTGGAAGAACAAGCAGCAGGTTCAAACAGCCTGGAACCACACAAACCAGAAATGATATGCAAATTATGCAGTGCATGAAACAACCTTGTAGTTATCTTCTTTATATATTCCGGGCAGGTCTACTTTTCATGGTATGGTAATGTCCTAATGGAGCCTTGTCTAAAGCTCTGGTCCTTCAAAAGAAAAACTAGGAATGTCTTAAGAGAGAGGGAGAGCAACCCCGCTGAGCTGAACCTTGCTGGTGTCCCATTGCATCAGATCTTCGTGGTGTGTGGTCTTTTTCCTATCAGTAAGCCTCTGTGGGGTTTTTTATTGTTGTTCTGTACAACAAAATAGACTGTAGGGAGTGGTTTCTCCCTGACCTTTATTCAGAGCTATGCATATGAATTCCTGGGTTTTTCTGCCTAATGCTATTATCATCCCTCCACTGACTGGAAATGTGAGCACAGTGAGACTATATGAAGCAATAGGGTAACAGGAAAAATCTAGTCCTAGATTAGTTTCACCCACTTTATTATTTTTCCATGTCCTCTTTACTCATTTTATCCACTTTGGCTGGTATTATAGTCATGTCTCCCACTCCAAAGCCTTCATTCTGGTTAACAGCCTTTTCACTGTTACCATAGAGTCCCATTACCTTTGTTTCTGTTTACAGTGTGAATAGATGTCCATCACTACATTGTCCACCATGACATGCATCAGTAACACAATAAATTGTCTAGGGAACTAGTCAGCTTCTAAGAAGAAATGTGCTGTGACTGCTAATGCCTCCCAGGAAAAAGAATTTTATCTGGAGTGGAAACTTTGGTGAAGGACATAGCAGTCAGCACAGTGCATTTGGAAAATATAAAGCCTGTGAGGACAAGGAAAACAAGAGTAATGGGAATCTCTGACTTCCTTCTTGTTGGCTGGGTGAAGGTAGTAAGATGGGTTGAAGAAACCAAGCGTTGATGAACTCTCTGATGTCTGGTTCATGGAGCAGTTGATCAGCAGGCCTGCAAGGGGGCTTTGTGCCAAATGATGTGTAGGCCCTGAATCCTACAAACTCTGTTATGAGGACTGTCATATGCTTCAGCTCAGCATTCTTGTTAGAGCAAGGGAAGCCAAAAAATTCATCACAGCTGTCCCCAATGGGGAGAAGGGTAATTGTGTAAAATTGAGGAAATGTTATCAAGAACCTGACGTGGACACTATTTAAGGACACTGCACCTATTAGAAGAGTTTCTAGGAAGTCACGATGGTTTCTTTTGCCCAAAACAGATTTTATCAGAAGTAAGAAGAATCTGCCAAGGAGCTAAAATTATGTTTGAAGAAAGAAAAATAAAAATTAAAAAGCCCTACTCTTGTAGGTTATACATAGAGCCCAGAAATGTACTAAAATTTTTCAGTGTTGCCTGTCAACTACCAAAAGGGATCTGAACTTTTATAATAGCTACCACATGTTTCTTCAAATGCATCAGGAGCATGAAACCTGCTTGGATACGTGTAGGAGTGATAGGTGATTGAGGTGTAACAGGGATACTCCAACATGTTAAGGCAAATGGAAGGAAATTTCATTAATTCTGTGAATTGTTCTCTATGGAATAACCTGGGGAAATTTCCCATGCCACAGACCTTTCTGTGGGGTCCCGTTGAGAAAGTCTTTCTGAAGCAGAAGTGACTGTAAAAGATTATAGAAGAAACAGTCAAAATGAACAGTAACGAATCACCACAACTAGACTGTGCTCATCCAAAAGCCTCAGAGGAACAGCAGCTTACAGCACTGGGTGACTGCTGGCTTAGAGATGCCTTTGTGCCAGGAGGTGATAAATTTGCCTAGTTTCAAGAGGTTTCCAGGGTGGTGTGTGGAATCCCAGGCCAGCAAGTTTGACAGAAGTACTTGATACAGCATAGAAGGTATAACAAAATGAAGAATTAGAGGATATCTGGATAAATATTGCGTGTTTGGTAAGAGTCAAGTTGCACATCTGCCTTGCAAATGAGTTGCTGTTCTCTGTAGGCGTTAACAAGCTTGTTGATAAAGATGGTGTGTGGTATAGTCTCCTTTGGCAGAGACCTTAGTAAAAACCACCTTCCTTGTTAGAGTATTTTAGGAAAGCTAAGCAGTTATGACAGCAGCAGAACACTTCTGGTGTGCATAGATAATTTGGCCAAAAGTTGGAAAACAAGGTCAATGGTCAGTCTTCGGAGTGGAAGGAGATCACACAGGAATGTGTGTGCTCTTGGCTCTGATAACATATGGCTTGCAGAGAAGCTTCTGGAGGTACCATCCCATCCTAGTAGAGGTGACAAATGTAAAGTCTGTCTGGAGGACTGCAGAAGGACCTCGTAAGACTGACTGGCTCAGAAAATGTCAGATAAAACTCAGTTTAGGTAATGATAAATTGATCCATGTGGGGAACAAACAGTCCAATTTGCATTAAAGATGAGTAGTAACATGAGCTCACACTGAGAATTTGGGTATCTGGAGTGAAAACCTGGTGCTTTAGTGGATAAGTCTGTGACAATGTCAATTTACTCTCTTGTGGTTAAAAATGCAAATCAAATGTTGGCATTTATAAGGAAATGAATACAGAACAAAATATGACATTGTGTGTAAATATGTGGTTTTCATGCCTTTGAATAATGTGTGGAAGTTTTATCTCTGTATTTAAAAATAATGTAATAGAACTGGAAAGGTTTGGAAAAGGACAGCAATGGTGATCAAAGGCACAAAAAATCTTTTGTAGGAGGCTATGACTGAACTGGGACTCAGTTTGGAAAGACAGCTGAGCAGCCTCTGATGAAGAGGCACATAAAGGGTTAAATATTCTCTGTGTGTTCCAATTCAAGAACTGCTGAGCATCAAATGAGGCTAATAGAAGAAAGACTTAAAGAAAAACAAAAGTTGGATTTTCACGCAGAGGATATGGGACATGGACCTTTTTGTTAAAAGGTGTTGTGAACTCATTTATGTTAGTTTTATGGAAACTGGGTAAGAGCAAGTTGCTGTTGGGGGCTACTAACTACACAGGAAATACAACAGCTCATGTCCCTGAGCTAAACTAACAGGAGACTGGAACAAAGTTAAGAATGCCCTGCTTTTATTATTTCTAACTATGGCTCCTGCTGAATATGAGTTATGCCAGGCAGTGCTGAACTTCTAGTTGGATGTAGTACAGCCACTCTTCTGGGACAGAGCAGATCAGGGCCTCTGCTTTGAGCAGCACCATCACCTGGGCAAAAGAGCAGGGAGCTGCAGCAGCTCTGGTGACCACTGTCCAAAGTGCAAAAGATGAGCAGGTTTTGTAGTGCCCAGACACTTTGCTGGCCTTTCACCCCAGTGCAGGATGGATACCAGTGGTTAGCAGGGAGTTTTCCAGTGTTTTGCAAGTGCTTCTCCCATGTGTTCAGGGTGACATATAGCCCAGCTACTGAAGAAACAGCTCATATGGATTTCACTGGGGGGGGTTTAAGATTGGTCCTCTCTACTGAGTATATTGCAATCTGAGTGTTGCCCTGCAACTTGCTCTTCAGTCTCCAATTAGGGTAAGAGTGTTCAGTATGCTGCATAATGCCTTTGCAAGGTTTCTTTTTCTTTCTCAGTTGCTGAGGCTTGATTGGTTTTTTGCGTTACCATTTGTTTTCACACACAGCCTTCCAGAGCCTCTTTGAATCTCACCAAATTCAGGGAGAATCTTTTCCTTGACCTCCCCAGCTTTGGAGTCAGTCCAGCAGTGTGCTGTGTACTCTGCTTCCTGTTAACTCCAGGGATGCAGTTTGGGAGTACCAATTTACCACAGCGTGCACCTGAAAGGTTTGATAGCTGAATGTGTTGGAGACACAGGAAACTCTGCAGTTGGAAAATGTGAATTTATATTTTTCCTGTAAATCATTTGAACTGGTGTGTATTTCCACTTCTGATTTCTGGGCATGGATCCAGGAAAAGAACAGAGCAAAGTGTATGTTCATCTATTCTTTTTCCCCTTGTACAAAAAGAAAAACAAATACAGAGCTAGTGCCTATTGGAAATTAAATAGCAGCATGTTCCAAATGTAACCACTTTCTACTAATGTGAGAAATGCAAAAGCTTATGTGGAATGCTCAACCTGGATTTGAATCTGTACTGAGTTGCCACAGACTGTGAGTGTCAGAGTTTTGTGTTTAGCTTCTAAATCTTGGACAAAAATGGGATCCTTAAAAAGGACATCAAGGTGAGGGCCCATGTTTTAGCATCATTCAGGTCCACTTGGGTAACATTTGATAATGGCACGCCATGGCTTCCTGAGGCCAGGCTGCTGCTGTGCACATGTGAACTGTTGTGTTCATGTGGCTGAAGCCTCTGGCCAGTCTGGTTCGCTGTGTTTGCTCTATTTTGTGCTGACCCATGCTTGTCCAGCAGGTGCTACAGCATAGCTGGGGGCTGTTTAGATGCTCAGCAGGGATGCCTGACTGCCTTGTCTCTGTGGATGGCGTGGATCTGCTTTTCCTAAGCTTGCAACACTGGGCTAGGACTGCAGGGTGGGTGATATGGAGTGATTTTTGTGAGCTGCCAGGCATCAGGAACACAAATATACTTTTCTATCTTTTAGTTGGACTTTCCCCCCTGCCCCACCAAAATATGCTTGACTGACTCACTGTCTTTGTCCCTTGAATATTAGAGCTCTGACACCCAGCAGAACTGCTGCAGCTGGTCTGCTTGGTCATGGCTGTTGTCTGCACTTTCTGTAAGAGGCTGCTGGAACCCAGCTGCTGTGAGAGGCTCCTCAGAGCTGTGCTTGTACTCGAATCTTCTCTTATCAGCCTGATAGTCAGTTCTTCATCCTGCAAAACTGTGGCTGGATCTGTGAGATGCAGTTGCCTGTGTATCATTCATTCAGAAGCTGGCAGCCCTCATAACAAAGCTGTGTCTGTATTCCTGGTCTTGAGTAGAGCTGCAGGTGTGACTGACTGCAGGGAAACAGAGAGGAAGCTACCTAGTGGAAAAAAGGATGCTTGCCAGTGAAAACAAAACAAAACAAACCTTGGAAAGCATTCCATGTTACCATCATGGGAATAGAGGGCACAAGTGAGGGGACCCCCAAAGTGGGTAAATTGGCAAATAAAACTGTTGTAACAGGAGGAAGGAAAGTAATAAGGTTTGGCTGGAAAATCAGATGTGTGTATGAAGTTACTTGCAAGATGGATATTAAAGCCTGAGAGCAGGCATCCATTTTTGAAAGTCTTGTCTTTGGACTTCATCTCCTCTTCAGACTTCTCTTGTGGCTGTATATTTTGCATGGTTTTAGCTGAAGAATGGATGCTTTTCGTCTGCCATCCGGCACGCCTTTGTATCTGGTCTGCTCTATCTGGAATCTGCAGACGGCTTTCCTGCCCTCGTGGGAGTCTCTGGCTAACGAGGGGACTGTGTACAGCCCCTCTGTTCATTCTTTCAGGGAGGAATGAAATGTTAATTAGATACCACTTTGCAATGGAAAGCAAGCAAAACACATCTGCCTCTCAAGCCCTCGATGTTGGCCAGCCTGCTTTTTTACGGGCACATCCTGCTGCCGAGCATGGCGCTGGCTTGTGCGTGCCAGGTCACGTTCTTAAGAGTGAGAATTCCTCTCAGACACCAAGCTGAAATAACCTGCTTTGACACAAGAGAGCCCGTTTTGTTGTAATGTTTAATAGGAACTAAATATTACTGGATTCCTCTGTTAATGAACAGTTTCTAAGACTTTGTACTAGCAATAAGGAGAATTGAATTAATAAGGAGCTTTCCTGGTGAGTTAAAGGAGCTCTGCACTAGGCCCAGTGGCCATTCCTATACCATATTTTTATGTGACCTTCAGGAGGGACATGAGACCAGATTCATGAACTAGGCTGTTGATCTGTTGTAGAGTGTAGAGACTTTTTTTATGGTAACTAGCATGGTATTTTACAGATGAATGTAAAATACCATGTCTGTCTGTGCATTGAAGGACACTCAAATGCGTACTTTCTATTTGTATTAATGCTTTATTGTTCTTTCTCATCCACAGATCAGTGCAAGAGCAGAGAGGATATTTTAATGCTAATGTTGACCTGTCTCTACAGTGGTCCTGAGATTGTGTGTTAGGGAGCAGGTGAGGCTTTTGGGCAGGATTTTGTGCCTGGCTTCAGTACAGGCACTGCCCCTGCCTGGTTCATTGAAGCCCCAGGTATCCTCCAGGAGCTGGACATGAGGGAAGGCTTCATGCCAAGGCAGGGGCTTCCTGCTACGTGCTTCTTCCCATGCTTCCCCAAAACACTGGAGAAGTTAAACGAGCCATGTGCCTACTCTTTCTTTCCCTGCAGGGGGGCAAGGCAGGGATGGGAAAAGGCAGCTACAGGATAATTCTTTGTGTTTTCTGCTGGAGTATGATCCAGAACAATTGATGCTTACTGGACTTGAGCACCAGAGTAGTTATTTACTGCTGGCTTACCTCCATGCTTACAGTAAATAACCACCAGCCTGCAGTGCAATTCCCTCCTGTGGTGTCTCTGGAGCAGCTCAGATCTGCACTCCCTTTTGATAAGGATGCATCACAGCCCTAAATATAAATTGTTGTTTTGGTCAGCTTTTCTATGGCTTTGTGCAGTAAATGGAAATGTTTATGTGAGCTTCTGTGGAGTCAGTTAAAGAGACATTTTGGAAAAAACAGACTTATGAAAGTTCAGAAACAGTACCAGCTGATAACTAAGCAGAACTAAATATTTCTTATGTGATATAACATAAGAAATATGTCTGAAAAATATTTTGGAAAGAGTTTTAAAGTATTCATTATGTTTTCCAAGATAGACTGAGAAGAAATAGAATAATTTGTGATGAAACAAATGGATCTCTTATTGCTAGACATTTTCTTTCTCTAGAAACTGATGAATATAACATCATGCTAGCTTTTGTAAATGTCATATGAAATAGATGAGGAGAATGACTTAGAGAAAAGCTGTAATCAGTCACAAGGTGACACAGTTCTCTCTTCTCTGTTGATCATCTTCCCAGAAAGCAATTTGAGGAGCGAAAAATTACAAGTATAAAGAGAACAACCCCAAATCTCCCTCCCCTTTGTTAAGGTAGCTTAAATGGGTCAGCAACCATCTTTTTTCTGGAAAAGAGAAACCAGGGGCAAAAGTGTGGTCTAGACTTTACTAAAATCTTCCCAGTTATTTGAATAAATGGAAAGGATAATGGTGAGTAAATGGCCCATTCTACAAGCTGCTAGTTGAACTCAAGTGGAAACAAAGTCATTATAGGGAAAGAAGCAAAATGGGAGGGTGCTGTTAAATTAAAATTTAAGATGACACCTTGAGGTCAGGCCAGATGATGATGGTGATGATGATGATAATAATAATAGTAATATTTCAATAAATTCTTTTATAGTACCCAACTGTGTTCATACTTCCAGGAATGGCACTGTTGATACTCAGGATACCTTAGTTATGTGTAACTCCCCGTGTTTTATCCATTAAACCTTTACTTAAACCAGTTTCATATCATTCAGGTAGTGCCCCCCTCTCCTCACAGTTCACAGCTGCCTGCTGAGGGTCAGAGTTTTCAAGGTGCTTGCACAAATTAGGGAACCACAGATATGCCACCTCTCTGCCCTTTTGCAGGCTGTGTGCTCCACGTTCTGCTCAGAGGACACACTGGAGGAGAAACAGTGCTGCTGTGCCATGGGTGGCCTTATTTTAGATGCAGCCTGTGGTGAGCTTGTCAATTTGACATTTCAAGTGTGAAACAGCAAACTTCTGCTTAAAGATTTGGGAAGGTACAATAAGTGGACTTGCACTCTGTAGTGGATGATGTGCCTACAGCAACTTGCCTTCACTTGCTTGGGTGTGAAGTGGGTCAGTGTCAGTGACAGCCAAGCAGCTCCTCTGCTAATTGGCATCCTGAGGTCATTGACTGCCAGTTCACCTTCTCAAACAAGAAAAGCATTCTGGGCAGGCACTCTACAAAAGTGCTTAGCGTGGAAACTTCAGTGGCACGTGAATTCTGCAGTCAGAAATCACGTGCTAAAAGTCATGAAAATTAGGAGATTATATTTAAAGAACTGCCTTTAAGAGAAAAAAATTAAAGTTTCTTATCCCTTTTTATAGTTTAAATTTCAGACTTTTAGGTGGTAATTTTCAGAAAATTTCTTTAAATACAAGATGACAAAATCATTCACATTTAACCCTGTGAATGGTGAGAACCTGGGTTTTAAAAGGAGAGACAAATAGCATGAGGTTCATTGTGCTTGCTGTGGTGGATCTTGAGCAGGTGCATTTGCTGCTGCTCAGCAGCAAGCCTGTGGGAGCACTGCCTCTGGGCTGGCTCCAGAATGGCCAGTTTCCTCCTTACAGCCTGGTTCTGCTTGCACCATTCCTATTTCTGTGGGAGGGCTGCAACATACATTTTTTTGTTTGTTTGTTTGCCATCCTTTCCTTGTCTACAGAAACCTTCAAAAGCCTTCTCCTGGATGGAGGGATTGGAAAGCTGCTGCTGTTAAGACGGGTGGTGTATACATTTGTATGCAGTTTGATTTGCTGACCTGATCATCAGTGAGGTTCCTTGGATGATCTTTTCCCTGTGTTTCTGCATCAGACACTTGGGCTTATGGAACACATCTCTGACTGCTTTAAACATACAACAGTGTCGGGTCAATAAAAAAGTCAGAAAACATCTCTGAGTGAGGAAAATTTCAGTGAATGTTATTTCTTAACTCTGGCTGCTGCCAGTGTTGTTGGGGGCTCGCTTTATCTTCTGCTGTCACTTGCAATATGCTCAGAGGTGTAAGGATCTTCATGTTCTGTAATGATCCAAGACCTTCTGTATCACTCTCCACTGATCTGAAAAATAAGCAATTTCAGAGGACTTGTCATCATAGCTAAAAAAGCTTCTGAACAGTAGTGTTTCTTTGTTTTTTTTAAAGCCTACCTAACCCCTATGTCTGAAGCACTGGAAATGTGTGAGTTCAGTAGGCAACTTCAAACAATATCACACACAATTAAGAGCTCTTCTGCAATAGCCCTTCTTTTGAAAAAAGTTTTTCTTTTATTTTCTGGTTCAGATCACAATGTGGGCATATGGAAATGTAAAGGATAATGGCCAGCAAGATTTCTAAATTTTAGATACATAAAGAGATTCAGAGTGAAGGAATTTTACTGAAGCTGGAAAATGAGAAATGAAATGGAGATGTGGCTAAACCATTTTCACTAGAAACTATGAAACAATCTCACTTTGCATGACAAGTCTTCAAATCACTTCTTAAACCTGCTGGGAAAAATGACCAGAAAGCACATACCCACGATACACATTTGATTTTTGACCTTACAAGTTCTTCAGTAAATACAAGAAACAAATGCTATCAGGGAGAACATAAAACTTTTTTTATGCATGATATCAAAATGGTAGGCTTTTTATATGGATTAACATGCACCCTGCAATGAGTCTCTCAGTTAAGTCCAGTTCTCTTTTTCTCTTCATTAATTTGCTTGGACTGGTTTGTCCCTCTAGTACTATCCCCCTGTGTCCCGTAAGGAATCCCATACCCCTTTAGGCAGTAGCTTCCACCCCATCAGTTTTTGAGTTGAGGAACTGTCCCTGTTGACTCACAGTGATGGTTTTAGCACCTGGACAGCAGCTCCTGATCACTCTTCTAGAGGGGAGTCAGGGCACGGGGCTCCCTGTTCTCTTATCAAGTTATTGTTGTTCCTATGCTTGGCATTGCACTCCTGTTCTTGGTTGTGGAGATGAGCCTTCAAAACATGCAACCTGACAATTAGGTTCTCTACAAAGCTTAAATCAAGGCTTCTTTTATGTGAAGGGAGGAAAAAATATTTTAGGAAGAAATTCTTCTCTGTGAAGGTGTTGAGGCACTAGAACAGGTTGCCCAGAGAAGCTGTGGATGCCCCATCCCTGTAAGGGTTCAAGGTGGGATGGGCAACTTGATCTAGGGGAAGGTGTCCCTGCCCATGACAGGGCAGCTGGAGCCAGGTGATCTTTAAGGTCCCTTTCAACCCAAACCATTCTGTGATTCCCTAAAAATGGCAACTGGTTCTCCTTTTGGCACTTGGATAAGGAGAGATGGCACTACAGTAAAAAATGGAAAAGCACAGTGTGAAGGAATTGGTTTAGGGGAAGAGGAAAGTACAAAGCAGAAGTCATGCATGGGTTTTGCCCCATATTGAGAAGGAGAATATGAGTGAGGAGACAGGAGATGACACCAACACTATACTGAGTCTGCAGTGAAATAAAACATCATACAGAGTGAGAAACCAGGCTGGGCAGATTGGGGCACTTTCCTTTTGAGGTACTTGCCTGTGTGGTTACTGCCACAAAGTGTCAGTGTAACCCCAGTTTCATTCCCTGGATCAGCCCTTTGCTTGCCTAGCACTCCTGAGATGCTCTGTCTGCTAGTTTTCTCCCTGAAAGACAGGACAGTTTGAAGCTTTTACCTGAAAGTGAGGAGAAATTCTAAACATAAATTATGTGACTGAGCTTGACCTCTCAACTGAAGGCATGTTGGCATGGCAAAGCTGTTGTCATGTTTTTGGGACATTTTACCCTCACTAGCTTTCTGGTGGTAATATGGGAACTTGCAGCAATCTAACTGTGGTAACTCATTAAAACCCAGAAGAAATGGTTCATGAGAATAACACAGAAGCCTAGCTAGTGGTCATGTGGAACATGAACATAAAGTATCCCAGAGAAAAAAAACTCCCCCAATTTCTATAAACAAGAGTCAGGAATGTGTAGCAGGAGGAAATGTATTTTTAGCCAAATTCCGGATAAAGTACAGAAAAAGAATTTAAGCTTCAGAGATGGTTGCTCTACCCTGCCACTGGCGAGCACAAACCATTGGTATGGATTAGATATGGTGCTACCTAGTGCCCAGACAAAAAATATTATGGGTGGACAAAAGAATACATCATTTTTATGAGCTTGAAAAGCAATAAATACCTTCTAAAACTCAGAAGATTGATCTGATAGAGCAGATGCTGATTAAAGCAGAATCACAACTGGCTTCTCTCAGGCACAGAAACATTTAACCAGCTATACCATAAACAGTTCTCTTGCTGGCACAGTTTCCTCCCAGCACGTATTCCTGTTTGGTGTAACTTCTGTAATTACAGATGAGATTTTCTGTCAACACTGAGTGATTTATCTGTATGGATATTCTTCCTGACTGATATGTAGAGAAGCATTCATGTGTTTTCACTTAACTACTGGGTTTAGTTGCTGCATGTTTCCTGACCCAGCTCTGCCTCATTGTCTGGTTTTCTTTTCTGTATGTGTTAGTATTCATTTAGTTGTGGAGTGTGAAACATGAACATAATTTTTTCTTATTTCCAAGATCCCTTTTAGTCATGTAAATATGAGTAGAGGAGAATGCCTCTCCTTTTTATAAAAATCTAAATTTCTCAGCAGCCCCAAATCTCTGTTATCCACATTCCCCTGGATAAGTATCGGTTTATTGCATTAAAAACAGCCCTTTAGCTGTGACTTTTCCTATCACTGTCATAATGCTCTAATTAATTTCTCTACAGATTAATTTCTTTTGCCTGCAAAGTCTTCCTCATTGTCTGTATCATGGTGATCTGCTTGCCTGCTGGACCATCCTCTGACTGCCCTAGGAAGGCAACATTACCTACTCAGAAATGTTACATACTCACATATACATAAAGTGTTGTATTACGTATGCTGAATTGTTGCCTATGTGCCATTCATCTCTGAGTTCTGCTATACATCACTTTCCTCTGAAGTCCTTCAGGTTCCTTTCCAGTTTCTCTGATTTTGATTTCCCCCCTTGTTTGCTTTAAAAACAGCTTTCAATAGTCCTACTTTTCACTTTTAAATTTTCATTCTAAATTCCTGAATGTCTTGACTCTCATGTTATCTCCTGTTCATGTTCTGGAGATCCTCTAATTTTTCTGATTCCTACTTGGTATTCTATATATTTGGTTTATTATTGATGGTAGTTTCTGTGCTCATGATTTCACCTTCAAAGATTTTGGTTGGTTATGTTTGCCTGCTTTCTTTTTGTTGCACACATTGTCAGTAAAAATGACTCTGGATCCCTCTGCACTTTTACACACTGACTATGTTATTATCACATAATTTCAGTAGTGCAGCAACAAGAATTTGTCTCTTATTTGGACCTTCATCTACTGAGTGCTGCCTTTCCATAACTCTACCTCATCTGTTTCTGTCTCATCTCAATTATCATTTCTCTCTCCCCTCCTCCCTTCCCTTCTTAGCCTATGATCATATCTGAGCTCATGATCTTATCTCTCTAACTAGTTTTTAATCTTGTAAATCCATTTGAGATAAAAATTGTTAGATTGTATTTATAACTTTCTTCAAATCCATTGCTATATAACACTTGTCATCTTGTTACTCCTGCAAAACAGCAAAGCACAACCTACAGACACGCTGTGGCACACCCAAAGTGCAGCCACCTCCAAACTGAAATACTTTGGCTATTAAACAGCCTACAATTACCCTGCACAAAGTAGCAGTATACATGAATGCAATGTGTAAGACCCAGTTCACACCAGAGAAGGAATTTAAGTGCAAAGTATTAATCTACACACAGCAGAACTGTTAAATTCCCCCAAAATGCCAAGAGGTACCATAGTGACCCTGTATACACCTATTATTTGCTTTGTAGAGATAATATTTCCTGTTATGAGTTCTGGAGGGATAAAAGCTTTGAACTCTAAAATGAGAAAAATTGATCTGATGAAAAGTTAAACATAGGCTTATAAGACATTTCTTAGATTAAATTAGATGCAGAACATAAAGCTAGACTTTAATGATACTTCTTCATGTGCTAATCAGGCCCATACTGATTGTCTGAGGATACTGATGAGAGATGAAAAACAGAGGAATTAAAGAACAGTTTGGAAGAATAAAAGCATTAAGGAAGGAAGCCATGTATTATTCAAGGTTTAGGTCCTGGTCCTGCAAAGTTTTACTCGTTTATAAAAATGCAGGCTGACTTACTTCAGAAACCCTGAAGTTACTGACAGTGCTTAAAAATAAGCATATATGAAAATTTTGAAGGTTCAGGGCTGAAATAGGGTGTAAACATATAATTTTAGGATAGAAAAAAGAGATTTTAATGAGTAGTCAGACATACTGAAATATATTTTGTACATATTCTGTCCTTGTCAGAGTTTTGATCTCATTACCAAACAGTGAAACTTTTTTTTTTATTAACACAAAAAGCAGCTGGGTTCTGCTCTGATGATTTTTACTTTTCAAACAAACACAGTGGATAGAAGATGGATGAATGGTAAGCACGGTAGATTAGCTTAAAACCTCAGGACCCTGCAGGATATTTGCCTGTGAAATGAAAATATGCTTCACCTCTCCTTTTGTGGAAGGCACTTGGACACTTTGTGATGACAAGATAAACTTGAAAGAGTAGGTAAGAAACAGGGGCACGGGGAGTTAGACAATTACCAAAGCCAGGACACTTGGTCCCACTGCTGTTATTCTTAAAACATTTTCAGTCTCTCTATATAGGAAAAATCATGGAGGAACACAGTAATTTTTGACCTTTGAAAATTTTGGGACTGCTCACACCTAAGTAAATGCTTGCATGCCAACTTTCTCCCTGGGGAAAGCTTCCCTCCAGTTTTCCTCTGGTTACTTCTGTTTTGCAGAAGGAAGGACTTCCCATTTAGAAAGGTCCAGTGTGTGGCTTTCATTTATTTCAAGCAGCTGCCAGTGTGCTCGTGCTTAATTAATATAAAAGTGAACATTTAATCTTTGAAGCATTCTATTGAGACCCAAAGAAAAATTTTATATGATCAAAATTTGTGTAATTGAAGAACAAAATTGAAGAACAAAACTTGAAAATCTGTGGAAGCAAAGAACACAGCTTAGCTAGTCAACAGCCCAGGGTTACAAAAAGTTCACCAGGAGAGATCTGAGGTGTAAGCACTTGATAAACAATGAATGAAGTGAGACACAGTAAATAGAAACAGCACCTGGAGTGTGCATGCCTTAAGAATCACAAAAAAGAAACCAGTGTAGGTGATGAATTTTAACACAGAATTCTCAGATTACTGGTTTTAAAAAAAAAGAACTACCTTTTTGTTTATGATGTTTTCATATTAAAAGTTATATCCAATCTGAGAATACTCAAATTTTGAAAGATTACACTCTGCCAGGTATGCATTTAGGATTCCACTGATAAGGATAAATTTTTAAAGTAATGATGAACTAAAATCCTGTGTCATTGAACAGGCTTATTTCTTACTGCATCTAGTAGAAACTGCAAGTTTTCACAACCTGTTTGTGCAGCCAATCCTAAAGTCATATTTGGCTTCCTTTGGTCTGAACATGCAATAATCCCCAGAGAAATCAACTGTATAAGAATGGATGGCTGAAACAGATGGTTAAGAAAAGGTTGCAGAAGGCTACACACAAAGCAGGCAGAAATGTAAAGATTTGGATGGAAAAGAGAAATGAGGACTGGTAGAGAAGGAATAGAAAATATTCCAAACATATCCAAACATGACTAAAAAGAGGTTATGAGAACAGAAAAGTGTGTGGGGGCTGAGGCTGTAGTTCAGCCAAGATACCTGTCCTTAGAATTTAGTTACAATAAACAACCTGTGCTGCACGAGAAAAGCAGGAAAAAAAGAATTTTAATGCAACATCCCCCCTGCCCCCCATGTTTGCATGTGAGTAAACTGAGTTTGTTGAACATGGAGGCATCATAATTGGGGTTTTGTTTGTTTGTTTGTTTGTTTGTTTTGGCTGTGGCTACTGGCTGCTTCTTACATGATATCTAATTGTCTGAGGAGCAGATCTTCACCCCCTTACCTGTCTGCTCTGCTTTCCTGATTGCTGGAACATCAGTGCTTGACTTAGGTTTGAGGTATGTTTTTGGGGTGCATGTGATTAGGAATATTTTAAGAATTACTCCTTCTTCAGCCACCAAGAGTAGTCTGAGGTAGAAAACTATGGGAAACTATGCCAGAAAGGCCTGCTCTCTACAGTTTATTAGTTGTTGTAGTTTAGACAAGAGAACGATCAAATAATTGTCATTGGTAGGTTTGGATTTAAAAGCCCTGAAATTTCTGAAAGTGAAGGGATATCTCCAGAAAACTTGGGTGAATAGCTTGTATTTCTTCTCTAGATAAACAATCTGATGAAGATGCTTTCATCCTGTGCATCTAAAGGCTGCTTTAAAATTAGCAAGGCAGGAAATAATCTTCTCGCCCACAGTATGACACTTGTCTCTGCTATAGCACTAGCTTGGCTGATAAAGGAAGAAAAAACCTTTTTAGAACAAAAAGAAGATTGGCTCATTTACATTTAAAGGATAGTTCTGTCTGAAGTGCTTTGCATCAGAAATAACAAAACCCTCACTGTTTTAATTTTGAGACTTACTTCTCATTCACCCTCTCAGGTAGCCTGAGGCAAAGTGATTAGGTTTTGGCAATTTTTGCTGGAAAAAAAAGTAGTTTTGATTTTTGATAGTAAGTTGAGCTTCTGCATGGAGCAGTTTACTGCAAATAAAGTTTCTGCCCTTTTGTTTTTTGAAATTTCAGTGCTGAAAAGCATTCTCTGGGCAAAGTTTCTGCCTGTTGAAATGGAGCACATGATACTTCAGCCTCCATTTCCTTCATAGGAGTGAGAGCTTTGGGTGATGATGATGAGTTCCTGTTTTCCTGCAGTCTTAGAGGTCTCATCAGGTGCAAGTTCTTGTAGATTTGGCCTAGTACTTGTCTAACCAAAACAAATATACTGATGTAAACCCATGCTGCTTTAAAAAAATCCTGTCACATTATAGAATCATAGAATCATCTGGTTGGAAAAGACCAGAAATTCTAGGCCTTTTTGTCTTATTTTGGTTTTTTTTTTTTAAACTCAAAGTTTCCTCTTTTTTTCTTGTGTTTGAACTTTTCCCATGGCTCCTCATTATGTTTGCTCATAGCAGTTCCCACTTGTTGAAGTTTCTGCTTTATCCTGATTGCAGAGTTATGGAAAGAACTCACCTTCTGGCTAGAAAACTGCAGATCTTGTATATTTAATCAGACAGAGAACAGTCTGAGGCAGTGATAATAACTCAGCACCTACACTTAGCAACTGAGGATTCTCCATTTTGTGAATGTGCAATTGTCATCACAGCTGACCTACAATGAGAGGAACTCAAATGACAGACAACTGTCATGCAAAATAGCTTGTCTTAATGTTAGAACAAGATGGAAAAGTAAGTTTGTAAGCAGGATAATGAATTGGGAGTTTCCAAGATGACTGTTGAGAAAGGTGTTTGCTCCATATACTCCAGAAAGGTTTTGTTTAGAGCCAACATTTCCTTTTAGGTTTTCACGCTGCCATCATTTTATCAGGATGTCTATTGTCCAAAGGCCCAGTCTCTCAAGGTTTTGAAGTGTCTTTGAGAGCTGAAAATTGTGACTGCATCTCAGTCTTATTCAACATTTCACAGGATTGGATACTGGATGTGTAAAACCAACATCGAATCACCTGCATTCTCCTTTAAGAATTCTAGATTTCAGGAATTTTGAAGAATCACCATCACTATCACAATTTAATCAGAAAATTAAGACCATTGCATAACATTTGGAAATACTGTTGGCTTTTAAAATCTCAAAGTTATTTACAAGCATCACCTCTAAATGTTGTGATTGCTGCATATTTATTCATCAGAACAACTCTTGATATGCTTGAGAGCATCAGTGTTTAATGCTTTTTGGAGAATGTGGGAGAGCATCTGGGAGACCACTGCTAGATTTAGAGTTATTTGTGGTGCCAGGGGATCACACATACTTTAAGGGAATACCTACTGAATCTTTCATGAATATAATACGTGTGAGACACAGGATGCTTACCCCTTCCCCTTAGTGCACCATCAAGTGTTCAGTTCTCTTAATACTTAATGAGGGTGAGAAATACAAAAAGCTGAGTTGACTGCAAGGAAAACACTTCATTTAGTGGTACAATTGCTCATGATAATTTTATTTGCTCCTCAGTGAATTCTGTTCTATTCTGAAATAATAATCCCATAGAGCCATAGGTAATTCTGGAGAAAAAGCCTTTGTTTGAGTGATATATTTTATACAGACACGTGGGTAAGACAAAATAAACAAAACAAAGAAAGGATAAAAGTAACCAAATGTGGAGCTGAAAATTTCTGTCCTATTCCCTTTCAATTACCTGCTTCACAAACTTCCAGGGCAAGGCTGCTTTGGTTTAATGTTTCATGATAAACAATTTCCAGCAACAGAAACACAGCAGTGCAAAAGACTCAAAAAGTGACTGGGAATCACTGTTTACATAGAAAGCCTGGCCAAGGCAGTAGATGTGATCTCTACAGGCTGTAGGCTCTGCACTTACCTTCTGGAGCTGCTTTTATCGAAGAATGTCATTTTTGATAAATAGTGCCCACTGTATATTAGGAAAAAATCGTGATAGTTGGAGGAAATGGAAGGCCGTGAGCATCAGAGAGGAAAAAAAAGAATATTGAAAAGAAACTTTAATTACGTTGGATTCAGTTTTTGAGATGGAAAATAGCAGCATTATCTATCGGATAGTTGACCATCCATCATTCCTGTTCATCCACCCTCACCACTGGAACATTTGAAATGCATGGTCAAAGTGCCAAAGAGACAGCTACAAAAATGAAAAAAGTTATCTCTCTTTAGCTCACTGCTAAAAGTAGCTGAAACAAAAAGTTTCTTATTAGATCCAGTTAGTATTGTTCTCCTACTTTTAACTAGCCCAAACTTTGTGTCTCAAAGTGGAGCTGGACTTCCACTTCAGATGGAGAAATGTACATAAAAAAGGTTCAGAGCTTTGCAGGTTTTAGATGTTAGTAATTGACTAGTCATAGATTTGAAAATATGCCCAACACTGCTCAATAATTTGGTGTTAATTACAAATTCTTAATTGCCACACTTTAGACTGAGATTAGTGGGAGTTTGGTCAAAGTTTCCAAATGGACAACACGGTCTTTTTTTGTCCAAACCCAAGATTGGATTGAGCTAGTTTGCAGAGAGTCATATTATCCAGTGGTGCACCCCTTCCCAGAAAGATTTTAGCAGCCATTAAGACATAACTTTCATGTACTATGCTCTGAGGAATGCAAAAAACAGCTGCAGGTACTACTGAGTATTATAAACAGAGAATACAGATTAGGACTATTTAGACTGGAATAACTAATCAGCGCATAGAGGATGCAGGAAGAAAAAGCCTTTTACTTTAAAATGCAAAATATGTAGGAATTGTGACTAAAAGGTTTAATTAAACATTTGAAATGAAAGGTTGGTATAAATACCTGAGTGGTACATCCAGTTTAAGCATTGCTCTGGTGAGTAAATAAAAACTTTGCTCTGAACTGTAGCATTTTTAATAGTCACCATGCTGCTACTGTGGATGTGCTGATAATTGCTGTTCTGTAAAACTGTCAGACAGGAGCAGACGATAAAAACAGTAGAGGGAGACTGAATGGCATGTACAAACCACTTAGAAATCACCTGGTTAATAACCTTAAAAATGTTGTCAGAAACAAAATTGTGATTCTTTATAAGTAGAGAGTGACTACAGGCATTAATTGTTCTTTGGATATAGAGAATGAGGGATTTGTTCACTGTGAAAATAAACGAGATAATTCACCTATCAGAACTGAGGCTATCCACAGCAAAAAAACCTGAGCAGTGCAAATGTATTAGCATGCCTTTTATCACTGGAGTGGTACAAGAAGTATGCAAACATTTGGATGTCAATCCTGGGATTGTGATGAGGCATTGGCATCCCAACTTTCAAGTCCAGAGTTGTGCTCTTCTGGTAAAAGGTACTGAATGAAATTTGGAGTTGTGTTTGGGATTGACTGTTACCAGAAAGCAGCTAGAGTTCATTACATATCAGATATTAAAGAATTTACATTTTATTGGCTGTCTCACAGTGTTAATTTTTAACATCTGCCAGGGTTAGAGCTTTGTTTTGTTAAATAAACAGGTTAGGAGACATCAGCTCATACAGATCATACAAAAGCTGGGATCAGCACTGGGATTTTACAGGTCAATCCATCCTGATTTTGCAGTCTCAGATAAACAAAATTGTATTAACAGTATGAGAAATTAGTACTACTATTTGCTGATATTGCAGGCCACAGTATTTTTCATCCCTCTGAAAAAAATCAGAGGGTCTTTCAGAACAAGCCTAGTCACAGAGCCACCATTAAAACATCCTCCTGAGAAAGAGGCTGGTTTGCTTTGCATTGTTATTTTCTGCTAAGTAACTTGGTACTTTGCTTCCTTATAAAAGTCACTGCATTTTTAGATATATTGATGCTGCTTTTTCAATTAAATGATCTCAGCACTTCATCACTGCATTTCTCAGAGGTCAGGACTGACAACAAGGTATTTTGTTGTAAGTGCTTTGCAAAAGTAGTGGAAAGGCAAAAAATCCCCAGTTGGGTTCACTGACAGTATTAGTGCCTCTGTTTCAAGTACAAATTGTTTATAATCCATCTGTGCCACTAGTGTCAAGGAATTGTTTCATAAGGACTAGTTTAAGGACACGATATTGGGAGATGCCTGAGCAGAATGTCAGAGGATAAAAATTTAAAGGAAATGTAAACACGACTGCTTGGGTGAACTCCTCTCCCTCTCCCTCTCCCTCTCCCTCTCCCTCTCCCTCTCCCTCTCCCTCTCCCTCTCCCTCTCCCTCTCCCTCTCCCTCTCCCTCTCCCTCTCCCTTTCAGTAGTATTGAGAGAATGGGATTTCTTGACTTTATCATACAGTTTTTCTGAGAACTGAACAATTCTTTCTCTCTGATGGAAAGGGGAAAAAAATACATAATGTCATTAAACAGAAGGGTAAAGTTTTCTCCTGTTGCTCCTGTATGAATATGGAGCAAGAACCTTTCCCAATGTGCTAGGTAACTGAAGTTTACTGGTGGTGTCTGAATTAATCCCTGTAAAAGCCACATGATGCTTCTTAGGAACAGTTTTTACTTTACTTGTAAGCTTAAAATATCTATTTTTCTATGCTTAGGTGATAAATTTGTAATTTCAATTTTACAGGGTCGAGCTTCCCATTTTGTAGCTGACAATGGTGTTGTGGTGTTTTTTAGTGTCTATGAATGTAATAAAGAAAAAACATATATAAGGGGCAGAAAAAATAATACACCCTCCCCAGGAACCAGTGAAGTTTCCTTTCTTAGGAGGGAAGCTCTAGTTATTTCCAGTTATGTCAAAGGGAATTTTGCTCTGTTATCTTTCAGCACATATTAAGATTCCTAGTTCTAAAGTGTTTCTGCTGGATCACATTAGGCTGATTAGATGGCACTTAAGCTCACTGCTCTTTCTGAGCTGTTGTACCATATTTTTTCTCCTTTCTTTATACTCCTTAGTGTCATATTAATTTTCACCATTTTCTAATTTTTGGTGGTTCGTCTCAGAGTGCCCTGGAGAAAATATAGACCAAATTGTGGGTACTATAGATAATTTAAGGAACTTGAACTTGATGATTAAACCTGCATGGCTTCTTACATGAAATGATATAAAAAGGCTTGATACAGTAATTTTGGAAAATACAGTTAATGCTCCTGGATCTCTTGAGAACAGGGAAGAGAAGTGACCAAAGAGGGAGTTTGAGAATCCTGTGAGGGTTTGTGTAGAGGACTGAAAACTGGCTGAGGAGAGAAAACTTGAACAGAGGATAGCTGAGAGGCAGGCCAGCTGGGAGGGATAAAGGGCTTGAAACTGGACAGGCAACAGGCAGTAACAAAAGTGCCCAGTGAGGAGAGTATGTTTAGATCCAGCTTATCACCATTTCCCTCTCCGTCTAGGAGGCAGAGAGAGAGAAGAGCTGCACTGCTGATTTTTGTATCATCAGACTTCTGATTGCAGCCTCTGCTTCCTTACAGCTCTGAGAAATGCTCAGAAGTTCTCAGAAGTTTTCTAGCTTGTTTCTCAAAGTGAGCTGAGGTGTAGGTAGCCTAGCAGACCACAGTGCTGGTGGGCCCACAATGCAGCGTGGACCTTTTCATGGGCCCTGTTGAACGGGAGAGACCTCACAGGAAAGAAATCTCCTAGAGCTGTCCCTGATACACGACTGAGGGCTGTTTGCTGACTCTACTTCAGATATATGGTTCTTCATGTGTTTTACTGCTTTTAAGAGCTGTGTATCCCTGGTCCACTTGTGTTGAACAGACCACTGAACAGATCTCTTCACTGGTAATACCTGACAGATGTCTGAACTTTGCTGCTGCAATAAAAACAGAAACATGCATAAGGGACTTCTGCACCTCCCCTCTGAATGGCACCTATGAGATACTCTATAAAAGGACCAGCTGCCAGTCTGCCAGAGGAAAAAAGCTGTAGCTTGGAGCTACTACAATTAATTCCCTTTCTAACTTGTAGCTAGACTGCAGATGTATTGCAAGAAAGCCCAGACTAGAATCACTCTCAGAAGATTAGGTTATTGGGAGGGCAGTCAGAGTGTGCATGGCCAGGGACAGGGAAATTTGTGTTCTGTGCTTTACAGCCTTATATATTACAACATTAAAAAGAAAAAAAAAGGAAGAAAGTCCTTTGACTGGCTGGTACAATACTAATCTCCCAGTGAGGAAGCAGACTTGTTTTTTTTTAATGACATAAAGCTGTGCCTTAATCAAAGTTAAAAAAAATGCAATTTTATTTTTAAAGTAAGCTTTCAAAATTTCCCAGTACAAAAGAAAAGGAAAGAAAGCCAAGGCTCTTCCCCCCCCTTTCTCTGTATCATTAAAATAAAGGCACTTTCTGCCAACATTGAAATGAAGGGAACATTGACAGTATTCAACAAATGGGCAGACTTGAATCAAAACTTAAGTCATAAAACCTGAAAGCATGGAAGAATTGTACTTCAAAATGTAGCTTTTTAGTTTTAATTAACAGTTAATTAAGCTGATAGTTAAACAAGGCCTTGTCATGCTGTGCAAGAGAAAGAGGTGATATTAAAGCTGCTGTAATAAATTTTAAGAAAGGATGTCTAAATCTCACAGTGTGAAACGTTAACCTTCAGAATGTTAGCACAGCTTTTGTTGCACAGGCTGAAAGGTTAAAAACTGTGGGGAAAGCTTCTCCTTGACACTAAGAAACACCTGTTCTCAAAAGATGGAATTTAGTGCATTGCTGGAAGAGATTTGACATTTCTGGTAAACAGTAGCCTTGCTCAAATAAAGGAGAGGACACAATAATCTAAATAGATGGATTTTTTTTTTGCAGCTCTCCTCAGTCATGTGCCTCTGTGGGAAGGAGAGGGGAAAAAACCCATTCCTAAGAGCCACATCACCATCAGAAGATATCCTTACCTGAGACAGGTCCTCGCAGAGATGCTTTTTACTAATTACATCCCTTCTGAGGGAATCTTAGATTTACAGAAACTGGATTACTACTGAGTATTTTGCGTGATTCAAGTAAAAAGTCAGTTTGGTCAAGTGGATAAACCAGCAAAGACTCAAAACAAAAATTTGTGAAAGAAATTTGTCCTTGTAAATATGACTGAAGTGTAATTTAGACTGATGAGTGTTCACTTTGATATTTGTTCACAGTGCTGTGGCATGTCTTGTCAATGCAAAGAATGGGATTAATACGTTAGGACCACAGCCATCAAAAATGGATGGGCAATCAAATCCTAAGAGGATGAAAAGTCAGACGAGCTATGATCTGGGTCAAAAAAATGATGACCAAAGCCTCATTTCCAACAGAACTCCTCTCCTCCTCCTTCTCCCTCCGCTCCTCAGTATTTATACACATGGTTTCCAAACAAAGGAGGTGGGAATGAAGATCTATATGAACTGAACAGGCTTCAATTTCTGTTTAATTTCAGATGAGCCACTGAAAGTGTGGTGAAATAATAGATGATTTGAAAGTTCTTATCTCAGAAAAACAGTAGTTTTTTTGTCTTAAAACTTATATTTTGTGCTCGGACACTTCATCATTCAAGTCATTGGAGTGTCTGCATGCCTCTGATCAGGATGAGGCAGATGTTTGGTGATTGCTGTAATGGTATGTCTCTTCTTCAGTGAAAATATTTCCTTTGATTTGTGGTGCAGTAAATAGCTTATCAATGCCTGGCACAAAATTGTTATCTTTATCTCTTTGTAGATGTGTGTCCCCTCTAAGACTAATGGATATTTCAAATCAGTGATTGCTAACATAGGTTGACAAAATAAACTGAATATCGTAACAAAAACTGATTGCTGCTAGCCAGGATGCTACAGCATTACTCACCTTTGCTTTCTGATGTTTTAATGCCACTTTCAATGATAGAAAATGAGGAATGGCAGAAGAAAATGCATTCCAACCAACAAAGTGGCTGTGGTTTTCTGATACCAATATTAACAGCTGTGCTCAGACCGTTAATATCATATTTGTTCACAGCTCCATGGTGGTAGAGCAGTCAAGGCATTTCCTGTTCTTTTTTAAAGTGACAAATGCAGATTTTCAAATCATCCTGGAACACTGTCTTTTCAAAGATGACTGCTATACCTCTTTTCAGTAATAATGTGTTATAAGAAACTGAAATTGGATTTTCTCTGGATTTGAACCTTTCAATTGGTTATAAGCTCTGTTTGAAGAGTCATATATGGGATTTCATGTGTTGATTTGTTGGAGTATAATTTAAAAATGCTATCTAATTACTCTTTTTTTTCCCCCCCCATCTGGACATCTATCACTTTGCTGTGTATCCACTTACCAGTTTTCATAGACTTGCAAGAGTTTATGAATCTTTGATATGTCTTTGTTGATCTCAAAAGTACTTGAAAAATATCATGGGGAAGACATTAGGCACAAATCTAACAAATGACTAAAATTCTTGGAAACCAGACAAAAAAGACTGCATCCTTGTAAGGTCTCACCCCATGTCTCTCTGGCTTCTGTATCTTCTCTTTCACCAAGAATAATGTAAATGTTTGTCTGAGGTTTTATTTCTTTTTTTTTTGTGGATTTTTTTCCCCTCAGTAAAAGGATGTGTATTGTGATGGGTGATAGCAGTGGCAGCAGCAAGCCAGAAAGTTTCCTTTTTTAGGCATGTGCAGAGAGAGGGCAGCCTGCCAGACTTGTGAGCAGCACCTTCTGAGCATCTACTCCAAGACTGTGTACACCTGTGGTGAAAGAGGTTGCATACACATAATAATGAAATAGTACCTTTATTATCTACTGTCTCAAAGCTACAGAGCCATTTACTAGGGAGTCATATGACCAGGGACCAAACAGGCAAACTGATCCATGACAAAATTATTAAAATTAGAAGCTAAGCTTTTATGCTTATTTTAGCTAATGGTGTACAGGGCCTGGAGGTGGTTAATCAGGAGTTGGCAGAATGTTAAATAATCTTGCTTTCCTTCTGTGTTTTTTGTTCAGGAACTGTTATGCACATCCTGCAGTCAGCAGACAAACTGTGTTTCCTGTGTTAGTCAGGGAGGCATTTTGACCTGTCTTATTGAGTAATTTGGAGATGTAAGGTTTTTTTCTTTTTCCTTTTGTGATAGTCCTGAGAAGCAACATGGGCTTTGATTGTCCTACCTAAAAGAATCAAAGATTTCATATTCTCACAAACAAGTTGCTTGAAGATTCTTAGCACGATGAGGATAACTTTGGTCTGTTTTGTGCCTTTACTTCATCTGTTGGGTTGTTTTATTGTATGTCCAGTTAAGTTCCTGTTTCAGAGTAGCTTATCTATAATACAGTAACATTTAGCTTTTCACTTCTCTTTCATATATAGTCATTTGGGAAGTGCCTTCTGTGTTATGTTTTTGGAAAAGTTTGTAGGAAGTGTTCTACCCAGTAATCAGCACACCTTTCTTCCAAAGTTTAATTAAAGTATTTGATCTTCTGTGCATGAAGCTTTGCTTCCCCAGAAAAGTTTCAGACTCTCCGAGTGTGAATTGTGATCCATTATTGGATACTAATTCTTCTGGGCTCCGCTCTGCGGGAAGGGGTGGACAGGAAAGTAATTACAGTGGCAAGTGTTACTTGTGACGTAAATGCTGTTTCTGGCCATTTATTGAAGCAATCTCTCAGCATGATGGCACAGCAGAAGTCAATGGTGCATGAACAAATAGGTCTTTGATATCAGTAGCAAACCTTCCCCACAATGAATCACATGAAGGGACAGGCTGCAATGGTGATGCCAAGGCTCTGCTGCTTTGCCAGGAGACTGATGATAGGGGTCCTAGAGCTGCTCTTTTGTTCTGACAATCCCTTGACGTGAATTGTAATCCAGATGGAGAAATTATCACTGTATATTTGTAAATTCTCTAGAATAACAAATCTCTGACCAACTTGAACCACAGCTTTCTGATGGGGAAGAGTTATAGAATAGCTGGAACAGTAGCTAGGTAGAGGTGGAAAAGGGGGTTTGGAACTAGCACATCTTGTGGTTAAGATGTGTCATTTTTGTAGGACTGGCCTTATTAAACTAAGAATACTTAATGGCTCTATAAATTACAGCACTAAGACATAAATCTGTAACCCTATAGTTTGTGCTTTTCTCTGTCTAAAATGGAATGCTCTTCTCCGTTTCTTCAAGTGGTCAGGGTTCAAATACAATGGTATTTTCAGTGTCCTGTACATTTTCACAAGTTTTGCAGCAGCCCACATTCATGGATGGAGGCAGTGGCAGTCACAATAGTGTGCAATAACATAAATGCCTGGCTGTTTGCAAATCAACATTTCACTGCCTCAAGTCTTTGCAGTTCCACAAAGTTTTGCTCTAAATAATTGTGCAGCAGATACACAGTTAAGATGTACAGTTAAAAAAATATACCGTGTTTTTTTAGGCCAGAACATATTCGTGGTCATGGTGGGGACAAACCCTTGTATTTGTTCATTCTGAATTTTACTCTTATTGAAGACAATAAGCACAAACCCAGAGAATTCTGCCAACATGAAGTTGACAGAAAGCTCAGTTGACTGACAAAGCTCAGTTTCCACCTAACCTTGCCCAGGTGCTGTAACACAGCACAAAGGCAAAGCTAAGGTAGTACTACAGGGTTTAAGAAACCTTTCCCAATTAAACACCATTATTTTGATGTCAGACTTTAGACTGATTATTGGGAAACATGGCTGTGATTCTTTAAAAAGCTTTGGGTGTGGAATTAAATCTGTAGCATACTCACTTGAAGTGACAAATCTATCAAGTGAGCTAATTGCTGTGGAGATCTGTCTGTTCTTGCACAACCCGATGTAGCAGTCTGCTGGGGTAAATGATGTCTTTGTGTAGTTTGCAAATATGACTTCTGATTTTTTTAATGTAAATATTTCTGTTTTGTGAATCACACAGAAGACTGGATTTTGCTTCTGTGAACAAACCCTTTACATGGCAATGTTTTCTCCAGTGCTGTCTGTTACAGTCACTGACATTAGTCTGCTACAGTAGCGTAAAGTGCTGCTAGGATATTACAGCAAGTAGGTATTTCCATGTTACCCATAACTATGCACTATATGAAATACAGAAAGTGTAATATCTGGGTAAAAACTATATGCTTGCACCAACCAAGCAGAGAAATTGGTTCCCCAGATCACTCACTGCATATAGTGGAGGGTCAGCAAGTGGCAAACCTTGAAAGCATTGCAAGTAAATGAATTCAGGTGATGGAGAGACCACAACTGCTGTTTGACATTAATTTATCACCTGTGTCTGTCCTTCTGATGTAGCAGAAATATAATTTCCTAACACAATGTATATTGGAATATTTATGTATAAATTTTAGAGGCATCCCTGGAGCAGTGATTTTATTTACCTGTTTTTACACAAAGCAACACACCATACTCAGCAAAATGCTCAATTTTTCTGCAGTGTTTATACCCAAATTTCTTTGCATTATCTCCAGGGTCATATGCAGTGTGTTGTGCAGACTAGAGTAACTGATTTTCCCTGCATTGTTGCAGTTTGCAGAACCCATGGTTTGATTTTTACACTGTTGTAATTTTCCATAGAGTTCTTTACCCCATATTCTGTCTGGCTGCCTAGTTTGAGCAATGCCTTATATCCCATGACTTAGCACTCTTTCACTATTGCTAACTCCATCTGAGCACCAATGATTTTAGACTTCTGTGACTACGCAATTTTCAAGTTGTAGTTTGAAGCTAGATTTTGAAGCATTTATTTACTATCACTGTCACACACAAGATTTTCAAGCTTGTGTGTGACAGTGATATTAACAATTCAGCAAGCTAATTTTGCTAATTTACTCACTTTATCCTTATGCTGATGTAACTCATTGTACGCAGGTATAATATTTGCCCTGCAAATGAAATGTCCTTATATGTACATATAGGTATCATGTGCATGCATGTTGTGTGTACATAACATCAGCAAGGGGACATACATGCAGCATATACTGAGCTTTGGCTTCAAAAGTTCAAGAGTTTAAAGCATGTTGGGGCATTTTTACTTCCTCAGAAAGATGAGAGCCATTAATTTCAGTTACATTGCTTTCCAAGGTTCCAGCTCCATGAGTAGAAAGAAATTGCAGGTTCTCTAAATTTGCAGAAATGATCCAGAGAAGTGGATGGACAGAGGTAGACCAGAGCCTCGGACAAAAAGATAGTCTACAAAACTCCATTTCTGAATCCCTTCTCACGGAACATATCACTTAATGCTTCACCAGGTCTGAAGTATCCCATAATAACTGGAATTACCCATAGTACTGTTCTGAGATTCCTTCTCTCTGCTTCAAGACAAAGTTAAACTGAAAGCTCACTGTTGGAAATAAACCACATTGATAACATTTTACACTGATCTCTAAAATTGGAGTGAGGGGGACAGAAGAAGCCAATGCAAACAGATATGTTCATATTAAAATAAATATGATTTCTACTTGATTAATAGGCTTCTAGTTTTGGAAAAAAAGCTTCCAAAGTTAGTTTTTCAAAGTACTTGTCAACTTGCATATAAAATGTTGCACAAATGCATTAATAGATCCAGCACAATTTTGTGAGAAACCTCTCATTTCATGAAGATGAAGGATACCTTCATCTTACAGAGTATATGCCAAGGGAGATTCTTATGTATGTTTCACCTGAATGTGGCTTCTTATAATCACTGTTAATTTACCAAGATTTGAAGACAAAAGAATGCTATAAATCCATTCTGAAGGGAAAAAACTCACTAGGTTGAAGAACTACATTGGTCACAATTCTTTATGCTTTTACTCTGTAGAAGAAAAGGGTATGGAGAATGTGTTTTTAAGATTTGTTTTATGGATCGTTCCTCTGCTGTGATTTTGGTTGGTAAGAAATTCCATTAATTTCTCTTAAGTCAAGTATGTTTTTGCCTGTGAGGGAAATTGGTGAATGATCTCTCCATGCCCTTAAGTCATGAGCTTTTTGTTGTATTATCTCTCCCCTGTCCTGCTGAGGAGGGGAGTGATGGAGCGGCTCCAGTGGGCACCTGGTGTCCAGCCCTGCTCAAACCATCACACCATGACACTTTTGGTCTGGCTGAAATCTTTTCCAGTGTTTAAACCTGACAATTCCAAACTGGCTGTAAGACCTGTAATCCTAGAAAGGTAGGGATGGGCCAGCCTTGTTCCAGTGGTTGTGTGGGGATCCTGACCAGAAGCCAAACAAAACACTACTGTACACTTATTTTTCCTAACATCAAAATAAACACTTTAAACAAGCAAAGTCTGTTAGCAATTTGGTATCTTTCACAAGCTCAGCCTCCTTTTTGTCCCTGAATAGGACAATGCATGTAGAAAAACTTTAAAAAGCAGGTCCACTGACCATGCCATTTTTAAGGTATGCCACATAGTTTACATATTCCCCTAAACCATACATAGTGGTTTGTTTCATGTTGCATTGGGTAGGCTGTTCTGTGGATTGAACTTTCACTCAGGTTTATATCACTTCTGCAGTAACTGCTTCATCATGGTTACATTGTTACCATTACAATTTAACCTCAGGTAAAAAAGAAATAAAAATCTCATAATTCTGTACAATTTTTCTGCCTAATAAATCTGGTGATCTTTATATTTTCTACCTCAGATAATACAAAGTCAGTTCCTATTTTCCAATAATACAGACTGAGATCATGCATTCTCAAAAGTAACTGTCTCATGGATCCTCCTGCCTCTAATTAATTTTTCAGTGCAAGTAGAAAAACTGGTAATAATTAAGGGGGGGAACTACCATTTGGACTTTTCTGCCTCTATGTACAGAGCATGAATGAAATCAACACTTCCTACTAGGAAAGTTCATGTTCAGAGGTGGGTAAAGGGCTGGATCCAGAACAGCAGGGTGCAGTGTCCTGAATGTCACGGTGTGGACAGGCTGCTTTCCAGCTGAAAATGCCAGAGCAATGGTTAATCCAGAGTCCTTTGTCAGACTCTGGATGTCCTCAGTGCATACATCAGGTGAATATCTGACCTTGGTGAAATTGGTTTCCTTTTCATAAGTAATCCTTATCAAATAAGAAAACTCTTGTCCTACAGCAGTGCAATGCTTTGGAATATCAGGACTAGAAAAAATTCACTCAGAACTGCATATTGAGAGCTGTGCAGAATTTGTAGTGAGGAACTCAAGCCTACCTTTGTAAGCTAGCTAGATACCTACCCAACAACTTCAAGCTGGAAGATCTCATCTTTGGAGGAACTGTTCCTACTCCAATTGAAGTCTGTGAAGCTTTTTGTAGTGACTTCATTGAAAACAGAATTTCTCTCTCCTTCTTTCACTAATTTGTCAACACTGAAAAAGTTTAGTGTTCATGCTAATTGACAGCAGAGTTTTGCCAAAAAGCTATGAAAAGTAGAATAGTGGGTTGTAAAAAGGAACCAACATAAATGCTAAATGTGGTTAATCTGGAAAAGTGTCTGAGAAAAGTGAAAACAATTACCATTAATAGTTGATTTTAGAATCTCATTAACTAACCATAAATTAATTTGGAACTCCTTAATAAAGTAAGGTAGGGAAGTAATGTAATCAATAAGGTTTTATTCTGATCTTATTTGTATCTTTGGAAATAATAGTGCTAGCTCTAGTGAAACCAATTAAATGATAATAGCCAAATCGGGAGCACCCCTTGTTCAATTAACAACAATTTAATTTGTATAAAGTGCCTCAGGAATGTGATGTGGTTAACCCTGACTTATGTCACCTGAGTACCTAATCCAAAAGTTTTATGGTTAAATTGATGTTGACTGTCACAGAACTGATGCAACATTGACAGTTTAGAGTTACCTGACAAATGATTCTCCTTTGAATCATTTCTGATGTTTTCCTATACATTGCTATGCAAGGACTCACCCTTCAGAGAAAAGACTCTGGTCAGAGTGTGCAAACTATCAAAGTTTAGAAGTAGATGAAATGGTAAGAATTGATCAGATTTATTTTTTACTACATTTTCATTACCACCTTACCATTCCTCACCACTTCAGATGTAAATTATCTCCAGGGAGTTTTTACACTGCTTTGAAGGGCAATACTGTAATATTAAAAAATGGAAAACATCAAGAAATGAACTGCAGCAGTGTTTATATATTCTGAACACAGATAATGACCAAAATACCTCTAGATATGGTTTGTTAAGGTGACTGAGGAAAAAACACCAACCAACTTTTTTTAATAAGTCAGTGGAGTTAAAAAATGTGCTCAGCAGTAGTTAAGTCTCAGAGAGAGAAGGAACATACCCATTTTCTAAGGAACAGTTTCCTCTGAGCCTAATTTGGGGTGTTATGACAGCAAGCACTTTCTTACTCAGATCTGCTGCCTCCAAGGTTTCTGTGCAAGCCCCGTGCTGGTTCTCTGTGACTGCAGACCCCAGAGCACACTTCACTGAGGCCACTCCACTATATTGCTTAACATATTTGTGTAGCAATGGATGCATTAAACATAAGGATGGGAGCAATCTGCAGAGTATTTATTGACAGAAGTAATCTAGAAAGATTGTTACTCCCTCTGATTGCTGCTTATTTTTTGCTTTCACAGACAATGGTCTTTGATGAGGGTGTACATTGTTCAGAGGGACCATCTGAATCTGTTCCTCAACATCAGCTGCAGAATAGTTGAAGTCTGTGAATTTGTAATGTTTTCCCAGTTTTTATGTTTCTGCGGGAGATACTGTATTGTCATACACAGTCTTTTTCTAGTAATTATCCATCTTCTATTAGAAGATAGATAGATATCATCTATCTATTCCCCCAGTTACTTGTTTTACTCTGTCCTTGAGCAGAACTAAACCATTGAAGAGTGCTGAAGCTTATTAATTTATTACCATATAATTCTCATACATGTATTTGTGCTATGCTACCATTTCTTTGCTATGATTTGGAAATTTGGCATTACTGAAGTCTTCTACTATTGAGTCCATATTATTCTTCAAACTCAATTTTAGAAATCTCTGTTCTATAAAATAAAATCAAAAATACTTGAAGCTGAACTACAGTAAAAAATCAAAAATAAAAAATATACTTCAACAGTCTGCAAATAAAAAATAGTGGAGCTCTGTGTCTTTAATGTATTGAGTCAGTTAGCTTCCTTTTTAACTTGCAAGGTCCAGTCACTTTTTCTTTTCAAATACACTTACTCAAACCCAGCTGTGTGCATCGCTCTTTTGTATTCCACTAAAACCAAGCACGCAATTCTGAAGTGGAAAATGTAGGTAGCAATGTGTAATATTATTGCACACATGGTAGTACTACTGGAAAATGAAAAATAAGAATCATAGCTTTCATTAATGATTTATAGGAAGCTATAGTGTTATAACTGTGTATTTGTAATAGGAACAAGAAGCATGCTGCTGGTCTCTTAAAATTACAGTTTAAAATTATTCCTTATTCATGTATAATTTCTTCAATTCTTATGTATAATCCAGAAATTGCAACAAATCTGTACGTTCCAAAAAAACTGATTGTGAGTCTTTGACAGGAAAAATCTGTTTCTGCACTTTAATATTGTGTGTCAAGGTGTGTGTGGAATTATCTGTGAGCTGAGCCTGTTTTGTCATTGGGACAATTCAGTAGGATCACAAGATCCTGGTGCAGCTGAAGTTTTATTCACTGGTCCTTTACTTCTCACTCAGGGGTGGGTTTATGTAAGGAAATTTTGCTCTGTGAAGTGGTGCATCTTCCACAGCAATGCAGTGTTTTGTTGTTTAGTGCAATTTGCACATTCCAAGAAAGAATTCTCTAACAACCAGCACCGCTTGACGTTGTTCAGTGAGATGTGTTCCCAGACACTTGGAAGAATCGCTGGATTTCAGGATTGCTGTGGAAATGTTGCAGTATAACATAACTCTAACCATATCTCCAAAGATTTTTGTGTGCTTGTGATGACTGTATTGTGATAGAACAACAACGACAAATCAAAGACTGTGTTAAATAGCTTTTTTTGTGAAGAGAGACGATGGCTTTAATTTTTAATTGACATGTATTTAAAGGACACAGCATGTGAAATAGTCATGTATAACTATGTTGGTTCACTGAAGTGCTGTTTACAAAGTCACAGCTTGTTTTTCATTACATACCTACAAAAAATATGTGCAAAAATGTTCTTTTTTTTTTTTTTTCTTTTCTGTAAAGATAAGAAGGAAGTTTTAATTTCCCAAATTATACATTTCAAATGTATATACAGAGCAGGCAAATAATATATTTTGGTTCTTTTTAGTCATCTAAATCTAAGGCTGACTGATGTACAAATTAAGTGTTTGGAAGAAAAATTCTTTGTTTAGCATGGAGTAATTTATTAGATTAAAAGGAGAGTATTTTTCTTCCAGTGTATTTATAGAACAGAAAAAACCCTAATCATACTCCATTTCAGGCTTTTTAAAATGTTAATGTAATAGATATGTATGATAGCTCTTACAATCTTTAAAAGAGGAGTTATTAAAATGAAATTAGAAATCTGGATGAATGGTATGAGGCTAAGATGAGGAACTCTTCTAATGGATTTTGGTATTGGATTTCTAATAGTAAAATTTTAATGATTAAAGGGTTTTTAAAGAACTAGTTCTTTATAAAAGTCAAAAGTTCAAATAAGACAGAATTACCTTCATGTGCTTGATTTTAAATGAAGAACAATGAAATGTGTACACATTCTATTTCATGTGTTAAATGTGATATTGTAAGTCAGTGAAAGGCTAAAAGGGAAATTGTCTAAACTTTGATTTTAACATGGGGGTCAAATTATACTGTGATGCTGCAGAAACTCAAACTCATTCCAGAAAGGCACAATAATGAATAAATGCTTTGACCAAGATAGTAATACATGTTATAGGAAAAATTAAGAAATAATCTTCAAATAATAAATAATTATAAAATCTAATGCATTTTTATGTACTAAGATTAATTAATTTGTTTCAATAGTCTCTAGCATTTTAAAATTTTATTTACATTAAAAAACTTTGTCAAAGTCTTGATGTACTTGCAAAAACAATACTTCAGGGATATTAGGAGAAAAAGGATTGATAGATGCCTTACAGGACTTACTTCAGCACTGGGATTCACCCACAGCTTTACTAGAATGACAATCTTCTCTACCATTAAAGCCTGCTGGAAGTGTTTAGCTCTTAATGAAGGAGAGAACTTAAATCTTTATATAGAAAATCAGCTGTGTGGTGTCTCCTTATCGCCACAGGTAAAGATCCTGAATATGAAGTATCTTAAAACTCAGAGCACTGGAACTGCTGGAGAAGTGTTATGATACTTCCTGAATAATGTCTTATGTGCAGCTTGGGCAGAACATGAGTGAGAGATAAATCAGTATCTGTCAGCTGAGGCTGCTGAACAAATTGATAAGTTCTCCCATCAAGATTGTCATTTTTGGAAAGAGTACTGATGGTCTATTGATCCTTAAGAAAAGAATAATGTTCTGTAAGAAACAGTCAATATACTCTTGGTGTCTGTGTGCTTGTGTTGATAGTCTCAGTAAAAAGGAAAGGTTCATGCAACTTGAACTGTGTAGCACTTGGCATGACAACAACTCTGCAACCAGCATGGTTTCCTTGGGAAGCACAGGTGTGCAGTGAGTCTGCAAGTCAATGTGTTTGTGAGAAATGCCTGAACAAGGTCTGAACTAACTGCAAGCAATTGTGCTGTCTTTAAAGATGAACCAGGGTACATATAACTGGCCATTAGGGGTTTTTTTAATGAGCCTTAATGTCTTAAAGATTTTATATACATTTAACTTATGGTGTGTTGAAAATTTCTGTAGGCTAAATAAATCTAAATATGCTTTTCCAGCAGCTGCCACTTAATGGTATAGTCTAACAGGTACTTCAACATAATTTTGAGATTCACACTTTTATAAATGCAGAGCTGGAAGGCAATACTGACTTACATTCACACTGTGATGAAAACTAGTCTTGTTACTGTGGTTTAAGACATCATCATCATTGTAGGAAATAGTCTGTTGTAGTAAGGCATGATCCATATGTGAGCTGAAGCTTGGGTGACATGCAGTTAAAGATATGTATTGTGACTGGTACCAGGTGCACAGGTAAAGGAACCTCCTGCACAAAAAAGGACTTAGTGAGGCCTCTATGGGTGTGTTAGACTATAGCATGTGTACATGGCTGGAGAAAGGGACATTCATTGCTGTCTGCTCAAATACTCTGCACTTGTTCTTCAGAACTGGAGCCCACTAGCTGGACAGTTTTGTCTAAAAGATTTGGATGAATACTCTGCACTCTGTTCTTCAGAAAAGGTGACTTGCTATCACCCCCCACATACAAATCATTATGTTTTGATTTGTCTTCCCTTTTAGGTGAAATAAACCTCTTCTAACTGTTAGTCTTCAGCACAAATCACAATCAGTTAATTTTGAATGAGAAACAGGAACTCCCTGTGAAACTTACCCCAGTGGGGTTTTTTCCTCTCCTGTATAATGTTCGTTCTCTTTAATAAAGTTCAAAATATAAAACATCCTTGGAGAAATATATTGCTTACACTAATCTCTTCCCTCTAAGGGTATTAGAGGGAAGGTATTAGGGCAGGTACCCTGCCAGTGTGTGCACTAAGGATTCTCCCCAGGAGTGCTATGGGAAAAGAGACTGTGATAGGATGTCTTAGGAGCTCTATTTCACCACCAGCTCATTATTCGTTTCCTGCATGGTCCCTTTCTGACTTCCACATTCCTCTGGGCCCTCTGATGAGTGGCACAGGTTTATGCTTCATTTCTCCAATGCTTTTTCTGGTCTCTCCTCTCCTCTCCTCTCCTCTCCTCTCCTCTCCTCTCCTCTCCTCTCCTCTCCTCTCCTCTCCTCTCCTCTCCTCTCCTCTCCTCTCCTCTCCTCTCCTCTCCTCTCCTCTCCTCTCCTCTCCTCTCCTCTCCTCTCCTCTCCTCTCCTCTCCTCTCCTCTCCTCTCCTCTCCTCTCCTCTCCTCTCCTCTCCTCTCCTCTCCTCTCCTCTCCTCTCCTCTCCTCTCCTCTCCTCTCCTCTCCTCTCCTCTCCTCTCCTCTCCTCTCCTCTCCTCTCCTCTCCTCTCCTCTCCTCTCCTCTCCTCTCCTCTCCTCTCCTCTCCTCTCCTCTCCTCTCCTCTCCTCTCCTCTCCTCTCCTCTCCTCTCCTCTCCTCTCCTCTCCTCTCCTCTCCTCTCCTCTCCTCTCCTCTCCTCTCCTCTCCTCTCCTCTCCTCTCCTCTCCTCTCCTCTCCTCTCCTCTCCTCTCCTCTCCTCTCCTCTCCTCTCCTCTCCTCTCCTCTCCTCTCCTCTCCTCTCCTCTCCTCTCCTCTCCTCTCCTCTCCTCTCCTCTCCTCTCCTCTCCTCTCCTCTCCTCTCCTCTCCTCTCCTCTCCTCTCCTCTCCTCTCCTCTCCTCTCCTCCCCTCCCCTCCCCTCCCCTCCCCTCCCCTCCCCTCCCCTTCTTTGTTTTTTCTTTTCTTTTTTTCCCACTCCTTAAATTCTAAACTCTTGGTTTCTTACAATATGATTGTCCAGTGTGTTGATTCTGAGCTGATGAAGGAGAATCTTGATAGTATTTTGACTGAGATAATTGAAACTTGGCTGTTATAAGTGCATACTTATTTAATGTGCTGGATTGGGACTTTATAATATTTTTCATTATAAGGAGGCTTCTCTTGTTTCCACTGAACCATTACCTTTACTATTCGTTTTGAATGTTGGAAGGGATCTTTGGGAAAATGTATTTCTTGTACAGAGCAGAGCATGTTGTTTCATCTGTATTGTCAACAGCATGTTTTGGAAAGGCATTGGACCTTGATATATGGAATTGAAATGACCTATAAAATAGGTTGTTTTGTTAACGATCTGTTAAAATAATTTGTTACCTCTGTCTACATTCTGCCATGCCTTTTTGTAGAAGATTCAAGCAAGCCTTCTTCTTAACAGGTCTGTTCTGAGCTCCTTTCTATGCAAATACTGTGTCTTCATGCAAGACTGTGATCTCATCATGCTTCTAAATTTCTCAGAGAAAAATGAAACATTCAAAGCTTCTGCCTGCTGTTCACTTTTCAAATAAGATTTACAGTCTTTAAATCATTCTTTTGTGTCTTGCCAGAGTCTTAAACTCTTTTTCAACCTCTCCCTTAAAAATTGGAAATCCAGACTGGACATAATGTCTCAACAGCATGAGCTTGGTTGAACAAGCAAGACTAATGCTGTAATTTACTTAATAAATGGTTAGGCTTTAGAATCAAACATCTTAAGAGACTGAACCGTACATGATTTTCTCAGTGTGATCTGTATGCCTTTGTTATCAGTCAATGTTGATAATATCTTTTGTTGCTGGAATTCTCCATGCAGAAGCATTAAATCTTTCTGGTGTTTAATAAAAAAAAAAATAAATGCTTTTTTAAAACTGTGCACCTAAATTACTTAGCTTCTCCCACGCCTCTAGCTACCTGTGCTTCTGCCTTTCTTTATTTAAAGCTAATTCCTTTTGTTAAGTATTCAGGAACAATGAATTACTGTAGGAGGTACTTGCAAACTGCTGTTTAACTTAGCAGGAAACGAGGTGAAGAAAAAATACTGGAAACAGTGTCAGGAGTGTTTAAGAAAGGCTGAAACTTGGACATCAAGCTGCAGAGAGGCAAATCAGTCCCTCACAGGAACTGAGCACTAGCAGGTACTTAAGTAGCTGGGTGTGCTGGGGAGGGGGTTTTCACAAGTATTTAATGTTAGGACAGTAGTAGACAAACAGAAATCTATAGATTTGTTCCAGGGCAGCAGTTCTTTTTCCCCTTTGAATGCATGCTCCAAAAAGACAGCACATTTACTTCTTCTGTTGGCTACTGTATTTAAAATAGTGCATTAATCTCAAGCTCTGTCTGATTGCTGAGTAAGTCATGAACTCAGATCAACAGGGCTCCCTACCAATACAAGGAATACCTTAAGTTTTGCCTGTACCTATGCTGCTAGGTTTGATCCCAAATTTGTGACCATACTGCAATGTGTACTGATGAGCTGTTGAACAAACACTTACTGCATTCTTTAATGATTTATCCGTGTCTCAAACCAGAACTGGCTATCTGTTAAAAGTGGGCAGTACAGTGAAATAGGTTGGTACATGTTGACTGCAGAACATACCCTTTAAGGCTATGATAGCTGTATTCATGTTACTATAGGAGTTTTTTTCTTTACTGGGAGGGCCAGTGAAATGAGCAGGTTTATTCAAGAAGGAAAGCACTATTTGAAGATTGTTGCCTTGGACCAAGTCTTCTGAAAAATTAGGTTTTCTTTCAAGGGTTGTTTTTACACTAGCATAACCCTATTATTTCCACTGAGCTACCTGTATAAGTGAGGTGAAAACCAGCTCTCTTACTTCCTGATTGCACTTTAAAATTTATTGCCTCAACACCTTCCCAAATGAAAACACTGCAAGTTTTATTAGTTTTTATTTTTAATTAGATTGTATTCCACTATTTTGTAAGGCATGAATATGCCTGAAATTGGAAATCAGCAAGAGCAGTGTTTCATAGTGAACAGCAAAATCTGTATCCTGATAACCTTTGTCAATATAAATCAGAAACACTAACAGTGAAAGAATACTATCTGACTTCTCTGTATAAATAAAACCCCCAACCAAACCCACTACAAAACCCAACAAAACTACTCTGCATGAATTTTTGTGAATTTTCATGTATTGGGTACTGCTATGCACGTACAGCTTTTCTAACTGCCATGCTGTAATAAGCATTTGGAAGACAGAGAACCTCTTCTCAAAAAGGCTTTATAGCTCCAGAATTAGTGGATAGATTTTGAATGCTCACCACAAGAAACAATTTTTTTCTTCCTTAAACCAATACACTTAATTATCACAAAAGTTACATTGGTTGTGAACTGATTTTAAAGAAGCACTTAGTTGTACTCCAGCTATTGAGTTTCTGAGAGCAGTACAGAAGTGAGAGAATCCGAAGGATATCCCATGATTACATGAAACTAATTGACTGTGTGATAGCAGTTGAAACAACATACTGCAACCAGGGATAACATAAATAATTACAGGTAAGTGGGGAGGAACATCAGGAAGTAACATAAATCACACAAAAGCTGTCCTCTCTAGGAAGTACTTTTCATCCAAGTGCCGTAATAAAAACAGTCCACTCATGCTCAGATTTATTCTGCTTTTGTATACAGACCTAATTCTGGCAGATCCTTGATTTTTTTCCCCACCAGTCCTTCCTACTTGTCTAAAAGTAATTTTTTTTTCCTTTTTGTGTGTGTCTGCATCAGAATCAGTTCTTAGAAGGGAAAACCACATCAGCTGGCAGCAAGAGAGGGATCAAAATAAAAACCAACATCAGTCATCTCCTCCATCAAAGGTTAAGGATAGCAACTGACAGGGCTTTCCTGAGTGCATCTCATCTTCCAGTTGAGCTGGTGCACAAGTGGATTGTGAGGATGTTTTATACTGGTATAAGATTTGAGAATGTCTTCTAGCCTGGCCAAGCCTGGTGCAGCCCCACATGCTGACTGTACGGAAGTGCTCAGAGTGTGCTCAGTGCAGCTGCTCAGAGCTCGCAGGACTGCGCACGGGTGGGTCGGGGTGCTGAGGATGTGCAGGAAGCACTGCCTTGCCATGTACCTGCTGCCCAGGCCCTTGCACCTTCACAGGACATCCTGCTCCTGCTCACATTCCCTTTCCCTCCTCCTTACACATAGGATTTATTGCACAAGTACAGGACATGTTCTGTACTAGAATTGCCCAGGCAATATTGGCTTTGCTGCGCTCAAAGCCTGCAGTGTATACCCACTCTGGCTGGGGACTTGAGACTGAGGTGTTCCAGTCTGACCAGGGTCTGTTCTGACTTCTTAATCTGGGACTTGCATGCTCATCACTGTGTCTGAAGCTGACCTCTTCATCTTTCAACTTTTCCAGTAAATTCAGTTCTTTGGGTTTACTTTTCGTAATTCAGGTTCCTAAGTGATGGCAACATGGCATCAGATGGCAACTTTTGCCTAGTGACTTACAGGAAGGCTCCAGATACCTGGCACCCTAGTAAAGAAGCTCAGAGAAGTTTATATTCCTTAGTTAAAATGTTTAGAAATAGTGCCATATGATTGAAGTTTCTTTTAATGAACAGTTGTGAGAAGAGTTTGATAAAGGCTGGAAATACATTGGATATTCATGAGTAACACTCCTTTCTCAGGCATGAGCTTTGATTTCTGAATACAGGGCAAAGAAAAAGTGATAAATGAAAGAGATAATTTTGTTTGCTGCTAATAACTTATCAGCTCTAATCAGGGTGAAACCTATCCATTAAAATGAATGCACAAATGTGATGATAGTATTAGGAGTGCCTCATTATTGTTAATTCATTTAGTACTCAGTGTAATAGCACTAATCATAATTAGCTTCTCCAGTATTAATAGGGTTGTCACACAATACATACTATATTTGTATGAGAATTCCACTCTAGATTCTCATTAATTAGAACACCATAAAAATGCCAGCACTTTAATTTTCCTAATATTAAATACTATGAACAAGCTTCCAAGTTTTCCCTATTAGAATTTATCAAAATACTACTGCTCCATTAATTTCAGCCAGAAATAATAGTTTGTAACCACCTATTTATCAGCTAATTAATTTACTGTTTAAAAATCTTTAATTCTTCAGGGGATTACTGTTGCTAGTGTACAGAGGAAGAGGCTAAATACCTGCTGTATTCCGAAGAGGTTTCTCTGCCAATCTTTGCAAAATACTCAGTGTCAGGATCGTGCAGGGCTGGTGTCTCCCTGGGTTGGGTGCTGGGGCACCAGATGCTCTGGGGGCTCTGTCAGGGCCAGGCTGGGCAGCCAGGTTGTCACTCTCCATGGTCCCAGCCAGGAGCAGGGCAGGCAGGGACCCTGGGCACCTGCCTGGCCGTGCTGCTGGGCTCAGGCCAAGCAGGGATGTGGGCCCGCAGGTGGAGGTCCCTGCCTGGCCCCATGGTGCCCATGGCAGGCACAGTTAAACCAGCTCCAGAGGGAATGAGATCTTCCTGCAGCACTCTCTGGAGCCCTTCCAGAGGGAGCAGGAGGAAGGGGCAGTCCTGCCTCCAGGCTGGCCCTGAACACAGGCAGCCAAGCCTCCGGAAGGGGAATGATCTCAGGGCCCTTCCCAAGGTGTTTCTGTTTGGAAATAAGGAACAAAGGCAGTGTATTCATGATGGCTGTATCAGGAGTTCTAAGGCTCTATAGGATACCCCTCTGCAGGGAGTTACTCTGGACTTTCTGCCAGCCTTTTTTGTGCCTTCTGCTTGCACCCTACGCCGCTGTCTTGCTGTGCTGCTTCTACGAATCCTTTTGATTGACTCACGTAAATCTTTCATCAGGACACAGACACTGAGAAATTCTTGATTTCCTTGACCTCTGGCTGTAGGCTTCAGCCTTTTGCATGTGAAAACTGTTGGCTGCTAGATGGAAATGCTGTCTCTGTCACTCTAGGTTATGTGAGCTGGTGGTCTCACTTTATCAGATAAATTGCTGATCTGAAAATAAAACACCAAGTAGTCTGAGACCACAAACCAAGCTACTTCAAGGCAGGATGTTGGGTTCAGAGTGGGATATTTAAACCTGTTGTGGTAGAGAGGCAGCTGGAGTTGTACCTTGATTGGTGACTTGAGGGACTGGGACACAAATACCTGGTTCGAACTGGTGTTATTGATCCAGGAATTTGTTGCTCTACACTGTACCAGAAGAGTTTCATTTCTGTGCTTTCCTAATCTACAAATGTCCTATAGTGTGTTTTAATAGGTCTGATATTTTATGTTATAGGAGCACACAAATTGAGTAAAAACTTTGGAAGATCTTTGTTTTCAGACTAAGAGCTTCAGAATCTGTGCACCATCACAGGGTTAATTAAAATTCATGTTTCCTTTATATTTTCTTGCTGCCTCATTTGTATTCAGGGTATGTCCTGAGCAGGTTTATTTTGATAGATTGTTATCCAGAATAAATTGAAATACCTTCTACACTGCTCTCTATAAGATAAGAAAAAATTACTTGAGTTATATTCCTAAATCCTAGGTGACTGTGCCAGTAGATTGATTCATGCTGTAGGTTTCCACCTTCATTTAAACAGTACTGAAATGAGCCTGAAGCTTAATAATTTTTATCAGTTCTCTGAGAAAGTATTGGAAATTGCTAATTGATTGTGCACATTACAATATTTATACAGCAGTAAAATCATCATTCTTATCACTGATACACACTCTGGTCCAAAATTCATCCATCAATTCAGCCATGTTTTATTCTGCTTTGTTTTCTTCTCTCACAGGGAAGTTTGTGACCTGCTTGTGTGATGTTTGTGTTAGATGACAGCACTATTAAGGTAGCTGATTTTCAGGTTAAAATAATACCAAAGGGTTGAATAGATCTCAGGTCGCACAATCAGGTCCCAAATTTCAACACAATGAAAATTGAAAAAGTGTGTCTACGGAAATTGTTCAAATGATAACAATTTTTCTGAATATACAGAGGAATGTACAAGAATATAGGAACCTTCATCTCACTAAATGTGTAATAGAGCTATGAAGTTAGGATTTAATATGTAGTGCTTTTCTTTAGGAAAGTGCAGTTTGTCAAGGCATACAACATTCAGCTAAGCAAATGAGAAATGTACAAAGTTTCCATATAGGTTTAAATATGGCAGAAACAAAATCTATCGCTTGGAGTTGAATCCTTAGCTAGAGATGGTAAAACTTGTCTTCCAGTGGTGGGAAAAGCCTTCCAGGAATTGAAAGCAGTACAGTGTGGTTCAGGTAACCTATGATATGAACTATCTCCCGCAAGATCCCTTCTCCCTCTCGCTGCTGCAGAGCTCATGCAATAGTGTGACAAAAAATGTTGTACTTTTCCTCCTGCAATGTCAGGTACAATTGAAATTAAGCCCAGAGCCTTTCTCTACTGGTGTTGAGATGAAAAAAAAGAGAGAAGTTCATAGAATAATTGAATATTTTGTGTTGGAAGAGACCTTTAAAGTCAGATATTCCAACTCCCCCTGCAATGAGCAGGGACACCTTCAAGTAGATGAGGTGGCTCAGAGTCCCATCCAGCCCCTGAAAACTTGCAAGGAAGGGGCATCCATGATTCTTCTGGCCAACTTGCTCCAGTATTTTACCACAATCATTGTAACACCACTATCATTCTTCCTTATATCTAGTCCAAATCTAAGGATGTTTGTTTTCTATCCTTTTTTTCCCTTGTCCCAGTAAAAAAATTAATTGGGCTGCCTGGCAGGTTCCTACATTTCTTTTTGAATTCCATGGTCACCATGGATCTGTCAAGGAAAACCCTGACAGAAGATTGCACAGCAAAGAGATGCTGGTTTGGAATTTACTTTCTGATGCTACTTGCACTTCTGAGGAGGTGCTACCAAGACTGGTAGGCCTGATTGTCTTTATATATTTTTTTCCCACTTATAAACTTTATACAGCTTTTTTTTACTTAATACATTGTGTCTTCAGACCCAAAAAAGGGTGCCTGATGGTTTATTAATTTCCACTGTATTAGTTGTCTAAAGAAGATGCAACCTCTGCTCATTAACCTTGCTTTTGTACTTCTATTGCCATGGCTATTGGCTATTGCCAATTAGTTCTATTGCCATGGCTACACAAATCAATCCTGCAAGAGATTTTAGTAATGGAAACCTGCTTTGTTCTTGTAGTGTGTCCTGCTTACCTATGTACCATTATCAAAACTCCAAGTAATTTTTTTTCTTCCTTGTTGGTTAAAAGTGTGATGTTGAATTTGTTTTTTTGTGCATGGTCTAGCACAGTGTCCATCTGTCTGGACACTAGTAAGTGCATTTCTTTTGCTGAGATTTCTATGACCAACTCTTAGTAGAAGTGCAGTGACATTGGGAGGCGTCACTTGAATCTTTCATAACACAAACGTTAAAAGACTATCAAGTATTGTGACCCTGTTATGTATTCAGCTGCTTTGCAGAATTAAAATTCAGGGCTGGATTTTCTGTCTTCTCATTCATCTTGTTTTCTGTGACAGTCTGATCTTAATAGGAAGGCCATTTCTGATATACTCAGCTCATGAGGTAACTGCAATAGGTTTGCATCAGATTTCCAATAGATTTCAGGCACCAGTGACATTTTCCTATTCCTGGGGAGTTGGCCACCCATATCCAACATTAAGATTTTAAAAGGGTTGGAGGAGTGGAGTACAGCTTTATAAACAGGGGGCTGCAAAATCTTGCCTTGCCCAGAAAATGCAAGCTGTGAGGTGGTGTGGTAACAATTCATTATTATGTTAGCAGACATTACAGTTCTCTCTCTCCCCTGGTTTAACCTCAAAGACCCTGTTGGTGCTAGGAGAATGAGAGAATGATTTCAAACCTTTGAAGCAGTGTGTTTCCTATTGTGTGGTAGAGCTAAAATGGAAAACACTTTGTGATGGATTTTAATAAATTTACTAGTAGCAGATACACAATGACAGGAAACAAGACTCAGAAATTCTGGAGTGGGTTACACAACTTTTATGTGGGTTATACAGTTTTTGAGTGTTGTATTTCAGTGAGAACTTAATCCTCTTCTGTGTGAATCATTCCATACTTGCCACCCCAAGAAGCAGGTTAATTCTGCATTTCCTCTTCCTGAGATTAAAATTTCTTAATACTCTCCTCAGCCTCATACAGGAAGGTCTATTTGCCTACTACTTTGCTCACATTCATAAATAAATTAGCTGGGAGGAAAAGGAGAAGGAAAGGAGACGGAGGAATCTGATCTGGCCACATTTACTTGCTGTTATAACTACTCAAACTGTTTTGACTTACTATAATGAAATGTTATTTTAAAATCCATGTTTGCAGATAAAAGTTATTTTCACTTACATTTTTAGACCTTGTTAAAATCTAGAATTATTTTCTTTTTAATTCTGTTCCTTTCTCTCTTCCCCTCTCTAGTTCTGAATACCAAAGTGCAAAAACACAGAGCAACCTGACTCCTTAAACTGCATATTGCTGACACAAGTAAAGGTTAATCTGATTACTTGGGGAAGTTTTGGGGTAAAAATACAGAAACATAGATGCAGATCTATTTCTTCTCAAAACTTGCACAGCTAAAGTCTCATTTCTGAAGAGTCATAAAGTCTGTACTTTCCTGAGACAAGTTGCTCCTTTAGACTGTTGCTGGAATTGGCTGCCCAGGAAATTAAATGACATCGTATAGACAAGAAGGTCATTCACTCTTTTTCTGCAAGAAGAAGACAAAAGGAAAGTGTAAGAATTTCAAGCAGTTTATCATGCAAAAATAAAAAGTAGAATATCCCCTTATGTCCTCTCCATAGACCTGGCTCTGTGGGTTGGGGACCACAGCCTGGAAGCCTTCACCTGCAAGCATTCTCCTGTGAAAATTTGAGAACCGAGATCAAATCCTGGCCATATTGACATCAATGAGGCTAAAATTTTATCCATTTTATTTTACAGTTGTTCTGTGCTCATAAAGCACAGAGTATGTACTTTTTGCTATGGCTGCACATGAAAGAGTTATTTATGTACCAATTGAAAAAAGGTGTTCAGTTTCTCAGTTAACATGCCAGAGGCTTTGTTGATGGGGTATGAGCTAAAGAAATAAATTATTAAGAGACTATTGGCACAGGGATACTGCAAGGGAAAAATATATATAGTTAGGATCAGACGTTAAACTGGAGTTTCAAAATTAATATTCTGTATTTAGGATGGCTATGGAAACTGAAAGGCTCAAGCAAAATGCAAACCTTTCATGGGAGATAAAACTCAGGCTTCACAACTGAAAACTGGAAACTCTTCTATCAGGAGAGGCTTTCTGTCTGTGAAATGGAGATAACAACATTGCCCTTCTTTCCTTTATTTGTTAGTATCTTCTGGCCAGAGACTGTTAGTAAGAATGAACTTATGTAGTCCGTGTTACATAGATTTGTTTGCATGAATTTATAATAGCGCCAAGGAGAATTCACTTGTGTTGATCAAGACAGAAGTTCTCTTTATTTCTCAAAGGAAAATGAAAATGACTGTTGCTGAAGTACAGCAAATTGATCAGATGTTTTTTAGTATCTTACTGTGCTTCACCCAGTGTTTTAATGAAAGAATAGGATACTTCTTATCACAGTGCCAAACTCATAGAATTTAAAGAAGTGAGTTGCTGTTGTTATGGGAACAAAGGTCCAGTGGACTGCTCCAGTTGAATTATTTTGGAACAGAAATGTCTTTCATGGATTCTGCACATATGGGAAGCCAGCCTGGCTCCAGCAAGGCCTGTTGGCTGGAACACAGGCTTTCCTAGTGATGGTGTTTGTTCCTTTGATACATTCTTTATCATCTGTGTTCTTTCAGTCATTTCTTCAGATTTCCCTTATTTCCTGTGTTTCTGCTTTAATTTCAATTTGATTCCTGTCTTTTCTTTCCATAGTATAATCTCCAAAATCTGAGATTTTCTGGAAATGAAAACATGTGCTGCATGTTGATAGAACAATCATCTGTCCCTCTCCCTAAGGTGTGCATACACATTAGCACAGAATGAGAGGAAGATGGAACTAAAATCACAATTCCTTACTTGGGAAATTTTTCTTTATAAAATGAAAAGAGAGCCCTCTTATCTGCCTATGCTGATGGATCCCACATTATTAGTTCTAGAATATAAAAAAGCATTTATTAATACACCAGTACTAATACACTAATACAAATATGAACCCAATGGTGCTCTTGGAAAAAACCCAAATCCTTATACAAACTTGTGGGCCAAGCATGTCCTGCCCTAGAGTCAGTGAACTAAATTTTGTCTTGATTATGTAATTTTCATAACTTAGTATCTTTGACTGAGACTGATTTTGAATTAATAAATGGTTTCTGTACCCACACAGAGCACTTCAGCTCCTTAATTTGATCATCCTATTGAATTAATCTATTGTATTAAATGTGCTCATTTTCTAACAATATCAAAGTTTGAAAACTGGCAGTGTTGTCTTCTCTATTCCCCAACCAGGAAGCCTAAATAGGGTGGCCAGAATGTCAAAATTGTGTAGCAGTCAGAACCTCCTAATGGACAATTCTTTTTTTTTGTAAAGGAAAAGAGGCAGTTTCTCTTTAATTGGGACAGCAGTGCTCTTTTCCTCAAATGCCAACGTCTGACACTGGGAGAAGACCAAAAATAATGGGGCTACCATGCAGTAAATAACTGTGTGTGATATTACAGTTTTACAGAGCAAGAAATACTTTGCTTGTGCTTCACTAGGCTTTTGCTTTATGACACAATAAAGTCCTCTGGCAAATAAATGGCAGGACCTCAGCCCAAGGGAGTGGTGATGCTTCTCAGAAGAGTTTTTTAGGGCTTGTTTATTGCCTTATAAACTCAAAGCCAAATTAAGTTTGTATAATGTTACATTTTGCATATGAATTATACGTCCCCTGTCTATCTGCAGTTATGCATAGTTCTTATTGCCTGGGTTTCTTTCCCTTCTGTCTGTTCCCCTTCACATTCCTACCTGAATATATTATGCTAGGTGGGTCTTCTAGCCCAAAATGTATGGCAAATGTCACTACTGCAAACTCCAGGTATTTATGAGTCAGGTACCAAAATCCTAAGATGCCAAATGAAATCAGTGCATGCTGGATATGATCTTCAGGGGTCTGAGCTGATGTTTTATATCTGGAACAAGTTAGAGCTTTGTGGACTTACATATATGCTCTGTGGAAAAACAAAGAATGGACATTAAGAATCTCAAGTGCCTTAAGGGGCTCAGGCTTAAAACACACCGCGAGTTGGGAGCACTGAACATGTCTTATTCATTCCTGATAAGAACTCATTTCAGCCACAGAAGACTGCCAGAATGAACAGCCAGCCTAGCTGCAAAGCTGTCTGTAGGGAAGCTAGAAACCAGGCTAGTGAACAAACTGGTGGAATGGGTCATCCAGATGTGTTCTCCCATCTGAATTTTGCAAATCTATGCAGATACCTCTCCCTGTCACTGCCCCTGCCTACAGGATACTTAACTAATGCAAGAAACAAGAAAGTAGACAATAGTTTCAGACTGTCCATAAATGTAACAAGATGTAATGAGACTATATGATTATTTAGGCTGGGAGAAACCTGAGGAAGGTCTGCAGACCCCTTCATCCCACTCAAGGCAGAGTCAGACCAGGGTGTTCAATAGGGTCTTGGTTGTCTCCAAGGTCTTTGGCCCTTTTGTTTTTCACTCTATGTCCTTTGCTTGCCATCCTCCTGCAATACATCTCTTGAAGGAGTCTTGGCTCTGTCTTCTTGATAACTCATAGATAAGGAAAGGCTGATACTAGGAGATGAAATTGAGCAAAGGCAAGTTTAAGTCCACTTCCTTTATTTTTCTTTTTATCAGTGAGGGCTGTCAAGCTCTGGGCCCCATTGCCAGATTAATTTAAAACCAAGGAGAATATGATGTAAGAAATAATTTTGCATGGACAGGAGAGGGGAGGAGAAAATTTCTTTTGTCCTTCATATCATATGGTCTAATTAATATTTTAGGGAGTGTGGCCTGATGGAATTAGACTGTGAAGATTAGAAGTGCTTCCTTATCTATGCCAGATCAGTCCTTATTTTCTTCTAGTCAGTGGTCTGCAATTATGTTAATGCTATTATTTATGAAGATTTTGCTGAGAGGACTCTTACGAACTGTGGAATACTGATCTTCATATTCTATTTTGTTAACAAATTCTTTGACATGAGATGAAATGCAAATGCTTTCATTCCCTCTGCTACTCAGTTTTCCCTGTTGTGCTTCAATCTTCCATGCACTTACAGTGGAGACTCAAAGCTCATTTTTCCAGAGATGATGATGATGATATATAGTAAATGAGGACAAAGTAGGTGATCCATGTATCGTGTTATGAACTTGTGCATTCATTGGCTTGTTTTACTGCATTTATGTTGAAGTGCTGTTAGCTAAGGGGCTCAGTGGCAAGTGAGTCACCCTGCCTTCTCCAGGTGTTTGTAGGAGCTGAGCCCAGTTGAGCATTGGGTGAAACAGGTGTGTTAGTGATAACCAGTGTCCTGCTGGACCTCGTTTCCCTTTGTAGTAAATATAGTATGTTAATTCGTGTTTTGGTGCATGCAAACTGTAAATATGTTCTGTAGAATGTAACACTAGTTCAAGTCAGACATGGAACTGACAAATTCCAAGACAGGCAACACCCAGAAACAGCCATTCAGAGGAGGACAATGCAATGCCAGAAACTGGAGATGCTGCCATTGGCATCAGAGAGGAGGACACATCAAGATGAGCCATCAGTCCTCTTCCCAGAAGCAGCAGGAGCCATGAACACCCGACCATAACCCTTATCATAGGAGGGGAATGCCTGTTCATTCAGAATTTCATCTTCCATTCACCCACCGGAGGAAAGAAATTGACACTTCTCCCTCCCAGAGGAGACCCCATTCAGCAGACCAAGGACAGCAATGCATTCGAATAACTATTCCAAGGAAACAAAGAACTGTGGGGAAATCCTATGCTAGGGGTGAAATAAACTGTATAAAACCTGGACCCCAAAAGGGGCCAGTTCATGAACACTCAGGGATTGCAGTGCAATAGAGACTGCTTTCTGTTCACCCTCTGACGATCCCGGGAATCGTCACCATAACTCCGCTTGTTGGTTTTACAGAAATTCTATAATTTGATTTTTTTAATAAACCAAATTATATTTAATTGGCAAAGTGGGTTGGCATTTATAACACCTTTGTTCAGCTTAAACACAGCTGCCTTTGAAAAAGGGTTGGAGTGAAATTTGCCAGCGCTGCAGCCTGGGTGGAGGTGCCTGGGGGCTATGAGATTGTGCTTCTCAACAGATCCATGGACTTCAGAGAGCTGAAGGCTTCAGCCTTGCTGAGGTACCTCTGGAGAGCCTGAGATGGGGATGAGGGCTACTGAGCATGAATGTCTGCATTTTGCCTATGGAAAGAGGGATTCTGCTGAGAAGATGGGAAGTGGGGAGCAGGACTCTGCTGTCACTGTAGCTCATGGCAGAACTCCAGCCAATGGCAGGAGCAACATCTGGGGTTATGCTGGGTGAGTGCTGACAGTGTTGTGTGACTGCTGATGAAGCTCGGCAGGGTTAATGGCACATGGCAGTCCTATGCCTGGTCAGCTCCTTAGAAGTGTCAAAAGAGAAGCCAGAGAAATGGCCACTGGGGATGCAAATTTGATCATACTTACGTGCTCTGCTGTAACTGCAAGGCCTGAGTCTGGTCCCATGAGGACAATGCAAAAAACTCAGTGAAGACCAGGGGATCTGAGACTTTATTCATCAACAGTAGTTGTCATAGTGAAAACTTAAAAACTCAGCCTCTCTGTCCTTCTGCGTTATCACACCATGAAAAAATCCCAAATTGTGCAGGTTGAAGAGTCTCAGGAATTTGAAGCTAATGTAGTTGGGTTTTTTGGGTCTACTTATAATTTTGTGGGTGCCTGACATTATCTTTGTTTATACTGCAATTTTTAGCATAGCTCCATTTTCTGTGGGTTAATGGTCAGGCTCTTGTATGTGAATAACATAAAGTAGTTTCTTTTATTGTAAATTTTTAAAACTTTATTCTTAATTAACTAGTAATTAAAAACATTCTGTGGTTGTTTTGCAAGACTGCTATATGGTCAAGTATATTACAATTCCCATTCTTATCCTGTGTCAATTAGTGGTTTAGCAATGAAAATCCTAATTAATCTACTACCCCTACGGTATGATGTCTTTCTACCACAGATGATTGTTTAAATGTTCCTTGGAGATTGGCCTTGTCAAAGAGCATAATTGAAGAATAAAGTTTACTGTATTCTTTCTTTAAAACAGGCTAATTTATAGACCATGGAAGGGTTAGTTCCTTTGCTTTAAGTGTTTTTCTGTCAAGTTATGCAAAAAATCTGCCTTATCAAATCTGTGTCTTTTTTGGTTAGGTGTTGTTTTTTTTTTTTTTCCCAGTAATTATAGTTTCCACCCTGGATGGGACTGAACTGTGTTGAGTCTGAATCTGGCCTATGGGGATTTGAATGTTGATATTCTGTAATGGCAGGTTTAGATGTGTGTGATGGATTTTTTTTCCCCTCCACTGAGCCCGAGGCAGAGTTTATGAACAAATATAGTTCTCCTTTCAGTGTTTCAGGGCCTGTGTCTGGCTTGGTAGAGAGTAGCTGTCACGTCTAACAATAGTTTTTAGTATAAAATAGAGAGATCTACTTGTCACACTTCTGCCATGTGCTTTAACCTTTATCTATTATACAGATAAACTAAGCCACAACCTAAAGCCCTTTGTTAGCCACTGCTCTTAACAATTAAACCTTTCAGTTATTGCATCTGAAGAACTGACCACGATCAAGTGCAATGAGGGAAGCTGTGGCTGCTCTCAGTATGTTAACACAGCTGCCATTAAATATGTTTAACTTTTAGATGCAGGGAGTCAGAAATCCATGGCTGATTCCTTTGTTTTCACCTCAGTGAATCCTAAAGATCAGTGTCTGCAGTGAGTACGTGTTAATCCATTGCTGCCAGCTGGTAAAGCACCCATGAATAATGGGAGATGATAAGCAACTCGCCCTTTTCCCGAGAGCATTTGTCAATGCTCATTCAGAGGCAGTGCCAGTTAGGGCTGGCACAGTTGTCCTTTGCAATGAAACTCTTGACCTAGGAAAACTATGCAGAGAGCTTTGGAAAGATGATCTCTGACAGTACTCAAGCCACTGTAGCTTTCTGCACTTTCTGTGTGTGTCTGCTGCAGCTCTGACTGCAGCAATCATAATTTCCCAATCATAAATTCATACAAGTCCCTGTATGGCCAAAGAGATTACCTGGTGTCTGCCTGATGCCCTGTGTACTTCGTGTTTTGTGCTCTTGGAATCGCAGCACATCAGCTTCAGAGGGTGCTGAGCCTCTGAAGTCTGTTTGCTCTCCCTCCATCACATCAGCACTGTAGTGTCATTAGTCATACTGTATGCACACCTATCCAGCTCGTGGGAGAATGCCACGCTGTCACAGGAGATTAGCAGCTGGTTAACAGACTGTTTAGTTAACTAATACATGAAGGGGAAAATGGAGCTCTGTGTTATGAGGAAGGGGAATTTCACGTCCCTTATTAATATTGTGAAATGGTGTATTGATAATGACAAACTGAGAGAGCTAATATGCAGGAAATAATAAGCATAAGCAAAGGCCATTAAGAGTAATGACAACCTAACTAGTCTTTTAAACAGTTTCTAAATATGCATATAAAACAGGGGATTCATTTAATAAATATTTATAATTTTTTGTTGAACACCATTGCATACCTCCTTCCTCCCTCTGCCCCTCCAATTTTAATGTAATCCCATGCTAGAAGCACACACATGCAGAGTAAAAATAAATATTGATGAGAAAATATTTTATTGTTAAATATTGTGGCATATTAATGAAATGTAACTGTTCTGTAACTTGACTGTTGGTTGGAGAAATGGGAATTTGAGTATTTAGTTGCTAATAAATTGCAAAGCTGGAACAGTGTGTTGCATGAAAATGGAATCTGGCATTATTGGGAAGTTGGTGCTTCTGTACAACAAGAAATAAACTCTTCTCTGCTGCAGTTGGTAGGGGTTTCCTATTGCTAGGATTTTCTCTAGGGAGACCAATCTCAACACTGTAGCACGGAAATGCAAACTGAGTAGATGCATCTGTTGTGTCACGAGGTGGACAGCTACAAACCCAGCAGTTTGTGCTGAAGCGTGTGCTCCAGAGGATCAATGTGGGGAGGCACTGTCTTCTCAGTTTCTTAATTCAAATATGAGAGTTTACCTTGGGTTAGTTCAGTAATCTTTAGCTGTTGCTTTCCTTGTAGCTGTGACTACCAAAAATAGTGGAGAAAAGATGGTAATGCAATGTAGGTATTCTGAGAGGAAAAAAGTTAGAGAAATACAATTTATATAGTTTCCTAGATATTTTTAAAACTACTCAAGCCAAAAGTTGACCACTATTTCATGCTGACTTCTTTTTCATTTGCATTTCTATTCCTGTTCACTTGTCTGCAAGGATTAAGCTTTTCAGAGTAAAAGTTGTATGGCTGAAGTACTTTGCTGGTGCCTATGACATTTAGCCATTCCTCCATTCACTGCAGCAGTATCTTGTTCATTTAATAACCATCAGTTTTGGACTGTCTACTTTGTGATTGCATAACTGTAAATGTATTTGAACTCTCAAGAAGCTACTTAAGAAGGCAAAATTTTCCCTTAAAGAAGAGATTTCAGACACAGGGCTCTTCATTTCTGTGATGTCCAGCTTTCAGTAAGAAGTAGGAGTAGGTTTTTTGTAAGCCTAACAGACATATTGCTTACTGCAGTACTCCTGCTTATACTGTTCAGGACATGTGCTGTCATTTGAAATACAAATGTACTCACACTTTGATATACTTCATGTGCTTTTTTTCTCCTTTATCAAAATGTTTGGACAGAATTTTGATGAGATTGCTTTTCTGACAGGATAGTGATATTCTTTTGATCTACAATGCTTTACTGAGATTATGGCTGTGCTTTTATTCTGATATATTTATCTTTGAAATAAGTTTGTGAGACATTCTTAAGCGAGAAAATGCTGATAAGATCACAAGAGTGTAGTATTTTGGTAAATTGATGGTATTTTTTACATTTAAGCATAATCATGGTCCATCAGTCCTAAGGACTAAGAAAAGGTATAAACTGGGAAGTAGTACATAAAAAAGAAACTGAAAAAGATACAGATCTCAGCTACATTTAAACACTAGTCCAGAGTTAATCACATTAATAGCTCCAGGAAACCAGCTGGGGACTCCATACAATGAACAGGCCTATGTGTCATCTAACCAGTAGCAGCCTTATGAGGTACCTCCTATTTCATTGAAGGGTCACTAGAGTGGCAAACCAGGTTTTGAAAGCTGGTGACTCATCCAAGCCAAAACTGATGGGTCATACAGCACAGTTGTGTTTATTCCTCATCCACTGTTTGTGGAGGACAGTGCAGAATGAATGCATGTATTTTGTGTGAGCAGTACACTAATTTAAGGGCTGATGAAAGTGCATGTCCAGTTTGTCCTTTGGGAGAAGCTTCTGAAGGTTGCAGTGCTTAACTGTTTTTTTTTTTTGCCCCAATGTTCACTTTAGTAATGAACACAGCAGGAGCTTTGATAAAGCTGACAGGATAAAAGTGAAAGTCACAGATCAGGAAAATGCTTGTTAAAGAATTTCTGGAGAATCTGAGCATATTCAAATCAGCAGACAGATGAATTTAACATGGTGTGCTCAGTGAACTGGTTAATTGGATCCATTTTCAGTTAATTTGGAGAACTCATAGAGGACAGGTGAGGTTTCAAAAGGACAAATATACTTGCAGGGAAGAAAAAAGGGAACATGGGAATCATGGCCCAGTGAGTTTAATTACAAGACTCTAATTGTTCTAGAAAATCTACTAAACAGGGACACAAGTATCTGGAGAGAAGAAAATAGTTGTGGAGAGCTGTAAAACTTTAGAGAAATTCTACATTTAGAGCCTTGCTGGAAGCTTATACTAACATTTGAATTTTGCAGTAAAAATCCTTCTTGCCTCCCTGTCTCTGAAGTCATACATGGGAACTTTCAGTCCCCTGGGCCTGATGCTACTTGCTATGAATAAATAGCATTAATATCATATTACAAGCCTTTTCAAATTATGGAGTTTGTTTTAGTTGGCTGATTATGCAAATTGAACCAAATCTGTGTGCATTGAAAAATACCTGGGTTATCTGAGCCATGGAAAGAAATTAGATCTTGGCAGGATTTTGGGACCACATACTCAAATCAAGTGTGGAAAGACCAAGAACTAGCAGTTACCATTGTTATTAACTAAGCAGAAGTGTAAATTAGTGTAAACTGGAGACAGTTTATTCATGAAATGTGAATTGCAGAGAATTCCAAATAGTGCCGGGTATGGGTCTAAAGGCAGAAAAGAGAAACAGCAGAAACCTCAATGGTGTGTGTTCCAGGCAAGACAAGAAGATTGAAGACCACATTAAATGCTGTCACATGTCATAGTTAATGAGCACTAGGCCAGAGTGCATTGCAAGCACAAAGGAGATGATGCTCTCAGTGCCAGAACATTTCTGCACTCTCACCTCTCGCTCTGATAAAGGTGATGAACAAACTGCCAGCCTGAATTCAATTAATATGAACCTATGTTAATACCTTTTAACTGGGGCACAACTCCCTGTGCTAGAAATAGTGATGTCAGCATTGAGGGAAGAGCCCTAGGCACAGAGCAGATAGGAAAATGAGCAATGAATTTTCTCCCCAACACAGCATGAAATGAAACAATGTCTTAGAAAAGACTGACAGATCGGAGACTGAGGAGGCAATGTCGATCTTCAGTGAGGGAGTGTGTAAAACATGCTTACAGATAAAGAACAGATTGGAAGATATGCAAGAGGTTGCAATTATAGCAGCAGAAAAAAGTTTTTAACCATTATGAGGTTTAAAAAAAGTCATGCACTTTGCCTTGTGAGAAGAAGGGAAGAAGAGTTGGAGCATGAAAAGGTAATGGTGAAGTTTTCAACTGATGTTATTGTGATGAAAGATGATCAATGAAAGAACCCAGCTGTCTCATAATTTATGCCCCTAGGAAAGTTCTTGTGCCTTCAGGCAGATAAAAAGAGGAGCTTTGCTCTGTCTGTGTTATGAAGGCAGTGAATTTGACTTCTCATAGGACTAATGTTAAGAAAACTTCCTCTGAAAATGAGAGCGCTGACTCAGACAGAAGGTTATGGGTTTTTTAATCCACTTTCTCAAATGTGCTGGCATTTATGCATTTACAATATTACTGCAGTGCTTCTATTTATTATTAGATGTCAGCAATATACAAAAGATAATTTCTAAAGTATATATACAGTGTTTTCCATGAGATGAGCTAATCCTGATATAAAGACCTTTTGAGATAAAGAGCCTTATTTGAAAAACTTATACTTGCTGATAATTCTGGATGAGTATATACCTCATGGGGTTGTTTGGCTGTTATGCTGCTTAATTATCTTGTTGACTATAAACTTAGAAATAATGATTAAAGTTTTTTCCAGTTGTCCTTCTTTGGCTAAGGGCAGACCGTGTACCCTGTGTTGCTTGGGACTGTTGCAAAGTAAGATTTGCAACAATGAGAGCTTTTGTCTGCTGCTTCATTGCTCCCCTGCTGTAGTTAGTGATAGCTTGGAAGTGTTGGGAGGTGAGGGGAGCCAATGCTGAACGAGGGGATTTAGGTGCAGACACTCATGAAGGCTGTATTTGCCATAGAATCTAAGAGACACAGCACAGATGAGAGGAAATTGAAAGCTGGGAGGTTCAAATGTAAGTCTTCAATGAAGAATGGTGTGAACTTCAGGAAAGTTTTCAAAACAGCTTGATTTTGTTTGGGGTTTAAAAAAACCTGTGCTCATAACTCTACGTATGGAGTCCCTGTGGCATCAGCAATGAATGTGCAATGCAACATATATCCATGAGGTAGGAGAGATTCCCACTCAGGTCTGTGTAGAAGCAGTTAGACAGCATGATACTGGGAAATATACTACATGAAAAGCAGCACAAATTGTCCCTTTCAATCATTAAGCTTAGTGATGAGCCATGTTCTTCTAATTTGAGAAATAATTGGAGGAGGTGACTGTTCAGTGCTGCGGGCGAGCGTGTGTGCTCCTATTACAGATAATAGCAGATGCATCCTGGGTCTGCTGATGTATAATCTTGAAATTGAGGGTCTCTGAACAGCATTACCTGAGTTACATAACCTTATAACATGTGCACAAACAGCAGCACCGTGGGCTGTGTGCTTGGGAGGGTTGCCATGGGCCCAGGGGCTGAGGCAGTGCAGGGACACCAGCTACAAACATGAAGGATATCGACACTCTGATGTTACCTCACTGGAGAACCTTTTTGCTGCCCTGAAGGATTCTCCCTCTCCACCTCCTGACATTCTGGGGGCTATGCCCCTCTGAATGATGTACAGTGCTTTAGGGCAAGGCTTGTTTAATTGGGACTGAAGTGGCATTTCTGGATGTCTGTCAGATATTGCTTCATTGGTGAATAAGATGACCTGGGTTGAAGAGCAGCTAGGAGCTATTTTATGACATGCATACCTCTACTAAAGAAGATTACATTATCTGCTTCCAGTTTCTAATAGATTGTAAAATATCTCAGAGTAACCTGGATGGCATTTAATTGGAATTTTTGAATAAAATGCAAATGAAATTATGCAGGTGAGAAATTTGAAAGTTCTTAGCCAAAATGTTTTTTCTGAGGTTCCATATTTAAAGATTTCTACAGGAAACCTTAAACTTTCAGTGCTGGAAACACTGAAGTGTGTCTTGAAAGCAGTAGTCTTTACTGATATAGACCAGCATAGAAAAATACATTACCTCACTCAGAACTGGAAAACTCTTGAGGATGGCAGGATCTGCATGAACCTGCTAGATGAGAAAGCCTGCAGAGGAGACTACCACTGAAAGAATTTTTGGAAGTACTGCTGTTTAAACAGAAGAGTGTTATCACTTGTTCATGTGAGAAACATTGGAGGGGAAACAAAAATTTGCACTGCATTTAAAAGGACTATACATAATATCTTTAATTATCTTATCCCATAGTGAAATATGCTATCAATAAGTTTATGATACTGCCATAACAGGCAAAGTTTCTAAACACCTATAGTCAATAATGAAAATGTATGCTGAGCTGCTGGTTGCATGTCAGAAAATTTGTTGCTACTTTCAACTAGCTATGAAAGTAGACAGAGATTTGTTTTTAAGTTTGTTTCATAATTTGTGACCTTTTCTGAGAAGGGAAGGAGAAATCTTTGGGCTAAAGAAAAACAGAGTTAAAAAATACTGTAAAAATTATGAAAATCATGGTGTCTTTAATGATTATAAACATTTTCATGGTTTAAATCCTCTTTCTTGCTAAGCTTTATCTCCCACACACAAACTCCTCCTGAGGTTCTGCACTCCCAGCTGACTGTGCAGTGCAGCTCTTGGAGGCCTCCAGGCAGAGCAAGCAGCTGTCTGTCAGGTAGATCCATGTTAAAAAGCAAGGAGATGCAGCAGATGAAGTATAGTGTTGATATGCTTGCAGTAAAAGTGGTAGCCAAGCTCACAATTCTGAATTTTATAGGAATATTCGGAAGCGGGGCACTGCCTCTGGCAAAGCAGCCAGAGTCTCTGTGCTGGTTGAGGTGTTGTATGTGCCATGTCTAAAAATCAACCAGCCCCTCAGAAGCCTTGAGGTCAACTATATACTTGCGTGTGTTTTGTACAATATTCTGGATGAATGTGTTGGTAGCCACATCTCCCTGTGAATATCCCTGTGGGTAACAGAGGCGGCTGCTGGTGGGATAATGAGGAGCAGGAAGAAAATCCTCCTAAACTGTTGGTTGATTGATTTCCAAAAGAGCCATCAATGGCTGATCCTTCTGGCACCCAGTTGCTAGTGCTTGGTTTCAGAAGGTTGCCTTGGAAATTTAAATTTAAATGAGAAATCCAACCTTTCAGTCTTCCTGAGGATCTTATAGGGAAACTGAGTGCACTCCTGGCAGGATTTGGTGGTTTGAGCTTTTGTTTTAGAAGAGCAAGAGGAAGGGCACCCAAAGGTGAGAAGAATTTCTACTGATAAGTCTAAATTAGGTTGTATTTAAATTTGTTTTACGTGTGATCTTTTGTTTAATTGCAACTTGCAAGTGTAATTTTTGTCTTGCAGAATGAATGTTTGCTGTTTTGTTACCAAGTATGCTTTTTTTCTACAGACTTAGTGACTTCATCTGAAATGGAAAATCTCAGGGTTTTCTGCTCCTATGGATGCATTGCATCAGAAAAAAACCAGACGTGTCCAGTCTGGGTGAAGCAGACTGTGAAAAGGACAGTATCCTAACTGGTGGGCAGATGTCTTTTTTTCTGGGTGGGAATTCCCTCTAGCTGGCTCAAATCAGCACTCTGTCTTCAAAGAGCAGATGGTAGAGAGGCAACCCACGGTGTGAATACAGCCAGAGTAATTGCAGTCTCTTTTTCACAATGTAACAGAGTTTCTAGAATGAAAGAATATACAAAACCTTTCGAGTTGCTTTTTGGTGGCAGGAGATGTCCATGTGAGATGTTTTGTCTTGCTCCCAAAATGCAAGGGATTGAAAAGTGAGTCTCCTAACAGTCTGTCTGCTTGGATTCAGGAAAATGTTTCCCTTCCTCTCATAATCAGAAGTTGGTGTACATTGCAACAATAACTGTTGTTCCTGCGGTTTCTGCTTCTCTTCATCCCCCATGGCGAAGGCATTTCATCCAAATCTACAAATTGCAGCTTTTCAGTAAAATGCTGCTCTGCACTGGAAGGAGAGAGTAGGGTCAAGCCTGTTGGTACACTGCTGTTGCAAAAGGGCCCTCTTTCTGAAACCCAGCTTGTTTGGGATGTGCTCCTTATGTCCCAGGATGGGGTGGCACCCACAATCAGAGCAACAAAAGAAGTCATATACACTCAGGCCGCTTTGAGAAGGGAGCTGAAGCTTGAGGAACTGTAAGAGAATTTCACATAAAAATGGACTTAGAAAACCAAACCAAATCCCATCTGAGCTGTTCTGTTCCTATTCAGAAAGAGGTCCCTCAATACCTGCTAATTGGTACAAACCCTACAAAGTGAGGTGAAATCACATCCTGGAACTTTAACAAGGCAGAGTGAAATAGTTTGCTGCTGGTGTTCCTGTATTCCTCTCAAGGTAAACATATGAGTTAAATTCTTAGCACAGTAAAATTATAAGGAATTCCACATCAGGACAGAGCTATATGAGTCCTGGCAGGGCAATCACAGAGGCTGAATTTCTATAGGAAAGCCCCCTGTGTGATTCCTGGCAGGACAATCACAGTGTTTGAAACCTCCAGCCGTGAAAAACTGCATAATACAAAACTATCAAAACAAATGATATTCCCAGCATGAAAAATATAAAGGAGGCATGGAGGCTGAAATTGTATAAGTGAAACCTTGCTGTAATTGGCCTTTGGCATGAAAGAAAGAAGCTGCCATTCAATTCTTTGGCAAGGGCAAAACTTTTAAAGTTGAATTACTGAGAATAATAACCTTCCTTACTAGGATTAAACTGCAGATTAGAGCATTGCCCATGTAGAAGTTTACTTCAAAAGGGTATCTCTGAGTGTGTCTGAACTCCCTGGCAAAAATAAGGGAGTTCCAGCAGAGGATCTGGGAAGAGAGAAACAAAAGGCTGGTATCCATTTCCTCAGGAGCTTACTGGAGTCTACTGAAGTGCTCTCAGAAATTGCCAACATGGCATTTTGGTTGCGTGCAAGGTCCAAGTCTGTCAGTTTGATGCTTATGGCCAGAAAAATAAATTGTATATGAACAAAACTATTGAAGTGCCCACCTGGAACTCAAAGACAATGCTTGTGTAGGAAGCGACCTGACAGTTGTTTAACTTGATGATTAAAAGTTTCCTGTCCCCTCTTTCCTTAAGTGAGGTGCCAGCAAAATTGCAGGAGGACACCTCCTAGCTAGTGACGTGTCAGTACTACACAGGTGTAATCCTCTTCAATCCCTGTTTTAGTAACTGTGATGGAATTTGGTAGCTTTGTGAGATGTTGTTCTTGTCCATATTTGTAACTTACCTCTGTGCTGTAACTTGCCTTCACCACACACTCAGCCTGTAAAATCACTTTTGCAGTGCTTGGTAGTACTGTATCCATAAAGATGCTCATCTTCTGTGAATAAAGGGGGTGTGCTGGGAGAGTCACGAGGAAGCATTTAAAATGTGATCAAGGGGGCAGTGGAGTTACGCAGGCTTGTCTGAGAAAGTTGCTTGTGTGCTTCACACCATTTACCCACGTGGGACTGCTGCTGTGAGAACTGTACACGCTAGAGCTTGTGCACGAGTCTGCTTGGTATGAATCAGCACAGCCTGATTCTGACTGGGTGCTCTCCCAGTCACTTGTGCTTCTCTGTCTGCTTGCTGTCTCCTGCCATGTGTGACTCCAGAACTTATTTATGTATGTGACTCATCAGCACAGGCCCCAGCCTGATTGTTATCAAGTACAACATAAGTAGAGAGGAATGGTCAAGAACTGTTTCTATTTCATGAAACAATGGATTTCTGAGGAGTAGGACAATTGCAGCGAGAGAGCTGAAACAGATCAGATAGCAGCAAATGAAGATTTTAAATACTGTCATTAAGCCTAGTAGTCAGCATTCTTGTTATTTTTCTGAAGGCAGACAGGTCAGTAGAATGAGCAGACGTATTGCATGGAGACCTTCTGCCCTCAATTCAGGAGCATCAGGTCTTCCAAAGCAGATCTTTTTTCCTTTCTAGGACACAGTCAGAATAAGATGAGCAAATTTGTGTGCAGGCTTTGAGGAGAGATGAGTCTGTGGAGAAAATCTGAACTTCTTTTGGTACTTGTAGCTTAATGAGAGTTAAATTCATTTTGCTCCCTGATGCCCCTAAGGTTCACAGGCAGTAATTCCATGTCCTTTCATATGTAGTGGGTCGATGAATAATGAATGGTGGTCTTCCATGACAAAGAATAGGATGATGTTGCCTTAAAGCAGAATTAAGACTGCATTACACCTGCCTCATGCTCTCTAGGCAGAGAGGGAGGCTGGAGGGTTTTTAAACTCTAGAGATGAGGAAGTGTCATTTTAGAAAGCACTGGTAGGCCTGGAGCCATTTAACAGGTTTGAGTGAAACTTCCATGTGCTGCCAGATGAAGAAGTGAGGTAATCAGTCCAGAAGTGCCTGCTTCTATAATTTCAGAGTTGCAGCAGCTGCCTGGGATTAAGTCATCATAATCACTATAGGGTTGATCAATTTTTTCATCAAGAACCCTTTTACACTGGGGAGAAAGATTTGCACTGTGCGTTAGGGAAAGCTTTTTCTTGAAAGATGTTCTTGCTATGTTGATTCCTGAAAACAGCTAATTTGGGGCACTTTACTGGGAGTATTTTCAAAAATGTTTATTTTTTCCTTTTGTCCAAAGGAAAATTATCAGATGTATAAGCAAAATGATGAAGGTTTATAATCTCTAGTAGGTGCACTCCAAGACGCTGTTGCTACTCAATTCTCTGTGTGTTTCAAAACAATGATAGTCAGCTCCTATATCTTGCTTTCTCCTATAAAGGGTCTGGGTGGCTTTGTGCCCAGGGGGAGGGCAGATCTCCCACCAAATGCCTCCTCCCTCCTGTCATACTGAATGAAGCTTATAGCAGAATTAGAGGCGGTATCTGTTCTTACTAAGACTGCTTGTAGTTGACCCACTTTCTATCCCTCTCCACACTGCCTGTGAATCTGTTGACTCATAGGAGAAAAGCATTTCTCTTGCCCACCCCCCAGAAGTGGATTTTTTTTTTAATTGCTGGAGAAACTTTCTACTGCAAGTAAAAACCACCAAGGTCTTTTCAGGGTGCTTTTTTTTTTCCCAGGTTCAACAACATAGTATATAGATAGATGCATCTAAAACTTTCAGTGTAGCTTTAGTTTGCTGTTTAAGCAAAAAACAAAACAAGAAATTAACTGTGAGGGAAATAAGAATGGTAAAGACATGATGAGGGAAATAGAGTAGATGAGAGATCTTAATTGTCTTCTTATTCCTTTTCTGTTACCTATGTAAAGTTTGTGAGTGATACTGAGCCATGAAAGTGGTTCCTATCTACCTTATGGTTTTCTGTTTTTAGTACCTGTGGTCAGCTGGCTCACCCCCTGGAGTGACTCTTTGGTAAACTGGACAAGGTCAGGAGGAGAGTTTCCTACCTCACCAGTTTGATTGATGTAGAGCTGAGCTTGTGCTAGCAATGAACTATATAGTTGACAATGGAGTGGAACATCTGATCAGACTCTGTGAAATGTAGTAATGGTACAATTAGTCCAGTGAGAGGAACAGAATGAATTTCATTTCTGCAACTGGTTTTGTAGACAGTTTTTCACAGATCTTGCTTGATACACTGCTTAAAGAGATTATGTAGTCTGTCATGGAGTCAAATGAGGGCAAAGCCCTAAAAAGTAGCCAGCCAGAAAACTGAATGAAGAATGTGCATGGTTGGATGAGCAAATAGCAAACTGGTGGAGAGTTGTTAGAAGGATATCTGGAAGACATTAGGTTGTGATGCAGAAACATATTTCTATGTTTTGGTGAATATTTGGCATCTCTTCAGTCCATCCCACTGCCTCCCTCTTAGCCAGCTGCATGAGAACTCCCTGTGGGCAGCACAGCATCACCAGCAGTGTTGTGGTGCTCTCAGAATGAGAGCTGAATGAATATAAATCCACTGCAATTGTAGCATTGGGCTGCTTCGTGTATGGGAGTACTTTTGTAGTAGGAGAGATTGCCTGAAACACGGAATGGAGATAACATAAACGCTATTGCCTAGTGCTGACTGCTTTTCACTCGTGTCTTTCAAAGTGTTCCTTGGCACAGGAGAACAGTTTCATAGTGTCATTCAAAGCAAGCAGCATAATTATAGTGCTTGGTGTTTTGGCTTGAAGGGTCTGAGTGAAACCTGACATTGCCCTGCCTAAGTGCAGACTTCTGTGCAGGTGGTTGCACTGTACAATTCTTTTTTTGTGTTTGTTTTTTTGGGGGTTGCCTTTTTTATTTTTTTAAGTACAGAGGAACCCAGTGTTTTATAAAATACTTAATTCAATAGACAAGGTCTGGGAAAGGCAATGGTTTGTAGTGTTGCTGAGATACAGAGGATATGTGGTTAGCTCTGTGGTTGTGGCAAGCAGAACTATTTATTCTAAAGCTGTTTGGGAACAAATGTTCAGTCTGTTGATTATAACCAATCCCAACATTTTCCTTAGTGGCTTGTCTTATTGTCTGTTTGTTGTGGAGGTGAGAAGTTCCTAATACTTAAACTCAACTTTTCCTAGTGCTTTTAAGGCCTTGTTTCTTTTTCAAATCTTATGGTTAATGGCTGAAGTTGCTTTATTATTATTTATAACATCATCGGATGTATTCATACTCTGTGCTTTTTTCTGTTTGGTATTAAGGTTTTCTTTGGCTAATTAGATTTTTCACCCACTAACATTTCCCTCATTTCTTTTAAATATAATATCCTAAAGTAAAACTAGCACTCTTCCAAGAGCCAGTAAGTCCAGAAAAGAATATTCTCTTATTACCATAGATAATTTTATTAAACAAATGTCAGGTCAGTTGTTAGCATAAATTTTCCCATTAAAACCCCCCTGGAATATAAAGACCTCTGAGATGCAGACCTTTCTTGAAATCACCTGCCTTCCCCTAAGTAAATGTGCTTTTAGAGATTATTTTCTGTGGAAACCCTTTTCTCCAAAGAAAGGATACCCAGCAGATTCAGGTCCTCAGTTAGAAGGTGAGATGTGTTAAAACCTACCAGTTCTGGACCAAGCCTGTATGTGACAGAGTTTTGTGTCTGTTGCAGCCTGTAGGAAAATGGAGAATCACCAAGGATTCAGAAAATTTCCACTTTCAAACGTACGTCATCAGTCTATATGTGCACTAACTCTCTCTGCTACAATAACAACTGGAAGATGTTCTTTTCTTGCTTGCATATGAATCTCTTTGAAGCAAATAACTTGATCTCTTGCATTTATGTAATCCTCTTCCTTTAATCTTGTTCTTGCATTGTGTGGCAGAAAGGAGCTCCTCCTGTTCCTAATGGAAATAAACCTTTTAGCCAGAATTTAAGGATTATGAAAATGAATAGCTTCTGCAGTGAAGGCAGTTCCTGTTTCTGCCAGCAGTACCCTCTGCTTACTAAGCTGTCCCTATTTTTTCACCAGATTTTTTTTTCCATTTTGTTCAGTTTCAGTAGGAAATTAGTTTTATGGGAAAGACACAAGAATTAGAAAATATTTAGGAAGTCAATACTCCTAAATGGAGACCCACCTCCATTATATTTTTCTCTGGTTATGTGAAGAACCAGGTTCATCTCTGTCCAGTTGCTAGATTATTCTGTGACCTTGGGCTAGTCACCTCAGCTCTTTGAGTAGTTTTGTTCCCTATCAGAGGTGAAAAAAATAAAACTCCTGCCTCAATAGTGGCCCTTTCTTAGTCTCAGGCTGTAAGTGCATAGGCTCTGAAGCATTTTCTCTAATAACAGTACTGAAACTAATACTATCTTTTGACAATCATCGCTCAAGAGAAATCATATATTTAGAAGGTACCTATTTTTCTCTTTTGCCTACTGTCTTTAGAGAGAGAGATGAATGTTACCTCTAGGTGTTTTGAGAAATATTTTTGACAACCCAGAATTTGAGATTTATGAGCCTTGTTGTTATAACAATTAGCTAGGCCAGGGTGTGCATTAGTAGGCTGCCAGTGCTGCTCTTTGGTGGGTGGAGGCACTCAGCCTCCTGTTTTGGTCCTCAGAATGCCTTCCAAGGCGTGTGCCAGCAGCCTGTTGATGCACAGCCTGTTGTGGCTTACTGTTACATTCAATGCACAGACGATTATTACAAAGGTAGGTTATTTGTTAGCATGATTTTCCACACTGCTGCTTGAAGAATTTTAACAGCGTCCACTAAACTCCCTAAAGTGTAGTTCAGAATGAATAAAATTCTGCTTGATGATGTTTACAAGAGTCTCTGTGCCCGCTGCTGGTGAGTCATGGAGAACAGTGTATTCCTTTGACTCCTGACACGTGACATGCACAATTATTAGCTGTGTGGGGCTGTGCTCTACGATTGACAAGTTGGTTGCTTTTATTTCAATCTGTATCCTAATTCAGAAGTTTCCATTTTGCAAGGAAAATAAAGAAACACTTAGCTTCTCTGGCTGCTGTCTTGCACCCATTGTACCTCAGAGCTTGCCAGCTGAATAGATTGCCCTCCTGTTTTTTCTTGACCTGTTGTTTCCTCTCCTCGCTCTTATTAACTTCTGCAGTGATTATTACTACCAGAGTCTCATTAGATCCTTTCTTTTCCTTTGTTTAATGAGTGTTCCGTCATTCCCACTGTATCTACCCTTCAAATGACTGGTTTGTGTGCTTTTCACTCTTCTCATCATGAAATGCAGAGCTTTCATGACAGCTGGGTATCTCTGGGGCCTATTGCAGCTTGAACATTAAGTCATAAAAACAATACTTTTGTGCATGTCTGAAAAGCCTACTATGTGCAGTAGCTTTGCTGTAATATCTAACCTTATCCAGTACAGCTTTTCCATTTAAAACAAACAAAAACCTAGCTTTAAATTGTAAGAGCAGAAACCTTCAGTTAATTAGAAGTTTCTTTGTTTTTCTTTAAGACTGACTGAAAGTTGATTGTCCAAGACATTAAAAATTGGCTTGGGCATAATTTATGTTTTGCAGTGAAGAATGCAAGTATGTGTCTTGGGATTTTTGCTGTCCCACCTCTAAGCATTTGGAATTTAGCTGAAGGGAGTATATTAAAGGCAAAAGTTGCAGCATTAAAATCTCTGAAACCCAGATGCTATGATTTTCTTTCCCCTTCCCACCACTGTTCCAGATTACCTAAATAAACTGATGAATTGGCAATTTCTGTTAAGTACCTAGGAGATGATTAATGTGATATGAATAATGTCATGCTAGCTGGCTGAAGGGCCTCTCTTCCTCATGAATAACAACAGTGTGGTAATGTGCCAGAATCAGGAATATTAACTTCATAGCAAGCTTTATCAATGTTAACTCACTGAAAGCAGGCAATATGTCTGACTTGCTAGCTTCCAGCTTTTAATTAAGGCAGTTAAACAAAATGTGATCTATTCTTTTTCCATTTATTTATAGATTTAATCACCAGTAGTTAATTAGGCTACAATTCTATAAATATATGCTACTGACCTTGTGGTTCCAAGTTGGTATTATATTTTAGCTTAAGATTGATTCTGGGTAAATAAAGTAATTTTTCAGTCTCGCTCCGTAGCTTGTGCTTTCCAATACCATGGAACCAAACTCTTAATCGTCCTCAGTGTGTCCTCAATGTTAGTGAATATAGTGATATTTATTTAGGTATTTGTATTTCCTCAGTGGAACCTCATCGTGGTTTAACCCTGGCCAACAACTAAGCTGCTCGCAGCTGTTCATTCCTTCCCCCTGGTGGGATGGGGAGACAATCAGAAGGTTAATAGTGAGAACTCATGGGTTGAGATAAAGATGGCTTAATGCGTAAAGCAAAGCCTTGGATTTTCAGAATAGATTAGATTTTCAATATCCAGCCTCTAGTATGTGCCCACCACTGACCCACCTATAGATGCAAACCTGTAAGGATAGGTTTCTTTAAGCATGCTTTTGCAACCTGGTATGTTATTAAATTGAGAGTTATACCTATACTTAAACATGTTTGAGGAGGAAGAGCAGCACTGATGCATGTGTATCTTGTTATGATTAGGTGTGATAGGTGAAAGTGGTATTTAAAGACAGCTTTAAGTTTTTGGCTGCGAATGGGATGAATTGCCACCCATCTCCTGTTGAACTCTTTGAGGCTTTGTCCATGAAGACAAAGTGTGGTGTGACACTGTCATGTCTCCAAAGACTGGTAAAGTTTACACTCTGGTGCAACTGCCCCTAGGGCACTTCGTGGCAGCTCAGAGAATTAGGAATATAATCTAACTGGGAAAAAAGGAAAACCAGGCAAGAGAGATGATTTAGGGCAGCATGGTGCTTGCCCAGTAGTTCAGCCCAGAAAGCTCTCTCTAAAAAAAAAACAAAAACCAAACCTAACAAAAGGATGACACAGTATTTCATACAAAATCTGAACATGTTTTGCAGAATGAGACTTCAGTACAGCTATATTCTTTACCTTAATGCATCTGACTCCCCCAATGACCTTTTAAAATTCTTCATGCATATTTTAAGACAATTGTAGAAGCATTTAGTGTTAAGTTTTAGTGTATAAAACCCCCCCAAAATTCCTACTGACTTCCATGGGACCATGAAAATAAAATCAATATTGAATGTTGTTAAGTGCCTTTAGTAAGCCTACTAAAACACACTTTCCTTCTGAGCCACAGATGTACTTACTTAGACTTAGTTCTCATCTTCTGGTAATCTTCTGTGTCTGCTTCCCCATAATGAAGATAAGGAGAGATCTACAGCCTTTCTAAATTTCTGTGGGAAACAGTGATTGGAATCATATCCTTTCTACAGCTCTTAGAATACTAGAGTTTGTGGAAGTGTTTTATAATGAGATGTGTTTTCTCCTGTTACTAGGATTTTAATTAGATTATTTCACAAAGTTTAATGGCTCCTAAAACTGTCTATAAAATATAATTGATTTTAGATTTTCATGATGTATAGACTCCAAAATTGAGACAACAGGGAATAGCATTTTCCTTTTTGTTCCACTATGAACAGTGCATTCCTTCTGCCCTGCTGAAAGTATTCAGAGGGAAAAAAGCAGGAAAAGCATGTCCAAGAAATTACATTGATTTTTGGAGAAAAGATTGAACCATGTTAGCCTGCGAACTGTGCTACACAGAGCAAAGATTAGGTCTTTCTTGAAAGCTCTTCATCCAAGGGATGAAGAGACTAGACAAAGAATAACACGGTGCCGAAAGGAAGCACAAGATAACTGAAGGATGGTATTACTCAAGGTGAAAACCTGCTGTCTGAGAAGGCTAAGCCTTAGCAATGCCAACTTTAAAAAGAATTATGCAGAAGCAGATGTATTTGATGTGGCATAGTTATAGCTGCTGCTTAGAAACAGAAGGGATAGGTTTCTATTACACCCTAATTTGAAAATTGACCACTGAACAATAGCATTTCATTGCATTTTTTTTTGTCAGACAACATGAACAGAGGTAAGAGGAGAATTAATGCATAATCTAGTCCTGATGTGTGGCTTTTTCTCCCTGACTCCCACTGGCTTCAGTGAAAACTGAAGAAAATTCCTGCCTTTTAAAACTGTCTTTAATTAATGCAACCCATTACCTAGTGACACCTATATTGCTGTGATTCTTGTGGAATAAAAAGCTATGGAGTATTTTGACCATTTAGTCTTTATGAATGACTGAAACTTTTAGTATAAAATCCAAAAATGTAGTATACTTTGGTATCTGCACCCAATGACATCACAGCTTCTTTGGACTTTCAGCAGATGTGGTTTGTATATGACAGGATTTTAAAATTAAAGGTTATACAATAATTTTAACCTAAATACTGAAGTGATATTTGGCTGTAGGCTAACCAGATGTAAATGCAGAAGGGCAGATAGCCAAGTTGCTAAAAAAATGAATCCACACATTCTGTCCAGGTAGATAGGAATCTATTCTTTTTAAGGTAGACATTGAGCTGAGTAGATTTGGAGATGTGAGCATGTGGAAGATTCCCACCTTTGAGGGGAGCTGAAGGACAATGACTAAAGAAGGTGAAAAGCCTGACCGAAACAAAAGAGACTGTTTATTCCCTCGTTCCTTCACTAATTTATTTTTCATTCCTTTTCATTCCTTTTTTCATTCCCTCGTTCCTTCTATTCCTCCTTTTTTCACTTTTTCGTTCCCTCATTCCTTCATTCCTCCTTTTTTCACTTTTTCATTCCCTCGTTCCTTCTATTCCTCCTTTTTTCACTTTTTTGTTCCCTTGTTCATTAATTCGTTTATTTTTCACTTTTTTATTCCCTTGTTCCTTCTATTCCTCCTTTTTAAATTGTTTTGTTCCCTCATTCCTTCATTCATTTATTTTTAAATTTTCATTCCCTCGCTCCTTCTATTCCTCATTTTTTCACTTTTTTGTTCCCTTGTTCCTTCTATTCCTTTTTTAAACTTTTTCATTCCCTTGTTCCTTCACTCGTTTATTTTTCACTTCTTCGTTCCCTCGTTCCTTCTATTCCTCCTTTTTTCACTTTTTCGTTCCCTCATTCCTTCATTCGTTTATTTTTCACTTTTTTGTTCCCTTTTTCCTTCTATTCCTCTTTTTGTCACATTTTCATTCCCTCATTCCTTCTATTCCTCCTTTTTCACTTTTCTGTTTCCTTGTTTCTTCTATTCCTCCTTTTTTCACTTTTTTGTTCCCTTGTTCCTTCACTCGTTTATTTTTCACTTTTTTGTTCCCTCATTCCTTCATTCCTCTTTTTTCACTTTTTCGTTCCCTCGTTCCTTCATTCCAACTTTTTTCACTTTGTTGTTCCCTCGTTCCTTCATTTCTCTTTTTTCACTTTTTCATTCCCTCGTTCCTTTTAGTCCTCCTTTTTTCACTTTTTCATTCCCTCATTGTTTTTATTCCTCCTATTTCACTTTTTCATTCCCTCATTGTTTTTATTCCTCCTATTTCACTTTTTCATTCTCCCATTCCTTCATTCATTTATTTTCACTTCTTTTTTCACTCGTTCTTTTTAATAATTTTTTTTTTTCTTTTTCTTCCTTCTTTTTTTTTGGTCCACTCTCATCACGCCGAACTCCCCTCAGCAGCCGGACGACGGAGCCGCTTCGCCTCTCTCGTGAGCCCTCGGGGAGCACGACAGGACTCCGTGATGAAGCCTCGACCTTCTCCGTTTGAAGGCACCATCCGGGTAGACTGCAGTAAGGGCCGAGGGGTTGTGGTGGGTCAGGGAGGTAGGGAGGAGGAGTGAGGGTCCACTCAGGTTTCAGCCGTGCCACATCACGTCGTCTCCTCTTAACCCAGGTATACCCTGCAACGTTGGTGTGTGGCTCGAGGATCTGGGCATTCTTAGGGAGACAGTGAGTAGCAGAGTTGTCAGGTGTTGGCAGTCGTGCTGATCCCGGGACTCAACACTGAACTTCCGATTGCTGGCTTGTCCAAAATTTCTGTTTGTTGATTCTTTAATTAATAAAAACGAAAGCCATCGCACCGAGAAGTGGTGCCAGAGCCCAGGGGGCAGGGTCTGGGGTCCCAGGGTCTCTCTTTCAACTTTTGTTTTTCATCCGGTCAGTCCCTCTTTACTGCTTGTAGTCCCTAGCCCGTGCCCCCAGAAAAAAGGTGGGTTACTAGGAGAACAAGGGTTTAAACTGAGAAAGAATATTTCATTTTATATAAATACTTGTTTCAACTGATGTGGAACCCCCTTCCCCCACACTTTTCACGGTATCCATCATAGGGCACCCTGCCTTTTCCCTCGTTAGGGGTGTTACCTGACAGTGTTAGGGGTGTTAACTGACAGGGAATCCTCATTTTGCTTTATTTTCCAGTTTAAATGGAAGGGCAACAGCTTGACCACGCTATTTCACAGGTTTGCATTAAGGGCAACTGCCACTTTTCATCATCCTAAGGTTTAAATTAAGAGGAAAGCCCAGGTGTCCCTCCTTTCGAAAGGTTTGCATTGATGTGAAAATCCCCCTTTTCACATAATTTGAAAGATTGAAAGGGAGGCAAATGTAGAAACTGAGATGGACATTGCACTCAGAGTGCTTCTTTAAAAACTTCAGGGGACTCCAAGCATCAGGACCTTGTTATCTAGCAGTCTCTCATAACTTTCCTCTATAGTTTTTTATGGTCAACTCCACACAGCTTTCAGGGTCTGTCCATTAATGCCAGCACCTAGCCTGTAGACTCAATGCCTCAGCTCTTCTTCTACTCTCTTTCTTCCACTGTTCCAGCTCCCTCCTTCATGTCCCTAGCACAGCCACCTATCCCCGAGTGTCCCTCGAAGAGTAGCTTCCCTCATTTGTCCCTTGCCCGCCCTCCTGTCCCTTCCTTCTCACAGCCCAGCGAGCAGACTTCACCAGACTCCAGCTGAGCGCCCTCTCAGCCAGCTCACTCTTTAGCACACCCGTAGCTGGGAGGGCAAAGCTGCTCCCACTCTTTGATAATTAACACAGCTGCCATGTATCAGAGATAGGATTGCCTGTCACATTATCTCTATCTTCCTACAAGTAAACTCTTCTTTTGCCAATATTTTAGGGCATTAAAGCAAAGGGGAGAAGCCCTTTATTTGCCCTTCTTATTTTATTTTTTTCCTTTATTCTTTTTTCATTTTTTTTCCTTCTTTTCTTCCTTTTTCCTTTTTATCTTTTTTCCTTTTTATCTCTTTCCCTTTTTTCTTATTTTTCCTTTTTTTCTTTTTTTCCTTTTATTATTTTTATTTTTTGCCTTTTTCCTTTTTTGCTTTTTTCCTTTTTTCTGTTTTTGCTTTTTCCCTTTTTTTCTTTTCCGTTTTTTCCCCTTTTTTCTTCTTTCTTTTTTCCTTATTTTTACTTTTTCCCTTTCCCCCCTTTTTCCCATTTTTCCCTTTTTTCTATATTTTCCCTTTTTCTCCTTTTTTCCTTTTCTTCTTTTTTCTTTTTTCTTTTTTCCTTTTCTCCTCTTCTCCTTTTTTCTATTTTTTTCCTTTTCTCCTCTTTTCCTTTTTTACTTTTTTCTATTTTTTCTTTTTTCCTTTTCTCCTCTTTTCCTTTTTCCTTTTTTACTCTCTTTTTCTTTTTTTTCCTTCTTTCCTTCTTTCCTTCTTTTTCCTTTTTTCTTTTTTATTTTTCTTTCTTTTTTCCTTTCTTCCTTTTTTTCCCATTTTCCCCTTTTCCCTGTTTTTCCTTTTTTCCTTTTTCTCTTTTTTAATTTTTCTTTTTTTGCCTCTTTTCATTTTACCTTTTTAACCTTTTTTCTTTTTTCCTTATTTACTTCTTTCCTTTTTCCTCCCTTTCCCCTTTTGTCCTTTTTTCCTTTTTCCTTTATTTCTTTATTTTTACTTTTTCATTTTTTCTTTTTCTTTCTTTTTTCCTTTTTTCAATTTCCCCCTTTTTTGCTGTTTTTTCCTTTTTTTCTTTTTTCCCCTTTTTCCATTTTTTCTTCTTTTTTCCTGTTTCCTCCTCTTTTCCTTTTTTCCTTTTTTCCTTTTTTCCTTTTTTCCTTTTTTCCTTTTTTCCTTTTTTCCTTTTTTTCCTTTTTTTCCTTTTTTTCCTTTTTTCCTTTTTTCCTTTTTTCCTTTTTTCCTTTTTTCCTTTCCAACTGCAGGCTAGGTTTGACCTTTATGGAAGAAAGATGAAGTCTGCCTATCAGTTTGATTTACTGCACATGGTGATTTACATAATTTTTCCATGATACTCTGTTTCAGCTCCTTACATTTGCCCATGCTCAACAGAAAAATTTCCTGGGACTGCAGTAATGACATTTGCATTAGTATGAAGTGCAAACTGAAATATTTTTTAATTAGAGGAAAGAGAAATACAATCCCTAAATTACATCCTGCTTCAGTTTCTTATACATCATTAAGAGACTCGAAGTACAATATTTGATCTGGACATCTTCCCTGAGTGCAGTATGAAAGGTAATTTGGAATTGAGGGTAGTTTTCTCTGGAAAACTCCAAATTGCTGACAGCTGATTAAATACAGAGTGCTTCCATGATACTGGCACCTTGTAATGCAATGCTGACTGGACATCCTGCCTTTAAGTAGCTGAAAGGTAGTAAATGACCCCTGGTCAAACCTGAGAGATACTGTGACAATTCCCATTTGTACTGGCAGCCTTGCTCCAAACTGAAACTATCAGACCATGATTTATTTCACCCTGTGGCCACTTGCCACCTCTTGGACAGCCCACAAGGATGGCTTGTCTGTGGCCACCCAAGGACTGACCGACAGATGCTCTACTCCCCTCTTTCAGAGAGAGCAAAATGGAAGGGTTGCATGATGCCAGAGACAAAGAAGGCAGAAGGAAAATCTTTCATGTGGGCCCTGAGAGAGTAAAAGCCAAATCTTCTGGCACTGTCTGAGCAAAGAACATCAGAATTTTGCCCCTTCTGTCTCTGTGAGTTCTGCTCACCTGCCATGAAGACCTGATTTCTAGGCCTTTAGGGCTGGTGAGACCTAAAAATCTCTCATATTAAAACAATAAATCAGTGAAGAGTAGAAAGGGTGTATTCCTTCTATTCCCAGGGAAAAAGTAGGAAGCATTTATCCGTTGCCCTTGTTGAAGGGATGATATAATATTGCTCACTACTCTAATAATATCTTTTCAGAAGGTTTAAGAGCTTCCCTAACCTCTGTCCAAATAAGTGTGCCCAGAATGTGATCTCTAATGGCAGAATGAAACCTCTAATATCTGCTCAAATAAGTGTGGCCAGAATATGATCTACAATCACACATATATTTGGAGCTGGAGGAGACATTGGTCTCACATGGCTTCCTCAGGTGTCAGATTCAATGGATACTTGTTCATTGCTTATTCCATTCAAGATATCAGGCAAATACTATCAATCACATAATTGTTTTCTGTATTTTTTCAATATCCAAGAGGTAGTTGGGATTTGAGGTGAGTGCTGGTGATTCTCATAGCACTGTTAATCACGTGGTTATCTTGTCTTCCCAGCAGAGGATTAAGATCCACTGACTTGCCTGCCCCTCACATTCCCTTAGTCTGTAAGAATATCAAGGTAATTTTTTTTAGCTAATTCTAGGTAATTTTATTTATCTTGGAGGCTTTTTCAGGTGGCCAGCAATTGTTCATGCAAGGGGTAACATTCTTTGTTTAGGCAATTGTGGACATTGAAGTGAAAGAATATTTTCCTTGAATTGCTCCAAGTGTTCCTTCATCACAGTGGATATTCATATTTCATGCACTGAGTATGTGGAGCTGAATTTTCTGCGAGAGGTGTTTAAAAAGCTCACTGTTGCCACAAGCATCTCAGTGACTAAGCCACTGTCAGTGAAGGCTATTAAACCTTATGAAGCCTGGCACTTGGGCTTCCTGGAAATCAAATCAGGAGCTCTATCTGTGCAGCACTGAATGGCAGTCTTTACCTTGGTGACCTCAAAATTGTCCCAAGACCTTTTTAAAATGTGTTTAGTAAAGCGTATTTTAAATGATGGCATTAATCTCACCTCAGATTACTGAATTTGCTTATGCATCTTCAAACTGCTCTTCATTACTTCAGTGGTTAGCAATTGCCCACAGCCTTTTCAGGAAAGGGAGACATTTGACTTGGGGTAGGAAAAGAGGACCATGCTGAGAACTGTTTTAGATTCCTGGGACTGTTTGTGGAGTGGTGTGTTTTTTTAAATTTTTTAAAAAAGTTTTTTTAATTTTTTTTTCTTTTCTTTTTTTTTTTCCCCCGGGAGATGGGATGCCATGAAAACAAATAGGTCACTGCAAATACCATATTCTTAGAGCCTTTCTGATTCTAATATATTTACCCTTAAAGCACACTTTCTAGTATACTAGTAAGGCTAGTATACTTGCAAGAAACATAGTTTCAAATTATAATATTTAGGGCTGGATGGATTTTAATTATTAAGAAACCTTTTTTACCACAAAAGATTTGGCAATGCAGAATTGCCTTATGAATATTTGGTTGCGTCTCCAAATCACTTTTTTTTTTTTTTTTGGTGGGGTTAGGGGGTAACCCTAAACTAAAGAATTCTCCATCCCATTAACTTAACTCTACCCCCACCATAACTTAAATGTAGCTATGGCTGAGTGATCAAGAGAACAGCTGCCTTTGCCCTAGGTAGATGTATTTTTTTAATAATATGAATATTCTTTCTATTTGAATTAAATTTTCTGAACTCAAGCCCTTATTGAATAGTTTAACTGTAGTGATATCCTCTTGGTGTAGCCCAACTGTAATTGATGGCTCTAGTAAAAAGCGAAAGGTTGGACTCTCAAAAAGATTGCCATGATTTCATAAACTTGTCCCATACTGGTCTTTGAGGAACAGTGATTTAAAAACACATTCTTTTAGAAAACTCACCAAAATTCAGAATGAACAATGGTAAGGCAGTAGGCTTCTGAGAAAGAGACTCTGGAGGTCTGTGCTATTCTTTTATCTTTACATGTTGTGCTATACTGCATAGTGGGATTTTTTTCCTCCTCTCTGTAATACTCTCAAAAAATCAGACAAAGTATAGCTTTTTGTAAATGACAATAATTAAGGTGCATGTTGGTGTACCATTGTGGATTGCAAAAGGTACATTGTGTTTTGGATATTTTGAATAGTTCTTGTCAGAGTCAGCCTTGCTGAAGAGCTGCTTCACATCTGAGAACCTGATTCCAAAAACAGTGAGTAACTGATAGCAGCTATTTGTCTGAAACAGAATGGAAAAGAACATCTATGCAAATGGAAAAGCACTTCTATATTCCTGGAAACAGCTGAAAGCAGTGCAGGCAGACAATCACCAAAAGCTATATCAGATAGAGATGTAATTTCTGGCTGGCAGTTCAGCTTGTGTCCGCAAGCCTTTAACTTCGTAGTTTTAAGCACGGAGTTTTATAGTGCTAACAGCTGTCTTGGTCAGGGTTTTTCATGTGCTACTTCTCTCAGCGAAGAATATAAAGAAGGAATTGGTTATATTTGGCTTAGAGCTAACTAGAAGAAATAACATTCAAGAGTTTGGCCATGATATACATAGCATTCTGCTACTTTTTCTCAACTACTGCTCAATTTCAGGCATCAGGTATAGCATCTAATCAAGATGACTTTTAGGATGGTATGTAAAAGTTTTAACAAAATATCATTCAGAAAAAACTAGAGAAAATTCTTGAGCTGATGTATTTGGCCCAAAATGCCTGCTCACAGAGTACTTTTTTAGGCAAATGCCCTCTGTCAGACTGCCTCTGAATGACTTTGTGTTTTAACAGCAACTCTAATCCATCATGCTTGACTCAGCCATTCAAGGAGAAGCATACAGATGTTCTGAACCAGTATGTATAGGCATGTTTAAGTATCTGTGCACCTGAATGCAGAAAAGCACCTTCACTAGGGGGGATACCCTTGTGGCAATACATATAATATAAAGGTTTCAGTAGGTGACTGTTTAAAATTACATGCAGAGCTCACTTGTGACATGATGTTTAGAACAGAATTATACGACAGAGTGCTGGTACCCAGCATATGGAAAATCAGGAGACAAACTTTCTGAACTATTTTTAGATTGACCGATTAAGACATAAAATTTCTACAAAATAACGAATACCTGTCCCGAATTGCTACTTTTTTTTTTTTTTTTTTACATGAAACCTGAACTTACGATGCAGCCTTGATTCTAGAAGCTGTATCACCCAGTGCCTGTCCCTTCCCTACTAAAACACCCTATTTATTGTAATTAAAGTCTTCATGCCATAGAAAACAGCCAAACATCTCAAGGCACTGTGTTTACGCAAGTTACACATGTAGTGTACACAGGAACTAGCACACTTGGTTTCTGTAACAGGTGCCACCAAGCCAATTCTGCCTGGATTTGCACAGGCACTCAGCCTTTTGGTCACTTCTTGGGCAGCTTGGAGGAGGGTTCATTGCCTTTCAAGTCCAGGGATCATTTGTGGTGACATAACATTCCAGAAAGTGGAAAAACTGAGCTTATAATGCCAGGGCTTTAACATGGTTGAGGGAACTGACTAGCTGACAGGCAGTGTGAGCTCCAGAATTGTCTTTGCCTTATCATTCATAGTTTTGCTTGAAAGCATTTCTCATCTCCCAGTACCTTCTCTGGCCTTCTGCTATGTTTAGAGAAGTTACACAGTCCTCTGTCCCTTTTGTCTCCTCCACCCTCAACTGCACAACAAGGCTTTGCCTGTTGCTTTTACCTGGAGCTCAGTGGTTATTCAGTTGCTTTGCCTCAAGCTCTCTCATTCTTGATCCGAAAGCTGACGATTAGTTCAATGCTTGACAGGCTTCAATGCCTCTGACAGGATTACCACACCTCACTTCTCACATTTTTAATCTTGCCCCATTTCCAGTGTTTCAGAGGAAGGTTAACCCTGTTTACTCCTCTCCTGTTGCCAAATTGTATGTGTGTGTGTGTGATGTGATAGAGTGTGTCAGTGTCCTTAGGGTATGCATTTAGTAGGTACAATAATAAATGTGATGCAGAAAAATGTAAGCAGCTGTAAAGGAGAATCATCTCTTATTTTCTGGGGAGTAGCAGAAGGTTAAGGGAAATTTTAACTAAACAATCAAAATCTCTTCCAAATTTTAAGGGGTAATGTAATTTATTAGAGACCAAGTTTTAGCCAATTTAAAACAAGTGTCGCTTTTGCAATCCGGGCAAAATAACTGTAACAGTTAAATAAGTCTGGGTGAATGGAAACTGGTGTGGTCTTCTTTTCTCTCATAGAGAGACAAAATAACAGAATCTGACATTGCTTAAAACAGAGGTCAGTGGCTGTAGGGCCAGGTGTGGAATCCCAGAGTGAAATCTCTATGTAGCCTGTATTATGCAAACTGACTTAGTCATGCTGTGATAGTTTGTAAATCTAGGTGCTTAAATATAGATTTCTGAAGGAAAAAGTTCCTGCTCTGAAGTCACCCAGAAAGTAGAGCAGTGACATTCTTTATTTGTGTGAACACTGCTGATTTTTTGGTTTGTTTTGTTTTCCTTCCTTTCCTCTAATAATTAAATGCAAGTTTTATTTTATATTTGCTTGGAAATATATTTATGTTGAGAAATATCACAAGCACAATGGAACAACTACACCTGGACCTAAAATGTTTATATCTGAGATTTTCTGTGAGTGGGGACTATACTTGCTGTATATATTAAAAGAGGACCAGTGGGTGACTTGGAGCTTTGTTTTAGGTCAGAAACTGTTTGGAGGCTGATTCCCGAGAAACAGAGAATGAACTCTCAAATACAGAAGAACAATACTATATCTAAATAGGTAAAAGTGTGTGTTTGAAATTATTGCATCAAAAAGATCAATGAAATAATTTTATTTCAAGTTATTCCTTTCTGTTTGGAAGGAATACATTTTCAGACCATAGAAACGACTTTCTTTTCTGTGTGAGATATTAAGAAATTATATGGTATTATAAGGTGCTTTTCTCTATTTCATGTCTCTTTGGGAAGGAGTGCAATATGCTATAAACTAGGTCTAGCATTCTTATTTTAAATCATTGATTGTGTTGCTGATTCTCTCCAGCAAATTGCAGAAGAAAGAAAAAATGCATTAAAGCTCTGCAGTGGCAGAAGCTGCTGAGGAGGCTACAGCTAGCTGGGTAAGATAGCCTTAGGACTGAGAAGTCCTGAACCAGGAACACCTTCCCAGTAAAACTCACAAGGGAATGCAGCAGGCTTGTTGGTTCTACTGACAGATATACTAAAACAAAACAACATAAACAACCTCTCCTACTGCAAAAAAACCCTCCAACAAGCAAAACCAAAACCAAAACCAACAAACAAAACAAAACAAAAAACCCCAAACAAATCCAAAAAAACACCAAACAAAGGGAAAGGAGGAATAAGATTTTTTTTCTCCTAGCTGACTTTCTTTTGAGAGGTATTTCCATTATTTTTTTACAGACAGATACAGGTGATCTCTAACAAGACTGTGCTAACTTAAGGCTGCATGCTCATGCCCATGTGGTACTGAGTCCTGCTTAGAATGGTCCTGCTTGGCCACAAGGGTTGTCAAATCAGAGTTTAGTTTCGAGTCTGTTCCACCACTGAGATCTTTGGGACTTGGCTACACACTGCCTGTGCAGCTTAACTATGTCTTTTACAGCAGAGGTATCTTTGTCCTCCTATCTCTTCCCTGCAGAAGCACAGACTGGTTGAGATTGTAAGAGACCTCTGGAGATAGTCTGGTCCAAGCCTGTTGTCGAAGCAGGATCATCTACCACAGGTTGCCCAGGACACTGCCCAATTGACTCCAGAGCATATTTGCAGATGGGGACCTCACAATGTCTATGGGCAAATTGTGTTTTTTGACCACCCAAATGGTACACAAAGGGTTTTGTTCTATTCTGATGTAACTTCGTGTTTCAATCTGTGCCCACTGTCCATTTTCTCAGAGGGCATCACTGATAAGAATCTGTCTCATTCTTCTTCATTCCCTCCCATCAGTTATTTCTATGTATATATAAGATTCTCCCACTGCTTGATGCATTCCTCAGAACACATTTATGTCCTCTTGTCCCTACTTAATTGAAACACTTATTCTGCATCTTTGCACAGAAAGAGCTTTGAATCTTCTTGGAGGATATTCACAGTTTGAAGCTTGTTTAAATGGGATTAAAAGATTTCAAGATTTTATGTGGGATGAAATTGGATTTTTGTCTAGTTTTATCCTTTCCTTTTGTCCTCAGCTGAGTTCTCTTAGAGCAGAGGAAACGCTAGCAATCTGTGCATGATCAGCCTTGCTGAATTAGACAACTGGCTTCTGCCCTTCTCTGTAGGAAGCAGCTTTAAGAGTGCTTTCTTACAGAAACAACCTTTTCCAAAAGGATTCAGAAAAATTGAAATTTCTAGTGTGTTTTGACTCAATTAATGGAATTCACTGAAATAGCAGATTTTGCATCTTGGCAGACAATTCACACGTATGTGCTCTCAAGAGAGTTGGGTATCTGTCAGGAGTTCAGGAAATAGGCAAGTACATTTTGGAGGTGTGAGATTTCTCACTTATGAAATATATATTTGGACATTGATGGGCTAAAATGGCTTTGAAAACATATAACAAATGTGTACTTGGAAATATGATCTGAACCAACGAGAGTTATTGTACCTGTTCACAAACTATCCCCAGAACATATAAAGGAGTGTAAAAAAATAACAGCAAGAGAATGTTTGTTCTTGACAAATTAGGGAAATTCCTTAGGTAAAAAAAGCAAGCCTAATGTGTTGACACTTTTGTGGGGCAGTTTTAATAGTGTGCTAAGTATTTTCCTTTCAGTTCCCTTTGTTGGACCATAACATGCCATCAGATATTTCCTGGGTAGGGACTGAAAGTAATGTCTAATTTACCTAAATGGATCACAGCTTACTGGAAGGAAGGGACCAACATTTTACTGTACCTGTTCTCTGAGAAACTGCTTTCACCATGTTTCTAGGTGTTGGGGAGTGATTGCTAAAGCAATAGAAGCTGAGGCTGGCATTAACCCATCAGCTCTGAAACACAGAGGTGTCTTGTGCAAGATGACCTATTCCTTTTCAGATGCCTGCCTCAAGATCAAGTGTGACCAGGAGAAAATGGAAACTGTCCTGCAACAAAGCAGGGGTGAAGAGGCCTTGAAGGCATTAGCTTTTTCCATAAACTGATATGCAGGTCATTACAGATGCTCAGATTCATGTGGAATGGCTTTGCTAAAGAAATGGTTAAGTGGAGGAGAGTTTCTTCTGCCTTGAGGAATAAGTCTATTTAATCTCTATAGTTTCCATCTAACCTTATCATGGGAGACATGGAGGAAGTAATCCTGTCTGCTCATTCTTTTATAAGAATGAGAAACTAAACCAGCAAGTGTCAGACTGAAGATACCATGAGGACCTGCTTGCCACAAAGTGTTGTAGAGGACATTGTTGATCCTAAGTCTCGACATGGGTTGAAAGGTAAATACATTACATGAATATAAGAAAATCCACAATGACACAATTTAAAATGGAATTTTATTCCATTTTATTCTATGATTTAGAAAGTTCCTCTAAAGTTTCAAGTTCTTCTACCTTCTTGAACCTAGTGGTTATCCAGGCAAGTATCTTTGTATGCCTATCCAATCCTTAGAGTGCCTTCTGCACATCTATTGTATGTTGTTGAAGTACTGTGTCACATGTATTTTGGCAAACATTGACATTCAGCTATTGACATGTCTTGACTGATAGTCACTCTGTGCTTACATTTTCACACAATTCCAAAGATGGAGAATTGAATCCACCCAGTAGAGGTAAATGTCTGAGTGAGAATATCCAGGTTAGCAAATTATGTTGGCTCTTACACCAAGAATTTCTCCCACAAGATACCAAAGGAAACAGGAACATGTCAAATTCCAGTCTTGTATTTAAGTGAGCCTGTGTACCTTACATAATTCAAAGGGTACAAAAAGAGCATTTTGGTTTGCTTTAACTGGAATCAGTGTCTTATAGCTACAGTGACTGTCTGTAGTGGCAGAACTCACCAAAATCAGTGGGTTTTCTTCCTCACTAATACCCTGTGGAATGATTGATTTATTTTCATCATCTTTTTGTCTTTCTAGAAGATGACAATGCTCCAGGTTATCTGTTTCATAAGTCATTCTATGCCTGGAAGGAGAAGGGTGTTTGTGTGTGTGTGTAAAATAAGGCCACACATTGGTCACTTATTCTTGTGAGCTATTAGTGATGTTGGCAATTGTATTCTTTATACAGCATCTTGAAAACAAAACTTTTTAATAATAGTTCTTCAGGTGTGAAACATTCCTACATCTCAATAGACTTTCTTCTTGATCATACCCTTGGGAATTTTAGATACAGCTGAAGCTGTGAATATTTCTGATAGTTGGTTTACTGGTAGAGACTCTTTCTGGTCTGGTCTATCTAACTGGTCTATCTACTCTTACTGGTAGATACTTAGCTTCTTTCAGATTGTGAGAAGAAAATGAGCCCTTAAAAACACCCCAAACTGGAAGCAAATGTCATCAACATAGTGATGTTTTTGAAAGTTTTCATGAAGCCATTCTTCAAAATGCCAATCCTGGCAGCAATAAATCATGTCCTGCTATGTTCTTGTCCACTTTAATGTGATAAGGGGTGATATATGTCAGCCAAGGGTTGTAAGAAATACACCATCTTTTGATTGAAAGCACCATTTCAATGTGACAACTCTTAAAATAAATAATAAAAATATGGGCATGAAGAGAACCCATTATTTTACATAGATATTCACGCATTAGTATGCAGCCAGATGGAAAGGAGTTTTCATTGAGGGATAGGGGTACAAAGGTTTAGAGCAGAGAATATACTGGTTCCATAAATTAGAAAGAAAAAAAGGAAATGGATGGCAATAGATAACATTTATGTCACATTATTATTTTAATTCTATTTAATAAATATATTTAAATAATTTTTGTGGAGTTTTACCGTAAGAAGAAGGTAAACAGCATTTGCTATTGTGACAGTGGGCTCTGAGAGTCTCATGCAGTCATGCTGGAATAATGCAAGTTAGTGCTCCTCACCTTATACACAAAAGCCTGTTCTGCATGTGATATTGGGTAATTTGCAGGTAACAAGCCAGCCTTCTTCTTGAACACTTCAATCTTTATACCTGTTTGTCCTCCTAAGTCGCCTTTTTTTTCCTGTATGTTTTTTGCTCCTTGCCTCTCTTCATCTTATGTCATAGGGATGTTCTCATCCTACTCCCTGCTATCACATTTAAATTCTGTTTTGAGAAAAGAGTTACTCTCTCAATGTCAAAACCACAAGGGCACAGCACAAATCAGTAATTTCTCCATCACTAATTTTTTTCTCCTACAGTCCCCAGGAACTTCCTAGGAACATGGAACTGTTACATTTTTTGATGAGAAAGAATGAACCAATGGTATAACATAAAAGGGTTTTTTAAACTGGAATAATTATTCTTCCTTTTTGGCAGCAAGTTTCAATTAATAATAGTTATGCATATGAGTCATTATCCATCCAAATGCAGTTCCTGAGAAGTGGGCACCGAGCTGCTGTAATTCTAGAGGGAATAACTCTTTTTCTCTCTTTTTTAATTTTTTTTTTTTTCCTGTGGAATGGATTATGTTGTGTGGTTCCCTCCCCATTTATGTACTTTCAAATAATAAATGAAATAGTCATGTTGCATCTATGGCCTCCTAGTATTAGGTATGGAAAGCCTAAACAAAACATTATCAACTGTCTCTTAAGAAGATTAACCAAACTCTTCGTAAAGATAAAAGTCTACTTAGGATAGTTAAAACAAAAATTGTGAAAGAGGAGACACTGCCTTACTTTAAGAAGAGCGGAAAGGGCATTTGAGAACGTTGACTTTGTGTGTTTATAAAAATGTCTGATTGCTGGTCTCAGTACCAGAGAAGATTCTGTGGTGGGCAGAGGAGTAAATTCATTGAAAATAATTATTTTTTTAGACTTTACAGAGTAAAGGGTTTTATAATTGTGCTTTTTGTAGGGATGTAGATATGAACCCCAACTGGGAATTTTTGAACCCTTGAGCCCTCCCAAATTTCGATTCATAAAACACAAAGCTGCCATGAGCTTCGTAAAAACCAGATTAATACCTTGGTTCTATTTGTCTATCTCTTGGAAGAAAGGCCACAACATTCATTATACTACTGGATGTAAAGACTAGGGAAAAAATATTGCAGTGTCCAAATATGAAAATAAGTCTGGAGAGGTACTTGGGCCCTCTTAGACAATAGAGTATCAAATCAATAAAAGTACCTTGACTATGGAACATTCTTAATTAAAAGTAACTCTACTTGAAAGTAATAAAATTAGAAATTAAGTGATAGAAATCAAGGAGAATCAAATTATTGAAAATAACATAATAATTAATGTGTTTCTTGAGTGAAATAAATGCAGAAGTATTCTTGACTCTAAAATGGATGGTGTGGTCTTACAGCTAATGGGGCTGAAGATGCACCGTTTGTGTTCCCTGATGACTCCCTGTGTGAACATGGAAAAGTTTCTTTGTGATTCTGAATCCTAATCTGATGTATAAAGATAATTTTTGCATAGCTCACTGTGGCATTGCGATGCTAAATTAGTTATTGTTGGGAAAGCAAATTGACCTTGAAAGAAAGATTTAGTATAGCCAGAGGAGAGATGTAAAACGAAACAAAAAACCTTCAAGCTGAATACAAAATGAGCTTTCAGTAGAACCAGAGCTCTGGGAAGACAGAACAGTAAACTACTCTTCTAATTGTGCAGTTCTGATAACCCAGATGGACACTATAATTCCAGAGTATGTTTTTGATTTATGCTTTCAAGGGCAAGAGTCTAGAATCTGGTAGTTTCCCCCTTCCAGAGCTTTGTCAAATTAAGAAAAAATTTAAAAAGGTGGATGGGTGTGTTTGAGACCATAATCTTTCTATGTGTCAATCCCATGGACTTTCTTCCACATGTCCAGAAGAGGGCAACAAAGCCCGAGAAAGGGCTGTAAGCATTGTCTTGTTTGGAGCAGCTGAGGATTTGGGGTTTGTCTTGTTTGGAGATGAGGGGTGACCTCATTGCTCTCCACAGCTTCCTGAGGAGGAGAAGGAGACAGCGAGGTGCTGAACTCTTCTCCCTGGTATCCATTGATAGGATATATGGAAATGGTTCAAAGCTGTACCAGGGAGGTTTAGACTGCACATTAGCAAGCACTTCTTTACAGAGAGGGGAGTCAAACTCTGGAACAGGCTTCCCAGAGAGAAGGTCAATGCCCCAAGCCTGTCAGTGTTTGAGGTGTTTGGGCAATGACCTTAAAAAAAAGCTTTAAATTGTGGCCAGCCTAAATTGCTCAGGCAGTTGGACTAGATGATTATTGTAGGTTTCTTCCAACTGAAATAGTCTATTTTCTTTTCCTGCTGTTTAACTATTATTTTAATAATCAAGTTAGTCTTTCATGATGGATAGCCAGAAGATTCCAGAGATTTCAGTTGGTTTCTACCAATAGGAAACTACAATGGAGGAGCTGTTGAACTTTGGGTTGAACTGTCCTTTTGGGTTGAAAGGAATCTTAAAGACCATTCAATTTCAACCCCCTTTCATGAGCAGGGATACCTTTCACTAGACCAGGTTGCTTAAAGCCCAATCCAATATGACCTTCAACACTTGAAGGGGTGGGGCATCCACAGTTTCTCTGGGTAACCTGTTCCAGTGCTTCACCACCTTCACAGTAAAGAATTTTTTCGTAGTATCTAATTTAAACCTGCTCTTTTCAGTTTGAGGCCTTTGCCCCTTGTCCCATCTCTCCATTTGTAGAAAGTCCCTCTCCAGCTCTCATGTGGGAGTCCCTTAGGTACTGCTGCAAGGTCTCTCCAGAGCCTTCTCCAGGCTGAACAGCACCAACTCTCTCAGCCTTTCTCCAAAGGAAAGGTGCTTTAAGCTCCATGAGAATCTTAATGAACCTCCTCTGAACTTCCAACAGGTCCAGGTCTTTTTTATGCTGGGGGCTCCAGAGCTGGATGCAGCACTACAGACAGGGTCTGAGGAGAGCAGAGCAGAGAGGCAGAACACTCTCCCTGGGCTGGCTGGTCACACTTTTAACATAACCCAGGTTGGTTTTCTGAGCCATAGAGAAGGGGACCATGAGTCTTTACCCAACTGTGGGACCAAGCCTGTCACAGTTGCTCTCTTAGGCACAGCTGCATTGCCCCTTGGAGCAGCATTTCATCACTGAGTGGCTGAGTGCAACCAGCGTTGTGGGAGGTGTTTGGAAGGATTATTGTTTTTCCAAGTGCTGCTTTACTCAAGTTAACAAAGAATATTTTGGGAACTATATCACCTTATAGTGGCAGTCATATATCTATCCTGACTTCTTCCTTCTTTGAGTGGTCTGGTTTCAGCTGAGGTCAGGAATCTGCCTCCTAGTAGTTGGTACAGTGCTGTATTTTGGATTTAGTATGAAAATATTGTGAATAACATGGATGTTTTAGTTGTTGCTAAGTAGTGCTTATTCTAAATTAAAGAATCCTCATTTTCCCATGCCTGCCAGCGAGCAGATGCACAAGAAGCTGTGAGGGAGCATGGCCAAGACAGCTGGCTTGAACTGGCTAAAGGGATATTCTATACAAAAGTACATAATGTTCAGCATACAGCCTGTAGGGAGTTGGTTGGGAGGGAGCTAATTGCTGCTCAGAAACTGTGCATCACTTGCTTTATGTGTTTTACTCCTTTCTCTTTTTTAATTACAATTATTATTAGTAGTATTGTATAATATTTTGTTTCAAATAATAAGATTTTCTTATCTAAACCCTTGAAGTTTAGCTTTTTCTGACTCTTTCTCCCACTCTCAGGGTGGGGAGACAGCAAGTGGTTGTGTGGTTCTTAGGTGCTGGCTGGGATTAAATGATGACATTCAGTTTCATATGGACAAGACAATACATATTTCTAGAGAGAAAGAACAGCCACAGACTTCTAGATAAGATTGTGATAAAAATTCTGTCTTAAAAATAGTTGCATTATTCTGTTTATTTTTCAAGCTTTCATCATTTTTTTGCTTCTGTTTTTCCTTTGTGTGGCATAACTGTTTGTGTTTTTCTTACAAGTGTTAAACTTGTGGTCTTGGTGTTTGCTTGTCATGCAAGAGGAAAGATCAAAAGAACATAATGTGTGTCTTGACATGGTTATTTTTTGGGGCATGGTGGCGATTTCCATCAACCTTCGTTTTTTAGATCAGTTTATTTTGAATTTATCCTTTTGAATCAGTAGTATATGCATGTTCTGATATTCTTTGGTTATTTTTTCATCTGAATGTCTCTCCTTTCACATTCATTGGACTTCTGCGCCCTCTTTAATGAACTTGTTAGCAAATATAGTGAAAAACTTCCCTGGGAAAAGAATCACCACAGGACATTTTGAATATTATATGTCATTTGCCCTTAGAACACTTTGGAACCCTGTAGTGAGTGTAGTAACACGGCTTTGGCAGTGGTGGGATGGCAGGAGAAGCCTCTCTGGGAGAAGGCAAGACCAATTATATTCAAAATGATGTTTTGCATTGGTTGGGTTAGATGGTGAAAGTAAGTTTCCCTTTTAAACATGCCCATCACTACTTTGCTTCTCTGAGCTTGTAGTTATTGTCAGCTGAGCAGTGAGGCAGGTGGTGAGGGGTTGAATTCTAGGTTTACAGGATGGATTATTAAATAGGTTTATAAAATAGATTTATAAAATTCTAGGTTCATGCCAGCTTGTGGCCTTATGTTTTCACATACACAAAGAGGGTCTGCAAGATGTGCAAAGGACAACCACCAATTTGGGCTCTAAATTATGTTATTCACAGATTAAGAAAAAAAGGAGAAGGAGGCAAATGAGAGGGAAGACTTAAGAGAACGCCGTACACACCTCTGGTTTGTGGCCATGAGAAGCACTCAAAATGCCTGGTGAGCTGAGTGTGTGTGTATGGTCACTGGAGATGGAGAGATTTCATGATTTCTGTTTCACAGCTTCATGCAGCTCACTGAAACCCTTGCTTAACTCCAAACAAATGCATGGTAGTGGAGCTGCTTGGCTGTACCATTTAAAGCATAGCACTGGCCAGGTTACTTTTTAGTGCCTTGTTGCTTCCCCTTCAGTCCTGCTCTGAAGGAGCAGGCTCCTTCTCCAGCATGCCAGCTCATGAAATCATTTCATCCAGCATTAGAGAGAAATTAGGGGACACCTAACCTCAAATTACCTTTTGGCTTAGTATTGTAGGGATATGTTCTCTTTGTTTAATCATTCAGAAGAATTGCTTTGAACGCTTAGGTGTGCATGCCACAATAAGTGTGCTGGAATAAATACATATTAAGGAAAATCTGGCAAAGGCAGTTGCTTTCCTGCCTCATTACTTCCATCACTTTCTTTCTGTGTTATTATTCATTCATACTCTTTAATTCAGAAGACTTAGAATACACAAATACTTAGAGACTTTACTTTTGATTTGGATGAAGGTAAAGATTGGTTCTGCAACTGAGGTTGCATATTCAAAGCAATAAAATTTATCTGAATTTTAATACAGTGCAGTATCTATTCAACAAGGCAATGGTTCTGTGTTATTATTTGTATTGCTGGTTGGCAAATATCAAATACATCAAAGTCTTGTCAGAACTAAAATACTAATGAGAAAAATTAGTTATTTTTTTTTTCAACATCTTTAGTATTAAAGAGTCTTCAGAACTTTTTCAAAGCCATGTGATAACAGAAAGAGATGGATTGTGAGCAAGAATGAGTCAAGCAAAAATAAAGGTCTCCCTCTAGGCTCTGATTAGGCCTCTGCTTGGGTTGGACCATAGGGAGTATGGGCTGTGCACTGCTTACTTTGCTACATAGCCTGGTGGGACAAGAAGAGAAATTAGAATTGTGATTATCAAGGCTATCCCTGAGACATTGTTTCTTCTGGCCTGCCCTGGCTGTGGGACTGTGGCTTGTCCACACCACTCCTACCCTCAGACTTATGCTTAAATAGTGCAGGCAGCTGAATTTCATTTCTTTGGCCTCTTTTGTTACAGCTGAGATTATTGGCTAGGAGTTTGCAGATGGTGGTGGTGATGTTTTGTGTGTCTTTCCCCCTTAATTTCAGACACTCTACTAGCTTTCCCTCCTTTCTCTACAAGTCTTCTATTAGCTCTTCTCTTAATACACCTTGATGGATGACAAGAGGCTTTCTGATGCTAAGAAAAAATGAATACAACTCACAAAATTATATTAAAACATCTGTTGTTAGCCAAATGGTCCCTCAATATACAAATATATACATATATACATACATATATCAGAATTTGAAAGTCAGCTTCTTTTTCAAGATTATATGATCAGAAAAAGAAACTCCTTTAGCTCTAGTGCATAATAAATGCAAATATGTATTCTAGTCAATAAATATTTGTATGTGCTGAAGTCTGGTTTTATCAAGAATTGATTGAGACTTCACTGCAGCTAGCTGTGTCTAGGTTCAAATTTGAATGTGACTAAGAAAAGGTAATAGTGTAATCTGAAAAAAATAGGTTATTTTCTAAACTTTAAGAGCTTATGGGATTGGTGAACTCTTCTCAACACTATCTTTATATTAAAAGACTATAAGGAAAGCTTATGCAGTTCCATTTTTTCACATATCACAGAAGACTAAAGAGTCTAGAATGTTTTATTTGTGGGAATTTTGTACATAAAGTAGAAAGATTGACCTTTTCAAAATGTTATTACAAAAGCACTGTCTCAATTGCCACCTTGTCAGAAGCACAAGAATGTGCTGTGAGCTCATCCTCACAAGAGCTTAGCCACTTAACTAAGAAACTAAAATGTAAATGTTGCCTCTTTATTTCCAAAAGAGAGTGGGAAAGCAGCACGAAAAACATGGAACTGTGCACTAGTGGGAAACTTATGCTGATAGAAATTTCTGTCTTATAGCCTCTACAAGTAAGTTGACAGGTAGTAGCAGCCAGAAGCGGTTGCACATCAGTAACCCCATCTGTGGGGTACCTGAACATGTAACACTGAGTTGTTTCTGAAGGAAAGAACCACAGGAAAAGTAGCATGCTGTTTTCCAAGCTGCCAGTTAAACGGATTCCCTAGTATGTAAATACATTTTAGCAGTGGTTGATTATTTTCACTGCTTTGCCATTGTTTTAGTATGCAGTTAATATTCATGGTGTCCAATTTTGTAGCTGCATGAATTTACAGTGATTAAACTCAGTGTGTAGCTTCCAAAGGGAAGCTGAAGGCAATGGGGACTAAAGGAAGTAGATGTGATGGATGTGGTCATCTGTCTAGGACCTGAGAAAGGTTGTGACAAGTAGAGGACAAGTCACATGAAAGATAAAGTAAGTTGGATGCTAGAAAATACATTGATGTAGATAAGCTAGCAAAAAGAGGTGGAGATTGACACTGGAAAAGAGGATGGTGTGCATGTCTGTATTGTTGAAAAAGTCAAATAATACTAGAGAGTAAAAATGAACAATTAAAGGGTAGGCAGAGCTGGCCCATCCAAAGCAGATGTCAGAAAAATAAAGCTTTACTTTCTAGGATCGAACACAAAGTGAGTTCAGTGCTTGGTCCCTGGTGGATATTGCATTCTGCTTTAGCTACTTGTTATGCTTACCCTAAAGGATGTGGTTTAAGCCTCCTTAAAACCGTATGTCATCGGAGCTTTGGAATCCAGTGCTTGAGCCCCAGCCTCTTTGGATCATTGGCTAGATACTCTGCCATAGGGAACCTGGCATGTCATGCACCTTGTGGGCATAGAAAATAAACAGCAGCCAGGGAATCCTATGTCCTAATCACACTTTCATTCAGAGGAAGCTGAGTAAAGACACAATGACTGCCATAGAATCATTAAGGTTGGAAAAGACCTCTAAGATTTGAGTTGAACCATCATTAACAACACCACCATGCTCACCACTAACCGTATTTCCAAATGCTGCATCCAGAAGCATTTTCAACACATTTTCAGAAGCGATTCCACCACTTACTGGGGAGCCTGTTCTAATGCCTGGCCATCTTTCAGTGAAGAAATTATTTCCAATGTCCAGGCTACACATCCTTTGGCGCACCTTGAGGCCATTTCCTCTGGTCCTGTGACGTATTTCCTGAGAGAAAATTCTGGCCACAACCTCCTTTCTGGAAGTTGTTGAGAGCAGTAAGATCCCCCCAGAGCCTTCTTGTCTCCAGGTTGAACAACCCCAGTTCCCTCAATTGTTCCTCATCAGACCTGTGCTCTAGACCCTTCACCAGCTTTGTTGCCCTTCTCTGAACTCTATCATTTCCCATTAGAGGGACACCTTGTTCCTCCTGCTTCAGAATCTGAGGACAAAACCTGTAGGGAGTGAAAGTGTGTTCATAACTTGCCTTTCCCAACAGAGTTGGAAGTGAGTGTTTTTTGAGGGTTCAAATTTAAAAGGTAACTTATGTCCTCATACCATTGTCAAGGGACAACTAGAGTAACGGTTTACTGTGGAGGTAAAGGAAAGAAGTGAATTGTTAGCAACAGCATGTCACCTAATGCCTGAATGGGACTACTGCACGTGGCAGTAGAAGATTTGGGCATAAATTTGCCATTCTTGATCATCAGACTTCAATTGCCTGAAGACACGCATAGACATTGTCATGCTGCTCCACACCAATCTGTGGAGGCTGGTCTAAAACCACTGAAGGATTATTGGATAGAGGAATTGGAAAGTGAGGTTAAGGACCGAGGAAAGCCTGGTGAACATAAGGTCCATTAATTCCTACAAACTGCCCAGACTTGTCTTTAAACCAACTCTGACTTTTTAACATTAGATTTGTGCACTACTAAGCAACTGAGGTGAGGATAATAGGATTCTGCTAGAAGTGAATAACTTCTAGGAAGTTTAACCATATGGCTTTCAAAAGTAGATTTTTTTAAAAGCTTCAAAAGAGCTGAAATGTTCAGGTCCCATTTAAAGTCAGTGATAGGTAGCTGTCTGCCATAAAAAGTATTGCACCAAGAAATTATCCTCACATAGTGCAGATATTGTAAAGTGAGTTCAAATGTTTCTGCATGGTTACAGTTTCAAATTTAAAAGGTGTGTCTCAGCTATCCACTGCAATGATATTTTTTGCATTACTCTAAAGCTCCAAAGGGAAAACAAATCCAAATTATTTCACATAATTAATTTCAGTTGCACCTGACTGGGTCTTTGCTTCAACATTATTGAATAAGTTATTGGGAGGACAAAGGAGGGGCTTGTGTCAGCTGCACATAAAATTTTAATGCATGAACTTGTGTCCTGCATCTGACAACTCTTCTGGAAAGAGTAGTCTTTCTCATGAGAATTCATCTAAGGAAGAGGAAACATTTAAAGAAATGAAGTTAAAGTACTCTAGTGCTTTTAAAAAAATTACAGTAATTTCAGAATTCATACTTAGGTGCCAGTGGGAATGGCTGTACTTTCAAGCCCGTAACTTGACACTAGGTATGGTCGTATCCCTTGGGCTTTCAGAAATTCTTCAGAATTTTGTTTGTTTCTTAAACTAATCTGTTTTTCTCTATGTTTCCTCTCTGTGAATTTGATGTGCAGAGTGGTTTTGGTACTTGCTGGTTAAGGCAGCCATGCCAGTGTTCCCTCTGAGAGTCACCAATGTGCCTAACTCAGAGCTTTGGTGCTGAACCAGTGCCTGGGGCTGACTTGGCCATGGGGCCCTCAAACAAGCATTGAAGAGGGGCTGTAGCACTGACTGCCTCCATCTACTACTTTTTCTCTATTGTGTTGAATTTCTCAGTAATACAGATGTAGCCAATGAAGATTTGCATTTGAATCCAGGTTTGCATTTCCTTCTTGGTCTGCACCTAAGACTTTGTTCTCAAACATAATATATATTAAAAAAATATATATCCAATATATATCCAAGCTTATGCAGCTCCAGCATTTCAGTCCTAGTTTCCAGACTGTTAGCTGAGTCGAAAGAAAAGTTAGGAGACCTAATCTTGGTCTTGGGCTCCTGCTTAAGGTGCCTATTTTAAATTGTGGCCAATAAGGGAAACACTTGCAGAAACCCAATGATGCTGAAAGTTGTCTGGTAATTGCCTTTTAAAGCTATATTCTGTTTCACTGGGCTTTCTCTAATGCTGGTGCTGAGAGCTAGGATTAGTCTTTCCAGTAATTTTCTACTTCATGTAATCTACCCTTGGAATAAGATTTCCGCTTGAGGGAGGTTGCTTGAGATTATATTTTGTTTGCTATCCAGTTCCTCAGCTGTGTCTTGAGGTCTGTGGTTCTTAGATCCATGTTAAAGCAGATCAAGCAAGACCAGGAGGCTACAACACTGTTGTCTTTAATCTTCTTATTCATCCCCTCATTTCTTATTGAGTGTTGTAATCTTTCACCTCCAAAACAGACAAGAAATCCTGTGATGAATAAGAGTGTGTTAACATTTTGAAGCTCATGGTCTGACTTATTGCGAGTTTGCTCTTTGAATTTTTCAGCTAATGGTGCGAAGAGGGAAAAAAAAGGCCACAAACTTCAGGTTTAAGTGAATAAAAGACTGAATGATCTTTTCTGTCAGCTATATAATGCAATGTATAAGATTTATGCTGACAAATGTCTTCATCTGATGCTTTTACTAATTGGAGGGGCAGTGCATGATTAGGTCAAGCTTGCCTTCCAGGATCAAAAAGAGCACCACAATCATTCAAATAACTAGGCTGTGATCAGAGGGTGTTACACCTAAAATATAATGAAGTGTGAAACATCCAGGGGAATAGAGTGAAACTTATCGCAATGTCAAAAAAATGTATTATGAGAGACCTTTGTAATGAAGATGGAAGGAGCTGAAGTTACAATCTTTGCTGTCTCTGTCCTCTAATACTATTTTAGAGAGGATGCCAGCCCAGGTAGGAATTTATAATGGCATTGTAATCTGGATTGGTGCCTTCCTCCCATAACTCACCTAGTGCTGCAGGCAATTCCATCAGCTTGACACTTGCTCTTGAAGTGTCTGTGCTGATTAAAACAAAATGCCCGCTTGATTTGAAGAATAATCTTTCAATAAAGCACACGGAGGAAAAATTTGCTCTTTTGCATTCTCAAAGTAAAGCATCATCATTTTTTCAAGGGAGTGAGGAAACAGCCCATCTGAAAGCTACAAAGGGCATTGGTAAAGGTGTTAAAAGCAGAAACTCTGTAGAAAACAGAAGTTTGATGGAAGTTAAGCTGTTGACTATTGAGAGGCCTGCTCAAGTCAGGAAAAAAAATTGGTGATGTAGTAGAGCTGGAGACCTTTGCCAAAACCTGCCACTCTTCCTAAATCCCATCAGCTGTTTCTGTGTATCGCTGAGTTTTTGCTTGTGTGTTTCTGTGACCCACAGAAGCTGCTTGGTGTTCTGTGCAGGGTGCATCCCCTGCACGTTTCCTGTAGCCTGCCTGCTCAGCTTGGAGGGGGCTCTTGCCCTAAAGGGCTTCAGTGGCACTGCAGGATGTGAAGAACAGCAGGGTCTGCCTGCTTTTGAAGCATTTCTGTGTCTGGTTTATCTAGAAAGTTCATCCAATTAATTTCAGCTGTGTTTTAAATTAAAAAGGACTGATAAATGGCTGCTTTCCTTTAGCAAAAAGAAATGGATAGAGGTTGGAATGTAGGCTAAGTGTAATTAAGAAGCTTCTTAATCCAGGTATAACTGGAGTTATAGAGAGAGCTTGGGTATTGAGATGAATTTTCTTAAATTGAGTACACTGTAGGTAGAAAAGCACAATATTTGAGTTGAGTTTATTGTAATTTCAAGAGAAAATGAGATATTTTACTTCTTTTTCACTACCCACCATTTGTTATACGCATTTGTTGTATTGCACAAAATGGCCTTTTAATATACTGGTAGAGGATATCATTTTTGAAAAGTGCTTATAACTGAAATAATTTGGAAAATTACACTTTAGCTACATAAATCGATGTATGGATCTTGTGGTTGGAAATTTGTTTTAATGTAATAGTTGGAAGCCTGAAAGAAATCTGTGGTAAATGCCAAACAGAAACAAGTAAGCATAATTTCCTGACCTGAAGAACAGAAGAACTTGCACAGTTAATGCAAAATATTAGAGATTCGAAGAAAAATTTTTTAAAAAAATTGAGTTGGAAGTAAGTTGATACTATTTTCAGGCATATACTTATAAATCTTGGTAGACTCATTGAGGAGTAAAGAAAAATATAAAGGGAAAATTTTGCTGTTTTGTGAGACAGAACAAACGGAGTCCAGTTAGCTGCACTAAATGTGCAGTACACTTGAAGTGGGAGAATTCCATCAGATAAATGGAAACGTAGTAACAGCAGTGTAAAATAGGGAGTGGTTCTACTCCCATAATGGAAATCTTGAAGTGAGAATTTGGAATGGAAGACACTTTATTGTACAGTAATAATTTTTGATATTTAATTTAAGATATCCTCTTAAAAGGGCAGCGTCATCTATTTTTTAAGAAAGTTGGTAGTTAGTACCACTGGTTTGCATATGGGGGCAATACATTTATTAATTTGACAATAACTGTCTTTCTCTCGAAATATACAAACTAGGACAAATTAAACAGTGGAGATAAAAAACCTAAAAACACATGAATTATAACTGAATGCAAAGATACTAGAAAAAGTGGTTAATACAGTACAAATGTATCATGGGAAATTTGTGGTTGGCCCAAGTGACTGTATTCCCATTAATGTCAAAGGTTGCTTGATAAAGATTTGTTCAGCATAACTTTGGGAATAGTTGTCTTATGTACCTAAAAGTGGGCAAAGGCCTGAGGGATTTAGGCAAGCAGAGCAGGGCAAGGAACCATAAAAGCTTTCTGCCACATCACACATCAAGTATTTTATATATGCAATGTGTGAAAAGCTGTGCTGTTTTCAGTTGGGAAGAGTTGTGGCTGCTTAGCACAGATTTTCAATAGAGTAAGTGCAGTGGAGTTGGGAAGAATTTGGATAGCTGTAAGTAACAGTGGGAATTTGGGAAATGTTAACAGGGTGAGGAAGAGGATCATGGAGGATCCGGTGGTGGGTAGGTTGCCTGGTCATCTGGCTCACTTGTGATTTGAAAGACTTTGGAAAAGTTTGGATTTTAAGTAAAAATTTGGGAATTTGGGATTTTTTTTGAGTTTTAGAAGACATTAAGTAGGATTCTATACACTGAGCAACTACAATTAGGAAAAATTGTGGCAGAAATTCTTTTTAATGCTAGATATTTCTTAAAAAGAAAACTCCAGGGTAAGAGGGAGAGAAACTGTTTTCAGCCTAGCTGTTTAACTCTTTGTAATTCTTCTGAAACACTGAATGCACAAATCATATGTTTGTAGTTACCCCGACTGACCTATTAATGACAATCAGTGTCTCTTTATAAAAAGAACTAATAATGGTGGGTGAGCTAGGCTATACTCCTGGACAAAACTTTGAAAACAGAAACTGAAGGGAAGGCAAAGATTGGAACATTGTACCTATTACAACATTAGGCTTTTAAGGGCATCACTGGATACAGTGTTTCATAAGGTGATATTGGCTTGTTTAATTTAAATTTGGGGTGAGTATCCTACAGACTTGAATATCAGACCAAAAATTTCCTCAAGGATTGGAAATCAAAGTAAATATTGGTTTCTCTACAGTTAAGCCTTTAAAAAATGCATTATGTTAGTTCTGTTTTTATATAACTTTGCTATGAGGATAAGTAGCAATGATGTAATGCTCACAATGATAGTTATTGTGATGCAGCCTGGCCTTGGAGCAGACTTGGACTCATTCTCCCTCAATCTCTGATGTGTATGTTTTATATTCCTCATGTCTTAATATTTTCAGTTAGTTATCTTTGCTAATTACCTCAGAGTGGGTGTGAGCACACAGTAATGGCATTAAGAAATAATATCTAATATTATGCATTGCTGAAAATATGAAGAGAAGGACAACTTGAGTTAATAAATTAACACAAATTAGCAATATCATACTTCACTTGGTAAAAAAGTATGGGAAGGTTTGAGGAAATATAAAAGCTCAGATAACCATGGGGGAAGTAAAGTGTGAGAGGCTGAAAGTATTTCTGGTCTTAATGGAAACAAAAAATATTTTTGCTGTGTATTGGAGTTCTGCTTTTAGACTAAAAATGTGTGCTCTTGCACAAATGGCAAATGGTTAAATGGCAGAAGGAGATGCTTGTTCTGGACAACATAACTACAGTGTGAACACTCCTTTTTTTTTTCCAGAGTGTGTGGTGTGGTTTTTGGGGTCCTGGCCTCTCACTGATTTTTCTTCATCAAATGTTCTTGTGTTCGTAGTTTTGCTTTTCTTCTTTAAATTCTTTCCTACATATTAATAATTCTGTAGAGCTGAGCTGAACCTCTTGTGTCTGATACAGATGGATAGCCATGATACAGATTAAAATTGGATTTGAGAAGGGCAGGTGAGAATTTATATCACGACTGTTGAGGCATGCAAGTTACAAGTCAGTGTAAGAAATGCTGTGTGAAACCCAGTAGTCTTTGTTTGTTTAGAAACTCTTGGGAAAGTAATGTATTGGTTATACTGAACTATTTAGCCAGAGCGACGAGTTGATGGGGAGAGAGAGAGGAAGTGATTACTACATATCTTCATAGTCTCACATACCATCTAAATAGTGTCTCAGATTATTTAAATAGAAGTTCCCACTGGTTTTAATGAGACCCAGGTTGCTGCTCTGTCACAAAGCTTGCTTTCTTATTGTAATTTTGTGGGTAGGGCATTTTCTGTGCCCACTGACCAAGGACTAATGTTAAATTCCCAGAATGCCCTTGAGTGCATTAGTTAGGTCAAAGAAGAGGCCTTCTTGCAAAGGATTTGCTCAACTCTAAGGGCAGCTGTGAAAAAAAAAAAAAAGGATAATATTTTCTCTGTTCCTCTCAAAAGGACCTTTAAAAATTCATGGAGGTTGTGATTCATGCTTCTGCACTTCTCTGCCTAAATAGCTGGGAGACTGAAGATGCTCTCAGTGGTACTACCCATCCCTTGGACCAGGCAGCTTTGGAAAAAAATGACATGTGACCTCGATTACTGCTACATTCCCTCTTTCTCAAGCAAATGTGTTCTGTGCATTATTTTGGGACAAGTGCTCTTCGAAGCTTTCAGGAATGGCCACTGAAAATATCCACTTTGGTAGTTAGGGTGGTATGTCTGCAACTTGTACAAAAACAAATTTTAGTACCCAAATTCTTTTTTAAAAAAGATGATGCTTGGTGACCAATGGATATCTGCCTTGATTTCTTTCTTTTCACACCCCCATGCTGCTCCTCTTTTGTGAGCTTTTTTGGTCTGGGCTATCGAAAGGAAATTTCTTTTCTCTCTCACTCTTAGAAACTATTTCTATATATATCTTAGAAACCATAGCTTGGATGAGCATTATTTTGCAGTAAAGAGCTGAAATGCTTTAGTACAGATGATTAAAAAAAGAAGTCATGAGGCTAAAAGGTGTTAGTTTCCCTTGTCAGATTACTGGAGTTAAGAATGGAAAGTATTAATTGTGCTGTATTATTGAAGAGATGCTCCTTCACTCTGAAGAGATTAGTTAGCTCATTGGTGTTTCTCCAGTCTTTGAAAATCTTTATTTTCACCCTTTAGGAAAATTAAACTTTCTTTGTACTTCTTGAAGAAGAAAATATGAAGTGCAGTACAGAGTAAAAAAGAGGTTTCATTTCTAGAAGGTTAATTATGTATATATCAGCCTGACCTAGTATCATTCAGTATGTACATCTTTGGCCCCTATGAAGATAATATTTAGCCCTCCTAATTTGTCATTTATCTCCTTAATCCTCAGGGTCACAGAGGCTCAGTTCTTCACTTTCTACATTTCAACATGGAACATCATCTTAACAATTGTCGAGATGTGTGGTCTCCTGTCATCTGCATGCATGTTCTTTGTGTATGACATTAGAAAGTTTGTGAAATAAAAAAACCTCACAAATTACACTGTTGCTGTTTTGAACAGCTTGAATATAAACTCATTTTGTACCTTAAGATCTTGAAGTCTTAAGCTGAATTAAAACTGCTATAAGCAGCTGTATTGATGACCCTTGAGACAGCTGTGATACTCATCTAATAATTTTTTTGCTATTGAATGGAACTGGACTAAGGACATTCATGGTGTGGGTTTTTTAGTCTCTTGCCATGGTTCATAATATCAATAGTTTTAGTCTTTTTCTGAGAGCCAAGCTCTCTTTAGGAGGTTATGTGTTGATGGTTATTGGAAGTCTTACATGCATGGGGACCGAACACTCTGTTCCCTTCAGTGCTGCAGAAGGAAATTCCTCATTCCTGGCTGCACATTTTGCTTAGGTAAATGAGTCTGCAGCTGACGATGGAGTTAAACTCCAGCATGTATTACTATTTTATAATCAGTCTAGGACTAGAATAAGGCTTGCTAACAAGAAAAGCAATTAACTTCACAGACTAATATCTTTTTCTAAATTGGAATTTACATCATTATGGTTATAGAGTTGTAAACGGCACCGTAATCTGTGTTTATCACCACAATATAAATGTGCCAAGTCGCTTGAAAGAGTACTTTAGAGTGAGGTGACAAATATTTAAGACTTGTCTGAACAAGATTGCTGTTTGTCTGCTTGTTCTGGTAGGTCTGCTTCATATTTTGCTGGGAAAAATGGTTAAAAAGTTTTAGAAAGCATTTCAGAATGTACTTCACAGCTTTAATTGCTGCTTCTAAGAAGTGGCTTGGAATTGAAGAAAAGTACCTGTTTCAGCACTAATAAACTCTTCTAATTTAAACATAAATAATTAAAGTGAACTCCAGTGTTAGATTGTTGCTATGTAAAAAAAACCTACCTGACTTTGAGCTTTTAAAGGTGCTGGGGGAATAGTTGGTTTCAACACTTCTAGGAAAAACGACTCTGGCTGTTCCTGCAGAGACTAACATCTTTGGCTTACCAGCCAGATATAAGGAAGTTTACGTACAGAGAGAGAGAGGCACAACTATTATGCATTATTTGACATATAGACCTAATGGAATTTCAAAGAAATGGGGAAAATACAAAAGTTAGGAGTAATCAGCTGGCTGGAAATCTGGGTAATGCTAAAATTCAAAGTGTAAATGGCATGGTCTTAAACTTGTATAAATCCAGAAATAGCAAATCAGAATATAATAATAACAAATAATGTAAATAACATAATAAACAGCATACACAAAAAAACCCATAATTCCACACAGAGAGCCATGTTTGCCAAACTCATGGGAGCCCTTTTCTCTGGGAGTCTTGTCCTGTGTCATTCATTTATTCATTTGTGCTCTCTGCTCATGTAAAGTGTACTGACTGGCAGGTACAGCTGCCTGGGAGAGTGATCTTTGGCTGTGCTTCTCTCATGGGTCTATTGAGCCATCAACTACTGCAGCGCACTCACTGATTTTTATTTTTAATTTTTTTTAAAAATTATATCAACATAGATAGAAACTAGGAGTGAGAGGGAGTGCTGGCTCCAGAATTGTTATGAAAACCATTTGCTAAGCTGTGCCTGTCCCTGGGACAGCTTTAAGAAGAGATGCCAAGGATATATATTACACAAGAGGATCAGCTGCTTGTACCAGCCATGGATTCTGCTCTGGATTATTCAGGATTTGAAAAAAACAATGTCAGTTTTGGAGACAGCAAGCATTTTCCTGTGCCAAATGAATTTATTTTGAGAACATACTCTTTGAGATACTGTATCCAAAAGTTTCTATTAAACCATAAAATACATTTCTCCCTCCAGACAGCACATGGATTCTTAGCATGTCCATATTAATAAAGTTTTGTTCACTTGCAATTAAATCAGCATAGCTTTTAAAGATCTACTGTAATATAACCTAACCACCTTTAGAAAGTAGTTTGATTTTGTCATAATTATACCATGTTCTAAACCAGCAGTTGAAAGACTTGACTTTATACTAATTAAAGCTTTTGGCCTTTGTATTGCAAATTCAAATATAAGAGAAAAGTACAATAATTAGTATGTTATTGCTTTTACAATTTAAAATTATGTAAATTGCACAGCTACTGAACTATTCTAAGTGGAATACATGGCCAATTTATTTTTAACTAGCAGAAAATAGTAGTTAATTATATGTAAGGATATTTGAGATGCATAATCTGAAATATCACTAAACCTCGAGAACTCCTTTGCACTGGAAATTTCTGAATTTGAAAATCAAAGATAAATTGCTAAGTTTTTAATGGAAAGTCTTTTGGTGCAGCTCAAGTCAGACAAACATCCCCGGACATCTCATGACAGTATATCACTGGCACACAGGTGAACAAGAGTTCTTACTTTTATTCTGCTCCCGTATTTTGTCTTGTAGGGGAGAATGGTAAAAATGGTTTCTATTTTGTGCTCCTAGTACCTCAGTTCTCTTGTATCCCAAAGATGCTCGACATGGTGTTAGCTGGCTGTCACATGTGCAGCATGGTAAGACTCAAAACTGAGGGATGCTCTGAAACACGGATTTTGCGCAATGGTCAGAAAGGCCTAAGATCCAGTTTTGTTGAAAAATGTGAAATATGTGGAGCCATGGCTATTATAGATATCTTTTTGGGCAAACAGAATCTATACAACTGGACAATTGAGCTGTTGGTCCAGTGGGTAGGAGATCTAGGTTTTGAGGAAGAAATTTGAGGTTTCTTGCACTGATGGAAAATTCCATTTTGGCTTCCTAAGGGTCTATCTGGCAAAGAAAAGAAAAACCATGTCTCAAGGAGAAAATAGTTGCAGGCTTTTTGGCTAAAATTGAGCTTGCCCAAGATCATTGTAAATTTTTGGGGATATAGTCCCAAGACTGTCTTTCCCAAATACATTAAGTCTGGATTAAGGGTACCTACTAAGGATCAAAACTGCAGAGTTAAATAATGAAAAGCACGTATGTCATTAACAGCCAATTCATCTATTCAAAGATTTGAACGGGTAAGTCTGTAATATGTACCAGGACTTCTGGATTAGATGTTGTCTGTGTGCATCACTTGAACTTTACTGAATCTGTTTTTTCAACCCTTGGAGTAAAGGAAGCCCATATTTCAACTTGCTCACCAAAAACGCACCTACATGTCCTTTCTTGATCAGGATCTGTGTAAATCTGTAATGCCATCATACAACTACATGGATTAATTTTTCTGGAGCTCGTGGTCTTGAGCAGAGTATACCCATCAGGGGATGTAGCTAGGAACTCTTCTTGCAGAGTTCTGGGTCTGGGAAGAGATGTGAGAACATGTCCCATCATCTCTGTCCATGCACTTAAGATAACTGAGCTCTTGTGTCAACAGCCACATTTGCCAGAAAAAACACTGCTGAGGTTCTGATTACTTAACTACTTTGCTAAGTGATAGGAAAAATGTGTTTCATTTGTCCTGTGGGAAAAGGAAAAGGTCGAGTCAGCTTAAAAGTTACAAGTAAATGCAGAGGATGAAAAATAGATAATTGTTTTTAGCACAGGATTTTTCAGTAAAACTACATGAAAACTTATTCTTTAAATTAGTGTCTGGAGGACAGGCAAAGCTTTGACTTTAACAACTTCTTGCTTATCTCTTATTTCTGCTCTCTGTGTCTTTCATAATAAATTGATTTTGCTTGTGTAAATGGTATAATGGTTCTTTGCAACAATTTTTTTTTCTGGTCATAAATTAATGATTCAGGCTTACCTGTGAGATTGACATGCATGGTTTGGAACAAGAAAAATAAGAATATAATGGGGAATTAATAGCTCACTTTCCTTTGTTCGCTTGATATATAAGAACAGAATTAAATCACTTAATTTAGCCTGCAAATTTTTTCTTTGCAGAGCTCCTATGCTGCAGAATGCTTCTTTGCTCTTTTCATAGCTTTAAATAGCTTGTTTTGGCATCCTTGATATCAGATAAAATTCTATCTGCATTTTTATCTGTTTTGCTGTTTGCCTCTAAGTGTGAAAACAACATACATTTATTTGAAAACTGTTTCCTGGGAAATGACATATGAGAGTTAGTAAATATTTTTTATCATTCAGTGACTAGGATTGTTCAGTTAAAGTTCTGTTGACATTTTTGGGATCAACTTTTGTTTTCAGGTGGGAAAGTTTTTCAGTAACACTGGGACTTGCACTTCATTTAGAAATTATCACAAATATTTTTTAAACTTGTGGAAATGTGTTGAACTTTGAAGACTTCTAAAACTTTTCAGTTGTAATTCTAAATACTTTTAGGTTTAATTTAGCTGTTAATATTCAGTTAGGCTTGATCTTGAAGACCTGGGGTAGTTCAGAGTTTGTGATGTCCTCCTGTGCTACATAAACATTTTAGCCATGTTGTGTAAGCTTCTCTGTATACAGTCTGCTTTCCAAAATAAGTAAAATAAGTGATAGATTTCTAGCTGGTGACAGGAACACATAATGTTTAGTATTTCTCTCTGTTTAGGTATTCTGGAGGGAAATTTTGTTGAGTTTTGGGGCACACACAAAAGATTTTTTCAAGCACTTGAAAAGCTTGAGAAGCTTGAGAAAGAAAAGTGTGTGGGTTGTGGCAAGATTGCTCAGGCCCAGTATTGGAATTGGGGATATTGCTCACTATATTCACTGGCAACCTTGAAGAGTCAAAGTCTATTGCTACTCCACTTCCAGGCCTTCTGCTTTTCAGCCCAACTCCTCACAGTCAGTGCCTGCTACACCACACTAATTCCTCTTTTCTATATTTTAGCTGACCTTGTGTGGCACTATATCAGATGTTCTCCTAAAGTACGGATAGGTTGGATTTACAGTTTTCTCTGCTCCAAAAAGTTTGTGCCAGTCAAAGGTTTGTTATTACCAAATCCTGACACCTCTTTCTTGAATGTCACCGGGGTTATTTTTTCTGGTGTTCTGTCAGATAAGGCCAACTCCAACCCTGCAGTCACTTCCTTGTTTCGCTTGAGATAATTTCCAGTGGCAGAGCCCCTCTGAGCAAGGGAAGAGTATTTTTACACTATATTTGCACTGCTGACAATCTCTTATGCTGCTTAAGGCTATCTTATGTAATGACAAAGCCCCTGACCTTGTCCTATGCCATTACATTATGACAGAGCTGATTGTGTTTTTGCAAAACCCATTTTGATGTGATGGGTAAGAGGCTGCCCCAAGGGAACCATCACTCTTGCTCTTATTTCTGTTTCTGCAATTCAGAAGGATATTGATTCTAAATACATCCACCTACAATCTCAGAAAGTTCTACTAATTTATGTCTGTGTGCAGAGGAAGGAGACTAATAAGTTTTAGTATTTCTATTCAGTTGGAGGGGTATGAGTGAAACCTTCCTGCTGCATGTGCAAGATTAAACTTCTGGGTTAGCTGTGGCCGTGAGAAATGGAGTCCTCGGGGCAGAGACTTGTCATTGCCATACCTCTGCTGTCATCTCAATTGCACTGTGCCCTTTGAGGCTCTTGGGTAATAGTTGAAAGCTGTAATGTTTGTATGTTGTTAAATGCAATAATTTTCTGCCAAGTGTCCTGTCTGGGAGTGTTGTTCTGAAGTTTACTACTTTTGGTACAAAAGAGAATTAACAGTTCAGTTCTGTGACAGATTTGTCTAGAGAAAGCCTTTTTTCTTGTACTCTCGCTCTTGTCTGGCTGCTGAGAAAACAGTTCTGGGGTATTTGCTAGGCTCAGCTCAGCAAGGGAGACAGGAGCCTTCATCCTTCTTTCTCTCATGGCACAATGGAGAGGAGGCAGTGAAAAGAATAAAGGCTCTCTGGAGTCTGGGCAATGGCTAATTGCAAACTATTTGAAAGACAGGATGACAGGCTGCTTATTCTTCCCCTTTGGCCAGTAGAGCAAGCTGTATGTGAGTGCAGTTGCGTGCACTGTAACCTCCCTGGTGTGAGCCTTCCATAGGTGCTCTGGGATGCTTTTACTGCTAGAGGCTTCCTGGAAGCTGTATGACTGAGTGCTTCTCCTCGTGGAGAGGCTTCTGGCTGAAATAGCTTGGCTGCTTGTAGTATGAACTATTGTTTTTTGTCATCTTGGCATGATTATCCCTCAGCTGTTGCTGTGGATCTCTTTTTCTGTGTGAGGTTTGTGTCATAGTGGGGAGAAAAAGGGGTGCATAAGGCCTAATTTGTAACTTTATTTGCCTTGGGATGGTGTTTAGATGTGAGATTTAACCTGAGGGGCTACATCTTCTACTACTTCTCTGAATCATCCCAAAGTGTGATTTACCTCAAATTATTTCGGATGAGGCTGGTAGCATGTGGTTCTGCTAAACAGTGTTACTGGAATAACATTTGTGCTGTCATTTTAAACACCAGCATAGCTTTGGGGCTGCAGTCAATTAAGATAATTTGTCATTCTTTTGTAGGGATTGAGAGATTAGCAGTTTTTAGTGTTTCTCCAGTGCCATGCTCACTATAAGCTCTCAGCTTGTGTTAATTAGTACATGCAAAAGAACATTCAGAGCCAGGTCAGTCCATAATGGATCAATTTTTAGGGGCTGTGATTTAAATGTGACCCTGGTTATTTAGCCTTCTGAAACTTGGCAAATATTTTCTATTAATTAAAAGTTCCAGAATTTTATAACAAAGTATCTGGCACCTAGGTGTAGAATTCCTTTCTTTGTGTTATGTCAGATTGTTTTCAGTAAGGCTGGTGTGTGTGCATGAGACACACAACTGACAGGAGTCAATGTATTAGTGGAGGTGTTAAAATCATTTTTTCTTTCCCAGCTGTCAAGTGTCTCTGTAAATCATTAGTCTTCATTATTTTAATTGGAAATGCAGTACTGTGATACATCAGGACCATAAGAAATAACCCCTGAACATGAGATTTTCTGGGTTTCAGAACTGTCTTTCTGCTGTCTGATGGATTTGCCTCTGAGCAGACTACAAGTTTCCTAACATACGATGCCCCCAACCTGGTAGTGCATCAGTTTAGATTTTACCTGCATATCTTTACCTGGTCTGCTTGTGTTTTCATACTAGTTATTTTCTATGCAATAAAAGCCATTGCAACACCTCTTGCATGCTTACTCACTTTTATGTTCTCATTGTTTTCATACCCTAGAAGAAACGTAAATGCTTTTGCCAAATCTGTCCTTGTTCAGATGTATTTTACAGGTGAATGAGTGATATTGGTGTTTCCTTTCCTGTTCTCCTCCCAACTTGCAAAACTTTAAACTTCAGAGATGTTAATCAACTTTGAATTCATGAAAGTAATCTTGAAGAACTCTGATTGCCCTGGCCAGTTCCAGAAGTAATCAGAAGTAAATGTCATCAAGAGCAATTGATTCAACATTTAATCTAGTCTCTACTATATAGTCTTATTACAGATGGATATGGTAACTCAAATGAAATTGGTTGTTCTGTAGTCAGACCAGTTAATTCTGACTGAAAATTTGTGTTTTCATGAGAATCCCAGCTTCAAATTGGTTTGCACAGAAAAGGGATCCTTTAAAACTGATAAATGAAGAAGCAGTGGATTGTGGAGAGATATCCAGTAATCCTCTGGAAATAAATGTTAATGCATTTTCCTTAACACATTTATTAATGATATAAGAAGTCAAGTAAATAATGTATTAGTTAAATATGCAGATGGTGTTAATTGCCTTTGAAAATGCATGAGTTAATATGGGAAAGATGCTGAGGTGCCAACAGAGCTTTGAAAAATGAGTAAGAAACAAAAACCCAAACAATTTTTCCAGATTTACTTTGGAAAAGTTAGTATAGGTAACATATTTTCTGCAAAAATAAATAGGAATTTAATTTTTTTATATGATAAAAACAATTGGCCTACCTGTGCAGATATATGTTCTTATCTTCCTGAACTAATGGTGCTTCCTTGGTGCTGGAAAACATAAACGTTTTTGGAGCCTGAGTTTCAAAACATCAACAGTGATCACAAATCTGTATTAGTTTACAACAAGGGTTTAACGTGTTAATTCTGCCTGAAGGGAAAACCCTTAAAAGAATTTAGTGTTCTTAAGTTTCTTAGTCTTAAGACTAGACTTAAAATGTGAAGACCTTGGCTTGTAATCATCAACTATGGATAGAGATCAAGCTGAATGATTTTTTATTTATTATTAATTTTTATTTTCATTTTAAAAAGTAAATCCCATAACCTCTTCACTAAGTCTTTCTTGACCTTGGGAAAGGGACTCATCTTTCTGAAAAATATCTTTCCTTTGTGCTATTTCTTGCTGTCGTGATACCTTAGCCAGAACTTGGTACAGTCTGTCAACAGACCAATAAAATCATGTGTCCTACATTGTTGTAGTAGTGATGTAATGTTTTGTAATTTTAAGCCGTTTATGTCAATCAGTGTACAGTTTTTTGAAGATTTTTGGAAGATGAATGAAATATGTAGCTATTGACATCCTACCGGGTAATTTAGGACTGTTAATAAACACTAGCTCATATCTCAGTGAATCTAGAAGAAATAATAACATACTAGAAGCCTCATGTTTGTTCTTTGTGGAAATAAGACAGAAGTAATTATGCTAGAATAAATGATACCTTTTTAATTACAGTATTTAGTATCCCAAGGGACTCAAATAGCTGATGTGTCTGATTGTGTAATAGTCTAAACTAATCTCTTTTAAGATGAAGCTGAAAAGAAGTAGTTAAAATAACAGTACTTTTAAAGACCAAAAGAGAAATGTTGGGTGTCTAATCATCCTTATTCAACCACTTATTAAAACTGAATCAACATGTGGTAAAGTTCCTTGAAAGTCTACAAACTTGCATGACCCCCCTGAAATCTAATGCAGATTGGTCTATCAGTTTGTGGTCACTGTACATTATGAACTGTGGAAAAACACACATATAGGATACAGTGAAATTTGGTTTCCTGAAATCTAGAATTCCCTGAACTCTCTGGGTTTGATCATGTAGCCTTCTTATTTGTCAGTAATTATTTTTCTATTTTTCACATGGGAGGAAGAAACACTGAAGGAAATCTTCAAAGAAAGTTTCTGGTACTTCTTGGGATGCTGGAATGCTAGAAAAAAAAATTTAGAGGATACCTGACAAATTCTTTAGACTCAAGACTCTGTTATTAGATACTTTTAGAATTTTGCCACTAGTATTTAAAATGGTTTTGAAATTTTCCTTGTATCAGAGACTAATATTTGGTCTACCTAGGAATCTCAAGAATTTATCCCATTTGAAGCCAGGGTCAGGGTTTCTGGACTGACATCCTGGCCTTAGCTGCTCCAGCTTGTGGAGTGCTCTAACAGGGGTAGTATAGGTGTTCTGGCATCTGTATAAATGTATTTGATTGCTGTGGTGATTCCTTTGGTCTTCTGCACTGGATTGCATGGCTCAACTAATATCCCCCTGTGACAGCACTGCCACTTGTCTAGAAAGCTGGAGTAGAATGTCAGATCTTAGGGTTCAAAATGTAATCACTACCTCACCTTTTCTGGCTTTTGTGTGGCCAAAGCCTGGATTTGTCCTCAGAAGAAGTGAACAAGAATGTCCTAACTTAAGGCGACATATGCTTGCTTAAGCTAGGTCTGAATTTGTCCCAGCTCTTCTAAATGGTGAGTTGTTACAGTTTCCACAAATGCAAAAGGCATTGCCTCATTTAAATCTAGCCAAACCAATAATCAGGTAAAAAATATTGATCTTTTCTTCTTGTTTCTTGAAAGATTTTTAGTAGTTTATATTTCTTGCATCTTTGTCCTGCTTTTCTTTTTCTATTCCTTCTTATTCTATTAACTTTGTGACTAAATGAAAATAATTTTAGAGCTTTAAAAAATTTTTATTCAAATGGACCTTCTGTCAATAAAATGCTGGTAATAGTGTTTCTGATTAGACTTTTGTTTTATTAGCTAATTCTTTAGTCCACAGCAATCATCTCTTTGTTGCTAACTAGTTGCTAAGAAGGATAGATTGCCTTCAGAGAACATTCTGGGAAATGGTCCAGTTCCTTGCTTGCCTATTTTAATCTCAAGTTTCCTGTTAGAATTATGCTGTGTCATAGAATAACAAGTCAGACAGAAAACCCCCACTTTGTTGGTTGGAAGACAACTGAACACACATGCTCTCTGCAGAATAATATCAAATAATATGCTCAGTGCTTTGAATCTCACTTGTGCTTCATTATGTGATCATGTGGATTTCTGTTTTGCTTGCTAAAAGAAAGCAGGATAATAACGTTGTACTATGTTAGATGTTGTGTGATGATGATGATTAATTTGTTAATCAAGCTACTGGATTTGATATAGAGGAGCTTGATGAGCCTCTTATAGGCTAAACAAAGAAAATGAAAATTTCAAAGGTATTGATTTGGTATATTTTGATTATATCATAGCAGAGGTTGGCTAGATACTGGATAAAATAATATTTTGACTAATTTGTTTTAGGAGAAGTGAGAATAACAACTCTGATTAAACAAGCAGCACCAGAGACCAAATTGAATTTTGTTTGAATGCATCTGGCCCTACTAAAAACACGTGTCTCTAGCCCATTAGCTCAGGTAAAATATGATGTTGTGTAGTTTGGCCTGGGCTGTGCCTGGCTGCCTATTTGTGTCTAAACTGAGAAGGGAAGAAATCCAGACCTGCTCCCTCCCAGTACAACTGGCACAACCAGGCTTTATAATGAACTGCAGATGTAATATTTTGTTGACTTCAGCATTGCAAAGGCTGTCCAAGAGTAGGGGGCAAGATCAGGTGGCAGAAAGCAATAGGGCTGATCTAGAGAGGAAAAGGGGAAGAAATAACCAAGCACTTTGGAGTAAGGCTTTGCCCATTTATCATGATCTTATTGTGAGTGATTTTGTGTGTAAAAACTCTTGGTATCAGTAGCTTGCTTAGGAAATTGATTAATCCGAGGAAAAACTGGAAACATGGTATAGTCAAACACCTTTCTAGACCGAGGGTGAATCAGTAGCACTTGCTGTCTCAGAACCCACCACATCCCCAGTCAGCCGTGAAGCTGTCCACTGGAGCAGAAACTGCTGAGCCAACAGAGTTTGTGCTCAAGTGTTCACTCAGTTATTAGGAAGAGGAGACTGTAATTTTTAAATTTTTTTTTTCTGACGGGTGTACTACACAGCAATCTTTGCTGTATTTATTTCTGCTTGGTTCCAGACTTGGAGCCTATGTTTTGATGCCACCTTTGAAGTGCTCTGCACATGACTGCTGAAGTTTTTAAAAGCAGTGACATATCCCCTTTTCATGCTTTTAAGAAAGAGTTACATCAATAGGGCTTTGTCTCTGTGAATCTGTATGGTTATGATATTAAAGCATACATACTGCCAGTGTGTTTTAAACGAATTTTCCTCAACAGTCTCTGCTTCACATATTGAATTTTTGTGGAGTTTATTATTTTGCATATTGCACTATTTCACAAGCTCTCCCAACATCAAAAATTCTCTAGAAATAGGTGAAGGTAAAGCATTTACTTTGAGGTCAGAATTTTCTCTGCTGTTTTAAAATCACTTTTTATTCCTGTGAGAACTTTCACAACTTGCTTTATTTTGATCTACTAGTGAAGCAAAAATACCATAATAATGGATTTAGCATGTGTTATATAAGTTAAAACAGTGCCAGAAGCTTAGAAATACAATGTGCTGGTTGCATCTGGTTTTTGTGTAGAGACTCTGCAAGCAAAAAAACCAAACCAAACCAACAAAAAACCCTCAAAAAAATCCCAAACCAAAACAAAACACCCCCCCCCCAAAAAAAAAAAAAAAAAAAAACAACCCAAAAAAACCAACCCATCACAAAAACTTCTGTTTTCAGAGCTCTAACTCTTTTTTTCCACTGACTTTGTTCAATGTAGGCTGGATATTAGAAACTGAACTTGTCCAGGCCTTGTGCAAATAGTGATCTCAATTCAAATTAGTAGTTACTTTGGGTTTCCTACTGCTGCAAAGCAGACAATCACAGGGCTCTAATCTGTGTTGGCTTGTTCTCCAGACACTGCACTGCCTTAGCTTCATCAGGCCTGAGGAGGACCTGGAACTTCAGTGTAGGATGAAAAGCAGCAGCCAAAGGTTGACAGGGAGAGAAAAGCTTCAAAAGAAATGCTGGAACTCTCACAGGCTTGCTATTGGTAATGAGCATAAGTGACAAAAGGAAACTTGAAAAAGATATATTTTAAAATAGATAAATGTGAACTGGATAAATAGCAAAATTTTTATTTCTACTACGAAATTTTTCAGTTCTAGATGATCTCTCTTGCAAGAATTCTTTTCTATTTTGGAAAGACAATGGCACTGAGAATTTATCAGCATGTTAGGAGAAAATGTATCATAGCAAAAATCATAAGACACTACATCCGTTGTTCCTGAAAAACTAATGATTTGGAGAGCAAGTTATATGTCTGGATGAGCTCCATGAGTTTATATTTATTAATTCTGATGATACCACATTAAATATTCATTTGGCAACTCTATAAATAGGAGCTGGGTTGGGTTTTGCCTTGTTTCTTTCTATAGAGGATAGAATTTTTGTTAATAAGTATCACTGAGGGAGGTGAATTATGTCTTTTGTTTCAATAGTCACTCAGCAATGCAACTGCTCATTACTAGCTCAGTGAGTCTGTGTTTTCAGAAATTACTAACAATTTTTTATGCCTCAATCTCTGACTACCCAATCTGAGAGGCAATATTGAGGCCTCTGTAGGAGGTGTCTTGTGATTTTCTTTTTGTTTAGTTGTGATTTTTTGAGGCTTTTTTTTTTTTTTAACTTTTTTTTTCCCTCCCCCCACCAAGAAAATTCTTACTAGAAGCCTTCTAGAAATCTGGATGTATGTAGAAAACAGTGCATAAAGAATTCAAGGGAATCCACTTCCTTCATTGCTGCAGAGGGGATGAGAGGCAGTTTTTAAATGTATTGATGACTTTTGCATTGTCCAAAATGATAGAGAAGGACACTTGATTCTTCAACTTTACAATAACTTCCATGAAATATTTAATGTTTGTCTGATGATTTATTCTTCTTTGCATAATGCAATCTAAAAGAGTAGTTTCGTTAATTATTTATATTGTACTGCTGATGTTATTTCTCTCCAAGTGCTTTCCAGCAGTAGCTGTTTCTGCGTATTGCCAGGAGATATTTTAAGTGGCAGATCTTGTCAAGAAAGCAGAATTATAACTTGCCTTGTTTGTATCTGTGTGCTTTATAATGTATATGCTGGGTAGAAAATACCAATAGTGTTGAAGCAAAGCAAAAGGGACAAAGGAGACCCAAGCTCAGAAATGAGAATAAACCCTGGGCCTTGTGGGGTTGTGAGTGCAGCTGTTAGGGCTCCTGAAGGCTGTGATGGCAGGGTAGGAACCTGAAAAGGACAGCTCAGAGAGGTTTTGAAGCATCATCCATGTAGAGCGAAGAGCAGTAGAGAACCTCTGAGAGAGGCCTGAGGGTGATGATCCAGCACCACTGCAGGGCTCTGAACAGCTTGCAGAGTGGTTGTGGGTAATGCTTTTACTCCTGTAATCTTCTTTTAATAGGGTGTAAGTCTGACAGCCAGCATGGGCTTGGCAGAAGTGGTGAAGGAAGGAGGATGGCTGCCAGGTTTTCCTAAGCATGCATGAAAAGAAGGACTTCCAAGCATTTAGGTCTCATGGCTTCTGCTTTTGGTGATCTCTCTGACTGCCTGAGACCCACACAAGTAAACACAGGGAAAGGAGAGCTGCCAGTGCTGATGTCCCATCAAAAGCTCTGCTTGCTGGCTCTGTTCTGACCAGAATGTGAGGTAGGAGAGTGGAACAGCCCTTCTGCCTCCTGCAGAAGCTGAGTGGCTTCTCTCTCTGACAGCTGGATGAGTGTGCTACTCTTGTAGTGCAGTGGGGAGCAAAGTATCTCCAACTTTGTAGGAGAGGAGCAGGCTGACATTTACATTTTTCTCTTGATTAATCTTTCAAAAATAGCCCTCCTAAAGTGGGAGAATGATTCCCAGCAAAGGTCGAAGGACATTCAAGATTTACTTTCTTAAAGGTTGCATTGCTTAATGTCTCAGATAACACTGCCTGGGATAGCCAGGTGTTAGGTGACTGATGATAAATTAGAGGAACTACCTGAAAATTTTATTTAAGGAGATAAATCATGGGGAAAATTGTAAATATTACAAAATTTTAAAATCACCCTTGTAAATATTCAAGAGTATGTGCTGTTAAAGACATAAGTGAGTTTGAGTTTTTCAAGGACTGTGATTCAATACTACACAATTTTAGATTATTCACTGCAGTGTATGCTACTAGGAAACAGTAGAATTCACACCTTCTCTTTTGGTAGGAGAAGGGGAAATGAAGTGCCTAAGCACAGTGGAGGACTCTTCCTGGGTTGTGGAGATGTGCTGTGCAAGATGGAATCTACCTTAGGGCATGCCCTGAGAAGAACAACACAGATCACTTTCTCAAATACACTGGTAAAAAAATTACAAATAATCTCAGTCAATTGATTGCATTGGCATGAGAAAAGAACAAGGGTCACTTGGTGAAGCTGGTCAAGCAGATTAACTACTGCATTGACTCTCATTTGCTTCCTGACATGTCTCTTAACTACTGATGCTCAGAGCTGTAGCTGTATCTTGAGACAAGACATACTCAACTTGGTGAGATACAACTACTCCAAGAATAAAAATCATGCAGTGATTTATAGGAGACAAGGTGTATCTGGATATCTGCCCCTGTTAGTTCTGTGGCACCTGAATCCCTGAACGTGCTTGTTGGCTTAGTCCAACAGCCACAATAATCCTGCTGCCTTTCAGCACAGCAGACCATGCATTCACCCATGACTGAGAGGAGTGCTCTTGGCTACTTTGTTTTATAATAAAGAGGAAACAAAATATGGCTGTAATTTTTTTAAACTTTGCTAAGCATGTGTGACTTTCTAGGGTTTGAATTGCACTGCAGACAGAGTTGGGGAACTTTCAGCCACGCAGCCCTTTGGGTCATCACTGAGAGTGTTCGGGAGAGGAATCTTTCCCAGGGAGCAGCTTGGAGGCTCCATCAATGGGCTTATTGCCCCCATGGGGCTGCAGATACACTCATAGGGATTTCTCTGCTAAACAAGTTGCCCCTGCCTTAGTCATATCAGAGACATGTGACATATCAAAGAATCTCACATTAGACTTGTCTAAATAAACAAATGTATAGGACGCTGAGGGATAGAAAAAACTGCATTTTTTTTTCAAAAGCTTTGGCATAAGCTGAAGTATTTCTTTACTCTTTCTAAGAGCATCCAGACATTGCTTGAGGTCTCTTGTAAGCTCTCCACACAAGGCTCTTGTAAAATTTCTTTATGCATTTAGAAATATTCAAGCTTTCAAATTTTGTAAATCCACAGCACCCTTTCAGACCTCAGACCTCCATGTGATGAAAAAAGCTGACAGTAGACTGACTTTCATCTCACAGTCCTTACATATAAAGCAACATTAATCCTTAAATAGCTTCCAGAGGAAAACTAATCCTTGTACATCAGTGAACGTTGCACTGATCAGTGCCTATGCATGTCAAATGCAGTTGTGTAACAGAAGCAATGCTGACAAACACCTTGCCTATACCTGCTTGTTGCTTCTACACAGGTCCTCTCTTCTTCCCATCAAAGGCTTAGTTGGCAGTGGTAAGGGACTTCCTGTTTCAAGGGCTGTCACAGGTGTAATCTGCAGGAGTGCATTTTTGAATTTACTTGGACATCTTACAGAACTGATCATGGAGGACACCATTAGCAGAACTGCTTCTTAAGAAGTATGAACCCATCCTATTGCAGTGTTAACTTCTGCAAATCATGGAACTCACTTTTGTATTGCTGCAGTACACTAAAATCTTGAAGCTTTGCATAAGAAGAAACTAAGCAAGAACATGAGGGTGTGTGAAGTCCCAAGAGAAAAAAATGAAATACACTAAGCTATGATTTCAAGTTATCTGGATCTTCTAAGACTATTTCCATTACTTCTTAATTTCCTTTTCTCTTCACTGGATATTGTTTCCTTATCTGGTGTTCTCTCAATTATTAAAACCCAATTACTGTTTGTTTGGTTTTTAAAATTAATTATTTAAAATTCAGAATGAAGCCTAAGAGATATCAAATAGCTGTGTCCATCACAAGTTTTCTTCGTTTTTTTGGTACCTTATTAAAATTCCCATTAGTTTCTCGTATAACTGCTGGCCATCTCATTTCCTTCAGAGGAATTCATTTCAAGAGTTGTGCATTTGTATATGAGATGGACAAAAATCTATTTCTACAGTTCTGTGTGCTGTGAGCACCATTAGACTTCTCCTTTGGCATAGGGAACTTTGGTGATATTTTATTCTGAGTGGCTGCTCAGGTCACTGTGACATTCAGAAATGGGCCTGATTTGCATTAGAATATTTAATTTGCAGTGCTGTATCATTACACTTGTCTGTGCCCAAGAGAAAGGAATTTAAACTTCAGCAGAGCTCTTTTCTTGCATGTCTTCATGAATTATTTTGCTATAAGAGATAATGTAGGCACATTGTTATCCCCTGGCTCAGGATATGTGGGGGGCTTACTGCTGGGTAGTGTGTTGGTGGTACTTGCATTTTTTGCCTTGGGACTCCATGAAATAAAATCATAAATTTCTTCTGAAAGCACTCAAACTTTAGACTTTCATATCCTTATTATCATCTCTTTCCTAGTTAATGATGGACCAGTTTCAAATGGTGTTTTGGTTTCCAGTGTTTCTGTAATCCTTACCTATAGGGCTGCCATTACACTATGCAGTGAATAGGGATGTCCCCTGTGACTCCAGAGGGATGCCAAGTTATGTTTCTAAAAAATTAAGTTTCTTTCAAAACAAAGCAAGATTTACAATCTTGCCCAGGAAAGCAGTCTCATGTCTGACAGGAAGGTGAGGTCAGGTCCCAGCCATGGTGGCAGAGATGCTGCTCCAGGACTCTGACACATCCAGCACTAAGCTCCAGAACATACCAGCACATCCTGCTTCTGGCTGAGGAGCACCATCTGTGGAGCAAATTCCGAGGTCTGAAGGCAGGGCTGGAATGTTTTGTAACATTCCAGCTTTCTCAGTGTTGCTGCTGGCACTGAATTTGTTTGCCCCACACGGGAGGTACCCAGGCTGCACACGCTATAGGAGGGAAGGAGGTAGTGGGAAAGGCCAGTGTTTGTGTGGGCACTGAAAATGAGAGGCCTGTAGAATGAGGCTTGTTGAACCCACTTCTTTGCATCAGGGATAGGAGGGAATAAGTGAACTTTGCTTTAGGAAAGGCTGTTCCCTCATCCTCTGCACAGGAGTTGCTTCTCTCCCATATGCCTTCCAGTGGCAACTGGTAGGGCTTCCAAAAATTACAGAAGTTGGCATCCCTCTGGAGACACAAGGAACCCCCTATGTACTGCATGGTGTAGTGCCAGCCCACCAAGTGAGCCTTACAGAAGCACTGGAAATGAGAAGGCCCTTTAAAATTGGTCCACCATGAAACAGGAAAGAGGTGATGATAATAGGGATCAGAAGAATCTGTCATTACCAAGGCAACTTTGATTTGAAGAACATGCATAGATCCTTAAGAACCTCAGAAACCCTAAAGCTTCCTGCATCCAAGTATAGGATCGTGTCTGTAAGAATATGCATTCAATATTTTTCTTGATTATGTCTGCAAGAGCTTTTGATTTATTTGGCTGATTTCTCAAGGTTGCCTAATTCCTCAGTTCAAAAAGGCTCATTTCCCTTGATGACACAATGCTAATATAACATTATCAGAACAGAATGTGTCAGCTGTTGCTTTCATCACTAACTCACCTCAGTTGGTTTCCCATTGCTAAAACTTCCCTTTTCTAGTGTGTTAGATTAGTCTGTCTTACAAGTTAAAGGTTGTAATGATTGACATAGGCTGGAGTGGAGGGAGATGGTCTGCAAGAATTCACAAGCATATGGGTAGCTGTTGGGGAAATGTTTAAAACTGTAGGTTGTTCAATGAATTGACCTTAAACTTTTTTTTTTAATTACCTAAATTAAACTTCTTAACCTAGATGAAAGCAAAACTAAGAGAAATCACATTTGCTTAAGGGGACCACTGACACTATGGATTGCTTTAAAATTGCTTTTCATTCAAGTATTATTAAAGGCAAAGCCTAGCATAAAAGATCTGAAATTAAGGACATTTAGCAGCAGGAACATAGCAGAGAGTCAGGGGGGAAAAGGCATTTATAATCTAAATGATGGGCAGAGCACTTTGCATGTAGACAGTGCCACTAATTAACAACTGTGAGGTGGCCCAGGACAGGGACTGAGCTCAGAGGAAGACACAAGTCCAGATGGCTGTCTGTGATCCAGAAACACAGGGCTTAAGGCTGTGTTCTGTGTTACAAGGTTACTGCAAGGTGAGAACGGGGACTATAGGGACCTTTTGGTTTTTATTTTTTTTAAATAGCGCGTGCTCTAAGAGAAAATGCATGGGGATGATTTGCTGCACAGATAGACCTAGCTTTAAAGCTAAGCATACCTTCTGTTTTGCTCTCAAGATTTTGTGATGCAAATGTCCCCTGGGAGATATTTAACTGCTTGGAGAAGTGAAAGCTGTTATGTGGAAGCAAATGTGAAAGCAAATATTTTGTTTACCTCGTGTGCTAGGTATTTAGCTGAACAGTTTGTAGTCTAGGGGGTGATGTTGCTAATCCCTCTGTGGGAGTACAGAGGAACATGTTGCCACTGCAGGGTGTCAGCTCAGGAGCCTGGGGAGAGTTTGGGAATAGAGGGTGATACAGAGGCCAAGGTGCCCCCCTTCTGTGAGCATGGGAGCTGTGTCTCCTGGAGCAGTGTGCTGCATCTGCTCTTTGCTTCACCTTTGCAAAGCCTTTTCATATTATTGTAGCGTGTTTTATGTATGCACTGTTCATCTCTCTGAGCCTAATGTATCTCACTACTTTGCTTTCAAGCACTGCATTTCTTAGGTAAGTAATCCCATATGTTTTGGCAGCATTATCACTTTGAGAAGTATCTGACATTACAAGGAATACCTGCAGAATGAAGCCATAGGATAGGATAACTAGGATGACACACATCATATAGACAGAGAAATGCTGAGATCTTGTAAGTCTAACTAGTCATGGCATATATCAAAATTGACATAAGGATGAAAGCTTTAGAGAAGAGGTGAAGCATTACTGACTACTGTGCACTGGAATTAAGCTTCAGTATCAAAATACTTCTTCACACAATGTCTGATTTGGATGCAAAATATGAATGTCTAGCAACCAGAAATACCCATAGAATTTATCCTGTTGTTACTACCACTTGACATGGTTCACAGGTAGATGTTTCTGCCCTTAGACTGATTGAAGGAGCGTGTCTGTTAATGGTTTAGTCCTATCTAAAATTTAATATGAGTCTCCAATATATAGGACTCCAATATGAGTCCTGTGAAGTATATCTTCTCAGGCCATATTGAATTTCAGATTAAAATCTCAATCTCAGCATACTTTTTGTGTTTCTGTAAAATGTGTCTTCCAGACTAGAACCTGGAGATTTTTTTTTTTTTTGTCAAGTTTAAGATCTATATTTGTTATTCAACTTCAGTCTGTTGAAGGATGAAACTTGCACTGCAAATTCAGGCCTGGGCTGCCAGTTAGGACAAACTTTCAGCAATATCTCTATATGAGACATTACATGAGAATAATTCATAGTGTATAGTATGAGACAACTGCTCTTGCCTAAAATTAGAAGAATGCTTGTGAACAGTTTTTGTTCTTGTCATATATATATTTATTCTTTGAAACCAGTTCACCATATTTAAAATGTTGAGCCAAATGTTTACTATGTGAAAACATTTGTTGTATAGAACCTCAGTTAGTGTTCTTAGTAAGCAAAACCAAAGATACTGTAAGTAACAGCTGCAGGGAATTGATTGAAAATTCACCAAGTATAAAGGCATAATATCTTTTTACTTTTAGCATAGATAAACTACAATGCTCAGTTGAGTTACTGACTGAAACTTCTACCACTCTCTGAAGCAAATTTCATGTATTTGTGGAAAGCATGAAATGGGATGACAGCACTGAACATGTCACTTTCTCTGTTTCATTTGTGCTTTGGTTTGAGGCAAAAAAGGGTTGTGGGACACATTATGTGTGTCATAAGAACAGTCTGTAGAAGGAGCACTAAGTAAGGGTCCAAAAGCTTTAGCATGATGTTCTCATGATGATGGAAAATGTCTTTCTGTGCAATTTTGGACAAAATTGACATGAATCATTCTGTTCCTTTTTCAATATACTTTCTTTCTATAGTAATTTACTGCATTTTATTGTATGTGAGACAACTGCTAGCTTTTTATTTCATCTGTGAGGACAGGACTGTTGTAGTCTGACAGAGCTGACGACAACACTAAATAGACTAAAAATATTCTGTAACATTTATAAAGCTATGAGTTTAGAATTTAGGGTACAGTTCAGTAAAAGCTTCAATACTAAAGATTATCAAGGGCAAATCTCAAATCACTTGTGAAATGTGAACTCTGAAGAGCTTTCTCTCAGGACTATTCTGACAGATTTCACTCTTCAAACTTCTAGGTTAGTTTAATAAGGCAAATTTTTGTTGTTTAAAAAGTGTTTTGTAATAAAAACAAATGCAGCAATTTATGATGTGGGGTGCTGCAAATGCAGGAATTATATACTCAGCTTAATGAATTCCTCTGTCAATATAATTTGCTCTTTCTTTTCCTGCTTTATGAGCTTGGTGTTTTTATAGTCTTTGGGTGTGTATGTTCTTTTCTTACACTGATGTAAATTGGGAGTAATGCGCTAATATCAATTGAAAACTGATATAAAACCTCTCAGAGATCTGTATTTGAGCTTTTGCATTTAATTCCAGCTTCCCTTGAATCTTTATAATAGGTACTTTAAAGCTTTGTTTCAATGAACTGTGTGCTGATGTGTATTATGTATTAAATACTTTCAGATAGTACTGGAATAATTTGTAATAATTTTCATCAGTTATGTAGCAACAAAATACAAAGTGGTAGGGTATTGGACCAGGAAAAGATGAATTGTATAGGGTTTTTCTGCTCTTGCACAGCTGCTACTGTGACTGTGCATCCGGGTGGTTTAAATTAGCTGGCTTGGCCAAGAGCACAGGAGAGTGTGAGGTAGTCACCTAGAATTCCTAAGCCTTCAGAAAAGGTATTTCAGCCTTGTGCTGAACGTGCTGCTGGAGTTAGCTCAGTCTAACCTGACCTGAGTTCAAGGCACTGACTGTGCTGCAGAGGAGGTTTGAGCAGCACATGGACACAAGCATGTAATTTACACGATATTTTGTTATCTCTGTGTCTGGTCTGCTGCTTCTGAGAGCTGATGTAATCTGTACTGAGGAGTGCCTATGAGACAAAGAGCTGTCAGGGAAACACAGGTATTTGTGTGTAAAGAGGAGGATAGTTCTACCTTAGACTTTTTTATCCCTTCTGGCTTGCAGGTGCAAGGGATGGTATAGAAAGAGGAGGAGGGAGCTGCTGGGGTTTGAACGTAAGGACAGTCAATGGCTGGCCTTCTCCATGTGCTTTCTGGGTGTGCTGAATTCACTTCAGATAGTTCAGGGGCCAGGAATGATTTCTAACTGTGCTCTCCTCATCTGTGGAGGTGGTCAGAAGGAGGTTCTGAAAGCCATGGGGGAAGTGACAGTGCAGACTTGGGATATGGGAACAGATAAACCTTTATTTCTGCTGATGAGAAGATTAGACTTTTGTGATATGGGAGCAGGAGGAGAGATAAATACCAATTCTGTCTTTGCTCCTGATAGAAGATATTATGATTTACTGCTTTATCTCTCCTGAATCACTCAACTGCTTCCAACTGAAATTGGGTTGGAAATTTTAAATGTATAGCATTCCTGAAATGAAGGCACATGTTAGTGACTCTGCTTCATGCACAAAACACTGATTTCTAGAAATACATTTATTTCTTGTGAGTGGTAGAAAAGCCTCTTAAGTGAAATATGCTGATATGGATAACAAAACAGAATGACCCTTGGCTGGCTCTGCATTCCCAAAGGATACAAGACATGCAGTTTATACTACTAAATACCTGTGAAGTCACATTGTTGCTGGATTCATTATTAGTAGATCTCTATCTTTTAAAATCAATAGTTCCCTTTGTGAGATTTAAATTTTCCATGCAATCACTTCCCTATGGTAATGAGGGATGCCTGATTTAGCAGTGATGTAGTGAGACTCACCATCAAGTGATTCAGTGTGTCCATTATTAGTCTTTACTTTCTTCCCAGGGAGTACTTTTCTATTTAGTTTGCCTCATACCATGTTTAGCTTGATTTCTTATTGAAATCGAAATGTTTTGCTCTTAGATTCATCAGCGGCTTTTAAAACCTGAATAGTGAGAAAAAAAACTCATTAAGGTCAAAGGCAAGAATAAAGCATTTGAGAAAACATAAGCATTGGAATGTTTTGCTCTTCAACTCATGCTGACAGCTTTCCACTTCACTGTCAACAATATTCTCCCTTTGCTTTTCTTCTCTTAAATCAGTCATCTGTGGCACAAGAGAGGGAGGTTAGTTATATATAATACCATGAAGGTGTCAGGTGCTGCCTCAGAAGGGCCTGGTAAGATGTTATCAACAGGGGTAGCTGGGCTGGTGGCATAGCTGGTACTGGGCATTAATTCAAAACGTTTCTGTTAATGAAAGGCACTCCAGGCTAAGTAATGCGGGTCAAAATGCAGCATTGATACTGAGAGTGGGCAGTTTACAAAAGGGGTTGTAATTGCTTGGATGCTGACTGACTGCCAAAAAAAAAAAAAAAAAGAGCCCAAAGTGCATTTCCAGGGGCACAAATAGTGACTCATGATATATCTGCATTAGCAGTTTAGGTTGGGCAAAGGACATGCTTTTAACTTGAACCTCCTGGGTTTTCCCACTTACTGCTTTGGGTTCTCACTGTGGAGCAGTCCTGGGTGTGCAGACTGGTGACAAAACTAAAGTGCCAGGCCTGAGCTCCTGTGTGCAGGAGCATTCCTGAGTGTGCTCTGGCTGCTGGTGAGCTTTCAGCCAGGGGGGACAGACTACAGCAAGTTTGAAACAGTGCTCTCCTGTCTCCCTGAAGTGTGCCTATGTGGAAGTGTGCTTCTCAGCACCGAGTGTTTTGCTCTACAGATGGACCCCCGCTGCACTGTGCTGGCTGATGATGCAGATATATCTATAAGGCATTAGCAATAGGTCTCATCTTGTCTGAGCAGCTTCTTGAAAGTAGCTCTGCTAGTTAGGAGCAGAGATATAGAAGACATGAATCACCCACTGCATTAAATGAGCACTTCAGATATACTGAATCGGCCTTAGGGGTCTTTTGTATTTTTTTCTCACAGCCCACAAAGGAAGGCTGACTTTTAGGCATCTGCTTGCATCTAGCTACTAGACTTAAATGAAAAGAATACCATGCAAAATGGGGAAGGATATATTCTGTGAGAGAGACAAAATTATATGAGAATAATGCAAAACCAACCATAGAGAGATGACTCAGAAGCTCTTATTCTCAGGACAATTATTTTAGAAAAATGTGGTATAATATTACCTAACAAGTATTTCTACCAGTAATAATAAACCAAGATGTTAAAAGAAGACAGTCTATATTTGACAGTGGAAAATAATGATAAAAAAGAAACCTTAACATTTTTGCATAAGAGATACATGATTCATTAGGAATAATTATGGAATGGTTCAAATCCTAGACAACTTGCATGTTTGGAAGGAGAGAAAAGCTGGTACTTAGATATAGTTAATTTGAAGCCATACATGGTATAATGTAGCTCTTCACTACAAAATGGGTGTGCCATTTCACTTAAACCTTTCACTGCCAGTTGGCCCACAAAGCTGATTGTGTACCTGCACCATGGGTGCCTGAGTGTTGTCTCACAGTAAAATAGGGAATAATTTCACAAAGGGCATCTGCAAGAGACTTACTTGCCATTTTTTAGCAGATTTTTGTTTCAATTTATCTTTTTTAAATAGATATCCTGAAATGCATTTTATTTATTCTGTTTTGAACATTTTTGGTAAGTAGGATTTTTGGTGGACTCTGGGTCTAATTCTGATATTGGATTTTGTCTTTTCTTGGTTAGCCTGCAAATAACATTTGATAATGCATTACTTTTAACATTTTCAATGAATCTTACTTTACAGGAACTGACATTAATGCTAGAAATGCTGAAAATCATAGATTTTTTAGTCAGGCATTTCCAGAGTTTTAAAAAATAGCTCTTAAGACTTTTTTTCAAGGTGTCTAGCTTGGTTTTATTGTGTTACATCAGCAAAGATCTGCTCTTTTTAAATTCTCAATCATATTAATGGGGAATTACACCTTAGTTATAGTTTTAGGTTATCTCTGATTTTCTGTTGGCATCTTCAAGACTCATTCTACTTTCCAGCATTATAAGGACCTAAAGAGCACAGTTGCCTGTCTCAAACTCTGTCAAGGTCACGAAGGGAACTTGCCATTAGCTAAGCTATCACAGTGGGAACTTATGAAAAACACAGAAGGGAGGAATTTGTGACAGGAGGGTGCTAATTCCAGGCCTTGTGAAGCAAGATGGTGCTTAGCATATCCTGGTTAATGCATCCAAACAGAACTTCCCACTGTGGCAAAGGAAGCAAGTGGTCATACGCATTATCTTCCCAAATTATGGGAATGGTGTCTGCTACCACCCTGTGAGCATGCAGAAGCTGGACTGTACAAAGGTGGTACCTCAGAAGAATGACTCTGAGACCCCCCACCACAGAGAAGCCCAGGGTGAAGAAGGACCAGTGGGATGTCCATGAGTGGTGACTATCTTCTGCTTAACCTTTCTGTCTCTTCCCCTTTCCCCTGATTTTCTCTTTCTGTCTCTCTACCTCACATTTACCACATCATTAACTTTGGCATATGGTCTTGTTTGCATCTCGATTTGGGCAGAGGCGTCTCTCACTATTCAGATGGTAACAAGCATGGGTTAAGCAAAGACAAAGAAAGACCTTGTGATCTTTCTTTGTGTTGTCAAGAAATCCACTGAGAAAAACTTATCTTTTAGATTCCTTGGTTACCACCTGAAGCAACAACAATGTTCTCTACTGCGCTTTTAACTGCTTATGACTATTACTGCTTGAGACATAAGCAGCTCTGCTGGGACACTAGATTTACAGCTGGTATGTCTTTTTACTCATGAAACAGGAAAACTGTGTAGGAGAAAAATTCAGTAGATATGGTCTTTGCTCTGTTTTGCACTAAATCTTGCTTCCTCTAGTTGTATTTAGTGATGTGTTTGCCAACTGGCATGTACCATAATCAACCAATTTTTGTTTTAGATTCGCTTGTTTTTTCCATCTCTCTTCAGATTAGCTAAACTATCTAGCATGTTCAGTTGCTGGGCTCTTAAAGCTGCTACTCACTCCAAACTTTTCAAAATGGCCATTTACAGTGGTCATTTTGGGTCACTGTAAATCCTATGTGACTATTCCAAGTTTACTGAGTGCTGGTTTTGTGTTGGTATTCATTTGTGCAGTTAGCTCTGGTAATCCCACTGAGTCGATCTAGAGAAGTGAATCTCCTCAGGCAAACATGAAGATTAATTCAAATGTGCAGGCTTTATTCTTCCAAAGATGTTCATAATATTGGTTTAAATTTGCCCAGAAGAGTAAATTCATCTTGCCGCTATACTATTAAAAAAAGTGACACAGTAGAAGCAGAACTGGAAAGCAGAATAATTGTGAGGACACCTGCACTGGAGGTTTCAGCAGGTTTTTCTTTGGTCTAGTCCTAGACTGATACATGGACTGAATGTCCCTTGGTCACTAGAAGGCATCAGGTGAGGTCCTGGAGAATATCTTTGAGTGGCTTGGTGTTCTGTTGTTTTTCCCAAAGCTTTCCTGCTTCTGTGCTTTGAAATCTCTGTAAAATGTGGAAGCACAGCACAGTAAGAATGGCTATACTTGAAAGATCTGCTTTAAAAACACTTTTGAATGAAACTAGGTATACACTGTGACCTGGAAGGCTCTAGAGGATCCAGTAATTACAGATGAAAGCATTCAGGATGTCAATACCAAGAAAAAATATTTTCTGTTCTGGATTGCATCTAAATTTATCTTAAAGAAGACCATATTGAGAAGCGTCATAGTATGTTTTGGGGTGATTTTTTCTTGTTTTCTCCTATTGAGTTTTCTGGTTTGTTTAGACAAGTATTTGCTGAAGACTGGCATGGTGATGTGCTTTCCTTTTATGCAAATGTCCTGACCACAAAGAAACAGCCATTCTTACTGCCCGCTCTCTGTGACTCTCAAGGATGAAGTATTAAAGTTAAAACAAGAGCAGTAGCAGTTAGATAATAATTTTTGCAAGTTCTCTTGTCTTTCAAGTCTGTCTGATACAAACAGAATGGAATTTTCCTGAGGGTTTACTGCTGGCAGCTGCTTAGCATTGTGTAATGTACTTAATGAAAAATAGGGAATAGAGCAACTCTCTACTCTGAGTAGGGTTCCTGCCAGTACAGTGTGCTGTGGGCCCAAGTTCCTCCTCTGAGAGGAAGAGGTATTGCACATGCATCTGAGATATTTCTGCTCTTCTGGAAGGCTGGCCTTTTTGCATCTGGAAGAGAGTCTGAGTTTTGCTACAGAAGAGAATGAATGAAATGAATACTTGAAAATTCTACTTGGAAATTAAGTAAACAAAGATACATGTTTATGTAATTGTAAAAATCTGTCAGGTTAATGAAATGTATTACTATTCCCCTGAATTTCTCATATTGACCTTACAGGTGAGAGGAATCTCTGTAATAGATAGCACTGTTATTGGAAAGAAACTTGACTGATGAGACTGGACTACTAAGAGAGAAAAGGATTACCTAGTCCAATACATGCATTTAAAATACTGTGGTTCATTTAAATTTTTTTCCCCTTAATATTATTTAAAGACTGAATTTTTGAAAATATTCTCAAACTGTAACTGTTCTCCTGTTAATGCCAAAAAAGTAAAGATTTTAAAGCTTTTTATTGGAAAAAAAAAGTTCCCACAAGGAAATAAAATTATGAGAAGACAGGAATAACCTGTGCAGGTTATGTGAAAATATACAGGTGATGTCCTCATAAAATTGCCTTCTGTCTAGAGGTTCTTTTCTATCAATAAAGAACCTGGTTAATGGACTCTTTGGGACAGTAACAATTAATACTTTCCTATCACATGAGGGAATACTTCTGTGGTCACTTTCTCAGGATAAGGTGATTTGGACTGGCTTTATTAATGCAAGGCAACATCACAGCAATTTTCCATTATTGTTGAGAGCTGCTGGAAGCCAACAGGAAGGATGGTATCTGGAAACAAATCAAAGGTATGAAAAAAGAATGTTAAGAATAAGTCTCACTTGAGGGAGTTCACATTTGTATCTGGTTTTACAGGGCTGTGAAATTATACTTTACTGAATATCATTTTGATTGTTACTACACTAACTATTGCTGTTATCACAGAAGTTTATTTTAATGCTTTATAGAAACTGGCACTGAACTTTTCAAAGTTTTAAGTGCTTGTTTGTTCTAGGCTATCAAAATGGCTCTCATAAAAACAGAAAAAGGAAGGCCAGAAGAAAGGAAACAAATGAGGCTTTAGTAATCTTGAAAGTGCTTAGTATTAGAAAACTTGGATTTTAGGAAGCAGCTTCTGCAATGAACAGATTGTCTCATTTAAAGAACAGCAGATGTGTCATGGAGAACTTCTCAAACTGTTATGATTTTGCCGATTTCTTACCATTATTTTTGTTGTCTTTCCTTATCTTAATGCCAGACTTATTTGCATAAGAGCAAAGCATATTGTTTAGGTTTCAGTTAAGTTTTTATTTCCCCCAAGAAGCAATATTACTTTGAGTAACAGGAATTGTTTCTTGTAGCAGAACAATAGGCCATCTCATAGCAGCAAGACTGATAAGAAAAATACTGCAACTCAGGTCATAAGCAACCTGTGGTGAGTTACTGCTAGTTTTGTAACCTCAGGATCCGACTTCTGGTCAGTCTTGCTTGCAGCAGTGGTCAGTCAAGCTGCCAATAAAAACCTTCACTATCTCCTTCTGTTAAATGCAGTGAGATTGAGGTGAAAAATCAATTTCTTCTGTCTGAATTAGATCCTCTATATGTGTAGATATCATGGACTGCTGAGTTTAAATGCCAGGTACTTTTTGGAAGAGAGAAAAGATTGGGCTTTGCTGAGTAAATCAGAAAATAAGTCTCCGTAAATACAAATATTTTCTTCTAGGTGCCTAGGTTTTATTCTGACTTCCAGAGAAAGAAATGAGCAGAAAGCAGACAAGCTTTTAAACTACCTCTGAGTAATGGAGAAGGGGTGGATCTCTGTGATGGGGAAGTGTCTGAAAGGAGTTTTATATGCCTCCTGTCCAAGGCCTGGATTCAATGTTCCTTGGTGTCTACAGGTTCTAGCAAAACCTGCAAGCTCGAATCATGTTTTCTTTGAGCAGGCTGTAGCTATATCTGAGTGTAGGTTGATAGCAGTGAGCCTCCCTGCAGCCCTGCTTGTGCTGCCTTGGCGCTGTCCTCACGTTGGCGGGCATGGAAGAGCTGGGTGCCTCTGGAGGAAGCTTGGCTGCAGGCTGTGCACCAGGACAGTCCATGCATAAGGGTCCCAGGGCATCCTGGAGCCTGGACAGGATACGTGGGAGGAGAGCCTTATCACAAAGCTCCACTCCCGAAGGCTGACATGGCTTGGGGCACTGCAAGCTGGAGCCGGGTTAAGCTGCTGGGCTGTGGGAGGTGACCTGCCTGATGTCTGAGCCTGGGGTGCCCTGGTGCTCCCTGGCTGTCCCACCTTTTGCTGGGAGAATGAAGGCAAGCCCTGTCTGCAGCACTGTGGCCCTGGGGAGCCATCAGGCTCTGTATTGCTACGGCAGCACTTCAGAGTGAGAAGGTCTCAGTGGTGTCTGGAGATTGGTGGTCGGTAGGTGGTCCTTGGTGCGGTTGGCCTCCTTCACCAATTTGTTGAAGAAATATACCTGGTAAATCATCTACTGCTTACTCTCCTTCTGGTTTGCATGCTTCTCTTTCAAGGTCTAGGCATCTCCAGATTGATGCCTTTTTTCTTTTTGGATTGGTTTCCTTTTTTAGTACCGTGTTGACTGGTATTAAAGTATTCATTCCTGTTCTTTCTGTAAGTTCTCTTGCCTCCCTAAGAAAGCACCAGGGTTCACCTTTTTGTCCTTCTCTCTTCCTCTCTCTTTTAAAAACTTCTTTAAAATTTTGTGAAATTCGCTGGCATGAGACATTTTCTTATAAACCTCAAACCTTTCTGCACAGGGAATCCATGCATCTCCTTTTCTGTGTCTGCCCCTCAGGAGTTAAGTGGTCCAGAGAACTAAATCCCTTTTGATGTCTGCTCGTTGTCAGTTCTTATTTGGTGCACAGTTTATTCAGAGGAATTTAGATGGGAAAAGCCAGTGAACAAACAGATCACAACTGCATTTGAAGGAAAAGTTGGATTAATGTAAAAGGGAATGTTTGCCAAAAGTTGCCCTTGAGGTGATGGTGGGTTTACCATTGTGTGCACTGTGATTTCACTATGCTGAATGTGTTCATGATAGCATGCAGACAGCTGGGGGGAGGCACTTAGCCAGCACGAAGTAGCTGTGGAAGCCATAAGCAGTGCTTCGTTCTGAACACTGGCAAATGGCCTTGACTAAAATGCAGAAAAGTGTTTCCATGCTGCTAGCTGTGGGCAAGCCCAGTAGTCACTAGCCAGTATCTATTAAAAAAAAAAAAAAAAGTATTTATGCTGTTTCACTCCTGTAATATCCTGTGACTACCTCTGTCCCACGGCATGTATTTATTCATACACACCAGTGCAGCTGACAGCAATTTCAACATCTCCATGTTGACTCTGTTTTGGAAAACTTGCTGGGAGTGTTGGGAGATCCTGGCTCATGTTACTATTCATCTGTTAAAATTTGTAACTGGATGTTTTGGTTCTTTTTCAAGGAAGTACCACAACATGGTGTGCAAGAGTGGGTTGTCTTCACTACAGTTAGTGATGCTGCTCTACTCCTAAAAATGTTTCTGTGGCTAACACGGTATCAGCAGCAGCAGATATGGAGACATTTGATGGGTGTGGGACAGTCAGAGACGATAGACTGCTGTTAGAACTTTGTTTTGTAAATGGTGCCTCGAAGGCTAGCAATTCACTTCCAAACCTGTGCATTTTGTATAAGCTGCTTCAACAGAGAAAATTTTAGTTTAATAGGGTTTTTTTTGCTTTCAGCATTTTATTTTGTTCAGTATGTTTGAGAAATAAATCCCTTGAAAAGCCGTGGTCTTCAGCAATGTACACATATTGGATAAACCTCCAGAAAGTGTTCTCACAGAATTTAACTCTCTCCATCTCGAGAGTGGAAGGACCTGGCAAAGGATGGGATATGTGTTTGCCAAATTCTTTCTGAAATGGTTTTGACTCCATTGTCCTGTATTTCTGGATTTATTTCCGTGTGGGGATAGAGTACTAAGGATATTTAAAGCCAAAGTTTTCTCTCTCACCTCCAGTCAGTAAAGCTTTCTTACCACTTTTTATTAAGTATTAAACCTTCTACTATTTAAATGTTTCTCAAAATTTTTATTGCACCATTAATCCATTCTCTAATACAAGTTTGATCTAAATCCTGTGCTGGTAGTTGTGGACTTGGGCTCACCTCACTTTTGCAAACTCGTATACCGTGGTATAATGTACTTCCAAATGTGGCTGTCCTGGATTGGAAAATGTAACCAAAAATGTGTATTCTATTTTCATCTGTTGAAGATGGTTGGGAGATATTGTTCCTTATCCCTTGAAACTCTAGGGGGGGGAAAGAGGGCGGATGCCCTCTGTTAATGGGACACCTGATAACACCAGATAAGGCAGTGCCTTCTTATCTCTTCCTCCACCCATCCTCCTCTGAGGGACATCACCTGTGAATGGGCATTGAAGGCCTCTCACAGGACTGATAACATCACCTCATTCCAGTGTGAGATGCTCCACCCAGTAGGAGGAGCCAAAGCCTTTCCACCAGGACAAAAGCAGCAATCCCAAACACCCAGGGAGCCTGTTTGCACTGGACTCCCAGAGGATGACTGGACCCTTGCCTGAGGATCATCTCTACTTCAACAGAGCTACAGCTGTTACTCTGGGAGAACTTACTTCAGGCTGCTTCCAACACCCTGACCAACAGGGTGTCAGGTTTGCATTCTGACTCTGTCAGTGGTCCTTTGTACTATTGCATTTATCTTATTTTATTTTTACCTTTCTTGTTGTTTGTTCTCTCTCTATTAAATTGTATTTCTGACTTGGAGTCTTACTGGTTTTGCTTTCAAATCAGCACAGTGGCAAAGACAAAGCCCCTGTGAATACAAACAGATTACATGGACCTAAATTTATATCTTAATGGAACATTAGGTAGATCCTGAACAATAGATATAGTGATCTAGAGACAGCAAAAATCAAAGAATCAGAGAATGGTTTGGCAAGGGCGCTTAAAGGTCACCGAGCTCCAAGCCCCCAGCCATGGGCAAGACCATCTTACACTAGACCAGATTGCTCAGAGCCCTATCCATTTTGGCCTTGAACTCTTCCAGGAATGGGGTATCCATAGTCCTAATCATATAAAAAGAAGAAGTACATAATCTAAAAAAGTACATAGTTTTCCTATGGACCAATTATTGTCTAACTACCCATGCCTTAAAAATAAATGGATTTCCATGTTCACATATTTCCTCTAAAAATAGAGCTGGTTTTGGATTTTTTTCTATTTTGAAAGATCTGTGTGCATAGTTAAAAGAGGTTTTTTTGCTTTCATCAGTGTTGTGTCACTTTTTTCCTTTCCTATAAATATGGATATTTACTTGAGTATATGTTTCACCCACTTTCAAGCAGCATTTTCACATTCTTAATGATAACAAGATGGCAAGCTGTGATATGTGTGTTCTTCTAGAGGCACAAAGAGTTTATAATGAGTCATTATTATAATTTGTGTGTGTGTCTTTGATGCTATTGTAGCTTTCCAGGCAGATGTCCCACCCGCTGCGTGTTCCTAGTTTCAGTCTAACGAACTGCTAAAGTTACTGGACACTCAACAGTAGCTCTGGCATCCCACAATGTGTTAGTAATAAGTTTTCTTCAAGATGAAGAGGCTTTAAGTACAGCACACAATCAGTAGCCCACAGTGGAGGAAACAAATCAGAAAACCACTGTTCCATAAGCACAGAATTGAAAGTGCTGCAGAAGTAAAATGACAGACTATCCATTCCATTTTGGAAAGCATGAATAGGGGTTTTGATCTAGCTGAATTTCCTTCAAGCTCTTCAGCTGTGGCTAAACCCCTTAAAATAAAAATAAATGTGTTATGGAACACCATGCTCATCACTGTTTATTACTTTGAAAAAGAATGGGTCCTCCTGTACCTCTTTGCTAATGTCAAAAAATGAGCGGAATCCTCATCCCCACTTCAGCTTTGCAGAAATGGGCTGATTCCCCTGACTGCAGTGACTTTGCTTCATATTTATGGCAAAAATGGAAGGAAACATCTGCACCAGTGATTTTTAACAGCTTGCAAATAACAGAATGTGTATCGTCTGACACATCACTGAGCTTTAGATTTTTAAATTGTTTGGTGTAATGTAAATAAGCCTCCAGTAGATAAAATGTGAATTGAAAAGATGGATTTTACTGACCAACATCATGCATTGCTATTTCAAATGAGCCCCCCAGGCATCCTGTACCCTTTGTATTGACTTCCAGTGATTTCACCTTTCAGCAGAATGCATCCTTGAATTATTGTATTCACTTTAGCTAAACCCACTACATCTTAGAGAACTTGTCCATTTCAAGGGATTTGAAAACAACAAAAAAACCTCCAACCCACAACAACCTGCCAACTCCTAGTTCTTTGGAAGAGAACTTTCAGAATGAGAATACACTCACATCCCAGTGAGCTGAGTTGACTGAGGAAGTTTTGGACCAAAGGCAATGCTTCAATGCTGGATATTGTCTGCCTCAGCTCTTGGTGGGCACTGTCTTGCTGTACAAACAGCCACACTCACTGCAGAGAGCCTACTTATGGAGCAGTGCCCCAGTCAGCAGCATTGCCATTGTAAGAATCTCACCTTTATCAGATAAATGACAAGCTCCTTGGGGAACATGCAAATCTGTGCTGGGCATAGTGAAGAGCCGGAGGAGATGATAATTATAAACAGAAAAATACAGTCCCCCCACTTCCTGCTGACTCTTCCTTTTGTTATGCTATTATCCTTTGTGGGAATCAAAAGGATGGATGAGATTGTGAGTCAGCATCCTTTGAAAAAACCTTAATGAGCTTTCAAATTACTTACTCCCTTTTTTCTGTACTTCCAACCATTTTGCAGTATAACATGCTCAGAGCAGAAGAGGTCATTATGAGTCTCTGTTACAGTACACCTGTGTTTTCAGCTAAGTCCTCTGCCTAATTTTTTTTTCTGTGTTTTTTGAATTGCAAAATCACAGATAACTATAAGAAGTGTTTTTGAACACTCATTTTCCAAAGAGCTGATCAAGTAGCCAGGCTGTTACTGAATGTTTTTGGAAACTGCTTTGTCTTTACAGTGGTGCTTGGGGAATTACATGTCATTTGTTCACCACTGTTGGTTTGCAGTTTTTCCTTGTTATGAAAGTATTTGTATGATAGAGCAAAGAGATATTATGTTACCCCTGTGTGACCAGTCAATGCCAAGGAAGAATGTATGATCAGCATCAAAACATTTTGCTAACAAGTAGCTTAATAGTCGCACATAGCCCAAGGACAGATGCAACAAATAAATAGGTTATGAGAGCTGAAGAAGGCAAACAGAAAAACCCCCACCTATTACCTGTCTCAGAGTGCTGATTTATTTGGGACAATAAATCTGCTGGTCCTAGCTGAGGTGGCAGTTACTGGAATAAACACTTAATTTGTAAGCAGGATTCTGTTTTAAAGGTAAATGAAGTATTTTTTTGACACTTGGACATGTATTTATTTATTTTTCATGCCAATGTGCTAGATGAAAGGTAAGTGGTACACTAGTTAATGTTGAAAGAAAATAAAAACGACAACTAAATAAACATTTGCAAAACTCAGAGCAGGAATACACATCATTCAGCTACAGACAGCTGAATATTGTTGGAGTAAAAGTTGTTTCTGCCTGTACTGTCATATTCAGAATCAAAATTTGGTCCTGATCCATTGTATTTCATGGCATGAAGCTGTGGCCTGAACTGATGTCTCTTATTGTCAGTGGAAAGAATTCCAGGGAAGAGCCAGAAGGTTTTTTTATCAACCTTTTACTTTACAGAGTTCACTTCAGTGGCACCACTTAGCAGAACAAGCTCTCAATTCATGCCTGCAAGTACCCAAGACTGAATCTGGTCTGTTCTCTTTGTTTCAGCAGACACAGAGCCTGAACAGGACTTCCCACCACGTTGTACTTTGAAGTATCCGCTGTTTGAGCATCCAATTTTCAAGTGAGTAATTCCTTTTGATCTTTTTCATCCAAAGGTCAGCTGTAAAGTTGCTCAAAGTGCAGTCAGTACTTTCATAGCATTATGAATGCTGGAAACACTAAACAGATTCCTGTGGATCATGGAGCAGGGGTTTTGTTGTATCTCTCTTTTTGCTTAGTCTGCCCATGATCCCAAGGCTTTCACTTTGGATGCAACTTTTGTGCAATGTCCTAAACGAAATGGTCCGGAGTAAAAAAATAGCCAACTTCTTCTGAAATTAGTTTTTACTACCTAAGTGCTGACAGTACTAATGTCAAGTTACAGCATCACTTACTGGCCATGATTGAATAGTATCCATCACATTCAAATAGTAATGTGTTTTGTCCTCCTCTCCTCCATGAAGCTTGACAATTCCTGTGAAATGGTATAATAATATTTTTATTCTGTCATTAATATTTGATAGTACAAGTGAGAAATGAACAGTTTATGAACTGTCCATTATTTCTCCAGAGCATATACTGAAGTCTTTAAATTGTTCACCTGAGACATACAAGTTTGTGCTCTCAGACTGACCATACTAAATAGATGAAGAACATTATTGAACATATTTGGCTTGTCCTTCTAGGGTGAGTGAAACGCAAAAGCTCAACAGGTCTTATAAGCAGAAATCCCTCAGGATAAATAATCAGACCTCAGGTGTTTATGCTTTCTTTTGTTGCCTAGGTCAACCTTGTATTTGCCTCACATCTAAAATGTATCATTCAAAATAGGTTTTTAAATTAAAAAGTAGCGATGTATTAGAGTAATCTTGCAAGGCATTTTGCCATTCTGTCTTCTACTTGGGTTTGTTATTGTAGGTGGTTTTTGTTTCATTCCAGAAACTATCAAAGAAAAGTGAAAACTGGACTGTAACTGTCTTCTCTAAACAATTCTTACACTGTATTAGAACAATCCCTACTCTCTGTGCTAAATTTTAGACCAATACTTGTATGACCATCTACAACAGATATAATTCTGCATTTATATCTACAATATGCCTTACTCTGCTGTGGTATTAATCAATAGGAGAAAGAAACTGGAGAAGTTTTGTAAATATTTGAAAATTGTATAGCAAAAATTGTTAAAGGACTGGACTGGGGATTAGGTCTTTGCGTTAACTAGCTCTGAACCAGCTTACTCACCTGCAAATATTTTTTGGAGAAAAAAACTTCCATTTCTTACCTTTCTCCTTTCCACACTGTCTTGGGTTGAAAGATGTAACCAAAAATGTGTATTCTATTTTCATCTGTTGAAGTGGTTGGGAGGTATTGTTCTTTATCCCTTGAAACTCTAGGGGGGAAGAGGGCAGATGCCTTCTGTTAATGGGACACCTGATAACACCAGATAAGGCAGGGCCTCCTTATCTCTTCCTCCACCCATCCTCCTCTGAGGGACATCACCTGTGAATGGGCCATTGAAGGCCTCTCACATGACTGATAACATCACCTCATTCCAGTGTGAGATGCTCCACCCAGTAGGAGGAGCCAAAGCCATTCCACCAGGATAAAACCAGCAATCCCAAACACCCAGGGAGCCTGTTTCTAGTGGATTCTCAGAGTATGACTGGACCCTTTCTTGAGGATCATCTCTACTTCAATGGAGCTACAGCTGTTAGTCTGGGAGGACTTACTTCAGGCTGCTTCCAACACCCTGACCAACACCAACAGGGTGTCAGCTTTGCATTCTGACTCTGTCAGTGGTCCTTTGTACTATTGCAATTATCTTATTTTATATTATTTTATCTTTCTTGTTGTTTTTTCTCTGTCTATTAAATTGTATTTCTGACTTGGAGTCTCACTGGTTTTGTTTTCAAACCAGTACACACAGAGATCACAAATCAATTCTTCTAGTCCTTGTGGGTTAGGTATAACTCTTATTCTGCTTGCAGCATTGCCTTGTATGTTCAAGTAAATGCAAGATAGTTTTTTTTGTCTGTGGTATGGACGTGCTGTTACAGGGATCTGTCTGCCTGCTCTCCCACTTGGCAGGACTTTTGCCACTGCTGTGATCATGTCAGTGCACTGTAAGGAACAGATATTTTTCTCTTTTTGTACTTCAAATTTATTTGCTTTGAGTTTAGAAAAGGAAAATAGACAATAATGATTGTTTATACAATCATTAAAATATATTATAAAAATATATTATTAAAATATATAGGTTAAAATATAAAGGGCTTAGGTAAGTATGAAGAAAACCCCTTTCTAAACAGAAAGTATACATCCACATATTGATTGTTTCTAGGTATATTAGAGAAAGGATGGTTCTGGAATTTCTGTAAAGTTCTTATAAATGTACAAAATTCCAGAAAAACAAGAAAGCAAACAAACAAAACAAAAACCCAAACAAAAACAACCAAAAAATCTCCAAAACAACACCCAAAGAATTAAACTCCCAGCAGAAATCAGTAAAACAGATTATTCTGAGACAGATTCTTTTTTTTCTAGCTTTTAAAAAATTCTGCACATATTTAAGTAAGTTTTATAAAATTTCAGCATCCTTTCAGTTTGACTTAGGGTCAAATTAAATACTGAACGGAATGCTTCCTGTGAATTGCTCTGTGGCCTTTGATCAGCTGTGTTATATTAATTTCCTCATAACTCAAGCAGTATTTTACAGTAAAATGTGCCAGGGGCTTGTGTAAGTGGGGAAGGTTTTGCTTTTCCAAAGGAGATTATACTGATATTACTCTCCCTAGCCTTTTCCCTCATACCTGCTCAGAGGTAAACAATGAAGGCTCCAAGCTGCCCCAAGGGCATCGAGGTCCTGCTGAACAACATGTTTGGATAAGTAATCACAGTACCGTTTGCACTTCAATTAGATTAACAGCTGAACTTGCAAATCATGTCTCTAGAGGGCATTTTTTTTTGGTAACTAACTAATTGACAGTTGTTTGAAGTAAATTGCCTGATGTTGGTCAACGGTAAATTGTGATCATGTGAATTAATTTGCAGTTCTACCAATGATATAATCAATGCTGCTATCAAAGCAGTCAATCAGTTCATTGGAAAAAAAGAAGCACTATGATATTAAGTTCCCAGTTGCCATGACACAGAATGTGATTCCGAATAATAATAATAATGTTGGCTCTGCTCACTGTGAGCAAAAGCCATTGTTTTCAATGGAAATAGGGGTAACGGGATGCAGTGGTGTTCTGCATTATTACAAATAATGCAAGCAAATTGTCCCAGAAAGGCTTCTGTCACTCTAAGAAAGTAATTTATCTTCCTAGCTGTCAGGTAAAAGATGTGACCAGGAGCTGTTTTGAGATTCATTATGATTGACAGAAATACTGCTGTGGACATTGCTTGGAAATGACAGGGCTTTGCTGCATAACACAGAGAAACAGATTAGAGACTGGCTAAGGTTGAGAGGGGCTTCTGGAGGTCATGAAGTCCAAGCTTCTGCTCAAGCAGGGTTCCTTAGACCTCAGGATCACCAGGTCAGGACTCCAAAGAACCGTCCCTTATTACCCCTTTCCTGTGTTTAAATTTTCTGTTCCCATTTTTGGGAGTAATTTACAGGGGCTAACAACATGGGCTCTGTCCCACATGTGCCACCTTTTCTTTAGAGGTCTTTCTCAGGCATAAAGTGGCCCTCTGCTTTCCTCTTATCCCAGCACATGCTAATGCCAGCCTCCACTTATCAAAAGCATGTCTGACCATCACTGGAACCTAGGGACCTGTGAGATCACTGGTTTGGTTTTGTTCTGGTTGAGTGTGAACAGAACTGTGTGCTTTCATATCTCCAGCAGTTTGGCTGAGGATTTGCCAAGCAGTGTTACCTAGGAACAACTTTAAGTGAATCTCTGGCACCTCTTGGATTCACTCTATGCTGCTACAGCAGCAAAAAGCTGCTATAGAGATTGGCTAAGCAGGTAACTTATAATTTTTTCCCACACTGGGGTGTACACCAGTGAGTTGTAGGTGACCAGAAGACTGGATAAGTGAAGGCTTTGTGGCTGATACAATTTAGAACAGCCCAGCAAATACATAAGCAGCTCTTTAATACTTGTTGAGTACCTAAATAATCTCTAAAGATCAGGAGTCTGCAGAAGTTGCTTTCTAGAGCCTCTTTGCTTGCTGTCTTTTTTTTCCTTCTCTTTTTTTCTTCTCCCCTTCTTACGTGAGCTGCACTGTTCTTTGTGTCCGAAGATGGAAATTTGAGAGGAAGATTCTAGAGTGGTATGGAAGACCCTAGAGTCTTGAACATAGAGTGAACTATTGCCAGATACTTTTAAAAGTCAATTTCAGACCTGGCTAGTCTAAGAGGCCAGGCTCTGCAAACCTGTTTGAAGCAGGTTTCTAATATCTCTGGGTGCAGGAGATATTCCAGATTTTCTTCTAATTTCTAAATGCTCTCAAAGTATGTAAGATTTGTGGCTATAACTTGTATTTCAGTTTTATTTAACAAGGAAGTTTTGTGAAGAAAGGCTAGCACTTACAAACTAAGAAAGGCTTTTCTTCTGTGTTTTTTTTTTTTGTGGTTTGTTTTCTTGGTTGGTGGTTTTTTTTTTTTTTTTTTTTTTTTTTTTTTTTTTACTGATTAAAACTGTTAACCTGATTCAGTATGGCAAGGGATGAAAAATATTCATGCAAAAATCTCATAGTTGAAATTTAAATTTACAATATGTAAGAGATATAATGTTCTTCACTATTCTATGACTCAAATTCATTTGCAGAAGTGATTGAAGAAAATTTGTACCCTTATAAATTGAAAAGGTAGTAATTCCTATTTGAAATACTAAATGGAAATCTGAGCAGATACAGGTGATTTGAATAGAAACTGACTTTGGGAAATATTATCATCTAGCTAAAACAGTAACACATAGAAACTGGAATTTCATTGGTAGGAGACCTGATATATGAAGAATAAGGTTGTACAAGTGTGTTAGAGTAGAATGGAAGTGTATTTTTATTGGTATGGGTTCTTATCAATTACCTTTTATTCCAACATAAGGCTCAGAAGAATTTGAACATATATATTTACTGTAAGAGAAAATTAGAGAAACCATATTTCTTGGTAAGAAGCATTCATGTCAATCTCTTTCCTAAATAAATTCTTAATTCACACAAAAGAAATAAAAAACAAGCTGTTTTTTAGTGTTTTGACACAAATGGTAGCAGTTGAACATTTTTAGAGTCAAGAGTAAGTTGGAGATAAATCAGCACAGATTTTGCATGTTGTAGCTTTATAATTGCAAGCAGCAAGCTTTAAATAACCAGATTTCCCTTTTCTAGAAAGATTTTTACATTAACTCACTTTAACATTCCCTCTATCTCATTGCATACCAAACAATTAGATGTTAATTTAGTTTCTCTTTAGATTGTCTTTCAAACACCTGCTGTGTATTTGTACAGAGCACGTTTTCTGTGGCTGCCTACTGCCATGTTTTTATGTGTCACTCTGTCTATAGGCTGGTAAATGTCTATGGGAATTCCTACCAGAAGGAAATTTCCAATCTCATGTGTTTTGCAGTTAACAGTTGTGCATGAGGGCTTATAATTCTTTTATTGCCTCTTGTTTAGGTAAATGTAGCTGTTTCTTTGTCCCAGTTGATAAATTTTAGGCTACAAATGTCACCAATAATAAGTGTCAAAACATTCTGTGTTTTAACTTTTGGTGGCTTTTGCTTAGCTCTTGTGCTAAGAAAAAGATTAAGATATTTGATCTGTTCATTACTTCTCATACCTTCCTCTTTTACTCTGTGTTCCAGTCTCTTCTCCATTTTTCTTGCAAATAAATTATTCATCCATATTTCTAAAAATCAGATAATCCCCTTCTTTTTCATGTTCTTGCTTTTGCTGTGTACTTTTGAAGCTGGATGTTTAGGGAGAAGCAGCAGTTCCAGAGTAGGGTGCCTAGATAATAGGATTTATTAGAACTGAAGATAATAGAGAAAGTCAAGCTGAATGTGAACACAGCACACATGATACCAGTTCACAGAAGCAGTAAAATGGAAATTTAGATTAATATCTCCAAAACTGCAGCCTAAAAGCCACATGTTGCGTTTTGGATGACTCTGAATTTCTCTTTGTGGGGAAGAGAAGCTTGAGAAATTCAGGGAAAGCCAAAACATTACCTGTGGTTGAGAAAATGTTTGTAAGGGCTGCAAATGCATAAAGCGTATTCTGATGTGTAAGAGGAAGTGGTTGGAAATATTTTTGGGCTCATCTTAAGTTTTCACAATATTGTATAAATGTTGCTCTGAATTTAACAATTCAGACAGCTGCAAAAGGTCGAGCACTTCAAGTGATAAGGTGGTAACACTCCTTCCAGGAGGAGGATAGGTTCCAGGCAACAGAGATTGTACTGCTGTCGAGGGAAAAGAGACAAGAACTTGTTCAGTCTTTGGCCTAACATCTCTATTGATGCTCTACTTCACGATCTGTCTATTCTGTATCAGTGATGTGAATTTGCTACTCATGATACTGTAAATTTCAAATCTCAGTTTGTAATTTAAACTCTCTTCTGACACTCAACAGCAGAAGGGGCACTTACTAGGAAGCTTTTTTTGCATTAGCTCACTATTTCATGACAACCATCTCATAACAAAAAAAAGTGTCAATCTCCACTACTGCATAAAATATAGAGCAATATCAGATTGCCACAACATTTTTTGGGTTGGTGGGTTTTTTTCCACTGAAGCTTAGAATTATTACAGATTGATATTATTTATACTTACCATAGTTTACAAAATTCTATTGTCTTTTTTCTTTAAAATCAACAACTATTGCATATTTCTAGACAGAATTTTGGACGTTTACAAGCTCTGTTCTGTGCATTCAATTCTCAAACGTATTTGCATTGAGCTTTTTGTTAAAGTAAACATGCAAACATCAGGAAAAGACATAGTTAAATGTTGTATACAACAGCTTTAGACCATTTTTCAATAAAGATAGGTACTTAATCAGATTTTCTTTTGGTCTTTTTAGTGGAGACTGAGCCAGATTTCATTCAAAGTAACCAGAACACATCTAAGAATGTTGGGAGGTAGGTCTGAAATAAAATCCATGTTGTTGTCATGACAACTACAATGTTAAAAAAGATGCAGAGAATGATTATTAAGATGTTGCTTCAAGTTGTTATGGCAACTATATAGTGATAGGAAAAAGGTGAGTTTTCAGAATAACATTGTGTGAAAAGTTTTCCCTTTATCAAGACATGTCATTGTAAAAATATCATAATGAGGGAAAAAGAGGAGTGGAGAACCTGGTACAAAAGGAGGTCAGGATTCAGCTATCTGCCTCGGAATATTTACCTTAAGTACTATAATGCTCCGTGGAGATTATCTCTGCTAGGTTCCAGTTCTGTTACAGATAGATCAGAACACAGAAGACACTAAAATACATCCCAGTGCTCTTTCCCAACATTGTAGCCACACAGTTCAAGGCCACACTTCACAAGGTGATAAGCTTTCATGGCCCTCATCTACCCCCAGAGGAGTACATGAAGCCTCAGTGGCACAGAAGATTGGACTGAAACCCCAACACAAAAACAGGGCAGGGAAAAAAGGTTAATGCTGAAGAGCAGTATTGAGAGGTTCCAGTTTTGTGAAAGAGCTTATTTTTCAGCACACTGGGTGACATCCTTGTTGTTTTAGCTTAGAACTTCCTAATAAATGAATATTATTGCTAATAGAAATTATTGAATGAATTGTGTAAATGTGTTTTTGCAGCCAGGAAATCTCTTAAGCAGTGACTGCAGTGGAAATGAGTATCTGGGCTCTGTGCCACCACTTGTGGTATAAACAGCACTAAAGGCTGCCTTGCCTGGTGCAAAAGAAAGGAGGGATCCTGCTCAGGGTAGCCTAAATATCCCTGTGCTGTTTTCCCTTGTGTGTGGTGCCCAGCTGGCTTCATCCTGAAAGTCACTGTGGTTTGCTCTTCCTGGTTATAAATCCTCTTCTGGGGAACTGCTGCAGGGAGTCAGAGGCTTTTCTTTCTGCAGTGCTCCCTTCCTGCAGACAAGTGAGTGCAGGAAAGAATGAGCAGAGAAAGTAACAAAAGCCATGGTCAGAGAGACACACAAAGCTCATTCACTCTCCTGTGACAGAGCTGGCCACTTTCTTGGCCCCTTGGGCTCTCTTGCAGCAGGGTGTGAGACAAGGCTGGTCAGTATTTTTGTCCAAATAGTTTCTCTCCATGAAAAAGTATTTTTCCAGTTAAATATAATTTTTTTTTTTGGTATCGTTTTTCATGAAAAGTCATTGCTGTGTGCGGAGACACCTTTTTTAATAAATATATGTATATTTAAAGCAACACAAGGTGAAAATATTGCAACACTAAAGAATATCAGCATGGATGTTGTATTGCAGTGTCTTCAGGTACTTGAAGTTGACTTTTCTGGCTTCATCTTTAAGGGCTGCACTCCCATCTGGACTTGTAAATAGTTTCAACTACAATTCTCTTCTGTAATGTGGATCCTCTTGCTAACAGTTAAAATGATGGAACCCATCCAGAGGTAAAGGAGAATTTGAGCTCAAGGGACTACAAAAACTGTGAGTAGTGTAATATTCTAGATTTTGAATCAGAATAATTTTTCAGAGTTATTACTGAAAGTATGAAGCCTGTGGGAGATGGAGAACATGTTTGGAAATAGGCCTGTATAGAGCTGGGGAACATCGTGATTTTGCAGATTTGAAAACCATTGCATATTTGGATTGAAAATACATGTGAACCATGGCTTGAGATCAGATTTTAGCTGCTACTTCTTGGAACTGTGATGGCACACAGGCTAGCTGTGACGATTTCTGCCTTGAAAGCCTTTCATGTTTTACTTAATTTTGAAATTCAGGGAGCAGTGTTGTTTTTAGTAGAACAAAGCATACATTTAGCAGGCATAAATTTCTTAATCATTATGGTATTTTCTACTATGTTTGTAGCAGAAGTATGGACTGAGTTGACTGTACTGATATGACTGGGAAAAAGGTTTCTGGAAAAAGTTGGCTTCCTGCCCAGAGGTTGGAAGTGGGATAATGGTGACAAGGAACCATTTGAAGTAGGACAGAGGAAAGAAACTCGTGTGTAAACAAATTACAGCTTTTTTTGTCACATTGGGACTATAAATCCAAACCAGCAGGATTCTTCCAAGCAGAATCCTGTCAAAGACTCCTGAACTCCTTTTTCCAGCTTCATCAGCCTCAGATGTTTTTTGTTACTACAAGTTCTTGTTTTATTTCACAGGACTAAATTAAATGTCTTTGCTAGCCTAGAGAAAATTAATTTGAATCACTTCCTTGCCTCTAATACTTTATGCCCCTGTCCTACTGGCATAAGCAGAGGTCTGAAGGCATGAAGAGATGCCTCAGCCACCTGTGCACAGCAGGCCCTTTCCCCACATGGTTAATAATAGCTAATGAAAATAATGTGAGTTCAACACTAATCAAATTAAGTTCTTTCCTGAGGGAAGCACCAATTATACACTTATGTGTAGTATCTATAGCTTGGCTAATTCTCTAGGCTCAACCTGATGACACCAACAAAGTTTGCCAGTTACTGCTATTTTTCATGGATGAAGCCAGGTGGTAAGGACTGCACGGAACACCACTTGCTCTGAATGTGTGTGCCTTCAGTTGGTGGCGTTATTTCACTGTGCTGTCTGCTGTCAGGGGGATGTAGTGTTTACTGGCATCCTACTGGTTTCCAGGGCAGTTTTGAAGTGCAAATATAAGTGCAGAGTGCCTTGAAGAGTTAGCAAGGATAAAATCTGTTTCAATAAATGTGGAAAAGGAGGATGTAGGGAAAGATTATGAGAAGAATGAATAATACACACTGGAAGAGGCTAGACAGAAACTGATGTCTCGTTACTAGACTCTTTTACTAAGTGGTTGGACAAAGCTGCCAACAAGGAATCTGATTAAGAAAAGGATTCTAGATTTTATTCTGAATATTTTCACACTTTTCTCCTCTGACTGTAAAGAGAGTCCTGGAAGAGTGCTGTGCTCAGGCTACCTGTTACCTTTGCTCTTCTCTGCCCTTGGCAAAATAGGATCTGTTTAAACTTTCATTAGTTGTGCCTCTTTCCTTAGTGCTCCTTCTTTACTGTGGTGAATGGTGTGTGTGAAGCTTCTGCTGCTGTGTGGCAGCAGCAAGAGTTTTTCTCCAAGAAGCTCCAGCTTGGCTCTTCTGTAACACTGCAGAATGTCTTTCTTCTGACCAGAATGCACTTAAGAAGTGTGACCAGGTGTTTAATATCATCCTGATTTTAAATTTTTCAGTCCTATAGGAACAGACTTGATGCATTTCCTGGCTTTGCTAAAAACCATAGAGGATAAGCTGCTAGCTGCTAGCCACTGCTTCTCTACTCTGGACAGATCCTGCTTTGTCATTCTTGGAAAGAAACAACAAATGGATTTTTGGAATACTAAAATTTCAAGACATTCAAGTACAAAATATAGACAATTTTCTTATCTTTTAAAATAAAGAGACGTCTATTAAATATGTCCAGTCTGAGGAAAAGGCAATGTGGTCAGGAAAATGTTAACTCTGAGAGAGGCAGCTCAAGCACTTCCTAAATAAATGTGGCTTCATCATTGCTCTTAACTACTGCAGCCAGATGATCATATCATAGTCTCCACAAGCACATGAGACAGTGGATGTAAAGGAAAATAAATGGGAAAAGAGAAATTATTTTTGTGTTGGTGATCTGAAAGGTTTCTCTGTGTTCATTTTATTCTGATGCAGAAAGGTGCAGCTGGTGAAGCATTCACTGAAGCACGGCAGAAAAATGAACAATGTAGGATTCTGAGGGATGTTGAAAAATTTTGGTGCAGTGATTTGCAAAGTAGATGGGATAGTGGAAATAAATTTTTGATCTATATGGAATCCTGAAATCTCTGTGCTATGGTACTATAGTTTGTTCATAGTCTTATAAAAAAGACCATTTCAAATATGTGGATTTATTTATCATGAGTCATCTAGACATATGGATCAAGGGATAGCAATGGGGAAATGTCAGCTGTTCTCTTTTTTCTAAATAGCTTTTCAGATTGCTGAAAAGGTGTATGATTGCAACTGGAAACTTCCTTTTTGAATGTTTAATGATACCATCTTTACTTCAACTGGGATTGCAACAATAGTCCTCTAAAAGTGGTTTCTGCTTTTCTTGAGTGTTTCTTGCCATATAGGGCTTGATAAATCAGCTAACAGTAGGGACAGGGATAAGGTTCTTTTTGGGTCTTGTCTTTTTGTTATTTTGGAAATGTCTGTATTCCCTGTAGAGTTGTCCCATTGTATTTTTCTGAAGGCTTTATTTTATCTCTGCTTACTGGAATAATGAGAAAGAAACTGAACCACAGGGAATAATCGGTGGCAGTAGTTATTAAAATAACCAATAAAACATACAACAGCGATTATTTTGCTCTGGATAAAAATTACTCCATTGAATCTTGACCTGTATTTCTATAAGAACCAGCTAGATTACAGCGCTATTTCCTTACTGGGTTCTTCAGTACCCTGATAAAGGGTCTGGTATTGTAATTTCATTGAAAACAAGTGTATTCTGCCAGGCCACCATCCTGCAACTAAGCAGGGCCTGAGGCTGAGCAAGGAGAGCTTGGGTACGTCAGCAGCACAGCATGGTAACTGCAGAGCAAACCAGACAGCTTTGTCTGATCTGGGGACCAAAAATAGCCCGGCAGGAACATCCAACAGCTCCTCATGGGATGACTTATACCCTCTTCTGAAGGGGAATACTACCTGTGAACTTCCTTTCTGTGATTGCTTTGGCTTTCAAAGCACAGCAAAGAGAGAAAAACTGCAGTGTTTGATGCCAAATGTGGCAATATTAGGCAACACCCTGGAATTGATCTAAAATGATAGAGACATAATACCAAACAAGATGTATTATGGTCTGTGCTCTGAAGAGCTAATGGAAGCATAATAATTCACTTTATCTCAAACAGTATGAAGTTATCATTGATATTCCAGTTCCTCACAAATTTTTAAAGCTGGGAAACAAGAATAACTCATTATTTACTGTCAGCATGAATTGTATTCCCATTTGGAGACCTTGTGCTAATTTTGTTGTCTCTTAAAAGAACCTCAAGGTAATGGAAGGAAGAGAACTCTTAACTGGCAAACTTCCAGTTTCCAACAGAAACCTAAATATGAAGCTAGACATAGACCTTATCTGTGCCTTCAGCCTGGAAAGCAATGGTAAGTGATAATTAGTGTATTGCTCTTTCTGTTAAAACCCCCCCGCAAATCAACAAACACATCTATTTCAATTTCATGTTAACATTACTCTTTCACAAAATGCATTTAAAATAGATGTTTTAAACTGGGATGCTAAGAAGTGACAATTGTAAATCCTGAAGCAACTCAAAAGTGGCAGGATAATTCATAGAATATCACATTATGTCGAGTAAAGAGAGTCTTCTTCCCATTCTGGTATTGATCTGTTTGGTGTTATTGCACAGTTCATGTGTATCTGAGGTTTGAATATCTGATCTGTACAATGGGCACGACTCTGTTTTTCTATTTTCTAAACTACTGAAAGTCTTGAACTTTATTTAAAAACTACCTCTAATTTAAACAAAAAGAGCAGAAGCCCAGAATGGACCAGTTTCTAGTGAATTATTGCTATGACCAAACAGGCTTTGCAAGAGGTGTTGCAGTGGACTGTTTTGCAGTCTGGGCTTTCAGATGTAAGCATGTGTAGCAAGTTAAGTTGAGCAGCCAGCAAACAGTGTAACAGTGGAAGCAATTAGCATCTCAATAGCCTTCTTTCACTGACATGGGTTAAATCTTGAATGTGACCTTGATATTATAAGACTTCAAGTACCAAAAATATTGAGGTTTAGGAAAAAAGATAAGAAAGATGAGAGGTGTGTCGAAGAACAGCTGTGCACCTGTATGCATTCACACCCACACCACCTTTATTCTGAGCTGCTGCTAAGGTACGTCTGAGTAATGCCAAATATCAAATGACTGATTTTTTTTAAATGTCAAGACTTGTGAACCTCTCTAGGGCAGCAACTCTGAAAATGCTGTTAAGGATAATAGTGGAGAAAGATTAGCATAACCAGAAGTTTTATTGCAAGTACTCAGTGAAAAATTTTGACAAGACTAGTTTGGTTACATACAATGATCTCAGGGTTATTGTTTCCCTGAGATTCTCCTTGTGGTTGCTGGCCCCAAGGTAATAAGGTTTTCCCCATGGTTGCTGTTCCCTGGGAGTTTCCTCTGGGTTGCTGTTCCCAGAGGTAATAAGGCTTTCAGTCTTCTCTTTGCCCTAAGTGTTACACACCAGAGGTAGAGATGACAAGTTGAGTCTGCCGGTGCACATTTCTAAGGTTGTTTATTCTTCATTATCTCAGTCCTTTTTCAGCTCTGCCAGGGCTCCCTGGCAGGGTCCCTTATCTTAGTTCTTTCTCAGCTCTGCAAGGTGTCTCCGCAGAGCAGGACACGCGGCAGACTGGGCAGATCAGAGAGCCCCGCACCTTATGTACAGTACCCCTGACCCAACCACTGTCCGAGACATATTTTTTATTTACAAAATTTTACCAATACCTATTACCTATACTAACATGTCAGTTCTACTCTAAGCCAATCTCTAAAACCCAACTCGGCACAAGATGGGGGACGAGAACAAGAACAAGGAAGACAGGGGCCACTCCCCAATTCCTCCATCTTGCCTCTTCAGCCCCATATGCTAAGAATCCTAATTTCTATATTTATATTCTATAATAAACCATCCACTACTTATTTCAAATTCTTAGGATTTGTGATTCTTCCTGCATGTGAGTGTTTACTCCCATGGACAGGGATCAGAGTCAGTGTCCTCCTGGGACCTGTGTGGGTCTAACTGACCCCCCTGTACAGATCCCAGACCCCCCTGTCTGGTCTCCAAACCCTCCAGGGTGGCCAGAGGGATGTTCTAGACTCCAACACAATGAGACCAAGAAGCACAAGCTTCTTGTCAAGACAAGAGAAGACTTGTGCAGTTTGTATTGTATGTTGGATAAAAATATGTGTTATTTTTTCATTTTTAGTTAACTTAGCAATTGTATCTATGTTATATCATACTGAACAGTTGAATAGATTTTAAATGGGCTGATAAGATGCCATTGCATCCCTTTCCAGCACCCTTGCTCAAACCTACTTTCAAAATACTGTCTCCATGGAATACTGGCCTTTCACATTATCGATTTACATGTGACATTTGGCTGCAGTGAAAAGGTTTGCTATTACAGCATCTGATTTTTGGCAGAGTGACCAGTGACAAGGAGATTCACAGGATACTCTTGGGACTACACATAGAAAATTTAGGGTAGGCTGCTGTGCTCAGGAAGCTTGGTACAAATCCAGGACATGGTCATGACTTCTGAAAGGACATAAGAAATTCTGACTGTAAAGGGAGAATATTAAAAAAAATCTTTATGGATGCAGTGACTGATCCATGCATAAAAAGTTTTTTCTCTGTGCATGGCATGCTGATTCTTGTAGTCCTTTGAATACAGCCTGTAGATTTCTCTCTCTTTTTTTTTTTCCTGGCTAAGTCAACCTCAGGACTGCAGCATTCCTATGTGCAGAGATACTTGGCTGAAGTTTAGCTGACTAATCCTGAAGTGTTGGACAGAGAATGCCATCATTGTCCCTGTTGTGAAGCCCTGTAGTGCTATTATAAGTATGTAACAGACATACAATAGTAACATTAAAATTCTAATAGTTCAACTATTCTATAAAACTTCTATAGGTGTATGATAAAGTTTCAGAAACAAGACTCTTCTGCTGAAGCCCTCTATTTAAGGATGTGGCAACATAAACAAGTTCAGAAATGGCATAACTAACTGCAGCAGCAATGTTAGGAGATTGTATTGAAAGCTGTCTATAATATTAAAAATTAATTAACTTTATTTATACTGATTTCTGGATGCAGTAAATATTTACTTTGCTGAGGCTCTTTGAGAAAATGGCCTGGAAACTTCAAACACCTACCTATATGGTTTGTTGGTGTTCTTTTTTTTTTTTTTATGGGATCCTCAAAGGTTAACTTTTTAGTACTTCATAACATTTATAAGCAGTGTTCAACCTATTATAATTGGAGTACCTTCAGGAAACTTCTGTTAAGCAGCTGTTATGCATGCAGTATCTCTTCTGGCTCTTTTCCCTAAAGATATCCCCGATTTGTTTCCAATTTTTTGTGGCACTGCTTGATACTTTCAGCATATTTTAAACTGTTGTGGAGTGTGTGTTTATATAAAAAGCTACTGTTTTCTTCTAGCTGTGCAATAGCATGGCTTAAGCATTAATCAATGAAAACATGGCTTATAAAGGCATTGCTTTGGCCTAGGCAACTATGGTTTTTCAATTCAGGACACAGCTATTCATGTCTAACTCTGCAGGAGCTTGCTGTATGGTCTTCTTGTCTTGAAAAGCAAAAATGAACAAGATACATAAAAAAAGTCTTAAGTTTCAATCAGACTGTTTTCCCCTGTTCCATCCTTTTTCCACTGCTCAGCTGTAGTTTTATTTTCTAGTTTCCTCCAACATATTGTTTTGCATAGTTTTTTTCCTTAGAAGCTCAAAAGTGAGGAAGGATTTTTTATCTGTGTGTTTAGCTGGTCAGTGGGATGTATCTTATGGGGTCTCAAGTACTTGAACTTAGAAAATCAAGACCTGCCCTCCCACACTCTGATTCCAGAAGATATGGTTGCAAGCCCCACAGAAGTTGGATGAAGGCTTTGGTTGCTTTCATAAATATTGAGACACAATGCAGAAAGACCCTGTTTCTATTGAAGGAAAATCAGCTGAGTTTTTGAGGAAAGACTGCAGCGTTTCTATGTAGATGCTATCTGCCTGAGTGGCCTTGGCAGGTTGTAGCTGGGGTCTCCCATGAATTGTCATGTCCTTTGATTTCTTGGTATGGACACAAAAACTATCAAGTGAAGATAACCAAATGCATTGTAGGTTTTCCCACTTGCTGCGATGAAGATGAGATCTGCTCCTCTGGTCTAGTATGGGCAACTTCCCTTAGAGTCAAGTAACAACTCATAAGGTTCTACTGAAACTGCAGTAAGTCAGATGCAGTAACATCTGCTCACAGGTACAGAAATACTTGGTGTGATGTTCCTAAAGCTTTTCTTAAACAAAATACTTGTATAATCCTATTCAACCACATATCTATTCTGGGATATTGTCAGTAAACTGGTAATATTAACCTTTCTGTCTTTGCTAGAAAGTCTTTGAAGTGTCTAGCTCCAAGAGACAGCAAAAGAGGACAAAAATATTTTGGATGGTCTTAAAATTCATGTCTTTTTAATGCTTTCTTATTTTTCCCTTTCCTCCCCGCCCCCTCCATTTCTTCATGGATGTTTCTGGCTTTTTTTTGAGAAATATCACATTTGATATAAATATTTGGCAGAAGGATGGGTTAGTAAACTGTGTGAAGGACATGATCCGGTTTCAACTTGTCTGTCCACACTAAGCACCTTAAGGCTTTACACACCCACAGAGTCCCTAGAAAGGTCACCTGGTGTACTGGTGAATGAAGGAAACCAAGAGAACTTCCTACAGAAGGAATCCTCCCTCTATAAACTTTGTCAATGATGAGGCATTAGAAAGTGTAAGAAGTGTCCTGATGTTTAAATATTTTTTCCACCAATATCTATATATCTTTCATTCTATTGTTCTTTTTCTAGCTTCCTTATTCTATTCTATTCAGTAATCAGGTTCACTTTAACAGGGATAGCTCTCTGTGACTCAATAAAAAACCTCTAACTGACTTTTCTTTTCTCCTTTGTTCTTGTGATAAACACAGCTAGGGGAAAATAAACACTAGGCATCTCTGAGCAAATGTCCAGCTGACTGAGAAGAGGTCAGGGTATACATGAAGTGACACACTGACCAGTAGTTTGCTTTTAGGGATGTTTATTGTTTCTATACCTATGAAGACTGGACTCTAGTGCTCTTTTTTGTTCTTTCAACTTGTATTTTATGATCCTACTAAGAATTTAAAAGCAGGAAAATATATTAAAGTGATATGGAATTAAGGAAAATTAATTTTTTTCTTTTTTTTTTTTCTTTTAAATGGTATTAAGAATCTTGCTTTTCTATTTTAAAGAGCTGTGTTTTGTGTGCTCATGGATTTGGTAATAAAATGGGAGAGTTCTGATACTGAAGTTTAATAAGGGTAAAATGGGATTAGAACAGACAAAAGTAGAGCTTAATTTTCTCATTTACAAAATATGAGTATTTCATACTGCTGCATTATGCAGGACATAATATGAAATATAATTAATGTGGAATTACAATAGAGGTGCTATAGATGTACAAGGCACACATGACATCCACCCACACATTAAATTTTTTTATTTTGAGAATAGACTAACAATTAGAATGGATGCCAAATGGATTTGTAATGAAAGGGGACATTAAATACAGTCTTACCCTCCTTATTGTCACAGCAATTACCTAGACTTGTTCTTATTCTAATGGTGGTATTTTATAATAAGTGCTAACACATCGATCTGAATTTTGGCTGAAAGAACTTTTTTTTTTTGCAAAAGATCAATGCCTTCATTCTTAACATGATACAGAACATGACAAACATACATTGTATGAGACTGATGCATGAATATTATTGGCATTTTAAATGTCATCCTCAATTTTTGGTCAAAAAAAGGCAAAAATCAACAGAAGAAGGCGTAGGGATATAGTATTTTATAATTCCAGTCAAGCTTTTGGAGTCATTACCCAAAGGCTTTCTGATGTTAACAGTTTTTGGAGGAGTAATGGATATTGTAAATTCCAAGTCACATAGCACCCACCCCTCAGAAAATTTTGGGGTACTTTTCCTTTATTTTCAGGAAAAAAATGCTTTCAAACAAATTCTTTAAGTATTTAGTATGTCTGTAAAGACTCTTGTGAGAGCATCCTTTGCACATTCAGTATAGCACATTATTATGTGATTTTTATTTAAAGGCTAAGGGAAAGCTTTCAAAAATACTTGAAGTTGTAAAGGCTCTTTTCTTTCAACAGAGTTGGCTGGCAGTATCTTATAGAAACACTGTTCATCAGCCATGCCAAAGATATGGTATGGTAGGAGGCAGAAATGATGATTTGAAGTTAGTATCCTAAGAGTTTTGTATTCTTGTGAATAATATGAACATGTTGGCAAACTATGAGTGTTTTTGTGGCCATCTTCCTATTTCAATTTTTATAAGCCAGCAAAACTGTTTTTGCTATGTATAATGCTCACTGGCATTATACAAATTGTGGTTTTACCTCCCCAATTATAAAATAGATTACTTAGTGAGGAACCATGCAAGATAAAGTACACCACCACATGAACAAAATATAATGACTTTACTGTCCAATCTTAATGTAAACAGAAGCAAAATATTTCTACTTAGGGTAAGTTTATATGAGAGATGACCTTAGATATTATTGCCGTCAAATGAAATGGCAAAGAAAAATATCTGGATTCTATTGCTTCTTTTTTCCTTCCTTCTCCTCTTTTCCAAAATATAGATTTATTTAAATAGTTTTTGCAGAACGCTGACCCGTGTCCTTTTCTTATTTTTCTGTCAGGCATCTGGGTTTTTTTAATAGCTTTCTTTATTTTTTTGTTCTAATCTTCCCACACATTCTACTCTATCCTTTGAAAAGCTTAATGGCATTGCACTTTGCTGTTGATTGTTACTTTTACAGAAAGCTGTTTATTTCCTCTTGGTGCATTTTCAGCAAAAGAAACCTGTCCCTTTTTTGTTTGACCATGACATTGCTTATTGTGTTTGTCAAACAATCTATACTTGGATTTTCCTTTAATTTCAGAATGAAAAGTAACACCAGCTATTTCAAACAAGTTACTTTTACTTAAGAGAATCATATATATATATATATGCACACAACCATTTCTCTGCATTAATTTTTGTTATGACAATGGCATCTAATGTTTGTGAGGAGTATTTTCCCAAATGCAGGAATACATCAGACTGAATTAAGGCTTGCTCTTGTCTGAGTTTCCTTTGGGCTTTTTTATTTTGAACTAGATAAATATGAGCTGATTCACATGTAATTAGACTCATATGAGTGATTTTCTGGTGCTTATGTGTTGAGACAGCATCCACAGTTCCTGATTCTATTTTTAGGCACTCCTTTAAACTTTCAAGCTGACCATTACTGACCTTTTTTCAAGCTCATTTGCTGGAGTGTGGTGCTTTTTATTGCCTAGTTTTTTTTGGCACTGAATATTTAGGACTATTTAACCAACCCACACCCTGCACACCTTGTTTGTACATATGGACATGGTGTTGTCCAACCTTTTTAACATGGCAAAATGGATAACAGATCAGTTAGGCAGCTCCTTCATCCAAAAATGTAATTGACCATTGGCTGGCAGCATTGCCCTTTGGATCAGGACAGTCCTCTGTTCCTCTGCAGAAATGACTGGGAAAGCTTGCAAGGTTTAGTGTTGACTGTTGCAGGGAATCCTTGGAAAGCTGTGAAAGTTCACATGTGCTGCCAGAAAAGCTGCTCCCCCTCTGTCCGTGTGAGGCCTGGCAGAAGACAGCAGGTCGTGGGAATTTCAGTTGCAGTGCTCTGACATAGCTCCTAGCTAAGTAATCTCCTTACTTAGCTCCTAGCTAAGTAACCTGTGGAGGCTTTCATGGACAGATTGCCACTTTGAGTTTTGTCCAGTTCAAAGCTATTTCTGTCTAGCAATAGGCCAGTCCTGAAGGTGACTGTGTGGCCTGGGGACACTGTGTGTGTGCTATCGTCACTTCTGACATAGATGAAGGACTGAGTGCACCCCCAGCAGGTTTGCAGATGATACCAGGCTGAGTGGTGTGGTTGACAGTCCTGAAGGATGGAATGCCATCCAGAGGGACCTGGATGAGCTTGACAAGTGGGCCCACAGGAACTTCATGTGGTTTAATAGGAGCAAGTGCAAGGTGCTGCACCTGGGTTGGGGCACCCCTGGTATCAGCACAGGCTGGGATGAACAGATGGAGAGCAGCCGTGGAGAGAAGGACCAGGGGGTGCTGGTGGATGAGGCTGGACATGACCCAGCAATGGGCACTCACAGCCCAGAGAGCCGAACATGTCCTGGGCTGCTTCCAAAGCAGCGCGGGCAGCAGGGCAGGGAGGGGATTCTGCCCCTCTGCTGTGCTCTGGTGAGATCCCACCTGGAGTGATGCATCCAGCTCTGGGTGCCAGCACGGGAAGGGCATGGAGCTGTTGGAGCAAGACCAGAGGAGGTCCATGAAGATGATGAGTAGCACCTTTCCTATGAGGAAGGGCTGAGAGAATTTGGATTATTCAGCCTGGAAAAGAGAAGGCTTACAGGTAGCTAATTGTGCCTTCCAGAACCTAAAGGGAACATACAAGAAAGATTAGAAGAAACTATTTATAAGAGTATGTAGTGAGAGGACAAGGAGAATGGCTCCAAACTGAAAGAGGGTAGGTTTAGATTAGATATTAGAAAGAAATTCTTTACTGTGAGGGCGGTGAGGCACTGGAATAGGTTATCTTAAAGGAACTGTGGTTGTATCATCCCCATCAGTGTTCTAAGACCAGGTTGGATGGAGCTTTGACCAACCTGATCTCTTGGCAAGTGTCCCTGCCCATAGGCAGAGGGCTCAGAGCTAGATGACTCTGACTGTTTTACAATACTGTGATCAATCCCAAGGAGGTCTTAGTTCCCATGGAAGCTTCTGCTGAGGGTACCCCATCAGTAGCCAAAATCTCTATACTCACCAAGAGATGTGAGAGCTGCAGTGCTGAAAGCACCATGCATGTCTGTTCAGAGCAAGTAGGAAACATCCCCAAACTACAGCCATTATCTCTAAGCTTTGTGTAGCTGGTGTTCCATGGAATTTTAGAATCTGACCCATCATTTGTGGATTTTGGGACTAACAGTGGTCAACAGAAAGAAACGCAGCAAAAGTTTTAAGAGGAAGATTTGGTCTCTGAAGGAGACTGCCAGTAGTTGCTCTGGAGGGGAAGGAGTGAAAGAGAGAGCAGCTTTTTGGAAAAGGGATGGTTACAGCTGGGGAGGGAAAAAATCCATCTACCTCTTAGGACCTCAGAGTGGAAAGAGGCTGGCAAAGGAGGAGAATCCCAGCCCAACTATGTTCACCCTGGCAGCTGAGAGTTGAGGAGAGTCTATTTCAAGAGAAGGATTCCTTTCTCAGTTGCCACAATCAATGGGGATATTGTAGGGTTAAGATGTTTTGTGTGGTCAGTTTAGTTGAGGTGGATATATATCTGAATGCTTTTTGGAGATTTTCTGTGTCTGTGTGTGGCTTGATGTAAACAATAACAGTTAAATAATTCTGACTGCAGCGTCCTCCTGCTGATTTGCATGGTGTTCCACACCATACTAATGTCTTGTATTTAAAATAGAATGTAGCTAGGAAAGCTATTCGGGTCACAAGATAATGTAATATGCACAGATGTGAGTTAAACAGAAAGAGAATCTGTAAATTTGCATTGTTGCAATCCTACATCCAGTATAGATTTGGTGAGGGCCAGAATGTGGTTGTTTGGTCATTTTTTACCACACACGCTGTCTGTGTTTATAAGTGTGTTAGGAAATTATGAACATTCTTGCTTATGTTTGAGATCTTCATAGCTGCATTTCTCATGAAGACTGTGAATGCAGTTTTGTTTTACCATGGAATTTAAGGTGTTAAAACTGACATGTTAAGGAACATTTCCTTCTGTTATGTAGGAAGGAGAAATGAGGAACAAACTATTGGTAAAAGATTTCTGTGTGGCTCCTGTCTAAGTGGTGTTGTTTTTGTTTGTTTGTTTGCTTTTTTTTTTTTTTTTTTTTGTGGAAGGACATATTTTGAACGATCTAGAGGAGAGTTTGCGGGCAGGAATGGATTTAAACATTCTAGGCACTGAACGAATTGGTGTTCTGTAATTAAGCTCTCGTCCTTTGGCTTAGCTCATCATTGCATGAGTGCCTGAGACATCTTGACCCTCTCTAAGAGGAAATGCTGCTTTGGGAACTGGCAGGTTTGCCTTTTGGGAGCAGCAAGGAAAGAGACCTTCCCAGAGAAACTGGGGTGATACTAGAGAGGTGTCCTGGGGCAGTCACTGAGCTGTGATACAACTGAGTGGGGAATTTTTCCAATTAGAAGGGCAAATTCTGGTTCAGAAGTAATGACAAAGCTTATATAAAATAGATAAAACAGACCCTGTGAAACAGACCTGTATTTGTGGCAAGTTCAGGCTCTGTTCTTGGGTAGTGGCAGTATCAGTGTTTTAGCTCTTGTTGTGCATATGCTCTGGGGATAAGTCACAGTTGATGGTCCAGGTACATGGTAGTGTAGTTTTCATCCTTAGAGCATGGACGTGGTACAAGCTCCTGCACACAAGCTCTTCACCCACCTTCTGCCAGGTGGCTCCACAGCACTTTGGAAAGATTCACTTCAGTGCTACCTGATGATGCCTGTATTATGCATGAGTTTGGGATGCCTTAAAGAGTGTTTTTCTTTCTACTAACCACTTAAAGCTTACCTCAAAGGGATTTTGATGAGCACAGTCACTGCAATCGCATGCTCTTCACCTGAGCTGGAAAAAGCACCGTGGGTTTTGGGACTTCTAAAATAAAACTAGGGAAAGTAGATGACTACAGAACTGTTCCAGAATTTACTGTAATGACACTTTCCTTACTTTGTAAGCATAGAGTCAGATCTATTGTTTGTCATCAAAAAGCACTATCTTCTTTTCCAAAGAAAGAGCCAAGCAAAACACTCCTCTGCCTGCTTCATTTCAAAGAACTAAATGAACCTGCATCTAGTAACTGAACTGAGTAATGGATGTCATATAATTGCAGCTTATGGCTGAAGTGTTTTGTAAGCTTTCTGTGCTTCACATGCACAGAAGAGAAGAGGCATGCATTCTGCTTATGCAAAAGTGTGTGTATATATATACATATATATGGGAATTGGTGCAGTGCAGGACAGGGCCTCTAGAGCTCTCTGTTGCTGCATTTTTCTCTGGCAGAGTTTTGAACTGCTTTCAGAGAAAGGCAATACAAATGTATTGGTGTTTTGTTGTAGTTGTGGTGGTTTGTGTTGGGTTTTTTTCCTGGGTTGTTTGTTTGCTTGTTTGCTTTTTAAAACCCCAAATGGTTTGTACTCTACGTGCCCAGAGGCACAGGGAGAGCTGAACATAGTCTTGACTTTGTCTCTGTAATGCAGCAGAATAGATATGAACACTAACTTTTATTAGTTGACATTATGACAAATCCTACAAATAAAAGAACTAGCTAGAGTTTACTGCAAAAGGGAAGCTGTTAAAATTTCAGAACTAAATTAAATAAAAAAATCATAAAAAGTAAAAAGAAGGAAATTAGACTAATGTAATAGTACAGCCTTTTGAGGTTAAAAAAATGCTAACATACAAGTGATGAATATGTATCAGAGTTGTTCTGACAACATAATTTCCCTCTTTCCCTAAAAAAACATACACAGGAAACACTACTCAGAAGCAAAATAATTCAGACGTCTTATATGAAAGTACACAAACAGCACAAACATCATGAAACAAGAAATTGGAAAATGTGCAGAACAAACATATAGGAAAAGTATATTATATTTGCTGCAGACAAAATTGTAAGTTTCTGTCTTAATTGTTCACTATTCTGAAGAATGCACAATTATTGAAATGCTGCAAACTAAGAGGCAACAATTGGTATCCTGTTCTAGAGGAGATGTTTTTAGTCCACTCAAGCAATGGCTAGTTGTCACAAAACCTAATACAAGGAGACATTTTTATACCATATAATAAGCACGCCTGACTGCTAGTGTACAGATGTCATTGCAATTTTGGTTCTGAACATATTGAGAACATTTTTTTCCCTGTGTGTCTCTTTGGGAAACTTTGGCCTTTCTCATGCTGTCTAATCACCATGGGAGTCACAAGTCTTGATTAAGCTGCAGCCCCTTTTATATGGCACAACAATCAAGCATTTGCTGGGAGGGCCTCACTCAAATGTAGAAAGAGTTCTTCACTTCATCTTGCCTTGCCAATAAAGTATTGGCCTAAAACGAAAACTGCAGGACTCCTTTTTTTACTGTTGGCAAAGAGGTGATGGATTGAGTTGTGAGAGGCAAGTGCATGATAGAATTTCAGTTTATCTTGTACATTTTAGCTGGAAATGGCTGAAATATGTTAAAAGAGCATAAGCTGCCACCAGGGATTGTGTATTTCTGTAGGGCTTTACCAAGTGGGCAGCTGGAACATATTCCTTGTGTCACCTGGAGGTACCTGGCTGCTTTCTGGCCATCAGGAGGCAGCTCAAGCTGACCTGCTCTAGCTGGCTGCTGGCATCCCAGACTGGGGGAGAGAGGCTGTGGCACTGGGCTGGGGAGTTGTGATCAACAGCCTGTGGGCAGAGGACCCTGTTTGGGCCGAGACTGTGTTTTGAACCTTGCAATTAGCATGCGATGTCTGTCAAGTTTGAAATACAAATAACATATTGTCTCAGCAAGGCTGATGTCTAGCAGAAAATCTCAATATTTTCTCTGAAAAGCATGTTTCCTCAATTTTCTTTTAAATCTAGGCACTGAGGGAAAACAGAAAGAGGCTTCTAATACCTTTACTTCCTTCCATCCTACAAAATGAAGCATTAATCTTTTTCAGGTCTTATAACTGCAGCTATATAAGAATGGTATGTTTTTTCCCCTCTCACAATTTTATTTTCTGTGTTGCATATCCTGTCTAGGTTGGAAACAAAAATTTGAGATTTTTAGTATGTTTGATTCCAGTTCACACTCCAGAATGTTTGTGCATGAAAGCCTCTGCTTGGAATCTTAGATGGGCTTCTGGTTCTGCAAACGAGCAGAAAAGATTATGCCACTCATAAAAGGGAAAATCTGGGAGCTTATCAGGTCCTTGTCTAGAAGTGACTGTCACCTAAAAATCCAATTAAATCCCTTTAAAACCACATTACTTTCCCTGAACATAATTTCAGTGGTTGTAGCTGCCAAGTTTTGTAGAGATAGAAGATATTCCTTGTCAGTGAGAGCAGTGTATTTTCCCTGGGGCTTGGCCCAGGAGTGAGTGGGTGTCCATGGGGTGTCCTTTGTGTCCCACACATAGGGCATCAGCACAGAGAGGGGGAAATTTTCCAGCTAGCTTTTGGGAACAGCAGCTGTTAGTCTTGCTGAAGCTTTGAACTACATGTTAAGGGAGGAACAGTGTGATGCCATGGCAGCTCTGACTGGACAGCCCATTTGTTTGTTTTTTTTGCTGTGCCACCCTTGCTAGGGATGGACAGTAAAGAAGATTGATCTCCTCTTAGGTCTGGATTCATCCCATCTAGCCTCAGGCATGCAGCTGAGATAACTTGTGGCCATGTAGCTGCAGAAGTGGTGCAGAACTTTCTAAGGGCTCAAGCCACCAGACCTCACCTAGAGATACCTCCCTTTCCCTGTTTGACTGAGCAGAAAACTAGGCTTTGTTTTCTGGCTTAGGTGAGTCAGCAACCTGCCTAAAGTAGGAGGGAACCAATCTGGGAGTTACTGGGGCACCACAGTGGTTAGAGTGACTGGGAAGAGCATGAGGAGCGGTGATCTCATGGGCATTCCCATCAGCATGAGCACAGCAGGGTTTGGTGATGCCAACACAGGGTGGGTGCTGGACGTTGGGCTTGCTTAGCAGCTCTCACGTGGCCCTGGGGCCATTTCCAGCTGGTTGAATGTGTCTGTTTTTTTTTGGTGTGGCCATGCCATGCCTCCTTGCCAGCAGAAATGCAGACTGGTTCAGTCTGATGTAAAACAGGTCATGGCCAGTGCCACAGACTGAGGAATGGACTGAAGCAGGAGGGGATGTCTAGCTCTCAGTCACATCACTTCTTGTAAGGCCACAGTTTCTGTGTGGCGCTGAAGGTGAACCACAGAAAAACTGACAATCTGGAGACAGTGAATACAGAAATTTGTGAGGCAAATACCCAGAGTACAGTCAGTTAGTACTGTCACCAGGGGTTTCTGCTCTCTTGTCCATCTGATTTTCAGTTACATATTTGAAGAAACTCTATGCTTTGGCTCAAATATATTCTTTCTCAGACCAAGAATGTAATATTTAAGAACCAGTTAGAGGTTCAGATGGAACTGTTGTTATTACTATTATAAGGTCTTGTTCAGTAAGCATAGTGTTTTGATAAAACATGATTGTAAGCATGGAATAAATGCTATTTTTGGGGGAAGTACCTGTCTATTCAGTTGGAACCAGCTGAGGGTGCTACTTTTTCTTTTTGCAGTGGATACCTTGATCATTCTCAATCAGCCTGTAGTTAAAGTGTGGCTATTATGTCCCCATGAAGTTTTTTTATTTTTTCTAAAGTTGCTAATTATGTGCCCATCAGAATAATGGAAAGAGTAATTATCCTTATAGTGCTTAGTGACATTGAAACCTCTATTATTCTGTGATTGGAGCTGCATAATTAGAGATAATTGCTGCAACTGTATTGTCTGTTCAAATATAGCTCTACAATAATTACCTTATTTTAATTAAATATGTTTGGGATTTAAGTGGATCTCTCTTCATTTACTCTACTAAACAGAAACTTCATTAAGGTATAAAAATGCTTTATGTTGCGAACTAACCTCCGATTTAACACATCACCTATTGATTTCACCTAATGTGATTTTACTTGTTCTGTTTGAAAATCGCTCAAATCCAGTTAATTAAATATTAAAAAAAAAGCATCTATGTGTCCCAAGGCTGGAGATCAGAATGAAAATCCCAAAAATCTCTTGTTGTAGAGCTGTAAGACACTGCCTTAAGGCTTCAACTTTCTGGAAAAAACAAGTATGTTTTCCATGTGTAATCAAAAAGTTTTGTGAACCTCAGCACTTTAGTTTTTGAAAAATTATTGTTGTATGTCTTCCTTTAATTAGACTCTAAGAAGCTAGATGCTTTGTTTCAGAAAGTAAAGGTGGCCCAGATTTAGAATCCATTGAAGATGTGCTCCATGCTTTAGGATCTCAGACCGCTGCTGGCCTCTGATTGCTAAGGAGGGTTTGTGGGCTGATGGCCTTTCTTCATCCCCTCATATGGGCTTATGGAAGCTCCTTTTATCAGATTTTTCATGCTTGATCTGAGAAGGTGTTGGGCTGCTCATTTGTGGAGGGCATATCAGAGGCTGATAGCCCCTGTATATAACCTTTGCATAGAAATGTCACTCACAAAATTTACTGCATACTGCATACAGGTACGGCAAGTGGACAAGTGTACACAGTGACTCTAAAGGGAGCTAATGAGAGATGTGAAGGACTTGGGTATCTTGAGAGACCTTTGCTTTAAGGTGTGACACTTAGCACTGACTTTAGGTTAGCCTTAATTAAATGCAGCTCCTTTTAGAGCTTCAGTAATACCTTCTGCTGAACAGAGCTGCTCAGGTCACAGCTGAGCAGTGAAGGTCAGTGCAAACAGCATTTGCTGGTGCTGAGATTGCTTAGTGGTCTAAAAAAAAGTAAATTGAGGCCTCTTATTTTTTCTGGGATGTTTGATTCACTGCTGATTAGAACTGGTCAGTGTTTATAGGTAGTCAGGCAAACCCAGCATAGTTCCTTGCTATGAATGACAGCAGAGCTAATGATACTTTGGGAGTTTCTAGTTTTTCTCCTCTTTATTTCAGCATTTTACAAGATCATCTCAGAATTCATGTCAAATGCAGGGGATGTAACTCTTAGCAAAAGGAGAGCAGGAAGTTGCAGGGAACAAAGTGAAGATAGCAAACCTTCTGTATAAGTACTGATATATGACCCTGTCTAATTTTCTTTGGCTTTACTGACAGCTTGAATGCACTGCACTGTGAGTGGACTGTTCAGTCTCATTCTACAGTGCATTAAAGCAATAGTACTACATACACATAATCAGGCTCAATATTTAGATTGTGAGTGGTCTTGCACTGAACAACAGAAGGTCTTCAGTTCTGAATGATCATGTAGTCAAAGAGAGGAAAATTGAATGGTATTATATGTAGTTTTACTAATAAATAAATTATAAAGCTTTATATTTTGGATATTGACACCATATGTAGATAACACTCGTTAGGTTCTAGTAAACCATCTAGTGGTGCAAATATTTAATTAATGTGTTTACCACACAGGTCTCAGTATGTGAGCTATAAAAATTATGAAGAGGCAATCTAAAAATTGAAGATTTTATTTCAAAATTTTGCATGTGAAAAGAATTGTAATTCATACAAGCAAAATACTTGGAAAATAGTGATGTTACTTTAAGTAATGTCACATAAATTTGTATTTCTATTCAGGCTTAATTTGCCAATACAGATAGAAGGAGTATTTAAAAGTGAGAAGATAAGTGCAACAATTATATTTTATTCTTAAGGATCTTTGGTGTTTGGATGTAATTGGGGAAGATGAGTGTCATAATTATGATTCATTTCTGGGTTTGTTGTCTTTTGTAAGATAATTGCATTCAACAGAATACTATTTTAATGTAAGCTTCCTCATTATTGCCCCAATCTGAAAAGATATAGGGGTGCATAGCCTTATGTGCATAATCATATAAATGATTAAACTAAACTTTTATGAGGGAAATTGTCTGGTTTTTTTTGTTGTAGTGTTTATGGTATTTTGGTTGGTTGGGGTTTTATTTTGTGTGTTTGTTTTGGTGAGGATTTTCTTTTAATATTCCCATTCTTGCAAAGATTTAATCTTTTCCTTTCATCTTCGTCCCGGAATCATGTGGGATGACCTGGTCTTCTTTGATTCAAAAGGATTAAAACAGAGAAGGGCAGAATGATATTCATTTCAGAACAATGAAAGATGAAATCCCTGTGACTTATTATTTGTTTTACCAGACAGACCATTTTTGGTGATGCCATTTTTGCCATGAATAGAATTTTTTTGGGGGTTGAAGGTGAAAAAAGATTGGACCACAGAGGGTTTTCCTTCAGAAGTCATCCATTGATGAATGACCTTGTAATAACGTGTTCTTAGAATCCATTATTGTCTTCAGACAGTCATGAATAATTTGGAGGAAAGTGCCACTGTAATTTTTGAGAGCAAGAAAACCTAAATTTACTTCAAGATGGCACTATAAGGAATTACTCAGCCCAGAGTAATGTCCAACATGGAATTTTTCTGGATTTTCCTTCTCCTAGTGGCGGCTTCCTCCTGTAAGTAATAAAATCAGCGGACTACATTCTGGTATCTAAAAAGAATGTCTGTGATGTTTTGTGACAAATTACTGGCTTGAGTTAGTGGGTTGTGCCTTCCCAGTGGCAAATTACAGGTTAGTAACCAAGAAAGGGAAATAATGACAGTTTCCCTCAAGGTAGTGTTCTACTGAAAGTTGCATTTCCCTAAAGGAGATTGTAATAGCTGGAATTTGTTTGTTGTTTGAAGAAATATAATTCAACTTGTTTTTTTGCTTTAGGTTTTTGCATCCAAATTCCTGGATTGTAATAGACTATGCCCTCAACTATCATTCTGCTTTAATTTACAATGACTTCAATGTCATTTTGAATGTTTACATTAGAAAAGATGACTAGATTTCAAATTTCTTGCAAGACACAGTACTCTCAGTGTTCTTTCTCTGACTGGTGCTATTTTGGATAATTCTTTTTACATATAATCTTTCAAATACTTTACTACTGTGTTACTATAGTGACATGGTGTCTTGGTTTGGAAAGACAGGTATCTGGGAAAAACTGGAGTTTCCCTTGAATGGAGAATGTAAAGCTCCCTCCCTCCAAATTATTACAATTTTGCAATTAGGAGCTTTCTGGCAAAAAAAATATGGGAATAGGAGTAACAGTCCTTTACTAGGAATATTAAAAAATGCAAATGCAGTAATACAAAAAAAACCCAAGCAGGCAAACAAAAGTTCTAGAAAACCCTGACGGAGTCAGGAATACAACCTGACACCCCGTTGGCCAGGATGTTGGAAGCAGTCCAAATAAGTCCTCCTGGAGGGACAGATGTGGTTCTGTTGGAGTAGAGATGATCCTGAAGTGGCGATGAGTCTGATCTTTCTCTGAGAATCCAGTGGAAAAGAGGATGCTTGGTGTTCCTATAGCTCAGTTTTTATCTTGGTAGGAACAGCTGGCTCCTCCTCCCCACTGGGTGGAGCATCTCACAATGGGATGGTGTAATGTGTCATGTCACTGGTGAGCCTTAATGGCCCATTAACAGAAGATATCCCCCAGAGGGTGGACAGTGGTGGAAGAGATAAGAAACACTGCCCCACCTGTATTATCAGAAGGCATCCACCCTCCTCCTCCCTGGAGTTACAAGAGATAAGGGGAAAAAAAACCCCAACATCTCCCCAGCTGGTTTCAACAGATGAAATAGAACACATATTTTTTTGGTTACATAACCCAAGACACAGGGTTTTCTATAATATTAAATAAAATCAGGAGGGAAAAAATGGTCATGAAAGTACATAGAATTATACTTTTAAAGTAATGGCTACCTCCTGTTATGAAAAAGGAAAAGTGGCTAGCAGAAAAAAACCCAGTGAAAGTTGAGAATCCAATGGTTGGATTTTAAGATGAAAGGCACATAGAATTGCCCATATATGTCACCTTTATACCCTCCTTATTGTTACTGGTGGCTGCTGCTATCACTCTCCCAACGCTTCCCTTCTCTGGACTTATCAAACCCAGATTCTACAGCTTCTGTTCATGGGTAAATGTTTGCCCTGACCATCCCAATGACCTTCGCTGAACTTTCCCCAGTTTTTCCATGACTCTTTGCCCTGGGTACCCCAAAATTCAACCAAACACCCAAATGCTGGATTGCATATATTGTTCTTGGCTCAGTATATCAGAGGTGCATCTGAGCTAAATTTTAATGGAATAGGCTGAGGTATGGGTTTAGTAATGTTGCTGTGCAAAACTGCATATTTTCCATTCATTTGTGGGGAGGATGCAAGGTTTTTCCTTACCAAGGGTATGAGAGTGAGAGCTTCCCAGGTACCTACATCAAAAACAACCAAAGAAAGAAGACCCTGAGGTTCTATGCTTCAACAGTGGGAGAGTCTTCTGCTTTCTTTTTCATAACAATGTGAGGAAAAACAATAATGAGAAATGGAAACATATTAATTAGACTGAGAGGAAAGCAATCATGATGCTTTGTGATTTCCACCCTCTGCAGGTGTAGCAGTGACTCTTGATGCCACTGCAGCATTTTCTGTTGGGTGAAATTTTTGTTTGGAAGGAGAGCTAGAAGGGACCTTAAGCACTGATTTAAAATCCTCAAAATAAGACTGGGCTGTTGGATAGACTGGACACTTAAGCATTGCCTGGTAGTTTATTGAAAATTAAATGTAACATTGAGAAACAAAAAATTCCTTTAAATGTAGTTGGTAAAAAATATATCAATTTGATATAAAAATATTACACTTTTTTTTCTGCTTATTTTAACTTAGCTTCTCTCTAGTTAGAAAAAACCTAGTACGGTGAAACTTAGTGTTTGTTAGCAGCAGTTTATTTAGAGATAGTCTGTTTTTCTTAACCTTTTCCCATTTCCCCTTTAATTAGCATGATCTGCAGGTTTCAGCCACCCAACTGTGCAGATTATAGTATCTAGTAACTTTTCAGACAGCTCTGCTGTGTTGTCTTTGGCTGCCCTTAGGATCTAACATATGGTTTGTTGGGATTAGTCAGGTATTTGTTTAAGAAACTTTTCAATGGGTTTCAGAAAGAGAAACTTGATGTGGGAAAAATGTTAAAATGATTGCCTGCAGCCCAGAGATATCTGCAAATGGAACATTGTGCAGTATGAGATGGTGTGAAAACTTCTGGAAATACTGTGACCTTGATCGTGGTGGTGTGAGTACATACATTCCTCTGACTCACTCACGCTGAAGAGCTATGATTTTTTTAATGAACCAAACCCTTCCCATGCTTGCAATTAGTGTTTATTCACTTCTAATAGTGTTTGTCCCCTTCAAAATCACACAATGTGGTATTATTCTATTAGCAGTGAAATACGTGGCTCCAGGCTGTTGAGTTGAAGCGGGTAATATGGTGAGCATTTCTTTTTGATGCTATACTCTTGGTTTTCTAATGACAGGAGCCAAGAACGCAGCCAGGGGGCAGATTTTAGAGAATAAAAATCTGTGGAGGAACAAGACTCTGATGTTAAGTTGGTACTATAGTGACAAGCAGTATCCAAAGCTCCTGCAGACCTGTCTTTGTGAGATTTAAGATAGAGTTTGAGACTTCTGTTGAATAGATCTTGTTTCCCTCATCACAACTAGATCACCAGCTTATTCCTCCCTACAGTTCATTTCTGTACTGCTTCTGAGCAGTACTTCTGCTTTATCTATTGTCCCTCTTTCAACTGAAAATGGTGTTAAAGAAACTCAGCTTTCCATTTCTGCCTGCTTCCAGAAATTAAGATTTGGGTAGGAGAAGCAGAAAGTATTCTCTAAACTGTCCCTGTGCTTTGGATCCAGTGAAATGCACTTTGGGAAAGTGCAAGTAGCTGCTTTTCACATTGCTTTTTCTTATTTACTGCTGTTTGTTGTTCTTGTCCTACAATGATTTCACTCTACTTTTGACTGCAGATAACACCAGAATGAAGTGGTCTCATGAGGGTCCTCTATGATGTCTCCCAAGACATTACAAAGACATAGATACTACACTGTTTAATTTCATGCCCCAGAAGATTTGAGAATTGAGCAATGAACATATAATTAAAATAGTTAAACATGGTGAATTTTTTTAGAGTTTTTATGTTGAAGAGGGACAATAAATTCCAGTGTTTCCACTCCCCATCCAGCATCACAAAAAGTTTCAGTAAAAATGCTAAAAATATTTTGCAAGCTGTAGGACTATGAGGAAGAAAAGGAATAAGCAGATAATGCAGAAATCCAGTTGTCTTATTTAATTTCTTCAGCCTTTCTTTTTCTTTGGCTTTCATTGTCTATTTAGATAATAATGTTTGTGGAATACAGAGTATTTTGTGGTGCTAATACCAGCAACCTTAGGATTAAATTCACATCAACATTATATAAACTGAAAATGAGGGAAGTGAAGAGCATGTGTGGAAACAACAAAAGAAAGCTTGGCTTCAAGTATTGGCACTATTGGTGGAAAAAAAAGCCCGTTATTCTCAAACAAGTACAATATGAAAATGCAGCATTTCTTATGACAGCGATGTCAGACATGATTCTTAAAGTGTAACCTCAAATCTCAGATAATCAGATTTGGTCATTAAGCAAGGAATTTTGAAAACTTAATAATTAGAAAAACGTTAAAATTCCTGGAACTTAGAGCATAGGGACAAGTTCAGAGGAAATGAAGACAATGACAAGAAATGCCACATTGGAATGTAAGCAGAGCAGTAAGTAGAATAGTTGAAACATAGAGAGATAACTCTGGCTACAATAATTTTTCTGTGATGATTTCTTACATGTAAAATACAGTTCCTCAGTTTGAATTTTAGTCAATAGAATTAAAAATGAGTGTTTTCACTTTATTTGATCCAAATTTAACTATGCAATTGGGTTGAATGTTTTTTAATAGGTAAAGCACAGCTGTCTATCAGTTGAAATTTTCTTAGACATCCTGATGTTATGAGTTCCCTGATGGGCTGTGCCTTCTGTCATGATACTTATGACATGGTAATTGTGGATTTCACCTGTCTGTGTACACAATGTGGATGGAGAGAAGGATTTCCTATCCCAAGCAGAGGAGTGGGGTAAAAAGGGACACAGCTTTGCAGTGAGCCCACTGAAAAGAACTGTCACTGATCTGCACCCCCCATTGGGGTTTTGAACCAAAATGCATCAGCTTAATTTTTTGAAAGTTAAAGAAATTTAGTTGCAGAATGAAATTTTGGCAATTTCATGCTTCTGTTCTTTAGATTTTTCTCACTGATCTGAAACAGAATGCTGCTTTGAAATGTTGTGACTAAGCTCAGCTCCTTAAAGAACAAAATCCATGAAAATAAATGTAGAAATATGGCTGATCAGCAGCATAAAAATCTGTCATGAACTGTTTGCTGAGCTGAAAGTAAGACTCAGTGTATTTGTGCATCTCTGATATTCACAGATCATGAGTACCCAGACAAGTGCCAAATTGTCTAATATACACAGAGCCTGTCTGTTGCAGCTTCTTGTATGAGATTTTCTGGAGCAAGAAAGAAAATTTGATTTTTAATGAAATAATTATCATGAATTAAAACAGAGTGTTGTGAAGTGAAGCCATCTAGTCAGTAGTCAGGAACAACAGCATATGATTGAAATGTTGTGCCCCAGGACTTCTTGTGTCACATGACCTGTCCTCCTAATTGGTTGCATAAATCTTTGTAAAACTCTCCAATGAAGATACACTGCTATGAACTGTAATTGCAGTTTATTGATATGGAATTTACAAAAAAACAAATAGGTAAATGCCTGAATAAATTATCCTCAGTGATTATTTATTCACCTTGTCAAACACACTGCAAAAAGACCCAACTTTGAAGGAGACTGTAATGAAAAGTTTTACTTTCATCTACCATTTGGTAAAATGGATTTCTTTGTCTTTCCAAATGGAAAAAAATTACACTTATGTATAACAGTTTTTCATAGATCTCTGAAATTACTGTTCTATGATAGTAATGCATTGCTGACATCAAATTTAGTAATGTGAACCTATTAATTGAATTAATTAATGAATTAATAGGGAGAAAATCTACTCTTCTTTTTTCCCTCAACAGAGAAAGGATTAAGCAGATATAATATTTGCATACAGATTTTATGTACAAATACACACAAATATAGAAGAAGGAAATAACTGCATTTTCTACCTCAAATTTACTCCATGGCTATACTTTTATTCCTGTCGTGTGTTTTTTTTTTAAATTTTTTTTTTTATTTCCATTTAAGATGTTAAAAGGATTAATATCTTTTTGGTGCTCATCTAGGAACTAATAAGCTGAGAGGTGTTATAAAAAGTGTTAATACTTTAGTAGAGTTACACTGATCTCAAAAGTTCTAATATAGAGGAGAGCTATATAAGAACAGGCTTGTTGATTTCCAATTACTATTCCACGTATGCTCATCATGGAAGTTATTCTATTGTATAAAAACAGGGGTGTAAAACAGGTGGCAGAAATGCTGTTCTGAAAACGGTGTACATCTTTTGCTCGTGTTGCTTTTTCTTGTTTGTGTGCTAGAAAGCCAATATTTTTGATGATGGACCTTTTACATTTCACATTTTTATCTTCCCAGGGTACTTTTATATTTTTTTATGTACATAAATATAATGTTCTCTGGAAGCTAGAAAAGGCTGATAAGTTTGTTCAAAACAACAAAGGACTTAAGACAGATTCTGACTTCCAAATTTCAGGGCTTTCAGGTTTATTTCTAAAACTAAAACCATAAAAAAGTCTGGATAGTTAGATTAGTTTAGTATAGAGTTGTAACAAGATGTTCTTCTTACTTTTTTAATTACAAAAAATTTTATAGGGTTTCTTGACTTAATTATCAATCATTGCTGGCATTTTCAGATAATATACCTTATAATGCAGTGTGTTATAAGTGGTGGTATTAGAAATCTGTTACACCAAATTTCATCTGGAAGATGTCGTTGGTCTGGTTCAAGGCTGGATGAAGTTTAGGTTGTCATCTGGCATGAGTATGTACATTTGGATTGTTAATTTTGAACAAATTGTTTAGGTTTTTTCGGGTTGTTTCCAAAAGGGGCATCTAAGTATGCTCACTTTTGTTCTGATGGGAGCTGCTGGTTCCAGCACCAGAGTTGTGGTTTCAGAGGCTTGAGTAGGTTTGGGCTTAGACAGGCTGCTGCAAAACTGCTGCAGACTCAGCTGCACCACGGGCTGTGGTCTCAGGGGCTGGGGCTGTTGCTGGTGGCGCAGCACACCCGTGTGACCGGCACGGCAGCAGCACGGCCCATGAGCATTTGATGGTGTTGGTTTCAGGGTTGGTGCCATGATTGTTGTGAAAGCCTGAGTGGGTTTGTTGCTGATGAGCTGGGTGTGTGGTCACTGCCTCTAGCTGTGACCACAGCTAAGGAGATGGTGAAATTGTTTCTCAAATAAGCCAGCATAGTAGATATAAGCTTTCCTTCCTCAGAGTATGGCAAGGATACTTACAAAAATTTCAGGCTGAGCTCCGAGCTCCTAATTGGACCTTCAGCCAACAAACTCACTTGCTTAACTAGACCTTCAGTTAAGCAAGGAGCTGAGCTTTGGTGTAATCATTCTTTAAGTGAACTTGTCTAGAAATAGTCCCCTGGAGGTGATATCAGTGTCTCCAAGTATTTGGGACAGATTCATCTTTTTAGGTTTTTTCCTTTGTTTTAGGTTTAGACATATCCATTGGATTCTGTGCTTTCCCATTTGCAATGTCCTGTTGCAGACAAGTTAGTGCAAGAAAAGAACAGCTTCTGTGTTGCATTGAAATTCCACTCTTAACAGTGGCCATGCATGTGCTTTATATTAGAGGATTTATCACATTTTTGTATCTCACAGTGAAATATTCCACTTCCCTTGATGTAAGACTCATGAAGAGAGAATTATACAGGAATTCTGTCTAGCATCACTTATTTTTTGTGTACCTAAGTTTATTGCACTGTGCATGGACTCCTAGCTGAAGATTACCTTTTGATTTAGGTTTTTATGAACCAAGCTGCTTGTCTGCCTATGTCTTAGTGTGCTAACAAGACATGCTCTTAACAACATTTACTTTTATGAACATATGTAATTCTTTTTTGTTGAGATTTATTCTGTTGTGGTGCATATTTTTGCTAATACATCTCTGTTCAGGATAGTGGAACTGTTAAAGTAGTGATACAAACTGGTATTTAGGATTCAGTCTTGTTTATATATCCTTTTAGACCTTGAGTAAAAAATCTTCAGGTTCACAAAGTAAAATCAGACCAAGAAACTACCATGACACCAGAAATGGAAAAACTCACACCAGAAGGCCTTGTAAGCTTTAGATCACATTGCTTTTTTATACTTTGATGCTGATCTGAGACTAAATAATCCTGCTCTTGACCCTGAAATGTTGGGTGAATTTTGAGTATTCTGTCTTCCTGCTGGCTGTTTGCTGTGTCTGTTTGGAGTATAAACTTTGGGGGGGGCAAGGCTATCAGGAATACATAAGGCAGGTCAGTGAGCATGGCAGATTGAGAATCTCTGCTGGAGACTCCAGGATCTGTAAGGCTGTGGATTTCTATTAGGATTTGATCCAAATCAATAGACTGCTGTTGCTGATCACTAATACATTATTTTCTTCTCTCCTCCTTGCTTTAGACTGTGCCACGTGTCATTTTTCTCAGTTTTGGCAGTATCTAATTGCATGTTTAGAACTTGCTAAATTGGCAAAAAGTATCCCAAGAAAGGAAGAAAAAGTATTTTTAATGCCAGTGTGACAGTGGTCTGGGAAATCTTTTCTGTGTGATCAGGGAAGTCTGAAAAAGAAGAAAACAACAGGATTCTTAGGAGAGGAAGAACAAAATCTGCTGTCAGCAGAAAATTCTTAGTTCAGTTCCACTATAACAATAAATTGTGTAATAGGGAATGGTGCATTCTTTCCATTTAGGCAAGTAGCTTCATTCAGGTCACTAGAACACTGACAGCATAAGGCAGTGGTCTAAACTCTGCTAATGACACAAGGCATTACTGTGAAAGTATTTCAGCATTTGATAGTAGCAATGTAGCTATTTTCCACATCCCTTGTACTTCCATCACTTCCTTGGTCTGGAAAAATGTAAAGCAACTTGGGAGGTTATTAGGAAAACTCATATTCTAACAGTTCCTACTTAAATTATTCTGTTGCATTTTATTTTGTGCACATCAGTGGATGAGACACAGAAGGAAGGGAACACAAATCTTTCAACAGATTATTCATATTTTGCATCTTTTTGAGTTTTTACTGCAGTTTGTGAATACAAGTAGGAGCTTTTTAAAATATCCAGATTTGGAGTTTAGTGACCATTATCACTGACTCACATAAAATTCTGTATGAGTCATGGAGAACCATATGGGTGTTTTTCCCTTGCCTGCAAGTAAATCCAGTTTTTTGGATGCTCCTTTAATGAGGCTCTGCTGACAAGGAGTGGCAGTTCAGCAGTGTTGTGGGATAGCTGTATTCAAAGAGAAAGTCAGCAAACCCAGTGTGGTATCAAGGATCAGACTGATTTTTACTAAGAGATCAAAGTAGTGAAAAACTACTTTGAAATGCTGCATAGACTGTGCAAATTAAAGGTGTGACTACTGTGTGGTATGATTAAATGATCTGAAGATGTATTTGGGCAAGTTCTAAACAAATGAAGTGTAGTTAGTTCTCCCTGGATTAAATGTCCTCCAGAAAAAGGTAATATAACTGTATGCTTTTGATATTTGAGGAAATGCATTTAGCAAGTCAGGAGAAAAGTTTGGAAGAGTTTGAAAAAAATACACATCTAATCTTTTGCTTTCTAAAAGTCTTCTTCAAATCCTTGTTTTAAAACTCTAGCTTTAATAAGTGAAGGAATAAAAAGTCATTGAAAGAAGTGGAAAAATGTGAAGGAAAAGTGTCCAAGAGAGGGATAAAGAGCTGATACTTTGTAACATATCCTCCAGGTGTCATCACAAAGATAAATGAAATTTTCTGTCTTTCGAATGAAGTTTGACAAATAATTTGGCCAGCACATGCACCACTAGGAACAGTAAACTATGCACTAAGAGAAACTGTGTATTTTCCAGTGTTAAAAATGTTAACATGTTACTTGTAATCAGAAAGAGAGAAGTCAGAGGATGAAATCAGAGAGCTACTGTGCCAGTAGGTGTGGCATGAGGGGAATGCAAATGGCAGCAGCCTGCCCTGCCAGCACCCTCCCAGAAATGCAGATAGCCAGGCAGTCTTTATGGAATCGTTGAAACTTCTGCATTTCTCCTGTTGGTAACACACTCTATTTCTCCTTGTCATTGTGAGGAAGGCAGATGCTGAAGCAGATATTATATTGGAACCTTATTTTCTGTGTTCTTCCATGTGCAGTGCAAGGTAAGCCTGCATACTTAACGTGACAGTTGCCACTTTCAATTCTTCTATTTTTCTGTTTTACCCTGAATACAATTGCATTATAACTCAGTCTCCATATAGGGCAGGACAGCAGAGCTGATTGGGAGCTTGATAGTGTACTCAGTTCTTGTTGGATGGTGCACACTTGACAAGACAAAACCCTCATGGGAATTTAGTTTCCAAGTTCTCTGGATTGACAGCTTTTCAGTTCTAAATTTAATCCAAAATTTTGTTGTTAGAAATATTTGTTAAATTGTACTGAAAAGGCTAAAAAAAAATTTAGCCCTTGTTTTTTTCTTCTCCACAGCTCTGTATGTGTGGGATTTTATGATCTTCATCATGTATCTGGGCAGGCTTTGCCACATTGCTCCTCTAATATGCCATGCTCAGACACGAGAATCAAATTGACTAGGGACATAAAAACAGCTAAGGCACAGACAGGAGTCACAGTTCTCAAACCTCAATGCAGCAAAGCTAAGCTAGTGTGGGAGTGAGCAGAGACCAACAAAACCTTAAATATATGAGGAGTCCTGGTACCAGCAAGGAGCAGCACTTCTTTATGTTCCTGCAACTCCATTTGCTATGACACCAACAGAGCCTGTTTTCTGGGAATTAGGTGTTAGATCAGTGTTTACCCTCTGAAGTTTCTGATAAATTAAATGCCCTCTAATCTGGTTAATTGTTTATGCCAATTTATTTAACACTGAACATACTTTCCTCAAACAGTTTACAGTGTTTCTTTTGGGGAAGATTGCTAGGCTGAGTAAATCCTCTTTGATGTTTTCCTGAGGAAGGTGCTGTTGGCATCCCGAGTGTTTCTAGTTTAATCTCCACACAACCTCAGGGTTCTTTCTCTAAGGTAGTAGCTATCTTTCACTATGTCTCTATGGTAATGCTGTACATATGTAGAAATCAGAACTGCATGCTCCAGCATCAAAGGAAAAAGCTGATATCTCTGTCATGAGGTAATATGATACACATCTCTGATAATAGGTAGGTGTAATGACAACACCTAGAGATAAGGAGTGGTAGAGTAATGGCAACATACTGATCTATTCCTACACAGAAAATAGAGAAAACATGAGAAAATAACACATTACTCTCACTAAAAACCCCTCAACCCACATTTGTACCATCACTTATTTAAGTAAGTGGCTCTTATAAAATAAACAAGGCAGAAATATAAAGCACAGGGTAAAGAAGATTTAAAAATATAATAACTTCCAGGTGACGTCTTAAAATTACATCTTATTAGTGCTTAGAGAACTTTGCTGCTTGGTAATTTCAGCAGGCTTACAGTGCAGTCACTGAGCCTGAAAGAAGCACATTGTCTTTGATTAGGAGAGGAAGTGTCATTTTGCAATTTCAGCCAAAGACAGAAATACAGTTTTTAAATTTCTGACTGAGTCAGTTCGACTTTCTATTAATTAGTGCAGGTAAAATGAGTGGATGGAGCCAAGGAAACTAAACCATAGCTGTTCCCAAACCTTTCGAGAACTGATTTCTGGATTTAGAACAATTGTTAGAAAACTAATACTTTTTATTAGAAAGGTTTGTATAACTATGCCTACCCACAAACACAGAGGAATGTTACAGACGTAGACAAATGTTACATGTGCCACTCATGGTATTTCTTGATCTATATCAGTAGAAGTGACTGACTTATAAAGAGAAATAATTCTAAAAATGTAATCATCAGGTTTTTTGGTATAACATATCCATAGCAAGATTATGAATTATTAAAATACATTTCTAATTAACATAAATTTGTTTTTTATAATTAAACTTAATTTTTGTCTAGCATTTTAGAGTTTGCTCTAAACATAGTTTGCTCTAAACTATCTTTAGAAATATTTAGAAATATTTTTTGATGATTGTCCAAAATAAATCACATAACATTTTACCTCTTAGATTTCTTCTAGCTCTGAAAATTGTTTAATTAGTTTAAATGACTCATGTTTAAGATGTGTGAGTGATATAAATTTTGTTACATTAAAAGTTAAATTAGTTTAGTCAAAATTAGCACATATTTTTGTTCTCCTTAGACCATATAGTAAAAGAAATCAAGCTTAAGTTGTCTTTAGTATATTCTCTGCTTTCTCCACTAGTAAACCTCTCTGTCTTTGGACTTTAGTGTGTTTTGAGTCAGAGACTGCCATATAAAAGAGAAGCTGAAGTAGGGAAAGATATGTTTCTACTTTAAGTGAAGATGATCCGTGTGATCTGGGAGCTTTCATTGCATCGTCTGTGCATCTTTTGAGACTGGTACTTTTTACTAATTTCCAAAATTTGACTATATTAGCCATAAACATTTCCCTTTTTTTTGGACTGAGAACATAATTTCTAACCCTTAGAAAGAAGTAACTAGCAGATTTTGATTTCTAGAGGGCAGCAGTGTTTGGTATTGCAAGAGGGCACTGAGGAAAGGCTCCCTGTAGAGTCCTGCAGAGACTGATGATAGGTGTTTTGGAATTTAGGTCTGATAACTTATCTCAATGTCCTCTACCATATACTTAAACCTCATGTGTTGAGGTTTAGCATTATTTATTCCAGTTCCTGCCTCTTGTGGCTCTAAGAGTCACTGTCCTTGACTTTCTACTGCTCCTGAAGGGCTCCTAACATGCACCACAGGTGAGGAGCAGATTGTGTCAATAGTGGTGAGTGTGTGTTGCCTCTTCTGCAGCCTCTGCTGTGGCACAAAGAGCAGATAACGGGGTGGCACAAACAGCTGGCTGCAGCCACCTCTGCCAGCCACTGCTGGGCATGGTGGTGTTCAGAAGTCATTGGCCTCAGGAGACTCAGCTGTCACTGAAAAGTCTCACTGCCTTTTGATACCTAGCACTTGGAGCCCCTTCTTCATTTGTTTGGAGATTTTACCTCACTGCGGAAACATTTAGAATTTTAAAGCACATGTCCAGTAAGGTCAAGGTATTAGAAGTTAGAGTGTGATGTAAAATCACATTAGCTGAAGTGCAGTCAGCTCTGTGTGGACCCTCTCATTCAGAAGCAAAGTACCCACACAGGAATCTAATGAGCTTTAGCTAATGTGCTTTCACTTTGCAGCAGTTTTTAGTTACTCTTGACGTTTCCTGTGTCTCCTAATCAGTGCAGACTTTGGATCTTCTATATCCTTATATATCTAGTGCATACTGTATGTTACCAGAAAGTTTAGGAAGAGAACAGATCTGCACAGCCCCTTCCAAGAGGAGAAAAATATTGCTGTCTCCTCTTATGTGTGGTTTACTTTAAAATACAATTTGGTTCCCTCAGTGGCCCTGTTGTGTGCTCTCTGTATACAGCTCTGGAAGTTGATTTAACTTCTGTTATTAATCTCAGGAGCTGTTTATGGCATTGTGTAGAAAAGCTGTAAGAAATAAAGATTATCCCTTAAATAAGTGCAAAGAAATGCAGGATTCTCATAACAGCCTAACTGCAGGTATGCTCTACTGCTGTGTAATAGACCCTACACTTAGAATAAAGTTGAAACTATTATTTCTCTACCACTGTTTTGTGGGATTTCTTTTTCTCTGAGTTGCCAGAAAAGTCAAGGTGACCAGAGCTTTCCCTGATGGCTCAGAAATTTGGGCATAAAATTAAGATAAACAAATTAACCCCTGCTTAAAATTGTCTGTGTTATAATGTTAGCATCCTTTATGCTGGGGAGGGATGCCAGTATTTGTGAGATAACAAACACTTCTGCAGCCATAAGTTTGTGAGAATTTCTGTCTCATGGATGAGAAGTCTGTGAACTCTTTAGAAACTCCTCTTAGAATCTGACTCATCTTTAGAAACTTCACTTTATCTCATGGATAAAGGTCCAGGGTACAAATCTGTTTGCACTGAGTTCTGCACTAAGCCAGTGTCATCTTTCAGGACACTTTCCTCTATGTTGCTTATTTCCAAGAAGCCTAGAGGAACATAATTATTTTTTAGTCCTCTGTGTATCTATCAGATTCCATTGAAATTTCGTAACAAAAAATAAATGTGGTTGGCAACACATGTTATTGCATCAGCGAGAATTCTGTCAGTATTTCTGATTCTGCAGGAAAAAATATTAAATTTACAAAATGCCAGAGTATAGATAACTCACAGTACTTTACAGACTGGTCAAATGATGAAGAATATACATTAAAAAAAAGTTAGTGATGAAGAACATACATTAAAAAAAGGTTAAAGGCAGCATGCAGGCAACAAAGAGAAAAGCAATTGTGTCATGAGTGAGTAATTCAGAGAAAAAATATAATAAGCATACAATTTGTAGCCTGCTTGTATCATACTATCTTTTAGACAGTTTCTTTTCAATCCCTAGAATAAAGCAGGAATGTTGCTTATATTAAACAAACACATTTAAACTTTTAGTCAACTTTAACCTGTCCACTTACATGGAAAAGAAGGAATGAATGAGGTTACAAATACAACTGTCAAAGCAAGAGTATTCAAGGTGCCTGGGCTTGAAGATATTTATATTGAATTTATTAAAATATATTGGTGGCTGGGTAAAAAAAAAAAATCTTATCATAAATACATTACCTAGTCCTAAGATTAAATGGAAGAGTAACCACATTTGAAAACCAAAGAATATCTGGTAGAATTTCCTTTGTATTATTTTTCTGTTTGGCATGAATTAAATGTCTTTGCTCAGAGAAGTAGCTATTACAGTGTACTGATGAATAGCAAATACCAGGCTTATGTTTTAAAAAGGCACTTGTGATGATTTTGGGATTTACAGACTGTGACCTCATCTTCCTTTAGCACACAGTAAATTGCTTGAAACTATAAAGAAAAGGAGATTAATAGCAGACTTTGAATGTAACAGATGCAAATAAGAATGGCTTATATGTAAAGGAAAATAAAACTTGTCAGATGTGCTGTAGTTCTAAGTGCATTAAAAATAGGGCACTGCTTTATTTTTATGTTTGAAGCCTTTTAGAAAATTTTGTTGATAGTCTCCTTTGAATTGGGAGGAGATGCTGTCATGACTAAAACGTTAGGAGACAGAAGTATCAGAAAGAGTCTGAAGTTCAGAAATACTCTGTGTTAGTTGCACTTACTAACTCCCAAACTTGCTGGGTTTTGGCAAGCAAGACAATGTCCCACTCAGTTGTCTTACCTGGGCAAAAAGTCCATTTTGTGGTAGGAAGGTCTCATCACAGGCCTAATGAAACTTAAATAATTGATTTCTTAACTTGGCCTCCTGAAATATGCTAGTGGGGTGGGAAGAGGTTTTCCCTAGGACTTATGATGGAGAAAGCTCTGTCTAATCTTACCTTGGCTGAGAGATGTTAAAAGACATCTCCTTCTTGCTGATTTAGGCTCCCACTGTCTCAGTTTTCAGCAGGTGTTGCAGTCTATGTGTGGCTATTCCCCAGTTTATACAATTACTTGGCTTATCTCAGAGTCATATGACCACACAAGTATAACATAATGGACTGGAAAAAAAGGAGCAAACCCCAATTTCTTATTCCAGTCATCTTTTCCTTCTGCCATCAGATTTGATGATTTCTTCCTACCCTGTAAGTGGCAGATGATTCCTTTTGTATTGCTTATGAACAACTCAACATGAATATCATTACAGGGATTGAAATCCTTTCTTTCCTAACCTCTAGCCAAATTACATAAACCTTTCCTTCAGTTTAGTTTGGGATGCCAGGACTTTTTTGCATTAACTGTGTGGTCTTTTAGCCATACAAAAGGCCCTGGATACCCTCTGTGCTGAGGTGTTCCTCTGCTCACTGATTATGCATCTGCATTTATTACTGTCTCCTGTAGCAGTCTGGTCTAAGCCTGTTTCATATTAGATTGTGAAATCTGGAAGCAAAGGAAGAAAATACCAGCTAATGGTGTTCAACAAATTCTGAAGAGAGCTGTTTCTGGCTTGATCAGAGAGCATATACCTGTCCCTTTTGAAGACTGGATATTGTACAAGAAAATCAGGAGGTTTATCGCTGATATTTTCATAGTTCCCATTTCAAAGCTCAATGCTCCAGTGTCTGGATTTATTCCAGATGCAGCCATCCTTATATAAGACTGAGGCACTCTCTCTTTGTTCGGAATTCTTGTTGGAGTTTAATCTTTCTTTTCTTTTTTTTCAGTCTCAATAGTTAAATCTCGACTCGTGCCCATTGAACGAGCATGCTGCTGCCCATCCGTCAGGTGAGTCGCCAGAGGAAGAACCCAGAGCCAGAACACCCCACACGTGAATGTGACAATCACATTTTCCCAGTTCAGTACCCTCACCCCATGGGGCCTGGAGCACTGCACATGGTGTGATTATGGGGAGGGAGTGCTCTGTTTGGGAACTCAAGAGACAACACCACTAACAACAGCAAGTGCATCTTCCTGGGTACTGTACTGAATTTGATAATTGCAAAACAGGACTGAGGATCTGAGCTGAAGTTACAGGAAAGGTGAATACTTCAGTGAGCAAAAGGATTGTTTTCTGTTCATAGAAGAGGCTCAGTTTTAAGGCACTATACAGGTCTAACTCCTAATTACTTATGGGATTTTCTGTGTGAAAATTTTGGTAAAATGAGTCTAAGGCATTTCTGCTGGTGAAGAGGAGGAAGACATAAAAGTTTATGGCCAGCCAGGTAGAGGAGGAGCATGGGACCTCATAGTGGTCAGCATCTCTCAATAGGAGCTCTCTGAGGATCACTGGTGAGGTAATGAATGTTTTTTATTCTGCCATCCTTCCTTCCGTGCTGACTCCTGCATTTGCAGTGTATCTCTTCTCAGGTTACAGATGTTACAAAGGGAATGGCAGTCATTGGTCCTGTGGGAATGGCGACATCATGACAGAATATCTAGCAAAATGATGAATTGAGTGTGTATCCCCACCTCTGCTTACAGGCTACCTAGCTGTCGGTAACCCATGCTGAACATGAAACAAATCACTTCCAAGTGTGTTACCGCAGAAAGGATTGTTGTGAGGCTCAGGTGCGGACTTGTGTTCATTGCAACTTGCAAACAGTCCAAGGTTTTCTTCTGAAGCAGCGGTTTGCATCACAAAAAGAAAGCTTTTTCTTATCAGGAGCCAACCACAAATATCTTTATGATGGGACATTGCCTGCATCCTCCAGGGAATATGAGCAGTAGCAGGCAATGCAGAACTGGATCCCAAATGGCTTGCCCAAGGTGCCTGCTTGGCTAATTTGATGGAAATGTGTAATCATACACTTATGGCAGATATGCATTATTTTTGTTGTTTTTTTCAGATCTTCCAGTAGGGACACAGACAAAAAGGGGAACTGAGGAACTGAAACTGCATCCTAGAGGGCAAAGATGGTCTTCTGTCTAGTTACCAGAAAGTTAGGTGCTTAAATGAAGAGGCTGGCAGTGTTGAATCTCTTCTACTGCAGATCCAGAATTGCATTTGATTTATCTTTTCAGCTCTTATGCTCCAAAACTGTTCCTTTTCCTCTTTAGGTGATTATTTGACAGTCTCTGTATTCTCTCACCCTTAGTTGTGGCTGCCTCGCTCTGTCATTATATTGGCTGACTACTGAAAATGAGGCAGCAGGGTTTTTTACTGGACAGCACTGTGTCTTTAAGCTTCTGAAAGCTAATAGTTTCTGCTGGGGATTGTTTGTGCATGAATGGTATTTCTTACATGCTCTTTGCGTGGTATACTTGGTCATTGAAATTGCTTCTCATTGCTTCTGTTCTCTCACTGGGAAAACCATAACAGATTGTCTGGCAAATATGTCTTCATGTTAGCATTCAGATTTATGTGCAAATGTACACACTGGCAATAATATAAGCTCCTTCCAAATGTTACTGAGAGTAAAACTTCACTGTCAGCATGTTCAAAAGCACCAAACACAGGTCATGAACATCAGTGAACTGAATAACTGCATTTGTCCAAATATTCTCAGGGAGTTTCCCCAAAATTTTTAAGCCACCACTGGCAACCCACAGCTTTTCACAAGGAATTACATTCAGATTTTACTTGTCCATTATTCCATAATTACAGGGTATATCGGAGGTTTTTAAAAGTGTGTGTTATACAGAGCTTAGCTCTTGAATATGAATTTTTCTAAGGTTATAGTTGAAGATTATTTTTAGCTGGCAAGAAGAAGAAAATCACAGATGAGAGACTGCTGTTCTATCTGCCTATCTGCCTACCTACCTACCTACCTCCCTCAACTTGAATTGGTACTAGTATATGCCATGATTCTTCTCTTGCCAAATAATGAGAAGTAGAGACAGTTCAGAGCTGACTGAAACTGCTTACCAGTTGTTAGTGTCATTTCTTCCATATGCCCACAGGCATTATTTCTAAGTCTAACCAAAGGTAATTTATATTTACTACCTGTTTGTCAAGCTGGAAAAAAACCCACCCCAAAATATGTCTGAAAACTGGTTTAATACTGTTTGGGTTCTGTCAACAGGCAGCAAAGTCATTATTTCTGCTGCAACATGGGATGCACAAAGGGGCATTACTTTTTGTGTGTGCTGACGGAGGGATTTGTTTCTCTTCCTCCTCTGCAACATCAACACCTCATTCCGCCTGTTCTTTCCCTATGTGATGATAAAAGAGAGCACAGGAAATCCCTGCCAGCCATCTCTCTTGGGATGGTGCAAATCCAGATGCTGAGGTGCCAACAGACACTTTCCTGTCAGCACTCTTGAGCAGTGGAGTAGATAGGCACTTCTTGGCCTCCTTCTTCTAACTTGGTGTACATTGTACAGTTTCCCACCAGGTAAAGCATTGTAGAGTGTTTTTCTTCTCTGCATTGTGTCAGGAGCCTAAGACAGGCTTGATTCAAGAAAAATGAGTTTGTAATGCTGAGCATAGCCAGAGACCTCTTTCCTATAAACCAAAGAAAATTTGTCATAGGTGCCATAATAGCTGGCAAGCAAGTGTCCTTTGATGAATGATACTGATTTTCACAAAGATCCTGAAAGCTGGAATCTGTGTTGTTCTCTATTGCAAAATCATAGAGCTGGGCTTTCTATGTTGCAACTTATCAGAACTCTAAGTGTTTGTAAGATTAAGAATTTCCTTTTAAAACAAGTCTTGCATGCAAAATTATTTGAATATTGCTGCTTAGGCCACCTGTAAACAGCACACTAACATTTTCTGGAGTTAATAAATGGTAATTAGCCTCTACTGTTATTTTAAACATACAATTTTTAGAACTTACAACCACAGTGGATTCAGTTTTCATTTCAATATTAATAATCAATTATTGAAACATTATTGAAACATCTACTTAATCATTTAAAGCTTCATTAACTTTATCAATGTACTGCTGATGCAAAATCTGGCTTTAGATATGGACATTGCAATACTGTTGCCAACTGCTATAAGATAGAATTTTAAAGGCTAGCAGAAATATGTTAGGAAAACGTTGTGTGGATGGTTAGGCTCTCATGATATTCTTGGGCCCAATTCATAAACTGCCTGAAAAAGAAATCTGAGTGTGGGGTATATTTAAGTGCACTATGAGTCATATATGTTCATGGGAAAATCCATATACTGATATTTATGTAAATAAATCCCCTAAAGAATCCCAAGAATTAGTTAAGTTCACATCTTTTAGCAGAGAACAGCCAATACTAAAATTACATTCTAAAATGTAAGATTGATTTTCTCCCTATGACTTCTGATGTAATTTCTATGGAAGTTTTCCCATTCAAAAGTTGTAAAAGTGAAGCTCTTTGGTATATGATGATGATTATATCCAAGGTATATAGGATATGTTATTAACACTTTTTGTGGGGAGAAGAGGATTTGTTTCTTTGTTATTTTTCCCTACATTTTATCCTCCTCTTTTCTTTCTAAAGTTTAAAAAAATCCATCTCAGCTGTGTAGGGATCAAGCATTTCTTTCAATCTGTTCTAATGAGATAGTTAAAGGATTTAGTAATTATTTTCCATGGCATGCCTTATAGCTTCACTCCTCAATGAAATGAGTCAGTGAAGAGTGGTACAGTCTAAGAAGTTAATAATTTCAGGTCTTGGTTCTAAAGGTATCAGCTTGGGGCTATAAAATTATCATGTTTTTATTGTCAGAAGTTAAAATCTTTGACCAAAGAAGATTCAAGAAGAATTTTGACCTCAGTTTTCTTTAATTTACTTTTTTATTCCTAATAAAGAGAGAAAATGTACAAGAAACATAGCAGTCTGCCTCCAGGACTTTACCTGCATACACAGTGGATGCTAACACTGTGCAATTACATAGTAGGACATGGAACCAGTGCTGCAAACTAATACTATTTATTAGAAGAGTTTGTATAACTATGCCTACCCACAAACATAGAGGAATGTTACAGACATAGACAAATGTTACATGTGCCACTCGTGGTATTTCTTGATCTATTTCAGTAGAAGTGGCTGACTTGTAAAGAAAAGTAATTCTAAAAATGCATGGTTGATGCACCAGTTCTTACAACTTTATTTCCCAAATGATGCCTTCATGCATAAAGATGTGACAATAGGGCTATAATATGCTTGATTTGCCATTGTTTTTTGGAAGGATCTGGAAGAGATTTATAACCTTTTCCAAAGGTCACCATACTTAAATGCCTTTGAAACACTGCTGTTAAGTCAGTGATAGACATTTGCATGACTCATTCTTACAGTGAGAACTCATTTTACAGGTCACATAGGTGCTTTTAATATTTTTAACTTTTGTCATTCATAAAAATATTTACAAAAGAAGTTGTTAACACACATCCCACCCCCCTCCCATGAGTGAGTTAAAAGTCTAGATGGGGTGGCTTGTTCAGAGCCTTGTTTCTGCTAGAAGGCTGGATGAGCTCCACTAATATTAAGATTTTTGGTTTTGGCCCTTTGGAAAGGCTGAATTTTCTGGACATATAACAAATATTTTTCTACAGTGATATTGACACTGATGCAAAATGTACATTGTGAATGGCAGTTGATTTTGTGATGTTATAAATATGCAGTAGGAGGAGATATTTTCCTTCTGATGTTTGTGCCAGGGAAAGGCTGCTAATAGTAATCTAGTAGAGAAGAAATCTGGCAGTAAAGTGCATAACAATTTTGTTTTACTTGATTTAAGCCTAAAGGGCCATGCACTGAACATTTAACATGAAGGGATATGTATTTTTAACTGTCTCTTCTGCTTGGTAAGACAGTGGCATGAATGTCATGTAAAGCATAATTCCTGTGAAATTAACATAATGAGTTTATGCAAGTTATTTCCCTAGAACTGCAGAAATAACAGAGAAGAATGGACATTGCATTAGGTCCACAGGCTTTTTGGAAAGTAGATCTTTCCATCTTTCCATCATGTGGAATGGGAATGGAAAGAAGCATCTGCCAACCCATGAGAAAGGGTAAAGGTTGACTTACTGCAGCTCTCAATAGGCTGTTGCAAGACTGTACTTAGGGCATCCTGGGAACACTGACACAGAACTGTGTTATGATGGCAACTAATGCAAATGTTCAATAGGAAACAAGTAAAGGCTGGTTGTCTCAGTAGAGACCTGTCTCTGTTGGGGACACTGGAGGTTCTGTGCCATATGGAGTATTTTTAGAAACTTGGAAAAGGGATAGTCAGTCTATGTAATAAGCTGGCAGTGAAAATGTACAAAAATATCACACAGTATTAACTGTAGAATGAATAATGATGAGGTCTAATAATGGGGCTGTTTCTATGAGAAGTGTGGGGTTGTGGTTTCAATAGCAGACAAAAAGACAAACTGAATGGGAGGAATTACTAAAAGAGTAAAAACGAAAGCAATAATTATGCCATTTTCTAAACCTGTGGAGGACTCACACCTTGAGTTCTATGAACTAGGGCTGCAAAAAATGCACAGAGAACACAACGTGATTAAAAGTATGGTAATTATTCTGTATAAAAAAAGACCACATAGATTGACATTACTCACTGAAATCAGTGAGGAATGATAGAGATCTGTACTTAAAAGTAGCAAAGACAAGATGAATATTGGTTGCATGTGCAGTTTTTCCTTAAAAGAAACAAAACCCCCAAAACATTAAGAGAATATTTAGTTAATTGGGTACTAGTTCAAAACATGAATGATAGGAAGATGATTTTTCACCAAATGTATGACTAAACTGTGAAATATATTATTGCAAAAAACTGTGGATGACAGATCTTGGGATAACTTCAAAAAGTAACAGGACAAATTTGTGCATGAGAGATGCCCTTTATGGGCAATTAAATGCAGAGATACCATCTCCACCAGAGAAACTCCACAGCTGAGCTGTAGATGGCCAGAAACTGTGAGACCATGGTGAGGCAGCAGCACTACTCTTACATTCTTTCCTAACCATCCACTTTGAGCCACTGCTAGAAGCCACATGATGGTGTAGGTTGTTTCTCAGTCTGATGCAGTCTTAAACTTGTGCTGCTCTGATACTCAGAGACTTAAGCTTCAGTTCAGGGCAGCAATATGGACATTGTGCCAGGGAGACAAGAGACAAGAAACCCTGTCCTGTAGTAATGATTTGTTATTGTTTTACAGCTGAGCAACTAAAATGATGAAGTAGAAAGAGGGAACATTTTGGATGATGAGGTCAGATTAATGACTAGGCTATACTGCAGTTAATAGCATAAAGGAATGTGGTAATGGTCTGTGGACTGTAGTCTCTGCTGCTGGTGTTACCCTAAATCAGAAGTTAAGGGAAGAGTGGTGGTGTACTCGAGTTGAAGATAAAGCCCGACATACATGTTGTAAAGACTGGTACAGAGAAGGCAATTTTACTTTGGTTAAGGAAAATCAGTAGAAATAACAAGATCTGATGGGAAAAATAAGTCAATGAAATTAAAAGGCCATTGATAATACACAGGGGAATTGAGACAAGATTTCAGAGGCAGCATATAATTCTGGTATTTATTAACTTTTGCCTGTTTATTTTTGTGAACTCAATGTACTTTTAAAGTAGAATTTTGTTTCCTGGCAATGAACATTCATTTTGTTAATGTAGTTCCTCTCTGATTAGATTTCAAGTTTTAGGTGAATAAGCAGAATTTGGCAATTAGATTTTTTCAGATAAAAAAAGGATTGAAGAACCCCATAAAGAAAGAGGACTGTAGGACAGAAATGTATTTAAAAATAGGAACATGAAATGCTGGAAAAATTAATGTTAAAATTTTCTGATATGGTTGGTATTGTTTGTCTAAAAACATGTATATATTTTCATATTTAACAAGTGTTCAAGTATAATCACTGAGGAGAGCATGGTAAATTTTCATGGATATGAAAAAGGCTTTATTTGCCTTTTTTTTTTTTTTTTTCTTTTGCTGATACAATTTGCTATCAATCTTCCCAGTTCTCTGGACTTGGTAGCAGAGTGGGTGGGAATGAGTTACCCTGCATTACCTGCAGGGATGCTGGCAGGGCCCAGCTTTGGCAAATGGACTGCCAGAAAGCACCTGTAGAAGTAATTTGTTTGTTTGTTTTTACATACCTGTAGCTACTTTAAAACATTTCCTTTGCAGTCAGGATGGAATTGCTAAAACATGCTGGTTTGAAGGTTTCTTTTTCCTTTCTCAAAGAACAAGATATCTTTCCTTGTGATGACTTTTTCTGACATTGAATAACTAGCTGGCAGGTGGGTGGCTTGGGCATAATAGCATTTGCCTGGCAAAAGATGGAAATCAGACTACTGTTCTCTTGCCAGATTCTGCCTGGTTTAATTTCCCAGTATCAAAATATTTGCTTGCTTTCTTGGATAAAGAAAAGGAAAAAAATAAAAGAAATCAGGATAGAGGAATAAACTAGGTTTAGCACATCAATTTTTTTCACTTTCTAAGCAGTTTGCACAAGGAAATAAATTTGAATCTTAAATGATTTTTCTTTACCAGACAGCCTATATCAAGATCATATATTGATTACAGCTTGCCTTTTTGTGCTCTGATGCTTTTATTGACTTTTCTCTTCACTGCCCTCTGTTGCAGTACCAAAGTGATTGGATCAGTATATTTTCCCCTTGGGATTACATGAAAAATCTGAGATGCCTTACAGATGCATGTATTAGGTCTCCAAATATTCAGTGTTCACATAAAATGAACAAGAAATATATCATTTTTAAAGGCAAGGATGAAAGACGCTCTGATGAAAATGCTTCTTTTTCCCCTGTTGAAATATCTGAAGATCAGTGAAGAAAAGTAGGAAGATCTGTTTAAAGCAGACCTTTCCTCAGAATAGGAATGGAATGTCAGGACTTCTGAATGTCCATATATTTTTTTTTAGTCTGTGCAAGTCTGATGAGGTGTGTTAGCATTACCTTTTTCTTCCCCTTTGTTTCCTTAATCTGGTAGAGAAAGATCACTGGCTTGATTCTCTTTTGTATTTGGGCTCTTACCCAGAACAGAGGAGAGGATTTCATATCCCTACATACTCCCAGGGAGGGGTGATTTTTCCAAGGACACAGGTATGAACTTCTGAACACCTGAAGTTGCATGGTTAGTAGAAGCTACATTTACTTAGGAGTTTAGTTTTCCTGTATTATCTTTTCAGATCAAAGGAAAGAAGTGGTAGTCTTGTAGGTAATCAAAGTTACAGAAATTTCACAACCTGTGGTACAGCTTTTGTTTGATTGGTAGCTGGGGGAATGTTGATGCAATGCCAAGTTTTGAAATGAAAGAGGAGGGAAGGGGGTATGAGAGGTGCAGGTCTGGTGAACACAGACTGGAGCCTTTGGGACACTGCGGAGGACATGACATTTCTAGGTTAAGAACCACTCTGGTTTTCTTCAGTGTAAGCTAATACTTTCCTCCTTTAGTCTTATATAAGCCAATTATAAATCTTCTCCCAATTTAGTATTGTCAGCACTTCTCAGTTCTTAACATTTTTGCTTCACACAATTTCTGTGAGGTAAGAACGAGTCTATACAGAGTGGAGGAATCCGGTGAATTGTTGAAGCAATTGCTTCCTGTGTGTGGGAAAGTAAAAGTAAATTAGATTACAACAGTATCACACTAAGTCTTTTCTTCATTCATCTCTTAATCAACCATTTGCCTGTTTTTCCTGTTTTTTAATCAGGAAAAAGAAGAATGTAGGTAAAGAGTACTTGAGTTTTGCAGAAATGCCTCTCCAAATGTCCCTTAAGTGGCCCTTAATGTTTGGTTGACAGCATGGTCAAAGGTTGGACTCAGTGATTTTGGAGGTCTTTTCCAGCCTTAATGATTCTGTGATTCTATTTTATTGTTACTGACATAATAAAAATGTGATGGGAGATCCTATTAGGCTGCCTGACTGTTAAGAGAACAGATTCTGGATTCCTGGAGTTTTTAGAGAAAACAACTCAGCCTGCTTCTTTTAGCAGTTCTAAAAAGTGTCTTTGTGGTGTTTTACATGCTACATGGTGGGGAAAAAAACAACAGCAGCTGAAAGTTTAAGTAAAGTCCTGTTGAAAGATTACTTCAAGTCCCATTTAATGCTGCTACAGCAGAACAGGCTCTGTTTTCCCAGCATTGAGAGTGCAGCAATGGAGAATCTGCACAGTGCTGGAATGAGCACTGGAACTTTCCATTGCTCCTTGGGTTACAGGGTGACCTGTCACACTAATGTGAGACAGAAATTGCACCTTGCTCTCTGCTCCTGTGGGAACAGAAAGTCAGCACCAGCTGAATGAGCAGTGTGGAGCAGCATTATTTCTTTCCTTTTCAGAGTGCCCAGAGCAGCAAGGATTGGATCCCTGTCTTGAAGCAATGTAGCGCTTCACCCAGCTCAAAGTCCAAGTGTGCAATTAACTATAAGCAAGAAAATAATCCTACTGGAGGCACTTAAGGGTCCTGTGCTCAAATGCTTTACTGAAGAGAGACCCAAGGTCCTGTGCAGGCCTTACACTCAGGGCTAACAACTTAAGTGGTGCATAGGCTCTGAACAACTCAAAGGATATGCTAATTCTTGCAGCATTTCTTAATTTTTGGTATTTTAATCAGATTGCTAGTGGTTGAGTAACTAATGCAAAACTCTTTGATGCAGGGACACCATGAAGCTATTAGAATTTTTTCTCTTACTCATTTATTTCCATATCAAGGGTGTTAATGGTGGTGGCCACTGCACAACAAGTTCCCTTCTGTGCTGTGTGAGCTCCCGTATGACCCTTTGGAGCTGATTTTCCTGATGGTGAAAGACAAAAATCAAGAGTGCCTACTAATCACTTGATAGGGAGCACAGCACATTCAGGCGGTGGTGGCAGCAGTGCTCACCCCAAGAGTTTGAAAGGGTGGAACTGAGACCCTATTAATTTAATCAGGCTGCTGTCAGGTGCTATGCCTGCCCTCTGGTACAAGAGCAGCCTGTTACTGTCTGCCACTCAAACTGACAAGCTGTTTCCCTAGTAATTAATTCATTATAAAGTAATGAGTTTGTCAAGTTAAAGAGGTATATGGCACTCTAAAAATGGAGGAGGAAACTACTTGCAATAATAACAACAACAACAACAAAAGATTACTTGAGCTCTAGAAAGGCATAGTGGGGATATATTTCTTTCTTCTATTTTTGCATCGAGATAAACAAAAAGATAGATTCTTCCACAATAATTATAAACTAGGTGTAGATGACCTTTATAGACTGTTCTTTTGAAAAAGATTTAAGCGAAGAATAAGAATAGTGATTTAAAAAAAAAATAGGAGATGTTTTCCTAAGATTTTAAATTTTGTAGGATTTTTTACTGAATAGGTTTACTTGTCAAACATTCCTGGGGAAACTTATTTTTAACTTGGAATTTTTAAGATACCATATAATGGATTTTTAATATTACCCTTTTTCTAATTATTTTTTACTTTTCAAAAATCAGAAAAATAATGGCAGAAAAGCAGCTAATCCTTTTACAACACAGTTCCAAACAAAAATGTTTCAACCAGCTCTAGTTACAGTTTTGACTAAACTTGCTCTGCAGGCCATGTTGGAAAGACAGACTCTTGCAAAGAACAGGTTATCTTGGAAATGAAAAGGGTCAAAAGAACTGTTCCAGGTAGTAGAAGTTCAAGTGTGGGAGCTGTGTTAGGCTTAACAAGTGGAAAAGGGATGGAAAGGTACATACAATGCCTCTTCTTCAAGGGAGGAAAGAGAAGAGAGGAATTGTACAGACTTGCTTAGTGCAGTTAGGAGCTGTGAAAATCAGCTGTCTGAAACCCCAGCTCTTGTGAACTGAGATTACAATTGAAGGTGCTCATATTCACTCCAGCTGTGGATCTGTCCCAAGGAGGAATAACTTCAGCATGGTCTTTCTTAGGAAAGTATTGGAAGTACCTGACTTTGAGAGTACAATCTGTGTGTGAACAGGAACATTTAAAAGTTTATCAGTGGCCAAGGTGAAACACTTCTTTGAAGAAAACTGAAATGGCTAAGCCCCTGGAGACAATTTTTAGGGCATGGACACTGGAGAGCTGTTTAATACACCCCTGGTGTTTTGCTGACCCATAATACTCTTCTTTTTTTTTAGTTTAGTTTTTGTTTTTGTTTAGTTTTTTTAGTTTTTGTTTAGTTCCGGATCAGCTTCTGGCCTTGCTCCTCCCCTTTCTATCCCTGTTAGATTTAATCAGCCTGAGTACTGTTCACAGCTCCAGCTATATTGATTCTTAGAGCAGATTTCAGCAGAACGTAAAAAAGGAAGCATAGGCTGCTCCTCTCTTTCTTCTTTGACTGATGCTTTTTTTTACCCTACATGACAAAGTGATAGATGTACTTAGTTAACTTTCTGCAAAATCATTAATGCCACCCTTGCCGGTTGGCTTCCCAGGTATTGGTTAAATAGCTGTCACGCGTTTGTTACCTGAGACACTGCAGTTCTGTATAATCAGACCATTCATTTTCTTCCGAGGCTGGTCCGACAGAGCTGGTTTCAAATGCATAGCTAAGGGAGATAAAACCTAGCACTCTTTCAGGCAATCAGATTTTCCCTGGTTTTGCCTCAGATTAAAGCTGCAAACTGGTGAAAGTTGACTTGGGAAAGTTGAAGTAACTGTTCGAATCATGTTCTCCTGATGTATCACTCTTTCACCCCCCATGTGATCAGAGTCTACAGCAAATTCACAACTACCTCCCCAATCCCCTTGACCCTTTAAAGGCCCTGAGGTCACTGTACCTACTGTAAAAGTGACTGCTCACCAAAACCAGTCATCTGGTCTGATCCATGATGTCCCCAACAAATTTCATTTTTACTCCTTCAATCCCCACTGAATTCTGACATTTGCTAAATGCTACTGTTAATGCTCTGCCGAAGATTACTATCCTGAGAAGGGGTGACAGTCTCAGTCTTAAAACTGGGCACTTTAGACAATTCCATCACCAGTCTCCCTAGAGGTATCTTCATCACGATCAGGATTATGTCTTCTTATGCATCTGACTTTTGTCTTTGTAGATTATAAAGGCTTCTATTACTCTGTGTTTTTTTCCCAGTGAAGCTTTTATATAATAGTCAAAACATTTCCTGTATTTTTGATAAACTAAACAATTATGAGTTCTTTAAGACTGTCTCTGTAAGATATTTTCTACAACCCTAAAGTGTATGGTTGGATACTTTTCTGTGCCTTACTTCATTCTGTCAACATAACTTGAAAAGTAGGGAAAAAAATTCTAATCCAGTTTTACAATTGGCCTACAAGATATATGGATAAAGGTAAAAATATGCTACTTTCTCTTTTGTCCTACTGTTTATACAGTAAAGACTGTAGGTTGGTTTCAGCACAGTGGGAGCTCATTTACTCCAATTCCTAAAACTCTTTCCAGTCTTGTGGAGAGACAAGAGAGCCATCTGTTTTGTGTGTTAGTGTGTAGAAGTTCTGTGTTCAACTGAATTCGACTATCCAGGTCCAACGTGTTTTCATTTATCTTTATCTAATTTCATAATTGCCTTGTAATTGTTTCCTGTCTTCTACTCCATCTACTTTTCCCAACTTTTGGCAGCCAACAGCACCCCAGTCAACGGCATCTCTGGTGAATATCCAGCAAAAATTATTGATTTCAGGAGGATTTTGGACTAGCAAGTATTTTTTGAATGATGCCAATTACACAATTATAAATCCCTGCAATGTGTATATCATTGCTAATGATTAATAAAATGAGTCAGAAGCATCATAGTGAGGCTTCAGTTGCCTGGAATCTCTGTGATAGTTTGAAGAATACAGAAAGTTTGAAAACTTGTACAACCTTCCCAGCTGCACCATGACCGTGGTGCCTGTGAAGAAAGTTACACTAAGAGAAGCTTTACTTTTCTTAGAGAAGAATTACCTTAAATTCCCCAAAGGCAAATGCAGGATCCTGCACCTTGGGAAGAACAATCCTGGTCACTGGTATGGGCTGGGGAGCTTTTGCATGGGTGGGCAAAAATCACTAAGGTCTGCTCAAATGTAAAGATAAAACTCAAAAGTGGTTGCATGGGTGTTTTGTTGCTTTGTAATTGTAAATGTTGCAAGGCCAAAGACTGCAAACATATACGTTTCTAGCCGAACTTAAACTATTTTGGCACAGACTGCTGACTGAATCCAAGGCTAAGTGGGCTTAGTGGCACCTAGACTTACCAGAGAAGTTTAGAAAGCAAGAGGGTTTGGCTGAAGCTCATAACACAACATGAGGGACCAATCCTGATTATGTTAGAATCCATTGTAATAGATCATAGAGCTGTTGCTTAGGTACTGGATTGGCAGTGTTAATGTGTTAGCAATAAAACAAGTCATAATCATCCACATATCTGTTCTACTTCTTGAGTCTGGCCAAGAACTTTCTCTCAAATGTTCTGCTATAGACAGTCAGATTCTGTTCTTAGACCTGCTGGTGTAAATTCTCTGAATTCTTTGTGTTCTTGTTGATGAGCATTATACCAGAATTTCACAGATAATTTCTGGTGCATAACATTCAGTACATCACATTCAGATCACAGTTTGATATTGCATCTACATTAACCAGGGGATGGGAGAGAAATTTTCATACTTTTAAAATTACTGTTCAACATTTTTTAAAACTTTTGCTTTTTAGCAAAATTGGTCTGAAAATTTACAAGTGAGAAGTGTTTTACATTGAACAAATTCCCTTTCTCTTCCCCTGCTCCTAAATATTTGGCTGCAAGTTTTGCAGTTTCTGTGGTTGTTGGTACATGTCTTCATCCCAGCTTCTAGGCCCTTAACCAGAAAAATTAAGATTTACTTTGGTTTAAAGGATAAATTAGTGATATAAATAAGCAGGCATTTTTGTTTTCTTTTTTACCTAACCAGTTTGCAAGAGTATGAACCTGATAATGAACATTTTGCTGAAATGATCATACCCACACATGTGAGGGTGAATGTGAGGACTCACACATGTGAATAGAGGCTGCATGCACATTTTGGGGAATAGAGATCTGTCTTCCTATTTGAGTGATACAGGGCTGGAGCTTTTTTTGCAGGATAGAAATGAGCCTTATTTCTTATCATACTATAAACTTCTTGCCTACAGTGTTGTAAAGGAATTTAAAAAATCAGGCAAATTCTTGTGGCTGAAAAATAGAAATTCAACACCTAACATTAGACATTGCCATTTGAAAACTCAGATAGTTTACACTGTATCTTGCACAGTCATTTTGCTTTTGTTTTTCTTGCTGTAGCTTGTTTTTCTCTCCAAATTTTCTGTACCATTCTGTTCTGTTTTCTGTCTTTCAGTGTATTTCTGATGCAGCACCTGGGTGTTCAGGCCCTGGCAGCTTCTGAATGTCATTGCTTTGAAGGAATTGAATCCCTTTATTTCACCTGTTCTCTCGTAGAGGCTGACAGATGAAAAACACAGTGAGGGGAAAGAGCAACATTAGTATGAATGCGAGCACCCCATGGCTTGTTGAGAATAATATTGCCTTTGCTTTGTTAAAAATGTTAGTTGTGAATGCAAAATATAGATGTCCCTCATATAACAGATGCAATAAACTGGTGTACTGTCTAGTGAACAAACTTTTCTTTCTTTGATTATTGCTTTTTCCTTCCATTCTCTAAACTCTGTTCAAATTCAGCCATTTATACCATGTATGTAGCATGATATTCATGAAGGAAGTAAAGGATCCCCAAGACCTATGTGATGCTCTAAGTGTAACCACAATGGTTCCCCACTTTATCCCATTCTTTTCATTTGCACTCAGGCTCTTATACCATCAAGCCTTCATGTCATATTCCATACAGTTTCTTAGTGGAGTGTCTCTTGCCAGCACTTGTCAGTGTCTTTCAAAGGAATTTTTATTGCTGGGCCCTGTCTTGTCTTCCCACCTGTTCAGTGGATGCTCATTGTCATGTCACAGGTGTCACACTGCTTGCTGCTACCTTGTGGTTCTGCTGAGCTCTGATATGCACTGTCCCCTTCTAAAGTGTGCAAGCAGACCAGCTTGTAACAGTGAGCCCCTGGATACCATTTCAAGTACGTGCCCCCTTTTCTTGACAGTATCTCCAGCACACTAAACTTTCTAACAGGGTTAAATTTCTGGTTTGAGACTTTATCAAAGATCCTTTTAAAAACCTTTTTGCTTATTGCAGAATGAAATAAATAAGATCACACAGTGCCAGTGCTGTATATTTTGCAAGGCTATTCCACCTACGGATTCTGCTTGAGGTGTTGTTGGCAATTTAATTAAAATTCTGTATGAGCTGGGCTACTCATCTCCTAGATCTGGTGCAGAGCAGATGCCTACCTTGGAGAGCACCTCAGGCCTTTGAACCAGAAGAAGCAGCAGCTGCATTTGCTGGGAGCTTTCCAATATGATGCCTCTGCTACCTTTATGATAGATGGAATGGATTTATTTATCCATGGTGAGTTAGTGATCCCATTTATTAATCCAAATGAAAAAGTAATTTATTGTTTTCTGTAGCAAAATCTACTATTGCATCTATAGTGCCACACTTCAAGCAATTTTTTTTTAGATTCCAGTTGCTGACAAAGAGTTGAGAGCTATTGTATGAGTAGCTCTTGAATTGTTCTTGTAGTTCTCCTCAGCCTATTTGGAAGTTTACTTGTAAGGTATGTGAGAATGTTTCACTAAATTTTATTCTTTTCTTGTTAAAAAAAAAATCAAAACATGGAAAAACCTCAAAATATGCAAGAAATCACTTCTCATCTTACTGAACAGTTTGTCCCACAGGAAAAATTAAAATGAATGTTCTCGTGCAGAGCATGTGATTATACCCAAGAAAAGAGTATGCTGCTCCAAAACTTAGAACCGAACATTGAGGAAAAAGTCAGAACCAAGAAATTTTTGTTATGGCTTGAAATTGTCTCCACAGATTGTAAATTGCAATGTCAGTATATGTCCCAGGTGTTTTCTCCCCACAGTGAGTTGTTCTGTATAGGGATTAGATATGTGCATTCTTTTGATATGTGAAGTGGAATTTCAAGCATCTTTCCATTATGGAGATTATAGAAGTCTTATAAGTGAGTTTTACTTGCCTATGAGCATCAGTGCTCTTGGAAAAATATATTTCAGTGAACAGGACTACTGCTTGAAACATTTTAGCTGCTTTTATCTGAAGCACTCATGGTAATTATTGCTTTGCATTATTATCTTATTGTCTGGCTATTTATAATTTCGTATGGAAAATGATTTTGTGACCAGGTCTGATGCTGACACAGAGCTAGGAAAAAGCACAAAGAACTTTGCTTAAAAAGTAATCTTATTTCCTAGCCATATTTATGGAGTACCCTTCAGGAACTTAGCGCAATATTTTTCCCTGTAGTAAAACTTTCAGTGAGTTATGTATGTGATACAATTTCTTTTGGACATAGAAGCATACATTTCTCATTAAAAAAATAAAAAAAATAATTTTAGTGTTTGATAGTATCTGGAGGCCGAAATCAGAATTGGACTTTTGTGAGCCACAATACATAGCTATATTATGACATGATGGATTCTGCTTCAAAGAATTAACAGTACTGAAGGGAAGATGGGAATCTCAGTTAATCTCAGCTGTAGGGAGAAGTGTTATTTTAAAAGGTTTCTGAACCATTTCAGCTTTTAATGTCCCAGTATTACCTGTCTTATCAGTGATAAATGGTTAGTACTTCATACTTTTGCAAAAGGACTTACAGACCTTGCCTTATTCATTTGTGTTTTCTGAATGATGGATTATGATATGAATCCTTCAATGTTTGGTGTTAGAAGAAATCCAACCTTTTAAACAGAGAGATTTGTGCTGAAGCCAAGGACAAAAGAGCCAACTAAACCATTGGTAGGAAACCTATTCAGTGTTTAAGACTTTGCTGTTATGCTTCTCATGCAGAAAAAAATCTCACTGACCTCAGGGAGAAAGACTTTTTAATGGGAATAAGGTTATTCTGTTGGTGTAAAAGAAGATTTACCTTCAAAAAACATAGAGTTCATAAATATGTCTCAGCAAAACAGCAACATTCTGGGCATTCTTTCTTGTGAACAATAAGCATAGACCAAAATTCCTGACATGGATTTAAAATATAAACTTTTCCTGAATGGTATGAAAACTAAAAAAAACCCAGCAAAACAACAAATGCACTAGATAAATAAAGTGTATTTTAAATCATAAGATTACACTGTGGAAAGTATTTAGAATGAACTTCTGAGGTGTTGCCAGCTTTGGGCTAATTGGACAGTGTTACTTCTCCATTAAATAAACAAATGGATGAAGCAATTCTTAAAACACCCATTCTTATTGACAATAGTTGGTATATCAATCAATATCTGCCTACTTGAGAATACAATTTTAAATGTTAATGCACTATTTACATGTATAAACATCTGCATCACAGTCCTGTTGGCAAAAAGGTTGAGCTAGAAACTGCACTTACTAGAATTATATCTGCAAATATTCTATTCAAAGTGTCAGTTTTCTTGTCTTTAAATCAATGCAATGCAGGAAAAGAATATAACTGAGCTACCAATGATGGCACTGGCAAAATTTATGTGTGGAAGTGCTGCAAAGCAAAGTATTAACTGCATGGTATGTGTAATCCTTTTCCCCTGTGACTAGCAATAGTATTCACAGAATTCCTCTTCTGGCAAGTAGAGAGTGTCAAAAACTGCTATGTGTCAAACCTTGATTAGCAGTTCTCAAAGCTGACGTCAGTTCCCAGTGCTATTGGTAGCAACTCAGATGTCTCATACTGAAAAAATCCATGAGGGTGAGGAGCCACAATTCCTGTAAATATTTTGTCAAGGAAAATTGTCAGAGACATCAGATACTACAAAACATGCTCCTGCTTCCAAAAAAGTAAGTGTGAAAGAAAACCAGAATGTCTTATACGTATGTAATTATACTCTATATTAGTGAAAAGATTTAAAGCTGAATCAGAGCTACATGGGATAAAATAGTAATTTCTTCACTGCTAGTAAGATCTGTTATCTTTTGTAAACATTGGACTACTATTAAAGGAGATAAAAATGCCATATTCTAAAAATATTCAAGAAGTCAATATTGACACAATGATATAACTATATATTACCTCTTCCATGAGTGCATTCTTTTAAAAATTATTTGTTTCCAATATTACAGGCAACAGCAAGAAAAATATCAGGCCTAAGCTCTGTTTGGGAGAGAATCACCAGCAGAGAGGGCTAAACTGAGCAATATGCATTCAGTGAACTCTCAAATTAAAGCCTAAGTGAATCCAAGACAAACCTGCTGAAGTTTGAAAATTGAATATTCTCTAGGGCATGGAGTTACATCACCACAGAATTATTTCTATGACAGGTTAGATGATAATATTTTAATAGCAATCATTGTGCTATGTGTTGTTGCTGTGATTCAGAATTCAATCATTTAAAACAAATTCTGTAAGGTTTTGTTTCTTTTTTGAAGGTTAACATGATTTTAGGAGATCAGAAACTTTTTGGATTTTGCATTGGATGATTGGTTTACAGGTATATTTGATTAATTCTGTATATCAGAGGTTAAGTTCAGACCTTGTTAAGAAAACAAGTTTGTTTTCTTTTGCAGGACACTTGAGTAATTTATTCAGACCTAAATATAAAGGAACTTTGAAAACCATGCAGTGAGGTCTGTCCCATTCTGTGCATCTGCTCTATCCAGAAAATAATGATCTTCTGCATGAGAGGTTAATGGCCATTAAAAATGGCCTCTCAGCAAGATCATATTTTTATATAATTGAGATGAACCAGGGTCAAAATCACTGGTAATCAGCACTGGCAAAAGAAGTACACCACTATGAGAAATAAGCTCAAATCATGTAGTGAATTGAAAAAAAGCCAGCTCTTAGAACCAGAATGATTCATCTACTTGTGGAATTTTTTAACATCTTGGTCAGGAAAAGCTGAAGACAACTCTGGAGGATGGAGGGGTTATACCTGAAGGCTTTTGCTGTTCTATTTAGATGTGCATAAGATATTTGGATTCAGAATTCTCTATTTTTTACTATGAAGTAAGGCAAATACTCAGGAAAATATTGTGAGAAAAAAACCTGCTTTGCTTTATATGTAGATTCAGATTTCTTTTGATCAGTTGTAGAGTTATGCTTATCATGTTTGAGTGTGGATTCAGGTAGGCTTGGGCAAGTAAATCCATGCTGAGATTTAGAAGTGTTTTTGTGTAAGTAAATACTTGTTGCAGAATGTGAAGTTGTTTATTAGCTAGTTCACTGAACCAGAAAATTTTACAGAATTTTCCATTTTACAGAAGCTCCTGTACCATCTGATGATGCAGCCATGTCCTCTTTGGTGTCCTGTTGCAGCTGCTTTGTGATCAAAACAGGTATTGCAGAGTGATGCCAGGTCCCTGCAGATGCTGCGCTGTGGTGTGTGAGAGCTGGGGAAGAATCCTGTCCTTCCAGGAGAGAAACCCTTCCTGTGTGACCGTGCTCCCTCTCCTGTCTGTGGGTGCTGCCGAGGCAGTGCAGGGTAAGAAGGGGCAATGCTCTTGGGACACCTTAGATTAAGGGATCTCCTGGAGGAAAGTAAAATGTTGAAAGGGCAGGGCCGTCTCTTTCTTACTGGGGTCCCCTTTGGAGCCTAAGCAGAAATATGCACCTGGCCAGAGTGACCAAGTACAGCATAGTGGAAATGGAACCATTCAAAGTAGATGCTTTACCTTTTCTACTTTTCTGACACTGGTCTGTGTCAAGAATTGCATACCAAAAATCGTGTGTTTTTTTCCGGATCTAGTATGCTAACTTAAACTGCTGGAAGTGCCACACACAGAAGTGATGAGGCCTGGCCCTTTTCACAGCCTTTCTCTTGCAAAGGGGCTACAGGCTGGTATTCTCCATTGCACCAAGGCCGTTGTCACAGTGAACTGGGCACACAGATGCTCTGTGTGGAGAGTATTCAGCTTCCTACTTGTTGTTGGTGCTTCTCTGTAGACTTTTCTGATGGAAGAAGAGGCTCAAGCATTTTTTAATTGTCATCAAGAACAGATACTGACCACTCAGGTAGAGAGTTTGGCTTTGCCTGAAGGTTGTTGGGGACCAGGATCAGAGGCCCCATCACTGCAGGACTTGGGATGCTGTAGTGTCTGCAGGGGAGGTCATGTGAAGAATGATTGAAAAATGGTGCCGTGAGTGGTATACTTAGATCTGGAATAGAGCGTTACTCTGTTACTTGAGGACCTTAACCTCAAGGAGCCTTAGCAACTATTTTTGTTTACAGTCTCCCCCCCAGTATGCTTCATTTCACAGGGGTATTTCTCCTCGGATGTCAGAGTTAGGCTCATAGTTTCTCCTCTTCAGGATTTTCGGCTCCTCTCGTGCTTCAAATCAAGTATGTTCTGAAGCATTCCCACATCTCTTCTTTTTTTCCTGCAGTTTTGAAGCATTCTTTAGGCTGTGCTAATGTGGAGGACATGAGTTTACACACTCCCAGGAAAAGCAGAAAATCAACATTTCTCACAATAGGCAGGTATTCTGACCTTTTGATTATTGGATGAAAAGCGAATATAGTTTTCTGAATCAGAAGTTGAACAATGTGTTGCCAATTCTAACAGGGTTGCAAGACAGGACAAGCAGAGAAAAAGTAAGGTCTAAGACTTGACAGGAGCAAAAGTAGGTGCTGACATGTCTCCAGGGTAAGATGAGAAATTTTGCAAATGCCTGTATCACTTGATTGTTGACACAGATGCTCACAGAAATCTCTGTGCACAAATTCTTCCTCCGGTGAATTGTTAAATCTCTGCTAGAATTGATAATATTTTGTGCTTATGGGGTTTACGGTATTTCCTTTTTGGCAGACTTTAATAACTGCCTCTTCTATACCCCTAGGAAACATCAGGGGTTCTTTATTACAGCCTAGGAAATGCTGAGGCCTGTGGCTGGGAGTCTTAAACGTTTGTATTTATTACCATTTATCTAGCTACAATATCAATGTTAAAGTACAAAGTAACCAAGGAGTTACAGAGTAGGAAACCACTGAAATTCTTAAGATCAATTTACTCAGTCAAGGAGAGTATGTCCTTGGACATAGGGACACTGATTTCTGACCAGCAATTTAATCCAAATTTTGAAGGATGTAGTAGGAATTAATGGATACATAGCCTATGGAATTTCTCCCTGGATAGAAGTTGGGTTTGCTACACCAAATATTGCAGTTTGTGAAATCCAGTCCTTGCAACTCAGGTGCAAATATTAATATTTAGTTTTAAATATTTTTCACTATTACCTAGCAACAGAAGACACAAGGCTCTCTGTTATGATCCAATTATTTTGACTACTAGAGAGATGTCTCTGCCCAAACTAAGGTGCAAATGAGAACATATGCTGAGGTCAACAGTATGGATTTTATTCAAAAGGAAATGTGAGATAGAGATAGAGAGAAATAAAAAAAGGAGGAGGGAGTGGAGAAGGAATGTTAGAGATAGAGAACATTTAGAAATATAGTCACTGTCCCTGTGGATCCTGCAGCATCCCATTGGTCCCTCTTCACTCTGGTCTTCTTGGTGGTGGGATCCTGTGAAACATAGACTTCCAGGGGTTAGTATACATTCAGGTACTCACAGGGATGCCAAGCACCTCCCTTGCAGGGGGAGAGTTTTACCCTGTCTTTTGCCGAACTCTGGATCTCTTGCAATACTGAGTCCTGTGCAGTTCTCAGGTGGAAGGCCTCAGGAATGAGGCAGTGGACTATGGCTTGCCAGACCCAGCTGAGTTTGCTTTCCTTGTGGATTTGTTGTTCTCCCCCAGCCCTCTTTAATTCTTAGACCTGAGACAATTGAACAATACTACTACCTTTATTTTTTTCTCAAGTGCCTGTGGCTTAACTCACAGTCCAAATTCCTGGAATCCAGAAGGCATATTGTGGGGCTGGTGGTTCAGTTGTTCCAGATGAGCAGTTGCTTCTTTATATAGCTTGCCACAGTGGGCAAAATCCTTTGTTGATCTTAGCAATACTTGAACCATTAACCATTAATATCGCTCACACTCTCCCATTAAATTTAAATGCAATCTTTTATGCAATTATAACCATTTATAATTCATCTTTTATGCAATTATGAACATTTATAATTCATAAAGTACAAGTTGTAGTTAACCACTTAAACTGCAGAATAATTACTTAATACAAGAAATAAAAAAGAGACTAGTGTAGAAAGAAACAAGTCATTAACTAACTGTGAATGCATTTAAGATGGAAATTAATTAAAAGCTTTTTTGTTCTGGGAAAAAGTAATTCTGGACCAGCTTCCCAACTGTACCACAATGGCAACCAGCATACAATTATTTTAAGAGATTTTAAGAGCTTTCCAAGATTATTAGTCAAACAACTTGGCTGCACAAAATAGCAGAGAAATTATCTTTTATCTCTCAGAGTTTCTTGTCAAGCCTTTAATTTGTGTATTTGTTTCCTTACAAGTTCTTTGCACCAATACATGACTAAAAGAATAATACAGAATTACATGTGCTAAATAGTGCTGAGCTCTACCAACGAGGTTTCTTTGCAAAATTTGTTGGCGTCATATTGCTTTCAGAAGATTAAATGTCTTCTTTTCTTGTAGAACAATACCTATTTAGTTAGAGCTATTTGACTTTTATTGCATTTGTATTTTCCATCTTCTAACTACATCTGAAGAGAATAAATCCTTTCCCTTTGTTCTCTCATGCACAAAGCTTTCAAAAATAGAAAGAAAAGAGTACCATCAGAAAATGAAATAGAGTTCACCTTCAAAGTATTGCATGTGACTGAAAAGAAAATAATTCTGTTTCATGGAGTGATGTATTTTCGGTGCTTTTTCTATCTGCAGATTTACAGTCATGTCAGAAAAGTAACTTGAAATCTATAGCAAGGAAACACAGGGATGATATCTGTACCTCCTTCTGGAACATATTATTACCAAATATCTTGAGTCCCTAGATTATTGGTTCATTAGATGCAGCAGGAAGATTTTCTTTGACCTTAGACCTTTTGAGTTTCAAAAGGCCTGAATCAGCAAAGAAAACCTCTCCAACCACGCAAATGCAAATAATAACAGTTTAGAAGAGCCCACTGTCTGTGAAACCCAAATAGCTCAACAGAGCCTGAGTATTGCTTAAATATGGGTACATGGGTTTGAATCACTGAATATAATATATATTGCACCACTTTGGAAACATTTGGGCTAGAGAAAAAAGTAATGAGGAATACTCTTTCATTTTTACTTTCAAGGAGTTCAGTGAGATAACTAAGTTTATCAGAGGAGCTAAGAAGACAATGTTATCCATTCTGCTTGATACCTTTCAAGCTGCAATTAGATAACTGATGTCTGATACCAGACATTAAACCACACATGCCCCAAATCTTATCTGAACTTATGCTAAAATTAGTACATTTGACAAGATCTGAGGAATTCAGGTGTGAAAAACGTGCACTTTGAAAATCATCTATGTAATTTTGAAAGGCATGTTCAACCTGCAAATCTGTCTAAAAGTGTGATTTGTGCTGAATGAAATGTTCACAGTTTAATGTAAAACCTAAAGAAGTTCCTAGAAACTGAGTGCATACAATGATTGCATTCCCCACTCCTAGTGCCTCCTATCCTAAAATAAATTTTAGGTAGGTTGAAAGAGGTTTCTGGGGTATGCTGACACTTCCTAGGTGCTCAGGTTAGTGAAAGAGAGACCTGATTACCTTTGTAGATATGACAAGCATTTGAAATTTACATAACCAACTCTATTCTGCTCATTGCTAGTTCTCTTTTGTTCCTTTGATTGCAGCTACAAACCCAGCTGTCCATTATTCCACAGCATTCACCCTCCTCTGGCAGAAAATCTTCCTGAGAGCAGGGCTGGCAGAAAACCTTCCTAAGAGCAGGGCTGGTGACACAGCAAAGGTGCTCTTGGTTTGAGGGTGGATCTAAACTGCACAGTGCTGTGCAGTCCAGAGGCACTCTACAAAGCTCTGGGCACAAGGACGTGGTAGCTGGTCTAATGTAGTATTTTGGACATGATGATTCTCAGCCTGGGAAGAGAGCTCCCCTAGAATCTAGTTGTGATAACTACATAGAGAAAATTCATAGAGACTGCAGAAGGGATTACATTTGGTCCAAAAACCACCTTGAGGACTCAAGGAAGGTTTAAATAATATAAAGATGTTGAATAAGATATCTGTATAGAATAGGAGTTGACTGAAATTTTGAAAGTAACGTGAAAGTCTTTAAAATACCTAAATCATTTTAAAAATGATACTGATGTTATGGAAGCCTTGCTTCACATCTTAAGGGTAATGAGACATTTTCATTAAAATAAATTATTTTCTAAATTATGAGTGAATGTGAATTGTATTTCACTGAGTTGCAAAATGCAACTTCAATTTTGTAATTATATATCAGCATACTATTCAGTGTTTGGTCTAATACAATACATGAATTCAGAAAATCAGTGTCAGGAGCAAATAATGCGAGTAATATTCTAAGGTACTCTCTAATAGTATTAGCAGAAATAGGAAAGAAAATGTATGTATAACAAATACTTGAAAATTTTATTTACATACACAAATATATACACATGCATGCCATAGCTGATATCTGTTTAAAGACTGTGTGTGTTATTTTATGTATTTCTTGAAAATTTATAGTAATATAAATAATAGTCAGATATTATAAATAAATATAAATAATAGATATTATTTTTGGCACAATTGTTCTTAATACTGTAAATTCAACATAAAATATAGAAAATATCTTCATTTTTACCATTCTTTAAAATTGGAGTTTGCTGTGAGTTGTTGTGGCCCATGATCTGGGGAACATAATAATATAGAGAAGGACTATGCTATGTCAGCAAGCGCTGAGTTATAGCAGTTCAATAAATTTTTCTAATCCCCAGGCTTCCTATGGAGTGCTTGTGGCTGGAACAATTGCAGCTACTTAGTATTGTTCAGCTGCTCCTCCCAGTGTTCATAAATACAGTGATGTGTCCACATAAGGCACAACCAGTGAGTGCTGCACCTACAGAACTGGGAAAAGCCTGAGATGCAGATTCTCCTGTATGCCTCGGTGCCTTAAGCAGGACAATCCTCATTATGTGAGAGATATCATGTCAGCCTGACTGCACTTATTTTCTACTAATGGAGAGTTTCCTTTGCTAGGTGTTTCCTTTGTCTTGTGAGTGTGTGGCACAGAAATGAGGGGAAGAGCAGGGGTCAAAGAGTGTCCATGGGGGTTGTGCTCTCACGGAGAGACCCACTGTACTGAGTGCAGTGGCCTATGATATGTCCTGCTCCTCTCTGTAAAACAAGGCAGTGGTTTTCTACTGCTCTCAGATGTTTAAGCCAGGAACAGCTTCTTGGTATGTCAGAGGTTGCACAGACACCTATTTTGACCTGTGGGATCAAGAAGGTTGAGTGAAGGCCAGGTAATGTGCTGTGCACATGTGGTATGTAGCTCTTGCTGTGAGCGAGCCTTTTAGGTTTCTCATGTACTTGAGGTATTGGACTCAGCAGGTCTAGCCTGGAGTGAAAGGATCATTCCTCGGTCAGTTCAGGCTCTGTTCTTCTGCAGTGCAGCTGTGGTGTTAGGTTGTCACAAAAACGAACAGACAAATTGGGAGAGAAATATAAAAATATGCAGGAGAAAACTAAATATGGAGTACTCTTCCACCAGTGGAGGAATCACTAGTAGAGATGGTGATTGATACATGGGATTCAGATTGAGCTAATATAATTATGGTACAATTAGAAAAAAAAAAAAGGTGATTTTTCTTTACTTGGCAGCAGTACACTGATTTGTGTACTGAACCCTTAACAGAAATATTGATCATTGGAAGCCTGTTTTTGAAAGAAATCATTGCTGAATCACACTTGACAGACCTGGTTGCCTCCTACGACCAAAAACTGACCCAGATGGATGAGGGGAGAGAGTATATGTTATCTACCTCCATGTCCCCAAGGCTTTTGGCGCTGTCTCTCACAATATCCTCATAGGAAACTCAGGAAGTGTGAGCTGGATGAGTGGACAGTGAGGCAGATTGGCAGATCCCAGAAGGTTGTAATCAGTGCACAGGGTCTAGTGTGAGGCTTGTCACTAGTATCATCCACTAAGGGTCAACACTGGGCCCAGTATTGTTTAACTTGTTCATTAATGACCCCGATGAAGGAGCAGATGCCTCTCCAGCAAGTTCACTGGTGACACAGTTGTGAGGAGTGGCCCATACCCCTGAGGGCTGTGCAGCCCTTCAGAAAGAGCTCAGCAGGCTGGAGAGATGGGCAGGGAGGAACCTTCTGGAATTCAGCCAAGGGGAGTGCAGGATTCTACACTGGGGAGGAAGAGCCCCCTGCGCCAGTACAGCTCGGGGTCCGACCTTCTCTGTGGAGAAGGACCTGGGGGTCTTGGTGGACAAAAAGCCACCCATGAGCCAGCAGTGTGTCCTTGTGGGCAGCAAGGCCAGTGGAATCCCGGGGTGCCTTAGGAAGGGCATTGCCAGCAGGCCAGGGGAGGTGATCCTGCTCCTCTGCCCAGCCCAGGTGAGGCACACCTGCACTGCTGTGTCCAGCTCTGGCCTCCTCAGGACAAGAGAGACACGGAGCTCCTGGAGTGGCTCCAGTGGAGGGTAACAAAGATGACTGAGCACTGGAGCATCTCTCTTACGAGGAAAGGCTGAGGGAGCTGGGCCTGTTCAGCCTCGAGAAGAGGCGCTGAGAGGGGACCTCATCCCTGTCTGTATCTGCAGGGAGGAGCCAAGGGGATGGAGGCAGGCTCTGCTCAGTGGAGTCGAGCAACAGGACAGGGGGCAGAGGGCAGGAACTGATGCACAGAAAGTTCCACCTGAACACGAGGAAGAAGTTCCTTACTGGGCAGGTGACCGAGCACTGGAACAGATTGCCCAGAGAGGCTGTGGAGTCTCCCTGGCTGGAGATATTTGAGAACCATCTGGACACAATCCTGTGCAATGGCCTTGCTTGAGAGGGGAGGTTGGACCAGATGACCTCATATGGCCCTAAGCAACCTTATCCATTGTGTGATTCTGGGATTAAAAGAGAGGTATGAGTAATGAGACTGAAGGGTTAGATATTATAAGTGGCATAGAGGAAAGGGTCTAGACAAACAAATATCTTCAGGCCAGAGAGGGGAAATGTAAGAGATGAATGCATATTAATTCTATGAATTGATATGAAATCTATGAAGTCATATAGATTTCAGAGTTGTTGCCTATTATTTTCATTCATTGTTGAGAACAGAGGAGGAATTATGTGATTTAAACTAGACCATGGGCAGTTTAATTAGATACCAAGGCAAACTTTATTAGGACAGCAGATGAAATCCCCCTTGCATTTCAGTCCTTGCAAATATGTCAGGCTAGAGACAACACCCAGTTGTCCTTGTCCTTGTTGACAAAGGTCTCTGGTTATGGATGCTTTGGTGTAATCACTAGGCAGAGAGACTCCTCTGCTCTTTATTGTCATGCTGCTTTGGCTGGTGGTCCACAGCCTTTTCTCCTACCCAAATATCTCCATCCACTTTAATTCCCCATCCAGAAGAGCACTGACAGGCTAATAATGACTCCCCAAATGTAGAGACTGCAATTTTGAGTGCCTTTTACATGGGCTACATAAGGAGTAAAGGTAACAGGCTACACAAAGTCAACTCTAAAAAAATTATTTCTTTCCTGAATATTTCAGGACAGATATAACCTATAAATATGACTTGATATTGTTATGGATAATGATAAGATATTTCGGTTGGTGTGCATATATTTAGGTGGTGTAAATCAGCATTGTTTCTTCTGGCTGAGTCTGATCACTGATCTTTTCTCCCTGCATCTTTTGTATTTTCAACAAAAATTGTCAGTGAGCAACACTCGAATGATAAGCCTGTGAATGGAAATCATGCTGAATAAGAATGAGAGATGGAGCAATAAGATATCTGACCTTTGGTGATTCAAGTTTATTTTTTGCTGTCATATATTCTCCAGAGTTCTCCCTCCACATTTTTTTAAATTAACGGAAGCAAATTGGTCTCTTTTCCTTGGGAGTTTTTAGAGGCCAAGAGACCTTCACTTTTAGGGGTTACAGTGTTGGGGCAAAAATGTGTTACTAATGCTGTAATGCTGTAAAAGGGTCACTCACTTGTCTGTGTGCAGGGCTGGTCTTTCAGCTTTTGCTCTGTTTCATTTTCTTTTCAGTAACTGATAAAGACTTCTCACACCTTCAGCCCATGTAGCTAGCAATTACTCATTCTGTGTTGCTTCCTTGATTTTTTTTTTGCAAGCTTTAACTCATCATATGTAGTCTTTGCTGGTTCCTTCCCTTTATCTCTATTTCCCCAAGATCTTTCAGATGTTCTTATAAAAGTCATGTATTTCGCTACTAATTGATTTCATTTTTCTGTCAATGATGCTATAGTCTGTGTTAATTAATGCAGCAATCACACCCAAATATTCTAAGTATCTCTTCTTGTCATAGCCACATCAGCTTTTTATGTAATTATTTTCATCAAATTTTTAATTTGAAATCCAGTAGCTGTGTGAGACTCTCTGGGACCATTCCATGAAGCTAAAAATTCAATTGACTGTCTTTGCTATACTAATATCTTGGGCTGGGCATGAGCCCTACCATATTCAGCACTCTGTGCAGAGTGTTAACCCTCTTTCATGAACCTGTAAGAGCTCGCACTCTCATTTTATTTAAAAATCAAATCAGTTTTTCATCCTTTTTGGTCTAGATGAAGGTCTAAAAGATGTAGTGCCTGGGGAGTCTAATCCCAGAAGGCAGAAAACAACAGAAAACATAATTTTTAAATGCATAATTCTGAAGTAATTCTTGTGGGCTTTTTGGTCTGCCTAACGATTCTTGGATGTTGGTAATCGCCTCTGATCAGCAAGTCTTGATGCTTCACATCCTCAGCTTGAGACACAAATAATTCTGTTAGTGCAGGAGTTTAGGAGATAGGGAAAGGTTGAACACTGACAATTTTTGTTGATCTGATAGTGCACAACATTAAGTGAAATTATAAACCCTTGCATAACCATTTTAGACAGATCTTCCTCTGAACCTATGCTTCCCTACTTCTGAATACCCCTGGTAAAGAGCATATTGACAAAGACACTAAAGAATTAAGTATCCTGTAAAATCTATCCATCTTGTGATCTAAATGACTGATGGTGCCTTTAAATTTTTGTCAGAGCACACCACAGTAATGCAGTTTTATTCGCTGCCTGTCTCCAAATTTGGGCACTTACATGATCAATAGAGTTCACTGAGTGGGAATTTTTCATCAATATCATGAGTACTAAGAATCAGGGAAGGAAAATTTAAGACTTCATTGCATTGTTAAATAAGAAAAATCATCTCGCAGTATTAGAATATCCCCAGAGTATTTTTTAGTATTAGAACTAAAATTTTTTGCTTAGGGCTGTTTTGACCTTAGTAAGAAAAACCACACTTTCTACCTCACTCTAGATCATTTTTCTCTTCATCACTCCTCATTCAGACTAAAAAACCAAAGAACTGTTTGCACCCATTAAAAAAGAAAGGCAGGAAAAGTATAATCAGTTTTGAATTCAGGTAACTGACAGTGATCTATTATGCTGTCTTATAAAGAAATCTCATAGAAACTAAGAAAACAAGTGCAATTTTTTTTAAGGAAACCTTTTAAATTTCACTTTTTGATTATAGGACAATAAATCTGGGTGTTAAAGGGATGACGTTTTGTTGCATTTAGGAGCTGGCAACAGATTTCTCTCTTTGATTTCATGCTAATGATAAAGAATTTCTGGATGGGTTAATTAGCTAACACCTATATCTATCTTTTTTTCATGCAAGTATGTGATATTATGTCTAGAAGAAGCCTCTCAAATGAGTGCCTTTCAACTTAGCTAACAGACATTAAATGAGCCTGTTCATAAAAAGGAATTCACAGGGAACTGTTTGAAATGCATTACTTTAGGAAGTTTGCAAGCGTCTAGAACAATTTTGCAGCTTTGTAAGTCTTCAAGGTCATGCGAGAGAGCTTAAGGCTTACAAAAGTTGGAGGGAACAGCTGCAGTTTTTGAAAACAGTAAAGGCAAACTTGAAACATAGTTTTATCAAAGCTTGGCTGTTTTCCTATCACAGGCGGTAGACGCCACTAATCTCTTCCTTTTGTTTAAACAGATGCTATTTGCTTGGCAAGTAGCTGAATTTTAAATGCAAAAAATTATTATACAAGGGGAAAAAATTGACTGGAGGTTAGAAACAGAAGGTTAAGTTCGGGAGAAAATCTTACTTTCTCTGATATCTTCCAAATTGTGTGAGGAAAGTTTTCCCCCACACTGGGAACTACAAATTCTGATATATTTCAATATAAAGAAGGGTTTTTTAAAAAATATATTTCTAGTTTCCAGATATAATGATGATATTCCAGTAGTCAGTGGTCAAACCCTTTGGATAGATTTTGTTTGCTTTTGATATTAGTGAAAGACTAGAAGGAATAATTCAGAGGATCACAAAATCTCCCTCTGACTCCCTTTGGTGTGCCATTATACAGTTCTTTTTTATCAGCACAGCTCATTTTCACTCTAGCTAAGTCAGGTTAATCAGCATTCATGACATGAGGGCACAGGGGTTTTGGCCCGTTTATTGCCTATAGCAAAACTCAGCCATTTTTCCTCGTTTTTGAGGCTGAATTGGAAATCTTATGAGGGGTGGCTATCCTTGGGATGGATCTCAGATAGTGTCCTCAGCTTTCTTCTAAGCTATCTGAAACGTAAGCAGAGCAGCATGGAGTCCTGATGCAATGCAAAGCTTCTGGACATTTCTGTCATGACTTAGGCAAGAAAATGATGCTTTGTACTGCACATGGAGTGATTAACCAGCTCCCATTGACTGTTAGATACTGTGTCAATAGCTGCTGTTTTTGAAATCTGCAGCGATCAGATTTAAAAGCTGGTTCCACCTAAGCATATGTGTTTTCTCAGAGCACACAAAACACATGTTGTGAATATCATGTGGAGATAGGGGTTCAATCTGATCTGCTCAAATGGGTTACTCAAGGATGGGTTAGCTTTCAGGGCTGAGGAATAAAGGTTGTTGCTGGAGCAAGTTTTGCTTCTAACCCTTCAGCTTCTCAGATCCACACACAACAGATGGTACTTGTTGCAGTACAATATCTCTTTAACATCATGCTGAGGTTTTGGTTTGGTAGGGGCTTTCAGCACTGATTTCTGCAGTGCTCTGTTGTGTTTTTTTTTTTTTTTCCTTTTATTGAGTGTCTCCCATTTGTGTCAAGACGGAACATATTTAGCCAGTTATGGCTGCCAAGATCACTAACAGAAGTGATTCTGTAGCACTTCCAATTTTAAAGTTGATTTCTTCTTAGTACTTTGTTACCAGAAAGCAAAGAAAAAACCCCAATTCCCTGTGTTCTCACCTTCATTCTGTATTCTGCTTTGTCCCAAGATACATTTTCTTCACTCCCTGCATTCCTCTGCTCCTCCTGTTAAGAACTGATTATTGAGAGATGTCTCTGCCTGAATTAAGGTGCAAATGAGACCATATGCTGAAGTCAATACTATAGATTTTATCTAGCAATAAAATGTGAGGTAGAGAAAAAGAAATAGAAAAGAGAGGAGAGGGAGAGAAAGAAAAAAGGGAAAGAGACAGAATGCCTAAGGTAGTCACCACCTGTGGCTCCAAGAGTGTCCCTTGGCCCTTCTTTAGCCTTGGCTTCTTGGTGGTGGAGGTCTCCAGATTGTTCCAAATTTTTCAATGTTTATATATTTTAGCAAACAAAAGAATTAATGTTCATTGGCTACACAGTTCTCTTATGCTGCTGGTTAAATGATTCTCATCTAAGGCTAATTACTCTGCCTGCTTGGTCTTTCTCTTGAGTCAGTGGGTTGTGAATTGGTGGTTGTAATCTCCCCCTGCCAAAACTGCCTTTTACTCAGTCTGAGCTGATTTCAGCACCACTGGTGAGTTGGCTTTCCTTGTTGCTGCATTCTTTATGTCTGTTATCAGTGATACATTCTTCTCCCCCAGCATTGTAACCTGGCCCTAGACCTGAGATAACATTCAGACAATAGCATCACCTTTATCTTATCTCAAGTTCCCACGGTGGTGGCTGCGTTTACAGTCCAAGTTCCAGGTATCCACAGAGGCATATTCTGGGGTGTGGCTTCAGTGGAAGTTTCTAATGCCATCTGTCCCATAATTTGGGGTGATCCTTGTTTGACTGTTGATACATGTATGAGCAGATGTTTCTTTATGCAGTTTGCCACAGTGGGAATTTTTGTCTGGGTGCAGTACTTAGGATGTGATAGCTAGATCTGGCTTCTGCCAGGCTTGGAGTTAGCACCATCCGTTCTGTGCCTATCTGACAGTAAGTCCTTCTGTGGCCTTAACAGTGCTCGAGACAGGTAACTGTGATCTTTAAGTCTTTACGCCTCCCACAGGTAGACAGCTGCTCACACAATTCAGGAACAGAGATGTTTGTGATGACGTTGGGAAAGGTTGGCAGCAGAAAGGTGGTGCATTTTAATTTTTGAATTTGTTCTTGCTGTGGAGGTGTTTCATCCCTGGCACAATTCCACCTGTACAGCAGAATGTTAATTTTTCCTTGACTGATTCTTATTTGGCAGAGGCTGTAAACAGCTTAAAAAACAACAACAAAGGAATGGATCCCTTGCTGGTCTGCTTCTGACATTTTCGTCACATACTGAGGGATAGAGCATGAGGGTGAGATGGGAGAGATGTAACAATTGTGAAATAATTTGTCTACTCTTACTGAAGGTGGTTTTTGAGAATTGTTTTGCTATTCCTTGTGTTCCGTTTATTGGGATCTTCCTCAGGTTTTCAATGCTTACTGTTGGATTGTTCATTTTCAGGAAGGGAGGTTTTTCACTGTGATTTTTTTTTGAATGTTAACTGTTAGTGGTATTGTACTTAAATGCAAGTGCTTAGTTTTCCTTTTGTAAAATAAATGTGAAGGGTAGTTTGAAGGAAAATAAAAGTGAGACCCAGAGTTTTTCTTTCCCCAGTTATCCTCCTTACTTTTTGGTAACATACACTATGAAAAGGAACCTAAAGCAAGTTTTTTATGTATTCTGCCTTCTCTGGGTTTGTTAGATACTCAACAGAGTCCTTAGATAAAAACCCTTAGAGTTAATTTCCTTTTGTGTATCTCCAAGGACAGGTTGTCATTTATGACTTCTGTATCTCCTGCTGTTTACTGATAAATTCTTTTTGTGGTGTGTTCTTACAGTGAGCATCAGAGGTACTACTCTAAAACAAAATTGCATAAATATTTCTGTTTTTCAGCTTATGAATTCACCTGAAGTGAAACTCAGCAACAGGAGACATTTGTCTCAACGTTCCCTCATCTCCTAAATTTTTGAGGTTTAATATGCTGCAGTAATTTTTCTTACATTGTGATACCTTAAGCTCCACTTTAACAGGAATTAACAAGGAGGGAGAGTGTTTATGAATTTACTTTCACCCAGCAAAGGTTGAGGTTGCCTCTGGGAAGAACAGCTATTGATAAAGCTATGTGTCTAATAAAACATCTCATGAAATAAGAACCTGCTTTATGTCACTGGGGACAGCTCTTGATACTCTTCTGATTTGCCCTGTAACCTGTCTCTGATAATGCTGTGACTTCAGGCAGCTCTGCAGGATATGACTGATTTATGGATCCTTGCATCGCTGTAAGCTTTGGCCTCCAATTGGGCTTTTCTTACCTGGACTGAATTTTCCACAGTCAGTTCCTGAGCATTACCTGGTTGCTAGGAGTTTTTTGGTGGGCTGTTTGTTTCTAACAGCTGTAAGTAAATTTGCTGTTCCTGTTTTTAATATCGCCCTCAATAATACTTTATTTACATTGCCTTGGTAGTAGTTTCCTTAAATATCTGACCAGTCTGTCAAGGGGTTCAAGTCATCCTTTAATGGCTGTGCAGGCTGCTATCACTTCACTGGTACCTTTTCCGTCTTGAGTGATCGTATCCCTTTCCAGTCTGTACTCCTTTAAGAAATGTATTCTAAAAAACCTCTATAGAATACAAATAAAATAAATGGTATTATGTAATATTATGAACCAATCATATCTTGCATATAATTAAAAATAAAGTTGATAAAGTAAAATAAAGTTATATAAAATTACGGAAAGAAAATTAAGAATATCTAAGACCTGATTTTTGCTTCAGATTTTGTGTCAAAGATACTCATGGATTTTCTGCTCATGGTTACACTATGCCTCAGAAGTTTTCATCCTAAGGTTCAAATTCTCTCTGCATGCTAGAGATCCTTCTTGGCTATTGCAGTCTCCTAGAAGAAATCGTATCTCCAAATTCCTGAAAACCTCTCCAATGTGGCTTTAGGGACAATACTGTAATTCAAACGTGTGTAGATGGATACCTCTGATGTACCTCAGTCCTTAGTCTTTAGGGTTTACCTCTCCCACAGTTGCAGTCCTATGATGTTTTGGGACATTCCTCTGCCTTGGACCTCCTTGTCTTCACAAAAAAGGATGGTTGCACTTGGGTTGAGTTCTTCCAGTAAAAGACAGGGGCCTGGAGGACTTAAAGACTTGGCTAAGGATGACATAAAGGTAGTAAAGACTTGGGGCCTTGGAAGGTGGAGGTAGAGAGCTTCAGGTTTTGCTGGATTTAGTCTGACAGTTCATCCCCACCTATTTGCATAGGGATGTACTTGAGTACCTGTGGCTTTGGGGGTATTTGCACAAGTAAGGACACGGCCTGGTGCTCTTATTCAAATGAAAACCTTAGCTTTCATTGCCAGTTCTTCTCTCAGCTTGTCTTACAAACTCCACGGCTGCGTATTTCTTGCTCATTTTCTCTCCTCTGGAGAATATCCTGCCTCTTAGTCAGAAGATTGTTTTGAAAATTGTGTGAAATTGTGGATTTCTTTATTTTTTTGTAGACTGAAATGGTCCTGTGGTAGATAAGGTGTACTCTTCTTTATATGACTTAGCTACTAGTACCTTACTGAGGAGGGACTGTTCCCTGCTTTGTGATCCAGTGCATACCAGGAAAAAATATCTGCCTCCACTGAGCCTTTAGTGCCTCACAAACTGTTAAATGGATGAGTATTTTTCATGCAGACAGAAAAGTACTTCCATACTGGTACTTCTCTCTGACTTGTGGTTCAGATGAGACACAGAGGTTTCTGTTCTTATATGTTCTGCAATTTCTTCCATTTCTGCTGGAGTGGGTTCTAATAAATGCTAAAATAATTGGATTTTGGGGGATTAGGCATAGAAAATATTATTTTACTTTTAACTCAGGTGATATTCCTTGGGATGGTGATATGATTTTATCAATATGCTCGGATATAATTTTCACAGAAAAAAGGCTTACATAGTAATGTTCTTCAGCATAAGCATTGAGCCAAAGCCTATTTAAATCAACAGTAAGTCAGTATCTGACTTAGTGAATCAGGACTGAATAAACAAATTAATTTTCAGAAGTCAGGAACTCTTTTTATTCTCTTACTGTTCTTCACTTAATGGTGATACTTGTTTTTGACAAACACATTATGGATTTTAGAGATGTCTCCCATTCTTCCTTTTTAGTGACCTGGGTCTGGTTTGCAGATTCTGTGCCATATCTGCATTCCCTATCACTCTGGTTTCAGTTGTGCTGACCCTCCCATTGAGGTAATATGTGTTTCAAGTAGCAGCAGTTGATATGCATATCAACTCTAAATGTCCTGATCTATGTCAACATTTTTCCCTCTTTATTCAGCCTTTTCACAGAGGGGATCTTTCACTATCTAATAAAGGTAATCAGGACACCAATTTATTTCCTTTACAGAACTTTTTGAGTCTTCCTGAGCTGTCAGATTGCCAATTTTCTGTGTGAATGACTTTTAAAAGTCACTGAGATGCAGAGAGTAGATGCTTTCTGACCAATTTTTATATTTATGAGGCAAGGTTAAGAGCTTGATAGATTGAGTTTCAGCAGGTTCCATCTTAGATGATGTGTCCAAAAGAAGGGGTTATACTATGATGAAGAATAGATTTTCCAAAAAAGTAAAGAATAGAATAAAAAGCCTAAAGTCATTACTTACAATCCAGACAACGTTCTCCCCCAATTATTAAAAAACACACAATATCAATTACACAAATGTACTTTTTTATACCAAAGAACAGTTGATTAGAAGGGGAAACAATGCAATAGTAAAACTTAAAAGCTGATTGAATTGACTCTGCTCTACCTGTCAGTGTTGAAAAGTGGCAATATTAATTAAAACTTCTTTTCACTTAATCTATACTTTGCATATAATTTGTGCACAAGAGATACAACTCCCAGTATCCCCACCTGAAGCTAAGTAAAGATATTTATAACGCTGGGCATAAACCTGCAGGTTTACTCAACCCTCATATTTAGCAGTAATAGTGCATTTTATATCAGTGGTGTAACCTAAATTTGGGCCCTATCTTTTGGTTGGTTAGCACAGACTACTGCAGCCTCTTCTGGAACCATGTGTGTCGTCTTTCATTCAGACTAATTTAAAAATAAAAAAGAAACAAAGAGTTTTACTTGATAAAGAATAGTAAATTGTGAAAAAATATATGGAATTATTTATTTTGTGATGACACCAACAATTTAAAAAATACCTGATGTTGCTTTTTGTAGTAGTCTTACATAACCTTTTAGACACATTTGTCTGACAGTGTTTCAAAGACACAATAATCAGAATTGCTAGGTACAGAGAAGTATCAAATTTTATAACACATTTTCAAGGCAGACATTTAGTTTGCAAGCAATTAATTTCCAAAGTTTTCATTTATGAGTATGATTTTCTTTGTGAGGAATACTTTGCCATTTGTATTCCTTGAAGCCAGCACAGATAATCCTCATCCTTCCCCCTTAGAACCTGTGTTAATTTCAGCTGAAATATTAGAAGTGCCTTGGATAGCCACAAAACTTCCCTATTTTTAAAGAATGAGAATGACATTTCAGAAGGTAACACTTAGAGGTAGGCAGTTAGAGGGAAGGAAGTGAACTACCATAACTCTTTCCAAGCCAGAGATTTTCCCTTTAAGCTATTGTCTAAATGTCTCTTTACTAACCTTGTTCATCACCTTCTACTTCCTTTGTTCTGATACTGAGGAATTGGAAATGGAATCCTGTGTCAGCTTTCTGTGATTGCTAGTTTGTTAATAAAAAACCAGACAGACCATTGTCAGTGGCAAGTTTGACCTCTTGTATATCAACGTGGCAGCGAAATTTTACTTGAATTGTGCCACTAATTCCAGCTGAGCTATTGTTTACAGTTTAGTGTGACATCCAGCCTTGATTCAAAGGCTTTGTGATGTCCCTGGGGAAATAGATCCCAAAATGTGTTACCATTACTAAAAGAAGCCTGTATTTTATTTCTGCATTTTCTAAGGTTCAGTATGATGCCTGTTTTTGACCCCCAGTGGCTGTGCCCTAGCATTTGCTAGTGTGATTAGGGAAGTATCAAAATTTTCTTCCCACCCAAGAAGTAAAAAAATCTGATGTTGCAGCCAAAAAGCTGATTTTTTTTTTTCTTTCTTTTCTTTGTTTTGATTTGGTTTTGGTTTGGTTTTTTTTTCGACCTGAGTCAGAGCAGCATAAATTTGGTCTTTATGTACACCTGTGGTACGCTCTTGGTATACGAGAACATTGTTAGACATGATTTCACAAGCTAATATATTTTAACTTGAACTTTTTAAAAGATGAGCAGCCCTTTGAGAAGCACTGAAATAATTAGCTCAGAAAAAGGTATTTTCATGGGTGCTTCAGGAACTGATGAACCCAGATCACTCTCATAGTTACAGTTCTTGAGTAATGAGGTCACTTTTGGAAACTCCTCCACTGTGACACATGTGGCGGGGAAGGAAGGAAGGATACTCTTCCCTTGCCAGAGATAATGTATATTTTTATGTTTTCATTAAAAAGATAAAAATCTGGTGGTTATGGGCAGTGAAACATGACACGAGTTTTTTCTTTTCATTCACTGTTATAGGAGCAACTGTGCATCTGGGTGCTGCATAATTATATTTTCATGCCTATTGTAGATCTGTAGTGCTGAAAAGGATGAGAAGAAATCACTCACTTTTCCCTTCCCCAGACAGGATGAAACACATATATATTAATCCTAACCTATGTTATTTTTTCAACCAGTTTTTAAAAATGTTTGATGATAGGAATTCTTCCACTTCTGAAGACAATGCACTCCAGTGTTTTACCCTCTTGACTGTTAAAAATTATTTTAAAGGAAAATTTGGTATGATGCTCTCAGAACTCCATGACTATTGAACAGGGTGGATGAAATATTTTTCTGTGTGTTAAGATGGAATGTTTTTTATAAAGTCTATTGGAACATTTGAAGGCTATCACTTCCTTCCTCTTTGCTATGTACAGTTGTAAAAAATACATTTTGGTTTTTTTTGGAAATGTGCCTTTTATCTTCCTGGCATGGTTGTCAAAGTCACTAAAAACTTAGTGGGGCTTTCATAATTATCTGTGTTTGCACCTGGAGTATTTTTACCCTCCTCATCCCTCAGGATCCAGTAACAGAAAAAAAATGGCAGTGGTTATAATTATTTTCCATCCCTGTCAACATGAAGATGCACAGTTTCATTGTAGTTGGTGAGGTGGCTGTATCTTTATGAGGCACTCTGTTATATCGGCTCGGTGAATACGAGATTTCCTTCCCTGTGCCAGGAAATCTTTCATGGCAGCGCAACACGCTGGATTCACATGAATATCTGATGAGTTTGGAGGGTTTCTTAGGTGCATATGAACAAACAACCCCAAAACCCAATGAAAAAGCTCCACTTCTAGCTGTTATGGTTGGGCAATGTGCTAGAAGTTTATTGAGGTCACGGGCCTCGTTGGCGTTGGTTGTGTGATCAGTGTCAACATCCAGAACTCAGGCCCTGCCTCGGATGGGCAGTGGTTATAGCCAACCCCTTTGCAACCACATATGGAGCTGTGTAAGTACAGACTGTGATTCCTCACTCCAGTAGTTTTACAGGTCAGGATTACAACTTGGGTTTCCCAGATCCACCTATCGTGAAGTGTCAGCTGGTTCAGTATCTCCATTGGCACTGATGGATTTTTACCACATGCACTAAAGTTCTTTGAGCTCTCTTGATTGGTAGAACTCAGAGACTGAGTTCTGAGGCCTTTGCTTGACAAATCATACCAAAACAAAAAGAAAAATAGGACAGAAGAAATCGGACAATGGATATGTGGCAAGATCTGTGCAGAAAGGAGCACTTCAGCATTATTCCTTTCCTGATATTTCTTTGCTAATACTGTGTGAATAAATTGAAATGTGTATTTTCCTCTCCTGACAGGTCTTGATTTTATATTGTATTTTCTTTGTCTTTACTTGCTTTATGTAGACTTTTTAGCAGTATGCATTATTTCCAATTTTCCTGGTGGTCTGCTTTATAGGAGGCAGAAAATGCAAGGTTTTGGATCCCCCCAAAAATGTTATGAAGTTTATAGGTGGAGCTGGTAAAAATGGCAGGAAATTGCATGTAGTGGAAAATATGGATTACCTCTATTAAATGTATTTTATAATATGAATAAAATTTACCAAATTATTTCAGTTAAGTAATATATTCAGCGATAAGTAAAAATGCTATTGTAATAATTTACCTCTTTTTGTGCTTGTCTCTGTGGCTGGAGGATTTTGTGAATTTCCCAGCTAGAGCCAGATGTTCTATGAGATTCTGAAATATTCTTTACTCAATGTCATGGGTTAGCACTGGCCAGATGTTAGTGCACCCATGAATATATGTTTTTTTCCTCTAACAACTCCTGTGGGATGAGATCAGGAACAGAGCAGAGCAGGCTTAAATCTTGAAAACAAAAAAAAACCCACCAAAACTTTATTAATTACATAAGAACAGGGACAGAAATACTCTTAAACACACACAGAGACAGAAATAAAAACTTCTTAGAACATTTCTTCTCCCAGTTTCTACCTCCCCACCCATCACTCTTCACAGACCAACCCCTGGGTTTTAGATCAAACAATCATCACTCAAAAACAAACTAATCTTCAATTCAGCAAGGGAGAGAGGAGTCTCTCTCGCACCACAGACTGTTCTCCAGAACACACAGGTCTACTCCTTATGTGTTCCCATGTCACCCGTGGCACCGCCCAGAGAAAGTCTGCCAGGGTGACACTCTCTTTTTCCTATGTCCAGCGCTCTCACCGCTGTCTCATAGGCAAAAACTACATACAGGGCTTTTTAAGGATGCTGCATGCCGAGCTCTCCCCTTTTTACCCAGGGGCCAGGGTTCCAGGAGCAGGTCTGCCCTGAGGGCAGAGGGTGCCACCTCACCCTCCCCCTCTCTTCTCTGCTCGCTACTCACTTCAAGTGCCAGTCACTGTAGCAAAAGCAAGGGGCAGCTGTATCCACCCAAAAATGCAGTTTATGTTCAAAAGAGACTCAAGTTCAGTCCATGGCTGACATTATGCAAGAAAAGTCCAGCTCCAAGGCTACTCCTCTCATTCTTCCATCGAGTTCCTTCCAATCATGCTTTATCATCTCGGTCTCAAGCCGCTTCCCTCTCTCCGAAAACCACCAGTCATGAGAATCAATGTCTAAGAAAAGTTTCTTTCTGCCAAGCAAGGGTTAACAGTTTCTTCTCAGCAGGGTGCTGCAGGCGGAGGCACTCCCAGGCTCGGCAAACCCCACGTGGCTGAGCACCTTCTCCCGGAGTTTGGGGGGAAGGAGGGGGGTGAGAACACACAGAAGGCACTTCCACAGTTTTCCACCCCTCCATCCTGGACGGGGCAGCTCAGTTCCAGTCCTGTCCATTCTCTTCTCCCCCCCGGGCCCCAGCTTACTTTAGTTTCACCGCGTGGTTGTCTTGAGCCTGGCCACGTGGCTTCCCCCTCCCCCACTCAGCCCAGAGCTGAGCAGGAGAGAGACATTTCCACTGCTGAAACCGGAACCCAAAAGAGGCCGACCCCCCCCAGACTCCTGCTTTTAACTCTTTGTGTCCTCAGAGGCGTGTCCAAACCTCCGAGTGACCAACCCAGGTGCCAGCAGAAAAGCTGATTACTGATTGGACTGCCCACATCCCCCTGGAAGAATTCACCTCCCCCCTAACCACGACACTCAATCTCTTTCATATTTATAACACTTACGTGAGAATAGATGTGGTAAGATCAGAAACAGGTTCACTCCTTTAAATCTCTAAAAGTCCCTATGTCCTTTCCTCATAAGCCACATATTCCTGAAAACTTGCAGGTTTTGCTGTCTTCTAAGTTAGAAGTCTTTTGCCCACTGTTTTTGATATTTATATTCCTGATAACTAGACCTTCCCCATTTATTCCTTCAGAAATCCATCAGGTGTATATATTTTTCCTTATCTTTGGTATGCAGCAGCTTGTATGACTGTTTTCCCCAAATCTTATTTTTCAGATAACCTGTTTTTTTTCTTTCCAACTGTCTATTTAGTCTTTTTGTGCCTTGTTTTCCCCATCTTTTTTCTTTTTTTTTTTTTTTTTTAATTCTCTTTTTTATGTCAGGATATATTTTCTATCTTGCAGCACATGCTTATGCAGCACAGCTGTTCTACTTCCCCGAGTATTTGTTTGAGGTCACTAGATGTATAGAGGTGCCCCAGCACCACAGCTTAAATCCTTCTGCCCTTTGGTAGATTTAAGAGAAATGCAGGGCTCAGTTTTCCTTGAGATATTTAATTATAAAATGAAGCAGTCACTATACTCATGTGAAAGGCATGCGGAGGCCAGCTAGTTGCTTCCTGGCAAGTGAAAACTGGATGAACTAAAAAAATGGACTTGGCATTTTTTTAAAAAGAGGCTTGACCTCTCACTAACAAACCAGCTCAAGCAAACATGGGAGTACTCCAGGTATGTGTAGAGTTGAATTGATGGTGCTGATCCACAGAATTAAATTGTTCATTTGCATGTGAACAAGCTTTCACTATTAGAAGTCATATTTGAAGCATGAGTCTTACTGATGTGTAATACTTTTGAGGCGTGTCTAGAACCATCAGAAAGACCTCTTAGAAAAAAACTTACAAAAAAAACCCCCCAAAAACCCATGTGTTAATATTCTTTTAATCTCTTTTGGTACTTCTGGGAGAACAATGACAATGTTTGGTGCCGCTGACTATTAAATTTTATTGTATGGATTTATGGATTTCAATTTTAGTGTGTAGTTGAGCTTCTATTTAATGGGATGTATACCTATCAACCAAGGAAGTTCTGCTGCTTAATCTGCTCACAATTCCTAAAGCATCACAAAATTCTCTTATGAGTCCTATATTTTTCTAAGCATTCTCTGGCAGATGCAGTGCAACATTCTTACTAATGCTTTGGAAATGGCCTTTTCTTCAGCTGCATCACATCTGATTTGTTGTCTTGCCTCTTGCTTCATTCTTTGCAGTGTGATAAAAGTTTAATATTTGAAGAACTGACACCTTCCATTCATATTTGGAAAACATTTTTTCCTAGGAAATAATTAATGACACTTTCAGACAAGTCATACACATAAAATGAGGGACAAAAAAGTGCCTCTTTGTTGTAATTTAGATTTAGGGGGGGTCCCAGGGGAGAGTTCCCTGGGAGCCCCCCGGGCTCTAGGTTCGTTGGTATTTGCATGCTGGCAGGCAAAGAGACTCTTGATGGCTGGTGAGGTGCTGATGACATGAGGGTTTATTTGGAGTTTTACTCCAGGAAGGCAGCATGGTCACTGAGGGAGAGGGGAAAGGGAAGGGGAAAGGGGGAAGGAGAGGGAAGGAGAGAGAGGGAAGGGAAGGGCAGCGGAGCCTCCGAAGACCTCCCAGGCAAAAAGAGGAGGAGCCCACTTCCCCCTGCACTCTTAACAGGGAGTTTCGAAGTAGGTGCAGTAAGATTCTTCAGCCAATTGACTTACAGATACACTATACTGCAGGGAGGGTACAGACCTAAGATAAACTATACACTTTCCAAGGGTGAGCCAGAGCATACCATTTCCATAAACTGCAATTCCACACCTCTTGTCGAGAAAATGTATTTTTAAATTTTTTTCTTCTGGTTTGCTGTACCTGACGTGTTTTGAATGGGGTCTCCTGGCTCAATGAGTTTGCATTTTCTGTACTAAATTCCAGGCAGCTTTACTCTAAATGTGCTGTGATGAGAGATTGCTGAATCGATATATTATGACTTGCATCCCTCTAAACTAAGTGCTGACCAGTGGCATCAAACCATAGCTCTGCACAGTTGACAGTGAGCACTCAGTACCGCCCCAGTGAGGGCTTGTCACCAAAAAAGCCGGCAAAGCCCGCCAGCTCATTACTGATGGCAAGAAGCATGCACAGAGAGGGCCAAATGCAGAAAGAGGCAAGGACAGGAGTTATCTGTGGAACTAAATTTCTAGAGAAGTAATTTGCATTCATTTTTCTTGGCTGGCCTGGCTGGCACGTTCTTCAGTTCTGCTTCATATAATCACAACTGCAGGGAATTGTCCCATTGCAAGTGTGTGATATTCCTTCTGTTTGCAGAGATGGGCACAGTGAAAGCTACAGCACTGCATAAGTAATTTAAACTCCTTGGTGTTCAGCAAGAAACTTCACTGACAGAATGCTAAGAATAATAATTACACACTCATTGTACAGGGAAAGAGGGTCTAAATTAAATTACATTAAAAAATATAATGCCCTCTGCTAGTATGTTGTTATGCCATAAGCACAACCCTCTTCTTGAGCAATCCAGGGAATGTAAAGAACTCATGTCATGATTTAGAAACAGTCATGTGGCTAGCAAATTTTTTACCATGTGGCTAGGTACCTTTGGTGCTGTCTGGTGCAATTTGATAGGTTAAACTATAAGTTTTGTCTGATTTTTTTGAGAAGAGGAGCAAGTAAATACACATCTAAGCAAGCCATTACTGTATGCTATCCTGCAATTTTACCCAGCTAATTAAAGAAAAACACCCCCTAAAAGTGAAGGTCACAGTAATATTAAATAAATAATCTGTAATTCTTGGGACTTGAAATCACAGAATAATTCCAAATTGTGAGTTTGGTAGTGGTTTTCTCATGGACAATATTAAGTGGAGGACTGATCCCTTTCCAAGAGTATTAATCTAGTCAGTGCTATACATCTACATTGACCTGGGTGTGAAAGATACAGATGTCCCTCAAATGTATTTATTCATTTGCTCTCCTCTTCCACAGCAATCAGTACACTCTCCTTGTTTTTCTTCAGGCAGTTCCACAAGTGCTTATAATAATTCCCTATTTCCATTTCCATCTTAAATAACATTCCTCTTGGTCATTTTTGTGCTTGATTTTATTCTTCTCTCCCTTTCTAAAATGGGACAAAGACTTTCAGTAGAAGTATTGGTAAATTATACATAATAGCAACAGTAACACAATAATGCAAGATTTTATGCCTGAAGTACCTATTGACTTCTTCCATTATTGGCTGATTTTTACTTTTGAGAAGCTGTTAAAATCATAGCTTCCATAAATACACCCACGCAGTTTATCCATAAACCCATTAAAAATCGTTGATGCCTATTCACTTGAAAAATAAGGTAAAACAGAATGATCAAATTCTTTTTGCTTTGTTTTGTAGTCTCTCACAAAACTTGTTGCTGTCTAGAGTGAGGACCTAGAAGCATGATTTGTCTTAAAATATGTACAGTGAACAAGTAGCCTTGAGGAGAAGGGCTGGGGGGTGTTGCTGGATGACCTGTCAGTGTGAATGGGCACTTGCAGCCCAGAAAGCCAATTGTATCCTGGGCTGCATCCAAAGTAGCATGGCCAGCAGGGCGAGGGAGGGGACTGTTCCCCTCTGCTCTGCTCTTGTGAGACCCCATCTGCAGTGCTGCATGCAGACCTGGTGTCCACAACCTAGGACTGAGTCCAGAGGAGGGTCACAAGCTGATCAGAGGTCTGGAGCACTGCTCCTGTGAATGATGGCTGAGAGAGTTTGGATTATTCAGCCTGGATAAAAGAGAGCTCTAGGATCCCATGGTATTTTCTGGAATCTAAAGGGAACCTGCAAGAAAGCTGGAGAGGGACAGTTTAGAAGGGCATGTAATGACAGGACAAGTGGAAATGGCTCTAAACTGGCAGAGAGCAAGTTTAGATATAAAAAAGAAATTCTTTATTGTGAGGATGGTGAGGCACAGGAACAGGTTGCCCAAAGAAGTTGTGGATGCTTCATCCTTGGAAATATTCAGGACCAGTTTGGATGGGGCTCTGAGCAATGTGGTCTAGTGGAAGGTATCCCAGTTTATGGCAGAGAGAGTAGGAATTACATGATATTTAAGGTCCATTCTGACCCAGACTCTTCTATGATTCTGTGATTAATCATCATCAGACCCTTGTCCTGATAACTCAAGATTTCTTCTGTCTTTGCACAAGTTATACAAGGCAGGAGAGATACATCGAGTTTGGAGATGGTCAGTGGCATAAACAAGTGAAAAGCATTTTTTTATGTTATGACCTTTGATTTTATAGAGAATGTTTTCCATTGGTTCTGCTTTAGGTTTCACTTCATGCTCAATGGCAATTAGATGAACGTAAGACTTCCAAGTATTTGCAAGGCAACCTCTGCATTACAGGAAATGTGTCAGCCTTTCATGATAATGTAAAGGTCTCCCACTGAATTAACCTGATTTCACAAGGACATCCATAGTGAGATGACATACAAGTATGAGTGCGTGGAAAGGTGAGTAGGGAATTTTGGCTGAAACAACAGAACTGTGCTTTCTGCAAGAGGCAAAGGAAATAGGACCCCAAATCAACAAAACCAAAATCCTGGCAAAGTATTAAACAATCTATACAGTACTCGTTCAAACAATGATGGAAATGACTCATGGCTCTCCAATGTCTTCAAAAGTGTTAGGAAAATTAATCCACAAATGCCAACGGTTTATATCCAAAAGGAGGCAGAGGAGTTCTTTTACTTTATTGGAATAAAGGGAGAGGCCACAGGTCATTTCCCCTGGGGTGTCTCGAATTTTCAGAGGATGCAGCCTCCTTTTTATCCCAATTTCCCACCCACATTTCCCTCTCTCTTTCCCCATTGACTGAGGTACTTGAGAGGTACAGACTTCCTGGAATACCTAAGATTCCCCTTTTAATGTATAACCCCCCAAATTTTTAATTCTTATGGGATTTATGGGTGTTCCCCATTGTTGCTTTCATCTTTCAATATCCAATTTCATTTATCAGCAAACCTACAGTTTGTTTGTAAAGGCAAATCTTGTTATTCCTCTCAAAAGGTATTAAAAATGTTTCCTGTGAATGACAGTGAACTAGAGAACTAATTTTCTCTGTAACTTACACTGTGGCTTTGATCACAAAACCCATGATATATTTTATTACAATAATATCTATTCTTAATGAAATAATTAGCATCCTCCAATATATGCCTCAAATTTGGACCTATTTTTTTCCTGTATCTTACACAGTTTGAAACATATTAGTTAATTGGGGTCACCATTTAGCTGCCAGCTTTACTGGAGTAGATTTTTAAATCCATGTAGGACACATTGTAATTGAGAATGAAGTTCCAGGTATCTAGTGGTCGCTTCATGGTGCTCCAAATAAATATGACAATTTAGAGAGTATAAAATTAGTCTCATCTGCTAAATGCATCCTGCTGTGAAATTGCAGCCAGTTAGAAAAGGAAAGATGCCCTTAGCACAGAAAAATGGTTTGAGAGAATATGAAAGTTATAATGGAAAATGTAATAGATGCCAGAAATAATTACACAGGTGACTTCCACAGAGTAGGACTGATATTCCTCATATTCCTTTGGAAAACCCAAAGCCTGTTATTAATTAGGCTGCAAAAATAGGAATCTGCTGTAGTTCTTTAACCATCAAAGAGTCTGCTTTTCTTTTATACACATTATGTTCTTTCAAAGCATACCTGTTCTTGAAATCTTTTCTGTGGAAACAAAGGTTCATTCAGTATTCAGTTTTAGGATTGTTCTATTCTCTGTCTTAATCTCTTGAGGTACTGTTTTGAAACAATTTAGCCAATGGAAGCTAACATGCAGTGGGGTTTTTAAAGATGTATACAGAGCAAATCATTTTTGCAGGAGAAATGGCACTGCTCTGAATATTGACTGTAAAAAACAGCTATATTGCAAACCATCCATGTGTATGAAAAATATAAGGAAGGTGAAGAGCTTGCAAAGACATCAGGATGTTGCTGCCTATATGTGTTTGCTGCCTTTGAGGTGGTGGCTTTGGTTTCTAACCAGGAACCATATGTCATGGTGGCTTCTGGACCATTTGGTTCACTAAGGGCTTTCAGACGTTTTTCTCCTATTTTACTCTTTTGCTCCCAGTGGTCATTATTTGATATAACCCCACTGTTATAATTAAAAAGGGGGGAAAATAACTTCCAATTAAAAAAGCTGAAGAAATAGAGAGTAGACAGGTCTTACCTCTCCTGCCTCACTGTAGAATGGCCCCTGAACTGCCAGTACCACTTAATTTGTTAGCATCAGTCTGAAGAGCATCAACAGCTGTAGATGCTACCAGCAAAAGCCGAGATGGCAGGTGGTTATTGCAGTGCACTGAGCCTTCCTCCTGCTAGTGGTCCCTTGCTTCTGGTGATTGTGTTCATGAAGGGGTCTCTGCTGAGGTCGCTGGAGAGGAGTATGGAAACACACCGAGGTATGATGTGGGAATCCAAAGTGTGATGATACTGCTTCAGGCGCTTGTCTAGTCTTGTTTAGAGCTGGTGTGGGTGCACGGTGTAAGTGTAAGCTCTGAACCACCACAGAGGATTAGTTTACACTGGAGAGCTCCTCTAAGTACCAGCTAACCTAATTTTAGATCAAATTTCAACTCTGAAGGAGTCTGCAACGTGTGATACATTTAACAGTGAAAAACTCCTTGAAAAAACAAGGAGTTAGCATTGTGCCACAAAGATCTGTTTTTTGAAGCAGATTTCACTAGTGCAATGAATAGAGTCAGAACTAAGCATCAAAAATCTTCAGGGGATTGAAAACTTGGGGTTGAGTAGGAATCTTGCAAAGCCAGATACAGCATTTAATTGACTGAACTATGGTGTGGAAATGAACAGAGAATAAAATAAACACAGCAATTGTAATAAAAGACAGTACTTGTAGTTCTAGAAAAATAAGACAAGAAGAAAAAATGAAGGCAACAGGCAATAGTAACAGGTAAATGATGTACTAGTATCAATAAAATGTCTCAATGTAATATTGCAGTAATTGTCTAAGGGATTTGTTTAATATTTTGAATACAAATCTGTCAAAACTAACCTTGTTTTTTACTGAGTTAGGAAGGTTTTTGTTTTTTTTCCTGAGTATCTTCCCACTGCCAATGCTGTTAAAACTTATCTCAGCAATAATTCTGCAAGAGAAATCTTGTGCTAGCCATAATGGAACAGCATGATAAAAATCATGATGAATAGCAGACTTGACTCAACTGTGCCCCTCAGTTAATGAATAACATCCATTTTTTATTAAATGATTCATCCAAAATATTAAAGATGGGGCAATCAGGCAGGTCAGAAGCCTTGAAGAGCTACTATATTTTATGAGTTCCTTATCAATTAAATAAGTTTGTTCTGCTATATGTCAAGGTTGATTTGCATTTTTTTTTTCTGGCTGAAGTCTGGATTCCACATTCTTTATAAACTTTGTCTCATGCATTATACAGTGGAAATATGAGTCATGAATTTCTGGATTCCCTTCTTTAGATTTCCTCCTCTGCTGCTTCATGCATCAGGTTTTCAGCTCTCTTCATTATACAATTAAGCACCTGATGTGGAGACAGGGCAGGCTGTGCTCTGCAAGTTTGGAGTAGGTGTGTAAGACAGAGAGGCTTGGGGTACACCTGACCCTTCTCTTCAGATTACTTAGATGTCACTAAACTGTGGGGATGGGGTCCCATGGCTTCCCTCCAAGATTCTTAGGCTCCCCCACCCAGACATGGCAGGTGTTCAAGATCCAGCTCTCCATGGCTGGATCATACCTAAGCTGAAATTGGAAGGTCTTGTTTCTAGTCAGTCAAAGACAGAAGACCAACCCTGCAGATCCATACTGATTTGATTAAGCCCGTTCTCATGAATAATGCCAGGAGTGCTTTCCAGGGCTGGGTTTTTTAAGTTAGAACTCAATTATGAGATCATGGTCTAGTTCTTCAGCCATGACTATGATCATTAATCAGAATGCAAGGTTTTCAGCTCGGTGGGAAGACCCTGTCATGGACTGATTGCTCTTTGGGAGCAAACATCTTCCACAGCCTTCAGACCCGCTCACAGCTATGAAATTGTGCCAGTGATTAGACAAGGTAAAGATCAGTAAAATACAGTTACAGTAACCTCAAAGAGATGTATAATAGACAGGTAAAGAGAAAATGGATTATATCTAGTGTCCATGTAAAGATAAAAGTACCTTATACCAACAAATGCTTTCAAAGTCAGTGACTTGGTGGCTTGTTTACTATTATTATTTACTACTCCTGTGGGTAGATGCAGATTTTTTTTTTAGAGCTCAGTTTCAATTATTTACGCTTCAGCAGTGGTAAGCAACTTAAAATAGAAACATCTTGATGAATATTTTTCAGATAAATATTTTAAAGAGTACAGATTACAAGAAAAGGGAAGCACCATGTCTAATACATCTATTATGACAAACCAGAAAGCGTTCTAAAATATTTTTGCGTTCTGGGAAGAAATGTTCCACACTACGTTATAGATTTTTTGATAATTCTTTCAAGCAGAACTGTGTGCACTTTTGCTAAAGGGACAGGGATACTACATCACCACTCCAAACCACTGAGAAACTTTTTTATATCTGAATGGAAGACCACTTAAGATAGCCAATCAAATTATTAGTTGGAATTTGTCAGCCTGATAGATATTGCCACACTTAAATCATATTTCTTTTTTTTTTGGGGGGGGGTGGGGGGAAGGAAGAGGGAAATGTTGGTTTGCTGAAAATTCCCCAAATTGACAAGGTTGTTGAGGCATTTTGCCTGTGTAAAAGCTGCATCACAGTCATTGTGTAATGTCTACGTTTGTCACCCCGGGAAGAGAAGTCAAACTGCAGTATTACTGATTTCAAGAGAAGGAAGGGGCTTAGGGGTGCTGTGTAGGGACACAAAAGCAGTCCAATAAAACTTTTGGGGGAGCAATAGGATTTCTGTGCGGACTGTTTCTGCCTAGCACAACTGCCATATGCTGCTCACCTCTGTGCAGACAGTCTCACTCTCAGATGCTTAAAGATATGACATGTTAGCATTTTGGGATAGAACTAGTCCTTCAGCCAGACTTTGAACTATACTGGGGTAGTAATGTGCTTCATAGCCATACTTGCTCTCCAAATGAAGAATGGAGGAAAAAAAAAGTCTGTAATCTTGAGAGAAACATGGAATAATTTGAATATATAGCCTAAAGTTCACAGGTAGAAAATGAATTTACCACTCTTCACCTGCCTTCCCAAAGCAGTGCGACCCAGGTTTAGATGGGTCCAATAGCGAGCATGCTGCTGTGAGCAGTTTCAGGAAAAACACCAGGAAACTTTGGTGACATCCTTGTGTCATCCTTGAAAGATACAGAAGGCTGGTATGGAGCTGACACTGTTCAGTGTTGTTCAAGAAAATCACAGTTTGGTCCAAATAACATGGCAGTCATAGTTTAAGTCACCTGCAAAATATCAGTAAACATTTTATTTATGGTTTAAAATTAATATAACTGATACTTTTAAAGTGGTTTAAAAAATTATAGAAATAGATAAAATAAAATACTATAAAAGGCCATAAAATACCAACTGAGAGCTGTTAAAGATTATTTAAGGAAGAAAACAACAAAGGTAATGAGGTTTGTATGGTTTACTGCATTTCATATTGTAAGCTTGAAATTCACAGTTTTTCTGGAGCTGAAGTCAGCATGCTGTTTTGTCTGTATTGTGTGAGGACTATACGAAACTTGTGGCTAAAAAAAGTAAAAAAATCTATTATATAATCTAACCTTTGCTTTTTCTTATTCCTTTGGTAAATGCCTTTTTTAAGATGAGAAAAGGAAACTGGTGGATATGTTACTTATATTCTGGAGAGAGTAATATTATTTTCATAAATGACAACATGACAGTTTGCTCCTGTAGAAATGCTTTTTATCTTTGCATCCCATGCTCTTCGGTGTGGGAGTATTATTCTGATCCCTTTGTTATGGCTGGTGAAACTGAGCCACTGTGTAGTTATGTCTTCATCCAAGGCTATGTAGCATGTAGGTGACAGATCTTTCAATAAAGGTACTGAAATGGGCTCTTTAAATTGGGTAAAAACAACGGTACCAGAAGCAGCAAGACATCTTGGAAGTTGGGGATGAGATGAAATCTCTATTGGAAATCCCTGTTAACCCATCAGATGAGGTTGAGACTGTCACAATCAAGGTGTGTTAGGGAACAAGATGAAGTATGGTGACCATTCACTGGTAAAACCAAACCCTTCAAAACAGCCTTGTCACTTGCTAAGTAATCCGGAAACATTTTAGCTACCATCTTCTTCAAATGATATAGTTTTCTTTGAAGGATCACATGTTTAGAGAGAGTTTGTCTGTCCCAGCTGAGATGCCTGAAAGTTACAACACGTGTAAGTCAGAGCAGTGGTCGTAGGTAGCACCCAAGACAGCTGAGAGAGATTCACCATCACCAAAAGAGGGGTTGATTGTCCTCTGCAGATACCTCATTCTCTTCACTGACTGTGCAGTGAGAGTGACAGATTTTGTCACAGTTATCAAGCCTCTTGACAACCAAAAGTCAGGAGAGATGGTTGCTTAAAGAAAATAATATCTCTGAGCCACCCTTCAAATTTAAAACTTTTTAAAAGTTATGTTTTATTGTCAAATTGCTTCAGTTTATGAATGACAAGATATTAGTTAAAGTTCAGATCTTGTCCAAGTTTTGAATGGATAAACTCTGGAGTATATGTTGGAAAGAAAAGAGTGCTAATGTAAGTCAAGATAGCTAGAGGTGATGTGGCAGACTAAAGAGATGTTAGCATGCAGATAAAAATGTTTTTGTCAATTAAAAATATGAATTGCATTTAGTGTTGCAACTGTTCATTAAATATTTCTTGAAATTATGTCATTCATATTTAGAAGTTAGATGCTTGAGCGCTCAAGAAGAAACATCTCCAGATGTTTCCCAAGGCAGCTGCACAGGTGGCTGGTGGCTGCCATCCTTTATAAACCAGTGTATTCATCCTTCTGTGAATAACACCTGATTCTGAATTATGTTATCATCTTTTAGGTTACTTTCAAAATTCAGATGTGCCAGGAGGTGTTGAAGGTGACAGAAATGCTTCATGGAGTTAGGTTTAAGGCAAGAAGGGATAACCAAGTAACGTAACTGGACTCTGCCTAATACAGAGCATGGGATTTCAGGGAGTCTCTTGTGTGCTGAGCCCCAGCCCCAGCTTCTCAGAGTGTCTTCCAGTGACAAGATTTTTTTTTTTGCCAACAGCAGGAAATGGAAAACATACCCATATGCTCAGTAGCTTGTTCTCTGAATTATTGAAATCTTATTTTCTAATAAGATACACAGTAAAGAGCATGCAGGATTAAAACAGATCTCAAGAAATTGATTTTTTAAAAAGATACCTAAAAATCATAATTTTAGATAACACTGTACTTACTTTTACTTGGAGTAACTACTAAAACTTCTAAGTAAGAAGAACTGGGGGAAATTTTTCTTTTCTGTATGTAACTGTGCTTATTTCTTTCTTTGACAGTCTTTAATTTATCTTGGGTTTTTTTTATTGCTTTTCTATGGTGAATTCTATGTTCTTCATGTGGATATTTTGAAACCAGACAGGGAAAGCATTATTTAGATGGGAAAATGTTATTACATAACTACAAAAAAATTGGCAGAGAGGTTCAGAGAAAATATTCCATCTGCCACTAGTTTTAATTAAATCAAAAGCCCAGAACAGAAACAATCAAACATGCACAAACCCATAATTCAGTCAAATTACTTGTATACTCAGTTATTTTTATTGTAAAATAAAATGCTTGCCAAATATTTCCCCCTTTTATCTATGTTTTGCATTATTGTATAAAACAGAAGATTTTTTTTAGTAAATTACTCTTTCCCAAATCACACTATTCTTGTTTATTTATGTTTTGATAGTCTGTATATTGTATTGTGTAGCCCTCGAGCCATTTTAGTTAGTATTGAAATCCTGGTTAGCCTTTTTACCACTGATTTTTCTTCTGTTTCCCTAGAATATAATTTTTGGTTGATTGTTCAACTGATGAAGAGATACGTATTGGCACTATCTCTAATGGCATCAAATTAACAAAGAAAGTGTATGACAAGAAGATTATTAAAAGTTCTCTCCAGACTGACCAGCAATTTATTTCTTAAGACTGCAAAGATATCTCCTGATGTCAGTTTGAATTAGAGATGGCAATAAATTAATGGGCATTACAAGTTATGATGAGAGGGGGAAAAAATGTGTGTTTTTATCTGGCATTAAACAGATAGGAAATGAAAGTTGATGGGTGTTAGAACAGGTTTCACACTTGGAAAGTATTTAGGAAATTTGCTAACAATGCATGTCTCACCCTCACTTAATGATCTATCATTTTTAATGGTTTCTGTATGCAATTCATCACTATTGTCAGTATGCTTTCTTTTATTCCCTTTTGCCTTTCTGCCTCCTTGTGTGCATACACAGAAACACGTATATTATTTCTATTTCCTACAGATAATAGTAATTTATACAAAAAATCTATAGTTACTGGCTATGTATGAAAAAATACAGTGCAAACTGTGTTCAGTTTTCAGAATTTAACCCCTTTTTTTTCTGTTCATAACTTGACAGGTAAAAACAAATTCTGTGACACCTCTGCAAAACCTTAGTAAGGGATTACTCACCTTTTTAAGAAAACAGTCTCCATGTGCATTTGTATTGTGTGGATGCATAGGCTGAGAACTCTGGAGTTTTTGGTTTCTTGTCAGTCACAGAGTATGTTATGCTGGAGACGCAAGCAATGGAGTCCTATTTTCCCTGGATATCACATCCTGTATCCATGATGATGGAGGGATGTCTCAGTGTGTCAGTTGCCTCAGCCTGTGGGAATATGGGATAGGATTTGTAAACATATTGGGAGTCATAGCACAGTTTGGGTTGGGAGGGACCTTTAAAGGCTGTGTAGTCTGACCACCCTGCAATGAGCAGGAACACTTTTAATTAGATCAGGTCACTCAGACCTCCGTCTAACCTGATTTTGATTGTCTCCAGGGATAACTTCTGTTCCCTTGCTTAGATTTTACCTGTATTCAACATCTTACAGCATCAGATGTAAAGAATATAGGAAGCATCTTCCAGAAAGCAACATTAGTGTTCAGCCTTGAGAAACAAGTGGTGTAACACCTTTCCCATTTCTTGGGATGCTGTTGGTTTGAGTCTAAGGCTTTGTTCAAACTAACTACAGCAGATAATATGAAGCAATGCTACCTGCTATGTCTGTGTATCCTGAGGCAGCCTCTTTGCCTTAGATGTAAACAAGAAGTGCTACTGCTCCTGGGCTAGGTCTGTTTTGGTGTCCTTTCTTGGGAGACGTTCTTGTACTGTGGATGAGAAATGCATGTGCAGTTTCCCTGTGGTTTTCCTTTTCCTGAGAATGTTGCGTGAGGTGAAACTGTGAATGATAATACTGGGTCAGATGGTCTCTGTGTGGGCCACACTGCTGGTAACACAGCCTGCTTGGGCTGCAGTGGAGAACACCCACACCTCACCTTTGCTTCCAGACCTGTCTCTGCAGCCATGGGGAATTTGAGTTGTCTCAGGCCTTGACTCTTGCTGGTCAGTGGCTGGGTGAGTGTCATGCATTGAGGGTGCATGTTTATTCCTCTTCTGCAATATTAAGGGATGTACCATACTGTTGAGAACCATGCTGTTAGGTCTTCCTTTCCCATTTCTTTGGCCCATCTGCCACAAAAGTAGTGTTATCCACTGGTTTATTGAGTTTCACTTCACTATCTCCTGCTAGCTGAAAACTTATTTCTTATCACATCTCATAGCAATCACATCTTTGAAGAATTTGCTGCAGTTTTGCCATGCATCAATAAACCCAATCTCCAGTGGGACTTGGACCTAATATTTTCCATGCTTGTGTAAAATGAGTTTTTCAGTCCATCACAATCTACTGTCTGTTGCATATATTCAGGAAGGTGGCAATCCTGAAGTGAGTTCTCTTGTCCTAAGAATAGCTGGAAAGAAAAGTGAATGGATGGAGATGGGTACAATTAAAATACTAGCAATCTTAAAAGAAGTAGAATTTTAAGAAAAAGGCGGTTTGAATAATTTTCTGCAGTGTATTTACATTAGCATATGTCTAACGCAGCTGGAAAAAGTAGAGTATTTCAGAATTGTACCAGAAAGATAAGTGTGATTTTTTTTGTGTTTAACTCTTTCCCTCATAATTTTAGTGTATCAAATTATTCTGTAATATTTGAAAAGCTGAAGCACACTCTACCTGAATAAAGTGTAAACCACTAGCTATATAAATGTACTTGATATATGAGGAAAGAAGAGAGATGCAACTTTTCATAAGATTAGTAAAATGAAAAGATGACCTTACAGCAATTTAGAATTTCATAAGGTACCAGTGCAGTTTCTAAGTTCTGACAAGTTGATTACTGTTAGTGAGTGAGAAAAGCCTCTTGAGGGTACTTTGGAAAAAGGAATTACACGAGTTTTCAGTCACAAAATTAAAAGCCGTTTCCCTAAAAGATGCTGAGATTTAATTTAAAATTTGAACCTTTGAGATATGTACTAATGACCCCTGTTCCCCGCACATTGGGACAGGGTAATGAGCAGGACTGTAAATTACCTGCCAGATGATTACAGATGAAATCACAGCGAACAGACGGCTTGTGTCAGTTATGGCCTGGGACTTATGCACAGCTCTGATACCCAGCTCAGTCCTCATCTGCTGTTCTGGGGACGGTGTGGTGAGTGGTGTGAGCCAACTGCTGCTCGGTTTTATTTTCTCTGAGGAAAATGAATAGCCTGTAGGCTAACATAAGCAAGAATACTTATACGCATGGTGATCTAAAGGCTCCAAGACATAAGGAAAAGCTGAGAAATAGCACCGTGTTTCCCTAAGATTTCTCTTAAAGGATTTAATGATAAACATGAGAAAACTAATCACAAATCTCAAGTTAGTTTCAAAAAGACATGAAAAATTCAAGCCCCATATACTTAAGAAAAACACTTTTAATATAGAGGCTTGTTTTTAATTGAAGTGATGTTCAATAAAGGTATTTAAATATTTAAAAAAACCCCTCTATTCATGTTATCTGAATCAGTGGCCCATGTGGAATTTAAATTAGTTAATTTCACAGATTTTAATAACAAAAGAGTGACTCTGCATTTCTGAGTCATTCAGAAATAGGTAGCTTATTCAGAATGATACAGAGATCTGTGGTGGGGTATCTCAACTATGATGAGAGCAATGAAGGGTATTAATCTCCAGATAATGAAAAACTCTTCACCTTTCATTAACTGAGAAGATCCAAAAGGTCCAAAATTGTTTTTTCAGGATAAAAAGCAAGTAGTTTCAGAAATGTTTTCATACCCATTCAAGGATAACCTTGTATGCTAAAAATAAACAAATCCCACTGGATCACACTGGATCTTTCAGTCAGTTTGAGTGTCTCATTGTGATTTGAGTGGCTGATTTTTTTATTTGATCCTTTGGAATTGGTTCTATACTCCTGAGGATGATACAGGATCATTTATAAAGTCATGGTTACAGCTTTCCTTCGGGATTAGGTTCTGTTTGCAATTATTTACATATGTTTAAGGACATACATAAAGGATATGAAGGGACCCTGTGGAATATAATATTCACATGACACTGAAAGAGATGCCATTTGATAACTTTGTACTGATTCAGTGTTAAAAGACTTTGGTGATAGACTTGGGCATTTGAACAGAACCCAGGGAGTTCAGCAAGTCTCTCTCTCAAGTGTATGGTTAACATTGTTGTCCTTTGTTTTGCAGTTTTTCCTTCCTGGTAAACATAGTTATCTTTTTATAGTAATAAAAACTGTTTATAGGTCAGATATATGAATTATACACTGACTGTCTTGTACAGCAACTAAGTCCCAGTTTTGGCCACATGCAAGAAATTTTAGGTCCTGCTTATTTCCTGTATTTCCTTCAGTCATGCAAGGTCTTATAGGGAATGCCTATATAGATTTGTGCACCTTATCCCTTCTGTCTTATTTGATCCTATTCAGAGAATTTCCTGGTTTTAGGCTCTCATTCTTGACAGCTCTCTCGTGCCCCTGAATTTCATCAATGGTGGGAGAAGACTAGTGATGCTTACCTCTGTGTGAAAAGCTTTGTATTCTTCTGTTGAAAAATGCCTTGTGAGAGCAAGGCATGATTACTTACACGTTTAATTGCAGGCAGCATTGAATGGTACCTCCAGAATGCTAAAAGACCTGTAAATCTATTGTCCATTCCAACACATTTTCAGAAGCTAAAACAAGCAAGCAAAAGCAGCAAAGTGTGAAGACGGGAAAACTACCGGCATAGCATGGCAGGATGGGATGGCAAACATGATTCTCTTTCTTGCTTAAAACAAGAGGGCATCTTGTGTCTAAGCAAGCTGATGTGAAGTAGGCCTAGGGGAGTCAAGTAGGGAAACAGCAGACACAGACAGCAATAAGACACTCTTTGGAGCAACAACAAAACAGATGGTTCAATGGGCCCCCTGTCCACTCCAGAGAATATACAATTACTTACAGGAAAAAGCCCATCTGGTCCCACAATAATCTGAGAATTCATGGCTAAAACTCTAGTAGGCTTTTTTGCCACCTGTTTAAATTAACTTGCCTCTCTATATACCTATCTAAAAAAATTCAATCCTCTCCACCCTTTAACCTGCTGTAATATGTTCACCTCTTTCCTTGTGATCAGAAAAACAGGAGAAACCTGTGCCACCTGTTAGCTTTGGGAAGGATGGCCTGTGCCTATTGGAAACTGCTGCAAATTAAGTGAGCAGTCATAAAGTTTTAGAGGCCACCCAGTAAACTTGTTTCAAATTTTGGCACTATGACTGATTGTCTGAGGCCAGAGAGATAAAGGAGGTAGCATGTAAAGCTGTATAAAAGTGTAGCTCATCATGAAAGGACAGTATTTTCAAGATGTTAAGCCAAGGACTTGTACTGCACTCAAATGGAGCAGGTGCTTGTGCTATAAATAGGAACTTGTAGAAGCAGAAAACAATATAGCAATACTGGGATAGACTGCAGATTTGGGAAGTGTGGAGAATCAGTGGCATCATTTAATATTCAGGGTCCATGAAGTCATGGCTTTCTACTGTTTGTAGTCACATCTGAACAACCAGATGCACACAGGAGTCTCTCAGCTCAGGGCAGGAGCCAGTTTGGTGTGTATGTTAGAGGCTGTGTGAGGCATGCATTGTTTTAAACTGGGCCCTGCCTCTTTAGGTGGCAAGACTGAGGGTGGCATGCAGGGCAAGAATAAAAGATGCTCAAATTCAAGCTGCAATCTCCTGGAAGTATCCTTTGAAAGTATCCTAAGCACCTATTTATTAAGTTCTTTCATGCACATTAGAGGAGTCACTTTGGAGAAGTCCCTGAGTTAAGTAATATATACAGTTAATTCCTTACTAAATTTTATCCTCTGTGCACATTACTGCCATTTTCAGCATCGATCTGATTTTATCTTTTGTAAGAGCCCAGCTGATTTCAGTATGCAGTTGGCTTACAGAGACCCATTCAACCTTTTTAGCCATTTACTTTAACTATCAAAGTGGCATGATTGCTACCTGCAGGTGACAGGGAGAAAGAAGAGGAGTGGAATGAAGAGAATATTTGAATATAACACTCATCTGTTTGCATATGAAACCAACGCTGTCCTAAGGATAAAACAAAAGCCTTCTTCCTCAGTCAGGCAATCAGTCTTGTGAAATGAATGCTTTCCCTAAACATCTTTCTAATTCAATCTCTATCATTTTCATACCTGCACTGCAGCTAAGATTTTAGTAACCAGCTGCCACAGAAAAATGTAGAGGCGTTGCAATATGTTTTCAGAATCTGGAATAGGTTTCAGGCTGTCATTGGCTCAATTTCAGGCTTTTTGACAAGCTATAATCTGTCCTTCTTGGAAGAATTGACAATTTTGCAGGCAGAAGCTGTGCAAATAGGCTGAAAAATGGACAGCTATTATTTTAAAAATATTACTAAGAATAACAAAACGAAAATTAAAAAGTGCAGATGTTCTTATTTCAAGCTCTGTTTTTCAGATTAGTGAATATAATATTTATAATTCTACCTGGTGGTACAATTCTAAGTAAAGACTGTAAAACTATGACTAGTTTAACATTTGTTAAGAGAGGAACATATACCATTTATCTTATGGGAATATACAGTGAGCTGGTATGCCAGGTGACACAAAGAAAGGAATATAATTAGATATCATATTAACTGTCACAGTGCAGCTATAACATCTAGGTGCCTTGGCAATAATAAAGGGTGCTAATGCATGGGAATTTGACACTGCCACTAGAAGGTCCTCATCTCAGTACTTTTTGCATTTTTCATCACTGTGACCTGAAAAATTACCTGAAAACATCTCACTGATTCTACTTTTCTCTTTTTCCTTTTAAATATATGGCATAAGAATTTTCTTTCAAGAAGTTCTAATTTCATTTTGTAGTTAAAATGTTGCCTGGTTTACCTGGTTCTGGTGTGGTTCTTGCAACTCTGTGTGCATGTATCAGTGTTGCTGATGGGCTTTTTTGCCACAACAGCCCTACTCCCAGCCTTGCTGACACAGAAGACGTTGGGTGTCACTGAAGTAGAGACGTGCCCTCAGCTTTCTTCTGCTCCAGCACTACAACTGTACCCTTTCTTAATAGAGTTGTTCCTTAACAGAGTCTTAAGAGAGTTGATAATTCTCTCTGCAGTGATTATGGATGGGAATACACACCACCCTACGTCCCTAAGCAAGCCACAGTAGTGGGAGCAACACATGAGGATGTTGTGCCCAGAGATGAATTTTATCCCATTAAGACCCAGGTGTAACTGAGAGATTCAATGATGCATGAGGTTTTCACGAGCTGCTAGCATACAATTGAATTTTATCTGAATTGACTACTGTGCAAACATCTCCAAATCCAAACCTAATGACTGTGGAAGGTATTAACCTCTATCAGTACTGTACATGACACTTTGGCATCCTTTGTGTTTACAGTTTGTAGTGAGTGCTTCATTAAGACTTCTGTGTGTGCTTGCCATTGCTGCAACACTGCAGGGACAGATTAGAATAATATGAAATGTTTATAAATCACATTTAGGAATTAAAACAGTGAGCACAAAACTGCTGCTTTCAGGTGGGAGAAAATAAGATTTCAAAGCAATTATAGCAAGTTTAACATATCTGGTCTTTTGTTGCTTCAATTCAATACCAGGTGTTTCTGTATGTAATGATGATGGCAAAGCAGTTGCTACCTACTACTGAGCAACTGGAAAATTGTTTGGGTTTTTTTTTTCTCTCATAATAATTTTCTCTGAAGTAACATCACTTATCTCGCTTCCTTTTACTCCATAACATTCAAAATCAGATGTATTAATTTCCTTTTTTTGTTTGTTTTTAATTTGATTTATTTGAGGAAGTTCTTAAGGTACACATGCTGTTCTGTGTCCTCAGACAGTGCATTATTCTTGGCAGAATTTTAAAGAGTTGACCTAAGCACCTGTTTTCATTGTTTCAAGCTTAAAGTCACCAAAGTATTTTTTAGCACCTTTTTATCACTTAAACCTCAGTAAATTTTTATAACTATCATTTTTATTTGAACATGCAGAGAAGACAACATAAAAATGGAAACACGCTGACATTAAACTTTCATTTAAGCTCCATGTCATTGTTATTTAGCTAATTACATGGTGCATAATACTGTGCATCAGATGAGATGCAAGAACTGATCTGCTGGACCATGCAGATCTGGCTGTGCTGGTTGGATGGATGAGAGAAGCTCTGAAGTTGCTGTTCCACCTTGTTACTGAAGTAAGGTCCTAACATATTTAGATAAGGCAATTTTCCTAGATCATGGTCACCCTGTCTTAAGGTAAAAAGAAACTGCTTGGACGGCCTCCTTCTGTTTTGGAATCGTGGAAGGTGTTACCTGCACAAACCCCTGCTTTGTTCATAGCCTTTGGCCATCAGGACTACAAAGGCACTGCTGTCACAGTTATTGGAAAGTTTTTAGGTGCCTGTCTCCTGAGAATTTCAGGTTAATCTGAATGGCTAGGATTGCTCAGATGACCAGGATTTCACATTTCTGAAGTGCTCAAGTGACATGGCATTTTGACAAGTCCTGGCTTTCTTATAATTTCTATGAAAGCTTGCTGCTGCTACAGATTTGAGGTGGCTCAAGTGTCATCTCTGGGAAAACAACCAACAAAACCAGGCAAACTTTTGGATGCTTGAGACCCTTTGTCTGTCTTGAAGTATGAGAGAAAATATGGATCTGTGTGTGACAAGCCTACCAAGACATGTACACGAATTGAGAAAGGGCGGTGAATAGTGTGATGCAACACATAACTTTTGGTAAGTGGTCTAGCTGCATCACCAAGGGGTAAAAATCCTGCTTCAGATATAGAGCAGAAGGAGCATATATCATTTTTTATGTAGCTGTTATGTGCATAACAATGCTAAACCAGTGCTCTGTTATGACAAGTATGACCTTATGCATCTTCTAGAACCTGAATAATGGGCTTCATAGAAATAGTGTTCCCAAGACAAAGCTTTTTGCCTTTCCTTGGCTTCAACAGTTTCATAGCAACTGAGAAAGGTGCTCCTATTGTATGAAGCATGCAAGGGATTAATTCTGAACACAGATCATGTTTAGTGTACAGACTTGAGTCAGAAAAATTCTTATATAATGTCACAGAAATGCTGAAAGTAATGGGACTCAGTTCACTCAGTTTTGAGATGGGATGGGGAATGGGACTAGCCTTGGCTATAACTGCTGTCATATACTGAAGATGCTTCTGGCTGATGTGTTCCAAGGACATTATCTGTTCTGGGGGAGACTAGTGTTATCAGTTCCTAGACCAACATACTAAGAAAGAAATGTTATTCAAACTGAACTTCAAGGATTTATATAATGTTCAGGCTGATACTAATTTATCTATCATTAATAGTTATGAAATGAGTGCAGTAAAGAAGTAAACCCACTCCTTTACTGCACTCATTTCATAACTATTAATGAAAGCCCAAGACCTACTGGTATAACAAATATTCTCATGAAAATAAATATTCAGTGAAAGTTGATCAGTTACTCTGAAGACACCCCATGGCTTGTAAGTGTCTGCATTTTGCATTATTAATTATTTAGCTGAAAAGGAATCAAAAGATTCAGGAGACTGAGAATGGTTATTTTTGTCACCCATGTTCATCACTCAATTGCTATTTGTGTAGTAGGGAGTAAGTAGAACTCTAATAGGATTTAAAGGCAATATAAACGTGTGTCTGAAATGACAATGTCCTTGGAGAGAAACAAACCCAATATTTTTGGCATTCCTCTGAGTGACGTAAATGAAATCAGGCACTAAGCACAAGTGTTGCATGCAAAAATGTTCTCTAAGACACTCAGAAATAGATAAGCAGATTGTTTACATCTGGCCTGTGTCTTGGGAAGGGCTTAATCAAATCATCTCAGATTTACATCGCACAGTCATCCTCTGTCACTGGTAGCATCAGAATTTTCTGGTCTTTTTAACTCCACACATGGTGTGGCAGACAGTTGCTCCAGCACAGTCTGTCACTTTGGTGCTCTTCTGTGTAATGCAGAACAGATTGTGATCAGCTGCTAAACGTCCTTAACTCCACCCTCTCGATCACTTTCTGCCTCTCCTTGGTGGGATCATGCAGCACATCGCAGAATTTAATTCTTTTAGGTGCCTGTCACAACACCAACACATGGGCTGCTTGTGTTAGAAGGTGTTACAAAACAGAGACCTATCCCTCAGGAGCAGGTTGTCCCTTGTCAGAGGTTGCTCACTTCACAGAGGCTATAAAAGTTCATACATACTTGATAAGCACTTCATATGAGATGACAAAACCTGAAGAAAAACCCACATCACCTTAGCACAACCTTCAACAAGTGAGTTCTGTCTTGTTTTCACAGTAGCAACTGCTGAAGGCACACCTGACACCTGCTGCACGTGGCTGCAATTTGATTTAATTCTGTTCTTGTCCCTTGCTTGCCTTGTTGATCACAGTTTTTGCAAGTGTCCATTCCAATTTGCTTTCAACCAGAATGCTGTTTATTAAATGATTGTGCCTACACCTTTCCTAGTTCTAACATGTCTTTTTAGATCAAACACAAATGAAGAGGGGCTCAAAAAACACAGAAAATGGGAAGGAAACTGTTCCCAGGTGTTTGCACAGCAACTCTGTGATATATAACACTTGCTCTGTGGCTCCCAGGGTGGGGAGGCACTGCCAGGGGCTGCTTCCCTGTCAGATGCTGCCACAGCCCTTGGAGGTTTCCCCACGAGAATGGCATGGCAGAGTTCAGTGAGAGAGTTTAAGGTGTTGAGCTGAGCCAGCTGTGAGGTGTCCTGTCACAGTGGACACGGAAAGAACCACACAAGGACACGCTGGTGAGCGAAGCAGGAAAAAGGGGTGAGTTTATTTACAAAACTCAGTTTTATACATTTTCTATGGTGCCCGTGGATTGGAGGATGGAATTCCACCTCTCAATCCACATTGGTCAAGCTAACTGTCAATCACTTTTTTCCTCCCACCTAGAAATATGTAAACAATGAAAGACAGTTAGCAAAACATGGTCAGTGTTTATAGTAGAAAGTGTGATAAGGTGAAATTTCTAACTCTAATATGAAGAACATTACAGAAGGCTTAGAAAAGTCTTCAAAACTAGGATGACAGAGTCCCAAAGTGGCAAACCAGCCTCATGGCAGCAAACTGTGGCCATTACACAGAAGCTACACTGAGGCCAGAGAATCCCAGCAGAGCCCTCGTGTACTGGACACTGTACTGGAATTGCAACCTGCATTGTTTACTATACAATTGGCCTTCACTTTTCCTTGCTTTTTGCACTCTGCAGAAAGGGCATGTTTTTAACCTGATGTAAAACCACATAAATGATAGGTGGTAGGTAACAGCCTTAATGGCCTAATGGGGCATTACACAGTGAAATATCACTACCTTGTCAGGAAGGGCAGAAGTTTCCTGTTAAATGATTGAATTCTCAAACAAAAGGTATAACATTCTGGATGGCAATTTTATGTAGCTACTGCATGAAGTGCAGCTCTTGTGCTTTTAGCCGTTTTACTGAGCATTTTATGTAAATTTTAGCCCAATAAGTCTCCACAGGTTATTTGTTCTGAATGTGTCTGTTGGACTTTGAACAGTGAATAATTGAATATTATTTTTTTAACATTTAATTTAGTCTTGGAAGACGTGTCTGAGAAAGCATAGGCTATAATTTATTTCAAATACAAATAAAATATTAATCCATTGCTGTCTATGCTATTATTAACATTTACAAGGGACTAAGTCTCCTAGAATCTCCCAAAAGCTGCTGAGAGCATCATTACTGGAACACTCAGTTATGGTGTTTTAATTTCATTTTTTACTAACTGGCTTGGTTAATTGCAGCATACTCAGTGGGGTGGGTCAAGGCACTATTTCATTGGAATACAATATTTGCATAGAAATCTTTACTTTAGGGCCCTTAAGTGCCCTGGAGAAATATTTCTAATAGATTTCCTAAAAAGCAATATTCTTGCCTTCCTTTTCCATAGTTTCTTCCGCTTTCCCCATTTATGTGGGTGTGTATATACATTTTAGATGAACCATTAACCTGTCCATGTGTTTGGAAAGTTTTCAAAATTCACTTTCCTGTTGGTTAGCAAAATTAGAAAGCACATCCTGACAGCGGAGGATGCAGCAGGTGAGGGGATACAGACATCTGGATTTGAAACACATCACTACATATCAAAACATATATTAGTAAATTCTCAAGCTGCAAGCACAAGCATTTTTTCCTACAGGACAGACTAAATTTAGAGTCAGTAAGGTAGACAATTTAAAAAAGTGTTTGGGATTTTGCGTGTGTGTGTGTGGTAGTCATTAAATGAATGCATGAAAAATAATTTGAAGTCTTCACATAGACCTTTCTATTCAAAGCAAACAGTTATCAATCAAAAATGAAAGGAACTGCTAAGTTCTGAGACAAATGTTGTGATCATGTCTTGAGATGGGTGCTGAATGCCTAACTATGTGCTTTCCAGAATTTGTAGGATCATATATTTATAGAGGAAAGCCTCTTGAATCTTTTTAAGCCTTTTCTTAAAATGGAAACTCTTGAGAGCCAGGTTCAACTACCTGTGCAGAGCAGACATATAGAGCTAGCTATAGCTAGAGACAGTGATCCTCGTCCTTTGGTGTACAACAGTTGTTGTGGTTCAGATGTGTATTATTTTGTTTGTTGTCTAGCCCACAGTTTTACTGCTGATTCTGCTGACAGAGATACTTTTGTTGTTGCCAGAACTCAGTCTGGGAGTCTCTTTCCAGCATCACATGGGAGAAGTTTATCAGCTGGTTATCTATATATTTTGCATTCTGAATTTATCCCATCTCAGTGTCTACTATTGAGTCTCACTTTTCTTTCAATATGTGTGCTTTTCTCCCCTTTCACACTTTTCCCCATGCCTCTCAAGCATGGTCACTCTGGTCCCAGTGAACACATCAAAGAAAAAGTCAAGAACAGTGCTCTCTCTCTAGGGTGTGGCCCAGAGCTCTTTTAAGTTAAAACCCCCCAAAACTTCAAGCTTAAAGTCCTCTATGCATGCTCTCACTGTTTCCTTTATTACATAGCCCCACACATTCCCTAAACACTCAGAACTGACTGTCTGGGTGTATACAAAAGGATAATGGATCAGAAGCCCCTCTAAGTAAATCTGTACACTTTTAATTGAAAATTTAAAGCAAAGCCTTCTACCAACCCTGTATTTCTACTGTTCTTGAGAGTATCTCATTAAACATCAGTAACCCCCCGTAATATTTCAATAATGTTGTGTATTGCAACACACGATTGCATATTAAAGTGTTTTATATTCCAGTTGATAAAGAAGTTTTTCAGCTATAACTTTAAAAGCCACTGGTAAATTTATAGAAGAACCTGTAAGCATCAACACAGTGCTAAATTCTAATAAAAGAAGAAGGAGCCTGGAAGCTGATAAGAGAAGTGGTGACTTAGAGAAGAAAGATAGTTCAGGCAAGAGTAAGCAGAGAGCACTGAGTCATAAATAAAGAGCTGAAACATTTTCAGGAATCCAATGCAAATATTAAAGCTGTGTAAGAGAGCTTTAAATAACACAACCAGAACATATGTAATACTAAGAACAACACGGATCTGGCATCAGTTAGGGGGTTAATCTTCATATAATTGTATGTATTAGCCCCTATATTTATGTAAGAATGAAATCTTATGATTGAAAGTCTTCAGTATATTAGGTCTAAGACTGTGTTTTCCTTCTGTGGGTTTTACTACAGATGTGAGGAAAAAATAATAACACTCTAAAATTAAACAAGAAGGGTGAGTAGACATTCAGAGGTGGAAAAAAGTGAGTTAATTCTTCCTCAGACTGCTGAAGTGTAAAGCAGTGGGTTGATTTTGGTAATGGTGAGGTAAAGAAGTGTGGTGTCAGGGTGGAATATGCTGGTGCTTATGTAGGTGGCTGAGATACTGTGGTGGTGAAGTGCAGAAACAGCACAGGAAGCAGTTCTGGGATTCCCTTCTCTCACACAAATCTCACTCTGTCCTTACCCGTGCTTCATGCTCAAGTCACTTGAAAAACTGATGCCACCAGTCATTCCAAATTGTAGGATGTTTTGTGATTTTAGAGGCTTATTGTGTAGAACTGACATTTAACTGCCGCTATTGCCAAGAGGCATCTTCAGCACCATCTCAAAGAAATATTCCTTTCTCTGCTGAGGTCACAGATCTGTAAAAGAAGGGGGGATTTCCTTGGCAACAAGTTGTAAATAAGTACCTAGCTAGCTGAGGTTCAGAGGTGCTGGACTGCTCTCGCCTGTGGAAAAGGGTAAAACTGGTAGCACATGGAGCAGGAAAGAAAGTCAGCATACTTCATCCCTGAGCCTTACAGAAAAACATGTCTAGGCTGGTTTCTGATGGTTTCAGCAGAATCTGTTATCATGATATTCATCCAGTTGAATTGAAACCTTCCAAGATTAACTGTTGTCTTTTTTTCACTGAGCAGACACTACCCTGGCAGCAAAACACTGAGAGTCACGTCCAGTTTAGCATTTATGGTGCAGCAGTCTGACTACAACAAAAAGTAAGGGTGCTCACAAAGGCAAGTTCACAAATTTAAAGTATTTTCTTTCTGTTTTAGTCATCTTTTGAATCACAGATGTACTTGAAGTGCTTTATTTAGTCAAATCAAGTTAAAAAAAGTAAAAAAGGCAAATGGTAGGATAATGTTTTCATGTGTAATGAACCAGCTTACAAAAATATGATGAGGAATTTGATACTGCTCTTCTAGTCCCCATTACTGGTACAGGGTAAGACAATTTTTTTTAAAACCATTACTGAATTTTTCACAAACTGAAGAATCCTTGATTTATATGCTTTGAATGTAAAAAGAGTCACAGATTTTCAAGTCAGTGAAAAAACTGTAGTAACCTGGATCCCCTGGGGAAGCGTTTCATTTGTTTGGTGGGAGATTTTGTAGGGAAAGTCTATGTTTCTTGCTTGAAACAATGTGTTGTCAGAGAACAGAGATTCAGCTGTTATCTTCATATATGCTGGGAATATTAGCTTACTTATGCCACCTGTGGGGCAGTGTCCTTTAAACAGAAGTATTCAAAGTTTAATGTGAGCATCATATGTCTAAAAAGTTATGTAAAAATTCTGGAGTGAAAACAGATCTAATGAAATATTAACTACTTATGAGTTTGATGATATATGCAATACTTTATTCATATTTTTGTGTCAGAAAGAAACATTTCTGAGTAGGAGTTGACTGGTTCCCAAATGGAAAACAGAAGAGGTCACAGCTAATGTGTGATGTGAGTGAACAGAATGAGTGTTTGTGCAGGTGATAATTAGCCAGAAATTTTAACCAAAGGATTATCTACTATTCTGAATTAGTACTTTAGATTGTTTTTATTTGGTACATTTCACAGAATATCATGTTCAAGATGTTCATCAATTGTTCAAGAGAGCAAAAATGTGTAACGGCATAATTTATATATTTTGTGTAAGTGTATTTTTAGTGTGTATGTTAGCCCAAGTGCATAAAACATCTCACCCTTGAGATCTGGACTTTCCCAGCTCAGCAGACTTTCATGTAACTTGCTTTGGATGGAAAAATAGGGGGTCAAGCAATTTAGTTTTATGAAAAGAATTATCATTTCAGAAATTGGGGTTTTCAGGTCTCTAGATGACACAAATTCTAAAAATTCCCAGGCAGACAACTTATAGATGTTAACCAGGGAGAGAAATATTAAGTTTGAATACAGAGCTCTACAAACTTAAGGGAGTCAAAACTCAGTTGTTTCACATACCTTTGAAACACAGCATAAAATTCCTCCTGGACCTCACATAGCATGCTGCACTTTGATAAAGCATCTACTGTGGTGGATCATGGAGAAATTAGTATTTCATCACAACAGCTTTGATTTTTAGTATTTTTTTCAAAATGCTTCAGTTTTATGTTGAGGCTATTTTTTAATCATGTGTTTTTTTGAATTAATAGGATTTCTAAACAAAATAATTGCAAATAAATTGAAATGCTAGATGATTTGATGAATGATAAGCAAATGATTTGAAAAATTCTGATTTTGTTGTCACTACTTCTACTTCTCCCATCTTCCCCTTTTCATAAAAAAACTTTAATTTTATTAGATCTACATTTTTTTAATTTAAAAATAATTTGTGAAACAAGAATGTTTGTAAAGGCACACTAGCCATCAGCTATGTTGTTAGTACACATTTATTAACAATTTTGCAGGTATTTGCACTCAGGCCACTGCCTGATTGAAAATGGTAGTGGATGTTAGCTTCACAAAATACTTGTTCTTTAATTCTAAAGAGTGAGATATTTTTGGACTCTGCCTGCTCTTAAAATACATTTTGCAAGACTTCAAATTATTTCATAGAGATATTGTAATATGTTTTGTTTCTGCATCTGAAATTCTTTCATTCATAGAACCTCTCTGAGTTTAATGGGAATTTTTCTACAGGAAAGATTCAAATCCTTAAGGGCACAAATAGAAAAAATAATTCTATTGCTGATGGTAAAGTGAAGGCTATTGTCAAATAGGCAAAACACAGACCCAGCAAAACAAAAAGTTGAAGATATTAACTTATTTTTGGATAGAAAAATGAACTTAGTAAATGCAAGTAGTGTTGCACAAAGAAATCTACCATCCTTATTTTGCTTTATGTTTCTCAGCTGCTGCATCATCTCCCATATATAATTCTAACAATATATCAATTTGCCTGAATTATCATTGTACTCTCTGAAAGCTCTACTTGCAGATCCTCAGTAGGACAGAGGCCTATGCCTTTTCACTTTGTGTGTCCATTTAAGCACAATTACCCTGAGTTATTTCATTTCCACACATTCTGTAGAGATTCACTGAAGCAGCAGTTGTGCAAGCCTGTGCAAGTTTCCTGCCACTGGGGAGTCCAGATTTTAGTTGAACTCCAGGACAGAAGATTGATCTTGACTACCTTTGCTTTAATTCCCCATGCTTCTTATTTTTCCTCCTTATGACTCAGAAATAAATGATTTCTCTGGGGGAAAAAAAAAAAGAAAAAAAAAAGCTACAAGCTTTTTGGAATGCAGGTTTTTCAGATACTAAATATAGAGGTACTTTATGCTTTGTAAGGAAGCACATGGAAGAGTGTCTGAGATTCATGTGTTTTGCTCAGAAATATGTAATTCTAAAAGCATGTCTGGGCCTATAGTCATATTGCCTAGCTACCTTTATTTGATTATTCGCTGAATTAAAGTGATTAGATTAGGAGCCCTCTCATGGTGGGGTGTCTGCAGTCACTGCAGGGACACAGACCAGGCTCTAGCAGAGTTTGTCTGCTGTGGTGCTGTGGAGTGGGAACAATCCTGCCCAGAGGTGGCCATTGACCCAGCTCCTCGAGTGGCACCTGGCTGTCACCCTTGTCTTGGGGCTGTCCCTTCCTCAGGGTGCTTGGGCCACACTGTTCTTACTTCTGCCGATCACTGGACAAGCTTAAACTGTTTAACATTCACTTAGGAAATAAAAAGGAAGTAGTGATAAGTATATAAATTGTCTCAAAACTGATTCAGTCTTATTTCTTTCCCAAGGACTGAGGAAGGTTCAAAGCTGAGCATTCAACATTAAAAGCTTTGTGGAAGTTAAGACAAGGTCAAAGGAATTTTAGTTGACATAACTTCAACATGATCCGTTGTAACATTCTTAGAGGTTCAGAGAGATTTGTTTTCTTCTGTTATTTTCTTTTCCCTGTTGATTTCTTGTTCAAGCTATTGAAATACTGATTTAACTGATTTAATCCTACTGTACTTCCAACATCTACGTCATGCCAAAATGTAGATGAGGTGGATCACATCTATAGGTATTGATAATTCCATTTACTGTGAATTTTCATGACTGTCCCTTGCGGTAAGGAAGCAGCCTTCAGTTTCTAAGCAGGGATAATGAAATAGGAATGTTGAAATTAGAAGGAAGAAATGCAGAATCCTGAAATACCACAGTTAGGTTTGAGACTGAAGTCACTACAGCATGATTTTTTTCCTTCAAATTAGTTCTATTGACTTACTGTAGCATGCACATGAATAATATTTACATGTCCAGTCCTCCATATGGTTGTCTGTGCTGTTATTAGGCAATCTGGTTTTACTTCAGCTGTCACAAAATTTGCCAGATCTCTGCTATGGCCTGTATCTTGGCTGGTTGTGTGTGTGTATGCCTAGAGCTGTGCTGTTCAGCATCCACTGGGCAGCAGGAAGCCTGGCTTCTCCTCTAAATGCTCAGCATTCCATGACACAAGCTTCCACACAGCACAGCACAGCACTCAGTTCTTCTTGCTCCTTCCAAACCTTCCCCGTGAGTGCAACTCAGTAGCAGGACAGAGGTGGAAGCCATAAAATCACTTCTATTAAAGATATTCTGATTACTTGTTCACATTGTTATTCACTGAGAGAGAGGCAAACAAAAAAAACCACACCCCAACAAACAAACAAACAAACCACACACACACCCCCCCAAAAAACCAAAAACCAAATACAAAAACAACCCCAAAAAAAACCAAACCACCACCACCACCAAAAAAAAAACCAAACCAAACCAAAGCAAAACAAAAACCTGAATGGGTAGACACTTCATTTTAATGAGCATTTAATGTAGAAGAATATTTTTACGCAGATTGCATCTTTTTCTCCTGTTGCAGTTCATGTCTGAGAGCAAAGGAAGCAGAGGAACCTGTGGATGTTCTGGTGTTTTCCCCTTATTCCTCAGTAGTCTAGGTAGAAACATAGATGATGTTTGCTGTTGTTTTGAGTGTGAAGTGTTATTACTTGGCTGTCAGTAGTCATAGTAACACTGCTTTTCCATTACTATTGAATGCTTGGTGCTGAAGGTTTCTTTAATTCTGGTAAACTGTTTTTCTCTTTGTTTATTTTTCTTGTCAGAATTTGTTCCCCCTAGACTTTAAAACTAATTTGACAAGTTAGCCTGTAATTTAGCATGTCATAAACTGGAAGTGCTTCCACAATTTTGGTGTAGAATCTGTGCTGGTGCCTAATAGTTGTATTTGTTCTGCCAAATTGTTTTAATGCCCTAAATTTAGGACACATTTTCAGCTGGTGTTGGTAGCCAAAGCTTCTGTTGGGCTCTTAAGGCATGTCTAAACAGATGGGCACAGACAGCTGTAAGCTTCCCTGTCCACTCTGTGAGCCAACCAAAATCAAACCAGCTCTGCTCTGGAAGTTGTAGAGCTCCATTTGTGAGATGCTGTGCCCAAGCGTTTATCTACTGCCTCTTTGGCAGAGTTTGCAGATCTGAGCTGGCTCTTGCCTGTCCATCCTGGAAAGTGAACAGGAATGTTCATGCCTGGCTCCTCTCTTCGGGTGTGTGTGTGTGCCTCAAGGAGTCAAACCCTGGCTAGTGTGGGGTGTGTGACTGACCCGGCTCTGTCAGTCTGAGAGAAGGCTCAAGGGCTGCCCTTTTGTGTCATTCAAAGCAAAACTGAAATGCTGAGTAGTGCTGGCTTTTGCTTTAAGCCCCTTGCTATGGTTGCCACCTTTAGGAACCCTCCCATGGAGGGGTGGTGTGGCAGTCCCCAGCTCATCTTTGAGCACCTCCTTAGGTGGATTTAAAATGCACAATTATTTCATAAACCTTTCCAGTGCCTGGCGTGAAACCACAAGTGCAGGAAGACATGCTAACTGCCATGTTTGAAACAAACTCCTTTGAATGCCAAACACATTGTAAGGAGCTCAAGGCTTCATAGTCTTTTCCCATTTTCCACATCTTTGTGTGCCTGCCATCTGCTGATGTGCCTTCTCTAATTTGGATTATAAGGTCCCTAGGAAATTGCTCTAACTTTTAATATCTTTCTTTTGAAACGTGGTTGGTAGTTATAATAATGATAGCTAATTAGAAGAAATAGAACATTGACAGAAGCTTTCTCCTCAATGATCTGATGTTTCTAGTCTGATTAGGTAGGTAGGCACAAAGCTTGGAGACACTTTCTGCTTCAAGTATAGTTTGTGGTAGATGGCACTTCTGGGAACTTCCACAGAGGGCGAGTTGACACTCTCATATGACTGTAACACTCTCAGCTGAAGCATTCAGTGCTGCATAGCACAAAATGCTGCTGAGAGAAGGAAAGCATTCATTGCTGATACACAGAATTTGGTGGTGCTGCTTCTGTATTTTGCTTTTACTGTTCCAGATGTTCAAAATGAAGCTTTTGGCTGTCAGCTCTGGGGAAATATTCAAAGGAGCAAAGAGCAGCTAGCTCTATAACTCCCACCGAGCGTGAGTGTGTGTAGAGAATGTAGATAGTACTGTGTAGGGTAATAAAAAAGTCCAAACTATTTTCTGGGCTCCTGACTTTTGAATTTTTGCAGTGTGATGTAAAAGTCAGAATGACACAAAAAACCTTCTGCTTAAAGGATAAGGATCAGTCTATAGGTACTTTTTTCCACCTGGCTTCAGGAGGAATTGTGTGTGCCATGTATATAGGCAGACTGTGGACTGTCAAATTAGGAGAGCTCAGAGTTGGACAATTCTGTACTATGCTTAATCTTGGCTTATCAGAAGTAGTACACACTAAATTATCCTCTTGCAATCCAGCATCATGCTCCTGAGTATGGAATTCATGCCAAGCTGTATTTTTTGGGGAGGAATCAGTTTTGGAAGTTGAAACCAGGCAATAGAAACTTTTGCTTTCCTCTGTTAACATGGGTTTCTACTTGCTTCCATATGAGCTAGAGAACTTATTTTTTCTTTGCATTGTTTATATCTTAATAAAAAGGAAGCAAGAGCTGTCATTGAGTTTGATTTACACAGAGAGAGAGAGAGAGAGCCTGCAGATGAGCATCAGATGTAGTGGAGCGTGTCCCACGTCGCATAACCATCCATCTCCTTTCTTTAGGGAGCTGGGTTTCTGCTTCCTTGGGAGGTTAGATTTAAATCAGCTGGTGATACAGGCACTGTTCATTTTGACTGTGGTTTTCTCCCTCCTGTATGATGGTGTTGATATCAGCTTTTCATGGGCATTGCAGCAGCATATCAGCACAAGAGACAAAACACTCAGGTCTGCTTTTAGTCTCAGTAGGTCTATTAGAGATAGAGAACAGAAGTGCCAGAGAAGCTGAATTGATATCACAGCCTAGAAAGAAAGGAATTCTATTATGTCAGTTAGCAAACCTTTATAAACCTTGCAGTCTTTTATGAGAATATTATTTGGTTGTCTTTTTGCATGCAGGTTCTTAACCTGTCTGAAGTTAACTGTATTCACCAGTCCCCGATCCCAGTACATCTGTTGAAGCCTTTTCTACATGTCCTCTACTAGTATCCTTCAACAATTGTCTGTGGGCTTCTTGTTTTCCTTCAGCCTGTTTGTTGCCATTTTTCAGGCTGACAGGCTTTGTGCATGTTCAGAAAGATTTTCTTTCAAATATGAAGTAGCCAAGTCTTTACTTACTGAACTTGAACATGAAAAAATGGTTCATTTACCCATACAAAATAGCAAGCAAGCATTTGCTTTCAAAGCAATGTCCTTTTGTGGCTTTTTCTTACATGCTCATTAAGCACTGTGAAATGTCTAGGAATAGAAAAAGGGATTTAAGATGCTTTAAGAGAAGACAGTGTTCTTGTTCTGTTGTTATTCATTTGTACTTGTTAGTGTGTAGACATCCCTTTCAGGCCCACTGGAATTTCTACCATCCAAATATGTCATAATAGACAACCCTTGTCCCAGAGATTTGCCAGGCTAAAGAAATCATGGGCAATGGTCCAGAGAAAGGGACAGCAGAGAAATGGAATTACTTGGCTGAGGGCACCCAGGATTTACTGTGATCTGGAGAAGAGGGAAATGTGTGCCTGTGCCAGGGCTCTGTACAGTACTGTAAGCCTGTCCCATTATTTTAGTGCTGAGCTGAACCCCCTGCCCTCATTAAGCAGCCACTCATGGGGGATGTTAGTTGCAGAAATTAATACATCTTTTCTCTTAATTTTATTATTTTAATGTTGAATTTTCTCCCAAGACTGATAAGACTGATATTTTAAAATCTAATTGTTAAATTCTAGGCTGCCTGGTTCACCTTGAGGAACTGAGATCTTTGCAAAATATATTTTGATTAGTAGATTTTTGTGACTGAATCAAATTAGGGCACATTTTCCAGTGTCCCAGAACTAGGCTCCATTTGTAAAGCTGCATGCTTTGTCAGACAGAACAGGACCATTCAACACCAGGGATCATGATTCTCCTCCCCAGTGCAGGCTGCAGAAGGTTGTTGTCTCTACTACAACCTGCCAACACATGGAATTTTGTTGTTGAATGAGTAATGAGAAAGAAAACTAAATGATTTCTCACTAATTTCTTGTTGTTGCAGGAGCACTTTTTCCTCTGAATCTCTTTACAGAGAGTGTAGGAATTACAAAGGTAAACAGTGGATGGCTATACAAAATATATTTATTTGAGGGGGGGTGTGTGTATGGGTGTATATTTGAATACAAGTTAGAAATGGCAGTAAGAAGGAAATTCCCTGTCTCTTCTCTAAGTTTATTGAAATTTCAAGCAGGACAAGATGCTTATTTTCATGAAATTCATGTGATAAGGTATATCCCTCAAAAAATAGGACTAAAAACACCAGGCTAGTGGAAAACTGGTATTTATTTTGTATAGAAATAAGATCCTTGAGCACCATGAAAGCCTGGAATTTGGAAGCACAAACTCATTGAATTCCTTCTGCTGTTAAGGGAAGGCTGATACACAAATAATTTTAAGTGCCAATCTGCTAAGAATGTTGATTTTCCTGTCCATATTACTCTTCAGTCTACAAACAGACTTTGAAAGGCAACAGGGCTGCTGGAGATGCCACTGCCTACCACTCGGCAAACACGTGGTCATTGGACAAACACAGATATCCCCCAAGCGTGTGCTCAGATGGTGGAGCTGAGGAAGATGGGTGAATTACAGGGCTCTCTGGGAGCCGTGGATAACAGAAATGCTGATATTACATCAGCACCCCTGAGCACTCAACAGCTCTGCTCTTACTTGCAGTGATGCTGCTGCACCGAGTCTATTAGAGGTCGTTGTCATGACCCTGCGAAAAACAAAGCAGAACAAGAATATTTTGTTTGCACCTATGTATATACATGATTGCATTCATGCACAAGTGCAGTGGCAAACAGGGGTATTCCCCATCCTCTTTGAAGTTACAGTGAAATGAAACATAGACCTAAGGAGTTGATTGCACTCACTCACATGTCTTGTCTGTAGCTGTTATGATTGGGGTGACCAGCCCAAGTGCCCTTATTCCTGGGGGAATGTGGGAATTGCCATGTTAAATACTGCCCTGATCAGTACCAATCCTTCAAAGTCAAATAGTATCAGTTAACTGTACTCAAGTAACAGATTTTTGACTGCTTTAAAAATCTGAAAAAATTAGAATTAATTTTTCACTTTAGCTGCAAAACCAGATCAAATTCAGAGAAAAGATTGTGGGTTTTTTATCACTTTCAAACAAAGGGGCATTTTGAAAATATGAGATTAAAATGTTTTAACCTTTTAAAAACTCGAATATTTTACAGCTCTGTATTTCACCCAGGTAAACTTGAATTTGTGAATATCTATTGACATCAACTGCTCAGGTCAGATCAGGTAAGATATGTGTGCTGTGTGGCTAAGCTATTTGGATGAAAAATTTCACTAAACCTTGAAAAAAACAAATTAAACCCCAAGAATATCACCCCTAACCTTCTGCTTCTAGCTACTACTTTCATTTGAGCCATGACAATAGTTTATTCAGCTTTCTATCACTTGTCTCTAGGCCAAAAAGGTCTATATTTTTTCTAAATAAATGTGGAGATAGTAATTTTATTATGCAGGTTGAATGCTTTATATAGCTCTCTTAGACTTGCTGACATAATGATGTCTTGTGGCAATACTTTTCCAAGATTAGTATTGTAGCACATAAAAAATTATGTCTTTTCTATGGATTTTCTTGTTTCTGTGAGCAGTGCTTTAGAGATTTAAAAAAATGTTATTGGATTTGTCTATAAAGATAACGAGTTTTGTTCCTGTGGCATCAAGTATGAGAGTATATTCATTGTTTATACACAGACAGTAGAGCAAGAAATGACAACTTTGAAATATTGACAAAAGCAAAATATTTGTACTTTCCTTGACAAATGAGGGCATATTAATAAGTTTTGACTTTATCTCACAGTAATATATGCTCATATAAGTACTCTCTGAACCTTGCACAGGAGCTGTTGTGTCAATCGTTACACCAAATTCCTTTGCCTTGATTAATTTATACCATATTTTGGTGCTATTGCAGGACCATTCTACATAGGAGAGCAGTTACTTAAGGTCAAGTTAGCAGCATTTTATTTTTGAAGACAAAATTACATTCCTTGCATTACCTGGAACCAGGAAATCTTTCCTGCTTGCTGCTCTGCCAGACCCAGCACACGTGTTGTCGTGTCTGTGTCAGGTGAGCTTCTCCACATCTTTTGTCCTGGAGCATCTAGCCATGGTGGGCATTGTTTGAAGCCAAAATGGAGTGAATGCAGCTCTAGAATTTCTCTGCCAGTCCATGGACAGGGCATGGCCAAAAGAACACACAACTTGAGTGCAGCAGGATCAATCAAGGGACTGGCTGCTGAGATAAACTTAGGATCAGGAATCAGGCTTGACAGAAGATTAACAATTTGCCCTGGAAGCAGCGGAGAGGGTAAAAATTGCATCAGATATTTTGCTTGGTAATTTTGGCATCTGGGAGTAGAAATCTGAGAAAAACTTCATATGTTGGGCCTTATGCATCAAGAAGTGCAATATTAGCTGTCTGATGCAACCCCTGAGGCTGGTATCCTGGTGGATATTGTGTGGGGATGGCTGGTTTCCTTGGGATCTGCAGGAGCTGATTGATGGAGCTGTCACAGCCCCTTATGTGTCAGAGCCCGGGGAGGCCTGTGAGGGAAAATTTTAATGGTGTTTGTCATCAAAGAAAAATTTTGTGCTTCTCACTTCAGTGGTCCTGCTGACACCATCAACAGAGGATCATGGCAGGCTTTCTCTTGTCGGCCTGATCTTTACTGGGGCTTCTCATAGATCCTTTTCACTGGATGTGTCTCTTCTGCACCATTAAAGGCAGTGACAGGACTCCAGCTGCTCAGAAAGATGAAGTCTAACAGCTCTAGAATATTCCAGCTAGATACAAAAGTCATGAATATGTAAGATTTAAGTAAATGCCATCTTTCTTGCAGGATGAGAAGAATAAGGAATGAAGTATTTATGTGGGGCTTTTGCTGTTTTGTTTTGCTTTGGTTTTTAAAAATTATTTTGTTAATGTACGTTTTCATAATTTATAATTTGTCTGTATCCACAAAGAAGCTCAAGTTCCTGTTCATAGGCTGGATGGGTGTGTGCTGGCAGAAAGGCTGGTGGGACACAGGTTTGTGCTGAAGAAGAGCACAAACCTTGTCCCTGAGGAGAGAGGGCAGAGCAGGGCAGGCAGAGTCCAGCTGGTGCAGGAGTCTGCAGGAGCTGCAGCAGTGGTAGCTCTTGCACACCTCCTGAGGTGGTGATGAGGACTGCAAAGGCATTGTGTCGTGGGTCCTGATCCTTCGTGTGACCTTGGAAACTGAAGGAATAAGGAGAGATTGTAGTACGTGTGTTAGAGGTGCTGTGCAAGGCAGACCAGAAAAGATGGGATTTTTTTAATCTAAAATCCCTTACTTGTAGGAAAAGAAAAACCTGCGTGTGATTTCTCAGAAAATTTCTGTCTCGGAAATGTGGATAAGCAAAGCTGGTTTTTTTGTTTTTTTTTTTTTTTTTTTTTTTTTTTTTTTTTTTTTTAATAATTTTGTGATGCTGTCTGTAAATGCTTGAGATCAAAGGAGACGTTCTGTTCCCAGCTGCCATGAACCTGGGCACTGCAGAGGTGCTGTGTGCTATGGGAGTATCCCTGACCCCAGGATCAGGGCCCAGCCCCCTGGCACAGAGCACACTCCTGGGGTCTGCTGCCCACTCTTCTGGAATGTCTGGAGAAGCCCTAACATGTTTGCCCAGCAGTTTTGGTGACAGCCTGAAACATATTAAATATATGTGTTGCTCCAGTATGAATCTGGTGTAATTAATGCAGTGAACACAAATGCCTCATGGAGCATTTAGGAAAATAGGAAAAGTGCAACAGGTTGTCTTAGAGAGCATTTTAGAACCAGAGCAGAGCATTTCTTGCAATAAAGCAAGTTTTAGGGAAATATCTAGATGAAAGGAAAAGGACAGTTTCACACTGTGTGGACACAGGTGGAGGAAGGCACATCCAGCCACATTTAACCTTCTGAGGGATGTCACTGACAGGCTGTGGTTCTGTGTTCAACCTCCCTGCACTCACAGGTTCTACTGAAAACAAGCCAAGTAGCAGAAGAAAGAAAGTTTAGCAGTACATAATTAACAAATTGTACCTCTTTGCTCACCATGATGAGGAGATATTTATAGCTACTGTGAAAAAACTATGCCTTCAAAAAGGCAAAAGTAGTTGTGATTACTTCCCTTAATCTTTCCTTCTTTTTGACAGTGACATTTATGAAACATCTGAATGCTTTATCAGCTTGAGAGTAAATGTCATTAAGTTAACGTAGTTGCAGATTCCTTCCATGTTGCCAAAGGTTTCATGAAAATAATAATGTTTTGTAGTATGCAAACATGTAGCAAAATAGTTGTAAATAGACTTCAAATGTAAAGTTTTTTTTTCTAGTATAGTTTTATGTTGGTATTTAAAAAGTTGCTTCTATATTTATTGCCTTTCACTTCAGAGTGAGTTCCTTGAAGTGCTGCAGTGTGATTGGATGTTTCCTTCAACTTTTAAAAAAAGTTTCTGCATTAAAACTTAGCACAAGTGTATCAGGGGATCTGTCTTGCTTTCAGTTTTTCAAAACAGCTACATTTTCAAGTCAGCGGGGATATCTGTTGAACAAGGTGTGGCATAATACAGCCTAGGGCTACTAAGTTGCTTACTTGATAAATGTCACAGGAAATATGTTCTGATTATTGCACTCTTGCTCTTTTTGCTAAGTGCCTTAACTACCAGCTTCTTCTGGTTAATGGTTTCCCCATGAATGTGCTCTTTCTGCCAGACTGGCATCAGTTGAGAAGAAAGAGGAGAATTTAGTCTGACAGCTGTCCCTCTTGTAGAGCAGCTGGTACATCTTCAGCAATAATGGAACACCAAAGAGAAGGGACAAGAGTCCATAAGGAGGTAGCTCATCACACTTAGCATTTTAGGACAGGTACTCATGGGGGTATATTAGTGCTGCTTGGCTGGCTTTGAAAGAAAACAGATTACTTTACTGTGTCTAAGGCCTTTCATCCTTTTAGATACTTCCAATCTGGACATAGTCTGTGATTTTTGTGCACTAGGGTTGATAATAAATCAACAAGGATTCTTCTAGTCCTGGAAACTTCCAGGGAAGAATTGGAAGACTGACGTTTTTTCTATAGCATAATTACTTTTAGCCTCAGTAGAATGGCCTGTGTATCTACATATTGATAGAGTTGGCAAGCAGCTTTAGCAAACACATTACTGATTTTTAAATTGCAGCTTGAGCACTACAAAGATGAATATAGCCCTTAATATTTGGTCAACTTTGGGAACAGGGTGTAACTTTAATATCTAAATCCTGCTTTTTGTGACTTCTTAGTAAAAATGGCACATATTTCCCAGTGAAGGTCAGATATGGAAGAGGTTTCCCTGAAGTTATTTGGTAAATTCTAAATCCGTAAGTCCCTGAGGTGAAAATAGTTGGAACTCAGGAATGTATTCAAGGAAAGCAATTTAGTACAAATTTCCTGTGTTCTTCCTCTTTCCAAAGTATCTGCTTATAACCAACTGCTGTTGGAGAAAAACAAATTCAGTTTAACCATTCTTAGAGTTTTAAGACAACTACTCCTTCTACTGCAATCATTAATCTTTCCATTCTTTGGCTTTGCCTATCACAACTGAGTAGTGGAACATCTAAGGCAAAGTTGCTTTTGCCTAAGTCCCTGCTGTGTGCAGATAGAAGTTGCTTTTCAAGTATAATGAATTAGAGAAAGGGAACTAAGTCCTATCTCCATAGGGAAAACTCTGTGAAGGGCTCACATGACCTCAAAAAGTGTGGTCTGTGCAGCAAGTCTCACTTTGAGCCAGTTGGAGATATTGAAAATATTTTTCCTTTATCTTCCTCTTTTTATTTTTAAATTTAATACAACAGTATCATTTTTAAGCATGTCTTTGTTATTAGGTGCTTTCAGGTCCAAGAGAGATTTCTGATCACATATGTGAATAGAAAAGCTTAAAATGACTTTGTGTCTCCAGTCACTACAAACTGATGCAAATAAGTTCAAGTCAGTGCTGTTAGTGATGTGAAATAGGGATGTTGCCAACGTGTCTTTCACCTAGGAGGGAGCTCTCAAACTTTGCTGGAAAAGCTGATACTTTTTTCAAAAGAAAATGCATTTTGCATTTCATACTGAATCAAGACACACACCCTGCAAGAGGCTGACTTGTTGACTTGTCTGTCTGCTCCTGCTCTTCTCATTTCCAGTGAATGTCTTGCTTTCTGAGCATCTGTAATGACACCTGTAGCCATGACATTTGTTAGAGATTAGTAAAGCTGGAAAGGAACTGATATCAGCTTATGTTATGTGAAAACCAGGTTACAGGCTTCATAAGTTCTCCCTGACACCTGAATGACTCCTCTGATTTTTTTCCACATTGTTATCAACATAGCAAGACACCAGCTTTGATCTGTGTGTTCATTCCTGTGTTCACCAGTGCAGCCTCATGTCTCTGTTTCCTCAATTATCTGTTAAGTGTAAGTTCACATCCAGTTGTTTCAGCTCCTTTCTGCAAGAATATTTTCTCAGTCACTTTTTCAGTACCAATAACGATAGGTTTTTCATCTTTCATTGAGTTTTCACGTGCTAGTCCATTTGAAAAAAAAGAGAGAATCTGCTCTCTTTACCCTTGACACTTATTTTATAAAGGGGCTACACAAGAAGTAACCAGAGCCAGCTGTTCTTTAGATGAAAATACAGAGCTTTATTGCCACTGGAAGAGTTATGTCCACTTTTACAATCTCATGGCATGCTATAAACGCTTTTGCCCTCTGAAATAATATATTTGAAAGCATTTTCCTGCATTCTAATTCTTGCTGTAGAAGGATAATGTTTCCAAGTGTTGCCCTCTAAGCAGCTAATCACTTGCTCAGCTTCCCACACTTTAGCTTTTAACCTCTCCTTTCTGACTGATGAAGATAGTTTAAGTTTGGAAGATAAGGTTTTTCTACTATAATTTATATAGGGAAAGCAGCTTTTAAATAATCCAAGCATAGTGAGACCTGCAATATTTTACTTCATAAAAGTATCAGATGAGGAAGGATAATTGCCTGAGTGCAAGCTTGAGTAACTCATTAAATGCACGAAAATTATGAAAGCAGTTTCTTGATTTGACATTGAGATTAGTTTAAAAACCCTCCAAAACAGCAGCTCCTTTGTCAACAGAAACAAAGAATTCAACACTTTCCCTTATCCTCTTGCCAAGCTGCTGCTTAGTCTTATCTTTTAATTAAACCTGAACTTTAAAATACATGTGTCTGGCATGCCAGTTTACTAAATAAAATATGAATAGGCAAACAGTATTCTTGTTAATTAGCATTCAGGTCAGAGGTTTCTGGTTATTTTTTCTTCCTTACAGGATGGACTTATTAAAGGGTCCTAGTTTTGTTGTAACTTAGTTTAAAGTCACCAATTAAGAAACAAATTACAGTCTCATGCTGAAAATGTTTTAAGTTTCCACTAGAATTATTTTCTACTACAGAACTACATTCAGCTGCTTTAATTTTGTTAGACAGAGATGTCACTCCCAAGAAATGAAAACTAGAATAGCAATCTCTACTCCTTATCAGGCCTTGATAAGGAGTTCATAACATCTTCATTCAAAAGGGAAAACTTGATTCAATACATTTTCTTCAATTCCCAAATATTTTTTCTGGTTTTCCTGTTTTAAATTATTTTTAAGTTATTTTTAAAACTTTTTGAGACGTTAAGTCTCTTTGGGAATTGGAGATAAAGCTCTAACTACAGTAAAGCCAGTGGGAGTTTTATAATTTTTTGGAGGCCAGGTTTCATAAGGTTCCTCAGATGAGACTGAATGAAACTGCAATTAATTTCTCTGCAAGCCCACAGCTTTGACGTAGGGGTAGTTATTAATTCAACAAATGGAAGTAAAACCTCATGACTTAGATAACCAAGCCCAGAGCACTGGAACACAATTTAAATTACTGAATGCCAAAGAATGCAATTTCTGGCTACATTGGCTAAAATCCACATCATTTCAGGCTTTTCCCTGCCCCAAAAAGGACTTAATTTTGTCCTAGTATAAAAAAATGCTGATGGGATCAATGATATTCTTAAAGTTTAATGTACAGTTTTTCTAGGTTAAGCCTCAAGTGCTTATAAATAATAGAGAAATTACAAAGCAATCAAGACTAGTCCCAAATTACTTATGGTCAAAGAAAGAGTGGAGTATATTAAAAAAAATTGGTGTTCAAACACATGTATGCCCAATGGAAATAAAGTTTACACTTAGAACTCAGATGATCTAAAATATTTTCACCACCTTGAAAATATTAACAGTCGAGACCACCCCTTTCCTGAAACATAGATGATGACTGTACTTTCATTTCTGTTCAACACAGCATTACGTTGCAGTTTTGTGCACATTAATAATGCAGTAGGGGTGTAATGGTGTAATGACTCATAACCTAGGACAAACACAGTGTATTTACCTAATACGAAATGATGTCGTAAGCCATGAGGCTAAACCAAGGCTCCAAGAAAGAATTCGTGATGGAAGAAAGCAAGACTGTTTCCAGTAACTCTGTGCAAACATGAGGAAGGTGGTTAATTGGTAAAATGAATTGGAATCAATTATGCATGAATCCTGTGGCAAGTACAGCAGCACTCAACTCATTAAGAAATCATAGTTTGAAGTACTAGGTGTGCATTCCTAAGGAATAAGGGTGTATATAAGGAATAAGGGTGTATTCCTTATATCCTCAGTGTGCTTATGGCCACTTTTCAGAGGATTGCAAGGTAGCTTTATAGAGTGCACTGTCATTAGGAGAAATACCTGGGATTTCAGAAGTACTTGGGAACTCAAGAATCCTTAAACTTGTGAATTTCCTGACAGATGAGTGAAGTCAATATGCTAGCTTTAAAAAAAAAAAAGGGTTAACACTCAAAAAATGAAGCCACTGGAAGACTGAGAAACAAATAACTAATCAATTTGCATTTTAAAAAATGAGGAGATAATAAAATGGTAAAAAGTGCCAGTATAGGTCTTTCAAAAAAAGATCCTGTCAAAAAAAAATTGATTTCATACCTTGACAAGGTAACCAGAATAATATCTAGGAAAACAGAAACCAATAAAATTAAGAAATCTGCATTTTAGTATTTTTTTTTGACACTTTTCAGTGCGACATTGTCATAAGCACTGTAAAATGTTATGGTCTAGCTTTATTCACGGTAAAGAGGATGCACAACAGGGATCAAAATTTCCCCACTTTAATTAGTGTGGATTAATGGGCTTTACCTGGGACATGTCTTTTTAGGCAAGGAGCAGATAAACCGCATAACAGATCATAAAATAATACAAAATTTATAAAGAAAAATCCAGAAATTTATCTATGTAAGGGAATATTTTACCAGGGAAGTTGAAGAGATTTCTGCATTGCTAATTAATGACAGAAAAAAATTAATTTACATCAAATCAGATTTACTTTGGGTATTAAGAAAATCTTCTAAAATGTTATGGAGGATGTAGTATTGGGATGATGTGGTGTGTTCAGAGGTTCACGGAGTCACAGAACAATTTAGGTGGGAAGGGTCCTTAAGAGGATATTTGTTCCAACTCCCCACTCAAATCAGATCCAACAAGAGCAGGTTGCTCAAGATGATGTCCAGTGAAGTTCTGATTATTAATTTTTGGTTCCAAAGGCTTATACTAAGTTATTTAACTTAGTGCAGTGTTGTACAACAAAGTGTAGTCCGATAGAGTCCCTTTATTTTTCATGAATTGCAAAGCCTGGTTGGTACTATATGAAGGGTTAAGGAAAGGAGGAATATTTTAGAAATAGAATAGAAGAATATTTTAGAAATGCTCATTGTTTTTTCAAGTAGGATTTCTCAGACATGAACCCTGTGATAAAGCTTTGGAGATTTGGAAGGAAATTAAAATTGCTAGGACATTATTTAAAAACCACACAGTTCAGAGAAAGCTTAATAGAAGAAGCTGAATCTTCTGCTATTTAGAAAACATTTGAGATGAAAATTTAGGGTATCAAGTATTTAAAACAGAGGAAAGAAGAAAACTAAGGTGATATGTGTGCTCTGTAGATGCTTGCAGAAAAAAATAAAACTAATAGCAAAAATACGTGCAGCCTAAAATGAGAAAGAAAAGTGACAAAGAGGAAGAAATTGAAAATTCCAAGTGGTGGAAGAAGTCCTAATCAGCTGCATGAGTTCACTTTCCAATAAAGTTGTCTAATGAGGGCAGAGAAATTGAATCAGAGGATTTGTGCTGGGAGCAAATAACTAGCAAAGAGAATTAAATGAGAAAGAGCATAGAGTAAACAAAGTGATGAGAATGTTACAAAACAAATAGTAAATATGCAGATTCGTACAATATGCGTAAAGAATATGAAAATAGTGAGGAGAAGTCTGAAATTTCAGAAATTATATTTTTCAAATTTATGGAAGCCAAAAGGGTTGCTTATCACTTTTGGAAAAGTAGATTTGATAGCTGTATAAAAGAGTAGCTGGAAAATTATTGCGTGACTGTGGTAATGGTCAATTATTTGAGAAAATATTCAAACAGAAAAAGGGACTATTTTTTCCCCTTATCTGAATCAAAATGAAGGATGATTTGTGGTTGTCCTCCTCTGATACTCACGCCCTCCCCACCTGGGCCATAATCTTGCACTACATCAGCAAAGCACCAGCTGCATCTGCAAGTGGCTGAATGTTTGAGTCCCTGTCCATTAACATTCCAGTCTCTTACATGGGGTTAACTAAAGTAATAATGGTGCTTTTCTGTGACACTGAGAGCAGGAGGTAAAGCAAATGTTGCTTTTGAATTTTTGGTTGACCAAATATCATGATGGGCCTTTAATGGAGCAAAAGTGCTTTGCCTTCAGACTATAGAATGAAGGTTTGGTGTAACATTGAGGAAAGAAGGAAAAAGTCTTGTAGATACAATTAGGATATTTCCCAGTGTTTAGATTATGATTTTCTCTATGATATTTTCTACTCAGACTGTCTTGCTTAACTTTTTGTAATGAAATGTACTCAATCTCATTTTCAAGATAACATTTTGGAATGCACCAATTACCATGATTATCTGAAATGAATTTGTAGTTCAAGGAAATGTATTATCTCTCTTTTCCAGGGCAGGATTTCTTTGCTGGGAAAATAACAAATGGCTGCAAATATAATGTCTGTTAACCATGATAATACATAAATTGAACAGTTTGCCAGGATTACATTTATTATTTTGCTCTGCAGCCATAGTAGATATTTCCTTCAGCTTTCCTTCACAGAGGTATGTTTCTTCAGCCAGTTTAGAAAAAAGAAATATAACCTATTTCTGTAAACATTGACATGTCTGCAGTCTTGACAAAACATTCATAATTTGTAGTATGAGAAATAAGGAAATAGAGAGTCTTTAACCATGTTTTACACCATCCTACCATTACATCCCAGGAAGTATTTGAGGCCTCTGCTCAGCAGAACAGACATACCACATCAATCTTTTAATGTCACTGACCCTGTGGCTACCTTCTTATTGAGCTTCATCAATAATATTTGAAGAAGACTTGACCTAAAATGTACAGTGTTTTAAATCCTTCTTGTAATCCTTGTCTTTCAAAACACACTTATAGGAGAAGGTGGTAATAGCAGAAGACATTCACTTTCTGACTGTGATGCTCAGCCTGCATCAACTCTAATTTTGGTTGCACCCTTTGCCTGATGCCTTTTTTTTGCAAGGAGGAGGAAATTCACCTTCACTCTTGCTGAAATAATTCTAATTAAATATGATTTCATCCAGAGAGTGTGCCCACAGGCAACTGAAATTAGTGGTGAAAGCACCCATGGGCAAAAATTTCAGTTTGGGTCATGTTGAATATTTGGAAATATTTGACGGAGTAAAAACTGGAATGGCATTCACTAAGGTTATTCTTTCTTTCTTGTGCTTATTTTGCTGTCTATATCCTCTGTCTTTGTATATTTATTGACAAAGGGCATAAAAGCAAGAAAGGTATCAGGGGAACTTGCCCCTTTACAGCTTGCCACCTAGTTGTCATTAGTTCAGAAACATTGGATTTTTTCCCTTTCATTAACTTCTTTGCCTTTGGACCCCTTGTGCAATCCTCACATCCCCAACAAACCAGTAATATGGGAAGTGTGCAAAGAGCATGACTAAGAATAATCTGTAAACAATTCAAAAAAAAATAGGGACATCAACAAACACATAATTAATTAGATCCTTGTCAAAAATTAATATAAAACATTATACCTGGAATGCAGTACTGTCATCCAATACAGGGAGAAGAAAAAAAAAAAAAAACAAGCATGAATTAAAAAGAAAAGTCTTCTGCTTTTAAAAGTGACTTTTAAAACCTTCTCCCTTGCCTGGAGGAAACATTGGGAAAAACATGGGTGTTATATGTTTGGTGCAGTATCCATGTGGCAGATAGAACTTCTTCACCAAAACAAGTTCCCCATCCTAACCCAAGATAAAAAACCAAGCCTGTGGAAAGCTCATAGAGCTGGGTACACCAAAGCAAAGCTGAGTGAATGCAAACCAATCTTATTGGGGGACCTTATAGGAGTTTTCTAGGCTTGAATCCCTGAAGTACTAAATCACCCTTAAAGTGGATTTAGTGGGTCTCACAAATTTTTAATAAATTCAGATGTGAAATAGACTGAAGAATTATTCCTCAAATAAAAGGTTAAAAGAACTATAATCTTGATGATATCTGAGAAATTTTCTCTTATCATAAAAGTCACTCTTACCAGATGCCAGCCACTAGTATGTAAGATTTATTTATGAAATTTGTTTTCTAAATACTTTGTTTCCAAATTATATTACTTGCAATTCTTCAGTTTCTTATCTACTTCTTACTCTCAGAAATCTTCTATAAAATCCTGTTCATGTTTTGCTCTTGGGACTGCTGGATTTCTTCCTTTTGATGTCATTATAACCTACGGTTCAGCTTCTGGGTAAGGGTCTTGGGACTACATGAGAGAGAGGTCTAAGTGTGGGTTTAAGAATTTGCATTCCAATGGAGATGCAAATTTCCTGTGCTTGTAGTTGAGATGAATGTTATGGAAAGAAGCACTGGTACAATCTTGGGTTAATGTGGTGTGTCCAAGTGTGTTAGCAGCAGTGAGCTGATATGAATATTCCTGTAGTAGGATGACCCTGGCTGTCTTGGGAAAAACGAATATAATAAATGATCAGACCTGTAAACTCATCACTCATCTTTTTCTTTCAGTCAGAAAAAAAAAAAAAAAGAAACAATCTATCCTTTGATCACCAAACACTGGTTTTTTTAGTGGAGATTTACTGTGCTATTTTCTAAGCAGAAAACAAAAAAGTATCCTTGCATCACAGGAACAAAAATAATTAATTACTGTGCCATTGCAAGTGTCAGCCACCCAGGGCCATGTAGAGCAGTCATGCAGAAGGGATTGACAGGGATCCTAGTGCTGTATCTCTCAGTCTGCCTTGAAGTCCTTTGAATCTAATGGGAGGTTTTCTGAAGGCTTCAGTGGTATTTTGAACACATTTTTCCACAGCTTTTGAGTATGGGTGTATGTAGGTGCTCATGAATATCCATTCCCTGAAGATATTCTGGCAGAAATTTCCTTCAGGGTCTATACCAGAGAAGCTTGGATGTGATTTTAGGTTCTTTACTCAGCCAAATGCAAAAAATTCATGAGGTCTCAGGGTTTTGTTCCTCCAATTTTCACAAATATTGGTAGCTCTATCATGGTCTGCCTACTGCAATTTAGTGATTATATCAAAGGAACTGAAGTGCTAATCCCTGTTGAGCTGTTGACTATGTAATGAGAGGCTTCTAAAGTCTTTGAAAGTTACTGAAACAGGTGTTGTGAGGGATAAGAACATCAGACCAAGGCAAATAAAATCTTATTACAGAACTCTGTTTCCACAGAAGCACATTTCCTTATGCCATCCAAGTTAGCATGTAGTTTTGCAACCTTTTGTTGTTTTTCAAATCAATCTCCCACTCTAACAAAGTTTCAGACTAGCAAAGCCAGAAAGTGAAACTACACAGACAAAATTTTACAGTAGCAGTGGCAAGAACAGTTATCAACCTCTTTGAAACTACTGACTGAAGCACTAACCTTTGTGTTTGTTTTTGCAAGACAGACAAATATCTACTGGGAACTAGATGGAGGCCATCCACACATTTCATAGGGGTCACTGAATACCGACCACAGGGTAGCACCTTTCATTTTGAATCAGTAATGCAGAGGTGAAGAGCACCACATTTCATTATTGACGCCACAGGTGTTCCAGGTCTCTGCCTTCATTTCTTTATCCTACTGGTTCTATGAACCCTTAGGGACCTGCTTAGTTTTAGGGCTGAGCAGGCTGCTTTTTATGACATTCAAAAGGGATTTTGAACCTTAAAAGTTGTCTGTCCACAGTGGCAAAAGATGCGTCTGGAAGAGAAATGTAGCAAATATGAAAAATACTTTTCGGGGAGCAAAGGAAAGAAATATATAAGAAAGAGAACAAGCTGTATTCTTTTTATATGCTAAGACAAACTGTAAAGTAATGAAAGCAAATAAATAAAATCACTGCAAAAACCAGAAAAGTGATAGTAAAGCTTCCTTCAAACAGATGGTTTTTATTCGAAGAAATACGTAAAAAGTTTTATTATTATCTAAGCTCACCTTTCATCGTTTTATGACATGAGAGGGCAGAAGAAAGATAGGAAAAAGGAAACACAGTGATGGAATTTGCCATTTCAAAGAATCAACAAAATGCCCAGGATTGGATGTTGTTGTGCAATCAACATGCCAGAGTACCTGATTTTCAGCAGGCTTAATTCTCAAGTGACAATCCAGTGTTTCAAGAAATCAGGCTCTGATTACTGAATTGTCATATAATGGCCACATGGACTTTTAAAAATTGACTGTGAGACAAAAATATAAGCATCTAATTTTACATATATGTAAAACAGCTAGACTTTATTGTTACCATTTTGTTATTATGACGAATAAGTTTTTAGTTCAGGCAATCCCAGCTATCCTTATGTGGCCTTCAAATAACAATCTATGCTTGCACTGGTTATGCTATAAAGTCAGGCAGTATTTTTACTGTAAGTTGGGATTTTTTCAAAGAGAATGGCCATCCAAATTTTAGTTTCCCAGAGGGAAAACAGCAACAAATAGAGCATCTCCTGGGGTATTATTTCTTCAAACTGAAGTCATCTCCCTGTTGGCTAAAACAACTTGCTGAACTTCACACCTCTTTGACTGTTTCTTTTGATGTAACAAGGAGACCTTTCATGGTGACGTTTGAGAGCCATGTTTGGACATTTGTGTCTGACAATTAAAGGGACCCTGGGACTAATATGTCTTACTTAAATCTGATTTTTTTGTATCTTTCTGCCTGTTAGCCAGATGTGCGTCATCATATATTTTCTAACCAATTTTGTAAAGATAGTGCAATGGAATTGATTTTTCTAGCAGGCATCTATCCATGCTGTGAAAGATACTTTTGGTCTTGCTATATTGGCTCTCATTTTGCAAGGTGCTTCAGGTGTTTAGCAGCCTTGAGAGCCGATCCTCTAATGATTTTCAAGGCACCCCTAGAATTCGTAGAGGTGAAATTTTCTATGTACATCGAATCATAAAAAAAAATCCCTCTTGCTGCTTCCCAGTGGCAATAGAGCTCTGAAGCTTCAAAAGTGGGTCTGTCAGGAGGAATTGAGTGCCTGTCTGTTTGGGTGATGGTGAGGCAAAGGTCAGCCAGTCTGCACTCAGCGGCCTGGGCTTGCCTCAGAGTTTTGAGCTGGCCTCAGTGTGCTGCCAGGGTTCAGTTCAGGCTTTCCAGTGCTGGTCAGTGCACATTTTGAGCCACCAACCCTCTGCACAGAGGTCACTGCACACAGCAGTCCCTGGGGCATCACAACGTGGTAATCTACTGCTCTAGCTATCTTCTGGAGTGTGAAAAATCTTTATATTAAAAAAAAAAAAAAAGTTTTTCAGGAAACTTTTAGCCATAGATAATCAGAAGTAAAAAGGCCTTTTCTGAGGTCTTTCCTCAAAAGGGTATGTCCATTTTTATTTTGTTAAATAAGAATATATCACATTTGACTAGAACAAATGAACTAATTTTATAGGATTTAATAACTGAGCCAGTGACTCAAATACAAAATTCTTTTGCTCCAAGGAGAAAAGAAGTTCCAGAGGAGCAATAACAATAAAACCAAAACAGCAGTAACACCACCTCTACCAATAACAACAGAAAATAAATAAGTAATAACTTTTACCTAAACCATATTAAAGATCATAAATATATTTTGTACATTTTGTGCTCAATTTAATATTTAGTCTTACACAAAAACATAAATTTCAATTGCTGGAATACACACCTTGGCAATATTCTTTACTGGGGCATATGTTTGTTTTTCCACTCCTTGACATTTTTATTGGAAAGGTAGGTTTCTACCATTAGTCTGTAAACACAGGCAAGCAATTTGTCTACCTCATACACCTCAGCAATTGGTCAGTGTGGGACCAGCACAGGATTCTCTGGTTTGCAGAATTACCTTGAGGTATTATCAATCAAGCATAATCAATCAATCATCAGGCAATACTTTCAAATTTTTACACTACCTCACTTTGTTCTTGTCTTCCTCCTATGCTCACAGCAAACAAAATATTGTCAACAAGGGCCTTTTTGCAGAATAAACTGAAAGCTGAAAACTTTGTTTCTTCCACCCTTTCTAATCAGGGGAGTACAGTGTGTTTATTAATAGCTGTTGACTTTTGATAAGGAGCAGAAAATATTTTTCTGTGTGTCAATCTCTAATTGTCACTAAACCTTAAATAATTTCTGAAAAGCGATAAAGCTTTCAAGTATTCTTTTTTAAAACCTAACAGAGAAGATTGCTTAACTTGGAAAAACACCCAGTAAATCCAGACTGGCTTCCCTATTATTTCTTGGCTTTATCTCTCCTGCTCTTTTGGATTTTATAGCAGAATGACTAAAATTCTTCTCTTTCCAGGACTCTCATTAATTTTAGCTGCAACTAGAGTCCATTCTTCAATTCCATGCTTTTTGCAGAGAGGTAGCTTATGTGCCAGCTGATGCTCTGTGCTAGACAGGATGTGTTCATGACCACTCATGAGATTTGTCTTCTCTCCAGGAACCTGATACAAGGCTGGGTCTGGTCATGACAGTGTCTGTACACATAGGAAGGAGTGAGTGCTTCCAGCTCTAAATAGGTGTATTTTTAGATATCAAGTAAATGGCACATGTGGCACAAGGCAATAATCAGCCTTTCTTGGAGTCTCCATTGGCTACAATGGTATTTTTTTCCACAGAGCTTCATTTAACTTAGATTTAAGACCTTTATCTCTTTACTGTGTGCATAACTTGAAAATTGTACAGTCATTTGTAAGGTCATGTCTACCAGTTTTTTCAAAACTGGAGAAAAATGTTCTCTAGACTCCAAAAGGTGATTTGTACAGGCTGCTCATGGGACATTGTTGGGTGTGCTGGATGTCTGCAAGTGACAGCAGGTAATGTGCTGTCCCCTCCTCTGATTTCCTCTGCTGTTCTTTGATGCTGCTGCCATGGAGACAAAGGGGGGACCAAAGTCTGCCTGGAAGTCTGCCCTGTGCCAGTGAGCCTCTCTCTATCTCACAGGGAAATGCAGGCTCCAGACACAGGGACAGCATTTTTCTGGGTCTTTTGATGCTTGAGGACACTGTCAAATCCAGACATGGGCAGAGGATGATGGGAGGTAAACTGAATGTAGCTTAATGATTAGGATGTTCTCCTGGGAGGAAAGTGACCCAAAGTTCCCATTTCAGTGTTTTATTTTTAGTGTGAGTAGTGGACTCATGTTAAATGTATGCAAATCTCAGGGAATGGAGTCTGAAGCCCCAGCTCCATCCCCTGATATTGCTGTCCTTCTCACTGCATGATTTCTGCTCTCTTTGGATGCACAAAGGCCAGTCAACAGCACAAAGAGCTGAGAACAACCATCCTCTTCCCTTTTCACTATTTCCTCATGTTCCTCCCCTCATATGAGGTCCTGTTTAGAGTGCTTTTCTAGATGCAGGGGACAGAGGAGATGAGCATAGTGTCATCCCCCTCAGAGCCATGTCCCATCTCCTTGCCAGGAGTTATATTAGATATATATATTATGTAATGCAGGAGTACACCTCTGTGCATGAGGAGTGGATGGAGGAAAAAGGCTGTCATCCTCCCATTTAATGACTTTTTTTAAGCCAATCTAGCAATCCTTCATTTAGTGCCTAAAGGCTTTGAGCAGACTCTATGCTAAGTGCCTTTTTTAGAGAACTGCCCCTCATATCTTTCATTTTTAAGTCATCACTTATTTAAAAGGTTTTCATTTATTTTGTTCACATGAATAAGTGGAAAGCTCAATTAAGGCCTTTGTAGAGCACTGCAAAGAAATGCTGCTGCTAATTAAGGTTGCGTCAGAATTCAGGCTGTGGACGCTTAGGCACAAAGCTGAGGAAAGACAAGTAACCCACTGCATTTACACATCACACGTGAAACAGAAGTTCTGTCTGTGTCTGCAAGGTTATGCCCATGCTTATTAAAACCTGATGTTATACCACATTTCTGCTTTTGGTACTTTTAACATAGGTGGGGAAATTGCACTTGAGGAAGAGTTGGAAAGGTCTCTTACTTAAACAGCAAGTCACAGAATAATTGAATGATTTAAGTTGAAAGGAAGTTTTAAAGATCACATAATTCCAGCCACCCTGCCACAGGCAGCAACATGTTGCACTGGACCAGATTGTACAGAGCCCCATCCAGCTTGACCTTGAACCTTTCCAGGGATGGGGCATCCACCACTTCTCTGGGCAACCTGTTCCAGTGTCTCACCACACTCATTGTTAAAAATTTCTTCCTTATGTCCAGTCTAAATCTACACTCTTTCAGTTTAGAAATGCTTCCAGTACCTAAGCACAAAGTATTTTCTAGCAAAGGCTAAGTGAGTACTGTCCCCATGGTATGGCTTAAAGTGTGGTAGGAAGCCACCTCCTCCTGGCTGGACCAAGACATTTGTTCTGAGATGACTTACACACTCCCTGGAGATTTCATCAACAATCTATAAATAGTGGGGCATGTTGGTGGTGAGGGAGACCTGGTGCTCCATGAGCTCTTGACCGCTGAGCAAATGGTAGGAGGGAAGGTTAGACTTGAGTGATGGCCACAGAAGGAGTAAGATAGGTTTTCAATTAGGTGATTAAAAGGGCTGAGTGAGGGTTTTAGGGAAGTTATGAGGTGGGAAGATATCTAAAAACAAGGAAATGAAAGGGGAGGATTTCATCTGTCTTACTCAAAAAGATCCCTACACCAGTGCATGCAGACAGAAAAATACAGCTTAAAGCAAGATTCTGGGGACATTCTTGAGTGCATTCACCTTCAAGGAGAGAATTCTGAGCAATGAAGTTGGAAATACTTTTACAGACATCTGTTTAAGTTTTTCATCAACTTTCTGTCCGAAATTGAGTGCTGTGCATAAATAAGTCTGATACACTTGTACAGTGCCTTCAAAAGCAAAGGACCCTACATTTATTTGAAAACTTTATATAGAATGACTTTTAACTACCACTTTAAAAATCCAAAGCTGTATCCAAAGTGTATTTTCAGTGACGCTTTTCTGTATCTAAAAGAAATACAGCAAGTATTGCCATATAAACTTAATGATCTGTGTATTTAATGATGATAATACCCTGTAAATTTATAGTTGGCTACACATTGATTGTGCTCTCTTTGATATCTAGAATTTATTAGCTAGCAGCAGAGGCTATGAAACAGAATTATTATGGTCTCAAGTTGAGTCCAATTATTAATGTCTTCTTAGTGTCTCAGATTACATCCCTGCAGGAACTAAGATCATGACAGTGTCTGTGATGGTCACATTCTACCAACAAGTTAGGCACATGCCCTCAAGAGAAGAGCAGCTTTGCATTTTCTGTCATGAGTGGAAAAATGATTTTATGTGGACCAGTAAAGGGAGCAACCGTTGCCATAGGGTTTAAGTAATTTATGCATAGATTTTTCAATTGTTTATGTTGGACTGTCAGGTTGAAGTCAATGTGTAAAAATAATTCTGGCTCAGCTCCTAAGAACAAAACTCTTGAAGCACTTTAGTCAGTAACAAATGCCCAAATACAAAGGAAATGACAAAGTGACTTTTGCAGGAACATCAACAATGCAGTAAAGATGTTCTCTGAATTAGACAACTAGACTTTATCAGGTGTAGTCAGCAGGCAAGATCACTTGATTGTATCAGCAAATTGAATAGTAATTTGTTCCAAGATTTACCTTTAAGTAAAATAATGTATCCTAGTAGTTCAGAAGATTCATACATTGTCAAAAATATCTTGTTCACTGTACTAGCAGGGAAAAAAGAGCTCTGGTATTTGTGACATTTATGCATTGCATGAAAACTTGCTGGAGGTAATTTTTAAGTTCTTGAAAGATGATAGAGAGGGATGATGAAGAGTCACTTTCAGTGTCTGAAGGCTAGTTATATTTCTTTCATAATCTGCTTAGCGGTACAGACTTGAAATTAAAAGTTTGATTTTCTATGGCCTGAAATTTATTACATAATACATTAATTGAAGAGTCAGCTTCAACAAAAAATTGATGAAAAATCCATAAAATTTCATCCTTATCTACCTAAAAAGATATCATGAAAATGCAGAAAAGGTACAATTATGTTTCTCAGTGGTATACATCAGCTCCAATGACTTGACTTTGTGGTTTTGCTTTGAATGAAGAAGATTAGCTTCACTTGATTCAGACACTTCCTGTGAAAAATGTTTACTTTTCAGGAAATTGCAAGCATTTTCAATGATCAACAAGCTGGCTATGGTGTTTTTTGGTAAGAATTATTGTTTCCTAAGAGACTCAGGACAGAATCTGCACTTGCTTCAGAAGTATAACTGGTCTGATGATCTATCTTCAAATCTCTTTAAATCTTAGTTCTTACAGTCCTTTTAAAACTCACAGAATTTATTAAGTCCTTTCTTACATTTTAATGGGCACTGTGAAAAATTTCTTCCTTGTCTAAACACAGTACAATCTGCCAAGCTTTCCAAGTATTGATTTTGTTGAAAATAAGCTTCAAATTAAAGTTTTTCTGTTGTACACGTTGTTTCAAAACAGATTTCAAAAGAAAGACTGCCTGCTTCATGCTGTTATGTTCCTGCAGTTTTTACTTTCAGAGGTTTCTCAACTTCCTTTCAATGAATAACTGTTGACAGTGTCAAAATCTTTACAAAATTGAATTGAGCCCTGAATGGGCTTTGAGATTTTTTTTTTTTTTGGTCAGGTCCTTGATTTGCAGAGCCTATGGCATAGTGGAGACAGAATGACTCCTGGTGCTCTCTCTAAGGTGAAATAGCTTTGCACCTCAAAATAACACTTTATTAGGTCGACTGACAATGTTCAAGATACATCTAAACTGCTCAGAAGAGTTGACTTGCCTCCAAACCTGATTCTGACCCGAAGTGCCTGGAAGAGGACACTAAGGACTTTTCCACCTTTGCAGTGCACAGTGAAAAGCATTTTTCTCCTACACAGACATTTTGTGTGCATCCCAGACTCACAATGTGCAGGAGCTGGTCCACAGCTTCTCACTGCACAGCACTGCATCACAAAGGTAAAAAAATATTCATTGTAAGTTTTAGTTTTGTTTGGTTTCTACTGGTTACTGTATAGGTGACAATTATTCATTATGCCATTTTTATCTCAATTGTTCTTATGTCCTGAAGATTCACGCTACATTTACTGCAGCCAAAGTATCAGATGCAGCTGAACTCTTATGAAAAGGGTTTGCTCTTTAAAAACCATTATTTTTCACACCATGAAGTACCAGAATTTCCCCCAGCCACATTTTCCTAAATCCTTATGTTTCTTTTCTCTGGTTGTATTTGGGGTAGTGTATTGGTAAAGGATTTTAAAACAGATTTTGATTCTTGACAAGAAAAACTTTGACTCCTTTGGACCCGGCTCACCAAACAGAACAAATCCTGGTATTTACTGAACAGCTCTGCTTTGTACCTCTCTGGTGTAAGTGCTTTGCATTGTCAGGAAAACATGCTGCATATTTATTTAAATAATGTTTTATTCTCTTTGAAACTAGGCAATAAATCTAAGACATTGCCATATCCTTCCTGTCTTCTCTGTTTCTGTCTTACTGTAGCAGCTAAAGCAGGTAAGTTTTTTGGAGAGTTTCAGAAATGCCTCTCTTTCTGTTTCTATCCCTGATTACCATTAATTGGAATAAAATTCTGGCCCCACTGGCTACATCTGTGCTACTAAGTACCATTAGGCCAGGGACCATTTCCTGGCTGTCAGGCCAAACCTCACAAGCTGCATCCAAACTGGAAGGCACTTGACCTTCTGCCTCCAGTGGGCCCCATGCGGCTGGAGGGCAAAATTGTTATTTTGTTTGTGTTTCTTTTCAGTTTAAAGGATTTGAAATAGTGTGAGGATTATGTAGCAGCCTTTGAGAATGGTGTTTTTGTAGCAGCAACCTGAAATTATGCTGCGTGCCTCAGGGTGTTGCATGAAGGCAATCAGAGAGTGTGAAGGTACAAAGCTAAAAAGAGCAGTGTTGGAATAGTGCTCGGCTAGGATTTCATCCTGGTTAATGCAAGGAGTATTCTAAGGAAAACTGCAGCTGGACAAGAGTCCTGGAGATATTTTCAAAATGTGTCTGCCAGTTTAGCAGAAGCAAAAATGACAGTCAGTCATTGTGCATTGAACACAGACTGGCAAATATACTGAAATGTCAGATTTCAATTCCTAATTAAGGATCAGACAGAAGCCAATCAGCAACGAGACAGAAATTGGAAGATATTTTCTGGATATATTTCTAGGTTGGGGGTTGGTTTGTTTGGGGGGTTTTTGTTTGTTTGTTTGTTTTTCTGCAGTCTAATTAGAACACTCTACCCTCAAAAATTTCCAGGGGCTTAGAGAAAAGTTTGTCTATTCAACAGTCAACATTAACAGGTACAGTTGACCTTTATTCATTTATTCCTTCTGCCTTAGACAGAGCTTTGCCTTTCTTAATAAGGTGGCATCTTTAATCTTCTTCACCTGTAGACTACCTCCAGCCTGAGCTCTGAGGTCATAATTCTCATGGTCCTTCACAGGTATTGGTTACATTTGATTTTTGGATGAGACATAAACCTTAATCAGAGGCAGGGAGAAATCTAAAACATTTGGATTGCTTCTCTACAGCAAGTTGGGATTTCACTTTTTGTCTCTGTGAAGCTGAAAGCTTTATATCCCTCTGTTTTTCCAGCCTCGTGGAAGTAAGTTCTAACGTTCTTCACATCTGTGCAGCTCAGTTAATTTCAGTGGAGTTGCAGGGGTTTTTTTACAGTTAGTTTTTCTTGCTTTCCTCTCTTTGGCTGTTTAGAACTACAAAACAATCTGATCCGTAACCCTCAGCTATAGGCTGGTTTGAAACAAAAAATGGAGAACAGAACAAAAGAGAATGTCAGTCTGGAATGACACTAATTACATTCTTTTCACTGGACTTCACTTGCAGTTCTTTTAAACAAAAACAAAAGTTTCTGCATTCAACATACTGAGCCTGATCCCTGTCCCTTACAGTACACTAATGAAAATCAAGAGGAATTCTATTGATTCCAGTGCAGTTAAATCAATGTAAGAGAAATTTAAATTAGCTCCATTGTAGGCAAGATATAAGGCTGCAACCAGTCAAGCATTTATGTAGTCCAAAAGCTCTCTATGTACTACAGAATAAATAAATGTTGAAGATTCCCTATCCCAACCTGTCAAGGCAACTGCTCAGAAACTAGCATTCAAGAAATTCCTCATAGCATGAAATCATACAGAAACTATACTGGGGAGAGTAAAAGATTGTATGTATTTTTAACTCAGAGTACATTATACCCCATGTGGAAAGCCAAGACTTTTTGTTATATTAGTCCAGAAAAATGTGGTTTAAAATGAGCAATGAAATGCATATGAAGAAATATATTTGAGATGAAAGAGTGACTATGACTTTTATATTTTCCGTTGTAACTACTCACTCTTTCAGGTCAGTGAATTTTCATCATGCCTTGCTAGTAGGTGAAAATTAGATTAATACTTGGAAGGAAGAAAATCTTGAAGGTGTTTCCTTCTGTCTGATACTGCTGATGAGGTTCCAAGACTCAGCCACAGAGCTAGGGACTGCAAGTATGTGGTAGAAGATGTTCTTAGTATAGTGTTTTTTTTTTTTTTTTTTTTTTTTTTTTTTTTTTTTTTTTTTTTTTTTTTTTGTCTTCTGATCTCTAGACTGTAGTATGCTCTGTGCAGGAATAGCTATTTTATATGCCACAAAATGGCCTCCTAAGACACCTGTCAGGAGTTTGTAAATAGAGCATCAGTTTGTATCAGAACTACCTTTTATTCATGATAAAGGATCAGAAAAAAAATGAAAGGAACTGGAAATAAAAAATGTGTCATTGAATTCAGAAAGGTGAGAAATTCCATCTAATTTGACAAAAGAAATGTAGCTTTTGTGACATGTTTGAAGTGTGGAGTATATTTGAAATTCTTTTTTAACAACTATTTCACATCAGTACAAATCTGGTCTCCTTTCCCCCAAAAAATCTGAAGCCTGATGGAGGGATTTTGTGCCAATAAAGGCTCAATTTCTCCAAATGCACCAGATGTTATATCAAGAAACACTGTATTTTCCTACTAAAATAATCTCTTAAAAAACCCATATAAACAAACAGCACTCTCCCCTTCTTTTTATTTCTTCAGTTTGCAGTGAATATTTTTTTATTCAAACGAGTTTTCATTTTAACATTTAACTCAGGTTTTAAAAGATTCAGAAACATTTTAAATGGGTGAAATTAAAAATAAATTAAAAATATTGTAATGAAAGATTTACTTTTTATCACATTAATAATATGTATTTTCTTGCCAACTCACCTGTAGTTCAAAAACCGTCCATTTTTGCCTCACAGTTAATGTTATTCTTAATTCCCCAATAAACAGAAAAATCTCTAATTTCCTCAAGACTTTTTTTTCACATACTTTCCTATGTCTCTCAGTGTTCAGAGGGTAGGAATCAAAGCTGTTTTCTGCAGGCTGTTTTCAAATCCCTGTGTGATGTGTAGTCTTTCAGTGAACTCTGCAGCATTCAGTCACTGACACATGCAGAAGAGCTTTTTTTGTGAGATGCTTTCTTTAAATTTTGCTGTATCTCTGCTATGTTCACCTTTTCCAGTAACTCACCCTGATGGCCCCATTAAACTCAATACTAAAGCTACCTTTGATTTCAAAAGGAGCCTGTTCTGGCTGATGATTAACAGGACCTGATCAGCATGATGCTGTGGAGCAATATGGTGCTAAATGTGCAGGCTGCAAATAAACTGCTTTTCAGTGGGATGACATTGTCACTTCTATATCATCAAACAAAACTCATCAAGAGGGGTGTGAATATGTCAGCTTTTCCTCTTTGTTACCACTGCACTATTTTGATGTCAGTATTGTCCTGCCTACCAGCTGAATAAATGCTGAAAAATGAGATCCAAGGAAATTGTGGAGTTAAATGCAGATTTTCAGCCATGCCGATTTTATTAATACCAATGGGAGCTGCATAGTTGAACACTCATTATACCAGGTTATAACATAAGCTTTGGGGGAGTACTTCCATGTTCCTTTTGCTTCCAGAGTTAGAAAAGGAATCTCAGGATTCTTTTTGGATCAGGCTGTGTGATAACAAAAACAACAGAGATCTGACACATCAGCAGGAGGCTGAGAATGAAGGACCACAGGTTTTACACCTCACTCAGCCATGGGTCCTTGTGAGATCTTAGACAACATTTGCAAATCTCTGTGCACCCCAGATTTTATACCTAAAGACATGCTTCTATTTGCAATTCATTTTGAGGCATGTAAGGCTATATGGCATAAGGTCTATGGATAGCATGAGATGTTCCACTATCATCAATTATCAAAATATAATGTGAAAATTGCTGGTAGACCATGTTTAGAAACAGAAGCATAAAGAAAGTAATGGGAAAACAGAAAGAAATGGAGAAAACAGTTGGGGATAAAAAAATTCCATGTGTTTTTAGGGAACAGCACAAGTCTTTCAGCCTCTGTTTTTACATTTCAACTATCTTCAAAGAGAAACTTTCTGCCTTGGAAGCACCTTTGTTTCATTCAAAGTACTCACATTCACTAGTTTAGTAAAACATGTCTTAGATTGTCTAGTAAGTGCAATTTCTCTTTGTTCTGTGTAAGCTTACATTTCAAGACATCCTTAGATCTTAAAGGAATGAGTGATGTTAACGCCATTTGTAAGTACTAAGGATCTAGTTCCTTTTATTTTTACAAATGCTTTTCCAACATCACCAATGCTACTTACAGTAGAGCTTGATGACACCATCATAACAGAAAAACAATACCTGTTATTTACTCCCAACTTCACAAGTTTTCCTTAATATGGCAAATACTTTCCTCTGTGAATAAATATTTTTTTTACTTTGTAGTATGGTTTTGCAAGTGGGCATAATTTGTGGAAATATAATTAAAATATTAGAAGGTAATTTTTTGAATCCTTATCAAAATCTTGACACCTTAATTCAAGCCTTTGCCTATTTTAGTAAAATAAGAGCATTTATATTAAACCTTCAGGGTTTAAGATTACCTGATCAATGCCATCTAGAAAAAGTCAGTCAATAGTTTTGCTTTTGGAAATGAAACTAGTGAATCCTTACTTTTGCCTTGGATGGAAGATTAATGAAGTTAAATGGATAAAAGCCAGAAAAGAAAATAAACTACCAGGTCTGTAGGTTAAAATGATTCTTGGTAGAGTGACTGAATTCAGAAAGAAAACTTTGTTTATAGTTCACAAAATGTGTTAAGAAATTACTTAAAGTTGCATTAATGTGGTACTGGTATCATCACCTATCATAGAAACCCTCTAAGAAATTTCTGTTTTTTCACTGAACTACAAACCCAAGGAAATGTAATTATTAATATAATTTTCTTGCTGTTGGCAATATTATTATTGTATTATTCTCCAAATAACAGGAAATTGCTGCATAGCTTCTAGCCAGTTGCTTAACTTAGCAGAAGAGTGTACCCACCTAGGAGCAGCCTCCCAGCTTGTACCTAGTGAGGCACATGCACAAGGAAATGATCTTGCTGGCTTAACAAAATTTGCTCTGAATCTGGTGTTCAAGTTTGCAGCCAGGGTAGAGGTAGATTTTCTGGTGCTTCTCTAAGATCAAATCTTGAGAAACGAGCTCAGAGAGCTTAAAAGGGGAAAGGAACCAAAACTCACTCCAATGCAGATGCTTTAATAGGGCAGACACTAAAATCATCTGAACAGTCTAAAAGTAGTAATCTAAGAAAGGAAATGCTCCTCTCTCTCTGCATGTGACTGAACTGCAATAGCCTGCTTTGCAAGTGGCAAAGGCATTTCTTTCCATTACATGAAATAACACTGATATATCTGTACCCTCTGCAAATGATTCTAGTGTTAATCGGAGGTATCCATAATGAATCGCTCTCATTCAAGGCTTTTTTTTCCAGGCAAACTGTGGAGCAAAAGGATTACACAGAAAGAACAGACTTTAAGATGAAATCTTAGTGCAATCTTTTAATTTTAGGCATGTTGAAGACCTGTCTATTGCTAATCTTGAGACCAGAGGAGCAGGCAAAAGAGAAATTATCAGCCTATTCAGTGTTGTTATGTCTGTCTAGGTCTTATAAGATGGTAATGCCTAGTGCTTATTAGCTCTGAATTTTATTTTGGGGAAGTGCTCCAAAACATTACTAAATTCTTTTTATTGGACCACAAATCTCACTTAAAAACAAATAAATAAAGGAATCTGGATAACGTTAAATAGTTGTCATGACCAAGAACAATAATTTTGCTGTTTCCATTCTTAGCATTTGTGTTATTTTGGTGACTAAGAATATTTAAAATCTGCAGTTATATTGGTTTATGGTTTAGATTAGCCGATTAATCTAGCAAAAAGTATCTCTTCATTGGTTTTAAAACTAAAACTTGTATCAATATTGTATAACCACCTTGCAGCACTTTAATCAGTGTACTCTTAGAACTGCTTTGAAATTTGTCCTCTGAAAGAGATTTTTCTGCTTTTCTGTCTAATTAATATATCTTTAGAGTTTCTACTCCTACCCTCTGAAGTTTTGTCCAGTAGCTTCATCTGTGCTCATGCCATCCTTTCCTGGACTTCGACGGAATTTTTGCATCTTGAATTAGGTATGACAGTAATTCATGGTGATACATATTTTTGCCATGTCAATATGAGTAGCATCTTCTTAGTTCTATTCATGATCAGAGGATTTATTTATAAGGGTACAACATATTCCTGCAGGAGTGGAAAAATTTTAAATGCATCTCAAATATTTAGCTTTGACAACAAGTCTTATAATGAAAAATCAGGGCAATGGTAGCAACATAAACTCTTACCTAGCAATCATTTGCTGATCAATAACTTAAACTCTCATTTAGTTTATTTAATTGTCAAATAGTTTAAGTTCTAAGTTCTAAGTTTACATAGCATGGGCTTCTATTAATAGATTGAAATTTAGCAGATCATGCTAATTCTATCCTTGTGGTTTTCAACAAAATGTGAATGTATCAAATTCCTGAATGAGGAAAATATTCACAGGAGTTGCATGTGAGCATGTGAGCAAAAATGGTATGCAGGATGAAATGTTTATTCATCTGTATTTCAAGCCCAAGGTAAAAGTGGCTTTTCATATCCATACCATCCCTTAAACTAATACAAAATTTGCTCATTGTAGATTAAAGATTTCAGTCAAATCTTGTTTTGAAGAACTTTTGGGACAGTTTACCAAAAATAATCACCTCAACCTTTCTCTCAGTTCTGTGAAAAAAATGCTGTTGTTTTCTCATTCCCTTGTCAAAGGGATTTCTTTATGTAATTGATTTAGCTGCCATTCCTTTTTATTTATCCACTTAATTTTTAAAATGATTCACCTGATAGGCATGACTGTAGGGGACTGGATGCTACCAGCTGAATTACCCTCTTCAGGGAAGAAGTGATGGATGAATTCCATGTACACTCTGTTTGTAGTAGTTGATCTTCCTGCAAAGTGATTTTGTCTCACATTCTGTTTTTCACAGCAAAATTTATTCCCTTTAAGTGTGAATAACCCATCCTAGTTTTATGAACTACAACTCTTCTCTTTCCCCTCTCGATCTCCTTGAAAATATGCTTATCCCTATGTTGCTTATGAGCAGCCATGATTATAATTTTGAAGGTCTTCAGATTGGGAATTAATAATTTTCTAATTAGATGTCTGGAAGAATCACATAAAAATAAAGTAAATTGCTTCTATTTTTAAGTTTACCTTCTTGTTTGGGAAAAATCCTTAAAATTATTACTATGTGTGAGATTTCAGCAAGAAAATTTCACCCAACGATCTAAATAGTAAACCAATTAACTAGTAATGGACTGTGCAAAAATGAACTGCAAAACTTTTCTAAGAAGCCTGTTTTGCATTTTTGCTAGTGATGGTTTTGTAATTATTCAGTCTGCAATTAAAATTTGCATTGATATATGAAACTTACCACCTTGGTTAACCCCAAATTACCCAACTGACCTCATCAAGGGATAATGAAATCATTTTTCTATTTATGTGTTGATAGAAAGACTTTAGTATTTGCATAATTATATAAAAAAAGTTTTATTCTTTTAGCCTGGTTTCAGCTGTAGATAAAGATGTTGAAGGCATAACATTTACAATGCCCTTTTGTAGTTTTACATTATCTGTAAAGGTCAATGGAAACTGTCACATTGTTACTGTCCTCTCTGCCATTAGCAGCATTATCATTTTTGTCATAATCCAGTAGTTCTAGACAAAATAGTTGAGTTAAAATCCCATTATAATCAGTGATGTGCAGGCTTACTCTAACAAGAAACCTTTGCTTCCAGAACTTATATAATACTGCATTGTGATGTCATGGCTTAGAGGGTGCTGCAAAAACAAGACAGAAAATATGTTTGAAAGTATGTTCTCCTAGAAAGATCCACTTCCTTTGTAATTCGGGCCCCAGCCAAGATCCTCAAGTCAGTACTTACTTTCAAGAGAGCTTTTCAGGACACTGAAGTTAAGCACACCCAAACATTTCTCAATCAGGATGTTGAGGGTGGGTGAAACAAGGAAAAGGGAGGGATTCATGCAGTGAGCCACTTCTTCCAAGAACAATTATTTACACATTTTATATTTATAATTCTGCAGATATTATCTACATATTCATGTATGTAATTAACAATCTACATGAATATGTATATTTTTCATCAGAGAGAAATGTGTATTTTTCGTCAGAGTTTGTTTGTAGTCTATTTATTTTCTGTGGAAGAGTGACATTACAGTTCTACCAACCTTAATTGCAACACTCACAAATATTGACAGGGAGATGTTTATCAAGTGTTTATCAAAATATAATTCGGGGTATCCTGGGGGAATTTCTTATTTAGGCATAGAGATCAGACAAAGCCTTTCTGGTTTAATTTCCTCTTTTTCTGTGGTTCACCCTTGTAGTTATCTGAACTTTGTGAATTTCACAGAATTTCTGGATTTATCCTGGTGAAAATATTTTTTTATTTATATTTTTAGTTAAAACAGAGTAGAATAGCCTTAATTCATTGAAGTACTTCTATATAATTGTATCCTTGCTGGGTTTCTTTGATGGAAAGTGTCAGAGACTGGCAAGACATAGTGGGAATACTCCAGAAATAACAGAAGTAGCAGAAAAAGCAGGAAAAGAAGCATGTAAACTCTGATGGAAATGATGAAGAGGAAAGGTTATGGATTGGCTGGAAAAAAAAAAAAAAACCCAAACAACTTTTCCTCAGTTACAGTTTAAACATTATTTCCAGGAGTGGCTAAAAGAGAGACAGTAAGTGATAACCACTGGACAGTCACAACATCTTCTGAGGAGATTGATGGAATGAGAGAACAGGATTTAGTTCTTGACTGTTTTGGACTGAAAGCCAACAAGGCCTCAGGCACTTGTCTGGCAGCTCAGCTCTGCCAGTGCCCTTTACCAGCCTAAACATTCTGTAAAGGCCAACCTTTACTGCGTACTTTAACTGATGTTGTGCCAATTTTCCTGCAGTGTCATGTTTGCCTGTTCTTATTATATTAATAATGCATAGTTCCATGACAGCAAACATTATACTGTGAATAAGATGAATTTCCCGGCCTTTCAAATTACAGTGTGTATGTAACTATAATAAAAGGCTGTCAGCTGAAGGACTAATGCTTCAAAGTTGGACCAACAGAGAAAATTAGACAGGTGAGTACAAGGGAAAAAAAGAGGATTTTTTGATAGATCTGTTTAATAAAGTAAACCAAATGATGTTTTTCAATAAAAATTACAGATGGTCAAAACTAGCCATGGAAGGTTGTAGAAAGATGAAACAGTAGGAGCTGCATTGTCAGCCTGAAGTTCATTGAGCTCAAAGCATGTGTGCATTTTGCAGTGTAGAAGTTCTCCTTATGTGTTAAAGTAGGAAGATGAACCCAGCATGCCTGGCTTACCCCTGGAAGCAGAGGTGTGAACCACAGTGCCCAGAAATGCCAGCTGTCAACAAAGGCTTCTGAGTTTACATCGCTGTGGAAAGCCCTTAGCATTATTGTCGATAGCAAATATCCTAAGATTGTAGTCTCCAAACATTTCTTTTGGGGGAGTCATGCAAGCTCTTTAGACACCTCTGTGCAACAGGACAGACCTGACCTCTCCACTAGCCAGTCCCCACGCAAATTTGGTATAGAAATTCAGAGTGAGTTGGCTGATAGGACCGTGTGTCTCAGAGCAATATGAACCTGGAATTTCCCACCACTGCAGCAGTCTGAAACACAGTCTTGCAGGAGACCAGCATCAGTGAGCCTGGTGAAGGCTTGCTAGCAGTCAAAAGCTGCTTGTGGCATTGTTTAAAGTTGTTCCTTTTAGTTAATTTTGGCTTACAGTTTCAGAAATGCGTTCATGCCTATGCAGCATAGGAGCTGCTACTGAGAGCAGCAGACCCCAGATCTGAAATGGATACACAGCTCTCTTTCTATAGGCCCCACTCACTACAGTTTGCTTTGCTTGTCACTGTACTTGCTTTCAGTTCCTTAGTGCCAAGTGCCTGTGATTTCCCACTCTAGCAGGAGTAAATAATGTCTCCAGTTTGCAAAGTGCCTGTGAGAAATTCAGGATGAAGTTTGCCTTTTACTGTAGTCTGTGGTTTGCGGTTGTGCAGTAACGCTAAGGGCCTGAGGAGAGGCACATCAGCAGGCATAGGATACAGCAAAGTTTGCTAGGTGCTGTCAGTCATGAGCTCTCTATGAGCTAGTACCTCTCAGGAAAGAAGGATGATGCTGTTTCTTTTATTCTTACATAAATATTGGTGCAATTAAAATATTTATTCAGACAGCAACTCTAATGTGAAAATATAAAGCCTAACATAGAGACCACTGGAGTAAATGTCACTTAAATATCATCCACTGAGTTTATTCTGCTCTTTCATGAGAACAAGAAAGCTCCAAGAAGACGTTTGTGTCAGAAAACATGTTTTGTAAGGAAGCTGATGGGGAGGTTGATGATTCTCTTTTCAAATTGACAATGGTTCCATTGGTAATGGTCTTGTGTGCTTTATGCAAAGATTAGTCATATTGCTGTCACAAACACATCAGAGTTTGGGAATGTTAGGTCATGTGATTAAAAGATAATCCTGGAGAATTCAAAGATTCCATGAGAATTAGAGAGCTCTCACAGAGAAAGCCAGTAGCCTAATCGAGTGAAATGGGACACCTCCAAATGTAGCACTGGCTTTAGTTCTGCATGCACAGTATTTCCTTGTGGGGCAAGAAGGAAGAGAATTGGGAACTTTCAAACTGGATTTCAAAAGGTGGCATATTCATTCTCTAGAACACAGCGTTACATATCAACCACTGAAAAGAAAAAACCTTGGAAATAGTTGTCCTACTTTCTAGGTTAGTAAGGCATTGGTTCTGTTGTTTCCTGGGAAACTGCAGGGGAGGGTTTGTCAGATATCCAGTCTTTGGCTTTGTGTACGTGCCTTGAGGGGAGATGTTTCTTTCACCCTTTGCCTTCTTGGTTGGTACTGGAGTAAGCTGGTATAAACAAATTTTCTCAGGAGAGTGAGGTTTTCTCTGCACGTAATTTTTATAGCACTGACCCAAAAGATTTTCTGAATATTCCGTAAGTTTACAGTGCTTACCATATCTCCCTGCATAATAGGCTTTGAAGTTCACATTTCCAAGAGCTCACATCTGTCACATTGCACACTGAGCCTTTTTCTCTCATGTCCTGCATGACCAAAGTAAAATATTTTAATTACTTTCTGCACATTTGGATCTGGCAACCAAAATTCAGCATCACAAGTGTGATATCTGCAACCACCAGATGGCAAAATCTTTGAACATTTAATTTTATTTCCTGACCATTTGGGAGCATTAAGAACTCTCCTGAGTAAATACATTGCTGTATGTTAAAAGCACCATATAAAATAAGGGCAAATGTGTAAATTATTTCTTAATTAAATCCAAATACACATTTTCCTTCTGCATGCCACAAGGAAAGCACCTTCCAATGTAGATGGGCTTTTAATACATACTGTAACATGTTTAACTCAAAGCAATGATTTATATTTTATTTTTCAGAATGATCACATTTCTAAAAAGACTGCACTTAAAAAATGGTGGCTTGCCCATATTTGGAGGGAAAATGAAGCCACATAGGCTTGCTGGCATAACACATAAATGAGCACATTTTATATCATTAGGACTGGATTGCTTTTACACATCTGTATAAAGGAGAGGAAGGAAAGGGGGGAGAGAACAAATGGGGATAGGTCAAGCAGAGTTAAAATGTGAACCAGTACATCAGACTCAAACAAGAGGGAGATACTTAGCACCAAATAAAAAATCTCTTGCCTAGAAATGGTCTTTTTCAGCATGCCATTATCTGATACTTTTAATTTTGGATAGAGAGTATATATGCATTTTGGGGCTTTAAAAATGATGAAAAGCAGTTACTAGCACTGAAAACAGATTTGGCATTGATTCCAGATTCATGTTGCATTTACCTGCACGAAGAATACTTAAAAACAGAATCGAGGCAGCTGTGAGCACTTTTGGCATAAATCATAGGATAAGGATGGAGACTATGGTTTTGGGTCTTCACAAGTCCAGAGAAGGTTTTCAACATTGAAAACTTAGCTGAAACCCCAAGATTTGATATGAAGTTCTGGCCCTCAGAGAAATCAGTGTATATTTTTCTGTTTACCTTGTGCGGCTTAGAATTTTATTTTCCTGAGGACTTAAAGCATAGACTCCAATGTACGAAACAAGCAGATGTTTCCTGCTTTGAAAAAGTAAAATAAAATGGAAGTGATTACAGAACTAAACATGACCAGCAGACATTGCAAAACTGATTCATGAGATGTGTTACTGATGTGTAGAGGAGGGAAGGATTTCATTTTTTTGATCTTATGCTGTTTATTGCTGTGCAAAAAGAAAGGGTGAATGAAGAACTACCTACCCCCATATCTCAACACCATTATTTTGTGCTCTGTTCCTTTGAAATGACTATGATACTGTTCCTATGATCCTTCCAATTATTGAAATGGTATATTTCCATAATGCCTTTCAATGTCACAGATTTTTGTGAGCTTCTAACGAGCACATGAATGGAAGATAATTAGACAAATCTGTGACTTTTGGAGCACCACAGATATTATGTCCTTAGTGAGGAGTAGTTCTGAATACAGGAGAAAAAATAAAGATATCTCAAAGTGTGTTTATGTTGCATATGCAATGATATACTTGCAAAAAAGATTTCTGTTCTCAAAATTGATTTACTTAGCAGGGGCCTGTAGATTGACCTGAAAGGGCTGTTTCTGTCTTTTCTGCTTTGCCATACCTTTGTTTTCACTGCAGTCCCAGAAGGGCTGCTTGATTCTGGTAACCAGTCTGCATTTTTTTTTTCAGCCAGAAACTGCAGACTGCCTTTCAGTAAAAATTCAGACTGATCCTCTCTGTGCTCCTAAGGTCTGTGCATCTTCAGGATGTGGTGAAGGATACTGTATACTAGAGGGCACTGAAATAGCTCCTCTGAGCCAACACTGTTTTTTTCTCTGAAAATATTAGTGCCCAGAAAGGGTGAAAAGCCAAGTAAGGGGAGGAAGAAAGCATCCTCAAATACATGTATTTCACACAGATAGTAAAACTCACGTGGTCTTATGACTCCTATTCCTGTGGTAATTGTACTTAAGAAGAAAGTTTACAGTTTGGGGCAAACAGAGTTTGCTGGACAACAGGGGTTGCTTTATTACCATTTTTATAGCAACTCTGTAAATTATTGTGGCATGATGAATGTCCAGGTCCTGAACTTTTATCCACATGATTTTCAGTAATACTTTTCTCCCACTGTAGTCTGTGATCCTACTGGATAACAGGATTAGGAGTGCCCACTACTGTCCCACCAATTCCTGAAAACCTGCTAAAGGGGTGAGGCAGCTGTTGAAGAGAGGTGACTGATCATAGTACCTGCAAGAAACACAGTTAATGGTTTAGCAAGGAATCTTCTGAATCTGGCATTGCAGCATCTCCCCATAACTGAAAGTGCAGCAATGCTAAAACTAGTGGCATCCCTCTCTAAGAGACCTAAAATATTCTCTAGCAGACTAAGCAAGGGGCAGCTGTCACTTTTTCTTTTTCCATTCTGCCCCCTCTGGATGCCAATTTGGGAGGGCATGTTCCTGCTGAGATGCCTGATTCTTAATTATGTTGACATAGAGGCTTGTAAACAACAGAAGAATTTCAAATGGCAGTGAAAATCTACTTCATCTGCAACCTTTGTATCAGGTCAGATCAGTACTGTCTTTGTAAATAAATCAGCATCACAGTCTGACATTCATCTGCATGTAAGTGTCTGCCTACGTTGGCTGCCATCAGCTCTCTTCAAGCATTGTGGAAAGAAATAGGTACTTTTGGATAAGATTAATCTGACTTATTTTGGACATCTTTTTTAAGATGAAATGTAATCCAAAAGTGTTTATTTCACTCCAGTGATTAAAAGAGGAGGTGAGGTCATTACTTTATAAATTTGTGTGTCTGTCTCAGCAGATGGGTTCCACCCAATATTAGGTTTATGCTGACTGACAGCATAAAGATCAATGAGATTCTAATGGGAAGATTGGATTAGAAGTTTTCCTTATGACTTGTTAGGATTGCTAAAAATGATTAGAAGAAATATTTGGATTCTCATTTCTCTCTTGTTCAGACCTCCACTATTTATTCTCATGCAGAAATGTTATTTTGCCTTCGCATTATCCTTGGACTCAGTGGAGAGTGGTAATGGATACTGATAACAAAAGCAGAAGAGGAAGTGAATACATTACAAACACGTAGTGGTGCTAAATAAAAGCAGGAAAGAGCATTTCTCATTTATGCCAGCCTCTTTTGAGACACTCCCCCTATGTTCTCCTCCTAGAAGAGGCCCCCAGAGGACTTTGTTTTCATGGACTCATTGCTGGCATTAGACTGGTCTGCTGGACTTTCCTCCGCATTCTCTGTGTGACTGTTCTGAAGGAACTGTAAAGATCCCTTTTGTCTTTGCAGTCTGTAAATAGTCTTTTGACCATGGATGGAAACAGGGGATTCAGAGATATCAGTCCTATCATGCCTCAAACGACCATATGCAACATTAATTTTAACCCCAGGGGTGATCAGATCAAGAGCTAAGTAGTTTTAATCATCATATCATAGAATCATAAAACCATGGAGTGTTAAGGGGTTGGAATAGACTTTCAAGATCATCCAGTCCCAACTCCCCCTGCCATGGGCAGGGACACCTCACACCAGACCAGGTTGCTCAAGTGCTTACCCACCCTGGCTTTGGACACTGCCAGGCTTGGGGTGTCCACAGCCTCCCTGGGCAACCTGTTCCAGTGTCTCATCACCCTCACAGTGAAAAATTTCTAATATCTAAACTGAATTTCCCTTTCAGTTTGTGCCTGTTACTCCTTTCTATCACTACAATTCCTCATGAAGGGGCCCTGTAGGCCCCCTTCAGACACTGGAGGGCTTCTCTGATGCCTTCAGTGCAACCTTCTCCAGGATGAACAGCCCCAACCCTCTCAGCCCATCTTCACAGGGGAGGTGCTGCAGTCCACTTGTCAACTTTGTGGCTCTCCTCAGGACTTGTTCCAACAGTTCCATGTCCTTCTTATGTTGGAGGCCCTTTCAACTTCTGTTTGTGTCCACTGCCCCTGATCCTGCCTCTGGGCACCACGGGGAAGTGCCTGACTCTGTCTTTACAACCTTTCTTCAGGTATTTGTACATAGTAATGAGATTCCCCCTAAGCCTTCCTTTCTACAGGCTGAACAGTCAGTCCCAGCTCTCTCAGCCTTTCCTCCCAGGAGAGCTGCCCCAGTCCCTTAATCATTTTAGTGGTCTTTCACTGGCCTCTCCAGCATGTCCATATCTCACTTGTACTCGGAAACACAGAATGCCTTGATATCCTGAAGCTTTACAATAACTTATTCTTGGGAATTTGGGCTTCTGGGTAAACTACTCAAGTTGTCTGACTTTCCTAACAAGTTTTGATCATTTGCACTTTAGCCAGTGGTGCTATTTTTTAATAATTCTATTATTATTTTTATTATTATTTTGTTACTGATTCATATTGTTGTTGTGAGGGCTTCGATAGGAGCACAGTGGGACTGACTTAGAGCAAAACAGCCATAGCAGATATCCCAAAGTGTTGTCACTGTCATAGCTCAAGGGATCTTCAGTGGGGAAACTGTCTGCAAACTGGTGCATTGAGTGCTTTACAAGTGTTGTCATAAGAACATCAGACATTTGTTAGTGCTCACATGAATATGCCTTAGCTTGAAATGCAGAATGTGCACAGTAATACACTCCTATTAATCCTGTTCAGGGGAACTATATCTGCGTGCTTTGCTGCTAAATAAGTCCTCAGAACACCAGCCTCGGTTGTAGAGCAAGTGTCATTTATTTAAACCTGGTGTGAAATGCTTGGAGAGATTTTAAGACAGGAAGGTAAGTGTGGGTTAAAAGCCTGACTGTTTTGCTCTTTATGATCGCTTTAAACCTGCGCAATACAAAAGAAACTGCTGCTACTGCTGGCTGTGGCATTCTGATGATGCCTTTTTTGTCCATGAAATGATGAGAAGAAGGAAAATAAAGAAACTTGCAGTGTCTGCTGCATCTATGACCTCTGTCACTTTACTCATGGACCTCTGCTGCCATTTCTAATGACTTGAGTGCTTAAAAGAAGTGATCCTTCTTCAGGCACCCAGATTTGTCTAGGCAAAACTGCACATTTGGCTTTATTTTTCAGATAGACTGGGATTTTCCCTTTTTTATATATATAAAGAAGTATATATGTATATATGTATATATTCTGTATATATATGTATATATACTTGTGGAGCCGGCACTGGTTTATGTCATCTACAACTTGTTAGCTCTCTTGATAATACATTTCTGTAAAGAAGGGTGCAATGGCAGCATTTTATATGTTGTAAATGTTGTATAGGATTATTATTATCTACGAGAGTACTTCATAATCCTCATAGACATTTTAAAACACATGAATTTAGTAGTTTCTATATAGTATTATTACAGTACTATTAAAATGCCATGTGGGCACTTCACCAGAAAGTCTATTTTCTTGATGTTTTAAACAGCTTGTTACTTATAAACAACTCTGGACACTGCTTGCTAATTAGAAAGCAACATTCATACAGTCATCAACAAAAAGACTATTTGTGTCTGTTATTTATTATGTAAAACTGTCACATGAATAGAAATTATTTTGTATTCTGTGTCTCAGATCCTGCTTTTTGCCATTTGCCAAATTTTTGCACTAAAATGGTTTGCAGTTTTTGTATAAGCTTTTAGGCCTCCTGAACTCCAGCATCTATCTGTTCTAATGACAAGTGACCTGAAAAGATCTTTACTATTACTCCTGTTTTCCTTTACTATTACTCCTTTTAATGATAATCATATTACCTACTTAGAAGCGAGCCTTAAAACACCCTGACTGTTTGGACCTCCTTCAATCAGGTGAATGATTGTGAATGATCTATTGAAATCAATTTAGACTACTACATTCAAAATTTCAGAAGACAAACCCTGTCTCTTAGATCCTCCTAAAAATTGCTTATAAGGAAGTAATGTGCTTTATCAGCTGATTTAGGGAATAAAAAACTTGATATTTCAGTAGACATATGTCTTGACCTATGAAATTATAATTAGATTTTGAGGTTATTGCTCTCTCCTGCACAGATTGGCACATTTATCTTAGGTAAGGGAGATGAAAAAGAGGCAGAAGATAAAATGCAAAATATTTTTTAAACTTACATTGGTGCCTGAGTGACTTTACTTATGTCAGCAGCAATTCAGTTGCTTACAATTTCACAGTATGCCTTGTAGTCAAATAATTTGCTTTTAAATAAATATCTGTAACATCTAATAATATATATAAAGGTAAATATTTGACTCAGGATGCAGTAAAATGGGAACTAGTAACTGGAGTCAAGATGAATGCATAATAGTAACTTCCCTTCAGGGTCATTCAGATTAGACTTTCTATTATGTCTCAATGTTTTTGAACTTATATAAAATAAATTTGAACTGGTCGAGGATGTACTTTATCTGATAGACTTCATATAGATTGGAACTGTAGGCATTTTCATGGAAATCTGTGTCCTTTGCAGTGATCAGTTTTCAGATTTCTCAGGAAATCATTAAATTAATGCAGTATTTTTCCACCTTAGGAGTTATGTTTTTAGTGCTCCGGGTGTATCTACATCTTTTTTAGAGCAAAGCATTTTTTCTCCATAGTGTTGTTAAGCCTAGTCTCAGAGAAGAGCATACTTCTGTTTGCAGAACAGCATGATCCATTTTTCATCCTTCTTTAACACTTGCTATCTATACTTGAAAAAACGTAGGTTTAATTACCTGTTGGCAAAGTGGAGCTTGCTTTAAAACAGGTTAACTATTGCTATACAGGCCCTAGACAGACCCTTTCACGTGGTGGGGAGTACAAAACTGGACTCACAGCTCCAGGTTTCTCTCACCAGGGATGAATAGAGAGGAAAGACCAGCTCTCTTGAAGGAAAGACCACCTGCCCCAAGTTGCTGGCAATTCTCATCCCAATGCAGTCTAGGATGCAGCCAGCCTCCTCTGCAAGGACACATCACTGGCACATGGGCAGCTTGTTGTCTGCCAGGACCGTCAGGTCTTTTTCTGAAAAACTGCTTCCAGGGAGGATTAAATTTATCTTGCCAAATTTGCCTGAAAACTGTGATTTAAACTCTAAAGCTGAGATCTGAAGAAAGGCTTAAATGTATCAATGATGAATGTCAGAGAACAAAGTATTCAGTCACAGAGCTGCAGAATCTGGGAAACCCTGCAGGGAGGTCTGCAGGGACATACAGAAAGCTAAAACCCTTTGAATACCACCAGCATGTATAGCTGGGATCTCATCCATAATAGATATTTGAGCAGAAAGGTGCCTACTCCATCTGACAGTGAAAAACTGAGGACCAGAATATGTCCTAAATCCCATTCTCCATCTACGCGAATTCCTGCCCCAGATCCCGCAAAGGGAGGCCGGTGCCTCCAGCAATATCTGTAAAACTTGAATGATGACCACTTTCTCCTTTTTTTCTTTAGCAACATTTTTAGGGCCCTTATTCAGTGTAAGTATTTTGAAGTATCAGCTCTAGGTTTTCTGTCGTTTGAGGGGGATCACTTCTCAGGAGAGGCTCTGAAGTCAAGTTATAATATGAAGTCCTTCCACTTCACACGACAGAATTAAATATTCTTGGAGTACAAGAGAAGAAAGGATTCTTCAGCTTTTTGGGTCACCTGGGAGTTTGAGGCCTGAACCTCACTTATACAATCCTTCCCTCCCTTCTCATTCCCCCATCTTTAATTGTTTTATAACAAGTGTGAAAACTTTATCAGCAAAAGTAGAAAAAACCCCTTTCATCTTTCAAAAATTATGATACTTTACCCAACTAATGGATATAGGTCACAGATACTCTGCAAATTTCATTCATAAATCTGTTTGAAGAAACAACTTTTTACCACACATTTGTGCCATACATAGATATTTGAGTCTGGATTACTTTAATTAGGAGTCCAAACTCTCCAGATTGCTGCAGTGATTCATGTAGTGATTACTGCTTATGAAACATCTTTATTATTTTTACTTGAGTTGTAACAGTGCATTTCTTCCTGCTGAATGGCAAAGTGGGCACCTTGTCTCATGGTCAGGAGAAGAGAAACAGCTCAGGAAAATAATCTTTGAAAAAACAGTAGTCATGCAAAAAGAAATATTGCCTGTCAAAGAGCAGGAATAACAACAATAACAGCAATAATAGTAATAATAAAGTTAGGTGTACCATAGTTGAGATAGAGACAGTTAACAAATGTCCTTAAAAGCAATCACTTAAACCCCAAACAATTGCTTAGCATTACCCTCTATGGCATTTTGAAATTAGACTGGTATAAAATATAAATTTTTGATGAGATTTCTGCTAAAGTATTTTTCTGAGTAACTTCAAGCTTTTGTTTATAGCTATCATGGGTAAAATTCCAGGTTAAATCACATCTTGCCTCCTCTAGACCATCCATTACCTCGTAAAAGCTTTTAATTATCATGAGATGAAATTGTATTTTCCATGTCCAGCACCAAGAGGATTTCCTGAGCTCAGAGCAAAGTCTGTGCTGCGCAGAATGGAAGGGGTGTGTGCCACTTCACAGGTCTCTACCAACTCTCAGTGCCTGGGGCTGTGTTACAACACCTTGGAGCTCTTTCTTGAAGAACTTCTGAGGTAATATAGGTATGGTGTTTATAGTGACTAACGTTTAACAGCCTAAAATAGTTGTGTTATTCTCATTTCATCTCATTTCATTATGTTGTTTTTGTCTGTTTCTTTTCTCCTGTTGTGTTTCAGATGAATTATTTGTCTTTTTTTTGCCGATCACATCAGCAATTAAAACTGTCACTGGCCTTTATTTTTCTTCATTGAATTAATTAATTAATTAACTATCCTTCTGTTTTATATGTGCAAATCCATTCTCTTCAAAATATAGCTGAGGTGCCATCTGAGTAAACCCCTCAGGAATGTAAATATAATAATTACAGTCAATTAAGAGACCAAAATGTTTTGTGAAATCTGCATGTGAAGAATACTATACCCCTATTAAAAGAAAAAATAAGCCTTGTGGCTTTACACAGGCCATTCACATCAAACATGGTATCTGCCTTCTTGAGGACTCTGGTCTCATGTCTCTTGAAGTTCAACCACAGATTTGTCTGGTTCCCATCTGTGGACATACTATGTGTTAACTCTGCATTACTTCTTATTTGTTTATTATATTTATTTATGAGGTCTCTATTACTATGCCTACATAAATTTCTGCTAGAGCAAGACACAGTTTAAACCTCTGTGTTTCACATGTTCCGTGGAGAGACTTGTCACATACGTTGTGCCCATATAGGCAAGGGCTCTTGAATCTAACTCCAAGCTAATTTCTTAGGCTTAGCATGCATCTCTACATGTTCCAGTGTTCTTCAATTGCAGTTCATTGTTCTAGGCCTTGACAAAGCTATGAGACAGTAAAAATTAGAAGATTTAAAAATGTCTGTCATCTTGGTGGGTATTTCTGAGCACAGACTGCAAGAAATCCCACAAGTGTTTGGGCCAGTCTGAAAATAACTAAAGGTGATCTTTTTGTATCTTAAGAATTATGATAAGAATATCAATCAGTGTTCTTAGTGTGAAGTCTGTTAAAAAAGTATTGGCTGATGCAGGATTGAAATTTTACAGCCCAGGGCTGTAGGGAACACAGTAAGGGTACAGTAAGCTGCAGGGGAAAAAATGACATAACTATCCTTTTTGATATTTGCGTCTATTATCTTGATACATTAACTATTTTTTTATTAATAATAGACTGGGTTTGAATGAAATCTTTAAATCTATGTGAGCATACATTACTGTGTGTTTAACATGCAGATGCCTTGGCCACAGAGGAAACCTCTATTTTACAGACTTTACAAATTTAGAATAAAAGGACAAGCCCAACCCACATGGAACTTTCAGTAATGAACTAGAGGAGTCCCACTGGTTTTTATGAATATGTGTCAGTTCAGAGTAAATGAGAACCACAGCTACAATTGAAGTAAAGAAAAAGAAGTAAAAAATAAGTGCTTATGCCAGCCAGATCTCTGGAAGAAGCCCTCCAGTGCAGAGTTATTTGCACCATCACCTTAAATGTCCTTGAATGTAGCCTGAACAGCCTGCAGGGAACTTTTCTCCTATCCCACCTCTCTGTTGGTGATAGCCCAGGCAGGGAGGAATGCAGGCAAGGCCAGGGCTGTTATTTCTTACTTTTATTGTTGGCCTGTTGTGTCTGTTACTATCCTGAAGAAAGTAAGGAGGTCCCTGTACTACTCTAACTTGACATGAGAAGAACATTCCTGAAGGAAGCTGTTGCACCAGGATGAGAGCTGAGCAAGCAAATCCCTTGGGCTGCCTTTGCAGTCTGGTCACTGAGTCTGTTAAGCCTCACCACTTCTAAGTTCATTGATACACCCAGCTGTCCCAGCTAAAGTTGGATCCTCAGAAAAAGGTAAGAGAAATCTCATTCTGTGAGGTATTTATATAACTTATTTTTATACAATAATATATATATATATAAGTATTTATGTAATGTAGGTCATCAGTAAGACTTGAGAGAAAGAATGACTAGAATTATTCACTTTGAAACCATATCTTTAAAATATTATTGTCAGGGATATGATCCCGTATGATCCCTCATGACCAAAGCTAAATTGTTGATCATATCTATTCTTGTTGTTGTGAAGGCTGTACCACACTAACAGTATCCTGTTTAAAGTAAGGACTAGAGCTTGAGGTCAGTTTACTAAAAGAACTTCACTGAGTAAGTCCCTAAGTGAAAACATTTTGGAAATTAGCTGTTCCATGAAGAGATTAATTGGGAGACTGAACTGCTTGGGTGGGCGTGAGTCTCAAGGCATTAAAATCGGCACTCCTGGAAATACATGTACATTCCATTTTATTATTAACTGCATGGGCTGCACAGTGCCAGCCATAGCTGTCTTTGGTTGTACAGAGGACTAAGGAAAGCCTGGGGTGCTTTCAATTGAGGCAAAGACACTGAATGAGGGGAAGCTATGCTGAAAATCTGGTCCTTAGCTAGTAAGGGTGGCACAAAGATGTCAATTCTTGCTTTTGCATTCTTAAGGTTTGTTTCTTGCCTAGTTAATTATTGAATTTTGCATATCCAGGTTCTTTGAGTTTTCATTCTTGAGGAAATCCAAATGAACTTGAGTTGTACTAAGTCCAACATCAGGCCTTACTGAACTATTTCAAGTGCAAATCCAGAAGTGAGCCTTGCTTATTTCCGAAAATTTGGGCCACAAGTTATTTGACATCTCAGACAATTTGAAACCCTGGGGTTGAAGGGAGTATAGGCACTGCAATGTGATTATAGATCTACTGAGATTCTAACCAGGTTTATTGTGTTCTTCTCAGACTCTACTCTTTCAGACTGCAAATACTTCAGAAAAGATGCCTTAGTGTGGAACTCCTTCAGACACAGCTCAAATGCACAAGGGAAACTTCTCAAACATGCCTGCTCTAGCAACTGGTTAGGACCTTGTGCTTTCTTACAACTGCCCTTATTATACCAAGTCCAAAGTGCAGCTCATCTATGATTCTTCTTTCCCTAGGCAAGAACCAATAGTATAAATTTAGCTACTCATCCATATCAGTCCTACTCAGTCCCAACATTTCCTTGCTGTGAAATTCCATATTGATTTGGTTTTCTTTTTTCTCTGTGCTTCTTAAGGCATGAATTGATTATGATTCCTTATCTCTGGTATCTGGGCTCTGCAGTTTCACAGTTTTTCATGATCATGTAAGTTATCAGCTGTGAGGTAGATGCTCATTGCAAGGAGATGCACACTGAAGTGGGTGGGAGGATCTTGAACTGATTTTTCCACTGATTTGTGGAACTCCCAAGTTTCTTTTTGAACAGATCTTTCATGACTCTTCAATCAAACCATGAAGAATATTTGCACTTCTTTTTGCTTTTATCCATTTTTAAACACATGCTGATAAATACATTTATATCTACCTAGAAGGTTCCTCAGCACTGCATTAGGAATAAAGTATGAATATAGTTTTCTGCTACTTGTAACACAAAGTTTTGAACTCAAAGACAATTTTCTCACAGAACCTTCCTTTGTCATAAATGGTGTTTTGATGAATTGAAACCTTTTGCAAAGGCCTGTCATTTCCTTCAAGACTCAGAGGAGATGCTGTCAATAACAATGCTTCCGAGGGTTTTTGTTGTTTCGTTTTCCAGTTTCCTGCTCTTTCTCCAGCCGTCTTTGCTCATTGCCTGGCAGGGACATTGGACAGCTATATCCAATCTTTCTGGCTTACTGTGTTCACACTCTGGGCTTCTGTGCTCCTTGGGATGTCCTTATGACCAAATGGCTCTTTAGACAGGCTGTGTGATTGCCCTGGTCCTTCAGACTTGTGAGCCAGGCCCTGTCCCTTTAATCAGGCTGGCTCCTCCACCCTCAAAGTGACTGTGATGGGGCTGGCCTGGCTCATGAGTTTGCCTTTTGGTAGGACCTGGAGTTTCCATCTGCTGATGCAGCCTGCAAATAAGATGCCTGGATGTTCAGTCATTAGAAGGCAGGGGAGCTGGCTGACCTCAAAGATGTCTATGATTATGGGGGAAGGGAAGAACAATGCTTTTCTTCTGTGGGAAATCTTACAGTTATATTTTTTTTTCTTCATTTTTTTTTTAACTTAGGGTTATTTGGTTGGTTTTAAAATTAAGCAACAAGATTTATAAATACACAGTGTCAGACTTCTCTACAGATTATTCTAGTCAGCTGTCTTGTTGGATGATATGCTGTTGCTGCTGGTGCTTTTGAAGATCTTCAGGAATCCCTGTGCAAATGATGAATGCTTATAGGAGCTTGATATGAAAATCACTCAAAAAATATGATTCACATCTTAATCTTGTTTCTTGAAGAAATGCAAACTACAGTACTATGTCAAGCTGAAAACTGTATTTCTATGGTATAGAAATATAGCATATTTGTATAAAATCAATGCTCCAGATTGAAGACCAGTGTATAGTACCACAGCTACACTGACCTAGTTCAAGCCATATTGATTTACACTAGATATGAATCAGTCCTGCAGAACTGAGATTTAGTAGAAAATATGTAATACCCAAAGCTGAATGAATATGAGGAAAAAAAATATGTGTACTTATCAAAGTGCTTTGTCATTTGCCATGCTTGTGTGAATGTCAAAATGTTAGCCAGTAGGCTTACATCAGGAACTATTCCTCATTAATTTTCAAACAGATGTCTAGTGAAAGACCTGCCTGATTGATCCAATCTTTTTGTAAGAGTTGGACTGGCAACATGAGAAAATCTATTTCGTGGTGTACTGTTCTCATATTTTATCTTAATAGTAGAATATTTTCCTATTCCTCTGAGCTACAAGTGTATGTCACTGACAATGGCAAGATACAAAGCTACTGCAACATGGTATTTCTTGCCTTGTTGAGTGCATATAGCAATGGCTTCTGCCATAATAATTGAAATATATCTTATCCAGGAGTCTAAAAGGTTCTCCTCATTCATTGGAGAAAAAATAATCTGGAAAACCTTTAAATCTGACCCAAGACTTGTGGTGAATGAGGGATATTACTTAGGAGAATATAAAGGATTGTAGATACTGCTTTTTGCCCCTATCACTGGATTTAAAAAAATACAATGGACACTTCGAAGGTGCTCAACAGAAATGGCAGTGAATTAGCAATAAACTTCCTTGTGAAGATGCTCATACCTGAGATAGGTTAGCTTGTTTGCCTGGAAGGTGGGTTATGTGCAGAAAAAGAAATGGTAGATTATATTCTCATCATTACAAGTTGCTTTCACATTCCCCACAACCTCGTGGCCTTTAAGTTCAGGTTGCAGAAGTCTCTTGTAATGATAATTATTTTGCTTTGGGCATACTAGATGCATTTGTTGGCTGCATAAGAAACACTCATTTCCATTAATTTATCTTCAGACTCCATGCTGTCAGCTTAATGGAGAATGGGAAACTTATCTTAAAGATCCTATTTATTTCAACTCTTATATGAAAAAATGTACAGATCTGACTTGCATCATATTAACATTGATGTGTAGTGGAGGAAGGGTCAAATTTCAATTATTCCATTACCAGCATTCAAGTGGATAATCACAAGTGCTTAGTTTTGTTTGCAAGGTACTTGGATGTTTGGGATTTTTTAAATAAAAGGAAGCTTTTTTTTCAGGCATGAACATTTCTCAAATGAAATTGCAGTTAATTGAAGCTGTAATTGCTTTAGATGAACATCATTACAATGTTTAGAAAGAAGTTTTGAGTTTGTTTTTTTAATGGCTTTTGAAAGAAATCTGCAGCTTTTATGCTATATTTTTTAAAAAGGTTCAAGACAGTAGATTTAATTCAGGTTTAATAATTTAAAAGGATTCTAAGACTTTACCTAATTAAAATACTGAATTCTTGAATGAAAGAAAGTAAGTTAGGGAGTGTGAATACTTTACAAGCATGTTATAATTAAATATATCAATAATATAGTGCCTTCATGCCTTTCTTTTGGCAGTGAGACAGATTTTTTCCCACCCTACATTTGGGATCTAACATGTTGCTAATAATAATATCTGCAGATGTAATTAACAATTACTGTCATTTTAAAAATTATTTTTAAAAGGAGCTACTGGCACAGAACTGCTTCAGTTTCACATACCCATGAGGTACCTGGAGTTTTACTGACAGCTCTAAAGGAAATTGAGTGTCTTAGGTTTGTGCTTCTCAAGTGGCTGCCAAGGAAATCAGTGGAACTGTGAAAGACTGACAAGTTTGACCTCTTGGAGCTCCTCTTGATGTTTCAGTCTCTCAATATCTTGCATTGGATTCCTTCTCCCTGCCACATTTCTCTCAGGGTGGATGGGACTTGGAAGCTGCTTTAGAGGCCTAACTCACTTCCGTGTGTGTAACCTGCTGGGATGCTCTGCAGGTCATGAGGCTTCCTGTTCCAGAGGTTGGCTACTTCCCATTCTCACCTAACTTCACACCGATAGGATTTCTTCTTGTTTAAATAATACTCTTACTATGTTACTTTGCAGAAATACTACACAGTTACTCTCATCTTCTTCACCATAGAAGTGATCAGAGATGATAAACATTTGTTGTGGTTCAACCTGCAGACAGCTGAATAGCACACACCTGCTAAACCACCATCCCCCCCTCAATGGGATGGGGAGGGACATGGAGGAAAAAACCCAGAAACAACTGTGGGTTGAAATAAAGCCAGTTTAATTGTGCAAAAACCAAAAGGGCTTATAATAATAATAATGATAATGATAAAAGAATTAGAACATACAAACAAAGTGTTGCACAAAGCAATCACTCACTATCTGCTAAATTATGCCCAACCAGTTTCGAAGAAGTGCTCCTGACCAGTTTTTTCCCACTTTATATTCTGAGCCTCTTGACCTGTGGTATGGAATATGCCTTGGGTCAGTTAGGGGTCAGTTGTCCTGGCTGTGTCCCCTCCCAACATCTTGTGCACCCCCAGCCCACTCGCTGGGGGCATGGTGTGAGAAGCAGGAAAGGTCCTGACTCTGAGTAAGTGCTGCTCAGAGGTGGCTAAAACATCCCTGTGTTATCAACATTATTCTTATCCTAATTCCAAAACTATACCAGATACTAGGAAGAAAATTAGCTCTGTCCCAGCTGAAACTGGGAAAGGTAAAACATTTTGTTCGCTAGATTTCAGAGCTATAGCTTATTGCTCTGCCAGCTACAGCAAATAGAAACTATATAAAAAAAGAGGTTACTATTAATCTCAAATAAACATTTAACTTAATGAGCTAAATACTGTATATTATTAAATCTGAATATCTTGTTGAGAGGCTCTTTCTAGGATTATTTCATACCATCTGGTTAAGTGACAAAGGAAATAAGTAATGACATTTCTATTAAGTATATTTTAATGAGCATTTTTCAAGGTGTAGTGAAAGAATAGAGATGTTACCATCTAAGAGTAATTACTTGCAGCAAGAGCTTATATACAGGCTGCTGTAGTAACGTGTCTTTGGATCTGTGTCATGCAGACAAGAACAAAATGTCAGCATCTTCTTGTGTCGTGACAGCCTTAGAATGAAAACCAGAGACCCAACACACATCTTCTAAAGCAGATTTCCCATTTGTTCCTCCTGTTGCTTCTGCTCAGTAAAACTAAGTCTGCCTTGCAAGGCAACAGCCTGTGAATTTCTTATCAAGAGATCTACAACAGTGGAATATTAGAATAGGATAATTCTGGAGGCAGAGTAGACCAACAGGCCATTTCAACATTGCCATCTCCTAGTGTTCTTACTACAGTTCACCTATACATTGCCACTGCTGTCACCTCCCTCTACACATGGGATATCTGTATCTCCCAGGATGTAATAAAACCAGGGGCCCCACAAAAGAATGAAATCTGTTTTCTTTTTAAATTAGGTTACATAAGGTGCAGCTGAGAAGCAAATGACTGAAATGATGACAGTATCCAGAGAAATGTTCTCTGCTGTATGTTTAGTGCTCTATGAAGTCTAGTGAAAAAGGATTTTTTTTAATATTTTTGGAAAAGGAAAAGTCTCTTTGAAGTCATACTGCTGCCTTTGTCAAAGCATGGGTCTTACCATTAGATATGGATAACAGTAATTTTCACAAATATAATCTTTCCAGCTTGAATTAAAACACAATTTAACCACATTATTTCTCAATCAGTGACATGCTGAGTGACTGAAAGAAAATGAATGACAGTTGTACCTCGTAATTAGGAAAAATGCCCTGCTCTGTCTTTCAGGGCCACCTTGGTCTGCGAGCACAGATATTATTATATTATTATTATTATTATGGTCAAGCTATACAGGGAACAAATGACAAAAGCCAGATGCTGTCCCCAGAGGCAGTTTTATTTCATGCTCAAGCCATGAGGGTGCCATAGGCAATGCTCAGAGTTGATGCACAGTCTGTTTCTTTCTGTGGCCAGGTGGGAGCTGAGTAATTTCTGTGACAACCACCACTTTTCATTAATGGAGAGATAATGGTAACACAGCACCTAAAGGAATTTGCCTTTTTTACTGTTCAGAAAGAAGAGTAGAAAGAAAAGGTGAGAGAATTTCAGAGGCTTCAGTACTATGACTGGGCAAAGAGAAGAATTTTCCAGTTGCAAGGAACACTGGGTGCTGTGTTAGGTTTGGTTCACAGTGGACCTATCTTATTTACATGTACTGCTTATAAGACTTACTTGGATTTTAAGAGTTGTTTAAATGAGTTTATTGAAAGTCAAAACCTTACAAAAGTCAACAGGCATCTCCATAACATGTTTAGCTATTTTATCGGGCAGGAAGCAAGTTCAGATAAGAGTAGGCAGAAAATAATGAAAGCCTTCAAAATCTACATTGTTTAGCAACTGGTTAATGATATAATTACAAATTCGATGGCAGAGTGCTTAACAGGCAACATGATTATCTCATAAAGACTCCATGCAGGGGGCTCTGCTGAAGAGAATGTGCCATCTCAAGCCTATTTGAATACTCTTTGCTTTTTGTTGGTCTGTGTGTGGGGAGTACAAACATTTTGGTAGAAAAGAAAGACTTTAGCACCAGTTTCTTAAGGCACAATTTGAATAATTGTGAATTAATACTAGATTCACAAGCTATAGTTTCACTATAGCAGTAAAGAAATAACAGTTCTCTAAGCATTGTATTAACCACAAAGGTGCCAGAACACATAACACAGAAATAAACTTCGTAATGAAAAGTACATTATGTGAATCAAAAACGAATTTCTGTTTTTTCATCTTTTTTTTCCCTGTTCTTTTTTCCCCTTGAACACTCTGCCTTTTATCTTTCAGCCTCACGGTCCCTATTTTCAGAATGCTAAAGGCAGCAGAACCATTGCAGTTAGAGCACAGTAGCAAATCATCTATCAAATAATCTTATCCAGGCATCTTAAAATTCATTTTTCTGCCTGACCTCCCACTCTTCCTCCTTTAAGAGGGGAATAGAAAGCCCCAGAGCTCTCACTTCAATTGCACCAGTTCCCTCTACTCTGCTTATTAGTTTCAGGAGGCTCTAAATTCCCACCAATGAGTCAGACTTGCTGACTTTTCTTTAACCTTGGTCATGCAGCTGTCATACTCTAATTGCAGAGTTCAAACTGAAGAGAAGACAGTGAAGCAACTGCAAAGGTGATTCTTTACAGAGTTAGACAAAAAGTGTGTTCTTACCTCAAATTTATCTAACCAGGTGTAGACAAGATAGTATGCAAATGCTGGGTCAGGGTAAGGAGAAAGCCTGAGCAGAGGGAAACCTTTCTAACTCCCGTAAATTAGCCACAAAACCAGCTGGATTGCATATTTGAGTACTCAATCTACTGAAAAATTTAGAGGTTGACTGCACAGGCAGAGATAAGAAAGGGAGTTAGAAAATGTTCCAGTAGTAACTTAAGGCCCAAGCCTCTGAGGACTGGTACCAAAAATAGTGGTACTTGTTTCTATTTAAGAACACACTGATTTATATTCTGAATCAACAGTTTTCAGGGGCTAAGATTACTTATTTTGTCCTGTTTTTGGACCTGTGTTTTTCTCTACTTGATATGACTGCAGCTGGGAATTGGGACCTATTTTTTTGGGTCACAGCAGCCCAGTAAGTTCTTTTTTTAATCGTTGTTATTATTATTACAGATTATTATTTTGTTTTTATTTTAGATGCTGTTAGTTCCTATTGAACTGCAGCTCAGAAGCCTATATTTTCCCAGAGCAGCTATAACCCCTAGAGAGCATGTAGAGCTCAGAGCAGCAGCCAGCAGTGTTGGTTTCTCGTGCGTCACCCTCAGGGAAGACAATGCTGCTACACCTCCTGTCTTCCTAGGAAATGATTTCCCTTGCAGCAGAAAGAAGCTGTGCTAGCAGTGGGAAGTGTAATTTGTAGCGTGCTGAGCCATCTTCACTCAAAATTGCCCTAGATAAGGAGTTGTTTCTGCAAGTTCACACCATTTTGAAATGGGAATTTATGTAAGTGCCTAGTTCTTAGAAGAGCTCAGGAGATATGTCCCATACATGTCTATGTGGAGTGAAATGTGACAGAACTAGAAAGAGTATAAGGAGAATGAGCATGAGCAAGCAAAACAGCTCTTACAAGCAGCCTCCTTGATCACTCTAGAAGTGCTTCAGTGGCAATTCTGCAGCTCAAGGAATACTGGGTGCTCAGCAATGCCACCCAAAAGCAGGGACTTTAAGTGGTTGTATGGACTCCAGAACACTGATATTAGATAGCTCACCAAAGTGCTTGACTTAAGAACTTCATGGTCTTGACTTAAGAAAAGCCATGTTATGCATCATTGCCTGCATAAGAGTCTTCTTGAGGTAGGAATAAGAAAAAACAAGAACCACAGATAATGTAATGAAAATGGTCTGAAGAACTTTACACGTTAATCAAAGACTGTCATATCCAAAGGCATCTAAAATACTTAGGGGAGAAACCTAAGACTGAGGAAAAGGAGTCTTGTGTGAGCAGATATCTTCTTGTAGGCTCTGGTTTCCCCTCTCTCCACTACAGGTGGTGGGTGGCTGTGCTTTGAAGTTCTGTGGTTGCCTCAGTAGGCTCAGGAAATGTGCCAGGCACCTGTGGTGTGCTTCAGCACTGCCAGAGTCAGATCAGCCTGAAACACCTCAAGGAACAAGAATCATGAGACATAAAGGATAACTGCTCAAAGTACAGCTATAGAGCAATGGACTCAGAAGGCAGAAGGTTACATGAGTAAAAGAATCTTGAAAAATTCCACATGGAGAAAAAGTAGAGATAAGAAACCCTGCTACACATTATCCATTTTTAATGAGGGAATCTTTAGATGAGGTCTGAGGTATCCTAAAAGGAATCACTAAGATAATTATGTTAGGTGACTTTTAGCAGTTGTAATCAATAATTCCTTTATGTAACACTTCTGAAACCCACAGTGAAATGCTGAACTACTCATGCCATCAGGATTAATAAAAAACCCACTTACAATGGACCTTCCTGGCTGGAGTACTTTAATTGAAGTCCATTTAAAATTCTATCTAGGAGTCCTTAGTTCTAAATTAAAGACTTTCTTAGCTGGTCTGGCTGCTTGTCGCTGCCACATGCCAGAGGCATTTTTCATTTGCCTAGGTGATAATATGCCCATTGTAATAAATATTCAATCATACAGTGAACCACTTGGCACTTGAATTTTTTTTCTAGATTACTGTCAAGTCAGCCAGCTTGAAGGGGCAACAGGTTATTTTCAACAGCTGGCAAGTTCTGGCAATAAATAAATAGTCCTGTTTTATTTACATATTTTCCTGATTTATTTACATATTTTCATTTTGTTGTCTTTTACTGACTTATACATGATGTATTTTATTTACAGCCTCTAGAGGTAATAATACCAAATAAAAAGAATGTGCTACTATAAAGAGATAGAAGAGCTATGTTACAATACTTTGAAATGTACTGTATTCCACTGAGCATATATGAATAAGAATTGAATATGAGGAGAGGGGGAGAGTAAGGCATCTCTCTTTCTATCTGTACCTGTATGTGTACCACACGTGTTGCTCTACATATGTAGAAAATGTGATTGAAACAAAAGTAAGGCTTTGATGTACCATATATTTTTTATTGAATTAGAAGAAAAAACATGACTGAGTTTTTTTGCATTGGGAATATTTCAAAAAGGAGGTGGAAAAGCCTTGGAAGGGAATATCTGAGTGGTGAATAAACAAGAAGGAACAGCAGTGGATAGAATAAAGCTGGTCATCCCTAGATGCTAGACATGTTATTTTATGATGCATGTCCAGGACACAGGCAATTTGCCATGGGTAGCCATTTCTAAAACATTAACCTCCAGGACCTGAGTTCTGCTCACCTAATCCACTGAAATAATTCTACTCCAAAACAAGGTCTCTTGCAGTTTGACTTGGCCCTTGAAAGGCTGGACATATTTTTTTCTGCATTTGAAGGTAAAACTGTAAACATTGCAGTCATAAAGTTGGCAATAAGAACAGTTATTGTTTCCTCCTTATCATCAGAAATTGCATCTGGATTGTTTGCAATTAAAACAGACTTGCAAATACAATTACAAATTCTGGCTTAGAGAAGGAGCCAGTGCATGCCAGGGGCTTGCAATGGTGCTATTTATTTATAAAGATGCAGCCAGCCAGTACAGGACTGAGGTGTTGGGGTGGGATGGGGGCAGTGAGCTGGGCAGGCAGGAACTGGGAAAGGAGCATGGCACTGTTGCTAGAGAGATGCCATTAAAAAGTTCTCTACGGGAAAGGTGCACAGTGCCATCACTCCTGGGGCTGTCCTCCACAGCTCCTGTCAAAGCACTCTTCTTGAGCCAATGGACAGGGTTATTTTGTCTGCCCTCCACCTCCCCTTTAGACATAACACACAGCACTAAAATACGGCCTCCCCTTTCTTCTCCTCTTCACAGAGGACTAATGACTGGCTTCCTGCAGCTGCCAACAGTAGCTGTGCTGTCTGGCTCATCCCCATCTCCTCCTACTGCACAGGATAGCCTTGAAATCTTCCCACAATGAGGGGTTTTCAGATGATGTGAGGTCATCTCTTTCAAGGACTGAAGGCAGAGAGCATTTGTGATTAACAGGATACTTCAAGCTGGATGTAGGGCTAGAGGCTGCTGGATCAGGAAGGACGGCATTAGTAAAGAACCCAAACCAGGACCAGGTTTTCTGCTGGGCTGTAAGCAATATGTGGAGCAAAGAAGCCATTTTCACCTTCCTACTCTGGAAGCCAGATGAATGCCAGTTCAACACTTGACATAATTTGGAGTATCCTGGGATCCTGACAATGCAGCATACAAAATAAGCTAGGTGTGCATGCTGTGTGTGCACCAGCCAGCTGGTTGTTTCCAGCGTGCTGCTGCAGCTCTTCCTCCAGCACAGGCAATAGCCCAGCACTAAAAACATACTGCATGAGAGCCAGGTAGCCTTGCTTTAGCCTGCTCATAAGCTCTATCAGACTTACCAGTAGGGATGCAGCACAGGGGCAGCTCAGCGTGGCTGAGGAGGAGGTGTTTGTCCAAGCTTTTGGCTTCCTGTGCCATGGCACAGCAGAGGCAGAGTGAGCAGAAACTTGAAATGCAGCAAATCCAAAGGAGAAGCTGCCAGATGTCCACCTGTGAGGAAAAAGGAGACTTTTAGAAGGGTAAAACATTTGGTATTCAAAGATCAGCTGCCTGCTAAGCAAGTATCTCTGTACTTTTCATTTAGCTTAATGACAACCACGAAAGGCTGGCAAGCTTCTTTCTTCAACTTACTGAAGCATTACGTGGTACGTGGGAGTATTGGCTCTGGCAGGCATTGTGTGCTGCTTCATTTGTGAGTGAAAGAGGCTGTCTGCATTTTGAGGAATCACAGTGAAAACTATACTCAGTTTGTGGCAGAATAATGAGGTGATCTATTGTACTGCTTATGGAAGTAGAAAATGAGCTCTGCTCTAGGTGTATAATTTTCTACCACGGAAGCAACAGAAATATCAGTAACACACAGATGCTCACATGTACTGTGCCCCACGCAAGGAGTGTTTGCTTGCTCCTATATGAGCACACGTATATTCTTTACTGGGAGGGGATGTATTAATCTCTGGCATCATGGCCTGTAGCTGTGCAGGTCTTCAGCCTCTCAGGCAGAGGTTCTTGTGAGATGTCAAAGGTCATGGTGGAGAGTTTATTTTGAAAAGCTGATGAATATTTCTCCATCCAAATTTCAGTTATAGGGAGCACAAAAACCTAGGTTTTTTCTTTTCATGGAAATAAGAAAGAGGTCTGATTAGTCACATTAAAACAGCTGGATGTTTTAATATCTGTAATACTGTCCTCTGAGCCTGTGCTCTACCTATATTCCTCTAAAGAGTAGGAAGTGCCATTGATCAGGGTGTGATCTTAGCAGTCAGTCAATGCTGAGCAGAAAAATGCAGAAATATTTTTGTTATAACAGATTATGAGAAGGAATGTGAGAAGTTACTCCTTTAAGCAATAAAAAGAAACATAAATTTTCTGTAAGAAAGGGAGCAAAATATGTTTTAGAGATGACGAAAAAAGGTGTGTAGCTGGCAACATTTAAGTGTTTTTTCTTCAAATGCACCCATCCAAGTTTGAGTAATGACTCTGTTTGATCTGTAGAAACAGCTGCGGGTCTGAGCTCAGAAATGGCTCTTATTCCTCTGCCTACATTGTGATAATGTGTTTTTGGACAAAGTGATGCTCAGTTTAGAAAATTGCAAAAGAGAGAGATGGGGAAAGAAATGAACAAAGATCCAGTGTAAAAACTGTGTGGAAAGTAATGCTTATGTCTCCTCTGTGTCATAAGGTAATGGCTCTGCCAGATGTAATGAGGCAGAAGTTGTCATGTTGAATTTAAAGGATCGGAGTAGGAAAGCAAAAAACAGTATCAATAGCCAGCAAGCTCTTCCGAAATTTCTGCTGGTAGTTGGCACTATTTTTAAGACTGAATAAAGTTAATCCTGAGACAAAAAGAAATAACTATGGGCAGTAATATAAAATCATACTGGTAAATATTTGATGACACAGGGGTATAAATTACTGAGAACTGGAGCTCTCCAACACAGTATTCAGAAGCCCAAAATAATTAAATTTTCTGATTTTCCACCAAACGAGATTTTCATCACAATCTTTCACAGTCACTGCTGATTCAGAAGGGTCAAACTCTTCTAAGTCACTAGTGCTTTCCCAGTGCAAATAAAACAAAATATGCTGGTTTGCGTAAGGAGAAACATGGCCAGGAGACTGAGAGAATTTATTGTTTGCTCTTCTCTAGTACTGTTGAGGCTGTACTTGAAGACTGTCCAAATCTGGGTTTCCAATTAAAAAGGGATGTTGAGAAAGATGACAAGTTCTGGATAGGTTGTCCAGAGAGGAACCAGAATGTCAGGGATCTCAAGCTCATGACCTCTGAGGAGAGAGAAGGGAGCTGCCTGTGAAGAAAAGGAAGCTAAGAAGCTATGTGCGAGCCTGCATATGTCTCAGTGCCAAAGAGGGCAATGCTAATCTTTTCTCAGTGGTAGTAGATTACAGAAAAGCAACCCACAGACTGGGGATTTAGAGCTTCAATGATTGGGTCATAAAAACCACCTTTTACACAAGTAGGGGGTAGTGGAGGATTTCAAAAGTCAGCTGTATCAAGCCTTGGCTGACCTGATTTTGTATGGGTGATAGCACTGGTTCTTCTTCAGGTTATCTCTATAATGAATGTGAGATGAGGAATCTCTGTGACACAGGTTCTGCTGCACACTGGGAACGCCTGAGGCTGTAATGACATTTGTGTCAGGTGCCCTCACTGAGAGGGAAAAGCAGCCACACATTTTCCATTATAAGGTCATTATAACATGTAAGCCCATTAAAGCCATCAGGACATGGATTTCTGGTTTAAGTTCTCAAATCCCAGCAATGAAGAATCCTGTCAGAGGACATGCATTCAATTTACTTTGTCAGCCTTCTTGCTTGCTTCATATATATGACACATTTATCAAAACACCATTAATGCGAATCTTTTCATTTCAAGAGCCAACTTTTAATGCAAAGTTATTCCCTTGGATTTCAGCAAAAGTATGGGAAGCATCCAGTGAGAAATCCTAATAATTCTGTTTCTGAGGTGCTGCTATCAGAAGATATCTTGCTTCCCTCTGACTGACAATAAAAACGTTCAGATTTTTAAATAATTTATTTGATACAGTTCTATGCTATCATACTACATGGTGAGAATTGTTTGTAATTGCTTGCAAGCTGACTGAGCGGCTGAATTTGCAATGAGCACCCATTCATAATTTACAACACTGAAAAAGAAAAAAAGACCAACTTTGCATTAATTTTCCCTATTTCTATTACGCATATTCACTGAGACCTAATTAAAACTCTATTAGATTAGAAAGCTAGGAACTGCACATGAGTTTGGAAGATTTTGGAGGATATAGTCCAATATTTCCTAAACAGCTGCATTATGGATTTCAATGGGACATTAATTATGTAGGGAAATTAACTTCCAGAAGTAATTAACATAATCACTCTTTGAAAAATTTAACCAGAAGTCTAATCATTAAATTATTTCATACAAATACTCAGTCTTTGATGAAGACCAGGGAATTGAATGACTTGAGGGGTCCCCTCCCTGAGAGCTGACATTGAAACCAGTGAAGGATATGAAGCAATACTTTCTGCCTCCTTCTGGTAAGTGTTTTGTTTCCTTTTCTGTACTACTTAAAGACCCTCAGTGGGTACAGTCCTGTTAGCAGGAAGCTGAAACTTGCCAACAATTGAACTACATAGCAGTCTGTCTTAACGGGATTCATGTTGGTTTTTCTGAACCTCAGCTTTATTTACATGATTTTTAGTCTGGCTACTTTCCTTTTAGGACAAAAAGACATGCTTAATCATCTGAGGTTTAAAAAAACATGACACACAGCATCTTGCCCTCATCTTGTGCCTTTACATTTTCTGCCATGAAATGGAGGTCTCCTGTGGGGAGGAACTGCAGCAGTGGCAAACTGTTGGGTTCATCCCCTCTACTTGGCTCCTATCACCATGGGACTAAAGGAGTGAAGGAATAGATGGTGGTGCCGTACTTGCAGGAGCTCCTGTGTCATCTCATATTCCTCTAGTATGGAAAAGAACTAATCAAAACAAAGGAGGGCCACAGAATAGCTTTTATTTATCAAGACTCCAGCTCTAGTGGTAGTATTTTAGAAGCTCTCGCAGGTGCAGGATTGCTCTATGTGATAATTTTATTTATAAACCATGACACAGTTGCTGTATATCCCTATCTTGTTTAAATGCATGTACGGAGTCAAACATGGGCTGCTGGGGAGAGAAAACCCAACAGACAAGCAGAATAGCAAGGCAATAGCAGGGTGAGTCATCTCTCAATAAACATGTAGGTAGGTGAGGTAGCAAAATGTTGGAACTTGCAAAAATAAAGGGGCCACTGAGGAGCTCTTGCTGGTTACAGTGGTTTTCTGAATAAGGCTTGAAAGCCTGAAAGTGCAGATCCTGGGAGTAGATAGCTCTAGGATGAGGACATGATGTGGAGTTGGCAGGAAATTGTTTACGATGAGCTCAAACAAAGATGAATTGGAGAGGAGCATCTGAGACAGCTGGTTCAGCTCTGCTTTGAGAGGAGACCAAACCATGAGAAACACAGGCTTCTGTGGAGATGTAGTTAAAGTCACCTCTCAAAAATTGTGAGGAATGATCACATGGCTTTCTGGCTATATCTGGAGCTGAAAGTGTATTATGGTGAACAGAGATTGTATTAAAGGGACTAAATTAAATTATTCACAGATTTGAACATCCACCTTCCACGTGACCCTTTAAACCTAAACCTGTTTTGTGAAGGTAGAAAAGCTTGAATATGCAGGTTTCCTATTATGTGTATTTTGTTAGCAAAAATAAAATGAGTATAAAACATATTAAACATGTAAACTAAGTGAATTAATATTATAGCACAATAAGAAACTAATTAGCCAACTGCTTAAGCTGACCTGATTAACTAATGCTGTTTAATGTGTTTCATACCAAACTGGAAAACCAGAGGTCATGTTTACTTATCACCCTGTCAGATCCAGCATTAACTTAACTTACTCACAATGAAGGTATCAGAATATTTTTATTCTGGCAAGTATTTTGTGTATATATGTATATATATATAAATATATACACACAGAGTAATCTCTTGTGGAATTGATAAAAAGATTACAGTGTTGATGGTGTATAATGCAGAATGCTCATCCCCTAAATTGTCAAAAAAGGTTAGTGCTTCATGACTAACATAAATAAGGATAAAATGAAATATTCTGATGTAGTTCAAGGTAGCAAAGCAAAGAAGACTCAGGAATAAAGAAGACACAAGCAGCAATTTCCCAACAGCAGCAATGTCTATTGTGGTCTGCAAGGTTTATCTACTTGTGAGGTTTTAGACAATGAAATTATGATAGGTAGGATTGAAATCTCAGGGTTGTCCTAGAATTTAGTAGTTTTTAAAATAACATTATGGCCTACTGGATGTGAAAGGCCATTGACTGCTTCATTTCTGGGCAGTGCCTTGCCCAGTGCAGGGCCTTTAGTTGTGTCAGTCATCACGAGGTGTTGGCAAAACCATTCACTTCGAAGCTGCTTTGGAGTACAAGAAGGGCCTTTGAATAAGAACATTCTTTTTTTCTCAATGACATTGAGAAAAAAATGAGGAATTTGAGGGTCAAAACTAGAAGATCCAGTGGAAATATCTGGAGCCTCTAATGCCACTGAACCACGTGGTTGTGTTTGTTTTCTTGCTTTTATTCTCTTCAGTAGTCCAGAGCTGTATTTCATCTGCTGTAGGCCCAGTGGCCAAGGGAGTGACAAGATGGACTGTCTCTCCTCACTAAAGAGGAAGGTGCACTGCCTCTGGCAGAAGTACGCAATCTAAATGGCAGCACAGAATGAATGTTGTCCAGTGCAACTCCCATCCCTCAGCATGGCAACAGGCCTAATTTGAAATATGTTTGAGGGGAAAAAAAGATGAAATTCTGAAAGTAATAATTTTTCAATGGAAAATTTCAGTTACCCGAAACACTATTTTCTGTTGATATCTACCTGACTTTAATCGGAGTAAAGCTTCCTTGAGGGGAAAATCTATAAAGTCACTACTTCAGGGTTCCCATAATCCAGGTCTGAGGTAAGATGCCTGGAATACCAGGGGAGCCCATCGTTATGCTATGCAGCCATCACCTCTGTGACTGCAGTGTGTACATATGCTGAACCTAGCATTATACAAAAATAGGCATAGCCCCATGTAGGTTTCAAAGACATATTTTGATCTGTATCATTTCCATTACAAGGCCATTTAGTGTTTTAGGGGCCTATTATGCAAATTAGTATTCATACCATGAATTACCAAATAATACAATACAATACATTTTTTACTCCATTTCAATGAATGGGTAATTTTCCAGGGGCAGGTCAGGAAATTCAAAGCCACTGAAAGAATAGATCAAATGGAATCTGTAACAACAAGATGCAGTAACTTTCCTCCAGGCTCTTCTCCAGTGGGATTGTTCTAGCTCTGCGGTTTTCCTATTTCTGGATATGTCTCTTAAGTCTAGCTAGGTGAGGGTAGCCATGTTTGTCTCTGTTTGGGTTTGTATTTGGTAGAAGGCTGATTGCTCTTTGCTATTGGATTTGGCTATATAAGGACCTCTTGCTTTCTATTAGAATTATTTTTTTCTTCTGCACCCATTCTGGTAGGTATTGTGCCAATATTCATTATGAGTTACAGTTATTCTCCTTTAATTTTTAGACGGTCTTTGGCCTTTAGCAATACAAGCTGCATAGCTTTTCACAAAGCTATTACTTAATGGAGTGTTTGGGGAAAGAATGGTCTGACAGTAAATTGATGATCGTAACACAGATTTTCAGGGGCAAAAGTCAATATGGCAAAAGTCAAATATTCCATGGGCTGCATTGAATAGACAGTAGACACAGAAGACTACTCATTTTAATTGTTTTGGTTTTACCCATAGGAAGGGGAAAGATGTAACCCTTTATAATGCATTAAGCAAAGAAGAGAGTTGTGTGTTACTGGCTGTTAATTCAGTCCCTCATGGCAAATTTCTGCCAGAACAGGAACCTGTAGAATATGTAGAGTATTACTGCATGTTCCTAAAATTTGCAGGAGATCTCTGAGGTTACATTAAATGTTTTGACTCATAGCTTCCATAAATTACATAAATCTAAATGGAATTATATAAATATAACGTCATTAAATATAGATGGAATTAATCTATATTTAATGATATATACCTTTTTTTTTTTTCCATTCAAAATTAATAGTGGACTCATAAATCCCCAGGCACTAATTTTAGGGTGATTAGTTAGGATTTCAGTGGCGGTGGGCTCTAGTAGTTGTGTGGTGGTTTGATGTTGGCTCTATGCCTGGTGCCCACTAATGTTACTCTATCACTGCCCTTTTCAGGTGGACAAGGGAGAGAAAATATCACAAAAGGCTCTTGGGTTGAGGTAAGGGCAGGGAGAGATCAATCACCAATTACCATCATGAGCGAAAGAGACTCATCTTAGTGAAATGAATTGCATTCATTAACAATTAAATCAGAGTAGGAAAACCAGAAGTAATAACAAATCTAAAAAACATCTTCCCTCCCCCCCACCTCTCCTTTCCTTTTGTGCTTAACTCTCTTCCTGATTCCCTACCTTCTCTCCCTGAGCAGCACAGTGTAACAAGGAGTGGGGCTTGCAATCACTTCATCAGTTGTTTTTGCTGCTCCTTCCTCCTCATGGGGAAAACTCCTCACACTCTTCCCTTGTTCAGTATGGGATTGAAAGAAAGTTCTACAGAAACTTCTCCAAAGTGAGTCCTTCCCAGAGGGTGTGGTTCTTCAGGAACAGACTGCCCCAGCATGGAGGCAGCAAACCTCCTCTGGAATGGGCTCCTCCCTTCACAGGCCTCCTGCCAGGAGTCTGCTCCAGCATAGGCTTCCCATGGGGTCACAGCCTCCTTTGGGGATCCATCTGCTCCAGTGGGGTCCTCCCTGGGCTGCAGGTGGATCTGTGCTCCACTTTGGCCCTCCATGGGCTGCAAGGGGGCATCCTGCCTCACCTTGGTCTGCACCATGAGCTGCAGGGGAATCTTGGCTGTGGTGCCAGAAGCACCTCCTCCCACTCCTTCTGCACTGACTTTGGTGTCTGCAGAGCTGTTCCTCTCATGCATTCTCCCTCCTCTCTCCTCTGGCCACAGTTTGCTTCTGCACAAAACTTATTTTTCCCTTCTTAAATCTGTTATGCCAGAGGCACTACCACCATTGCTGATGGGCTAAGACTAGCTGGCACTGGCTCCTTTGGACAAGGAGGATGTTTCCAGCAGCTTCTCAGAAAAGCCACTTCTGTAGCCCCCTCTGCCACCAAAACCTTGACACACAAACCCATTACAAAGTGCTTGCCATGCAATTAATGTTGCAGAGTTGTCCTTTCATCAAGCCCTCTTATGCATTTCTCTCAAGTCATTGGTTCATATATCTTCACTAACAGTAGTGTTTGCCTTTGCCTTGTGGATGGAGATTGTGAAATGCAAGATTGTGGCAGAAAATTCCTTTCAGTCAAGACCTTAAACAGAATGTCTGTTTTAATAAACCTTTCCTGCAGTATCTGTTGTATTAACTATACTTAGAAAGGGAAGAAGTGCAAATGTAAATTTGTCTGCTGCAATTGGTTCATTTCCAGTGTCTCATGGGGCCCCTGTAGATTTGTGAAATGTTATTAATTTTTGAAATTTTGTATTATTTTTTCATCACCCTATAGCTCTGAGACCACAACATTAAAATAACAATAGTAATTTATATTAGAATGTAATAAAGGCTTATTTATTTTCCCTCAGGACCTCAGATCATGTCCTGCAAAATCTGAGTCTTTTATAGGGAATCTTTTTCTGGAGACAATTTTATCAAATCAGATTCTTTGAATGGCCACAGCTGTTATTCTCCCCCGAAGAATGGATATTACCTTTGCCTTTTGTTTATAGCTTAATCTTGCTGGCTTATAAAGACTGAGATTTATTCCACCAGCCATTTCACTAGGTATGTATCACACAGCTTATGTCTCCATGAGCATCTCCCCTGTCAGGTCTTGTGTTAGAATTAAAAGAATCTTACATAAGAAGATGATTTGTAGCTATCTGCTTCAGTCTTTGAAAGGAATCAGGTCCTCCTTGAATAAGGACTTTCATACTCCCATTTGTGTGCAGAGACTAGAGAAAGTATGTGCATTTTACCTTTGAAGTTAGGACTCCTGTTAATTTGTGTTTTTCCTGCAGGGGTTGACATGATTAGCCAAAAATCTTTGGTGCAGTTCATTACAAGATAAAACCTAGCTTCTGAATCACCAGAGAAGTCTCTGTGAAAGAGGCTTAGGATCTGGGTAAGACATATGAGCATTTAAATTAATATCTCTCATTTTATACTCAGAAAAAAACCCTCCTTCGCTGGCATTTGAAGTGATGAAACAAGTTCCTTTGATAAAAGGAAGGCAGCTACTCCTATTATTTCTTTAACTTCTCCTTATAAAAGACTTTTTTTGTTTTGCTTTTGATTTTTGTTAAGCAACAAAGACTATGTTCAAGATCTCAATATTCATTGTTTCACGCTGAACTGAAAATAGCTCAGTGAGGATAATAATTCCTTCAAATCTCCCTGAATTTGCAGGACACAGAAAGTTTTTTCTTCCTATCTACATGAGCTCTGAGTTAAGATTTAAGAGAAAAATATTTCATTTATTCTGATAATGTAAAGTTTGATGTTGTCACAGAATAAATGATAAAGCAGGTAGATTTAAGTGAGAGCTCTCTACATAGGACCAAAAGAAAGCTAAAAAACCTCAAAAAAAATACTGTTCTGGGGAAAATATGATAGAAAAATTTTTACAATGAATACATTCGTACCCTGTCTAAACTGCTACAAATCTGAAATCCAATAAGGTTTAAAATACCTTTGCTTGGAAACACAGTTAAAGATACGACAAAAGAGGTCGTGTAAGAACTATAGAGTATTTAATTTAATTTCATTTCAAAGGCTGTTGAATAAACAATAAAAATATTTACTCTTTTCATGTCAACTTCCGCGATAAGGAGTATCAGGCACAGAGCTGGAATACTTGCAAGGTGTAAGTGTGGACAGGTGTAAAGTAGCTTCAACTCCATTTTCTTCTGACTGTCTATGAAAGATGCCAAAAAAAGACATGATGCTTTACCTCAGCTGCTCTGTGCCCTTTCTGATGAGGGAAACCTGTTAAAATTAAGCAGCTTGACTATTTGCAGTGCCAAGTTTGCTATCTGAAATACTGAATATTCAAAACTTAAATAATCCATAAGGAAATAACAAATTAGTTAAGAATTATTTAGTTAATAATTTTAAAGTGTAATAAACTTAAATATTCTATGATTGTGGTATTGTATTGTATTATATATCACCATTAGATCATCAGTTACTAAATATATTCGTTACCAAAATAAGTAAAATGTTAATTACCAAATTCTCAGTCATTTTTCAGCTAGAACGCCAGCTCCTGGACTAGGAGCAAATATCAGCCTTCATGTAGGCTTTGTCAATACTAAATCCCAGTTGGAAAAAATCAAAACACCAACATCAAAATTGAAATATATCCTTTCAATAGGAAAATCCAAATCTAATGTATTTTCAGTACTAAAATCCAAGAAAATATTTCCTGTTTTCCAGAGGTGACTTCATTACTGAATTTCTCTTTGTTGTTTTGAAGTTCTGATTTCTCATTATTGAAAATGAACACGTTCACGTCTGTTCCCAATGTGTGGACAGATATTTTTACTCAGCACATGTGGGTATGCAAACAGGACAAATGTTCTACATTTGTGTCTTTGGAGGACATCAGTAATTACACACCTGGCAGAGGCTTAAGGAATTTGGTAGCAGCACCAACGCCAGCACCCCTGACCACCATCACACAAGGACCCACAGCTCATTGATTCTCCCAGTTTGGTCCTAGAAAGACCCTTTGGTGCTGTCCAGAGAAAAACATCCTCTGCTCTCAGTTTTCACTTCCTCATCTCTTTCTAGCCCTCTCTCCTTATCCCAACAATGGAAAAAGTATTTATGGTGCTTTCTCCCCTCTTCTCTTGCCATGTCAGCTTTTCTGCCCAAACATCCTAATTTTATGTCCTTTGGTATTCTGTTCTTCAGGCCTAGCTCAAATTCCTTTAAAAGTTTTTGTCAGGTCAAAAAGTCTTCATCTTTTTAACATTCTTGGCTCTGATTTTCCTCACTACTCACAAGCTCTTGGGCATCTCCAGCTTTCTCATCTATGTCACACCCCCAGTTGCTTCTGCTGTTGTGTCCATGGCTTGAGTGATGGTGCAGTTGACAGCGCTAGGAGGTGCAGACTCAGGGCTGGAAAGGGAATATGGGCACTTGGAATGAGCTCCTGAGGCAGCAAGGGCCTTTAGGGTCTTCAGGTTTTGATGTGCAAAGGATTGCCTGCAGATATCATTGCTGTTGTCTTCCATCTGACTTCCTTCATGTTGGCTGCACGCTGTTGTCCAAGATTATTTCTGTTCCCACACGATCAGAGGAAATGACTGGAGTTACCTCCCAACTCCCTCTCTCTTACCTTGTTAATGGCTGTAGATCCAGTTGTGGCCCCTGCAGAGTCTTCAAAGGTCTGTGTGCAGGGCTGCAGTTACTAAAAGGCCACCCAGGATGCTGGAAGCTAAACAGTACCGTGTCTGGCAATTACATGTACTAAGAAACAGAGTCATTCCTCCTGTAAGCATCAACACTACCATCAACATCCATAAAGAGCAGGTCGGTGTCCTGGAGCTGACAGAATGGCACTGGAGGTGCATGTCCTTCCATCATCCTGTGTGCATCAGTCCAGCCCCTCCATGCCCTAATCTAGAGCAAAGGACAGAGAAAGAGAAATCCAAATCCTGCCCTCTCAGACAGATGGACTTTTGTGTAGCACTAAAGCACAGGTGGCATGTTCTGTAATTGCTGTTTCTTTATAAACTTACTCAAGGCTATATATGTATTTCTCAAAATTTATTTCAGACCACTAAACCCAAACAAGACATTTTATCCTTAATTTTAAAGCAAAACTTTTATATCTCTACTGGAGAAAAAAAAAAAAAAAAAAAAAAAAGCTTAAATGAATTGATACTTATTTGGAAATTAAAAAAACCATGGTTCTGATCTGAATTACAGGTTGGTACCTGTTTCTATTACTGGGTTCATTTTTAAAAATCCTGTTTCTTGGACCTTGTCTCCAGTTTCCCACCCTCCCACTCTGCCCCATGAGAGAGTCTGTGTGCATGCAGCCATGTTTAGCTGCATCTTTGTTTGAAAAGTGTGCTGCTTATGTGCAGGGTATTACAAGAGGCAGCTGGGTGTTTGCCTTTCATTTAAAAAAAATTGGAGAAAACTGTCTAGTTTCCATTTTTGCCTCTAGAAACCTTCTCGTACTGCTTCTTTGAGGATCTGATCCCTTTCATGCCTCCTACCCTCACTTACAGAAGTGATGGATGCCTGGAAACATGCCATTTTTCCTTACTTAAGAGCAGGAGTGGAGCCATGCTGTGCTTTTGCACCTTCATTCTACAGGGGCTTTGATGGAGCACAGCATCCCATTCCTGTGTAGGATCATGGAACAGGAGCACAAAATGCCACCGAGACAGAGAGAAGAGCAGTTCTTAAGGGAGTCAGTCTGGCTTTTGGGAATTTAGTTCTGGGAATCTTTGCAAATGAACACAGAGATCATAAATATTATTATCGTCGTTACCACAGTTTTATTGTTTCCTGGTCTTGTTGCTGTGATGCTTCAGAGCCGCAGTTATGAGTGGGATTTCACTGTGTAAGGAAAGAATGATTTGTTCCCCTGTAACCGGCAACCTAAGTTTGGTTTAAAGTTTGAAAAAGCTTTGAGCACCATTGGTACTACTTTTTGAAAAGCATTTTTTGAATTAAAAAAATGAGCTGTGACTTTTCCATGTACCCTACTTTACTGACAATTCAACTTTAGATTGAGTTAAAGCCATGAAGATATCTCCAGGGGGTATCAGCTGTGGTTTGACAATATTGCTGGCAGCAGTAGCAGCTTTAAGACTTTCTACACTTATGATGTTTGTATGTCCTGCTTCTTCACCCCTCCTCTGCCTTCTGGCTCATTTTAAATATATACTAGCTTAAATGTTTTTTAGGGATGGTCCACATCCTTGGGGTTTTTTTTAAGCTAGATGACATATCTGATCTGATTTAGAGCACAGGACCTCGTTGCATTTTCCTTGTATGAAGGATTTGGAAATTGCTGAGGTAAAGGTGTGCGGTTAAGTGGCAGGAATCATAATATCATAAAAAAACTTAGGTTGAGAGGGATCTCAGAAGGCACCAGCCTCTGGTTCAAGACCAGGCTACCATCAAAAATACAGTAGGTTGCTCCTGGCTTTATCCAATCAGATTTTACACATCTTAAGTATACAAAATCTTTAACCTCAGCTCTACAATGTCAGTGCTAATAAAGGAGGAAAATATAGATGCTGCATGCCAGCTGTGTGGTATTTTGATAATGGAACAGGTGTGTGGGCTAGCACCCCTCCTGTTCCGTCATAGCTTTGGAAATAGTTTATGTCTAGAAGAGTAATGGCAGCTCTGTAAGGTGGTTGCACTTTGGCTAATGAGCCTTTTTTCAAAATGTGGCTGGTTATCTCAGGAGACATGAGCTGAAGGGCCTGCATTACTCCCAGTCTGAAACAAACCCAGGTAACTGTTCTGTATGGACAGTGAGGTAGTGCACTGTATAGACACCCATCATTTCTCTTGGATAATGTGCACATGATAAAAAGGAGTGGATTTGGGAATGTGAGCCAGAATTCTCTGTTTGCGTGTCAGTGCTTGGATCGAATTCCTAATCTGATATCCAAAACAAAGAGAGCTGCAAAATCAGCTAAAGCTACTGCAGTGCTTGTATCAGTCCATTTGCTAGTGCATTAATTCTTTAACCACATGTAAGTGTCTGGAACATGAAGCATGAGGCAAGTGAAGGGTTTCTGTTTGTGCAACAGTGCTGCTAAATATTGACAGTTTTTTCAAGCTACTGGAAGCATGCTAGGCAAACCAGACCTGACTGCAAAACAATAATTCATTCAGTCAATTTGTCACTTAGCTGAATTTTGTGTTCCATTTAAAGAAAAATGGAAAGAAGAAATAATGAACTCAGTGCATTAGCTTCTACTCATACAGTCTTGAAGTTATCTGGCTTCATGTGAAGAAAAAGAAAAAAAGAATGGAACAATATTTACAGGATCTTTACTTAAATGATAAATATAGATACAAACTGCTGAAGAACTTTCTGCAAGATTCTGAAACCCTTAAGCACACTCCCAGAGAAATTGATATAAAATCTTACTTTTACCCATTGCTTGCAAAGGGAGCTAGAGAGTAACAGCTCTGCTTTCTGGAGCAAACTGGAACGAAGCAATGTTGATTCATACTAGATTTAAAAGGCATCTGGGATACTGGAAGGTTGACTTCAGCAGGAGCTGACTTTCCTCATTTCTGTGTCTTGCCTTTTCCTTAGACCTTAGGAACAGAATTGTGTGTTTTTTGCTGGGAAGTGTGCCTGTCCCAGGGACTCAGGTGGAGAGCTGCCGTGCTGTCCAGGGACCAGACCAGCTGGAGGAAAACCAGAAGCAAATAGCGACAGCACAGCAGAGCTTGCAACTGAACTGGGACGATCTGCCATGAATGCTTCTGCCTCAGTCCCTCTGCTTGACTCAGTGTTGAGTGCATATGGTTGCTTTTTATAGTCCAATAAAAAGTTATGTTTTTGTCAAAATCCTCTTTCTTTCAGAATATAATTATTTCTTGCCTTCAACTCAGTGTTAGAGCAAATATGACCTGATATGGTTCATATTTTAGGGCAGACCACTTTCTAATTAAAATAATTTAACCTGTATCTTTTGATTGAATATTTATACCAATTTTCCAGGATTAGGAGGTGCACAGAATGGCATGGACCTTCTGGTCCCCTCAAAGTGCATGGCCTTTGGGGCACTGATATTGGTATTGCTGAGGCTCACCTCCACAGAGAGAGGGTAAGTGATTGCAAGGTGAGACACGGATCACTTCAGTTCTGCTGCATCACAGATTGGGTATTATCACTTGGTGAAGTGATAATACAAAAGCCTTCAGACTGGGGGAACACACTCTGAATCCAGGAATTAAGAAGTCAAACACTGACTTGGACTACAGATGTCATCTGCAAAAAAAACCCCCTGTATTAATTTTAATTACTCTACATATTAGATCTGTTTCTCATCACCACCTTTCTTTGGCCCCTGCATTGTTGCTCTTGCTAAACATTGTATTGTACGCTAGATTTTAAGAATAATAGTTTGCAAATAGGTATTTTAGGCAATTTGGGTCTAATATAACAAATGAAATAAAACTATCCTATCTTATTCACATAGGGAACATGTGAAAAAGACACAAAACAAAAGACGGGGAAAAAATTTAAAATATTAATAGGGAAGCAGACGATTCATCTGATATCAAAGTGAATACTTGTGAAATGGCCACTAAAAACAGCAATACGGATTGCAAATATGCATGTACCCAGCAAAATAGGGAAGAAAGGTACACACGACAGATGAAAAGATCAGATCAGAGCCAGAGACACCAGACAGAAGCAGAAAAAAGGGTGCCAGACACTTCCTAAACAGCTTTGTGAAAAACAGATTCTCTATTTAGTAGACAATGTGTGCAATTTCTTTAACATGAAAGAACAATAATAGTATTTTTCAGGATCTAAATTCCACAAAGTAGATTTGCAATTCTGATAACCTTAAACTGCACTTATAGGTGAAATGAAGAGCAAGGACATTTACCAAAGTAACCTTGTGGGTTTGGTTTGTACAATGACAAGCCCTTTGTGGATTATGGTGAAGTACATCATATTGAACTTATTTATTTGTCTTGGGAGGAAAACAAAGTGTGCGAGTCCAGTTTCTGTGCAACCGGAGAAACCATGCAGACACTAAGATGAGGTGGGTACTCCTGCATGATTTGTATAGGCAAGGTAGCACATGAATTCAATATTTCTTCATAATTTTGGTCTTAGCAGTCAAGGATGACACTAACTTAGCTTACAAGGCAGGCCTATAAATGATTGTAAAGTGCAAAGAAATTGCTTTACCCATAAACTGTTCTTCAGCTTTCCTGAAACAGTTTTCTTAACTGCATGCAGTTTGCCTCTGTCATTACCACTGTTGCAGTTTTGCCTTTCACCTTAGTTTTTGCCCCTTATTACTATGATTTGCTATGACATGCAGCTTGAACAGGCAAAGTCTGTAAGCTAAGTTGAAAAAAAAAATTCTTCATACATCTCATACTACTAATTTTGAGATATTTTAAGCACCAAAAAGAATCAATACTATTCTCCCCTCTTTTTATTTTTACAGGTGAAAGTAATTAATAAATTCATGTTGAAAAGAAATTACTTAAGATATTGCAGTGAAGAAAAAAGAAGAAAAACACAACAGGGCATTTATCTCAATGTAGTAGCAGTAACTAGATGGTTGTTTGGTCACCACATAAACCAATAGATCACACAGCCTAGAGGAAGGACAGACTTCTGTGAAATATTAAGTGCAGTAAAAGAATTTCAGTCTGATTCTTGCTTGCAGTTGTTTTAAATAAAGTTAGACAAATCTTCAGCAGCTGTAAACCACTCCCTGGATTTATTTCTTTGCATTGTCTGTAATCTTGCTGTCACAGAGGAGACAAAAGAAAAATATCTTAGTAAAGATCTGGGAAGAACTTGTTAGGAAGAATTTCTTTCCTGTGCAGATGACCACACAGTGGCAGAGTTTGCTCAGAGAGGTTCTGGAGTCCCACTCACTGGAGATATGCAAGAACTGTCAGGACACAATCCCGTGCCATGTGCTCTAGAGTGGCCCTGCTGGAGCAGGGAGGTGGGACCAGATGACCAGATGTAGTCCCTTTCAACCTGATAGTGTAATTCTGTGACATTCAGCATCTATGATACAAAACATCTATGATCATAGCAAGACAAGTATTCCATAGGGGAGTAATTCAGGTAGTATTAGTCTGAAGGTATTTACTGACTCTTTATATGCCAATGTTTTAAATCTAAAGCTAAATCTAATTTAGAGCTGGGGTTTTTTTCTATAATGAGCATTTTGCAATAGGTATATAGAAGTGAACATAAACATTTTTAAGACTTATATTATGAGGAATTGTGAGTCTAAAATGAAAATGTGATTATTAATTGTGATTTTTCTGTGAACAATATTCTGAGTATTCACTTGGAAAGGAGACATACAAATGAAAAATACTAAGAAAATACCTTATGACATAAGGAGCTATATATGATAAATATTAAACAGGGCCTGGCCAAGGCCTAATTGCTGTACAGAACAGAAATATTACTTTTTAGATTTTTCAGCAATTTTGTACAAACCGTGTGTGTTGGTAGAAAGTTAGGATCTCTTCACAACAGTTCACTAACCAACATGAAGTTTAAATTCATTAGGAGTAGTATTCATATGTACCAGCTTGATTGGTTGGTACTTTTCTGCTTACAGTTATCAAGTCAAAGTCCCTCCAATTCCTCTTTGTAGTCCTGGAAAAAGAGGATTTTTTTAATGCCTGCATCTTGTTGAGACAATGGAGAAAACCAGTTTGATTTTAACATTGCCTGTAGGGAAGACTGCAAATGATTTTCTGAAGAGCACTGAGTCTCTCTTTCCCTCCCTTTCCTCTTTTTGGTTATTCCTTTAAACAATATAATCCTTATTTCCTGCCTGTGCCTCCATATTTCTTCAGCAGCAGCACAGGGTTTACCCTCATAACCTTAGTACTAGCTACAGACGACTGCAGCTAAACCAGCTGGACTGTTTGGCACTTTCACAGGGCTATGAAGATCTTATAACCTCATGTTGCCACAATACATATTCAAGAAATAAGATCCATTCTGGAATTCAAACCACCCTGGCACATATTAATACAATTCTTCTCTGAGTTACAAATGAATTTGCTCTCTTTGCATCTTAAAAAAAAAAATTGCAATAAACATTTGCTCAACCATAAAAAGGTGGAATGAATGCAATTAAGCTATTTAAATATCAATCATTTAGACAAACAAAACGCACAAGTGCCCAAGTGTTCAGCCAGTCAATTTTATAACCACACAGAAAAGAATAAACTAAGAGTATTTTAATGGAAAAGCAAGCTAATTTGTAGTCTGCTACAACACAGCACTAAGCTTCTTGGGTATACTGTGATTAGACATGGATAGCAGTAAAATAGCTACCAAGAAGCCACAAACTCTGATGGTATTAGTGAGAAGTCTAACTTTCCCACAGCCACATATAGGAGAAACAATGGTCGTGAAGGGGGAGTGGTGTTAATACTGGAGCTTAATGGGGCAAGACATGTTGATCAGAGAAGCTGGCTTTTGGATTAGCTCCAAACCCATAAAAATCTGCCCAAGAACACATGAAACCTGACAGAAGATCTCTCCTTATTTAAAAAATGTGGTGCAATCACAGCAAAGTTGTTTAGGCATTTTAGTATCAAGGAATAACGGTAAAGAAACCAGAAAATGTGTTTCTTCAGAATCCCCTTGATGCCACCTGCAGCTAATGTACCAAATGCCATTTCTGAATGCTTTGCAGTCACAAGGTGACAAAGTAGCTATCAATGAGATAAGGCTTGTTCTGCTTAGAGCCCTTCTTGCAGTTACAATGGGGAAGTGATAAATTACAGGCTTCAATGATCTTCCTGGAGAAAGGAAAGGTTCGAGACAGTTACAGCTGAGATTAGCACTTTGGATAAGAGAGTGGCAGGAGATGAAAGAAGACCAGAAGCCTGCAAGAAAGATCACAAGATGTAAAAGAAAAGACTAAAATATTCTGCTTATACAAATGCAAATGATCATGGAATAATGAACCGAGCACCTGCAGGACAAAATTAAAGCAAGAAAAAAATTGTAAACTGGATAAATTAGCTGGTTTAAAATTACTTGAGATTTTACTGTGGTCTGTGAATGAAACCTTTTATTTTCAAACACCATGAAAAGTGAAAAGCAAAAGAAAAAGTCTAGGAATGGAGACTAATTTTTTTCTTTCTCTAAGGATCTTGAACAGACTCTAAGCAAAACCCACAAGTTATTAGATTTGGGAATATGTCAAATATGCCGGATTTCTAGAAAGAGCCAGAGGCACAAATTGACTAAAATGAATATCAAGGAAATAGCTTCTGAAATAGCTGTGGAGTGTTTGCATAGATGCAAATTCTTGGCAGTGGACAGTTCTGTCTGATATTATCTACTTATTCGTGGTAACAGCCTCAATGCCTGCACTGACATTTTGAGGAGCATCTAACTGCCTTTTCCTTGCAATGTTTTTGCTTTCAGTATGAAGCTAACTTAGAGTCTTAAGCCAGCATGTTGATTTTGAAGTTGTGGGAGGTTTCCATATGTTAAGGATTGGTCTGTCCCTTACTTCAAATAAATACTGTAAGTGCTTTGTAACACATCACAGCATTTAGTGCTACTGGTGATATTCTCAAATGAATGGCAATACAATCTTTCTTTTAATGAAGTGGAGTCTCTCCCAAAGTAAGACTATTAACTTGGAGATTTACCTTGAATCTGTGGCTAACGTGCTCTTGAAGTACTTCCTAATAAAGTGATCAATTTTTCTATGCAGTAATACACTCAGCTTTTGTGTGGAAAATCAGATTTTGTAGATGTGTGCTGGATGGAACAATGGAAGCTTCAGAGACATAATCTGCCTGTGCTTCCAAGGGAGACTCTTTCTACTTTAAGGATGTCAATGGTTAAGGAGTGTAGACAAAGAGAGAAACTTAGGGCCCAACTTTCCTGGAAGAAAGAATGCATTAGATATTGTGTACCAACACAAACTGTGTTGGTTGAGTGTACTAACACAGCTTGCTACTTATTGATCTATTTGGCAGTAGAAAGTTATTCATTGCTTGGGACGTTTTGGGGATATGCAAATTTGTGAGAAGCTTGCTGTATATTTTTAAGATCCCCAGGAATGCAAGAAAATGCTACCATTGAGAAATATAACTTAATTCTCCCTGATCCAGAGAGGACCTGGTATATATGAACAGTCTGCATTCAAAACAAAATGGCAAAGACAAGACTCCCCCAGTTCTCATCACTTGGTAAGTGGAAGAGTTAGAAATATGTCATGATTTTTGGATATTGGGATCTGACAGTATTTTTAAAAGTAAAATGCACAATACATCTGCTAAGTGGAGAAATGTCATTGCATTGGGGAAAACCTTAGGCTTTGAAACCAGGTCTTCTACATCAGTCTCAAAGTGAATCTATGGCTGGAGAAATTTCAGGCATTTTGAGTTCTAGCCTCAAGCCGTAACCACAAAACTTAAAATGTATGGTCCTATGTCATCTTTCCCCTTGAATCACTGCTTTTTGATCTGCTAAACTGATCATATGAAGATATAGAAAACTTTATTAATGTTAACAGCATGCTTTCAAAGTAAGACTGTGACCTTCCAGTTGAATTATAATTGTGAATACCTCTTCTGCAGATTATTGCATTTAATTTGCTCAGTGTGTGTTCAAACATAACTTGGTCAATATTCCGTGTGCAGCTCTTGGGTATCCCACTTGTAATTGTTGCTCTGCTTACTTTGGTACCTCACAGCTACACAGTGATATTTGCCTTGAATAAGATAATTTGGTTAATGGTAAAATAGTGAGTAATCATGAACATGGCTGGGCCTGGGTTGAATAGTCAAGCAATCGTTTGAGTCAAGGCTTGGAAAAAGAAGGCTTTGATAATTTTTGATAATGGACTTGTGGACTTCTGCTTGATTTACAAATGCATGTAAATGTCAGATGTTGCAAGAATAAAGAATAATCACTGGCACTTGTTTTCAAGGACCATCTTGAAAAAATATTGATTGAATTATTGATTCCTTATTGACATGCCAATGATACCTTTACAATTTAGTTCCACACAGACAAAAATAAAAAGGTGGTTACCTCATGTTGAGTACAGATCTCTAAGTCATAGGCTAGGCTTCAGGATATTTTATCATAGTCTCTGGTTTTTCCTACACTGTTCCAGTAAAGGAACAACCTCTTCTGCCAGCTTTCTAAGTGATGATTTCAATGATAGAGACATTCATAGGGTTACCTTCTCAAAATTTTTTCTTTTATTCATATTTTGGCCACATGTCAGTCTGTGAATGTAATTTTTTTTTCCACCTGAAATGTGTCATCTCCTTCTAAAGCTTTTTTGAATAATAGTTTGCAGATAATGTTTTTGAACTCTAAATCCAACTTCTTGGGAAGCTTTAGCAGGGTCTAGAAGATGTAAGTGCAAGTAGAAAGAAAGATAGGATTCCAGGAAGCTTTGCATAATTTAGTGGTATTTTGTGATCTAAGCATTCCTGTTAGAAACACAATCTATTTCTTGGATATTTGTATCAGGATTATTATTGAACACAGAACTGATGAGGGTTGTTCTGTGCACAGGAATCTGTCAGTTATAAAATCAGAAAGCTTGATTACAGAGAAATAAAAAATGTACTTACATGAAAAGGATTTTGTTTACAGGCAGTGGAAAATGTAAGGTTTTCTTTAACCCTGCACAGATTGTTGAGTATTTATCAGGTTTGTCTCCATGCTTATTTATACTGAGACTTTGTGGCAGCAACTATTTAATTTATAGCAAAAACATGATAGGAATGGCAAAAGAAGCTTTGGAAAGCAAAAGTAACTCTGTGTGTTTTTATATCTCCTGAATTAGCTACAACCCTTATAAAACAGCCACTGCAATTCTGCTTCCTTGCTGCAATGAGGATACTCTGGACTTTCTTCTCACTGTCGTTTCTGCACAAGATGATTTAAAGTTTATTGACTTATTTGTGTAATTTCATGCTGGGAATCGACTTTATATCAGTGTTTGGGAATGTGCTTGGTAACTGTGAAAATATTCTTCCCACGCCGCTTCCTTGCTTGAATATGTAACACCATGAGAGGCTGTAAAACAGGGGGCTGTGCTAGACAGCAAAAGACAGGTTTATGGAAAGGGAACAGCACCAGGTATCAGCTTGAAGGCTCCTTGTATCTGTCTTCTGCTCCTACTGTAAAACCAGCTGCCTTTTCCAAGGGTGACAAGTAATTCACAGTCCTTACAATGGACTCATTTCTACTGACTCAAGAGTTTTCTTATAAAAGACATCTCTAAAAGAAATCATTACTATCTCACTGGGTAACATGATTTGTTCCGAATCAGTATTTTGTGATACAAATAGGTGGATGTTCAGATATTCTTCTATATCCAGAAAAAAATTTCCCAGTTAATGAATCACAGAACAAATCATTCAACAAGATAATTAGCCAGGTAATAATTACATTAATTTAAGTAAAATAGAAAGGGCATAGTAGCTTCGGTTAAACTGCAATTCACTTGCACAAACCAATGCCTGCACTGAAGAAAGAGCCAATATTTGCATTTGAACTCACTGGATAAAGGATCAGTTTATAATTACACTATTTAACATATGCAGATTAGACTACGCAAGATTCTGTATTGAAACTCAATGAGAAGAAATGAAAATTCCATGTCTGAATATACAGTCTGACCTTATGATTACTGATAAGTTTCTCTTTTTGACAAAAATACAGCTTAATCACTTTAAAACCTTGAATAATCTCAAGCATTACTCCAGTAGAAGGGCCAGCCAACAAATTATCACTTGTGTCAAAAAGATGTGGAGCACTCTCAGCCTCTCAACACTGCTGAGAAATGTCATTAGCTGAGAGCTTTTCACTTCGAAAGTCAGAGGTAAAGCCCTCACTTTATTTATGTGCACCCCTCAGCTCTGACATGACAGACTGAGCAGGAAGCATCTGAAGTTGATAGATGCTGACCCTGCTAGGATGGAGACTAAGCTAATACCACTGAGCTAATCTAGAGAGCTACAGCCAAGCTGATGAGAACTGTGACAAGAGCATTGTGTTACCGCTGTGAATAAATGAACAATTAATTTTCCTCCACAGCCACAACAAAAGAGTGCTTAACATAAAACTTGCCCAGGGATGAATTGGCAACATCCCCAAAAAGCAAATGCTTGTGGGTCAGATTCCTGTATGCATAGCTCCACATCAGTGCTAGGCCTATTCTTTGGAATCTTATCTTCCCAAAGAAACAGCAGCAAGGTCTTTAACACTTCTATATGGTGTTATGCATTCAGAGCTTAAAAATTCCCACAGGGTCAGATGTGACCAGGAAAGGCTTATCTGCACTGTGCCTGGTTTGATACCTGCCGGCTTGCTAATTATCAAGGAACTAAATGCCCATTTGGACTCCTCTTTATTTACTTTAAATGCAATGCATTCAACATTATCTGGTATCTCCTGTGCCTACTCAAAAACGAATTAGTTGCAGCCATTTCATTTTTTTCACCATCTGTTAATACTGCAAGATATTTGTCCTAGGGCCCGTATTTTTGTCATCGCAGGAAAGATGGCAGTGATACCTGTTACTGTCCTTCCCAAGCACGTACCTCCAGCCAACTACACAACACAAGGTGTAGAAAGGCCTCTTTTTAGTTGTGTTTGTGGTTTCTTTGGGCTCAAATCCCTTATGCTATGACTTTCGAAGCATTGTGTCTGTCTCAAGCTGGAACTTTCTTGAAAAACTTTGGGGGAAATTTTCAAGCTCTGTGCAAGTGTAAAACCAGGAAAACTGTTATTTTGCTCATGTTAAAAAAACCCTTGTGCCTTTTTCCTTGAGTTCCTCTAGTTCATCAAGACTTTGGAGAAGAACTTGAAAACTAGAGATGCTAAGGGCTTTGTTGTGTAAGGGAGCATGGACTTGAGCTGAATCGCTTAGGTCTTTCAAATTTGCAATTTGTGTGTTATGTATGTGTGTTTGCAGTATGTGTGTTATGTGCTTATGCTAGAACCTTGCAGTCAAACCACTTTGTGCTTTGGGTATCCTGTTGGGGTGTCCTCTTGTCACATTTTCTCTGCTGCAACTGGCTGAACTTGGGCCAGGTCCTTCAGATGTTTTATACAAGTTGCCAGAGATCCCCTTTCCAGCATCAGAGGTCTGGAAGTGCCCTCTCCTGTTACTGAGTATGGCTCCAGTTATTTCAGGTAATAACTTCATATAAGTTCCTAACAAACCATTATTAATGACCTTAGAAACAACTTAAAACCAGGATTTTTTGGGTCTCTGATACTGCTATTTGCTGAAAGTACCTCTTATGGGTAAAAATATTTTTTTACCAACCTTAGTTACATTCATAGCTGGTTTATTCCCCCCCCCCATTTTTTTTTGTTATATATGAAGTGTACTTCAGTGTAAATCTCTTTTTCCACCTTTTTGTTTTCTTTTCCTATGTGATAGACTCTTCATGTACTTTTTGTCTGCAAAACTCCTGTGCATCATTCCCAGCCCAAATCCATATTTCTTGCACACAGGTATTACAGAGGAGGACTTCAGACAGTCTGTCTGTGTCAGATGGTATTCAGCATTTTTTCTTAGGACTTGAATGATGGAAGAAGAAGTACACATGTTAAGCAGGAACTTGGCAGTACGAAAAAAGAAGGTTCTGTAATACATTATCCAAGGAGAATGTGCCATCTTGACTGTAAGAGATCTCAAAAGTGTTGGTGGTTTTTTTAGCCATTTTAGCCATTTCTGGCCAATTGATAGTAATGTCTTTTTACTGTTCCTAAAAAAATATCCTTCCTCTTAGTGTCAGGTGTCTACATCTGATCCCTTTTATTCACTTATTGCCATTATTTCAGTTAATTTCTTAATATCCTTAGCTTACTGAATGATATGCAGATTCTCAATTTTATATGACTAGAAACTATATTAGCACACTCCCTGCTTTTACATTGAGATGACTATGGAAAATATTAAATAATATCAAACCAAGACAAAGCATCAAGAAACTTTGCTATGTTAAAATACATCTAGATTGAGCACGCGGTCTATTTGTTGTTCTTTCCTTTTTTTTTCCTTAATATGTTCCTTCTAACAGCATTACAGTTTTTGTACAAGAGCTACATCTTCTCCCATGTAACTGATAATTTCCCATGTGGTGCTGTACTTTGCTGTAATCCAAACAGACTGACAAGCTTCCTTCCCCTTGTGTTGAAAAGCAGTTATTTTATTAAGTGAAAGTGTCAGGATAGTATTACCAGATCTGTTTGGTAAACCTACATAATACTTTGCCTTTTGCATTTTGATTTTCAGCCTTTTCTTTTCAAAGTTAATCTTTCCTCAGAAATCTGTATGGCTTCCTTTCTGCACCACTGAAGTGAGCATAACAAATCCTTCCTTCTGTATCTTTTAACTTTCTCCTGTAACTGTAGGGATTTCTGTATGACGGCTCTCCACTACTGATGCCAGTTTTTGTATACATCAAGCCGAATCAGGCAACCTATTGTTTCATTTGTTATCCTTTCCAGAACTCTCATAATGATGAACCTCCTCCATATGAAAGCCTTAGCCTCTGAGTTTTCCTTCCATCTTGGATGCAGAAATCTCATTTTATTTTGTCATTACTGCTAGGCAGTCTTTCCATGTTATATTGATTTTGGTCTCTCCATATCTTTGCTCCACAGCTGCCAAGCTTTTTCTTCCTCTTCCCCTCCCTCTTTTCTTCTTTATGGCTGACAAGTCTTATCGTTATATTTTTTAAATCTAATTCCTAATGTGCATGTCAGTCTAAATTTTGTATCCTTTTATATTATTGCCTGTGCAATCTTAGCTCTGTCTTTGCTGATCAGTGTTTTTTTCTTCATTCTTTGTCAGCCCTTCATTTTTTTCTTGACTTGATGTTTTGCATACTGTGATATTTTTCTCATCTGTTTTTTATCTTTTTATAATGTTCTCATTAATTACTGCTATAAAATCTGAAAAAGTTGTACCATCTGATAAAAAGGCGTTTGTAATAAAAGATATTACACTGTGTACTATGGATTTCCCAATGTACCTTTAAAGGGTACACTAACAAATCTGAAGTGCTGCATTTCTACATGTCATTGCAGAAGGTAAAAATATTTTAAAGTTTCTCTCCTTCTGCTGTTTTGCATACAGCTCTCCAGTTCATTAAAAAAGTGAATATTTTATTTTTCAAAATTATGTAGAAGGGCATCAAAAATTGTTCAAAGGAAAGAAGAAAGAAGCAGAAATATTCGGAATTAATTTTTCATCTTCTTCCTTGCAGCCAGAAAATCTCACTTACAAGTCTGTGGTGATTTTCTGTTTCCTCTAGAGATGAGCACTGTGGCTGTAAGTGGACACAGGACTCCTTAATGCTTATTGTGGATAGCTGGCAATTTACGAGGCTCTAAATGTTTGTTGGTATTTTAAAGGTTTGTACTGCTTTATCAGCAAGCCTCTGTACTGTAATATGGCTGTGTTTTCTGACCTGACTGCTGAGCCAGAGAATTCCAGAATGACTGTTTCAGAGCCAGAATGGCTGTTTCAGAGTATCAGTGGTGGGCAGGCCAATACTAAACAGTTAGTTAAAGATGTTAATTGAAATGCACTGCACTGGCAAAAAGTGAATCTCAGGCTGAAAAGATAAAAAATGCTTTGAAAATGTGGAATGGTATAAGATTGTCAGAAATAAAAGCTGAAAACGAGTGTATTTCCTTGTCAGGTAATATACTGTATAAGCTCTAAGCCTTTATAAACTTCTAAATCCAAATAAAAAAATGTCTGAAAATGGTTAAAAATAGCATTATTTCAGAACTATTGTTTTCAAAATATAGCAATTCATAAATAAAATCAAATTACTCTTACATATTAAACCGTGATCATGTTTATAATCACAGAGGATAACACTATTTCAGCTTAACCAACACTTTTATTCTGTTTTCAGTATGCTGCTTAATTGCTTAATTAAGGCTTCTATTAGTATTTTAGAATGACAGAGAATTTCACTAAATACTTGTATACTTGAGTAAAAAATTAACAATTACATTTAATATGTTTCTTCTAAAATGTTTTTGTTTGCTTGATAAATACAGCAAAACTATGGCCTCAGTTTGGGAAGGATTTCACATTTGTCTTCAGATTGACTTCACTGTGTTGTAAATATGTACTTGAAAGTCAGTTCATGCAAAATGTTTTGCTAATAGATGGCTGAGAGAAGGTTGATCTTGTGAATTAATCATCAAAGGTAGGATCTTATGATTTTGTGCCAGTGTTCACTATTGCATGAACCCAACTGATGGCAGGCCTGAAGGCTCAGGGTCACATTCAACATTGTCCTTTCAGGAGTAAAGCTCTTGAGGTCATGGGCACTGCAGGTTTATTCTAAAAATGTGAGTAATTTAGTTTTATTTTTGCTGATATTGATTTATCTTTACTGGCTGGATGGCTAGGGCTTTTCTGTAGGAAGACTGTTATTGCTATGAGTATCATTGTTTTGAGAAGAGGACACAGAACAAGCACCTTCTCCACTTAATAGTGCAACCCTTTCCAAGCCACTGGCTCTTTCTTATCCCTTGGTCACTTCAGGTGCAGAAGCAGATTGAATCAAATTCTTTTAAAATAAGTGAGTGTATTAAAGTTAAGCCATCATGGATAAATGGATAAATGGATAAAATAAAAAGGAGTGTGTGAGCGCTGCATTGTTTAATGTGGATTCATTTCTGGGGCATGACTTTCAGAAGACACTTGAGGCCTCAGTGCTGTTTGGATAGGTTTTGTGTACTGTATAAAGTCATGTATTTCCTCTTTTCATTCCTCAGGAAAACATAGGGTCATACTGGAATGTCACAACAGCCATTTATATCTTATTTATCAGTGCATGTGTTCCTGTATTGAATTACACGTATTTTTATCTCATTTCACAACTTAATTTCCAAGATTCAGACTGATCATGATGGCTCTTAGTGACTATTTACTCCTGCAAAATTCTTTGAGCTCTCCTATCCCAAGAGGCAAATAGAAGTGACATTAATTTGCATTCAGGAATGATATTACCTGTAATTTTCTAAAATGCTGTTTTAACATGGCCAAATTTCTGGATGACTAACTGTGAAATTACTGCTTTTTTATAAATGCTTAATTTCAGCCCATAATGGGAAACCATTATACAGCGCCCAAAGGCTGATATGGTAAGTGGCTCTCAGAGCTTTTCATTTCATAACAATTTTTGTTGAATTAGTTATAGGACATATAAAGAAATAGTAAAAAGTTTGCTCTAGTCTGCCAGAAACTTTGCTTATGTATGAGAAAATCCTGAAGGCTGTGCCTTCATAATTGGCAGAGGATGTCTAGCCTAGACTGCCAACTGAATAAACAAATTTTGTCAGCAAATAAAATTGCTTATCTGAAATATTATTTGGCCTTTGTGTCTTGCTACTTGCTAAGTGACATAGAAACAACCATCAGCGTGGAAAATTGTTTTATTTTAAAACATGGCACAAAATATTTTAGGATGGTCAGCTTGCACAGTGAGGAAATGTACTTCAGGATGGGAGAGAGAGGCACTATCAGCACTTAAGGGACAAAGGATTCCATTCTTTTGTTTCTCTTTTCTGTAGTTGCCTGGCTTTATGCCTGCAAAGGTCCTGAGCACCCTAGAGCTAGAGGTCCCACTTCTTCAAATATTTTGTACGCCTCTATATTGAAGACTATTAAAAGTAAATATCCTTGATTTACTCAAAGCTAAGCTGTATTTCTATGCCAAAGCATCCTTGCAAGATGTGAGTGAATTGTAGGACTGGGGCAACTCTAAAAACTCTGGCAGGTTGAATCCCAAATTAGGAATAAAGGTAATCAATTGTTCATGTAAAACCACATTCCTAGAAGAAGAATATTCCTTGTCTGACTTACCTTACCTTTGCATGCTTACCTGAGTTGAGTTCAGAAAAGGGTGGAATTTTCTTACAAGATGATATGTCCCTGTTAAAATATCAATTGCAAAATCCTGCTGACAGTATGTGCTGTCAGTACATACTAATGTCTTTGGGAGCTCAGTGTTACATTCATGGCATTTTAAAATCTGCTTCAATACATTAGGATGAACAGTGTTAGCAGAAGCAAGTAGGGATTACATTTCTAAAAAATATATTAAACAAAATGTTGAAGTCTGTTACTATGTGGTGAGCCAAATTGTGTTTCCTCCAAGGTCAGTGGGTAATTCTTATCAATTACTTGGAGGAATTCACTAGACATCATCATTAATATTAAGACTTTACTGTAACTACATCGGTATTACAAATCCTTCTTTTTATGTTAATTTACCAAAAACCATCACTCAAAATTAAAATTTAGCAGTTGGACATTGTAGGCCCATAAACAGACATTTCTTAAGTGAGTGTCTAAATATTGACTTACTGACACAGCTCATTCTCCCCTCACCCAGCCTGAGTGGTTCAGAGTGCACGTTCTGCCTTCTGACAACGCGCCTTGGCCCATGGTTGGAGTCAAACCCGGTTCACAGCCAAACTGCTTGAATCTAAGCCACCTAGAAAGAGCAGCTACGTGGTGAGAAATGGGGTAAGAGAGGTGACAAAGCTTTGATTCCATGTTCCCACAAGCAAGAATTGAAGCATACCTTAGCCAGCACAGGGAGGGCTTCTCCTACCCCAATGTGAAACCCGTAGGCTGAGAGCATTAGATATGGATATTTTCTGGAGAGAAGCATTGTCATATGGAATGCAGATCAAGTCTTCTGTCACACTTTAATCCTCTCATGACACCAAGAGCGTTTAAATATAGAATTTTTTTTCTCATGCTAGTCTGGATTTTTTCATACTTAGCTGAGACCAGAAGTACTTCAGGGCTTCAGGAGGTGAAAAAGACCCTGACAATAATAGAAGAATACACTTTTTAGAGAAAAACACTGTTTTTTTCATAGAGTTTTGTCCCTGAAATGCAAGAAATTTGTCTAAAGGCCATAAACATGTGAAAAACCTCTATACTTCTAAAATGAACCCAAAACTCTGTTGCAATAGTTAAACATAAATAAGCTTTTTTTTTTTTTCCTTTTATCTTGACACCTGTTCCCACCCAGTTTAAAACAGATGTATTTACCAGAGGTGTGTGAATATAGGTTCTGTACTTTTTTTACATGATGTGTTCTGCCTCAAACTGTAACTAATTCAGCAGGTTCTGCTGTACAGGAGTCAGACTGCAAGATCACTGGACTCTCTTCTGGCCTTGTAATGAATGAATGTATGGTTTTGTGCCAGGAATAAGCAGTTAATTTGGACTACTTCTCTGAACATCCTTTGTCTCTTTACCTGACTAAAACAGTGAAAATTTTTCTTTACTCTGAAGACCAAGAAAACACAGACAGAACTGTAGAGCAGTAATCAATATGGATGTGTATTATTACACTTTCCCCTTGGCAGGCTATATCAAATTCATTGCAGATGTTTAAAATCATTCCCAAATATTCCCCTAATAATTTATGAAAATTACTTCCTTGGAAAGTGCTGCTTTAAGCAGGGAAAAAAAATCTACACCATTGGAAGGTCAATGCTATGAAAACAGCATCAATTTTCTTGGTGAATTGGTGGTTCAAAAACAATTTGGTGTGAGTCTTCAATTCTGACAGTACATGTGACTTTGGCTGGATGCCTGGATATAGGCAGTGAGTAAACACAAAGTGGTGGAAATGATCTTGATCTGTTATGTTCTGTGTGCTAAGACAAATAATAGCAGCACTTAAATATAGCTGCTAAAGCTATCTGTAATAAAAGTACAAGACAGCAAAAAAACCCCCAAAACCAAAACACCAGTCCCTAAATTGAAGAATCATTGATCATTGTGGGCTGCAGTAAATTTACTGGTGTTAAAATTTCCTAGAAAGGGGTGACAGGGATTAAAACAAATAATTCTACACTTTCTTAGGCCTTCTTTCTTTAAAGGGCTTTCCAACTATATAGAAGGATTAGAAAAGGTCTCAGTATAAAATGCATGTGAAAAGACATTGGACCTATATGAAGAGAGACAGGAGAGCAAGTGTGAACTTAGATCCTCTTAACCATTTTTCTTCACCTTATTATCTAAATAGTCTTGAGGTGGCTGTCAGGTAAAAAAACCTGCTAAAAAATAATGCAGATATACAGTAGCTGGTGCAGAGCGAGACATGAAAACAAATATTAGAAAGTGTGCAAAAAGCCTCCTTAAAAGCTTTTCTGTCTCCTGAGGTTTTAAGAAGAGAATCAATTCAAATGCCTCTCCACTTTGTAAACACAAGAGAAAATAGTGGGAAATAGTTACATCTAATGGATTTTGGTATTGTGCATCATGTTAGTATGTTTTAAAAGCCTGATAGCAAATGTCAGAGATTTTTAGAACAGTGCCTGTGGTTTTCTGTATGCCTGAACTTATGATTTTTTTTTAATACTTTGGTTTTTTTGTTCTTTTTGTTTTTAAGGAAAGAAAAGAGAAAGACTGTGTTCACTTATGTTCTACATTTTCTCCTTAAATGCTGTAAAAAATGTTGGTTTAATTTCTATATCTGGGCCCATCAGGGAAATGCATTTCCTAATAACCATAGGCTCTTGTTTTCCTACCTCGGAGGAGCTGACCTTTTTGGGGTGACAGCATTTTTCAATTATTGTAATTTTTTAGCTTTGAATGAAATGATTACTTCATTGCTTTGGACAGATTGTCAAGCTTTATTTTACAGTCCACAATATCACTTTTTCCCTATGTGACTTCAATGACTTTCCCCTCACACAGCAGCATATACCTCTATAGCTTTTCATATGCATTATAAAACGAAGACACCATAGAAATCTGTCAGCATCTACTAGGAGAAGGGGGATACAATGCTGCAGAAAGTTCAACTCTGCTTATTACAGCAGAAATTTGCATCTGTAGGAAGCGGGTCGACATTTTTGTTTGACAAGCAGAGGTTACTTTAGAAATCTTTGACCAAAATTTGTGTGAAAAATACTCAAATGACAATTCTGAGTTTTCTGTTGGTCCAGCAGTGGTTGCCAAAGGCTACATCAATAAGTGTTTTCATAGTCAAGTCTGCAAAGCCTCAAGATTAACTTTATGATGTTGAAAATCTTTGAAAATCCTCGAAAAAGTTATTGGAATCCTTTAGTTTATATTTAGGAGTACTTAATATACAGGGTTTGCAACCCTTACCATAATTCACCCTTCTTCTTCCCACTTGAATGTACCTATGCAATTTTCTTTAATTCCTGATATGACCTCAATAGACAAACTCATTGATCTTTCCTTGTAAAGGGGTCTTGCTAGTCTAGAGTTCATAAAACTTGAGAAACACAGATTGCTTCAAATTATGCCTTTATTAACATTAACAGTCATTTTGGAGTGATACAGTGCAGGCTCCCAATTCTCTCCAGTACATCTGGAGTGAATCATTAGCATGCAGGAGTTTTATTAACTTAGTTTGCAATGTTTTCCTCTCTGATTTCTTTGCAGGTTTTTTATTCCTTGATGTCTGCTTCTGCCTAGAATTTCTAGTTCACACTACAGTTCACATATCTGTAAAGAATTGCTGCATTCACTTCATGCTATTGCAAAGGGTATATGACTCTTGGGTCTCTATTTTTCTGTTGATTTATCTGCTTTTGATATCTGATTGAACCTTTCTTCTTGTGTATTCATTTTTTCTTAAAAACGTCTTGCAGGGGCTTTTTTCTATACCTTATATTTGAACTTCCAAGTGTAGCACATTATATTCACTGACTCTTTTACCCTCAACAGTATTCCTGCTTGCAAAGAATATGTTGATGCAGGTGTAATTTGCCTCACATAAAAGAAGGATTAGATGATACACTGCTCTTCCCTTATACCTATTTTTGCATGTGCATAATTACATCAAGCTTGAAAAACAGATTTTTTTTAAATGAGAATTTTTTTAACCTTCACAAGATAAAAACAAAGAATGCTTAAAAAGAAATTGAAGTTGTAACTTATGTCTTCAATTCTGTAATTCATTGTTGATCAAATTTTCCTATAGTACTAAAAGCAGCTTGTAAATGATGATCTCATTATAGGTAAGGTTGAAATATTTAATGTCAGCCAGCGCATTTCTTTAAAAAGCACTGTACATAGTAACTATTGTAATTATGCCAGGAGACATAAGAGAAGAGATTAGTGCAACAAGTGACCTAGCTTTAATAATGTCATAAGAATCTGTAATTGCAAAATTATCCACTGTGTTATAAATGTTCACTAACATAATATTCAGGTCACTCATCATTTGTAGCACTTCATGAAGTAAGCAATTATTTTTTCCAGTGTACAGATACCAAGTCCATTAATTTAAGTAAGTCCCTCACTTGCAATCCTGAGAGCTGTATATTTAAGCATAAAATGCTTAAGAATGCTTTCAGATGTGGCTGAAAAACATGTATTATAACAGACAGTGTTTGACTGCCAGTTTTCTAAGTCTTGGTACTGGCCATACCTAGAAAGATTTAGAGGTCAAGTTTGAGTTAAGAACTTAGAACTGCATAAAAATGCCTGCAACCTACTCTAAAATAGATATTGACAATATGTCCCAGATTTCTTTCTTTCCAGATAGATTGTGTGCATCTATGCCTATCCATCCATCCATCCATCCATCCATCCATCCATCCATCCATCCATCCATCCATCCATCCATGTCAATCTGTCTCACAGTATTTTAATATTGTATCTTCAAGACTTAGGTAAACCTGAAAATTAAAAAGAACACCAAAACACAACAAACTGAACAAAAATGGAAATCTTGATCATAATCTGTGCGTGGGATTTTTTTTCTGTCCTGTAACAAATGTTATTCAGAAGGATGAGGAACAGGTCTGGTTCTTTTGTTCTCTTAACTGCATTGAGCTGTTGTCAGAATGAATAAAACCCTAACATTTGCCCTGTGAATAAATCAGCTGCACTAGCAGCTTTCCTTTGAGTTCCCTGGTGTTCTCTGCCAGTGTATACATCTGGGGAAACCTGCTGGACTGACCCAAAAAAACAGTGCCTGGTGCATCTCCAGATCCAATAATGGCTAAAGTGTTATAATAACAGATAGAACTTCCAGGTATTTTGTATTCCTTCCCTTTTTGATGTTTGGTCTTTACCTTCATGCGCTGCTTGTTACTGTAATTTTCATTCAAAGTCTTGAGAACAGGGAATTCATTAACCCATGTGAATTGAGCCAGGCACATTGTGAATCTTTCCTCCAGGTACCCTGTAAAGACAAGCAATAACACTTGTCTTGTGAAATCTTAAATGTAAAAGGGCTTAAAAACCAAAATATGCTCGGTCTGAAAACTGGAGATGCTTCAAGATTGTATTGCCCAAGTATTATCCTATTAAAAACTACATTCATGGTGAGAAGAGAATAATTATATGCAAATATTTTCCTTCACTGAAAATCCCCCACCAACTAGTACTATCTTACTAGATAAGATGCATTTCCTCTTGCCAATTTAGACTCTGTAATAGGTGTCTGGTCTAAAAAAGTCACTTAGACTCTCTGTACAGCTGAGAAAAGTTGAGGTAGAGGAGAAACTTAGAGCATAACTCATGTACCTTACACAGGTCGAAATGAATTGCTTCTGAAAACACATTTTTCTTTCAAGGAAATGTAATGGAAGCCTCAATTTCTCCTTATTGAGTCTGTATGGTCATCCTGCTGACACTGGGTTAGGCTGTATGCCCAGCTTTCAGGCAGCTGGTACATCCGATGAATACCACCTGTATTATCTTTAGCACAGAAATGCAGTATCCTTCATCATGCTTTTAGAGGTAGCACCAGCCAACAAGCAGAGTAGAAATCTTGAATTTTACAAGGGAAGTCTCTCTTGCCCTTCCTAAATAGGCACTTACGAAAACTTCAGCCATGAGTTTCAAAAAATGTTTAAACAAAGGTATGAAATTTTCAACAATTTAAGTCAAAACAGGGTTAGACAAGGACTGAACTTTGCTGAAAACATAATTCATGATGCTCATACTGCACATCTGCTGACTTGTTTTGGAGACTACAGAGGTGGTTTTTCAAACTCATCTGCTTACTTCTCGCTTCTAAATCTCCTGTGTAAATTCTACCTCGCAGGATTTTCTAGGGGTGGGAAAATAAAACATGCTGTCATACCAAACATAGACCTAAACTTTCTCAGTATTATTAGCTGTTGAAAGCAATAAGAAAGATACCCTGCAGTGAATTGTCAGGAAAAACAGTTTCAGAAACATTACCTAGAACAGTGACTTGTCCTTTCCCAACTACTGTTACCAAAGATATTTTCTTTACTAGCATTTCTAGGGTGTAATTTCCATGCTGTTGCTGCTTTTTCTTGCAACCTGGGCCTAATTTGCTTTGTGGTTGTAGCTTCCAGTTTATATTTCACTTCCATTATCTTTTATTTTTACTGTTTATTTTGCAGGTTTTGTCATTGGTAAGAAATTGATAAGAAATTCAGGGAAGAGGTCACCTAATGGATGCCTTATGGTACCTGAAAAGGAGCTATAGCAGAGCTGGAGAGGAATTTTTTACAAGGGCTTGTAGAGACAGGACAAGGGGAAATGACTCTAAATGGACAGAGAGTAGGTTTAGATGAGATATAAGAAAGAAATCCTTTACTGTGAGGGTGGTGAGGCACTGGAACAGGCTGCCCAGAGAAGTTGTGGATGCCCCATCCCTGGAAGTGTTAAATGTCAGGTTGAGTGGGGTTTTGAGCAATATGGCCCAGTCGAAAGTGCCCCTGCCTATGGAACTGGATGATCTTTAAGGTCCCTTCCAACCCAAACCATTCTACAGCTCTGTGATTTAGATTTTTTAAGTAAGCTCAAAATCTTTTTTCTACTTCTGATGTTATTCCTCTAAAATCACTCTAAAGTCACTAAAAGACTGCCACAGATCCCTTCATATCCAATGTGGTGAGTTTTCTGTATTATAAGTGGAAATACTACATAGCTTAATTCAGATAATAATATAGTATGCTATGTTCCTGCAAAATTATTTTATATAATCGTATGCTGCTGTTAAATTATATAAAATGCATAAATGAAATTTATTATATACTAATGAAGTGATTTACAAAAACAATTTCTGTAAATTAAGAAATTTCTGTGTTTTATATATTTAATGAATAGAGTGCAGAAAAGTGATGTTACTACAGTTCTCTATGTTTAACTTGTACAGATCTAGGGCAAATTAATTCCTGGTATAGTGCCATTAATTTAATGGGAGCTACATCAGAAATATGAACTCATTGCTAATACCATCTGGAAATTGATAATGCCACAGCAATGTTTCATTGCTGAAGACATGTTCATCCTTTTTGTTTGCTATGGGAAGACAGGGATTAAAAACTGAAGATCACTTTAGCTTGCTCTGTATCCTCTTAAATTCCCTTGTAGGCTTTGTTATGTTTGGATGATGAGATGTGAATTTACATAATATTTTAATAAATGTAATTGTGCAATCAGGAAGAGACCAAATAGGTCTCAGGAGGCAAAATATTTTCTTGAATATAAACATAACCTTTTTTACAGGGGAGCCGATCTATAGAAGTAACATTTCTTCTGGTGTGTGCAGACAGCTGTCTCTGCCTGTCCTTCCTGACACAAATTTGTATCTCTGCTTTAGTGCTGGCATGTTGGAACCTTACTCCTAGGACCAGAATAGATTTGTATCATGAAGTTCAGCTCAATTCTATCATGGCTTACAACATTGCAAAATTCTGCCAAAAATGTCAGAAACTTCATATTATCTTCTGTTTGTTTAGGAAGTTGTGTTGTTTGTTCTCATTATTTTTATTGGCATTGTGTCCAGAAATGTATTTTTGAGCGATAAGAAACCCTTGTCTAGTTTTGAAACTATGCTTTATCCTTGTGGAAACATGAAACGACAGCCTAAGCTATTTCTTTTCTTCCCAGCCTCCTCCAGAGCGCTGGCAGGAATTATGCTTGTAATGACTTCTGATTTCTTGTTTTCTGTTCAGAAATGCACTGAGTATACCCAGGCCCAGCCATGTCAAAACCTCAGGTAGCTCAAGACCAAAGGTCCAGAAACAATAAGAATATGAACACAGCTATAACTACCCAGCATATGGAGATATTTGCATACTATGTGTACGTGTTTAGAACTGTATAACTGTAGTGGTGTGTAATTTTGTGCTTTAATACCCCATGGTTTGTTCCTTTCCCTGCCCTGGGGTGGTGCTTTAGCCTGGGTTGTATTCACCCATTGGGTTGTCAATATTCCCTGATACATACCCTTATTCCAGAACGTTCTCTGTCAATCTCCCCTGATTACCAACTCCTGCCTGGGCTGCCCCTTGGGGAATTCCCTAGTCTTCCAAGCTCCATTGGTCCGTTTATATAAATCTCCTCACATCAGCCTCTCCATTGGTTTGTGTTTGGTAAACCCCACTCTGTGTCCCTCCCTGGTCTCTCCCTATTGGCCCCTTGACCCTAAACTCCACCCTGATTCTGTCCCTTAAAGCCCAAGGTCGTGTCTCTGTTCCATTGTCTTCACCTCTGCTCTGTGTTTGAGTTAGGTGAGGGTAATAAAGGAATCTCACACTGCACGTGAGGCCCACTTTGCTCCTTTCTACACCGACCCAGCAGCAACTGCTTGGGACTCTGGGGAGCCTGGGCGCTGTGTCTCTGCCCCGCCAAGTGCCACCTCACCAGGCATGAAATGACATGTAACAGATAGCTCTGTGTTGTGCACAGTGACAACGCTCCAGAGCTGGTGAAAAAAAAAAAATCAACGAACAAGACTAATTTAGGGTAATTGATTAATTACCACACCCCAGCTATAATGTGACATCTTTAAGACAGCATATTAAGAAACTTTGTGCAGGTGCAGGGTACAAGCCTATGTGCTGTCCCATCTGGAAAACTGATCCTTCTGTGCTTTAAGTATCTTCTTGTTTCTGTTTCCCATGCAGAGAGCGTGGCTGGTCTGGGCAGCATGCCCAGCACGGCCCGGCTGCCGTGAGCCCCTGTGACAGCAGCGCTGAGGCCGCTGGCAGCCCGGCAGCGACGGAGCGCAGCGCTGACAGCACCGTCCTCATCGCCAGCCTCGCCAGTCACACCCAGCAGGGACAGAATTTCTGTTAAGCGTAATGCCTTCGCTGAAATACAAATATCGAGGTGAGCTAGCAAGTGTTCACCATAAATTCACTGGTAGTGTGATTCCATAACTCTGCCTGAAGGTTCCTGTCCTTAGGGGTTCATTTTTTTGCCTCTTAGGCTCTTGTTATCAGTGTCTGGTTTGTATTTACAAAACCCACAGTATTCATCAAAACTGTTCACCTTTGAAATGAATTGGAAATGTTGCGGTGTAGTTCACTGGAAATAACCACCTAGGAAAATTTATAAACAGAAAGTTTTGGTAATTATAGTTTATTTTTATTCAGACAGGGCACAGTTAAAGAAATGAAACATTTTTTTTTTCAATAAATTTTTAATTTAAATAAGTTGATTATGTAGCGATCCGATGCTAGGATGATGAAGTTAGATAGTCCCATAGATGTGTGTATTTATATAAAGAAGAGAATTCATGCAGCATAAACCAGATAATTTATCTTTGTTGCAGTCAGCTCAGTAGGCATGTTGCCTCTGGAATGCTAATAACTACCCATTTTATGTAGCAAAAATGGAATACATTGTATTTAGAAATACTCAGAAGGAGAATTTCTTTTCAAGGACAGTAAAAGCATCAAAATGTTAGGGGTCACTAATGGCATAAAAAACCCAACTCCCTCACAAATTTATAAGCAAAAAAACCTCGCTAACCAAAATATCATCTCTAAAACTGAGTCCTTTGCAAGAGATTATGAAAAATATCAATGGATCCAGTGAATCAGGAAAAGTGCATTTAGTGTAAGGATGTAAAAATAAATGCAAAGAATAAAGGAGGGAGGAATTGAAGAGCAAATCTGAATTTTAAAACAGATTCTGGTAACTATGTCTTCCCAAACTGTCAGTGCTGTGATCTTTTTATTTTATTTGCAGTTAAAGAGATGCCGAAGAGGAAACTCTGTTCATTGCAGGAATCCTTGACATATTATTGACATGATATCACGTTGTGTAAGCTAATAGCAGCCAGAAAGGTGATTGATGAGTCAGATCCCTTTCTACCACCCCAAATTCATTGCCACTATGCCTTATTTTCTTTGCTTCACTTCTGCAGCTTGTGATCCACAGACTTTCACTTCTTTGTTTGCTGGTGGAGGGCATATGCTGTAGGGTCTCCTTATATTAAAGAAGAAATGCGCTGTGGGGAGCCAGTTTCTGAGGCAACACTTTAATATGAGCTCTGCTCCTCACAGAACTTGTATTTTGTGGTTGCATAGAAAAAATTACTCCTTTCTATGAGTTGTTATTGGGGAAGTAGCCAATTTGTCCCAGTTGCTTATCAGTTAGTGATCCTCATTGTCCTACACCTTCCCTTCTCAGAAACACACGATCTGCCTCTTGGACTTTGACATGTCAAAAGTCAGCAGTCTCTGCTGACTGTTCACATGGTAGCATATGGTTGTATTTAACTTTTACCACTCTTTAACCAGTGATTTCTATGGTAACATTTTTCCATTTTGAATGATACAGCGTATTTGACACCAGAGACAAATTTCAGTGCTCAAGACTGCAGTAGAAAAGCAAGATTTTGGGAAGATGGTGCTGTCATACCCCCTTGCATTAAGAGCATTTTCTGTCTTCCTCTGTTGTCCAACAGTTGAACTGCTGGCAGTTAGAATATGTTTTACCACAGGAGGCAGAGCCAAGCCATGTGAAAGTTTACCTATAGCAGAATCCTGCCTTCATTTAGCCAAAGCATAAAAATCTGCAAATGAAGCCTCTAAAGACATGAGGTACTAAAGAATTTAACATTGCTGACATTCATCAAAGGCTACAGGCATCGTGCCATCTCTCTTCTCCACAGAGAAATAAACTCTAACAGCTTTCTGAATTCACTTTCAAGAAGATGCAAGGCTCAAAAATAAAGTAGTGAATTCATGCTTCAGTCTTACCATTTCACCAAAAACTTATCTAATATCAAGGCTTAGGACACTCCATATAGCCCAAGAGAAAGGGTATTCTTTGTTCAAAAGGATTCTTCTGTGCAGATATAAGCCTGGTTCAGGGTGAAGAAAATAGTCTAGGTAGTAGATTGCAGTAACAATCATGTCTTCTTCCTCCTCTCATGTGAATATTTCTGGAATTTTTACTTGCTGCATATCAGCCCAAGATCCCATCTACATCACTGCAACCTCTTGGTAGCTCCTCTGATCATGACTGGGAAAAAATTGAGTAGCCCCTTTAAAAGCCTTCTTTGCCTTCTTGGGTAGTAACTGAGATGAAGAGCACAGACCATAACTGAGGAATGCATAGGTGCATTGAGTAATGATCTGAGAGCATCAGAAATGAGGCATGCAACTCAGGAGCAAAGGTTGTCTGTTCCTGTTGTGTGGAAAAAGAGCATCCAAGCTTCATAAATAATCGTGGTCAAAAGAAAAAGTCAGAGGGTTCACAAAAACTCACAAAGTGTTGTTAGTAAATTACTTGGCACTGAAAGTGGTATATTAGGCATTGACTTACTACATAAGCACATGGCAGAAAAAAAGAAAGAGATTAATTAAAGGGAAGACAGAGAAAGAAAGAAAAAAGGAAAAGGAAAAGGAAAAGGAAAAAGGGGAAAAAGGGAAAAAAGGGAAAAAGGGAAAAAGAAAAGAGGAAGGAAGCTCCCAGTCCTGGCTCCAGCGCTGAGTTGATGGGATATCCAGGGTCTTGGAGCTCTGCCCAGGTTTGGTTGGGGTACCTCTTCATAGACAGATTTCCCCCCACCCAGAAGATGGGTTTATCTCTCTGTGCAAATTAGTTACTATGCATAGTCTGTTCTTTCAGACCTTTATGGAAATGGGTCAGAAGGGCTTTGGAGGTACTGGGTGGTCTTGATCCCCCCCCTGCAGTCCATGCCTGCTTCTCAGCCTCATTCCTGTGCTTGCAGTGTCCTGTGTTGTGCTCACCTCCAGGAATTAGAACAAGGAAGCTGGTCCTGGAAACATGCTGCCCTACTCCTGCATGGCTCCCTTTTCCAGCCACACCTCATTCTTTCCTACCACATGTTACTAGCAACACTCCTTGTCTGTTATTATCAACAATCCTTGGTTGGCTCCACAGCTGCCCAGCTATCAGTGTTTGAGACATTATGTCCTTATCTTCTGGGCTTCCACACTGACATAGAGAAGAAAGAGACAATATGTTGGTTACTTTCTTATACAAGCTTCAAGGTTTGTGTGTCTTTACAAATTTGTCAGCTAGTAAGTATACTCTCAGACCTGTGTAGCATTGTCTTGATGAGCTTCCATCAGTTTGGACAGGTGAAAAAAACAATCCAAACCCAATAAACAAGCCCAGATAGAATTTATTGTTGCTGAAGGATTTATTTTGTTGATACTGTCAGTGTTAGTGTCTCATCTGTCTCATTTATAGCCTGAAAAGTTTCTGTAGTGAATTACAGACACTCAAAGTTCCTTTTCCACTGTTTTTTTGAGTGTTGTAAGCACAGAAGGAGAGGGAGAAAGTGACATCTGCAGAACAAAATCTGTAGAAACAGACCAAAGAAACTAGCTTGGGTGAACAGAGCTTCAGCACTTGAAACCCCAAATCAAAGGGTTTTTGTGTGTGGATGACAATTTAACACCCATTAAACCAATGCCACTTTAACAAAGGTCAGTAAAATATTTCATCTGGTATAGACAAGCTCTGACAGCTGTGAGTTTATAACAATTGCTTACTGTTTGTTGACTAAACCTAGCCTCTGCTTCTGAAGCATTACTCAAGTTTGGGAAAATAAAAAGGATGAGCAGTAAATGCAGTGTCTCGTGAGATTGTTTTCACTATGTACCCATAGAAATAAAAATAAAAATAAAAATAACAGCCTAGTCCTTTGTCTTGTCAGGGTCTGAACTATCTTGCTTAATTAGGACAGAATTAGATGGAATTTTCTGAGCACATTGGTCTTTATTCCCCAGGGTTGTATTTCCACATGAAGAAAGAACTCTGAAGAATCCTCTCCCAGCTTTCACTGGAATTTTTATCTCCAGGGCATTTGGCTTCTGATCAGCTATGGCCATATCCTCAACCTCATCCATATACTCTGTTTGGGACTGGATTCACCCAGGCTTTTTCAGTTTTTTTAGCTTAGTCTATTTCCAAAACAGGCAGAGTTTAGAAGTCTGAGGATGATGCTACCAATGTTTTGAAAGGATGTTTCTTGCTTCACCATGGTACATAAATAAACAAACTGTTTCTGTACTTCAGGGCTTGGTGCTGGGCTGTACTGAAGCAGGATAGTGAGGTGGGTGTTTCTAGCCCAGCCGACCCATTCCTCAGAAGCACTGTCTCCAAAGAGCTCTGCAGGTGCAGGGCTATCTTTGTGCTTGCTGTGGCCACAGAGTGGAGATGATACTATATATGTAATAGTCCTCTGGAAATTTAGAAGTTACAAGCCGCGAATCCTTCTAAATGGTGTATCACTTTTATGCTATAGCATACAGACCTTGGGGCTCGCTGTGATTGCCCTGCTCTGTTCAGGTGAGACAAGTTTGCCATGAGTGAGCTGTTCATTTGACCCAGCAGCAAGGGGCTGTGCAGCTCTGATCCCTCCCTCTCTTCCCAGCCGCAGGGCAGGGGCATCCCAAGCTGTACTGCCAGTGCCCGGCTCCTGGCTCAGCCGCTCGTGGTGAGCTGCTACTTTAAAAGCACTGATTTTATCTGCAGTGATAAAATCATACACCACTGGTGCTCCTATTGCAGTGCTAAACATCTATTAACACTGACAGTCAAGTAATGAGGTGACTGCAACAATTAATTTCCGTGTTTCCATTGAGCTGTGCTCTGGAGGATTGTTACACTGAGTCTTTGTGAACGTCTGAGCATAGGGAGAGGGGGAAGTGAGGAAGTTCCATGTTTCAGCACTTCCCCCTTTCTGCTAGACATTGCCGAAAGGCCACTGTCTTTGGATTGCTTCCCTGTTTTCAAGTGCCAGAAATCTGATATAGTGTTATTTCATGGTTTGCTGAACACAGGGAGAATTGCTACCAGCAGTGTGTTTTTGCAAAATCGGTGTAACCTGCACTTGATTTCATGCTGTTTCAGAATCCAATGAAATAGCTTCACTCTTTCTCTCTTTCATGATGACAAGTCATTAGTAATGTTACCAGGAGACCAAAATGTCATTGGACTAGGCATTGAATATTAAGATGAATATATCTATTGTTTCATTACATGTTGGTTTTTTTCCCCAGTAAAATAATAGCCTTAAATAATACTGCAACATTTTTTTAAAAATCCAAACTCATTAAAAATAAGTGATTGTTCTAAAGAAAGGAGACAAAAAACCCAATTTTCCCAAAAGACAGCCTGCTGTCAGTCCCTGCATTTCTGTTTGTAGACTTGCACTTGGAATCACTGTTCTGGTTAAGGATGTAGGAGGCTGCCCCAGTTTAGATTGGAGCTTTAGGCTGAAGAACAGTCTGTGTTGGTAGCAGTAACTTACAACAGAAACCATTAAACAGACACAGCCAAAGAGTAGTGGTCTCAATATTTTTGGATCTGAATCTTGTGTACATGGGCATAGTTCCACTGAAAATAATGGAGTTGTATCAGTTTAGATGAGATTTGCATCTACTGCTTTCAATAGACCAGTGAGAATTTAAAGTGGGCTCGGGAGTCATCTTTTCTCCTTTCAGCAGCTGACAGAAAGGAAGGAGAGGTCTCAGGAAATTGGATTTACATGGGGAGTGACAGAGTTTATCTGCTCAGAACAACTGTGTGCAGAAGAAGCTCCAAAGGAGCAGTGACAGCACTAGCTGTGACACCCAGGGCAAACAGCCACAACCACCCAACACCCAGATGGCATGGCTGGATTGGGTAGGGGTGGCTGTGCTGAGTCTGAATTCAAATAAAAGGTTAAAGTTCAATTTCAAGCATCCCAGAGACAGTCCTAGTCTATCATCAAAAAAGTCTTGATAAACACAAAATCAGCTCTAAAATAAAAAATAAGCATGGAGCTGCTTCTGCAACTCTAAAATTAAATTAATCCAGTCAATACTTGTATTGAACGCTGTACAAGGGAGTAAGGTTTTCTGGAAAGTAATTAATATCTGACTCTCTCTACCAATCATTATTGTACTCCACTGTGCCAGGTGCTGCAGTACCGTGTAAGAGACAGCGTGTGCCTCTAAGATCTTTGCCACAGCTGTGCATGAAGTCCAAAAGCAGATGGATGGCAGCTGACACAGATGTCTGAGGAACTGATCCTCCATTTCACCTCCAGGGCCAGAGGTCTGGGACAGCCTCAGTGTGCTACTGCCCCTGAAGCACACTGCTCTCTTCTGCAGACCTTCTTCCCAAGTGTGCCTGTTCCCAGGCACGCTTGTATGCAAATTTCTAATCTGGTAAATAGGTACAGAGAGAGAAGGAAAAGTCAGTTTTCTGCAATTTGTCTCAGTTTTCAATGTCTCCAGTGCCTTCTTCAGCCAACAATAACTTGCAAATTCAGGAATTTGCCAAGACTGACTAACCAGCCTCTGGAGACAGCTATGCAGGAGCAAAGAAGAAACCTTTCCAGTCAGTGTGGTCCCAATTATGTTTTCTAACAGCATCCTTGTAAAGCAATATGGAAAGAAAAATCAATCACTTGCTGAAGACCACTACTCCACCAATGGAGGTGCACCAATAGGCCTGAACTCATGGCACCAAAATCAGCAAGGCACCAAAATCAGCAAGGCACCAAAATCTAAAAGGCAGTTCATCAGATTTTTGGGAGTGACAAGTAAAAATCTCCATGGATTTATTTGAAATCCTAAAAAATAAGTCAAACTAATGAAGTAGGTGGCAAGACAAAGTGATGTGTAGGAAAATATTGGCTCTCTGACAATATAGGACAAATCAACACCTTTCAGCACGTTGGCTACCACACCTGGCAGGTAGTGAGTAATTTTTTTTTTCAATACTTCTTTTGCAAAAATAGAGAAATAGGATCTACCAGCCTCAGAGAGCATGCATGACATGATTTCCTGCAAATAAATATTAAGGGCAAAATTAATGCCTGGCCTCTGGTGTGGTAATCTAGTAATCAATTTGTGTGAGGTCACTCCACTTTTTTCAGTCTGCTCTTTGTCTTGCTCAACAGCTTGCTATGGAGAATGTCTTTCAATGCTACATTTGTTTATGTCATGACTCTGCAAAATCTGAATTTCAAACGGTCATTGAATTTCACACCCAGATTGAAGCACTGTAGCCTGACACAAGTTTTAGCTTCATTGCTGCCAAATCCTCCAAACTGTCAAGAAGCCAAGAAGTAATAGAGAAGGAACAAGCCAAGAAGTAACATAGCAAGCAAAAGTAAAATTCAGCCTGATCAATGCCTTGATTTGGTCTGGTACAGATCCACCAAAGGACTATGCTGGCTCTGAATGAGGGAGGTATAGACAGACATTGTCAAAAACATTAGAAGCACAACAAAATACGTATTTGCCATGTTTATTACTATGTTTGTTTTTTAAAAATAGCCTCATAGACCAGCGCTTGCAGACTGCATTTTGTATTCAGCACCAATTTTTATTATACAGTTATCTCCCTACTTCCCTCTTCAGTATCTCAAGAGATTTTTCAGAACTTGTTTATCTACATGTAATTTTCTTTTGAAAAAGAAAAAGCTTTTTTGGTTTTTTTTTCTCTGTAATTTTTTTCATGAAGTCTAGCTTGAAGTTCCTCTCAAATTTCAGTTTTGCAGTGGTTTTCTTTTCTCCTAAATTAAACATCGTATCTGACTTCAGCCTCCTGCTTCCCCTCTTTCTGTCCTTCTGATAGCAAAGGCCTCCCTAAAAGCCATCTATGAATGAGAAGATGCACAAAAATAATGTCAGCCCTCAATTCTTCAAGAGGGCAATTTATATTTTCTTGTAAGAGCAGAAAAATGAGGGTTTTTTTCAGCTAATAATTCAAAGTGAGCAGTCCTGTAAATGGCCTGGAAGGAAATCTGTGTGTTCAGTTTATCAGCAAGGATTTAGTTCAGTGGTTGGAAGCTAGTGGAGAGCCTGGGTCAAAAACTACTCTGGTGCACATACAGCTGACTGTGCCTGGTCTCATCTTCTTATCTATTTCTCTCTGGGTAATGGACTAAGAGGAGCATGTCCCTCCAATGTCTATGGTAAGAGGAGAAAAAATTATCCCTGTATATGTTTCCATGGTCTGTGAGGGGTCCTACATAGAGCTGAGCCTAGACCACCAACTATGACCAGGCTAAAGCTAGCTGTAGGATCCCACTGAGCAAAAGGTGTGTGATCAGACATCCAGGGAGTTGTCTAACAGGCAGCCAGGTACAAGCAGCAACATCAGGCCACACCTGCAGTCAGTCTCTACCTTATGTTTTAAGGCTGTACCTTAAACTTCTGTGCCTTGTGGTTTTCCGAGTGGCTGCAAGTCACTGATGGAATTAGTGGATCATCTGTTGGAATAATCTCTGGCTCCTTAGACTGTCTGTACATTTTGCATGGACTAATTAGCTTGCAAGAAGATCTATTCATTCTGGTAAGCATCTCTTTGAAAGTGGCATTTACTAAACACCTGGGATATTTGAGTGGAAAAATGATCTTTGGCTTTAGAGTTCAGATAAAAAAATCTGACACTTTACCTTGCTATTCTGCTTTATGCAGACCATCTGACATCAGAGCCTACAAGGCTAGGCAGATAAATCTAAGCTTTGTGTTACTCCCACTGCACCCCCTCCTGTCCCTTCCCCAACTACTTAAACAGTGATGCTTCCTCTCTCTCTTTTGTTGTTGTTACCCATCATCAAATAATCATCTGGCTTCTTTGCATTTGATTTGGCTGTTTTCTGCCACTCCTTTGTCCTAGTATATTGGACTGTGCTTGGGGACAAACCTATGAGCAATTAGGCAGAACTCAGATGTCTCCAAGTGCAGGCTGGAAAACATAAGATCATAAAAACTCAGGTGATAGTAAAGGAGTTGGTATCATGAGCTACCAAATTTAGGTTCAGTCTTCTCCTAGCTTTAATTCTAATATTCATTTTAAAATCCTAAAAAAAAAAAACTATTCAAGAGGATGAATAAATAAGTTGATGAAGTTACAAGAAAAAAAAAAGGATCAGTTAAGATTTAACAGCATCACCCAACCCAAAGGGAGCTAATTCTGGCTTTCGGTACTTTAGAATGATTGTTTTCACACCCATGGAAATTGTTACATGACTGCAAAAAATTCCCCATTGAAAAGGAAACATCCCTTTCCATCTTTCCATCGCTTCTGCTGATTTATGCCTGTGAACCACAACCTGGCTCTCAGTGCAGTGAATAAAGAGAAGGAAGGAAAGGGAAAATAAAGTGCAGGTGGGGAGCCCTGCCAAGCACGAAGCTTGTGACACCAGAGGGCAATGTTCTCTTGTTATATTGGTTGTGGTACAAAACCAAAAGCCTGAAAAAATCTGCATCACCGGCAAAAACTCTTTTCAAAAAAAGACCACAGTTTTGAAAAACTGTGAGTTTACAGCATTGTGTGCTAAGATAGACTATCAGTTTTGAAGCTTTGCAAGACATACAGGTGCAGGCTATACAGAATGCTTTTTAAAATCAATTTTTATATTGGATCACATGTGCAATGTCAGCAGACATGCTGTGTTAGGGAAAGCTGAAAATCTCAATTACATCTGTGCACTGGGTGAACATGGTATAACAAACTTATGTTCACGTTCTTCTTTGAGTTCACAAAAAAAAGTCATAAGTCTTTCTTCAGCTGAAATGGAAAGCAATTGCTTGTGTAGTCACTTGGTACAAATTAAGGTTCTAATATATTAATAAGCGTAAGTGACATTGAATGAAGAGTTAAAGAGTCACTAATGCTATGCTTTGCTTTAAGAAAAGTATTACAACAAGCTTGCCCCCTTCTCCCTTGTGCCATTTCTGCAGTGGCCTATTAGCTTCTCCCTTTCCTGCAAATAAAATAGGGCAGCACTGTTGGCTGCCTGATCAGGGCTGTGCTGGAGCATGTTGGAGCCTGGGAAGGTGCATGTGTCTGGGTAGGGCTGATGGGCAGCACTTCTGGGCAACCCCACTCTGGTACAGCACCACTGTCTGGGCTGTTAATGGCCATTTGACCTTTTAATATGCAGGATGCGAGGGGAAAGTTGTCTGTAACTGGGTAATTACATCTGTTAAGTGAACAAACATCTTGTGCAGAAATTAAGGGTAAATCAGAAAGATATTATGAATAGCCTCAGGCAGGTGTGAGGGCAGTATCTCTCAAACAGGATTTAAACACGGCAGTGTCAAGTGCTAACTTGCTGGTTTCTGTTCGCTATCTGTTGAACCAGAAGCAGACACCTAAAAATGAGGTTCACGATGTTTTAAAGGGTTAGATTTTTCTGAAAGGGTGGGAACAGAAGTGTGGAAATTCACAGAATCACAGAATAAGCTGATTCGGAAGGGATCCACAAGATTCATCAAGTCCAGCTCCTGACCATGTGCAGGACATCCCAAGAGTAAAATCATGTGCCTGAAAGTGTTCTCCAAACACTTCTTGATCTCTGTCAGGCTGGTGCTGTGACCCTTCCCTGGGGAGACTGTTCAGTGCCCAGCCACCCTCTGGGTGAAGAACCTTTTCTAATATCCAACCTAAACCTGCCCTGGCACAACTCCAGGTCATTCCCTCAGGTCCTGTCACTGTCACCAGAGAGAAGAGATCAGTGCCTGCCCCTCCTCTTCCTCTCATGCAGAATTTGTAACTGCAGTGAGGTCTCCCCTCAGGCTTCTTCAGGCTGAACAGACCCAGTGACCTCAGCTGTTCTCATACAGCTTCCCCTCAAGGCCCTTGACCATCTTTACAGCCCTGCTTTGGACACTCTCTAATAGCTTCATATCTTATATTGTGATACAAAAAACTACACACAGGGCTTGAGGTGAAGCCACACCAGTGCAGATCAAAGCGGGACATGCTGGCTGTGACCAATGGCTGCGCTGTCTTTCAGGTGTTTTTCAATACCTCCCAGAATAATCTCTGTATGGAACTGGCTTCATCCTGAAAGATTTTAAACTTTCTTTGCCTTCTGAGGATGGCCCAATTGCTTGGGCAAAAGTAGGATGGACTTTGAAGAGGCAGAGAAAAGAAAAGACAAAGCCCAGAGGAAGGGAGCAAAGGTGCTTGAAGGTGTTCAATGGCTTATATCCAGGTAATGTCTCCATAGGTATGGCTGCTCAGCTCCAGAAAACAGAGCTAAGGGGCAAAACAGAGGAACTGTATTGTGGAGCAATGAGAAGGTGGTGAAGTATGATGGTTCAGTGTTTCTCCTGGTGAGAGGACTACGGGGCATCAAGAAGAGGCAGCTGGTAATGCACTCAAAATAAACAAGGTTTTCATAGACACTGTGAATGCTAGAAGCTTACATTGATTTGTGGAAAGCAATCCAGTAAGGTAAGAACTATTTAACGGGAAGATACTGCTTTTTCCTCAATGATCAATTAACCACGAACCTGTGGACCTGGGAGTAACTAGTGGGAAAGCAGAACAGTAGGCTTTTCTCGTTTCTGTCCTCTTCCCTAGGTACCTGCCATGGTGCCCTGATGGAGACAGCCCTGCAGGGGAGGTACAGGGAGGCTCTCCTGCAGGGAGGCTGATTTGAGCTGGTACAAGTACAGCTTGTGAATTCAATCCGACTTGTTCTTGCTTTTTTTCCACTTTGTACTGGATAGTGTCATTCCTTGATTTTTTAGGGGAAAGACAGGGACAATATGCATAACTTTGGTTAGAGGTTAGAGGTTAAGTTACTTGGTTCTTCTGCCTCCTCCTTCCATCCACAGCTGCATCAAGCACATATTATCACTTTGCCTTAATTATCACATTATCTTCTGGGGAACTTAAAATATCTCATTATGGCTTATGAGCTTTACTGACCTCACTTGTGTGCAGGGATTATGTAGGAAACTTTGAAATAAACACTAATTAAAGTGATAAATGGATAAGGGGCATAAAATGTAGTAAGGCTTGGTCAGAGGCACATTGTGTCAGGATATCCTGATGCCTGTCTAATCAAAGATGGATAAGAATCTTCATTCCCATTTCTACAAAAAAAAAAAGAAAGCTGTGATTCTATAGACAAAAGCAGCAGATCAAATCCATCTGACCTTGAGCAAAGCATCTGATGCAGTGTCACATGGGAAATTATCAGTTAAAATGGTGAAGATGGAGATTATTACAGGAACTGAGATGTGGTAAGGAGCACTCTAAATGAGAGATGACAATGAGTCACGCTGTGAGGCAAATGATCAAGCCGAAAGAGGTTACTAGACAATTTTCTCAAGGACTCTCTGGACAAAGTTTATTTACTATTTCTAATAAAGACCTTGGCATGAAAAGGAAAGACAGGAGCATGGAAATTAAATTGACTGACACATATAGGAATCATCTGCAGTGTATGGCAGCATCAGAATCTTGTATACTGACATGGTGTGATCTTGAGGACAACAAGGGTGTAGCAGGACACTGGCTAAAGACACATACCTTGGGGCTAGTAGTATGAGTCTGTGCAAGGATCTCAGTGGTGGGAAAGGACATTTGGGAAAACATCTTTAACTTCAAGAAGTCAAAAGAATTTGACTTAGTTAGGAATGTAAACTGATGTGTTTAATGGGGGTGGAGAGTGTGGTTCTCTCCTATATGCATGTTCCAGAGGACACTGCTGGAAACTGAAGATCTAGTTAACCCAGATGATGTACTTATGGCAAAACTATTTGGGGATGAATCAGCCATAATTCAGTTGCAGCTGCAAAAAGGAAATATTTCTGAAGGTGGAGAGTATGGAGCCGTATTCTAGAAGGAAAAGTAAGGCAAAAAAAGAAAGTCTCATTTTACAATTCATCATACAATAATGTCAGGATCAATGACTGAAACTGGACTCAGTTGCTCAAAGCACTCATCCGCTCCTTCCATCTTTGCAATCATTTGGTTATAGGCAGTCTTGCTTTTATTCAAAGCACACTGAATTCTTTCAGTCAGATAGAGCAGTTTGAACGGAGGGAGTTGCTATTCCAAATGCCTGTTGACATATTAACTAAGATACACACTCTGATAGGAATTCAATCAGGCCTCATACCACCCTTGGAATAATAAATAAATGGAGAAAGACAGAACTTTCATGCTTTCCTCCTTCCAGATTCTTCTTCCTGCCTCCTGGTGATGTGTTTTTCCTTTCAAGCCACACTGAGATAAAAGGTGCACCAAGCTAGCACAGTGTCACGGACTGTAAGGGCAGGACAGATTGCTTGGGTTAGCTCATCTGACCCTTGATATTTTTCAAGTCTGTGTGGTACATCACTTATACTACCTTATCTTATAATGTTTCACATTCCTGTCTGACTGTTCAGAGGGCACTCTGGTGGTCACACTCCCACCACCAGAGACTGCACTGCTGGGACTGAAGCCCTGTCTCAGTGGGTGGCTCTGGTGAGTCCATGGATGCCCTGCTTGGCTCCCTACACACACCTACCACAGTGACACAGTCAGATCAGACTTTTTATTGGCTGGGTTTCTCTTGTGTCCTTAAAACTATTTATTCATGAGGCAGTAACACAGGAACAGCTCAAGCTGAGTGCCTCCAGGAAGGGACACCAAACAAAGTAACCCCTGGGTTTTATGCCTTCACAGTCTATGCACATGAAAGTCTTTGCTCTTCCTGCTGGTTCTCAGCTTCTGCTGTGTCTCTCTCTGTCCAGTCACCTGGCTGGGTCACAGGTCACTGTGCTTTTTTTTTGTGCAAAGGGTCCAATTCATGGCCTCTTGCCTGGGGCTCTTGCCTGTCACCCAGAGCTCAATCTGCAGCTTGCACGCTGTGCTGCTTGCACTGAATGTATTCCTCACCATCTCATCTGGCACCGATGATCTGCAGGGCTTTTCATATCCCTTGAAAAAAGAATATGATTATTTCTATACAGCAAAGAATATCAAAATCATTTAATTTGTTTCCATATTTAGGAACTGTCCTTATGCTGATTTATGTCTTTAAAATATTTCATTTAAAGGCATTCAGTGCTGCTGGCATATTTGAGACTGAGAACTTTTCATATCACACTTATTATTCCTGCTAATCTGTAGTTTGTTAATCATAAATTATATACAGTGACACACACACACACACACACACAAATGAGTATATATATGATATAAAATAGGTATTTTGTTGTTGCTGCTGTTTCCTGGCTAGGTGGATCATATACCATCCGAGCGCTTTGAGAGAAACTACTGATCACTTCCCAAACAAGTACTTCTGTCTCTGGGTACAGTTTTGTGATAAATTTCATTTCCTGAGCTACTTTTGACTACAGAAGTGTTCTGCAGACCTGTGTTCACTGAAAATGATGGCTGGTGCTGTGATGCAGGTAAAACTTGAAGGGCCCTGCATTTTAGTCTGAGCGTTCAATTGCAGTCACCTCCCTCCTCCACCTTACAGTTTTATAACACTGCTGCTAGCAGAGTTAGTCAAAACTTTTAATCATCAGCTTTGGTCACTCTTAATCTTGTCAGCTCATGAGCCACCTCTATAAATTGTTCCCTTGAACAGAGAATGTCCACAATTGCTGCTCCCCTGAGTAATTGCTGCTATGTTGTGTCTGACAATCATGATATGTGACCCTCATTACACCAACTTCCACTGGAGATAGTCACAATGAGAGAAAGAAAGGGTATACTCGACTTTCCCACATCTGTGCAAAGTGTGTACCTTTGTTTTATGCAGACTAAGGTGCACACCTACAAATACAAGTTAATCTAATTCTTCATTGTTCTCAAACTGTGGGCGTGATTAACACCTTCAAAATGAGAATCTTGTTTGTTTCATTTTACATGTGTATAGCAGAACTAGGAGCAACAGAAAAGATTACATCAAGTGCTGCTTTGCTGCACCTCCTAGCTCCTCAGGAAAGAAACCCTGCAAGGATATAGACACAGCTTCTGTTGTGCAGGCATTCAGAACAATACTGCTTACCATCTGTTGAAATATAGTAACAAGACTACATGGCACACTTCCATGTGGTTTTTGTTTATTCCAAACACTCTAGCAGAACCAGAATCCTTTGAGGAATGGGAAGAATAAAGAAGCAGTAGATTCTCTGTGTGAGAAGATCAAGGTTTTCTATATGAGCAAATGTGAGAAGGAAAGCAAATGGGAAAATGAGCTGAGAAAAGTGATGGAAATTCCTAAGATTATATGTACATATGGATGATTCTCCCCTTCTTTATGTAAAATTTTAGATAGCATATTTAAAGCCTCCATGGGATATTGTCATAGTAAAGATAACCACTGAATATAAAAAAGGGAGCTGAATGAAAATTCCACTCTCATATATATTCTCTTGGACTCTCTGTTTGCAAGCCTTTGACATAGTCCCATGTGGAATCCAAGCAAAGTGACTTCAGAGGCCACCTAAGAACCTTCTTGGCAGTCACATTTGTGAACGGTGTACCTGGTGTCTGTCTGTTCCCATAGTGGCTTATTGCTTGCTGCTTGCTACTTGCTTTAGGTGCTCCTTAATTTCACAGGTAACTGCATCTCCATGTCTAAAGTTTTCCAAGGAATCTGCTCCTGACTGTGCCCAGAATGGCAAACCAAGGGTTGAGCAGCCAGGCAATAAAAGTTAAGTGAGAGGCTAGGGGCACACAAGCTGCAGTTATGAAAGGTTTTCCCTACTTGCAGACGGTGGCATCACTGAAGTCTCAGTGTATCTGAGAGCAGCCAACTGACTGTGCACAGTCACAGGACAAGGCAATGGTTCCACTGCCCTTGGCCAGGAAAAAGAGTCTGTGATACCATGGGACTTCGTGTCAACTACATGTCTATTTTGCCCCAGTCAAGAAAACAGTGGCTTGACAAGGGAAGGGCTGAGCAGAGGTGGCTTTTTATCATGCATTTATTCACCTGCAGTACCACTGCTTTGCTGCCTTTATTGCTGCCCTGGAGTTTTGGGTGGTTTGATGTGTCTGACTGTGCTGCTTTTAGCTCTGGCCCAGCTGCTTAGACCCCACTGTAGATACTCCTGGCTATACAGCTTCAGGCCAGGGTTTGATTGCAGGTGTCTATCACATGGTCGTAGGATGAGGTAGCATGAAAGGAAAAATTAATTCAAACATCTCCTCTGGCCAATGTAGAATTATTCCCACTGCAACGATATTGAAATGGAGGAATAACATTCCAGAAGCTGATTTCTCTCCCTCATTCCTTCTGTTTTCTTTCCTGGTGTTCCCTTTGTTGCTACATCCTTTAGTTGTTCTCATTACCTTACCAATTACCCTGGTGCAATATCCCTGGTGTTACATGCTTGAGAGGGTGAGAGAGGATACCGCTGATGCCAGAATCAATCTCTCAGATGCATAAAATCCTGTAGCCATGTGCATATTGGCTGTCTATATTATCCACAGCAGAGACCATACCAGGAGCAAAGCAAGAAAGCAGCTAGGTGTTTAAGGATGTTTAGACTTACCAGATCATATTTTCTCTGTGAACAGAAGGAAAACTTTTATTTTATATCTCCCTGGAAAATACAGTTTTATTTGCAAGACTGCATAGTAACCATCAATCATGTTTTCCCTCCAACCCTTACCTGTGGGGATGTATCCAAAACATAATCTCATACCTCTCAACAATCAGCAACTGAAGCTTTTTTTGTTCTCTCATGATCTTGAGAGGCTGCAAAATGCCAAGCTTTCAGACAGCACCCTTGTAAAGACTCTGTTCTATTTGGCTTTATTTCAGTGTCTACAAGCAAAGGTTTGTATTTATGAGAATATATGGTTTATTCTAGACTTCTCATTATTTTAAGATTTTGTTACTTGGATGCAAAGCACTAGAGAGAGAACTCACAGAAACAGTGTGCAGTGTGAAAAGGGGGATCTTTTTTCTTGAGAGTGTTCAAATCATGGAATACGTGGATAGCAGGTTTTTGTTCCCTGCTGGAGGGGGTACTGACTCCTTGACACGATTCATGGAGGAATTAAGCAGAGTCATGAGGCTGAGATTGCCTGGTGGTAGAGAAGTCATTATCACAACATATTAGCTGCTGGCAGTGGGTCTCACCAGGATTGAGATCAGATCTAGCAGTGTGCTCTGCAGGCCCTCCTTTTCGGTGAGGATGCTGTTTGTTTTCTGTGCTGATCTCCTGCTTCTTTTTTTCCTTCTTTTTCCTGGCCTTAAGATCTCTTAGGAATAAACAGTGACATGCCAGAAACCTTTCTTTTCACAATCATACTTATAATAAAATAGATAGCACTGAGGATCAAAAATGATGGAGCAGAACAGACAGTGGGATCATTAACTTTAGGTTAAGACCTGGGCAGGATTCTGTGCCTGTGGGCTGAGGCATTGAGGTGTGCAGCAAAACTGCTAGCCATGATATCTGACATTTAATCTTGATTCTTTTAGTCTATAAGTGTTTGATCTGGAATATTTATCAACTCACATAAGATTAAATACTGCTTGATAATTAATTTGGCAAAGAGCAGAAAGCCATCAATAACTTCAGTGTGTGAATATATATGCTTTGCTGTCACTGTTTCTCAGACTAAAGTCACTTTGACAAGATTGATACAGTCCTTGCTCTTAAACATGAAGTCTTAAATATGAAGATATGAATCTGGACATAAGAATGAGTGAACAACAAAAAATTAAAATACAATTTAAAATTATTTGCTTATTTCTATGATTGTATTTTTGTCACCTTAAAATATTGAAAAGCTGATTATTTTGTTAGTGGTGCTGTGAGAGTTTCTTATTAGCACAAACAGGAATTATAGCCCTAAACATTTTGTGCCTTTGGAAATCTTCTCTTTCTCTACTTTGGAGCTCAGTAATAATGAGTAATTTTCTATATATGCCGTAACACAGTAATTGTGCTGTTCTGAGTCTGTTATGTTCAGATTAGATTAAACAGAGAAAATTGGTTCTTATCATAATGCTTCATTAAAATTTTAGAAGTAAGACAATACCAAATGAGAATTAGACTTTATTATCTGCAGAAATATGAAGGCAGTTACATTTATGCTATTTATCATATCCAATTAGACTGTGCTTATGAAAATAGAAGAAGGGTTAGCCTTCAGTCGTCAGTGTGATGTTTCACAAACGTATGTGATATTTTCTCATACACACTGCCAGCTGACAGCCTGTGTATCTCTGAGGTCTGGTTAAGCATCAGTTGGAGAGCTCACGTGATGCATAGGTACTACAGGCTGTGACAAATCTCACTCCTGAAGAATTAAAGTCTTGCATTTTTTTCTTGTTTTTGAAGCTGCTCCTGCTGACATAAAGTCCGTGGAAGATTCGTTATTCATTTCACAGCCAGGAATGCCAGATTTTCAAAGCGTACTTTGATTTGTTCTTAGGTCTGCCTCATAAGTATGAATTTCCACACTTACCCAAACCAGACTGGAAAACTCCTGGAAGGAGAGCGCTCTGTTGTAACGATAGCTCTCACTTCTGAAAGCAAGAGGGAAGAAGCCTAAGGGATCACTCTTGGACAGCAGCTCTGCAGTCTGCACAGCAGCAAATCTGTTAAGCAATTAAACACATCCTTTCATCTGTGATGTGCTTTCATGTGTTCTTAAATTTCATAAACTGCCAAATTAGGAATTCAATAGTAAGTGGTAAATTGCAGTCCTTATTTTAACAACCAACAATTAGTCTAGCAAATGACAGGGTTTGATCTGCTGAAGAAGTTTTGGACATTAACAGAAAAATAGCGAGACAAAATATTGGTCATAATGAGCCTAAGCTCAGAAATTTGTTTATTGTGTTGTTAGTGAAAAATCTCAAGGTGATGGTAATGCCACAGTATGGTAGTTCTAGTCTGGTCTACAGGAAGCCAGGTCTCTCCCATGCTCATAATTCTCAGTAGAATGAACAAGAAAAAGTGGGAATGTTTTTCCATGGCTGTGTGGGCTTTGGCTCAGCCTGCCATGCATCAAGAAGCTCACTTGGGGTTCCAATCTGAAGCCAGATTTTCTATTGGGCCTCGTTTTTCTTCCATCCCAGCCTACAGGTTTTAGCATGTATAGAGCTGAAGGACTCCTTTCATTAGCTCCTCATCACTTAGTAGCTGTCCTCATCCCCACAAATCCCAGTGGCCCAACTGGTCTCAGACCAGTTTCTTTCAGAGATCAACCAGCACCTCCCTCAATACACATCCTACCCCAAAATATACTCTTAAAATCTGATGAGAAATGACATTTAAGCAACAGAAAAAAACCCCAAACCAACAAATCCATGACAGAAAATCTCAGTTTGGGAAGAGCAGAGAGCTCCTTCTCTGGCATATTATGACCATAGCTCCTTTAGATCTGTGTGTTGCACAAATACAACATTTCACACTGCACAATAAAAGTTGATGATAAGTTCTGCAAGTACTGAACAGGAGAAACACATCCTGCTATCCTGGTGTAAAATGACCCCATCAGTGATAAGCTTAATCTGTTAGAAGTTACTTACCTGCGAGGCAAAATATCTAAGGTGTAAACATTTTCTTACAAGAAGCCTTCTAATAAATGGTATGTCAGAAATGTACCTAATTCCTTTTAAACACTACAAGGAAATCAGTTGGTTATTAATTCTTTCTGGCACACCCCTTTTTTTGTGAATGTTAACACTGGGATATACAGTTCTCTGCATTGGTTGCTGTAAGAGAAAAATCAGCTGTCTCTGCCTACTGCTCTTTTCCCCCATTCTTGGAGAATGATTTACCGTTTGTAGAACAGGCATACTTGTGCACCCTTGAAGGAAGGTGGGCAGGAAAGAAAGAATCGCCAAATTATGTGCATGTGTCATCACTGGAAAAATACGTTTTTAATAAAGAGACTCTGTATTGCCATTTAAAACTATAACCTCTACTGAGATTTACATCTTCACGGCATCAAGGGATGCATTAAATATGTTACCACTAAAATATAGAGCACTAGTGAGGTTATCAAATGTACTGAAACTCAGTTTGGAGTCATGGACCTTTAATACAAGAAAGATATTTTTACCCTTTATGGGGAATAGAGATTGGGATTTTTTTCATATTTTTTTAAAAAATAGGCCTATAGGAGAACCATCCCTTAATTATAGTGACATAACATCTAATGGCTCTGCTAAATCCCCTCTGGTTTCAAAAGCATAAATCACTTCTTAGGCTGAGCTAACAGGACACACTAATTACTCTGCTCTTTCAGATTTCAGCACAACCTGTTGATAAACCCTCACAGAACTGAATCTTGTTTTAGTTGCACGATTGTAGTTTACACAAGCAATATTTTTCCCAATCCTCCAATACTCATAACATTTACTTTTTTAGTGCTATTCAACCTTCTGAAATTCCACAGTGACATGCTGAGGTGACATAAATAATTAGGTCATCTCACTTGCTTTCACCAGGTTTTTGTACTTTTTTTGTGTGTCTGTAGCTGATTTTGGCTTCCTTATTCTCATCATCTCACGTCAGATGCACGCTGTCCCCAGTGTGAGCTGCAGATCATCTCTTCATCCTGCCTGCACGACCCAGGGCAAAGCAGCCTGCTGTGTACAAAGCACCAGGAGGGCTCAGGGGGTGCAAGAAGGCAGGAAAGCCCATCCAGCCCAAGTGTGCATCCTTGCTGGAGCAGGAGTGGGAGCAGGCTGCCTGTCTCGGCTGTACTGGTGGTATCCAGATGGCAGATTTTGCCAGATTGGCTTCTCATTCCTGTTATAAGCAATTATCAGGGACTGCACTGTTTTTCAGCACTGTTTTTCAGCAGGTTGAAGGGTAGGAGTGAAATTGTTGTGATTCTCTGCATTAAAAATAAAATCTAATTTATTTTTCCATCAATTAGTCTTATAGGTAGTGAGTGACATCCATCTTCTTACTTATCTGACCACTGCCTACATTTAGTTGAAGTCTTGTGGAAACATAATAGACTTTTAATTTTACATTTAAGAGCATTGTTATTTAAAGTTATTACTTAGTATCAGCTTTATAAAGGAGCTTGCAAAGTTTAATAGGCTCCATTGCAATTGAAAATGTTATAAACATTGGCACAGCAGCCCCAAAGTGGGCCTTTTGTGGTTGCCATTTTATATGACTGTATGGAAAAGAATTTAGCTTCAAAATGCCATTATGAATCATGCAACTAAAGAAAAAGAAAGCAATCTAATTTTGCACTGGAAAATCATGGATAAGCCAACAAAAACCCCAGGATTAGCTGGGGACAGGTTTTAGTTTATCATAGTGCAGAACACAGAAGTGTGATGTACTTAGTCACGCATATAATCCTGCCACCTTCAGTGAGACTCTTGCAAAGAGTGAATTCTGATCCCAACAATACAGGGGTTGTAGCATTTCATATAACAGAGGTCTGATAAACACATTTGTGCAACAGGTCCTTGACACTAAAAATTTTGTATATTTTGTATATAGTGATCCAAATCTGCCTTGCTCAGAGAATCTGTAGGAGTTTTGTGGACAGAGAGAAATGTACTTAAATATTATTAATAACTTGTAAGCAATCATTTCTGTCCATAGATAATAATAATCTTAATAGAAGAAAAGGATTTTTATTAGTATTTTTATAACATGGATAGACCTACTACTTTGAAATCCACTCATTCCACCAGTTTCTTCCTTATTCTTTTTCTTCATCCTTCACCCATTGTGAAACCTTCTCCTAGACTCCAGAACCCTTTTCAATACTGTTTTGATTGTTTTTATAGACATAACTCTAGATATTCTCAGTACTCTGAGTCCTATACAAAGGTTAATCTCTTCTGTAAACACTTATTCTCTTTCACTCATCTCCTCCCTACAGTACACCACATTCAACCACACACCATTAGTTCCTGACTTTTTATGGCTCCCACCTCCCAAGTTATCAGCTGTTTTCAGCAACAAGTATGTTTACAAAACTGAGTCCTTATTGATATATGGCTACAGCATTTATGTTAATATTTAAATGCTATATAAATGTCCTATTCATTGAATGCAAGTTATCCCTAAGCAGGTGTGCACATCCTTTTAACTCTGCATGAGGCTGTGCAAATGTGTTTTTCAGAAGAATGGTGGACAGAACGAGAATATTCATGACTCATTGGTAAAATACTCAATCTTCTTGTCATACTGATATAGGAAATATGATACAGATATAGGGAATGTCCTCATCTCTGAGGGCTTGGGGGCATAGGCAGTAAAATGCTTTGGGTGAGACAGCAGCAGAAGCCCTGGCAATACCACCACTGCAGGGAGAGCTCCACTTGGTCAAGTCCAAGCAGACACAGGGAGGAGTGTGGGCACTGCTGACTCATTGCAGTGATGTGCTGGCTGTTTGAAGACAGTCCTTGAGCAAAATGGGAGCAAGTCAGGCAGAAGTGCAAGCCTTTGTAAGAGGTGACCAAAGTCTCAAAGGACTGTGCGTGTCCTGTGTGACTCAAGAAAGGATACAACACTGTATCTCTTCCAATTGACTCACTCTGTCATACTGCCTTTTTCCTTTTTGGCACGTTAAAAGTACACTGCCAGAACACTGCTACAAACTTAGCATGTTATTTTCCCCCTTGGATCATAAATAACACAGGTTTTCACATTTCTGCAGCATTTCACACAAGTAAATGGATGTCTGAAGCAGCTCTTGATCATATGATTAGTGAATTGTCTATTTAAATATTTTTTTATCCACACCATTAGAAACAACATTATTACTCTTTTTTTTTTTTTCTTTTTTTTTTTTTTTCTTTTTTTTTTTTTTTTTTTCTTTTTTTTTTTTTATTTTCCAGTAGACAAAAATTGGACCTGGAGGGAAACCAAAATAAATGTTATTTAGGGTACACTCCACCTCAGTTTTAATGCGTTTGTGTTAGTTAACATAGTTAGTTTCAATAGTTTAGTTTAAATACTTAGTTTAAATACTAGGATCTTAACACCAACAGAAATCCAAACATTTGAATATTTCAATGTTCTACCCTCTCTTTGCAGTGGGGCTACAGACTAAATCTGAGCAGAACTTGTAAGTCATTTCGGTCTCTTTGGGAAAATTCATTCTTCCTGGAAAATGCTTCCTTCATAGAAAAATGATGTCAACTCCCATTTGACTTTAGTTTGAACAAGAAAGGTAGAAAAATCAAAGTTTTCAAGCTTGTTTTCCACCAGTGATGGTGTTCTGCTGTTGCCTTGGGACTGAGGGACTGTGTGAGCTGCAGAACACTGCTTTGCTCAGGCTGGCACTGAAGACACTCAGGAACACGCTCAGGATTACATGTATAAGACCAGGACAAACTAGCAATGCTGGTGAACCTGTGCCTCTGTGTGGGTAATATCTCTTTTTCAGCTGTACCTTCAAGTAATGAGCCCCATGAGACAGAATTGTGTTGTCATCTGGTACTGCTACTGTGAGGTGCTTTAATAATAATTCACAGTATGGTTTTCTCATCATTTTAATGAGGTGTTATTTCTCTTTTTAATGTACATACTGTGCTTCTGTTCCAGATGTTATGAAATACCAAAAAACAACCTACAGTATTGTCATCAGAAGAGGCACAATTAACAAATAGGAAAGGAATGAACAGCCTGCAAGTTTTGAATCTGAAAGAATACCAAACCTGTTGTGTGCAGGAGTGACAAAGCAGTGGCAGGGCATGGGAATGACAACAGAGGCACGAGTGTATCTGAAAGTATGCTTGTGAGACTGCAGTTGTTCATTCCATAACAAGTGAGTGTCTGCATTGAACTGAGGATTCTGAGAAAGATGAGAAATCCTTTTTGATGTGCTAGATGGGTGTCTCAGGCTTTAGGGTGAAAAGATTAAAACTTACAGCCCTCCTAGAGGCACTGAGGAGAATGATGATGACTTTTGCAGGTCTCTGTCACAACTCTGTTGATCTTTTGTCAGTTTATTTGCTGACTTTAATAAACTGGCTTGTAAAAGGCTTCTTTTATTCTCAAACATTCTCTTCAGCTTTGATCATTAGTTGCAGTAAATAGAAATAAATATTAAAAAAAATTTAAACCAAAAAGAGTTAATAGTTTTCTCTGACTCATGTAATCAAGCTGATGATTGCACAACAGACTGCTCTGGTTCTTCATGGAAAGGTCTGTGAATTCCAGATGTTATTGCAACACCTTTTTGTTAGAAAATATTTATTGTATATCATCACAATTAATTTTTTTTCTGCTGCTTATTCTGCAACTAGAAATTAGATTATGACTGCTGTTTGTGACGTAAAACATCATTTGGATGTTCCTTTACTGAGAATAAACATAGTTATAGAAAATTACATGTAAAGATAACTAGCGCCACAGAAATGCTCCACTGGAAATTCAGAGCCCATTCTTTGTTATCTAATGACTGTAGACAGACTTAGACTTCATTCCAAAGTCTTCTGCTGCATCTGACTCTGGAGCTTGTGCCCATAAGAAGCCACAAGTGATGGAGAGTGAGCAGGTGAGAAGATCTGGTTGTAAGTCACAGCCTGCAAAGCATTTGCTTGGCTATCTCTGCCCTTACCAGCATCTAATTAATACAGTTACAGGAACAGGGACCTCTGCAGAAATTGGGAACTGAAAAAGCAGATGAACTATATCAAGATTTATTGACTTCTATGAGTTCTGGATTAGGCAGAACAGAAGTATGCAGACAGAGCAGGATAAGGTCCAGGCTATTGTGGGCATCTCTGCATGCCTGGATCCTGGGAATAGTTACCAATATGCCTGACATGTGGAAGTTGAGTCTGGTATCTCAAATGTTGGACCCGTTGTAGGATTATTCTCAAATCAGGGGCCTATGACTCTGTGTTTTAAATCAGTCCTGATTAACCTCTGAATTTGCAAGTTGAATTATCTATGTTTCGCTTTCTACAGCTATTATCAAACCAATCACCACAATACACAGGCTGCATGTGTTACTGGGAAAGGCTCACACCTAGCATAGGCTGAGTGCTTTCAAGATCCATTTTGAAGGAAGTACTTAGCACCTCACTGATGTATTGCTAGTTATTTTTGCATTCTGTGATGAAAGTGACCTCTGTTAAGGACTGAGTAATGCTATTTCAAGGTTTTGGCTCTATATTTAGAGGTTAACAATGATAGTTCTCGTACGTGCTTTAATTAAACTCTTATTCTTAAAAGATAATTTGCAGTGGGTTAGCTACAGTGGACTGCTTCCATTGTAGAGAAATCTTCAAGGTGGAAAGAATAATAGTGAAAATGACCTTCATTTTCTCCCCTTGCGTGCAGTGGTGTCTGGCTGCTGTACTGGGCCACCACTGAGTACGGACTGAGAACTCAACATAATGCAATTCTCTGAGGGAAAAGGAGACTCCATTCTGTTAAGCACAGGCACTGTATGAGCTTTTCGGCAGAATGAACAGCTCCTTTCTGGATTCTGCTGGAGAAACACTTTTTCTTAGAAATAACATCCTTTGCCCCCTCATTTCACTTTTTAAAATCTTATTTGCAGTGAAAACTGGAAACTTTATTGTTTTTGAAAACACTGAAGCTTTTAATCAAAAGAAGGACAATGAAGAAAAAGAAAAATAACATCAAAGCTGAAATATTTTAATGGATGTTTTATATCTTATGCCTTTTTGGTTTAAAAGAAGTGCTTTCTCCCTTGAGACAGACTTTTAGAAAAAAAAATCTGAACAGAACCGTCACTTACCTTAAAAATATAGGATGGTAACAGCAATCTTAGGCTTTACTCTATAACAGTAATTTAACAAAACTGACACTCTCCTGCTGATTCACTGCTGATATGGTCTTGCTGCTAGGCAATTGTCTTAAGTGCAAAGCAGAGGAAAACTTTGACGTTTTGAGGACAGCATCGTGGTGTGACAAGTCCTGTCTGTTGGTGCTGCTATTCTGCAGGAGGACTACTGCACCTGGAAGCCTTTCGTCAACTGGCTAGAGGAATAGTTGGGCATGCAACCAATCAAGACAACACTGGGTCAGAGGAAAAATGAAATTTATCCAAAAAGATAAGGCTCATCTCTAACTTGAACAGTTGAGTGTTTGCTTTTGAACTCCTTCTCAAAAAACAACAGGCTAATTTTCATAAGGCACAGGACAGAAAAAAAATTAAGTATAGAGCCTGGTATTGTACCCTTGGTGCGTTGTGCCCACGTGGATATCACCATGCAGGTAGAAATATGTACAGAATAATAAATGGTTAATTGTGGCAGTGTTTTAATTCAATTAGTTTATGGCATATGTTCTCTGTAAAAGTTTGGTTCTCTGTACCCTCACCCCCCCCCCTCATTAATATTCCTTTGTTCCTTCACTCTCCCTCACAGTGAGTTATTTTTAGCACACATTTGTTAGATGTATCTGTTACCCTTCCCGCCTTTGTAACTCCCCTCCTACCCTCTCCTGATTAGTCCACGTTATGTTTCCCCACCCCTGGGTCCCTCAGCAACTGTTCCCGGTTGGCTAGTGATAGCCAACCACTCCCCTTGCTCCTCCCAGCTAGCCCTAACAAAAACCCACTGCACCCTCCCTTCCTTGGCCAGTTCTGGGCTGAGGAGGTGTTTTTAACAAAGCCTCTGTGCACTCAGAACTGACTCCTCCTTTCTTTCCACTGCCTGTCGCTTCAACACCGCTCACAAGAGCCTCTCAGGGATAAGAACCCAAGGGAGTCAGCCCTGCTTGCAGGCTGACCCCACTGAATGCCTGTCGCCATGCCTGGGCTTGCCGGGGACAGAGTCGGTGGACTCTAGTGGGCACCGCGACAGTTAATTTTTAGTTTGTTTCCAAATTAATTTTCCTTCACTTGAATGTTTCCTTTACTAGGCGTGGTTCTTTGAAATCAGGGTTTCATCCTGGAGAATGTTATCAGAGTTTGTTGGACTGGAAATCGAAAAAAGTGAGAGAACACTATAAAAGATTAAATTACTTTCCATTTAGTTATTATGTTGAAGATACCAGACTTCTTCCGAGACAATTCCAAAACTGAAATTGAATTTTCATAGGTCAATAATAGGAAGTTTACAACTAATAACTTCGGGACAAGGAAGAAGGTAAACATTTTCTAGTCTTTGATTTGTTAAAAAATCAGTTTGTGAAGGAAAAGTTGACTGAAATAATTCTGATTTCTTGTGTTTTGTACTTTTCTGATATTCCCCTATTTTCTAATAGAAAAGTCTTTCTTACCCAGTCTGACAACATCTTGGATAACTGTCATTTTGATAGTCATACCTGAGTATGAAAACTGTTGTTACAAACCCCATCTTTTTATGGATTCCTTATTATTAATAAGGAATATTCCTTATTCCTTAATCCTATTTTGTTCTATTGGATCCTTTCCTGTGTTTTCACTGACTGTGTTATTGTGTATGACTTAAATTTATCTCTGCTTATGCACAAAGGTAGCAGAAGGCATCTTGGTAAATGAATAAAAACTAGTCCATCACAGTACTCACTGAATAAGATACCCATGAAGATGTGCTCAGAAAGTGGCAGTAGGGAAGAGCTGGGACATGATCACTGAAATCAGAGAAAGACAAATGAGCTGCTGAAAACTGATTAGAGTCAAGAACAGTTGAGGAAACATGCAGTGAAGGAGTGAGAGGTATTCAAACGAGAGATAAGCAGGAGGATAGATATCCTCTGTTCATTGGGTGTCAAAAGGGAAAAAAAAGAAAAAAAAATAAAACAACTAATGTGGATTATTAACTAAGGAAAGTATTATCAAATATTTGCAGTCAAACACTCAGGGTAAAATGACCCTAGAGGGAAAAAAAGTGTTGGTTTGGCTGCACTAAATGCCATCCCTGAATGAAATATGAAACAATGCAGGAAGGACTAACAGCCCTCCTCCAGATATTCCCTCCTCCCTGCCTCCAAGAAAAGAAAGAGAGTAAAAGCTACACAACTCAGAACTTTTTAAAGCTCTCATTTAAAAAAAGAAAAACCTCTATAAATGAGTGTTGCCAGCTCATCTATGGAACAGTAATGAGACAAGAGAGAGTGGCAGGACAATGCTGATGTAGTTCAAAATTGTACTTTGTGACGTGAAGTCAGTTGACTTGGTATGGTCCTAAGGACAGGAAATACAAGGTTAAAAACCAGAGTGATAGACTCCAGTGCATCTTATGTGTGTTTCCAGAGACTGTTTCATATTTGATAAAATTTGTATCCAGAGAGCTCTTCCTCTAAAGGAGAACATAGATGTCATTCTGAGGCAGGTACCTAAATCTTATCATGCTGGCAGGATTTAAGACCATCCAGTATCACATATTGTTAATGTGGATTTGAAAAAAAGCCCTCATCCATTTTACCATTCTCAGAAAGATGTCTTGCCCCTTCTTTAATACAATTAGTAATTTTCTGTGAGGAGTCTGTTAGTGGCATGGCTGCTGGGAGAGACACCAACTCATTAGATGCTATATTAGCAATCCACACACAGTCACGAATCTTTAATCATAGCAGAGTTCACTTTCATCTTGTGGGTAGTGTCCAGAAGTTTAACGAAAGAAGAGTTGAATGGTTTATTATTCCACACGCATTTCCACTGATGCTTGTGAACAAAATGTTCTGTTTTCATAAACCAGTGCCGAAGAAATTCTCCTATAGTCTTCAGGAGTGCTGACTAACAAGTTAGTGCTCAAACATGATGTATATTTTTCTCGTCTTAAAATTTGTTTCCACAAATAATTTCCAGACTTCACTCTTGAATTTTGTTTTGTTCAGAAGAGAGCTTAACATTTGCCATAGATACTTACGGCCCTGCCTACAGAAAAATATTGTGTCTTCATCCAATGGTAACTAATGTAGGGGTTAACAGCACCTCAACCTATTGCTACAGGGGCAATCCAGGAATATCCCAACAGAAAAAGTCTTCAGACAAACTTCACCACTCATTGCTTTATCTCCTGCATGCAGCTACTGCTGATTTTTTTCCTCTACCAGCCAGATGAAGAGTCCCATGCAGTATGGCTTTTCCTGTTCCTGGACACGGATCACTCAGGTCTCAGGGGTATTATCCTTGGGACTAAATGTGAGCATCCCCAGTACAGGACTTAGAGCTAGTCTTATAATTTAATACTCAATGGAGTTTATCTTGTTTATATAGGCAGTAATGTATTTAATGCAATCCATCTTATCCTAAAGTCAATGTCTGTGTTTTCTGAATGAATCATGCTCTTAACACCATTACTCTAAGGAAATCAGCCTTGTTGCAGATCCCTACACTGCCATTTAAAAAAGATTAATTCCACAGTAAGATTTCATAGTATCACAAAACTGATCTATACACCTATTCATACTGCTCTCAAAACCCTGTTATGGGCAAACAGGGAACACAACTGACATATAGACAGAATAATTTGTTGTTAGTCTCATTAAATTCTTGACACAAAAAACAAATAGTTATTATTAGCTGAGACACAATAATAGTAAGAACAGTCATAGTCCAAAGAAAGACAGGAAAAAAACCTAAAGAAACCCACCTTATTAATAACACAGTTAAAATACCAATTTAAAAAGCCTCAAAACCTGCAAAGGCCAAATTTCCTCTTACCTTCTTGGTAGTTTCACTCATGTTATGGTCACTCATTCTTTGAGTTACCATGTCACAGCTTCAGAGTTCTTCCAGAAGGGGATGAGGATATCAAGAGTCATTGGTGCCCTTCAGGCTTTGCCCAGAAGGGGTTTGATACTGGTCACAGAGATGCTGCAGTCTCCTGAGGGGTTATTCATCTCTTGTTTCCTGACACGACATATATGTGTCTGTATGTTCTTTCCTTTCATTGCTTGTCATTTCTTTTCAGTTGTCTTTGCTGTCCCTGATTTGCAGGCTGCACTTCTGCTGTGACCAGTGGCAGCCACTGTGATTTGTGTTTGCTGTGGGGGACCTCTGATATCCAGAGGTGTTGGTGCTCTTCCACAGCACATTTTATTTCAGAATTTCTGCCGCAGAACCCAACTAGTGGGGGTTGTTATTAACAATAACCATTAACCACATCATTGCGCAAAATTAAATGAAATTAAAACCAATTTAGGGAACACTTACATAGTTGCCAGACAATTGCTGTCACAGTTTAAACAAGTTAAACCCAGCTCAAGACAAGTCAACATCAGTCCTGGAGTCTATTACCACTGCTAATGGCAATTTGAATTTCATGTACTACAAAAGGGGGCTGCAGGCTGCAGATGGAGTGGCTGCTGGAGAAATGTGTAAGCTGCAATGAGAACCATTGTGAAATGTTTTGGCTGTGTAAAGGCTTGGGGGCCTTGTGTAGCGCTCATCCTACAGCTGGGGTTGGAGTTAGGATACCATTCATTTTTAGTACACGTGTATGATTCAGTGGCATCACTGCACTGAGCACCTCCACTGCTCAGAGTCCTTTGCCTTCACAGCTTCATTTTCTGGTGCAGTGCCAACCATGTAAATTCTTCACAGAAAAATATATAAAAAAAAAATCAGTGAGGTCAACCTCTTTTAAAATGTCCTTGTCAAGGTTATTGAACACCGGCCAAGCCTTTCCTCTTTAATCAGTGGAAGCTGCCATTTGAGTTATGATTGTAACCTTTGTTTTACTGTGTTCAACTCCCAGTAGAATCCCATGGAAACTGTGTTATAGCCATGGGAAATTTATGTTACCTTCTTTTGGTTAAGCTTTGTTTCTTTAGGTGTTTGCTCTCTTGCATTTTAACCTCAAAATAGAAAATTATTATCCCAATTCATCTCATTCATTGTAACAGTAATTTCATCAACACTCTCCTAATTTTTATCAAATAGTTATAATTTAGATTTCTTCTTGCTGTAGTCAATTGCTTCTGTCAATCTGAAAACCACTGCCTGCATCTTTAATTGTCTTTGCAATAGCTGTTTGCTTAAGAAAGTTTCAGAAGAATTCTTTTTTGACATAAAGAAAAATAAAATCTGTTATGAATTTGCATCTTTTCTTTTTGCCAAAGTGTACAGAAAAACATATCCCTCAAATAGTACCATTCTCAAATGAGTCAAGACATTTCATTATAGTATTTTCAGGTGGATATTTTTAAATCTTTTTCTGTTCGGAACAACTCAGCTTTGAAGTTTCTTTCAATGCAAACACTACCATCACTGGTGTGTAAAAGTAATAATTTAAGACAACACCTCTCAAGCAGCTCTCAGAAGCATCTTTGTAGAATATTTTTTATAGTCCTTAACAGTCATCACAAGATTCCCTTCTGTTTTATGTGTCAAAAAGTGGCACTCTTATCTCAGGGAAGAAAGAAGCAACTGAATATCTTCTAAGAGACAAGGGTCATCAGTGGGGCTGAGGTTGCATAAGCCATCAGCAACATATCACTTAAAGGGGAGAAGGGAACCAAATAGAACTAGTATACTAATTTTTTCCTGGATCAGTAAGTTTTGACAAAAGGAATGCAGATACTTATACAAAGACAAAAAAATGCCACAAAGAATTCCTGTGTCATTAAAGAAAATGAAAATATATTAAAGCCTTTCCTTGAGTCACAGATTAGTCTAAGCTGTGAGAAACACTGGGGATGGTGAGGCATATGACAGTTCCCCCATTTTAAAAAAAATAAACCAAAACCAAACAAACCCCCTTTTGGAAATGCTTAACCCTTTTGGAATCCAAATAGAAATACATGCATGCACCTGAATGCCTTCCAGTATACTCTGGTGTGTAAAAAAAATAAAAAAAAGGACTTTGAAATCATGCTCACAGGTGTTTCAGATTTCTCTAAGCTTCTCTGTGAATTGTTAATCATAATGCTTCCTATTATTTGTGAGAAGATATTTTGCCGTCCCACAGACAGTATGAGTGACAGGTTTTTCTCCCATCATTTTATATGAATAATGAATTGTTTCACTGCACACATAAGAAGGACATGGTTTAGAGTTAGTTATCATTTCCAGACTGTGCTTTATCTATTTTTTGCTGGGCAGAAAATGAGCCCATATCTTACTGCAGTAATTTCTACTTCCAGCTTCTTTTTAGTATTTTTCAAAATAGAATATTTTCTTTAAAAACTGTCTTAGACCATGCTATCAGTGGTTTTGGTTTTCTTTGGTTGAAAGGGTGTTTGGTTTATGTTTTTGTTTGGTTGGTTGGATGTTTTTTCTGTATGTTTTTTTTTGTTTTGGTTTCTTTTTCAATCTGGTCTAAATGAACTATTTCTGGAAAACTGGTATTAAAATTCTGAGATTTGGGCTATATTTTTAAGAAGAAATTTAGGCTCTTAGTATCTCAGTTAAGTACCTCTCTTGAGTATATAAAGTCAAAGGAAAGCTTGTGCCTTGAATTTAGGCGGAGAAAAATGTATCAACACTAAGGCAGAAACCCATTTGGAACTAAGATGTTAAAATATAAAGAAGTATTGACTAGTGCAGAAGCTACATACAACGAAATTATTTCAACTTTTTTCATACTCCCACTGTTCTGAATTACTTTGTACATTATTTATGAACTTCTTATTCGTAAGTGTTGAGTTACGCTTTTATTGCTTAGTTCAGTGAGTAATTGACTTTGTCTCATACTCCTGCTGCAATCCCAGAAGCCTGTGGAAGGGAAATGATGTTCATTGTTGATTTTTAAATTTTTTTCTCTTTGTTTTTTTCATATTTCACTCTTGTTCTCCACTGCTTTATTTTGCATAGCTACTACTTATTACACCTGTGCACCATGGGTTTTTAAGCTTTTTGCACCAGAGCAAGAGAGTGACATGTAAAAATGATGCAAAAAAAAATTAAAACCAAAATTAACTACAACAAACTCCCAGAAACATCAGGCTTCAGCCTGATTTGTTTGTCACTATTTCTCCATTGTCTTCAGTATCAACAGCAGCAATGACCAGAATCCTTTAACATTCTGTAATTTTCCAACTGTTATGCAGAAGAGTCTTGTCTCTTCTCCCTCTGAACAAAGATGATGGAGAAACTATATAAAATGTGCTCTAACAAGGTACTTCAAAGAATCATCTAAAACTGGTACCCTTTTGCTGAAAATTGAGTGAGGCTGGGTGCTTCTGAAGAAGATATAAGAAACACTACATAACTATGAACTAACTTGTCATAATGACCAATTAGTAGCTGGCTTGTGAACCTAAGCAGCAAGGTTGGTATTCAATCATCTTATTATTTTCAACACCTTTTTTTCATATTGCTTTTCCCCTATTTTGTTTCTCTACAGCAGCACTGACTGTGCTCATTATCTTCATAAATGCCTATTGCTCTGCCCCTTGAGAAATTCTTGGCCTTACCATGTCAAAGAAATATATTTATAGGATAGTTGTGCAGTGTGTTAAAGTCTTGAGGTCTTTTTCTCAGTTTGTCCCATGCTAAGTTAAGTAAATGATAAAGATCAGTGCAAAGCAGTCACAGACAAACTATCAAGAACATCAGGAAACTCAGCAACAGACAAGCTAGAGGACATTTCTCCATCTTATCCAAAGATTTCCACCTTTGGATATTGGAAATCATGTAATTGTTGTCATAAATATCAAGTTTTATGTCTCTGAACTCCCACAGGAAAATTATTCTCACTTTTGTGCTCATGAGTAAAAAGTGGCTTCACATTTCTAGTGTAAATTTATTTACGGACAATGTTTTTCCCTTTGACAAGTTGTTTTTTTGTTTGGGTTTAGGTTTTTTTTTTTCTTTTTTAATTCTGGTTTTCTCTTCAGACAATCATGCAAAATGCTGTTGGATCCTCTCTAAGTCTTTGATTTACCAAACAATTTGAGCTTTCCTAGCCTCTCCTCAAAAGATCATCCACCAACTTTATCTTTGCTTACCTGTTAGAAAATGGTTTGTGGTAGGACATGTGATTTGTGCAAAATTCTGGTAAGGCATTATCAATATCTAATAAAATATTTCAATCACATCCACACATCTACTAGAAACAGCTTTTCTAAGTAGAGTCTTCCTGTTTATAATTTTCCATTAAGTTTATTCTTTGTGCTCTTATTCACACTCTTTCCATGTCTGCAGGCTTGGAAGTGTTCTGTCATTTTTTTTGTTCAAGATTCAGATTTTGTGTAGTTTTTTAAAAGTATTGACCTAATAAAATCCTTGATGCCCTCTCAGTAGTTTCTTGATACAGTTAACTTTACATTTCTCTTCTTTAATTAAAGTTTCCTCTTTTGCCCTAAAGAATATCAATTACAGATTTACCTTTACTGTTTCATTTGGTTTAGATCAATTTAATTTCAGGTCATTCTGCTTGACTTAATTTTCTATAGCCAGTTTTTCTACAGTGTCCTCGTTACTTTACATAACTAAATTTTTATTTCTTTTCACTAGTACCTGAGAGGAAAAATACCTCATCTTATGTCCAGGCACATTTTCACCCAAATTACTATAATTTCTGTCTTTATACCTGGAAAATTAGATCCTCCCAGAAAAGAAAAAGTTGATACTTTAGTTCTTAAATTCTATTGCAGAGATTTTTATCCATAAAGCTATTCAATACTGTGAAGTCTGTACTAGAGTCCTTTCCTTTAGCAGATCAGAAATATTCCACTGAAGATTAGTTGTAGCTCTGCACTTTCCTTATTCTGGCATCATCATTCTGGTTCTCTTCCAGCTGAAATCTGGCAGTGGCTTTTCTTATTGGCAAGAACTGGATTCTTTCCCACTGGGATCCATTTCGTCCTCACGTCCAGATTCAAGTCCTCAGGTTTCAGTCTCATGGACTCACTGAACGCGATCTCTTCTACAGCTTTGAAAGCACAATCAGACCAAATTCAGATTCAGAAGCCAGGGATGTTGCATTGCCTATAGATCATCATTTGTCCAACACTTTCTCTTTAATGCCATGTCTTCTTTTTATCACTCCCAAATCAAGGCCAATGCCGAATAGGACTGGAATAGGATATCAAGTGATATTTTCATTACAGCTGGGATCAATTACTATGGCTCATTATTTTCAGATATTTTAACTTGTCTTATTATAAAATGCTAGGTCATGCAAATGCTCTTGCTCCAGTGATTCCTAGAGAATATTGACTATCCGATATTCTATTCCATTATTTCTCATCATTCATTTCACTTAGAGCTCTTTAATTTATATTTTCCCCAAACAACAGTTCTTTGTGACTGACTTTTGCCTTACACTCATCAGCCATCTCTCCCTTGTGTTCCTGCACATAAAAATCAATGGAGGTTCTGCAAGGGTAGCTCATGCCACAGAGACTGTGCCAATCCTCACTTCTTCTGGTCAAACTTCTCAGAAGGCAGAGTCCATATCAGAGGCAGGGGCTAGGACTGGCCTCATAGCTGCAAAGCAGTTTTCCAATTAATTTGTGCTGCACTTATCACTGTTGTACATGAATACCTTGCATGCTCCCGCTGTAGATTTTTAAAGATGTGTTTTACTCTGAATTGAATTGGAGAAAATACACTTGGCTTAGCTGTTAATTGCTGACAGACAAGACAGAAAAATGGAAGAGGCAGATATAATGGGGGCACAATGTAATGTTATCTGGCTAAGGATTTTAGGAACTGTCCATAATGAATGTGTGCACTACCAGCCCATCTCATTGAAGTACTAGTTGGAAGAAGGTTTCCCTTTTTCTGCCAAAGGACAGCTAAGCATGTGATCAAATAGGACTGACATCTTTTAGTAAGGTAAAGTCACAAGCCAAATCTTTCTGTTTTTGAAGGACAATAAAAAGAACTGTCATTACAAGGGTGAAAACTGTTGGTTAAAGCAAAAATTTGGGGACAGGAGATATGGATTCTTTTCCTGTTGCCAATACAGCAGGCAGCTATGACTTCAGACTTTCCATTTGTGGTCTGGTTTGCAGAGATCCCATTCACGTTATCTGGAGCAGGTGTGTTCAGCACCTCTGTAAATAGGCTTCCTAACTGTTTCGAGCTCTAGTTTCCCTATTGTAAAATGAGGAAGAAAACAAGAAAATCTTACTCACAGCTTGTAAAGAGCACTGGAAGAGGCTCCCCAGGGAAGTGTCAGGCCAAGCCTGACAGAGTTCAGGAAGTGTTTGGACAATACTCCTGGTCACATGGTGTGACTCTTGGGGATAGTGATGTGCAAGGCCAGGAGTTGGACTGGATGATCCTTCTGGGTTCCTTCTGACTCAGGATGTTCTGTTTCTGAGAAAAGTCATAGTGACTACTCTGGAAAAGCTGCTCTTGCTGAGCTGACCTATGTGTAACAGATACTATATTCCTAAGAATGATATAATGCCAGAGACCTCTCTTCAATGATCTTGCCCTTGCCCTTGAAGTTTTCCAGGCTATAGCCTCTTCAAGCCTCAGCATTGAAAGGTCCTTGATGTACTCCGCTGCAAACAGCAGAATCTCAGGAAGCAGGTTTTAAAACAACAAATCAGTGTGCAATGGCTGCTCATTTCATAAAACTGTTAAACATTTTAGGCTGTAAATTTTTTTATATTTCACAAGCCTTGCTTTTAGAGCTTTCAAGTTCCTGATTTGCAGGGAGAAGCCAGAATTACTATACTAAAGCACTTGTATAAAATTAAGCTGATAAAATTGTTTTAGGTTTGGTCATATCTAAAGAGATTGATCATTCATTCCAATGTGGAAGAAATACAGACCCATCATTTGTGAAACAATATTTGTTGGCAGATTATCTATTGGCCCACAATTACCTTACACAATTTAGGATCTGAATTCCATCTTACATTGTAAATAAGAGATAAAAATACATTTTTAGATTGGAATTTTCACACAAATATTTTGTGGAGACTCTTTGCTGTAAGCTTCCCTATTTTGCAGGATTGTATTTACAGTGTTATGTGCTGGTGCTGCACAAAACATTTAACTGTTTCAATCTCTGCAGCAGAAACATGTTTTATATAGCATGGTGCCTTCCAGGTATCCATCTTTCTCCTTGCTTTGCTGAGTACGTTTTCCCTGATTGAGGAAGAGAAAGGAAACCATCACATAGTCATCAAATTTTGGAGACCTGGTGCAGCTGCAGCTGGGTATCTGCTGTCTCTCTGCAGGTTGTTTCCAACCAAGCCCCTGTCATTTTGCCACAAGTGGGCAGTAATTAACTGCTGATTGAAATCACAAGAATCTCAGCTTGCTCAGTCCTGCCTGAGACTCCTAACCCTCAGCCTGCCCTTTTTTTGGCCCTACCTCCCTACCTGCTCCAGGAAGGAAGCTGGCAGTTAGTGCCAACTGGCTCTGACATTCCTACAGATTGTGATTTAATGTCTGCACTGGAGTTTGGGAATGTGTGTGTTTCTGATTGAGGCTCAGCGCAGAGTGACACCCAAAGCAACACCTTCCTTTCAGAGCCACTGCTGTCACTGGTTCAAGCCCTGTATTCTGCTCCCAACAACTTAAAGAAACTTCAGAAATTATTTTATGTAACAAAGTATTTGCAATATTGAAATTACTGCAGTTCTTTCAAAGAAAAACTCTAACAGAACAAATTTAAGCAAGCCAATTTGTCTTTAGTATGATTGGCAAGCCTTTGGGGCCAGTGTTACATGGTGTTAGTACATATTTTTATTGCACTTGTTATCTTAAACAATGAAATATCTGCTTCCATTAAGTTAGATGATATATAAAACCAATATCTTTTTAAGTCCAGGTTCTTGCCTTTTTCCTTGTAGGAGTATTGTCACCATGCTGTTTTGGAAAATTGAGAATGGTTTCACCTCACTTCAGTCTCTGTTTAAAATAGGAGGTGACTTATGACTATGTCACATGACAAGCAATACTTTATAACAAAAAGTGATCTGTAAACATGACATGCCTGCCTTGGCATATGCCAGCCAGGTGAATTAAATGCTGAGGGAAGCTTGTCTCATTTCAAGTTAATGCGTCTTGAAATGTGCTGACAGCAGGCATAGAAAGCTTCCAGAATCCAGGCAGGAAGGCAGAAGAACTGGAGTATGTGAGAACTGAACCTGGAAGATGACTGAGCTGTGAATGGTTGCAAAACTGTTTCTGGGAAGCTAAAATGTATGTAGTCCCATTATGGAAAATATGACACCTCTCATGACGATGGGAGACCTCAGTTCAGAGCTGTGTTTTATCCAGAAGGAAGGTCAAGGCCAGCAATATCTTCTTCCCTCCTGGCCAAGCAGTGTCCACTTAGCCTCTGTAGGAACAGTAACTTTTTTCGTCATCCTATTATGGACATTTTTCTGTCACTGCTTTGATTATAATGGTGTCACCTGCCAAAACAGCCACCTGAAGCAGTCTGTGCACAGCCTGCACACACAGGGACAGGACATTTGTGGTGGGACCTTTCTTACCTCCTGAGGCTGCCTACATCTTCTCTCTGCCCACACAGGCCTGGGCACATCTGGACCCCACAGTCTACTGGAGAGTGATCCAGCAGCTGGCTGGTTTCCAGAGGTGCCAAAGCTCTGCTGTGCATGGACAGGTCCATTGTGATCAAAAAATTCTCAGCACATCTAGAAATCAAAACTATGGTATACTGTAGTCCCTTTCCACTGCAGTCTCATGTCTCATTTGCTCTTCTGACCACATCTGCTCACTGAGTGTTAATAACCACTAAACAGGATTAAAGAGGACATCCCGAGGCTCTGGGAAAACAAAATGTCTTTCAAGGGTTTCAAGCATGGTACATACACATCTAAAAACATTTTTAAAAATAAACAAAAAATGGGAAAAATTGCCTGAAACATGCAGTGTTTAAAAACATTTTTGTGTTATTGATTATATTTATTTCTCTTCTTTCTAAACCATTATTGAAATTTCTTTCATTACCTATTGTCTCTTTCTCCACTGACTTGGTGGCCCAGTTCCCTCACTGAGCAGATGTCTTCAGTGATCTGTTCATGATGATGCAGCCAGTGTACTACAATTTTGCTTGGAAATAGGCAGTAAAAGATGGTGCAAAGAAGGTAAGAGAATTATCTGCCATTAAAGGGAACAGGGCCCATGACCAGGAAATGCACCTCTCTCTCCCTTTCCCCCTTCCCCCTTCCCCCTTCCCTCTTCCCCCTTCCCCCTTCCCCCTTCCCCCTTCCCTCTTCCCCCTTCCCCCTTCCCTCTTCCCCCTTCCCCCTTTCCCCTTCCCTTCTCCCTTCCCTTCTCCCTTCCCTTCTCCCTTCCCTTCTCCCTTCCCTTCTCCCTTCCCTTCTCCCTTCCCTTCTCCCTTCCCTTCTCCCTTCCCTTCCCTTCTCCCTTCCCTTCTCCCTTCCCTTCCCTTCTCCCTTCCCTTCCCTTCTCCCTTCCCTTCTCCCTTCCCTTCTCCCTTCCCTTCCCTTCTCCCTTCCCTTCCCTTCCCTTCCCTTCCCTTCCCTTCCCTTCCCTTCCCTTCCCTTCCCTTCCCTTCCCTTCCCTTCCCTTCCCTTCCCTTCCCTTCCCTTCCCTTCCCTTCCCTTCCCTTCCCTTCCCTTCCCTTCCCTTCCCTTCCCTTCCCTTCCCTTCCCTTCCCTTCCCTTCCCTTCCCTTCCCTTCCCTTCCCTTCCCTTCCCTTCCCTTCCCTTCCCTTCCCTTCCCTTCCCTTCCCTTCCCTTCCCTTCCCTTCCCTTCCCTTCCCTTCCCTTCCCTTCCCTTCCCTTCCCTTCCCTTCCCTTCCCTTCCCTTCCCTTCCCTTCCCTTCCCTTCCCTTCCTTTTTTTTTTTTTTCTTTTTTTGAAAGAAAGACATTTCAGGGAATTATGAAGCCAAACAAGTGGTAAATAAATAGACAATCCTATAAGAACACGTTATGATTAAGGAAACACTGGAAGGAAAAAAAGAAGTTCAGATGAAGCAAGAGCAAAGATTGCATAAGAAGAAAAACGAAAATAAAAGGAAAAAAAAGTTTTAAATGTGTATAGGCGGTCCGTGTGCAATTTCAGGTGGCTACTCAAGAAAATGAACAAGTCAAGTAATTGAAAGCAGAAATGAAATTGCAAAGGATCACAGGATTTCAAATTAAGTGAACAAATTGTGTGGGGGAGGGGTAGAGACCATACAATACAATAGCTTGAATTGGCAGACAGCTTATAACAGTGGTTCTGAGTGAATGACCCTTCATCTCCTGTGACAAATTGATGATAATGCCAGCATTTCATAGTCATTTCACTTTTATTATCACCAAAAGTTTAAGCCAGTATTCTATTACCTTGAATGTCTTTATGGTGTCAAGTTGAGCTGGACAAGAAATGAACTTGATGACAAATTTGCTGACTCTGAAGAAGAGGGTAAGAGAATAAGGTAAGGCATTTAGGATTATCAGAAACTTAAGGAAATAAAAGAAAAAATGATTCAAATAATGCATTTGAATTGAACAAAAATATTTCATTTTCTTTTGAATAATTTTGATATTTCTAGTATTTTTTTTTCAAAAACTATGTCAATACAGAGAATGGCAATGCTATTTCAAGTGATCACTGTTTTACATTTTAAAATGTCAAAAGGTTATGATAATTTTAAAACAAAACATTTTTACCAATGAACAGCTTTCCTCCTGTTTCAGAAAATCTTGCCTCTTTCAGTTGTCCTGGCCAGCAGTTGTTCCTGATTTGGATCATAACCTGGCTTCAAAATGTGTTGATTGTTTGTACAGTCACTGGAAATATCTCAGCCAAATTTGGTGTCAAAAGTCCAATCTGTATCTAGCACCTGAAGCCTAAATATTCATGACAATGACTAGGATGTGCCTGAGTCTGTCAATACACAAATCTGTGGCACAGCAATAGCAAAAATAAGTAGGAACAAATTAAAGTTGAGAGAATTTAATTAGTTGAAATAAGCCACCAGATACTATGGTGACTATATTAGTATTATACTCAGTTTTCCATATGCTTACCTCCCAAATAAATCCACTGCTTAAACTTTTGTTTGACACACAGAGTACAACATGAAAAAGCATTTTTTGCTTCAGAATTCTGCATCTTAAGAGGCAAGGTATGTTGTGGGACAACAGCTCTTAGGTGCTACCCTGCATCCCAGATTTAAAGGAAGATCCTGGTTTTCTGTCCTACCCTTCTTCCTCCACTTCCTTATGAGGTAGGAACTTTCCCTGGAAGTTCCTACTCACTGCCAATGTACAAGGTTTTACTCTGCAAATGGACCTCAGCTCCTGTGATTTGACAGATGACTGTCAAAGACTCAGGACCATCAGGAGAAAGTGATATAGACTATAATGAGATCATGTAAAATTTAATACAGCATATCAAATGTAACAGTTTTAAAATTCATATATTTAACTGGCGGCCAAATGCAGTTCTTTCTAGGGAGGTGATATGTGGTCCTGGCTTTTGCTTTTCTTATGAAAACTGTCAGTCACATTCTGCATCAGCCTGGGTTTATGCTTAGCTTTATCAGGCAGACCAGTCAGCACTGAATGGCATTAATGTCATCTTGGGGTAATGAAAGTGTAGATAACCATCTCAGACACTGGTTGGGAAAAAAATACTGATGCTTGTAGCTGAAGGCTCTATTTGCCACATAATTCACATTTCTCATAGAGGAAGTTATGCTCTATAAATTGTTTTAGACTTTCTTACTGATGAAACAGCAAGAATTTTGTTGCTGATGGGCACAGGAAGCAGTAATAAATAGCCAGGGGTGCATACACAGGAAAGAAAAATGGTTTGCATTTTATCAACAGAGAAAAGGAATCAAAATGTAGCCCTGGATGTTTTGCAAGTTACAGCACTGTTAATGGAGAAAAATGTGTCTCCACATGTCACGTGTATGACAGTGATAACATGAATGATAATATAGAAGATCATTCCCCCCTTCTGCACTATTTACCTGCCACATGCTGCAGCTGTGGAAGCAATTCCCTGATGACAAACCACAACCCTCATGGAGACTGGACACTTTTTGGTCCTTGAGGCATTCAAGAAATGTGCTGCTTCCAGTGGTAGGTCCTCTTTCACTGCTTACACCACACCACAGCTGATAAGTCACTTCATGAATGGGCAGTCTTATCAGTGTTCTGCTGTGCTAGCCAGAGTTCTTGGGCTCAAGGGGTGCCTCACAACAAAACCGTTTCAAACTTTTGGTTGAAAAGACAATAAGAAAACAGGGGAAATCCTTTCCTTCCTTTAATGTTTGAACCATGTTGAAACAATGATAAAACCAAAGGTAGAATTTAAACAAGTTTCACGTCATTTTGAGGAAAATTATGTACAATACTTGTCTTTCCCCTTCCCTCATCACAGTCAAAATAATGTGACCAGCATGACCAATATACTCCTTCACTGCTGAGAGGGATAACTATGATGAATCATTGTTAATTGTTAGTTAAGCTATGACCTCTTACTTTCATGGAAAGCAACCCAGGAGGAGTTGCTGCTGTGTAGTTGAAGGAGGCCAGTATATATAAAGTGTCCATCAGGAAGGACTTGTCGAGGATTCCACCATTGTCAGTCTTCCTTAATTTGATTACTGGGATATTTATATATTTATGTACATTATGATATATATATATATATATTTACATAAATATAATATTTATAGTTTCAGAGGTGGGGGTGATCTATTATACTTTATACAGTGAATTGTGGCTCAAGGAATAAGCCAGAGAGCTGGTGGGGACAGGGAATCAGAGAATTTCTTGAGGGAATTTTTGTGAGAAAGGACTCTATTATATTAAGGACAAGACTTGCCATGGTAAGCTTGAGTTTGTTAAAAAATGTGCACACTGACACAGAGATAATACAAACATTGTTGGAACGGTGGATTACAAGCCTCAGCCAGAGCCAGATCAATAATTCACAAGTTTCAAACTATTGGGAAAGGTGCCAGGTATGTCACCCGGAGTGTGCAACGAGTAAGAGAGGAAGAGGAGCATATAGAGTGGATGGGGAATGCCGGAGATGTCTTCACAAGAGAACAAATCCATCCAGTCTGAGACATGAAGTGGAATCGATTTCAGTACACCCTTTTGTGAATGAGTGTCAGTCAGAAGGTGAAACCCAGACAAGGGAGGATAGGGCTGGTGAGAGATTGGATACAAAGCTTTTGGGAATTAATAACCTCATTGGAAGGTCTGTGGTTTAGAGCTCAGAAAGCGCAGTGTTAAAGCCCTGATTTGTGCCAACTCCTGAGAACGTTCTCTGGTGGATGAGCTGTTGAGCATAGAAGTAAGGAAAGGTATTTATGGTTTTTCTTTGTTCCCTGAAATGGGGTGGTTGGTACTCTGCTTGGTTGAGCCAGTCAGGAGGGCCATCATTGCCTTCTCTTTCCTTGCACTTTCCATGCAGACCCTTATCAGCATCTTCTCATCTCCTGTGTCCAGGACGTACAGATTCAATGACTGTAGATTTCCCATGGCACAGTATGTGCAAGGTCTCAAAGCATACCCAGTGAAGACACCCTGTTTGTCCAAGCACTTGGGGTGGCTGGTCCCTCCCCAGAAAGTGAGGTATGGCTGAGAGACCTACCTTGGGCTGTAGGCATCACTGGGATAGCAGTGGCATGAAATCCTGAGTGACATTTTTATCAACTGACATATGGCTCTGTTTTCCATGAATTTCTCTTCTGATCCTGGGCAGGTCTTATATGCCACACATCACCCAGTTTGGAGTCCCCTGCTTATGATTATGTGGCCACTCAGAATTTGTTAACTCAAACTATGACCAAAAAGAGATGATTTCTGCCCACCATTCCACATTTCAAGATTCCATCCTTATTTGTGTATTGTACAAGGCAGAGTCAGAAAGAGTAGGCGACCTGTGCAGCTCTATCCAACTCCCCATTGACAGATGTGCTCCTATAGCAGCAGCCTAGGTGACTTGCTGCTCGTTGTCTTAGACCTTGCTGTCCTAAGTGACCAAATGGGATAATTAATGACTTTATTTTATTTGCTGAAAAGTTATCAGACTCAAATTTAGACAGAGCTGGGTGGAGAACCTCTGAAGTTGGCAAAACTAATTTTGACAGGATTCCAAAGAAAGCAAAGGCACCTTTGAATCTTTCAGCAAAATAGTATTCTTCACATCTGCTGCACTAACTATTTTGTATAACTTCCCCGTGCCAAAGGCAAAGTCTGAAGGAACAGGCAGGGGCTACTCTGAGTAGTACACAGGCTGAGTGTGAGTGATGAGACTCCACCACAGTCGCTATGTTTGGAAGAGATTTAGTGCTGCAGCATTTTACTGTTCTAGTTTTCTCACAAAAGGAGGGCACATTTTAACTTATTCATTCAATTATTTGCTTTTTTATTACTTATACAAAAAATAGAGTTTGGAAAGTTTGTAATATACTGTATAAGGCAGATAGGCACAAGAGAGAAAAAAATCCTAATTTTTTTTCTGTGATTACATGGTTTATCTAGGTTTAGGAATACAACTCTGTAATAATTGGAGATGGGGGTCTGGAGACAGTATCCAGCTCTGAAGGGCTCTAAATCTCTGCAAAAATGATCACAGGATATTTCCAGGAAAGAATCTCTGTGCCTCGTAACTTTCACCTACCTACCAGAAGACATGTTGAGAAGGAGGGTATCAGCCCAAACTGACTTCTCTGGCCGAGGCTGAGTTTTCCAGGTATATGAACAGTTAAGATTTTTCAGAAACTTCAAAGAAAGGCTCCATAAGATCTGGCTGATTTTACAGTGCTAAATTCAAAATTGCCCTTTCTCCAAGCAAACACAGACTAAATGACTTAACGTTAATGTACCATACCAATGAATATGCCTTTCATATAATGACACAGGCAGTGTCTCTCATATATTCTTTCAAATAAAATGCAATACATCTCAGAAAGATGTTTGAGAATCTGCTCTGCATATTTATTGGCCAGATAGTCTTTCTGTTTCATTTAACTGTTTCATACCTCTGAGCATATACTCTCCCTTATCCTCCTCCCTACTCCCTCTAAAGCTGACTTTATAAGGGAACATTTTTCAATATTGTAATATTTGCTTTATTAAAGTAGTTTTACACAATTGACTACCTGACTTCTTGTTTTGCATTTCAGCATGACACGTGCGCAGTTTTTACTTTATATCCCTTATAGGATTTTGCATATATTTTTGAGGGGAAAAAAGAGACATTTAAAATGCAGGCTAAATAAAACATTTAGTGAGGACAAAGAGACATTTACTGCTCTCAGAAGCTTGTAACTCTCAGTTATAGTATCAGGAAGCAGCCAACACTTACATCTGCCTCTGTCTAGGATGTATTTGGTGCTGGGTACTATATATTGGGTGTGAGGGCGTCCTTGCATTATGGAAAATAAAGCTCTGAGTTGGTTCAAGGTCACTGTTGCTGAGAGCACAGGCATTCAAGAAGATGAGTAGGTGATTAAGCTTGACTTCTAGAACTTTCACATTTCTAACACAAAGATAGCTGTTTTAAGCCTGCTGTTAAGTGTCTTCAAACTGGCACAGTGACAATTATGACAGTCACACCTTGTTCTCTTTCCTCATGAAAAGTCATGACCACAGTACCAGTTGTGCCATGCTGTATTGTCCAATTACCTCTAAGCAAGTTATTGCAGTTACCAGAAATCATCTGATTGCAGCAGCATGAAGACCCACTCAGGTTAATTTCTCCTGCTTCCTAGTAACTTCCTTGGCAAAGAAATTGAGTCCACATGGTGCTCTGCTGATTTGGAGGTGGTGTGGATATCCATCTCAGCAGTGTGCTCCAGAAAACCCTGTGGGCAAAGCACCTACCTGCAGCAGAGGCAGACAAGGACACACTCAGATGTGCTAGGAGGAGCACACCCAGCAGGGCCGGGGATGTGAGACCACTTAGGAGCCCCCTTGTACCAGGGAGACATGGGCAAACTGGAATGTGTTCTGCAGAGCTCCACCAAGATGGTGGGATCCAGATTGCTTGCCTTGAGAGCAGAGGCCTGGAAATATGGAGAAGATTTTAGTGGAGGGTTAACAGCAGCCTCCCAGTCTCTACCAGTAGGGTATGATGGTGCCAGGCCAGCAGTGCCTTGTGAGAGAGGACAAAGGATAATGCATGTAAAGTTGAAACAGAAGTTCAAAAAGATAAGCTTCTTCATCCTGAGGGCAACCAAGGACAGGAACATGCTGCCAGGGGATATTGTGTGACCTCCACCCTTGAAGGATTCCACAACAAAACCAGCTTACATCAACAAGAAGGCTCTGATAATGAAGCCTAGGGTGGAACTCATGTTTTCACATGACACACCACATACAATAATTTCTTTATCTTTCCACAATGCAGTCCATCATCATCCAGCAGCTTGCCTGTTCATTTTATACCTTTTGTCACATTTCTCATACACAGTCTTTCTCATTAGGACATAGGTTGGAATTAAATTATTTCATTCTCCTATGACTTACTTGCAGCCTGATATTTTTTTTCTGTGACTAGGTCAGATAGGACTTTTTCTGTGACTAGTATTTGAATTTTCTCTGTAACCTTTTGCTATATCTTTGATGATGATTAACAGCTAACTAGGCTGTATGACTTACTCCCAAATGTTTTCTAAATGATCTTTAGAGGGAGAATGCTAGTTAGAAATGAAAGAGATACCAGTACTTGCAAACATAATCCATGTAAAGTTCTGCAGATTAGATATGTGTATCAAGGTGTTTCCTTCTCATATTTTGTCCCAGCCTATGGGCTCTACTAAGGCAAGCAAAACCTTCAGCAGTGTTACACGGTGTGCTGCAGAGCAGTGCAGGTGCATCCCACTAAGCAAATGGGTGCCAGTGTGCAATCCCCAAACAGGTAGAGAGCTTGATTGACTTGACAGAATCCCTTATTAGCAGAGACTGACAATAGTGCCTTGACCACTCCTGTGACCCACAGCGTTTCTGTCGTTTTATGGTTGCTGGTTTGACAAAGCAGAACAGCAGTTTTACATTACCTGTTATTCCCTCCATGCAGCTTCTGTCTCAGCTCAAGACCTTAAGATGCAAAACTCCTTCAAAAAAGCACAAGGTCATTTTCATTTAGTGTCAATTGTGGATCTCAGGAATTGCTGTACATGCCGATTCAGATGTTATCTTCCTTTTTTCTTCTCTGGATACCAAGATAATATCACAGAAGCCCTGACTGGTGTAAGAAGAATACCTATTTCCAACTTGGCTTTCACAGCTGCATGGTTTTCCACCAGTCTAAAGCAGGAGATCACAGTGTCAGAACTAGTATTCACTGAAAGGTGCTTTGACAGTGGTTACAAGTAGTTCTGAGAATAACCCTTGCCTGTGATCCAGGCTTCTTCATTTTTAAATGTCTGACCCTCTGCCTCTTTTCTATCATTAATATATTTATTTTTACCATGTGATACAGAAACAACCCTTGTGTCCTTTTCTGTGTGGCTGAGTCTTCTAGATTCTTCCTGACTATATTTTATAACAACACACTTGAGAAAGGACCCTGACCATTGTGAACTTAGCAATGTTTGAGTATTTTTAACACTAGAGACATCAGCCTTCAATGATTTAGTATAAGCACTTTTCAGGAATAAAGGCAGTAAGAATACAGATAATAGGATTTAAAAGTGGCTTTGACTTTACAGCCAGATAATAGGCTTGCTGCTGTTGATAAGCTGATATCCCTTTTGTTTGGAGCTAAAGATATCCTGTTTTCCTCAACCACTAAGGGAATGAAGGGCTAAAATCATTTAAAGTTCCATGGCTACATAACTCATGTTTATTTTCCCTGGAAGGGAGTCTCTGATATTCACTTGGTGGAAAATGGGAAAAAAAAAAAAGGAAAAAGAGTAGAATATAATTTTCATGTCACAGTAGCATAATGAATGAGACAAGCCATCCACTTCACAAGGATTGGGCACTCTTGATGTAGACAATCCATAAATCTCTTTCATTGTGTTTGTCAGCAGTCATTTTTAAGGGCTTCTTTCTCAATTCACAGGTTGTGGTTATTAGTAACCTCATAGCTGTGCTGCAGATGTCACTGAGGCTTATTCCTCGGAGCCGTGTCATCAATCATGGTTTTCACATACTGGAGCAGAATAATCCATAGCATTCTTTCTCCCTAGTAAGCATGACTTCAGTAAATAAATGGAAAATGTAAGATATAATCATCATGCACATGCACAAACCACATTGACTTGGCTGCTTAAACTGACACAAGGCAGTGACATTTTTGGTAATATTGTATATTTCTCTGAGGATTACCCTGTATGCACAGAAAAGAAAGGCAACCACAGGTCTGAGTTACATACAGGAATTGCTGCTGATGCAGCTGACAATGGAATTGCCATGAGCTTGTACCAGATATCACTTTTCGTGAGGCAGGCTGCAGTGTCACTCCCCCAGGTGTCGCCACATTGTTAAAATATCTCACATAGCCAGAGCTGTCCAAACATATATGAAGAAACTGGTGCTGAGGATTTGCAATGGTCAAAGTTTTGTTTCAGGGCAAGGAGGTTTCCAGGACCTTATGAATGCATGATGTTTGCTGGAGGATGAAAAATGTTGTTGAAAAGGTATCTGTTTAATTAAAGTACAAGAGGTGTTTCATACATTTCAGCAATTTTACTACAGAAAAGGTTTTATCTAGCATACAGTTCCCAGCTGTAAGGTGGAAGATGAGGAGTTTTCTCTAAAATATGGTGTAAGTGTGGTAAAATATAATACGTTTTCTTCTATAATTAGTTCTAAGTGTATGCATAGGTATTTTCTAATTATACTATGTCCAGTCCAGGAGGCTTTGTAAGTACATTGCAAACATGGTGAATAATCAGCTTCTTCCCTGGAATGAATGGTACCTTAGTAGTGAATCTCACAAATTTAATTGTAGGCACATAGAGTGATGATTTATACCTCAGCTATTCATTAGTGACACCATATATTTGCCATTTGTTTGCAGAATACATGGAGTATTTTGGATCTGTGCAACTGAAAACTGAGCTCTCCACTTTACCTTCCCTGCCAAATACTCTTTTTCAGACTGAGCATATTTCTTCTGTGCTTCAGTTCTGGATTTAGCAGAAAAATGCAGCTCTGATGAGCTCTTCCTGAAACTGATGCTGCAGCTCTCTTCCTCATCCACTTAAACCATCCCCATAGACTGTCAAAAACCAAAAGCAGAATCTTCCCTGATGTATAAGCTTGGGGCATGAGCTTCTGATCTTACCACTTAGTTTAATTTTTGGGTCTCTAAAGCTTAAATCTAGAATAAGTCAGCTGAGATCACAGGTGGGAAAACAGCCTTGGAGGAGAATGCATGTATATTTGTCTTCTGTTCTTGCAAAAATAGTGGAGGAAATGGACTCCCCTTGTAGAATGTAAGCCTAAACACAAGCACAGACTCAGACTTGTAGATGGGGACAAGTGTGTCTGCTGTTGGTCACCATTTTTGAGGAAGCAGGTGCTGTCAGATCCCCTTGTCTCATCTCCTTTGGCAGTTTCTCCAACTTGGAAAATATTTCCTGCTGCTGATAAGCTATTTGAAAGAACTGATCTAACACTGTGGTGGAAAGCTACTCAAACTATACTGCAGGAGTGCAGTTGCACACAAGCACAACATGCTGTGCTCTGTTCCTGTCCCACTGGACCATAATGGTACCTCTTCCTGCGGCTGCTTGTAGGACAGCATCAACTTAGAACAAGCTCTAGGTGTTCAGGCTGTTCTTTGATAATCTTCTGGCTGCTCAAAGCTATCCTTTCTTATGCAGCCAAAACAGTCAAGCTTTTTTCTCTGCCTGACCTTTTCTTTGGCAGGTCTGATTTCCTCCTATTATGCTGTGCACCCGGAAAGCATGCATGGCATTCCATCCTTGCTTTCCTGTACAGAGGTGCCATCCATTACTACATCTGTTCTTTCAGGTTCCTGATGGAACTCACCTATTTTGAACATCCCAAATGTGTTGAAAAGATCAGATCCCAAATGGGACCATAAATGAGGGGCAAAAAGTTCAAACTGAAATGTTGGCTGTTGGACAAAAGTTTGGATGCCTGGATAAAAGTGGTTTTGTTTTCTGCCTGTGCTAAGGACTTGGAGGTCTTGGAGCTCTCATTGAAATCCAAACCAGGAGCAGTTAAGATGATCATATTTTAATGCCCGTGGAATTTGATAGGTGAACATAAATATGTGACAATGTCTGATGTTCAAGTGTAGCAAAATTCCACAAGTTTCTTAACCCTATTACCAAACAGAAGAAGCATAAATCTTTAATTTCATTGCCTTGTTTAGCCATGTAAGGCCCATTAAGATATTGACTCTATCACTGCTTTTTTTTTTGCCGTAGGGAAATTCTCATTCATTGTCTCAGAATCAACCCTTAAAATGTTCCCAGCTTTTACTCTAATGATGTCTTTCCTCACTTGTGGCAGCATTAAAAAGGTCCATGAGCGATGCAACAGCACAATGGGGAACAACATCAAGTTTCAAGTTCAATGTGAATTGGCATATGCTGAAACAATTTAATGTCCCCAGAGATAGCTGGATTTATTCCCTCTGCTCAGTAAATTAGGCCCATCAAATAATTCACATATACTTTGTACAACATTACGTTGATGACATTAGAAAAATCTGAACTATCAAATACCATTATTGAAGCACCTGTCAGAACAAAAGAGCTTGATGGAATAATTTGAAGATTCTTAGACTAGTTGCTAAAATGCCAATTTTCAAACTTTCAGATCTTTTTTCCTCCTTTTTTCCCCTGCCCACAGGATAAAATTTCTTACGCATGTAATTCCTTTGGTATTATTGAGAAATGAAACAGTCCAGTGCAAAGTGACAGAAGTAAAACTGGCTGTATGCTTCCCAGCTTCTCAGCACCAGACCAGCTTTGTGGAAGCTTGTCACTGTGAAGCAGTACTTCCACTCCATGGAAGCTTTACTTGGTGGACTCTAGCAGCAGCTGTGAAGAGAATCTCTTGTGTAGCTCACTTATTATTAGTGCCTTCTGTGGGTTTTTTAGATGCAAAATGTAGAATTTTTGCTGTTCTTTCATATGCTGAAAGGCAACTTCTTTTCTCCCAAATTGTTACATGGAATGACATCATAGAAGGGAAATCATTTCAGCTGGCTAAAGAGATAGGAAATTGGCAGAAAAAGGAATTGAGGGACTCAATGTTTAAAGAAAAAGGATTCCAGGTGCAGGGAAAGCTTTTGCTGGTTTTGTTTGTTTTTTTTTTTTTTTTTTTAATAGCAATAAATGGCAATATTTCACATGCAGAAGGTCTCTGTGTTTTGCAGTAGGGAAAGCTCTAGCATTGCAGGAGGTTGAGACTGGTGTACCTTTTATGGCAATTTAGATTTTGTAGCTTTAGAGCACAGGCCTTTCAAAAAATCAGAGGAATTGTCACCTGCAAACTTGTAGTACCTTTTTCACTTATCTTAGCACCTTGCCATGCAGCACTTCTGAAGGTGTATTGAGTACAAGTTTTTCATGAGGCACAACTTTAAAGAGTAGTCACCAACCTTGGATAGCCACTGTTGAATGGGAACTCTGAGTTTAATTTTCACAAGTGCTGATATTTTTTGTATTGGATCTACAAAACTATAAAATTATTTATTAAAAATAAGTGCTCAGATGTTTAGATTTAGTACTTTGTAATTATTATATTAAGTGAATAGAAGCAATATAGCATATACAGTTTATGTGCCATATCATAAAGTTGAATATTGTTATCTTCTGTGGTGTACACCATGATGACTTACATGAGAAACATGTTCTTCAAAAGAGAAGCACAGTCCTCAGAGACTGGTAAAACATTATAACCTCTGATCTGAATGTTTGATACCTTTTCCCTTCTGTTTAAATATCTTTCTCTCATATAAATTGCAAATCAATACTCTAACCACAAGAGATTCATCAGTCTTATCTTCTGCTTGGCATATACTGAAACGATCATGATTATCACTTGTAAAAAATACTTGTTAATTAAAGTACCTTTTCAGGTAATTTCTTCACTGCCTATGACCTATGATTAATGGCTACTGCTCAGTAGACCGTTGTTAGAGATTGGTTTCTCCATTCGGAGGAAGGATAAAGATTTAATTAATTATATCTTGATTAATGAATTGGAGTAGAACATGATGTTGATGAGGTGTTCATTTCGTCCAATAGAAAACAAAAGTTTTGAGTTTTGTTCCTAACAGTAGTTCCTTTTCCACAAAATTTTAGAATAACAAAGTATTCGTAATCCTTGCTGTATCTATGAAAATGCCTATTGTTTAGAATTAGATCCAAAATTTCAAACTAATTACAGTGCTTTGACAAACAGAGTTCTGGCTTACTGACACAGTATTCCTTAACAATGAAAAGTTTTGTGAGAAAAGATACTTATGGTCATTTGGACGTTCAGGAACTTCTAAGATCCTGAAATGAGATATAAATAAAACTATGCTTCATATAATCATGTGTTATAAGAAAAAAGTTCTTGAAACAGATGTGGTGCTGGTCTGGGATACTGCTCCATTCAAACTAGGGATGTTTTAGTTTCTGACACTTTATGTATCAGTAACCCTTGATGTACAGTGAAATTAATGGCTGACTGTTCTTTTTTCCTTTGTTCTCTTTCCCACATCATCTTGCATTATCTGGCTGATTTGCATGGATTATTGCTTCTCAGAAGTAAGGACCTGCATGTTGTCATTCTTTTCTTTTTTATTGGAGGGAGAATTGGGCAGAGGGTGAGCTGTGCAACTCTGTTGGCTTTTGAAGGATGCTACAGATAGCTGGATTGAAGCCCAGACCTTGTTTTGAATCTCAATCTAGTTTGTCACTTCAAGTACCTAGTGGGAGAAACACTTGCCAAGATGGCACTGGAAGCTCTTTGTATTCCTTATTCTTTAAGTAGAAATGTGCTCATTCAGGATATTCCAGATACTCTGTTTGTCTGATGTAAACAGACCAGCAAAGTTGAATTATTTAATCCCAATACCTATTGTGGTTTCTTTTCTTCTAGACTGTGCAAAGTGGACAAATGATTGTGTCAACTTAATGCAGTCATGCTGAATGCAGTCAGTGTCTCTGAGAAGCCTTCGAGAATACCCAACAATTGCTCAGCCTGAATGAAGAAACTCAGTCACAGGCAAGACAATCTTGTCTATATAGGAGTACTTCTATTCCTCAGGACAAACTTGCCTGGATTTTGGGAGGTAAATGCCATGTTTTCAGTGCTCTGAAGATTTAAAGAGCAGCAGACTGTGCACACATCCAAGCAAGACTGATTTGTTTGGAAAAACTAGAGAGCTTTTTTTATGGTCCAAGCTGCTTCTTGTTATGCCCCCAGTTATGTCACATTGATTACTGGGTCTGAACTAGACCAGATGCCTTTACCAGAAAGACAGAAGCTAACTATTTTTCTTCTTTTTTCAGCTAAAATAAGAGGAGTCTGAATATTTTGTTATTTCATACTTCACAAAATGACATACAGACATGGAATAATTACCTTTCAAAATACAAAAGAGCAATTTGCCTTTTTATTAGCTTTCAGTTTTATCTTATAAAACATATATACTTGAGTTCCAGTGATGTTTCAAACTGGCAAAAACAGACAGATAATACAAAGGGGTTTTTTATCTTGTTAAAATTTTTTTCTTGTTTTCTATGGTTTAGTTTTTCCTGCATTTAATTATATTCATGTCTATCGTCCATCTCTTTGGACTATGCTGATAGAAAAACAGTTCTTCTAATGAGGAAATAAAGCTACCAGTTTGATTAATCAGAAATGCTCATTTTGTAATCCCACTGTAGCTGTTGATTTTGGGGGAAAAATATTCTGAAAAGCCTAACCTTTTATTTCATGTTGTCAGTGTGTGTTGCAGGGGGGAAGGAGAAGGGCACTGCCTGGGGCAGTGATATGGGGACAAGAGGGTGCAGTCCTGCTCTGGGCTGGGGAGTGTCAGGATGCAGAGGGTGGGCTTTTGATGAGGGAGAGCTGGGAACTGGTAGAGAGGGCCCTTTCCCTTTGAGGGGAAAAAAAAAAAGACAAACCTTTCTTGTGTGAATTGGTATTGAATGAATATAATTAGTTTTTCTTTTTTTTTTTTTAAGTGTAGCATGAACCTTTTCATGAATATCTTTCCAACTGACTATCTGGTAACTAATATTTTCTTCAAACTAATTATTGAATATCTATTTTCTTTCCATAAAGGGAAACTCCTTGTGATGCCATCAAAAAAGACACAATCACAAAGTACCAAATAGCTCTCTAAGAGCTGCACGAAGAGCAGACATTTGATACTGTTAGAAGGGAGAAGTGTAAGACACAGGTCCTGCAACTGAGACAGATGTGGTGTGTAGAGATCTTTGTAGATGGGTACCCGTGGGCATCCGGAAGAGAGAGAGAGATGAACAGAGAGAAGTATGTGGATATATTTCAAGGTATAGGAAATATTCTCTAATAATAATAATGCTGTTTTCTAGCAAAGTTTTCGCCTGTACTCCATATGACCTCTGCGTGAAAGGATTTGATGATGCTTATTTTACTATGGATACTCTTGTGGGTAAAGAAATGTCTTCAAATGAAAGTACTACAGTGTGCAATTATAAAGCCTGCAGTCAGTAATAATAAGCCCAGAAAAGTAATTTTATGTGCCTAGATCTTTGGCATGAATTGTATGCCCAACATTATGGACAGTTTCTGAGCCTATTTATAGTTTATCACTGAATTTTCTTTATCACATTGTTCATCCTTTTTATTTATTTCTTCACCACTTTACTTATAAAAACATTTGTAGTCATTGGTTTTGAAGAGAGATATAGGTACTGCATTCTGAAAATAAGGAATATGTATCTTTCTTCATCTTGATGTAATACAGATGACAAATAATAATTAAACAGCCAAGTTTCAAAGCACACATTTCCATCTAGATTTCTCTAATCTCCTTGTGGTGGTTTGGCCAAGAAGTGATTTTTCAGGAAGTAATAGCTTGACAAACCAAGCAGAAAAGGATACGTCTATGTGAACACACAGGGGTTAAACACAGGATCCTAGTTGTGAAAAATGTAGTATGTTAATTCATGTTCTTATAGTTAATGAAATTTATTGAAAACTATAAAACTGTGTATATATATATGTGTGTTGTATGAAAATGTAAGTTTCAGGACACCCTGTAACATTTTGTTAAACCAAATTATGAAAAGGCAGGCGCCACCCGGTTCCTGACTACACCCTCTCTGATCATCAAGCTTTGTCATCCATATCATCAGCCATAAGGATCTATAGAAATTGGACATTAACATATGAACTGAGAGATAGAACTCTTTCCAGCCTGGTCAGAGACACCCTTGAATTTGAATAGCTAGCCAGGAAACAAAGGGAAATATGGGGAAATATTGCCAAGGGCAGAATAAAGTGTATAAAAACTAAGCCCCAAACCGGGCAAATTTGTGAACCAAAGGGGAGGCAGCAGACAGCCAGGTTCTGTGTCTCACGATTCACCCTTGGCATTTTTCCGGGAAAAAGACTATCAAGTATCTCCACTGTTGGTGGGTTTACCGAAATTCTGTAATTCGATCTTTTGATTAATAAATCAAAATTATTTAATTGGAATATGGTGTTGGCATTTATAACACCAGGGAACTGCCTTTTTTCCCTTCTGGCTGGAGGAGCAGATAACAACTGGCCCCTGCTGCTGCTCCATGGAGCCGCCCAGGCCAGCCGGGCCCGCCGCTCCCTCCTGTTGGAGAGGGAGCCAGCCATGGTCTGGCCATGTCCCCGGGCCCCATCGGCTCCTGGCAGGGGAGGGGGAGGCTGCAGCTCAGCCTCAGCTGATTTTAAAGCCTACCCTGAGCCGGCCGAGCCAAGGGAGATGATCCGCAGGGCTGCTGATAGCAGCTGTGACAATACCCCGATTGTCACCAAGGTGTGGGCAGGAGGCATCCATCATCCTGACTGCTCTGAGACCCCTCAGCCTGAGCTCCTAGCGACAGCAGCCCAGCAGAGATCCCATGATCACTGCAGGCCTGGGCAAGTTTTAACAGCACAAAATGAAACTTCCAGAGCTCTAACCCTTCCCTGAGAGTGAGGAAAAGGACAATGTGATTGAACTATAAGGAGACACAGCATGGACAGTCAGTGAAGAGAGATTTAAAAGACTATTGGGAGAAGGGATTGAGGAGTTTACCATTTTAGGTTGGACTTTTCTTATCTAGCCATGGTAGTGTTATAAATGCCAATCAGAGATTCCAATTTGAAATATTAATTTGGTTTATTAATAACAAATCAAATCACAGAATTTCGATGACCCACCAACAGCGGAGAAACTTGACAGAGTTTTCCCGGGAAATGCCAAGGGTGAACCGTGAGATACAGGGTCTGGCAGCCTGCTATCTCCCCCAACGGTTCACAAATCAGCCCGGTTCAGGGCTTGGTTTTTATACACTTTATTCTGCCCTTGGCAATATTTCCCCATATTCCCCATTGTTTCCCGACCAACTAAACAAATTCGGGAGTCTCCCCAACCAAGCAGAAAAGAGTTCTTTTCTTAGTTCAAATGTTAATGTCCAATTTCTATAGGTCCTTATAGTTGATGAATGATCGAGATATCGAGGATGTTGCTTGATGGTCTGTGAAGGTGGCACCCAAGGTGTGAGTTGCTGGTGCCAGCTTATCTGACAGGTCCCCTCCCGGTGCTAGAGACAGCTGCAAGCTCTCCCGGAAAAATCTTTTGTTCTTTTCTGAATGGAGGCGCCGGCTTTCTCAGGGTGGTCAGTTTCACCATCTGCTGCAAAATCTCTTAAAACATAAACTTTTACCTAATATCACTTTATACAATTTTATAAATTTCTAATTTATCATAAGAACATGAATTAACCATTCCACGTTTATAACAGTAGTTAATTCTATATGCAGACTATCCCTTTAAATCATGGGAAAAATATGCATTTGGGGAGATGATTGTTTAGATTTTGTGGATTTGAGAAAAGGTATCTGTGAAGGACTGAGTGAAGTAGTTGTGATTCTTGTGATCCCATGAGATACTTGAACAGAGAGATGAGAAGCCCTCTGTGCCAGTGAAGAAGTGAGAAGACATCTCTGTTCCCTGAGATGAAGAATCCTTTGCCTTTGGAGTTGGTAATTTTTGAAATGTGACACCCCAGAATGTATGAGTATATGACCCATAAGCCGCTTGGGAAACTGATAATGGGAGGGGATTTCACAGAAGTGGGTTTTCTCTGGCCAGCTGTTTTTGTGACAGTTATAAACCAAAAGAGAACTGTTCTAGATTGTCAGTGGGGGAAATTCCATGGTAAACTAAGAGACTCCTCTCCCTAAAAAAATAATGAAAGATTATTTTTAAATGGTAAAACTGACTGAAAATCACAGGTTTTGCCTCTTTGTGTTGTTTGTGAGAAAGTGAACACTTTGTGGTGGGAGGAAGAGTGTTTTGAAAGTTTCATTTTGATTCTTATTTTCTCCTTTTAGTGTGTGTTAATAAATCTATCTTTATATCTTTAAGTTTGGGCCTGCTTTGCTTCTTCTGATCGTATCTCACAGAGGGGAAAAGAGACTAAACACTCAAAGCACTGCACTAAATTTGGCAAACAGAAACAAAGGTGAACGTGAAACCACTTGTAGCAGTTTTATGTTCACCAATTTTGACCGTTTCCTGGCCAATGCACCAATTTTATGATGGTTTCAGTGAGTGTTTACTCTGCTGTGAGATAGGATTAGGAAAGGCAAAACAGGCCAAACTTAAGGTAAACAGATAGATTTTATTAACAGACACTAAAAGGAGAAAAAGGAAAAAAAATTAAAAATTGAACTTTCAAAACCCTTCTCCCCCCCACCCCCCCTACAAACTGTTCACTTTCCCACAAGGAACATAGACACAACCTTTTATTTTCAGTCAGTTTCACCATTTAAACATAATCTTTCATCACTTTGGGAGAGGAGTCTCTCTAGAGTCCCATAGAGACATTTGCCACAAGAAAAAAACAGTCTGGTGGCTCCCAATGTCACAAATCTGAACCGCCAGGAATTTCTGCAGACTGTGCAGTCCTGCCCATTAGCAGCTTTACCAACACTGCCTATGGGTCAATGTCTGCTTGTTTAGGGTACCGTTTAAGAATGCTTCTTCTAGTATAAAACAAAGATTCACTTCTTCTATCTCTAAAATCATCTCTATCTCAAAAGAAACAGACCTTCTTTTTACCCTAGGAGTGAAGGACCTCAAATCACTTTTTCTCTAAAATCATCTCTGCCTCAAAAGCTGAGACCTCCTTTTACCCCAGGAGCCAAGGACTTACTATATTCAAAATTCCCAATTGAATCTCAATTATATCAGTCCACAACTTTTCACTAGAACCAGCATTCTCCAAAACTCCAAATACTCCAGATATTAATATATTACAGGAAACAGTCCATCTCTCCACAGTTTACACTAGAGAAGTCCAGTCAAAAATGTCCCCTTCTTTAAATCCCATCTTCAATAGTCTTTTTTCTTTCACTGACTCTGTCCCATGCTGTCTCTTTATATTTTAATACTTTCTATCTTCCATTGAGGAGGGAAAGAGGTTAATGTCTTTATTTAGGTGTCCTCCCCTTCCGGCTGCACTCACGGTGTTGAATTTCAAAGCCGCGCTGGTGATGGGGTGTGCGGGTGGAAGCACACTCAGGAATGGCTGATGAATGGTCTTCTCCCACCCCTTGGTCTTGTTATAAATGCCAATCAGACATTCCAATTTGAAATATTAATTTGGTTTATTAATAACAAATCAAATCACAGAATTTTGATAACCCACCAACAGCAGAGAAACTTGACAGAGCTTTCCCGGGAAATGCCAAGGGTGAACTGTGAGATACAGGGTCTGGCAGCCTGCTATCTCCCCCAACGGTTCACAAATCAGCCCGGTTTGGGGCTTGGTTTTTATACATTTTATTCCGCCCTTGGCAATATTTCTCCACATTTCCCATTGTTCCCCCACCAGCTATACAAATTCGGGAGTTTCCCCAACCAAGCAGAAAAGAGTTCTTTTCTTAGTTCAAATGTTAATGTCCAATTTCTATAGGTCCAGTTGATGAGTGATCGAGATATCGAAGATGTGGCTTGATGGTCCGTGGAGGTGGCACCCAAGGTGTGAGTTGCTGGTGCCAGCTTATCTCCGGGGTCACCTCCCGGTGCTAGAGACAGCTGCAAGCTTTCCCGGAAAACTCCTTTGTTCTTTTCTGAATGGGGGCGCCGGCTTTCTCAGGGTGGTCAGTTTCACCATCTGCTGCAAAATCTCTTAAAACATAAACTTTTACCTGATATCACTTTATACAATTTTATAAATTTCAAGTTTATCATAAGAACATGAATTAACCATTCCACGTTTATAACAGTCTGATCCGAAGCAGACCCAAACTCAGAGCTGCTCCCTGGGGCCCAGGGGGGAAGATCCCATCCTGCCCATGGCCAGCAGTGCTGGCAGCCAGGGGCAGGGCATGGCCCAGCCAGGGCCGGCCCCTCTCCACCAGCCACAGCGGCCCTGGGTGTGTGGCCGTCACTGCCGAGCTGCAGCCTCCCCTCTTCCCCTGCGGGCAGCCAGGGCAGGGAAGGAGGCCCAGCCAGCCCAGACCGCTCCCCTGCGGGCAGCAGCTCCTGGAGCCCCAGCCAGGCCCGGGTCCGTCCGCCCAGGGGCCGATGATATTACCTAATAGCCAGCTGGAAGGGAGAGAGAGCGAGTCCCCACAACCCTCTGATTTTAAGCCTGAGTGTTTTTCCAGAGGCGTATCTAACTCTTTAATTGGTCAACCTGATAGCATAGGGTCAAAATGTTTTAAAATCACGGGAATTGTATGCAATAAGTTCAGGGGGGATGGAAAGAAAGGTAGGCCCTGGGGAAGGGAGCCAGGGTTGGGTAGGCTTGGGAACGGACTGTCTTTACTAGATCATGTGAAACTGCACCTGTGTAATCAGTAAATGATAAATGATGTGATTGTTAAATGTGATGATTATTTGGTAATTGAATATGATTATTGTATAATCACAATAAGAATCATGAGAAACTATGTTTGGCGGCTTGGAAATTCATGCTTGGGTCAAATCAATGCATACAATAGAACAGTGTAAGTTTAATAACTAATATGTAGTTATATAATGAAAAGGGTATAAAAACATGTCCATCTCAAATCTATGTCAGAGTCAGATTTGGGTCTGTACCCCTCATTCCCAGAGCTCTTCAGTAAAAGCACCTGCCTATAATCATCCTCCATATTTATGTGTTTCTACGCTGACAAACCAAGCTGTCAACATCTGCTATAACTTCCTTGGAGAAAAAAACTCACATCTGTGATAAACCACACACCAACTCATTTTGTCATCTCTATCACCTCAAAAAATAAGGAAGAACTACTGACCAGGAAGTAGAGGGTGATGCAAAAGGCAAAGCAAATTTGTATTGGTGTGTTGAATTTCCTATGAAGCACCTTGTGCCACCTTGTCTAACTGAATCAAAACTCTTTGATGCTGTGCGTTCTGGATGAGTGATTTGATTTTAGGCAAATTTGGCACTCATATTTGTGCTTTAAACTAGATGTGGCATATAATGTTCATGTTTGGATCACTGCTCCAGTAAACACAAAGGGGTTTTTTAGTATTTTACTTGTAAGACAGAGTTGCAAGATTGCACTTGACTTGCAGAACAACAAAATAAATCATACAAGAAAGTCAGCATTCAATAAATTATGCACTTCATATCAAGCTGTGTCGACATCTTAAATGAAGTATAGCTTAAAGATAAGGTGTTAAAAGGGAAAATTATAGATGTACAATGAGTTTCTTTAAAACTATCACTTATCCCCATTCCATCACTGCAGCTGTCATTTTCTCTTTTGGGCTTTAGTTTTCTTTCTACATTTTTTGGCCTAAAGTGTTTGAATTATGACAGAAACTGCCATATTATGAATAATTCTTGATAAATGCAAAAGGAGATGAAATCTCTACAAACTCAATGAATATTTAAGGTCACATATATAATATTAGCTCTGACAGATTGTTAAACCTGAGGGCTCTTTTTGAACTGAAGGAAGTTTCATTGAAAACCTGGGATTTTCTTTATGTATTGCATGTCATATGTTTATATTACAAAATTCTTGCTTCTGACAAGCAAACATTCACTTTTCTTCCCCATGGCTCCAGTCTGATACACAGCCCTTCTGTTCTTTTTGCTCTCTCACCCTACATGCCAATGTCATCAGTTGTACACTTTTTACTTTCAATACTGGGCTATCACTTCAAACGAGATGTATTGAGTTTGTAAGAAAGTTTACAGCTGAAATATTTGAGAAGAAATTCCAATAAAGAGGAAATTTCAGAAAATTCAGGGTTTGCATTTGCTTTGGATCAGCATGTAAAACTTGGCTTATCCAGCTCACGTGTACTGTACACAAAGGCGAGCCATTTGCTCCATTAGCAATTGCCAATTCTCCCAATTGTTGGCATTTCCTGCTTTCTTTCAGGGTGGAATCAGGAAATGTGAATATTATGAAAATATTTATAATAACTACAAGAGGCTAATAATTATCTTCAAAGCAACTAAAGTCAGGAAATTCAGGCTTAAGCTTCCAAAATTGACCTAAGATTTGATGCTTATTTCCACCCTCTATCAGCCTCTGCACAATACAGGGTCTGAATCATATATCAAGGCATCACAGAGGTTTGAGCCATTTTAGTCAATGCCAGGATGAATGCTGGACAGGTTTTTTCCACAACAAATTGCATGTTTTCTCTGTGAAGACATAAAATGGGAAGAGAAGTAGAGATGGTTAATACTTGCTGTGTGACTGATAGTTTCAGTAGATTATGCTGTGCATTTTGTCCAGAAAGTGCCCAAAACTTTACAGCTGTAAGCTGTGTTAATAACTAATTTTCTTTTTAACTTTGCTTCCCTGGTACTGAAGAAAACTGCAGGATTCTGGACTGATGATGATGCCTTAGAGTGGGAGCTGTGTGAGGAAGCCTGGATTGTACGTAGGGGCTGGAAAGTGATAATTTAAGGACTTGAGAAAATTAGTTATAACTGTTAAAAGTAAAAAGAATCTCAGACAAACAGACTTTGGTTTATCAAATAACCTAATAGTCCATGCAATTCTGTATTGTTTTTCTGAATATATATTTACAACATTATCTGCACCTGAATTTTAATTTATTGGTATGCCAAAACTTGTAAATATAGGATTTTTAACTACCAATTCTTGGTAAAAGGGTAGAGATGTCATATAGTAGAGTACAAGGAAACTTAAATCAGATTTTTACCAGCTAAGCTTAAATAGTGTGGCTTGTTTGACAAATTTTGCTTGCTTCACTGGCTTTCATTGCAACCTGCATTGTCTTAGGGAACCTTGAAGTTCTGCAGGCCATGGTTCACTGCCCCAAGAGGCCAGAGAAGCTTTCTATTGAATTAAACAAAGAGTGTGTCAGAGGCAAGAAACACACCGTATCTTTCATTGAATTTATGACCTTTGCAGAGACTTGATGAAGTTCTCAAAGATGTAGATATTTTTTGAGAAATGAGTCAAAATTAACAACTGAATCTTCATTAAATTAACTAATGTGACAGCAAAAGGAAAGGTGCTTGAGGGACATTTTAAGTAAGTCATCATCACATATTCATTCCTGCATGTATTTTACAAACTCCAAGCTCTATCCTTAAAAGCTTCCTGCAAGTGAGATCTGCTTTTAGTGGTTTTTACTGACCTAGATGCAGCTTTGAAATAACTTAAGTAAACAATTGGCTCTTTTTGTCCATAGAGTATCTTCCTATCTAAGGGCATGAAACTTGCTATTCTCTAAGATTTATCTTTGTTCCATGTCTGAGGAGAACCTAAAGACTCATTATTATTAGAAATACAAGACATATCTAATATTATATGACAGACAAGTTTTGCTGCATAGCCATTTGAACTTCATTTATGGTTATGGTGGGAGTTTTTAAGGAGCAGTTTCTGAAATATGGAGCGTGAAGGAAGGATGTCTGCAATTCTTCCTGCAACTCTAGTAAATGTATACTGAATATCACAATAAATGAAGAAAAAACCTATTTTACTACTGCATGAATTCAGACACCTAGGAGAAAGAATTCCCTTTAATCCTTTGACATTCTAGAGGTCAGAACATATTTTATGATTTCTGTGCAAATCTTTAAAATTTTAGTGATTTATGTTTGTCAAAAAGGAAATATTTTGGTCAAGAAATATTTCTTAGTGATTCTAGTTTCTGCATTATTCAGTTCTTTTGTTCCTATTCAGACTACATCTTCTCTCATGCATCATAATTCCTCAGAGAAGGAAAAATGTCAGGTTTCCTTCTCACATAAAGTTTGTCATATTCTAAACTCTTTAGTACAACTCTTTGTTCACAGAGCATACTGGCAACTGCCTGAGATAATGTAACTTTTTTTTGTGATTGAAAAATAATTCACAAATGTGGTTGTGGTACATTTTCCATTTTCTGCTGCTGGGCTCAAGTACCTTCTTTGGAAGACAGGTAATTTATCTCTAGCCTAATAATTATTTATTTCTGTCCTTTGGTCCAATTCCAGTCCTTATTATTCTGCTTAGCATAAATTTGCTTTTCCAATATCCTATGTATATATGTCTCATTTATTCCATTTTTCTTTTATGCTTACCCTTATTTTTATAGTTCAACAGAGAATAGCCTTTGAATTTACACATCTAATAAAAATTTTATAACAATAAGTTGTATCTAAAACTGTCTGTAATTGCTTGAAAATAGAACGTGTATACGAGAGACAGCTGGTTGATGAGAGAAAATTCACTGCTTTGGCACAGAAGAACAGATTACCAGGGACATGATTTTACTAGTTTTTAGCTTTCTTAGTCTAGTCTGTGTGAATTGTTCTCAAGGTAACTGAAGAAATACAATTCAGCTTTTCGTTCTGCTCAAATCATCTTCCTGTTAGAACTTTATTTCCTTATTTGAGACCAAATGGGACCATGAATCAACCAAGTCCTTTCTCTCCAGGTTCTTAGGGAGATTTCTTCCTCATATCTTTTTTTTATTGTTGGTGTATAAAATAAAAATTGTAAGTAGAAAATTGTGAGGTAATTCTACATTAGATAGCCTTGGGCACCTGCCACATGAAAGCCTCTTGTTCTATCCCAGGAAAGATTCCTACATTACAAATCTTTCCTTGAGGCTGGACATAGAGCTAAACTGCACAGTAGGAGATGTCTCTATGATCCTTGAAAAATCTGACAATTGAGTGTGCATTTCTCATGTGCCATGCCCTTCCACCATGCTGAGAGGACTTACTGCTCTGTCTGACTTTACAGACTCATGCAGGCTGAGAGCTTGATCACTGCACTTTTCTAAGACTCATTTCTTAACATCATGCTATCTTGCCAATTCACATACAAGCCCCAAACAGCGAAGGAAATGCAGTGTCATGTCTTCATTGGCATGTTAGGAGACAGCCGCTTCACCAGATTCCAAAGAGTTTCTTCAGCTAGCTCAACAGTGTGAAGCAAACTAAAGAATGCTCTGGAATTTTTGTGGTGAATACTGTTTTACCATCTCTTACTGCAATTTCAAGTTGTTAACTGGGACACAGTCAAATGTTGCTACCTCCCATCAGGTTCCTGAGTAGGGCAGAGAGAGATTATAACCATGGTGTTTCTTAAAGACTCTAGTAATTTTCTTAGCTTTTGTTGGGGAAATTGAGACAGACTTTGCTAGAGCATGAATTTTAGAGTAGATAAGGAAAATTGTTCAAACTTTTCCACATTTCTCTGTGATCTCCTTTTCCCTGTTGTCAGTGGAATTGGTGATGTGGCTTTCTGTCCCCTCTCTCCCCACTGCAGAGACCCCTCTCACCTGCAAGCTGAGCAGAGGGCAGAGTGGGTTCTGTCCTGTCCTCCCTGCTCCCCCACCCTTGCACCCCTCTATCTCATGGAGTGAAAACAACTTAGATGCTGTAAAAAACCTTACTGCACTTCAGACATTGCTGTGTCTGACTTGTACTTTACACTGACAAAATGCTGAGTTTTCACAATTACTCTCTTCTGAGCAATTGTTGTGTAAGTTGACAGTTCACATGTGGCAGACACTGTGTAAGGTAGAACTGCTATGATGATAATGAGCAAGGGTGCAAAGAAGTCAATGGAGTCAGACAGGCAGACCTCAGAGACTCAACTCATTAGTGTTCTTCTAACCTCCAAACCACCCTTTCAGCTCCATCCCTGGGGGCTGTGAAATGTGTGAGAAGTTAAAGATAGTGCCTCAGGACTTTGTATATCCTTGACAGCAGGAGGAGGTAGATCTTTTCACTCCTTTCTCTTGGATATGCTCATTTTATTGCTGGGAACCTGTTTGTGGAAGTGCTGCTCCCCAGATTATGAGCTTTAGAATATGAAATACAAATTTGCTTATCTTGTTTAAGAACTGTTGAATAAGGAACTGCTGATGTACATGACAAGGGAGAGCAAAATAAAAGTGTCCCTCCCAAGGACACTGTTCACTCAATGAAGAATTGTAAAAATAAAAACATTATATAATTTTATATTCAAGTGTTCGATAAGGAGAATTACTCATTGAGAAAACAAGAAATCTCAAATGACTAACAATGCCCATTCATGGTCCAGTCTTGCTTCAAGTATGATTATAATGAAATAAATTGATTTACTAGACAGAAATTTGATTGTATGGCACAGAGAAATGCACATAATGATCTGTCAGCACTTTTTTTAGGACTAACAAAAATAGTAAATACTTTGTAACAACAACGTTACATTAGCTCATCATTTATGTCATTACTTTGTGAAGAATTTTTAGGGCTGGAGAGTAGAATGAGGAGGAAGAGCCCCATGAATGCTAAAGAGAAATTATTGCAGTCTAAATGAAAAAAACCCTGATCTTTTTCATTTAGACTTGAATGCAGATGGACAGCCAGGAGTAAGAAGAGGACAGTAATGATGGGGGTCAGGTCAATTGTGACCATGCTGTTGTGGAAATGGTATGGAAAGTTCATTTTGTGGGATTAATGCACTGCTCAGCTGCCTGAAAAACCAGGAAAGGCATGGAAGCTGACCCAGGTACTTGAAGAGGGGCCTGGCTCTTGCTACCACTGAGACTCAGTCAGCTTTTCTGATAATTGGCCTAGATTACCAATTGCTGTTCTTGTCTGTGCTTGTTCTTTGGAAGTGCAGATAAGGTGTCTTTAAAAAAGTCTACCTCTTTTCATTGCTTGATAATTTTGATTTTAGCAAAAATAACATGTGAAATATTTTGTGAAGAGTATTAATAATTTGTGAAGAGTAGCACTGTGAGTAAGCTCTTCTAGTCCAAAGGGAAGTGTTTGAATTTGGTCAGAAGAAAGTACTGAAGTCTGGACAGTTTCTTGAATCTGCCCTCTTCTTGGTCCTCTTCCTCTTTATTTTCAAAAGGCATGAATCTTTTTGAGAGGGCTACTGGCAATATACACCTGACTAGTTACAGAGGATGGGAATCCAGGGAAGTACAGATTGCAGTAGGTACAGACATTCAGCACTGCACATTGTCGTGCAGAGATAGCTGAACTAATTCCTCTTAGAAAAATCTTGTGTGCCAGAAACTTCTGGTCTTCTGATGTTTTTCTCCTGAGCTATCCAAACTCAGGAACTGCACTAATGTACCTACTTTTGGTTGTTGAGCTGGCCTGAAGAAAGGTAAACATATACTTTTACATAATATTCTGCGTGGACACATGCAAGGTTCACCTTGTAAGGGTCTGAGCACACAAAAACCCACAACCACGATACTAATAGCAATCCTGTTTAGTCATCCAGTGTATTGGATTTGGGAAGGTCTGAAATGAATCCTGTATGAATATTTATAATAGGACTGTCATTCTGAAATAGTAAAAAAATATGTTTTCATTGCATGATAAATAAGTATAACCTATTGTCATATAGATTAAAAAAAAAAGAAAACTAATGGGTATTGGTTACATGTGAAATTCCATAATGTATGTGCTATAGTGCTAGGTTATCGATTTATGCTGGAATCAATTATCACATAATGGATTAGAAACTCTGTCATACAGAGAGCTGAGGTTAATGCATTGAGCAGTACTATGACCCTTAGTGTTTAAGATCTTGTGATTATTTTAAAGGAGCTGTTACATTTGTCATTGATCAAATATGACAGCTCCATCAAAATAAATGTATCAACAAATAGAAGAAAGTTAAATTGCAAGGGGACTTAAAGAGGTCAGAATAGTATAATGCGGGAACATGACATACATTTTGTTTAAAATACCAAGGAGGAAAAAAATACCATCAAAAATTTGAAGATAGATTTCCTGAAACCATCAGGGAACATCTGGAGATGACAAAAATAACCAAAACATGAGACTGATGTTCTGGATTCCATGTAGAACCTCAGAGGAAACAGGGAGCTTTCGTGGCTCTGGTGAGTCACTATGTAGAATAAAGCATGATCTTTGATTTCATGGCATAGGAAATGCTAAAAAAACTGTGAAAAGATAAAAATATAAAGAAAAATACTCTAGGAGACATTAAGTCAGGATTCTGATCTAAGAGATTTGAAAAAACTCAAGTAATGTGAACGCTTACTTTCCAGTGGCTTTTGGATCGAGATATGGGTCAAATGCACATCTTTATTCAATAAAATACTACAGTGGACTTAATTTTGAACATGGGCTCAAGCAGAGCTCTTTTCTTTGGACATTGACTTATTCTCCAAAATATTGGGGAAATACAGAATTTAAGCATACAGGAGAATTTTCACATTTGAAAGACTTTGCTAAATTGTAACCTATTAAGAGACAGAAAAATAATGGAAGGAAATCCTTGTACAGTAGGAGGTGTATGGAATAACTGATACTTGGGAAATGTTAATTACTCTGTTTGCTTTATTTTGCTTTGGTTTAAATAACGATTCAAAATGGAAGACCTTTATAGCATGCCTTTAAATATATATCAGTTCTTCTTGAACTTACTGGGAAGTAAATCCCTATATGAGAAAAGAACAAGTGGGAAAACTGCTCTTCCACTGATCCTTCCTCCTGCATTTGTTTCATTGGAAAATCTGGAGAAATAGGAAATTTAGCTTTTCATTCTGTTAAAAGAAATCTATCTTTCATTGCCTTTTCCCCCTTTTTTTTTCTTTCACTTTCTGGTTGCTTTTGGTTGGTTGGTAGGTGGTCGGTTGGTGTTTTTTCACTGCAGTGGATATACCCAGGATGACTGAGGGGTTGGGAAAATTAGGTTTTGCAGTCATAAGGAGTTGCTAACTGTAACCTGCCATTCTCATACTGGGCAACAAAAATGCCTCAAATTCTGCCCATGTCTGTGCACAATCCTGAGTGCTATATAGCAGAAAGGAAAATGCAGCTTGTGGAATCAAAATAATGTAGTATTTTCCACCTATAAGAGAATTAGCAACAGGGAATATTTGCTATGAGGAGAGGTATAAATAAGTATTTTCTTAGTGTGGGAACTTATGAAAGTATTCATATGTGCAGGTGAAGTTAAGAAGAAATAATTAATAACCTCACCTAAACACAGAGGCTGAGATTAGCATGGCTTGAGTGCACAGCACAGCTTGAATGGACCAGCTTTAATTCACCTCTTACACCTGCCTTTTCTTCCTGGCTATGTGAAATGCTGTCTGGTAAATTTCTGAAGACTTCTCTAGCAGTGCTGACAGTGAGCTTTCCAAAGGGGTCTTCTGACACAGCCTATTATTCCAGACTACATCCCTTATTTGTTGCCTCAGCACTCTTATCCTGTCTATATTCATCTGTACTTCACTCTGATGCTTTTCAAAGGACTGTTTTCTAGAGTTTTGAATCTGATGATAGTTTTTTTATCATTGAGGAAAATCCAACACCAGTTTCTGAAAATGCTCAAGCCTGTGAGTCAAAGACATTGCATAACCTGTCTTTAAATTCAGAAGTAATGGGAGAGGTATACCCAGGTATGCTACAAAACCACCTTTTCCAATATATAATCATGAATGTGAGGTGTACTGATCTGATCCTTGTGAAACCTACCATTTACTAAGATCCTGAAAGTCTCACGGGAAAAGCATAAATGCCATTTCAAACTGTGCTTGATGTTTCAGGTGGTTTTCCCCATTTCACCTATAAAGGGGAAAAATTATTCAAGAGGTGAAAAGTGGAAAATAACCTCAGTTATTTAAACATCAGTTTAAGCAGTTAAGGAGGTGCAAGAGAAATTTTAATTAAATCTTGATGATTATGTGAAGATTGTTTTGGTGAGCTGGCAGCAAACGGAATTTTACTTGATGTTAAATTTTAAATTGTTTTGTCTACTTTTTTTTCACTACATTTTCAGTGGCTTCACAGGTTATGACAACACTTGGAGATTAGGAGTAGAAGGACTAAAATATAGCTTTTTCTTGGGTGACTTAGATACTTAAGCACAGATTTGTAGATGCTGCAACATTTCAGATCCAGCCCAGCAAAAAGACTTTTGTGACTAACTTTTACCAGAATTCACCAGAATTAGAGAGATGTCTGACTAGCTTGGGTGGTAAGCATCATGGATACAATTCATGGTGAGTTGCAGTGAAGGTAAAGCTCCCAAGAAATTTAATCCAATATTCACACTATCTCTTGCAAGTTTACATTCAGTGGAGCAACTGCAATATGAAGGCATGGTACTGTATGCAGGAATGATAAAAACATGGGACCTTCTGCCTCTTGGGGCTCTCTCTGAAGTCAAGAAGGAACCATAGCAGCCAATCTGAACAGTTAATATTCTGAATAGAGCATTTTGGTGCTTTGGAAATCTTTTACTTTTCACCAAAATAAATACAAAAGTTAATAAGGACAATCTTACTGGGAGATGATCAGATTTAGCAAGCCAGTTTGAATGCATTCATCCCGGCAGGCTGGTGAACCTTGTTTGTCTGCTCTGTTTTAAGGACTTCCTCACCCCTATTCTCTTTTTGCCAGGAGTTCAAACAGTGAGTAGGAACACCTTGTTCTGGAAGCTGCTTTCCAAAGTACTTATTGGAGAGCACACAACAAAAACATTTTACCACAGGTGAAAACAAATATCTCTGAATAGCAATTACAAACAATTATTTGGCTTTTTGGAACATTATAGTTGTATTTCTGTTTGTTTTCACTCTCCTTTCAGACACTCAGTTATAATTTGTTAAATTCAATCAAATAATTCCAGAAAACATAATAAACATTTAAAATGCATCAAAGCCATCTGGAAATGCTCTGTACTGCACACAGAAACAGTGGGATTCATCTATGCATATTCAGCATTGGAGGTTTTTTACTCTTTTACATTAGCAACACGAATAACCTGGGTTGAGAATGTGCTTAAGCAAAAGAGACTAATCAATGTAAGGCTTTTAGAGGTAGGGTATTTGAAAATCCTGTGAAACATCCCTATCCTCTCTGACATTTAAATCCCAGTGAACACCTAACCCTATTTTCAGATCTATCTGAGCTGTTTGGGAGACCTAATGCAAGTGCCCAGGTCAGAAATGATGGAAGAGCCATGACTGGTCACATGCCCAGCTGAGACCAGTTCTGATTACTGTATCAGACAATCTAAAATACAACAAGGCTTTGTTGTGTGTTTTATGTGCAACAAACACCGTTGCCATCCAGAATTGCTAGGATCAAGTTAAAGCAGGTGATCAGCACAGAAAAATGGGGGAACATGGCTCAGGCTCTTGAAAGATGTGAGTACTGCCAGGACTGCTTGGGTAAATCATGCATATTATCATAGATATACAAAATGTGTGGGTAATACCACAGGTTTGCTCAGAAGGGCTTTGGTCCTGACACAGAAGAGGAAGAGAAGTAAGGTACACCAGAGTTTTTCTGTTTCAACAAGCCTTTCTTTCCTCTTCATTTCTTAACAGTCTTTCTTAATAGAAAGAAGGATGAAATATATATATATATAATATATATAATATATTGTTTTATCTATAATAGGACAGACAAGTTTCTATACTTGAAAATTATTGTATTGATAATACAATTAGCCTCCCTCAAAATTCTGGAACCCAAGGCCTGAGGTGTCCTACCTTCACATGTGAAGAAATAGCTCCTACTCTAAAGGACTTGTAGCAGAAGAGGAAATAAATTTAATATACTCTATTTGGACAAAAATAATCCCTGTAGTTTACACCAAAAGGAATATAATTAAAAAGAGGTTTGCATAGATTCACATATAATTTCTTGACATAAACTCCATTATCTTCATGGAAGGCTTCACCTTAAGTATCTCCAGGTGAGGTCTGAGGCATTTCAGAGATGTGGAAAAGCAAGTAAGCCCCATCCAGTACTGGCATATAGATGCAGCAAGCTGTGTCTAGCAGCTCCCATCTTTCTGCCTGCTACAGCAGGGACTTTACCACATCATCTCACACTGGGTTTTCTTTCATGCTTATTGTTATCTGTGATCTGCTTGGGTAATGTAGAGTGTAAGACATCTGTTGAAGCAACCTGAGGCTTGAAAAAGTCCACAGTTCTCCTGTAAGAGCATGACTTCACAGCTGTTGAAACAAGTTTCCCACATTTTTTGCTTCACAAATTAAAATACCTCCACCAATATTTGCTTGTTACATGACTAATTACTGGTTTCCTTGGGTTAGCCTGTCTGTTAACTGTGGATAGTTCACCTGCTGTGTCCAAACACTGATCTGATGCTCCAAACACTGGGGTATATTTTATGCTACAGAAACATATTGCAGCAAGAAAAACTGCATACGTTCATTGATAGTTCAAACAACAGATCCTCACAGGTACTAACGGTTTGTTGGCATGTCATAATATTACAGTGTCAGAAAAAAATTCTTTGGTTGTTTTAAGTGGTAATTATCACAATAGATTGAACATGCAGCATTCCAAAATATGAGCAGTTATTCCATGACAGATCATCTCAGTGTACGTAGCAAAATATTACATATCTAACAAGAATTTGTGAGCACAGCCCTTTCATGAGGCTTAGCGGCATTTTACCAGCACCAAAAGCTGGGATGAAGGAAGAAAGTATTAGCAGTCAGAGCTTTTTCTGCAATTTGTCATGCATGTCAACAGTGGGAAAGACATGCTTGAGCTGGCAGTGACAGCGCAATTGAACAGATAGCATGAGACATGCCCTTCACTCTGCTGACACTCACTCAGCATACGTCAGAGCACGCTCAGGAGAAGCAATTTCTGTCCTTGAGCATTCCCAGGGAAGGGACGTGCTTCTCTCCCTGCACCTGTGCCTCTTTCCAGGCTCTGGCTCCTGATTAACACAACGAGAGCAGCAGTCGCAGCTCCTGTCTTTGCCCGTGCTGGATCTATAGTGTGAGATGAAAAACATTCTCAATTCATATGAGTAATGAGCATTACAAATTAGACTCAGATCAATTATTAAATGAGGATGATTATGAAATATTAAGAGGAAGCTATTATACATAATGTATTTGTCACAGATTAAAAATCAGCATTCAAGTAATATCCTTCTCTGTCTGATAATGTATTCGGATATTTAACATATTTAAAGGGAGTGCAAAAAAGTGGGAGGGAGGTGCATCCATTAAAAAAAGAAATGGATTTGCTAATGGCTTCTGCAAAAGGGAGTTTACTTCTGTCTTGGGTATAATTTATCTCTGGTCTCTGGTGAGAACATGCCAACACATCATCTCAAGCCTGTGTACCACTGTTATCATTACTTACTGTGAAGACGCTACTTTATTGTACACACTCTAGGAGAAGAAAAACTTTGATTTAATGTGTACCCTTGTCAATTGTGTGGAAGTCCTGTTGACTAAAGAGTGCTTTTGTACTAACAAAATGAAGTTGCTGTTTGGCTGGGAGTTCATCATGACAGAAGGTACAAGCAGTAGAGTCACTTGTTCCCTGAGCTTCTTCTAGAGCCCTGCTGTGCTGAGATATTTTGCATTGCATCTGATGAGTCAGTGGTGCAGATTTGTGTCCATGCCTGATGTGCTTCTACAAAACCTCGTTAAATTTGTCTCAGGACTAGATATGGTTGAAAAAATGTCAAATCACTGATACAGCAGTTCTTATGTCAGAAAATACTGGCTCGATGGAAATGAGACAATCTTTGGAGATTTGTTGGTTCCTGTAGGAATCAGGCCAAAGGGCAGGGTGCCTGGTTCTTCCTGAACCTTCCTAACTCCCCAAGTGGTGATGACACTTCTGTCTTACCTGACACCCCACTTTCCTCCTGGGTTGGAGGTCTGCTGGCCTCAGAGCTGGGGTGCTCAGAGCTCTTTCCCAGCACAGCAGCACCAAGGAGAACACACCGGCTTCTCCGTCCTGATGGCTGCACCCGGGAGGTGCCACTGAGCAAGGAGAAGGGACAGTGACAGAGCAATGGCTGTGACATCCAAGGTGCTGTGACTGTCCAGGAGAAAGGGGGGGAGGCTGCTGGGTTGCTTGTGTGCTGTGACACGGGCAGGGAAGGGGTAGAAAAGAAGCTGAAATATGGGATGCAGGGAGAGGCTGCTGGCCCTTTGCACCACGCTGTGGAGTGCCCAGAGCGTGGGGCGTGAAGCAGGAAGCCTATTGGATGGACAGAGAGAAAGATTATATTTAGCTGCAAGAAAAAAAGAGAAATATTCCAGAAACCTGTCCTTTAAGGTTATTTCCATATTTCCAAAATAACATCTGTTTGAAAATTAGTGCTTGTCAAGATTTTGCCTTTTTGACAGTAGTCAGAAGGGAAGTTAAAAATAATGAGTTATTTTGTTTTTCAGCAGGATGGCCTTTTCCTATTTACCTCTGCTGCTCTAGTGTTAACAGCTTATGTTTGGATTTTGTTTTTACTTTGCTGACCTCCCATTAAAACAACCTCTGTCATCCAAGAAGCCATCACACCCCATGCATGTTAAAATATGAAGGTATTTTGATTCTTCAGGACATAAGTTAAGTTGTGAGAAAGGAAAATTTTGTAGCCCTTGTGATCTATTTTTTTCTGTTCTTGAAGGAATATCCCACTCAGACTTCAGTTCCAAGCTATTATTGGCTGAAACCAATAACAAAGAGACTCAAAAAGAATTATTATATAATAATAAAATAATGTTCAGTTCATATATTTATAAACTGAAAGGCAACAGATTTTGAAGCAATAGTAAATGATTACAATTTTTTTAAAATCTTTCCTGCAGGATGAAAGATCTTCTTTGAAGCCTTTTACATCTCTTGAGTAAATACGTGCAATTATAATTAGACAGTTTTGTTAAACATGTATTATGTAACCAAAACCCTGGAAAAACTCCAATGCTATTTCTCTCTATTGTGTAAATATGTAATCAGGCAAGATTTTTCCAGTACTTTTGCTGATTACATTCTCCTTGGTCATGCAAGAATGGGATTTTTCTGCTCTCAGACATACCACAGTCTGAGCTCTACAAGCCCTGACATGCCATACTGCCTTTCCACTCCCATTTACTAATTCTTTGTAAGTCTCCTTCTTTTAAATGCGGCAAACCCCATGAGAAATGAATGATCAATCTAAGAGATGATTAAGTACTCATAACAGCACTCAGAATAAGGATGAAAGTTAATGTTTTTCCAACTTGTGGCCAGTTAGAGTGGAATAGTCACAAAAACTGAGGATTCAGGTCATGAGCATGCTTCTGCCACTCAGCTATGTGGTGCCTCTTTGCACAGCCCCTCTTCAGAGAGAATGCCAGACACAATAGGAAAACACTGAACTTGTAGCTCCTGCCCTTGCAGCACTTATTCATGGGCAAGAGTTCTGTCCTGAGCTCTAGCAGTCCTGACTACCTGCATCTGGCCTACTTGGTTAATTTGTACCTGCTCAGGGAACTTGGTTTAGCTGTGAACCTCGCAACGTTAGGCTGGACTTCAGGATCGTAGAGGTCTTTTTGAACCTTAATGATCCTATGATTCTTTTTATTGCATGAGCAGGAAAAATACAGACTGTTTTGTGCAGGCTTTGTGACACTCCCGATACCATGTCTAAGGGTAGGGAAAACTGACAAAGATGATTGACAGGAGCATGTCAGCACAATACAGGTTATCAGTTGGGTTTAATTCTGGCACAAATCTCTTGTGATTCTGCCGAGAGCTTTCTAATAGTGGATTTTCATGTTTAGAAATAATTTTGAAGACAAGTGAGTAATTTTGATGGCTCATGGGGCTTGGATTGCATTTTTATTATATCTGGCTTTGATTGTATTTCCCTAAGAACATGTATCACTTCGAAAGACCCTTAACATTCATAAGGCAGATAGAGCTTTTAAAAAACATAATTAACATTTTAGTGAACTTCTGAAATAATTCAGGCATGTATGAGCCACTAATGACTCAGTGGAAGGGAATTTCTCACCACTCACCAGTGAAACAGAGCTATGTGGTGCTCGCACACTGTATTTCAAATTCCTGTACTTGGACTGTTTGTCATTCTTATTTTGGTTATCCCATAAATAAACTATAATGCTACTTTCCATGATGAATATAATACTAATATCATTCCACTTGCTGAAGATCAAGAAGTCAGAAAGCATTATATATATGCTTTGAGAAATCAGAGCTGATGCTTCAGAGAACTGTAGAAAATTAAGACTTATCTTAGCAATAAAATTGAACTTTAAAAACAAAATTATTTGATTTGCAGAGATTTGAGGTAATTCAGAGATACTGCAGCAATTTTTCTTTAAAAGAAAACATCTGCCTCTAACCTATTGCAATTTTTGAGCATATGAAAATGGGAAAAAGGTCAATATAAATTGTGAATATTTTTTAAAAAGCCAATAATAAAGTTCATTAAAAAAACCTATTAAGCTATCCCATGGTGAGAAATGTACCCTCAATGCCTTTAAAACAGCTCAGCTGTGAAAAAATATGAGCACAGTCTAATTTTTCTAATTGTAGAAAGTTAACATCAAATATTACAAGGTGCTCTATGGGATCAATTGTTTAATTATCAATTTTTCTAATTGAAAAACACTATAAATCTATTAAATTAAGTATTACAAGTAAAGAAGTAGTGGGGCTGAGAAGAAAAATTCTGGAAGTTTCCTTGGACACAAAATTATTTCAACTAATCAGTGCAACTGATGACAGAAACTCATCAGGTCTTAAAATGAAGAGAACAGAATTTTTTATCTTTGATTCACTATTGATGTCTGCCCATTGCCACATACAATGACAATCTCATTTCTCTTACTTGTCCCAGAGCAGCTTTTAGTAATCCACAGTTTGGGGATTTCAAGATCAATCTATACTCCTTTATTTTGAGAAATGGGTTTTCAGAAAGCTGTGATTAGATAAGGTTGGATTTTTATTCTCCTGCTCCATATTCTGGCTCAGCTTTTGGGTGAGCCTGTAGGTACACATGTATGACAGGAGAGGGAAAGCAAAGCCAGGGCAGAAACATCACAAAATGGGACTTCCCAGCTGCACCCAACTGCACAGTAGTGGCTGGATATCTAAGTATTTGCAGAGGAATCATACTGAAAATAATAAAATCCAAGCAAGTTAAAAGAGAAGGGGAAAGGCAAAGTTATTTGCTCATCTTTCTGAGATGCATGTTTTTGAAGCCCAAGGAAGCAGAGTGTTCCAGGTGTTGTGGACTGAATCCCTAGGAGGATCCTTGTCCATCACATCTACTATCTTCATTTTTTTCATAATCAATGAACAACCCCACTATCAGGGAAAGTGAGAAACTGTTTGACTAAAAAAGCTGCCCTGCATTAGAACTTAAGGCAGTTTTTTTTAATTGAACTGAACAATTCACCTTAAAATAACAGGGTGGCATTTCCCCAGAGAGAGGAAAACCAAAGCCTGATCTGACATAACTAATAAAATTTGAACTTTATCAGTCAAACAGTGAGCAAAGACCTCAGGGGAAGGGAATTAATGGGATTTATTAACATGTTGCTGTTGCCCGAACATGTTCAGGAAGCTAGCTATATACAGCTGTTGAATTAAAATGTGCCACAGCATTTTTGGAAAGTGATGCTTTTTGTTCTATTTTCTTACTTACTCTAAAAACTTCAAAAGAAAAAAAACCCCCATAAATTGCACTGAAAATAAGTCTGCTCATTAAGAAAGGCTGAAACGATGCACATAAAATGAGCACTCACCTCATCTTTATTCATATTTGGAATGAAAATGTATGTGTGATTTAGAGAAATACAGAAGCCTGCAGCTGATTAAATGATTGTGGGGTTTTTTCCTCTCATAATTATTGTTTCACAGAATTCAAAGGTCATGCCATACCATAGCTATTTTTGCTGTTACAAAACATGTGAATATGCTTTTTTTCCAAAAAGCAACAACAACAAAAAAGGATAATAAAAGTTGTTGCATAAAGGTGCTTCTGCATTTTAATTATTCTGTTGTCAAATTAAAAAAGGATTTAGATGACAAGACAAGAGGAAATTACCTCAAGTTGCATCAGGGTAGTTTTGGATTAGGTATTGGGAAAAAATTCTTCATGTAAAAGGTTGTAAAGCTGTAATCTGGAACAGATTGCCTGGGGAAGTGGTGGAGCCACCATCCTGGAAGTGTTCAAAAAACCTGGTGGGTGTGGTACTTGAGGACATGGTTTAATGGTGAGCGTGGTGCTGGTGCTGGGTAGATGATTTGACTTGATGAACTCAGACGTTTTTTCCAACATTATTAATTCTATGACTCTATGAAATGCTTCAAAATGCAGCAAACTATACCAGCACTGCATGATTTACATGAACTCATGTAAAAAATTATCACCTAACTCTTTGATGTCCCTCCTTGCTGTGAAAGGGGTTCTGCAAACACCAAGTATGAGGCCAATCCTATATGCACGTACCAATCGTTATGCCTGCAAACTGACTGAAGAATATTAGTGTGGCTGCTCATGCGGTAAAGCTGAGGGCTTTTTTTGAAATGCTGTAAATAAAAGGCTAAAAATGATAATTTACTTAGTTCTCTTAGGAGAAAATTATGTTAGTCACAGATTCTAATCGCCTTAAAGTTATAGCAATATATAGAATATCAAGTAAAATAATTTCTCGCTGTGTTCTATCATGTAGCATGGATCAGAAAAGATATTTTTCTCTGTCAGGAAGAGATTTTGATTCCTGTAGGTGTTCACAGGAGGGAATTGTTGGTGCTTTGTTCTCCCTGCCATGTCTCTGAGGCCCCACTACAGCTTCTGGCAGCACCTGCTCCTGATGGAGGGGCCTGGGTGAGCATCACCTTGCTGCCAGATGCACTGGCAACACATCTGCAAAGCAGATGCTGTAACTTTTAAAGAGGGTAGCAGATGGTGGTGTGCTCTTTTGCCCAAGCAGAAGACATTATAACATCAGGAATATGTGAAATAGGCTCAGCCTCTTCCAGCTCTGAAATAGCCCTGACTTCACCCACAAAATACAGCTCTCCTTTTGACATTTGTGGTTTCCAAAAGGTCTCTGAAATAATTGAAGTTGCTGCCATTCACTCATTAGGATTAAATCTCGTGTCCCCTGTCCCCCCTGTGCCAGGGGGGAGGCTGCCCAGCGTGCCCAGCCCAGCAGCCAGCTCTGGCTGTCCACGCAGGGTCCAGCCCCACGGCGGTGTTCCTGCAGCCCCCAGGCTGGCACAGCCTGCCCAGGAGGCCCCTGGCACCAGTGTGTTCCACCAGAACACCGAAATCAAGGGACTAGGAGGAAATCCAAGCCTAGGGAGATGAAATTCCCAGAAACTGGCACACAACAGTGGAACTCACAGGAGGTCAAAAAATAGTCCTGTCTTCTGCCATTACCAACACTTAATACAAGCCACATTTTTTAAAACCGAATTTTCCTTCAATGTTAAAATAAATAACTGCACACATCATATCATCCCTCCGCATTGCCACTCACCCACATGAACCTTACTGGGGACAAATTTGTTACTCCAAGCAGGAGTTAAATGAATAAAGCAAAATTAAGTGAAAAGCCACTTGAATAAACTGAGAAAGGAAGCTAACACAGGTACTGATTCTTTTTCTGTTGTGGAGTGGTGGGACGCTGCCCATGTTTGCATGTAAACAGCTAGCTCCTTTGTACAGACACTGGGGTTTTATTGACCTCAAAGGAAATGCTGTTGGTCAGACCTGTGAAAAATAAGTGAATTATAATAATATAAAAATACTCTGAAAAAAGGAAAGCTGTCTCCAAAAGCCCACATTTTAAACTAATGACGTAAAATTACATCTGTAATTAAATGTAGACAATGTGGTCTCAGAAAAAACCTAAAAAAATGGATACTCCTTATAAAGGTTATTTGAAAAATTGATGAGAGAATTGAAATATCAATTCCATTGTAGTATCAGTACCATTGCCTGTAATAAAGGTAAATATAAGCACAGTATATTTTTAATTGGAACAGCACATTCAGGATGTAAACAGAGTAGATCTTTACTGGAACAGGTAAGAAGTTACATCTCAAATAAAACACAAATAGGAAGATATGTACTAAGAACCTTAGCAGTGCATGTCTTAACCATGCTATCAACTAACTATTAAGATTGGTTTAAAGCCATACCTGTATTTAGTTCAAATATTTATTTCAACTTTATTTAGTTATTTCAAATTATCTGTACTAATCAATTTGTGCAAAACAGATATTAGAAAATATATGAAAAAGAGGAAAGGCTTCCATAGAAATATATTTTTAAGACATCACAGTCAGTTTGTGACTTTTTTCCCGTACTTTGTGTTTGACATGGGTTTCTCCTATCTATTTATTTTCTTAATAGATTTTTGCACTGAACTAACATAACCTAGATTTGAATAACAGCACATGTTTGGACTGTAGCATTCTCTTGCCTGTTCCTTTTTTATTATTTCAGGGTGAGATATTGGATGTTTTATTTCAGAAATTTATCATCAGCACAAGACAGCTTTTATTTCCCATCTTCTCTGTCTCTTTCATGTAGGATCACAGTAATACATTCAGATTTGTTTGTAATTCTTAATGACAGTTTAATTAAAAAATTCATGCAAGTAGAAATTGAGTATTTGCACAGGATAATACAGCTACTTCTATAATCCTTCAGGACTCCATTACGGCCAAATTGCCAGCTAGGTTTTACTGGGGGAGTTCCTTAATGCTCCTACAGAGGATAAAATATTAATTTTCAGGGCTCTTCTGTTATGTCAGAAACTTTGGCACTGGAAGGAATGACATGCAAAACATTTTCTAATTCTACTTTTTGCATTGATTTTGATATTAATTATAAAAAAATTCTGAGAGATGGGCTAAGAATTGATGAAAATTGAGATGCAGGCCAAATTTCAGGCACAGCACCACTCCTCTGCAGCAATGTGGGCTGTAGGGCTGAAGGGATTGCAGAGGTGTGAGAAGGCAGTGAAATGGGAAATGGTGAGAGCAGAGGGTCCTGTGAGCTCACACTGTCTGTGAGACCTCTGAGCCAAGTGGACATTATTCACTATTGTAACAATTATTTAATAGTAAAGTGTTTTTTTAGACCAAATCTATTATGGGGTAAGGTTTGTGTGTGTGTGCTGTACTATTCTGAGACCTTCTGTACTTCAAAGGGCAACGGCTGCATAAGGACTTTATGACCACCATCTATTACAGTGTCACCATAAAATTTCTTATATCTTTTTGAGACTCATGACATTTGTATTGTACTATAATTCTGCACTCACTTTCAGGTATTTCATTCACTTTGGTGAATCTTATGCACAGAACCTAGAAAGAAAAAGCCATGTGCTCCCAGCTATTTTAGATATGTGTAGACAGATTAAAACCACCTTTTCTATGTGAAGTTCCTTGTTCCCTACACATTGTACGTAAGATGCATACAAAAAAACCCCAGTTTCCACATATATAAAGCAGTTTGTGTTTTGAGTGGAAAATGAAATCAGAGAGTTCCCTGAAGCCCTGACAGCCAGGAAATGGTTGTCCTGTGGTCTGCTGCCTCCCAAGCTGACTTTTGGTAGAGCTTGTCTGGAGTGAGAGGCCTTCATACCTGCTGAACCTCCAGGCTCTCTTGCAGCTGGACAGGTTGAGCTCTTGATGTCATTAATCCTCCTATCCATCTTGATCCTCTCTGCCTTCTTATAGTAAAATTTTAAATGGTAGTAGCCCTTGTAAATCTTCACCCTAGCAGTGCAAATATATTCACATGCTCTTAAGCTTGTATGCAATGCAGAGTGAAAATACCTGCAGTTAAAAGATGTTCTCTGAAAGGTGAAAAAAGAGTTTTACAGTGATGTTTGTTCTGTAAAAAGAATTCAAGAGGGCTTTTTTTTCGCCACCACTTTTAAAATAAACATCTTGGTCCCTCTTAAAATTCTTTGAACTATAGCTATGAGTAGTATTGCTTAATACATCATACATTAAGGAAAAAGGTCTTATGTGAAACACAGTTCTATTTAAATTGTGCTTTCATGCATCAGAAAAATTATTTTAAAAGCTTCTTGAGCCCTTTTGAGAATTGACTTGATTCCCACATCACTTTTCTCAGAAGTGCAATCAAAATCTCTTAAGAACAAGATACAGTCTAATTGGCATACTTAAAAAGCTTAACTGTGACTAGGAGACAGTCACTTATTTTAAGAATGTGGTTTCAAAGAAAAACTTTTTTCCTTCAAGAACCATTACAATGCTTAGTTATGTCTTTGGAAACACCATCAAAACTTTAGCAGTTCAACTTCAAACTTGGGTTTTTGGAAATTAAAATGTTCCACTGTCCCAGAAGATATAAATTACTAATGGTTAACTCAGCAGGTGTAAAAATCTTTCTTCTTTTTGTATTCTTGAATGTTTCATAGCCAGGTTTCAGGAGAGAACTCCGGTTCTTGTTTGCCACTAATAATAGCCTTGAGAATAGGACAGAAAACCTCAGTCTTACGGCTGTCCTAATATCTCCATTTGCAGTCAGAAATGCACATTTATGTCTGTGACTGAAGCATCTCATGTTGCTGTTTCTGGCATTTGATTTTCTGTAAAGTCAGGCTTTCCTATTGCCACAGGAGGCCTCCATCTCAGAAACCTTCAGTGGTATAAAGATCAGGCCTCTAGTCTAGGAGAGCCAGGAAAAGCAGCTGTCTGTCTCTCTAGGAGGCGTGGGTGTCACGGCACTTCCCAGTGGCAAGCCAGCCTTGCCTGTGTCACGGGTAGGAGTGGGAGCAGAAACCTGCAGGGTTCTGTTTGTGATGCAAGACCCAGATCAGGCTCATCCAATTCCCGCAGGCCACAGGTGCCTCATACCTGTACCTGTCCTGCTAAATCATGAGGGGCTGTCATGGGTGAAGATCTATTGGAAGCTGTGCCCTAATATTTACAAATAAAAATTTAAACTGGAGGCGTATTACGCTCAGGTAAACACTTTTAATCTGCAGATCCCCTGAAACATTCCTTGTGCATCCCTGTATGTGGATGTTCAGTCTACTGTCAATGGGTAGGTTTGCTTGCTTTTATTATCTTTAAAAGACCCCTTAGAATTAGTCTAGAGAGTTGCTCAGGGGCCCATAGATGGATGGCTAAAAACCCTCCCTAGAGTAAAACAAAAATTCGGTGGCCTCTGTTTCCTCAGTTCCTGTGATTCATTTATGCTGGATTTTGTTGTTGATGCAAGTAGTTTTCCACAGCATAAATGAAGGGAAGACTTGTGAGAGCACAGGCACAACCAAGACAAATATATGTGGCAGGTTCTAAGATAAAATGGGCTAGGCTAACACATAAAAGAAGATTTTAAATACGGTGTCATACGGGAAGGTGGGAAGAAAGAGATTTTGTGAATTATGAACCTCTGAACAGACAACAACTCACTGGAATGGCTGAGAATTTTGAGATGTGGAAGAAGACAAAAAGTGACAAATATCTTAGACAGAATGAAAGAGATATAGTAAGGTTTGTGAGATGAAATTAGATTTACTATGTCAAATAAACGTAATAAATCATAATGTGGGAAGGGACACTGAAGGTTTCCCACCCAGGCAGATCCAATTTTGCTCTTCCATGTTTTTCTAACTTTCCTAAAGCCTTGAATAGTCATTTCAATGCTCTGGACTTATTAGAAGATTTTTTCCACCTATCCTGTTTAATTTTTCTGCATTCTATATATGTTTCTCAGCAACAATTTTTTTTTCTTCCATTACCTAAGACTGAAGACTGAACACCCCTTTTTTAACCATGGCTGTTTTTTGTGCCCTCTATGCCCCTCCAGTACAAAAAATTTTCAAGATTCTTTCTCTGTCTCTTATTAAAATGACATTTCATAAATTCACAGATGCCTTCTAATACCAATCCTATGCAGAATTTCACTTTAAGTAATAACAATATTTAGCTTAAAGACCTGCCATTTCAAAGAAGGAGGAGGGAGGAATTTATGTGAGGAATTCAGACTTTAAATTTATGAAGAACAATTTTAAAGAAGAACATGAAAAAGGTTCAGGCATTTTTTCACAATTCGAAAAGAAAAATCATGAAACTTATGAAACTTTGGAGGACATATAATAAACAATAATTCTTTTCAGGATAATCTTTTTCATTTTGCATATAGCTTGAATAGCAGTCAAGCACAAATTGAGAGAAGGAAAAAGATGTATCAGATTAGAGGCCTTTAGAAAATCTTTTCCTGGATCATAAACCTCTTCCTAGAATTTTCAGTTATTACAGTATGTTAAATACATTTCATACTTAAGGACTACATGACATTTTTTGCAGGCAATTATTTCTCTTTCTTGTCACTAACACAGGAAGTATTTGACGTGCTAAACAAGAGGTGCATTATGCCCCGTAAGTGTCCTGTTTAGTTGCACTAAGAAAGCTTTTCTTATTCAGTTGCTCTGGTAAACAGGTCCATTATAACCTCTAATAACTGAAAAACAAAAGAGGAGAAGAAAGGGAGGTGTCCTACAAATTTGCAAGATACCTTCAGAATATATAGGATGAAACTTAACATACATACACACACACAAGTAGCCTTCCAAGGGTTTGTGAAAATTGTCCCTTATGATTTTTTCCTACCTTTTGTGATAATGGAAGAAAGAAAAGAATGGAAGATTGCCAGAGACACAATAAGATATGTCAGGTATAAAGAGCATATCCTGGTGTGACTTACTAGCGAGAAGTGAGGAAGAAACTTTCAGGAAACGTTGTCAAATTATTCTTCCACAGCATGGAAAAGAAGGTAGGGGAGCATTGCTTTGAGAGAGTGTTCTGTCTTAAAGCTATATTAAATTCTTTCATTTTATAGGCTCTCAATGATACATTCAGTAATTTTCTCTTCAGGTAGTAAACCACAGTGCACAATGACTGGGAGAACAGGATCCCCGGGACAGGCAGCTGGGTTTTGGATTCTAGCTTTCAAAAGAGGCTAGATAAATTTCTTTCACAATTGAAAGACCCCAAGACAGTATCAGACTTTTCAGACTCCAGTGATTTGAAGAATTAAGAATCTAGTGGCTTGGCTGCCGGACCTTGGAATAAAGAGAATTTTGAAAATATCACATTAAAATATTTTGTGAGAATTGTTCTGAGTTTGCTTGGTTTATTTTTTTGTTTGTTTGTTTGGTTGGTTTTTTTGTTTGTTTGTTTTTGTATTTTCAAAATAAAATTCAACTAAATTCGTATTGGCAGGGCATTTCAAAGAGTCCAGTAAGGGCTCCAGCAGCCTGTTGTGGTGAAGATTCAGTGGGCCCTTGAGGCAAACTCAGTGCTCTAAATTGCACTTCTGAGTTTGGCCTTCCTAGCACCCTGTGGCTCCAGGGGCTGCTTGAGGATGAACCCTTGAATTCAGCAAGTGTGGAAAGAAGAGGGATGTCCTCACTGCCTTCATGCTAAATCTCAGCTTGTGCTGCCAGGCCTTGCAAGGATTGACAGGAGGTGCTTCTTGCTGAGGAGGCTGACATTTCCACCCACAGCTTCTCCTCGAGGTCTCTGCAGGCAGGAATTCCCTGCAGCATGGTGGGTTATGCTCCCTCTGGGCAGGAAGTGCAGGGCATTGACACTGTGACAACACTAGTCCTTTGTAATGGAGAAACTGCAACCACATTTGCTTGACTAGTTGGCTTTTTAAAAATATTGGGCTCTGCCTGGAAAAACCCATGCTTTTATGTTTGTATATTACTTTCTTCTTATATTTTTAATAATATTTCTAATTTATAAAAAATCATCAGTTATAAGATCATTAAAAAACAGAAAAAAAGAGGTTTTTTTTCCAGGTCCTCAGTATTAAAATGAAAAAACAAATGATTAGTACATGAGAAAATAGTAATTATGTTTTTCAAGCAGTTGAGCAAAGTTAGTAGCACTTTGGTAATAAAGCAGTTAAGTCACAACTTTGCTATGATAGTTGCTACATGATATTTTAATTCTCACTCAGCTAACTCACTTGTTTGTCTTTTTTTTTTCCTTAAACCTTCCCAAAAATTCTGTAAAGACCTGCTGCTTAAGTATTTTTGAAAAAAAAAGAATACATTCCAGCTCTTTCTTTTACTGTTCAGTGTAATCTGCAACTGTTTGTATCTCCTCCTGAAACCTGTGCATTAAAAATGTTTGGAAAGTTCTGTGACTTTTCTTGAAGAACCAATCCTACTTTGCCCTGAATTTTTGGAACTTTTATTACCTCATCAGATTGAGATTATGGCTGGTAGTGAGGCCCCTGGTATGAAAATAAATGCTGGGAATGACATGGGAGTACAGGGATGCACTTCTCATTGCAGGAGATTCCTCTCCTCTTTGGACCCCACTTGTTGTCCACTACCACACCTGTTTCAAACTGTGGCATGTAGACCTCAGGGAAGAATGTAATAGAAAGCTGGTCAGTTAGTAAACTTTGCTTCCATGGAAGATAAAGGAAAAATTTGTTAGTATGGAAAAATGTTTTAACGGAAAAAATGTAATTTTTTTTGCAGTAGCATACAGATATTTTGCTTTCTGGTTTTCAATTTCTAAAGGAAATATGAAACATTTATTATTTGGGAAATATATTTTATGTTCTTTTTAAACGAGAGTAAAACTGAGCATTTGCTTGAACTTTGAAATAAGCAGAAGTTTCTAGATTTTAAAGTTTTATAAACAGGAACACTAAAACTCAGGTACTACTACAAAAGATAGTTCAGGTGTGGGAGAGTGAGAGAGGAGCTGACTCGCTTAGGTTAGTCCATTGCTCCAGATAGTATGTGACAGAAATCATGCCTAGTGGTGGTAGTATTTAATCAGATTTATGAGGCAGAATCATGTTGTCAAGTCTGGAGATGTAATGGTATTCAACGGCTTATATGGAAAAATAAATCCAATAAGCTCCTGAGATGCAGCATCCTGAAAATATATTCAAATAAATTATGAATTTAAATGTATTTGAATAAGCCATTTTGTTGAATAGGCAGCAGAAGTGCTGGGTTTTGTGGTGAGGTATAAGAACTGATGCAATAAACATTAATTATTAGTAGGAAAAAGTCTGAAAGCAAGAGTTTCTAAAGCACTTGGCAGTGACCCAGGTCAGCAGGCATTGAATTTGTGGAAAATTTTTTCTCTATGTTCACTAGTTAGGCCAACACTGAGTGCTTTTAAACATCTCTTGTGGTTTTACCTATTAGACGCAACATTTATGCCTCATCAGTACAAACACATAGCACATTTTCAGTGAAAACCTTAATTTGAAGAAAGAACAATTCAGATTTTCCCATTTTACCCTTTTGAGCTGGATAATTACAATAATTTAAAAAATCAGCAAGCTGAGCTTGCTCAAAATTAATTAAAAACAACACCCTCTTTTGGTTATGAAAGTTCTCTCTTGAGCTTTTTTTTCTTATTTCTTCACTGTTTCACATAATGTAATCAAGCCTTATCAAATCAGAATGAATAACAGAAATGCTGAAATTCACTGTTTACTATAATATTTTACTGTCTTATAGCTCTTATATGTCATACCATCATCATATCATCATCATATCATATCATATCATATCATATCATATCATCATATCATATCATATCGTTTTTAATATCAAAAAGATAGTCCATGACTAAAACATTTTTAGGTGGACATTATAATTAAATCAGCTCAGAGTAAAACCAAACAAAATTTTAAATTTGCCTCATTGTCCTTGATTGAAAAAAACCACAAAACATAAAAACAAACCCAAGAGAAGTAATATTTATAATTTATCAGAACCAAGGGTTATGAAAAAATGCCTACAAAATTTAAGTTACATGTTCTTAACTTTTTCTGTATGTACATATTACTACAGATTGTAAAAGCTTTTTAAGTGAATGTGATAGGCTGTGTAGATTGAGCCATGTAGACTGATAATGTGAGTAAAAAGGGAAAAAACAAAATGTAATTAGAAGTGAGTGTCTTTTCTGGAATATTTCCAGGTACCAGAACTGCGTGTTTAGCTTGGGCATTAGGAAACATTTCTTTACCAAGAAGGTGACCAAGCCCTGGAACAGATTTCCTAGAGAGGTGCTTGATACCCCAAGCCTGTCAGTGTTTAAGAGGCATTTGGACCGTGCCCTTCACAAAAAGAGAAAAAGTGGTGAGTCCTTGGCCAGGCAGGTAGACTAAAAGATTTTTGTATCTCCCTTTCAACTGAAATAATCTGTTTTAGTCTAGTCTGGTCTGGTCTATCCTACCAGAATAGTTGTGTCAATTCTTCTGATGCATTAATCGAACTTCTCAGCTGACCAGGTGTTTGTATATTAAGTGTATTCCATCTAACATATAGGAAATTACATTTTAATGTTAAAAGTTGTCTAACAGAGATTATCGAAGGGCTCTCCTACTTCAACTTTGCTAATAAGTTAATTAGTGCCTGAGGTTTTTAAATGTCCATTATGACAATTCCAGCCAAGCCCTGAAAATAAACTCTATGAAGTAAAACAGAAAATACACAGAGTAAGTTAACCAGGAGATCAAACAGAAAAATAAAAATTTCTAAAGCTTTATGGGATGGCTATTTCATGTACAATGTCCTCACCAATGGGTTGTTGTACTTACTCACCTGGACAACTCCCTGTATTTTTATTTGAAGGACAAATAAATAGGTTGCAAGGAGTTTTCTAAGGGAAACAGGGAATGACACAACCAACAAACAGAAAATTGGAAACAGCCTGAGTACCCAATAATGGTCAATATTTGCATTTAAATATTTCACAACAGTACTTGGAAAAAAAAAAAAAAGAAAGACATCACAGGGCCAGCAAGCAAAAAGGAAGGTGCAAAGAAGTTAAAATGAAGTAAAGTGAGGCCAATCATCTATTGGAAGGGTACAGAGGGTTAGTGCTGTTGTCTGAGCCAGAATGATGCTGCTTGATGTTTAGATGCTGATGGTACATTTTTTCTTTTCTGGGATTCAGACTTTGCTGCACTTGATCATCTGTAATGGGGTGTGGGAATGAAATTGCTCCTGATCTCTGGTGATGTGAAGGTTACTAACATAACATTTAAAGGCACTACTCATAAGATAAGGTAATTGTACAAATGTCTCAAGCAGATATCCAGAAGTGCAATGAAGCGTTAAATCTTTCCTCACTTCTCACTGCTTCCCACAGGGGTATCAAAATTCATTTCATAAAAAGATTTAAAAAGTCACTCTAGGAAATCTGTCAGGAAGAGAGTGATTTTTTGTTTGTTTGTTTGTTTTGGTTTGTGGTTTCTAGTTATTGTAGAATGGAAAAAAAATCAAAATCTTTTAATCACTCAAAAACACAGCACAGACCTCCCTGATGAAAATTAAATTAAAATGTTTATTCTCATTTCCTAGACAGAATGGCTTTTCCAGATAGCTGCTTCTTCCTTTGTCACATCAGGCCAAACCCACATTTCTTTAATTACCATACACAGGCAGCATGTCAGGCCATTTCTTCAATGGCTTTTCCAAAAATCAGTAGTGTCAGGGGATATAAATTGACAATCATGGGTTGTCTGGACTGACACAAAAAGGAGCTTACATGGGACAGACCCATATTACACCATGGAGCCCTGTGCAAAATAACTGAGGTAGCCTTGAGGGAAAATTTCAGTGTCCTTAAATGCTCTTCAAAACACAACTCTTGTGGTCAGAATAAGTAGACATATAAAAGACTTTCAGCCCTTCTTCCTTGGATCACTCCTTTATGAGGGAGTATTCCTTTACATAATGCCTAGAAACTTTACCATGTGCTGAGGGATAGGAAAATTAAACAAATTATAAATTAAATAGACTAAATTTGTAACTGCATGCATGGCATAAAATATCTTTATTTTAATATCTTTATTAATCACATTCTATGAATTTTTGCCAGTGAAATAATATCCAAATAGAAAAACTCTTTTCTCTTTCTGTCTTTTTGCTTCTTCCTCTTCCTCTTTAGATGCATAGAAAATCTTGAAATGTAAGTGGATTTGGATTGACCAAAGTTATTTGCTATTTGTTCTTGTTTGCTGGTTCTCATCTGACCCTGGCCTGGATCCATGAGTCCTGTTGTCCCAGGGGATCAGAGAAATGACTGAAAAAAAGAAGGTGGCATCAGAGGAAGAGAAAGCCAAGTGGGAAACCTCCTGCTCTGCTGTTGTTTTAGCCATGCTGCAATGGGGAAGGCACAGAAATCAGGAGCTCTGTCAGGACCTTCTGAGGTAGAAACAGCAGGTTTGGTTCTAATTCTCCAACAAGACGTAAGGAGCTGCTTTGGACTTGGTCCTATTAAAAAAAAAAAAAAGCTTTTGTTCACTCCCCGTCTCTGTCACATCCCTGAAAATTGCAACCGCAGACTGTTGGTTTTTGATCACTTCTAATTCCACAACTCACATCTTGGTAAAATACTCGGTTCTTTTGCTTCTTGAACAGGTTTTTGTCCCTGCCTTAATCCCCTTCTTTTCCCAGAGACTTTAGCTGTTGAAAAGTTTCCTTGAAAAGTTTCATATTATTATGCAGTGTTTAACATAATAGCAATAGATTTTCCTGCTGTGTATTGCAGTACTGGAAAACATTTAAATACTATCCATGAAGCTGAACCTTTTCATAATCACCCCTTCTGTTCTCTTTGGTAACTCAAAATAATTCTTGAACTGAGCCAGCTAATATCCTCCTGTTTAAGTGTTTCTGAAAGCACTTCAGTTGTGTGCACACCAAGGTTTGCTCCATGCTTTCCTCTTCCATCCCTGTCATTCAGTGTTCCAGTCCAATGGTTTTTCCATTCCTGTTTCCATTGAGCTCATTTTAAAGTTCCAAACCACTTCTTCTTATATTTATATTCTCTATTCATTTCTTTTATTTCCACTTATTTATTTTTTATTTTTTATATGTCATTATTCATATTATCATTGCCACTATCTCTCAATTTGCAATCTATATCCATTTTTTTTTTCACGGTGGATTTGGAAGGTGTGAGAAATGTATTTTGATTTCTATAACCAATTTGCTAACCTTTTTTTTTTTTTACTTCGAAATAGAGTATTTTGTCTCCTTTTTCCTGATTTAAAAAAATCAAGAATGCCTAAACATAAAGTTGCTTAGAAAAGAAAGTCTGTTGACTTATTTTTCTATATTAAAGTTTTATACTAAATATCCTCCATACATGAAATATGAGGTATGCAAAGACCATGTTTTCTTAAATGTCAGTTCATAACTCACCTTGAAATCAAAAGCATTTTTTGAATGAATTCTTTTGCTATTTATGGTGTACCCTGAATGAATATAGATCTGTAACTCTAATAAATTAGTATTCAGGTATTAAATTAGTATTCAGGTTTCATTTCCAGACCAGTTGTAAAGGACAATTATAACTTTCCTGAAAGAACAGGGGAAAATGGTGGCTCTATTACAGTGGATTTGCAATCTGCTTTTCCATGAGATATTCTGAAGGCACAACAAATGTTTCAAACACTAAGGAACCATGGCATTAACTGCTCTAAGAGTCAATTTTAACAATTAAGATTTAGCTCATAAAAAAATGTTAAGCAAATGCAGAAGGCTGAGTCAAGCACAGAAGAGGGAGTGCTGGGAGAACTTCTCAAAATGAGAGGACCTCAAGGGAGGAGGACAGATAGGAGCATGATGGATTGCCCACCAGTGATAATAAATCATATGTACATGTTGCACCCACAAGAAAACGCTAATGGTTGTACTTGTTTCAAAACCCAAAGGCCAAAGAAAATCTTGCCTCAGAAACTACTTTATTACTTATATCTATGCCCAAATTTATAAATTAAGTAGTATTGCTTTTCTTCTAGGTCAAGAAAACAGCCCTATGCTAAAAGTAACGAGTTAACTTTCTGCTTCCAGAAAGTCTTGAGTTCAGAAGACAGAGCCTTCTGAAGAACCTGAGTGTTGCAAATCAGAAAAAAGTGCTGCATTGTGTTGATAGTGCAAGATCACAGCTCCTGAAGTCTTACTTGTTCATATACAAGGATTTTCCTTCTAAGAAAGAATTAGATGATAATGTTTTAAAAAATTTAGCATGGGAGTTTCAGGAGTTGCATGCCATGAATATATTATCCACTGTATTTAACTTGTTTGTGAGTGGACCATGAAGCATACAAAGATATTTGCTATTCAGAACTGTTCACAAAACAATGACTAAATCTCTGAATATAAATCTTATATCTGGAAACATTTCACTTCAGCCTGTCTGTTTGTAATATGTGGTTGGTCACTTGAAACACGAGTCCTTGTTCAGCTTCTTCAGATAACAGAAATATTTCTGTTGTAATACAAGTAATAAAGAACGAAAGTTCTGCCTCAGAGGGTACTCTGCGTGTTTAAAACCATTATTTATTTATTGTTCATAACGTTAAGTCCATTAATTCCATCTGTCCTTCAACAGATGATGATGATGATGACGATGATGATGATGATGATGATAACAACAATAATAATATGCTTCTTGAGATTTGCCAAAAAAGTATATAGTCTCAGCACAAAATTGTGGTGGATGCTACTTCTGGTCCTCAGGCCTCTGCTGCTGAGGGGCAGTGTTCTTTGTTATTTCTAAGCTAAAGTGCTAAAGAATGGTGGGGTGGATTGATTTCTTCACAGGAGCAATGGTCTGGGCCCATTTTGTCCTTCTTCTGACACCCTTCTCCTGTGGGTTTCAATCCTGTGGGCTCCCCGCTCCACATGGCTGGCAGAGGGAGGAGACCGTGGCACAGCAATGCTTTCATGCTTACTGCACGTCCATGCTTAGCAGGATTACAGCTGGGGGAGACCCACAGCCTACACTACATTGCCCTGAAACTGAGATTGGCACTGGGAAGGGAGGCTCTTCCTGCTTGCAAAGACTGAGAACCTTTAGCTGGTGGAAGAGCTCGGTAGAGTTATACATCACGGACGGTGTTCTTCAGACTAGTCATAACACATGGAGAATATGTTTTTATAGTCATCAGCCCTCAGAAATACACAATTCTACTGCAAATATTTATGTAAAGTGTTCAGCGTTCATTTTGTGTACTGTTTATATTCCTCTGTTTCTTATGTTACTCACTCAAATTTCCCCTGAGATAGAGATGTATTTTTTTTTCCTAGGATGAATTTGTATTTCCAAGTACAAAAATGTCTGAATGCAGAATGGAGGTTTGGGTTGGAGTTGTTTGTTTGTTTGTTTTGGTTTCTTTGGGTTGGTTGTTTTTTTTTTTTGGGAGGGGGACAGGGGTCCTGTGGGGGAAGTCTGATCTAAAATAGGGAATTTTGCTTTATAACTGAGAATCACCTCATATTCACATCCCTATGAGAAGAAGGTTGCTGTCCTACATGAAGCCAGCAGCTGCTGGTTCAGCAGGCAGAGGTCCACCATGGTACCCGCAGGAAAGCTGCAGAAATTGAGACCTTTATTGTCCCATGATGGGGAATGCAGGATCAGTACCAGGACCACTGTGTTGGGTGTTTGGATGCATGATACATATGGCTGGGGATACTCAGGATATCTGGGAAGAAGGGTCATCCTTCTCTCTCATTTCCTGAAATAAGAGACAAAAATGAGGAAGTGTGTTCCCTGTGTGTAAAATCCCATTTTATTCAATTGCTGTATTTCTGTAATTTTTCTGCCATGTCATGTTGATAATAACTAAATAATGCCAAACACATTTTCTATGAAAATGCACCAACCACTCCTAAGGAGGGAGGACAGTGAGGAGTTCCCTGAACCCTTTTTTGAGTGGCTGATCCGTGAGGTTGCAATACCTTGTAACATACTACATTACATTTTAGAGCATTGGGCAGATTGCATTTTGTATTGGTCAATGATACCCTGGTACAGTTTTCTCAAGCTGTTATATACTTACACACACTTGTAGGATCAAAGTGCAGTTGATATGAAGAAGCAGTCCCCCAGATCATTTCTATTACACAGGCAAGAATCCTGCCTATAGAGATGATTTAGTAAACAAAGTGGGTTTTGTTTTTTTTCTGTCAGTCCCTATTCAGGTGTTAGTGAAGACATTTGAGTAACTCCTCAACATTTTCTTCTGGCTGAGCCATCAGGCTGACACAGCCTATGCACTACAGGACGTAATTTTATGCCAGAATATCTGTATTAAAATATGATTCTAGAACAAAGTTGGATATACAGAGGAGCGAGCTCACCCAGCAAGGGTTTCTCATCTCCATTTTTTTCCTTCTTTTCTGTTTTTTGTTTCCACATAGGAAGTCATCAGAGTTATATTTTTCCTGATTAACACATTTCTTCATCAACTATAATTGCAACCATTAAATTAGATTGCCTCCTGTTAATCTTCCACTGCTTCAATCCTATTATGGAAAAATAATGTAAACTGTCAGAGTGAGAGGATGCAAGTGCCAATCTTGAAACTGGAGAAAAATATTGTTTTAATAAGAAGTCTGTCTGTCATAGTGAATTTTAAAGCAATACAGAGATGGCATTTTCTTAAACCACAAAAAATATGCATTAAAAATGGAAATCTTTTCATTAACAGGAAGAAATAAGCATCATATCAAAGCTGATGGCATTCTTGCATGCATCATTTGTATAGCTCATCAGATAGCTTAGAATAAAACCCTCAGGCAAGGAGTTGAAGAAGCAAATAGTCTTAATTTATACCTCAATATAAAGTTTATAAGCCTAGATAAAAAAGTAGGTACTGAGACATTAAGTCCCAACAGCCTAGCCAGTCTGATTAATATCTCTTTGAACAGAACTTATTTTAAGACAGAGACAGCTGGGTTTAAAACACAAAGCCTGGCACAGCTGCCAGGCTTGGCACATAATGGAGGTGGAATACTTCCTTTAGAGCTAACTTGTGTTAAAAAGTACCATATTAATCTTGCAGGGAGTTTTAAGGATCTCATGATCTAAGAGAATTTACTAGCTTTTGCAGTACTGAAACATTCTATACATTCTCCTCTGATTTTTTGAAGACATTATCAAAGATTGATTAGACCTGCAGCACATTCAGGAAAAACCTGCATTTTCAAATGTTTAAAGGTCCCTAGCTTTCTAGTGTATAGATAAAACTTATGACCCCTGAACTTAATAATTCATCTTCAGTGCCATAGTAGTCCATGGCCAATGAATTATTTGTTGATATTTGAGATAGTAAGGGAAAAAAAAGTTTATTACCCGAATAAGTGGAATTAGCTTTGAATTGAAGAGTAAGATAATAATCTTTATAGAAAACTACTGTTTGTTTATTACCTAGTTTCTAGGATGGCTTAGGGACATTGTTATTGGTAGATCTTAAGAATTGGTTGTTCATTCAGACAGAAAATATGTGGCTGGAATACCAAAAGAAAAAGAAAAAATAAATGAAAATTAGACAGAGGACTTCCATAAATCCCCAGATCATATATTTTCATTCCAAGGTTTCTCCATCAGTTTTTTATAGGATGCTTTTTTTTTTCTTCTGTAGGTTACCATGAAAATATTCTCAGAATTCCTTCAGGGTCCCATTTTAGGTATTGTTATTACAATAAATACTTTCCCTGCAACAGCAAAAGTTCACATTATTTTTTTTCAGGCTTATTTAGGCTATTGCAACCTTTGCAGTCCTCCTTTCCTTGGTGCAGTAACTTGGCCATTTTCCAGCTGTGGCCTGCAGGGATTAGTTGGTGTCCTCTGCCAGGACAATTATTTCTGTTTTCAAAGGAGTTGAAATAGGCTTAAATGTGCAGTTTGTTTTTATGACCTTCCTTTTCTGCATATCTGATTTCAGTAGTCACCCTCAGCACATTCTGCTGCTGAGAGCAGTGAGCAACATTAACTCAGAGCTCCTGAGTTTAGGAGAAGCGTACCCAGGAGTGGTGATTTTCAAATTGTGGGTAGGGACACCTGGGATGCCAGGTCTGCAGCTCTGCAGGCTGACCTTGGCCAGCCAAGGAATTGGGTAGCCACTGGAGGGGGGCTCAGGGCATGCCTGTGGGCTGCAGTGTGGTGCTGTGGTCACACATCTCTGGCGGGTTGTGTACAAAACCTACATGGCATAAAATATAACCAACAGTACTTGGAAAAGAGAGTCCTTGTGCTGCCAGGGGGAGCAGGGATGACTTTAACAGCTGAGGATGGCAAGTAACGGAGAGCACACTCTTGCAGAATGTTTTATATCAGCATGGCAGCATGCCTTCAAAGGTAAGGGGAACAGAAAACAGGAAAATGGGAAAGGCAGCAAGGAAGAACTGTTGGATGGCAAGAAAAAGAGGAAAGGAAAGAGACTCAGGAAATTCTTGGATGACAAGAAAAGAAGAAGGAAAAGAGACACGGAAATGCAAAGCAGACAGGAAAATGCCCATGGGAAAGAAAGGATGGGTAGAATTTGGAGAAGATTCACAAAGATGCTGAAGGAAACTAAAGTGAGAATAAGCAAAGTGATTCAGAGAACAAGAAAGTGTGAAAAATTCAGAGTAAGTCTGAGCAGTCACTGAGAAGAGTTGTAAGGAAACTGACTGCTTGTGTTCCTGCAGGGGTGGGTGGTAAGGGGAGCCAACACATTTACCAGGGTCAGCACCCCCATAGATCGGACACAACAGCAGAATCCTTGTGTTCTTCCAGGCACATCCTTGGAGCTCAATCCTCCGAACCTAAGGTGAAGCAGTAAAAGGCAAAGGTACTGCTTGAAGTACATGAATGAGTCAGGCCCAGCTGAGTTCCCTCCCTGGTTGTAAATGTGATCTGTCACAAGAGGGAAAGTCCTGCTGGCACCAGGGGCTGAGACACCACTGAGGTCTGAGGAGATCTCCCACTCCCTCCAGTGCTGCCCTCAGACCACCTGCCTTCTCTACTCCGTTTTCAGATATGTTGTCACTTGTCAGTGGTGACATCTGTGTGGCATGTGGGATTTTAACTGCTGACAAAAGGCTTGTCAGAAGTGGATAAAGCATTTTTTTTTCAAGGAATTCCCAATCTGTGTCTTTGTCTCTCAGTCTGTCATATCTAGTTTTAAACTACCTACTTCAGATTCAAAGCAAAAGGAATATTCTTAATTCTATGCAATATTTCTGAATTAGTTTATGTGTGTGCTTGAATGTGGGGTGTGGAGCCTAATTAAATTACAATGATACCATAATTTTAATGGTAAAAGTTATAATATATTTGCAATCTAAATGCAGAGAAGTTTAATGAGAATTGAAAAATTATTAGTGTATCATAGAGTGAAACATTGTAGGAAGCCACCATTTTGTCTCATTTGCCCATCATTGTCTAAAAAATACAGTGACAGAATTGCTTGTATGACAGTCTCAAAACCATTTTGCTAAAGGAGTGATTTGTTCAGATTTGAATGAGCGAGATCATGAGAGAGCTCTCTTTCTCTCATCCCCAAAACTTTACATTCAATCATGTCTCCATAAATCATGAAAATTCTTCTGGTGGACAGACATGTCCTCAGGTGCTTTCTGAGATAAGACAGAGATGAAAAGTAGAACAGCATCTGTATACTGGGTGATAAGAATGAGAAAACTGTGACACAGTGATTTACAGAATTTCCAAGATATGAATGAGGTAATTTCTCTTTGTTGCTTTAAGAGAAATGGAGCTTTGCACATGAGTGAATTTTGGTCTGTTAATTGGGGTTTGTCAGAGTAAGACACAAGTGCAGTGACACTGCCACAAGATTAAACAGCTGAACAGAGCAAAAATTTTCCAAAATAGGGATAACTGCATACAGTTTGATGTTTTGCATTAGCTGTCAAATGTTTTGAACAGCATCTTCATGGTCACAGTATTCATGAGATAACTACTATCTACTGGAGAAATATTTCAGGTTACCTTTAAGATGGCAACTCAGTTACTTCAGTACTTGTTACATCTTTAGTAACCTCACTCTGTTTAAGCCCAGACTGTTTTGGAGGGAGAACAAAGACCTGGTTCCCAGTGACCTTACTTCTTGTTGGGAAAGAGACAGCTGGTCCTGAAGCTCTTCAGGCCTCATGGTAAAACCTAAAATGAGGAGTCCCTTTGAACCATTGCTTTACACCTACAAATCAACGTGAATGTATGAAAGAGAATAATTTTGTCAAAAAAAGGAGAAAAGTCCCAGCTGAGGCCATGCTAGGGCCTATTTGCTGCTGATGAAAGCAGAGTGAAATGTCTCACCGATGCCTGCCAGTGGACTGTGCCAAACCCCTGCTAGGAAGGAGCCTGCACAGCCGAGCAGCACATCCTGCTCCCTGCTTGCTAAAGAAGTGCCAACAAGTTTCAAAATAATGACACTGGTGTTGAGTGGACTGCAGCATGCTTTTCTTTTCCATCATCACCCACAAGAGGAGGACTAATGATGCTCTTGCTTCTGTTGGCAATATCAGACTTTGCACTGATCTTGGACACATGCAGAAAGAGCTTCTGTGGAGGGCTTCACCCCTCTCTCTGCTCCTGAAGAAAAAGCTGCAAGGTGGTCCTTGGACCTCAGCATCTTCTATTTTATTATTAGGCATGAAAATAGATGAAATAAACCACACAGTACAAAATATTTTTGTGGTGTAAATGCATGTTTAAAAAAATCCAAACCCAAACAAGCTGAATTCTTTCTATTCTTGTTGAGGTTTTAGCAATGGAAGGGGAAAGACTGAAAAGAGGCACTGACAAATCACTCATTGCAAATCTGGAACTGCTCAGAAAATTTGTACATGTAGCTATTTTAAAACTACCAACAGAGTGATGACATCTTGGAACGAATGCCTAGAGTGTTAGAAAGCACAGGGTAAATTAACTTCAGATGGATGACAGACATATCTTTTAGAAAAGCTTAAGTGAGTTAGAAATCTAAATCTTCCTTTCAGACATGACTAAAGGCACTTAGAGAGACAGTTTCTTTCAAAGTATGACTTGATCACCTGAATCACAGACACCCTTTGAAAACTGTTTAAATGTAAGACAGTTTTCTTTGTAAAGTCGAGATGTGAGAAATTTTAGATAGCCCTACATGAGGAGGTTTTTAAGGAGCTTTACTGAGTATTGTTGAGATGAGACTTGAAGAAAATAAAGTTCTTGGAAACCTCAAGACTTGGCTGAAGTGTCTCAGCCTGCTCACTGACGTTTCTGTCGTTCATTTTCCCAGATGGGCAGCAGTAGAGATAACAGGAACAGATGATAATATGAGAGTGATTAACCAAAGTAGATTATGTTTAGGTAACAAGTAAGCAACGTGGAAATTTACCCAGAAATGCAAGCAAAATCTACACATGTACAGTAATTTATCTTGTAATGCTCTAAAAATAAAGGGTATTCATAAAAGGGATGTGTATCATTCTTTCTAAAACATGTGGGGGCATCTTGCAAGAGTCAGGAGCGTTTCCAGGGAAATTCTTGCAGTAGGAAGTGCTGTGTGCCCTCTGGTTTCTCATCTGTTCCTGTTCTCTGTGGTCTCTGATCTCTGCCATGGAGAACAAACTGGTTTTAGTTCAGTTAATTTAGTTACTAAAGAATGAGTTATTCTCCAGGCTCCAGAGATATTGATATATTTTCACATTTTACAGTCTAAGAACATTTGTTCACAAACTGCAAACTCTCTTACCCCTCAATTTGCCAATAGCTTATGTCCCAAATCTATAGATTTTGTGGCAACCTTGTGATACAAATTTGGGATAAGGATTGCTCTGATCCCAGCATCATAGGCACACAGTCTGAACAATATTAGACTTAGTTATCAGTAATGTACAAATCTTGATCTCCTTCACAAAAGCAAAATAAAATTAACCTTTCTTTATGAAGTTTTATTTTCCATATACAGCAGAATTTTGCTTTTCATGTAGTTACAGCTAACACACTATGTTAGCATCTTTGAACATGAATCTTTGGCATAAATTTGAGAATTTTTGTGTAAGGATTAGAACAGCACAGCACACGGAGCAATCACATTTCCAGTGTTATGCAGTTGGTAATTCCAGTAAGTTGTGTCTTTTATGCCTGATCCAACACTCCAGGTGGCTTTTTTGCAGTATTTTCTTTAATGCCTATGTGTTTCCTGTGAGCATCATGTTCCTGATCCAGCTGCTATCAAGACGTGAAAAGGTATGATATTAAAATATATTTAAGGAAAATGCTAGCAGAATCTTTACAAGTAGTTTCAGACTTGGGTCTCTAGTCAATATTGACAACTTTTTTCTCAGTATTTTGATAGGGCTTGAACAGGTTATTTTCAGGAAGCCATGTTCTGCCAGGAAAATTATAGGACTATTTTACATAAACAAACATGAGTAATCTGGTCACACCAAACAAAGAATGTAGAAAAATAAGCTTCATTGATTTTAAGGCAGACATTTTCAATAAAATCAGCCACCCACAGATGTATTTAATCACCTTAGTAAAGAGGATTTGATTTTCTATGGCAACTGAACATCTGTCACATCCAGTAATTTCCAAGATACTTTGAATGTTTTTTTTCAAAATGGATGTCCACAGCGACCTTTGAGTGAATATTTGATATTCCATCTGGTTCAGGTGTGTGCTCCTGCTGCTGCATTTGTAACAGATTTCTACCATCCAGATTTTTAAAGAAAAAACTGTAAGCAATGCCTTTTACTTTTGAGTGCTCAGGCCCCATCAGCCTCACTGAGTTTAAGATACATTTAGGATGGAGCACACTTGCTCTGCTGGATATGACTGCTTTCTCCGTCAGAATGTATGTTAATAAAAATAACATTTTACATCTTTTTTAGGAAGAGCCATCTGATTTTTTTTTCTCCTCTGAGCCTCAGTTAATTTAGTTACTAAACAATGAGTGAAATGCAGAAGACCCCGGCTTTCTGTGGCATTTTGCATAATGACGTGCGTCTCCTTAGTGGACTGTGTAGCTTGAATTAGATGATTCTCTCTTTCAGACATACCCTGGCTGTAACTGCCTGCTCCTGAAGTAGGTTTCAATAAAGCAGAGTAGCTCCAAATTGTTGTGATCTGCAGGTCAGCTCTGTCATTCACCCTGAGGGACACTTCCTTAGGGCAGTTATTCCTGTGGCTGGGAGTGGTGATGTCTGAGAGCCCTGCAGGGAGGAGCTGCTGGAGCTACGTCTTCACCTGTGGACAAAGCTGAGTTGGCACTAATCATGCCTCCTTACCACATCTAAAATGTACATGCCATATCTTTGTTTAAATGCATGTGAAAATGTCTTTATCAGATTCTGTCCAAGAGAGATGAGCAGTCCTGGTAATTTTAGATTAATAAATCAAATTTGATTTGATGAGCTAATTTGAATTTTGATGATGAATACTTTAATAGCATTAAATAACAATGAGCAGAAGGAGCTTCTGAACAGTAAAATCTTAGCAAATGCAGATGTGATGCAGAAATGAAAGCTGTTGCATGGCCTTCCTTGCTGTCAGGGCTTATTACAGGCTTTAATAATTTTATTTTCCAAAAATGTTTATTTTCATGTGAAGTTGATTAGATGAGGAAAAAAAGACAACATTTATTGAATTTTCAAGTCAGGTATTTGATTTTAGAAAGCCAGAAGGTATAAAAAAAGTAAGAAATGATGTTGTCTAACCTTGGTGTAACAGGGTGGTGATCAGCAATTTCCTTTGGTGGCCCCAGGCATCAAAACCTTCTTGAATTGTTAAAGGAACTCAGTGCAGAACACACTGAACTGCACTTGGCACTGAAGAAAGTTAGCATGCTTCAAAATCACTATATTTTATTTATTTCTAAGCTTTATGAGACTTTTGGTGTTTGTATTGAAAATAGTTTTGTTGGTGTTGCATCCCACCCTAAGAGGAAGGGAGCACCAAAGATTGGTAGATGTCCATAGTCAAAAAAGAACAGAAGCATTCAGAGGACCCTCAAAAACTTAGAATCGTTTTATTAGTAAATCACACACTTGACATGGAAATTGATGTTAGTTCCTTGTTTTTTAGTACAAACAAACTTGGATGGATTCTGCTTAAGAGATAGAGTGAAATAAAAGAGAGAGAGATTAAAGAGAGGTAGAAACAAAGAAAGGAAGAATGAAAGAAAGAGATCACCAGTTCTAGCTCCAGTGTTGATCCTGCTGTTGGTTTTAGGGTGCTTGAGGCACTGCCCAGGCTTCCTGAGGGTGCCTTTTCACAGATAAATTTCCTCCTGCTGATGCTGTTTCATGCTTTCTATACAAAATATTAATCATGTGCACGGGGTTCTTGTAGATCTTTCAGAAAAAGGGTCGGAGGGCTTCAGGGTCTTTGGTAATATTGATCCCACCCCACTGAGTCAGCCCTTGGTCAAAAGTCCACGCCCACTTCTCAACCTCATTCATGTGTTTTTGCTGTGCTGTGCTTATCTCCAAGAGCCAGAACAAGAACATTTGTCCCAGAAAAGTGTTGCTCTACCTCTGTATGGCTCCTTTTCCAGCCATATCCTGTTCCTTCTCACAGTGTGTTCTTGGCAACAATCCTTGACTCTGGCTATCTGGCTATCCATGTTAGACATACACATTATAGTCCCTTTTCATCTGGGTTTTTACAATAAGAAACAGTAATTCTAAATTAAAAAATGCTATTTATTAACACTGAATCTTTGGTCTATTTACATTGCTTCTCTGCAGCATGAATTGCATTAAAAAAGATACATAATTATTCTTGTATCATAACAAGAATTCATACAGAATTCAAATCAGGAATGACTGGCATAAATATTTTGCTTACAAGTCAGTGTTCTTCTAAATTTGTTAATTCTGATTGGATTCAGTGCTTAGGTCTCATTTGTAAAAAATGAAGAAGAATCAATTTTGCTTCTTTTAAATTTTGCTGCAAATTGTTAATGTATGTTTTCATGTCAGAATCTAAAAAGGTACTCTACCAGAAGTGCACATTACTTTGATATTAAATGGACTAATTCTGCTCTTGGATTTGCATTTCTAATTTCATGTGTAAGATAAGAATTTGATCCACAATTTACAACTGAGCAAAGACAAAAAGCAAAACTTCTAGCCTGATATAAAGAGGCATGAAGCAATTTTATCTTGGGCCAAATCAAGCGTGCTCGATCCAGAATGTAATACTGCCTTTACAAGACCAGAAAGCCTAGATTTTAGAGGCATTTATGTTCTATTTTTATGACATATCTTAGTACTTCAGTCTGCTGAGAACCCAGGTGTAACTCTCTCCTCTGTTGGGACAGTTTAAAGCTGCTTCATGGATATCAAGTCTTTATGGCTGGATTTGAAGATACTCTACAGAAACTGTTCACAGTTTCTCTTGGGGACAGTTTTTCACGTGTACAGTCATAGCATCTGTGAATTAATTGCTCGTTCATGACTTTGTTAAGTACTGGACTGCAAAGTTACTAGGTCAGTTATCTCTCCCTACGTGATTTTTTTATATACTTTATGTCTTGTACTATATACATCCACTTTATTGCACTTCATAAGAGGCAGAAAATATTTCCTGGGAGAGGGTAGTATCCAGTGCATTGAATGAGGCATGATTCCTCAGGAAAGAGTATTTTGTCATGTATATTGAGAGATTAATGTGTACATATCAGGAAGAGGTTGAATCAAGACTTCAGACTTAATGATGCACAACATGGTTGGTAACCAAAGTTGTATGGAATGCACACTTCCATCCCAGCCCCCCAACCTCTGATACACATCCACAGGTACAGATATCCATAACTCAAATCAGTGAAAAACATGTTATGACCACTGCAAGGCTAATTGCTTATTTCTCTTCCCCTACTAGTGTTTCTGTATTTAGACTTGGTTGTACTCATAAAAAACAGGCTTGAAATCTCCATCAACTTTCTATTACATGCTGGAATTTAACAAGCAAACTAACAGGCATAATGTTCAGTCTTCTAGGCCATTCCCTGGTTATTGAAGGTTCTTTGGTACTTTAAAATTGGAATGCTCTTTTTTTGCTGCAGTTTTCCCCTCTGTGTTCAACTGGAAGTTGTTTGACAAGGAAGGAGAGGGACAATGGTTTGCTTAGGAAAAGGACAGATGTTTCTCAGTCAGAGCCAGTCTCAGAGCTGATGTTCTTCCTTGGTATGCCATTTAAAACAGCAAGCACAATTTAATCCTGACCTGAAATAATGCTCACTGATGAAGGTAACTTTGCCCAAGTGTATCTTAAAAGACTGGACTATGAGAGGGAAGTTTTCTTCAGTACAAATTGTTCCTTCTCATTTCCACAGCAGTGCAGAACGATTCTGAGAAGCACATTCACAGAATAGCTGTGGCTGGTAGGGATCTCAGGCAGTTATTTCATCCTGCCCTGGACTCACAATAGAGCTATCTTCAACTTCAGCTCAGGTTGATTTGGCCTTAATTCATTTGAGGATTTAATAGCTCCAAGGATGGAAACTCAACAGCCTCTCTGTGGGTTTTTTTCAGCAGTCAGTTCCTCTAAGACCTAAACTAGGCTGGGTTTTTTCAGTATGAATACAGAGGTTGTTATGTACCTCTGAAGTTCTGTGTCACATTTTCAATAAGATCCTCTGGATAATTCCCATTTGCTACATATTAACTTGACTGATTTTTTGCTTTTTTTGCTTTTAAAGGACTTTGTGATTTTCTTCAATTTTGTCTCTGAAGAACTGGCACAGCCATTTTCATGCCAGCTAGCATGAAAAGCTACCTGACAGAGTCATCTAAACAGAGAAATGCAGTGAGCCTATCTCACATAGTTATTGGAAAAGAATAATATCTATAAAAACAACCCAGGAAAACTCTTAAAATTTGGAAACAAAAAGTTGTCAAAAAAAAAAAAAAAAAAAAAAAAAAAAAAAAAAAAGATAAAAAAGATAAAAAAGATGAAACATGTTATTAAAATAAGTCTAAACAAAGCATTCCAACTTAAGGAACAGCTGTTTTTCTACTGGCAAAAACCATTTGTTACATTTGCCTGAATTCACATATTCAATAAACTGGGGTTTTCAACAAATTAGAGGTTTAAGGTTTCTGCCCTGACTGCATTAATTTTATATAATTAGAGATGAGTTTTTTACAGGTCTGAGGAACTGAATTACCTGTCTGGATTTACATTGTGAAGAAGTTTAAAATAAATTTGAGCTGAAATTTAAGAAAATCACGTAATTAGTTAGGCAGATTATATTTAAGCAGGCGAACACCTGGCATGCTAAACAAAAAGTTGCTCCATTCCCACTCACTGTGCTGCAGCTTGCCATGAGAAACCGACCCTCAGGCTAAGGGGCACTTTGGCCTCCAGGACACTGGTGTGAGGGAGGAAGGGCAGGAGGTGATAGGGGTCACCCCAAAGTCCCCAAAAGACTGAAATATTTTTCTTTCTTCTTAGTGACCCATTCTTCTCCATCTCAGCTGCACGGGAAGCATAAAACATTTTGCTACAATGGGAATTTATATGCAAATGAGTTTCATGCTGCATTGAGAAGGCGATTCAAATCCCTGAAGTGCCTGGGAGCCAGGCCTTGGGATCAGGTCCCCAGTAAGTGAAATTCCTTAGTACTGGGCTGATGTTACCAATGCTGTGATTCTCCACTCCCAAGTGGGTATGGATTCATTTTTCTGTAGTTCTCTAGCTTCCACATCAGAAACGGTATCCCTGGAGAATCAACGGCACTCACGTGTCGCCAATGGACTGTGTTTATTCACTTTATGTACAAACAGCAGCATTGTCCCACTTCCTCTATTTAGGTCCTCAGCGATACCAAAAAGTGCTTCAGTAAATGAATATTCACTTAAAAACGTTTTACTTGATTGACTCTAAGTGAATTGCACATAAGATTGGTTGAATGAAATGTGACAACAACACTTCTAGGAATTTTGGTAGAGAAGCCTGTGTTTTAGGAATTTTATTACAGGAAAATAGGTGTTAGAAATTTGAAAACCTGACAAGCCCTCTTCCCTAACAGATCAAATGACTACAGAATTGTGGGTGTGTCTCTCAAACCATATAAAATGTCCTTTATCAGAATAATTTGAATAAATGTTCTTTGACTTTTCTTGTATCTGCATACATGTAGATTTTTTGCCTTCAGAGTGCCCACGGCTCATGTGGTGATTCTGTTTTAGTCGGCATAATTTGTTTAGAAAAGCTCAAAAGCATGAAGATTAAAAGTATATTACAACTGTTTGGCTGATTCTGCTCACTGTGAACAAGTTTCAGGGATTATAAAAAATGAGGTTATTTCATTACTCTGTTTCAGTGAAAAAACAAATTCAATGTTTGGAATTATTTAGCTGAGGAAAAAGAAAACAGAAAACATCATCAGGCCACTCTATAATACTTTCACACAGCATGTCTTGAAAATTTGCTATAATTCTAATGCAAGGCTCTCAGAAGATTGTAGTAGAATCAAATATAGCATTGAGAAGGGTGATGAGAATGATCACAGACACCAGACAGACTTTGCATGCAGATGGACTAACGAGACCTCCCTGACTGAAAAGAGGTGAAGGGATGGTATGGCAGATGCCTGTGAAATCACATGAGAGGTGAAAAAGGTAGACAGAAAATGAAGTTGCATGCTGCTTGAGGTGTCTTAGTGCTTCAGGATGTGTAATATTACAGGTCAATATTTGCAGCTCCGCAGCCTTTCACTTGAGCTGCCTGGAGCCACACAGGCAGTTTTCCCTTGCATTCCTTTGCTTTCATGCGGGTACCATTGGTCTCATGCCCCCACACCTGCAGGTTCCAACAATGTTTTTATGCAGGTTCTCATGGGAAGCAAAAGTCACTGGCAGGAGAAACATCCCTGCTCAGCCCTCTTCACCCTTGTTTTGCTGATTTTAGTTTATGCTGGGGAAAACCAAGTGAAGTGAACAAAGCAGGTTACAAACAGTTAAATACTTGATAAACATTACATTGAAATGCATGTGCATGGAGACTCAAAAGCTGATCAGTAGGTATTTCTGATGCCTTGGCAGAGTTCTTCAGCCAGCGCTAATAGCATGACAAACAGGAACACCAATAGGGAGTTCAGGCCGATCCCCACGGAAAGTCCAGGATTGGGGAAAAGTGTAACAATACTCAGGGAAGAGCAACCTGCGGGACTAGAGATCAGAAGCAGAAGTCTCCTTTTGAGGAGACTCAAAAATGTGAAAATTATTCAAAGTTATAAGATAGGGAGGCAGATGGTGTAACTCAGGCCAGGTGCATCACATCCATAGATTTAGGGGAGATAGGAAAGGCTTTGAAGACAGCAGGATGGAAAGGAGTGGATACAGATGGACATGACCCGAATAGCTGTGAGTGCCCACACCATTTTTGTGGTGCTTTAGAGTCACCTCAATGCCTTGTTAAATCTGGGTCTGAAAGAGGGAGCAGATGCTGCCGTGTTGTGCATGTGAGATACCTCTAGTATGTAACAAGTCCATCCATATTTCAAGAAGTGACATTCTTCACTTGCATCCTTAGTGATAACTGCATGTGAAAAGGACCATGGAAAATATTTTAATTCCAGATTCTTGAGTATTTTCAGGTTGAATGTGAATTTTGTGACAGTTTAACATAATGGCACAGGAAGAGACCTGTTTTCCTGTGCTCCTGTGGGAACCAGACTACTTTTGTGACATGTCTCCAGACTGTCAAAACCAGCCAGATGAGCAAAACTGGGATAGAGCCAGCAGGGAATGTTCACTCAGTTTATTTTCCTCTTCAGATCATGTGAAATCTTAGCATGCAGCTAACACTTTATTGTGTAAGGAAGCAGAAGTAAGTTTAAAACCTGTTCTTCTGATAAACTCACAAATCTGCAAAGGAATTTAAAAGTTAACAATTTCATTTAAAAACTAAAGCAGCTGTTACTGCTAAAATGAGTTGGACATCTATAATGAGAGGCTAAATTCCCTTCCTGGTTTCCTAGAATAAATTCAGCATTGAAGTAGAAGAGAGTTGGTACACGTCAGACAGCCTGATCATTATTAGGCTTATCAGAAGGACTCCAGTTATCTGCCCATATTAGCATAGAATTAGCAGGCTTTATGTGTTCAGCAGTTTCTTTGGAAAGATAGAGGGCAGGATTTGCAGATGGATACGAGAGGCTTAAGAGCAAAAAACTCAATTACTTTTGACGAGTTTCTCCCATTCTCTCTGTGGCTGACTGGGTCATTACTGAACAGTACCATCTGTAATTGTATAAATCAGTTTTTATTGATACAGCAGGAGCCATACATCCCAATGAGATTGGGACACACCAGGCATGCCAGTCTGGCACGTGCCTTCCTTACATTTGGCCTGTCTCTGGCAGGGCCAGTGCTCAGGAGCATCTGCTGTGCCAGCAGGTTGGCAGAGCAAGGCCCGTGTGAGAGCCAGGCAGGGAAAAATGATGGAGATCTTACCCTGGCTGTCACTCTGTGTGAAATTATGGATTAAATTGTGGGATACCCAGGATAATCACCATGAAACTGTCTCCCAAGAATCCTGAACTCTAATTGTTTTGAGAAAAGATTAGGAAAATGAGTTGGAAAACCGGACATTTACTTAAATGTGCAGCCTATGGTCATTCAGATAGCAGGATGTTGGAGTATGGCTAATGAGATGTCCCCTCTGAAACTCAGAGGATCTCCCATGCTGTCTGCTTCATTGTGTGTTGGTGTTTCCAGACAGACTCTGGCAGTCTGGGCAGATTCTCTGTAGACAGTGTATGGATTTTCTTAGATACTGGTGGCTTTGGGTATGTTCTTACACCAGGCAACATGCCTCATTTTAAAGGTCCTGCCAGTCCCTTACAAAACTCTTGAACACATAAAAAAAATGGGACGAGGCCTTTGACATGCTAAATTTTTCTAAAAGCTATTTATTCCATTGTAAAGCAGTCTTGTTTTTAATTTAAGACATGTACAAATGTTTATACTTATCCATTAAGGATATGTTTTAAAGCTTTTTTTTCTTCAGAACTTGTGAAATGCAGATATAGTGATGGGGAGAGCAGGACATTGAATGTGTAAAAACCAAAAGAAGAGAAAATGGAATGAGAAGGCATTCTTCCTGCCTTGGAGGCAACATGAAGAAGGTTTATATGATACTAATGGAAGACTTTATTTTATTTTCAGGATACAAGCACCGTTGAAAGGTGAAATGGAATAGGAGTCAAGGAGCCAAATGTAACAAAGAACTTTCCTGACATGTCTTACAGCAATGGTAAAGGGGAATATGTTAGAAACACATTGTTTAGTAGAAACAGTGAACTGCAGCAGAAGGATGTGAGATGAAATTAATGGGAACAGAAGTAATTTCAAAGTCTGCATAGAGAACATGAATAAATGGTCACCGAGCAGGTGATCTGGAAAACATTGCATTGAAAATCTGAGGCTTCTGCAGTAACTAACTCAAACAAATTATTCCTACGTATATAAAAAAAATCAAATAGGGAATGGCATGGGAAGTACACCAGACAATAATGGGAATAAGTGATTCTCAGAAAAATTTTTTTAAAAGGGGCACATTGTTTTGTTGTTGTAAGATGTAGCTGGCTCAAAGGTCATTCTCCAATGTCAATTGCTGTTTTATTTTCCTTGATTCCAAGGATAAAACCCAATACAGATAAAAGCAGCCTATATGAAGACAAAGATGAGAAATCAAAGCTGTTTTACCTTTGTAAAAATGGGTTTCAGTAAAAACATTGTGTCATTTTGATAAAGTAAGGGAACATCTCAGGGATAAAACCTTCGAATGTATTATTTTGTGCTTGAAATAAGGTACAGCACATGCTCATCCACAAAGGCAACATTTAAAGTTAGTCAAGACAAAAAACTAGCAGAATTACAGAGCACAGCTGCTCAGAGAGCACCAAGGAAAGGCATCTTAATTCTCCTCATTTCAGTACCCTTCTAAGCCAATCTTCATTACATGCTGGGTACTTCCTAGTTTTTACCATTTCAGACAAAATAAGGGAGGAGATGTCTCAAGTAAAAACAGTTTTTCATGTTTGTTTACTTTTGGCTCACCTGCAAGAATAAAGTAATTTTGTCTGGAAATTGAGTTAAGAGATTTCCAGTAGATGTGAGGAGTTCATATCATAAACAGTGACAATCATTCTCAGGGAATGGGAGATGCAACATCTCTCATGGCCAAAAAAAATTGTGTTGTCACTTCAGCTGAAGAACTTGTCCTGTAACAACCACTGATGTTTAGTAAAGCATCCCCTGCCTTTGAGATCACCTCAGAATTAAAGAAGACCATGTCCATTTGTCACTTAGGCACCCTGAAGTCCTTATATACTGTAAAACATCTGGGATCCTCCACCCCTCTCAGACCCTTCAGCAGCTCCTGTTTTTTCCTTTGGCCCACTTATCCACAAACCAGACCGATCTGGACCCTTTGTCTTCCTGGCCTGAATGTCCCATGTACTGCTTTAAAATACCTTATGACTCCTATGCTGAGTTTCTTTGGCAGTGGTTGCTGCCTTGTGGCGTCACTGTACCAGGGACGTATCCTCTGAAATCTGCTTACATTAGATTGAAATCAGGTGGAGAGAGCAAAAAACTGGGTGTAGAGGCCTCATCTTCCTAGTAGTGATTACTTATATTCAGAAAGGCTCTATTTATCCTCTGGTTTTATTATATGATTTTTTCCCCCTCATTGTTTCCCAAAACAAGTATATGAGACTTCTTTCAAGTGTCTGAGAAGGGGCATTTGGATTCTCTGTGAAATTCCCACAGACAAGGACTTAGGAACAGGCAGACAGGTGGAAAGGGGTAAAAAACTTTAAAGGAAGGGATTTTTTAAGTACATACACACATTGTTTACACTCAGAATTTTCTTATTTCTATTCATCCTGGTGTATAAACCTACTTCAGAAATATTGATGAAATAAGGTAGATAAGTACTGTTAACTGATATTTATATGTCAGCAATATATATATAACTTATATTACCTACCTTTCTAGGCAAGTAAGTATTGTAAACTTATATTAGAAACATGATTTCTTTTTTGTTTATGTCAAAGATCACCAAAGTAAGGTTTTCAGACCTGTGTTTAACTGGTTTATGGTTTTAACTTTTGCATGTGATTATAACCCTCTGAAAATCAGTTCATGGTAAACCTAAAAAATTGCCTCTTTCTGCCATGGAGATTTTACTTCCTTGAGGTTACAGAGCCAAGATACTCTTGAGCAAAACATTTTGGATAATGTAGCAAATAAATGTAGCTACCATAATTACTTGATACTATGGCTCAACCTCTATCCAAATTAAATAAAAGTACTTTGTTACATCCTACTAGACAGAGAATTGATTTGACAAAGCTATATTACACCAATACATCCTTGAATATGACAAGGAACTACAAAAATAAGGTCAATGTTTTATGTCAGCTAAACAATTTTAAAAGCTTCTGAAACAGTGATACTTTTGCTTCTAAGCTTCATTACTAAAATTTCCAACTTTCTTCTAATTTTTTGTTTGCATCACCATCTGGTAGTATAATGGCAATTGAGACATTATCAGTACCAAACCTATGAGCTAGAATCAGAAAATAATAATTTCCTGTGGAATTCTACTTTTTCTTTAGCTAACACAAACCCGATGTTACTATGTCCTGATCAGAAAACAAAACTTTTATTGATGGCAGGTGACAGTACATCAGGTGGTAGGTTGACAACCCTACATGAAGCTTGATCAACTTCTGGGGTTAGAGCTCTACAAAATATGTTGAACTGTTGTCTTATCAATTAAATGACAGTGTTTGCCCAGGTATGTCATTTAAAGAATATTTTTCTCACAGTTTTAGGGCAGATGAAAATGTCAACTCACCTAGAGGACCTCAAGGGGTATTCACTTACCAAATTGTTAAAGCTGCCATCGGAGACTCATCCTTTCATTTATTGAATGTATTCTTTTGTGAGGCTGAAGAAGAGTCCCAGGGTGTGCATGAAGAGAGGTGGGATATACTGCTGTAAATTATGGAGTCAGGGAATTTATTCCCATCATGAAAGAGTATCCAAGCTAGAATAAATAAAAGCACTTGGCCTGGATTTCTTGATCATTTTATTCTTAAGTGGCTTTTTTTTTTTTTTTTTTTTTTTTTTTTTTTTTAAATCATACTTACCTCACTTTTAATTCTGATCACAGAATGTTGCATTTTATTACATTATCATAATTTTGGAATAAAATGAAGTAAAGAACAGCTTTGAGCCTCAAATGCCAGAGTACCAGGGTTGGAATAACTACAGCACAGGTTCAATGAGTCTCTCAATCTCACCTTTCTGCTTCGTTCCTTTATGTAGGATATATCTTATACTATCTCGCCATTTAAAATCTCCAGGATTCTAAGGTGATTTGGGCTCATCTGATAGCCAGTGAATTGGAGAAAGACATTTCTAAATGAAAATTGATTTCATCTACTTCTACTATAGTACTCAGTCTCTCCTACTGGTATGAAAACAGAGACCATGCAGTCAACTGACTTAGGCTGGTCCTCTAGACTTTAAACAGCTCAAATTAAGTTACACAAATCCCATCATGAACTACTGCTTCATGCCATTCCTTGCCATTGCTCTGGAATTTCCAAAATGCACAACACAACTCACAAAATTGAATTTAATAAACAGTTTGTTAGAAAGGACTCACTCAGGGAACAATTTTCTGTGTGATTAATAAAGTCAGAAACGTGTTAAGTTGGAGCTGTTTGTTTAAATGTCTTTAAGAAAAGAATAGCACAGAAGACGTCATAAGGAATAAGATTTACTAACTGGTTCTGCTTAAAATTAATTCATATTGTTGCAGACACTGCCTCTACTATTTTGTCCTTGTGTCAGCTGTATTTCTTGAATGTGGTAGGTTCTTTATTTTTAGAGCTGATACGGAACTTTTAAAACCTATTTGTTGTCATTTTAAAAACAGGTAAGGATCAGATAGTATCTTCTCAACAGTCCCCAAAATCTGTGCTTTGGACCAAAAGTTAAGTTGGCTTGTGGAAAAAAAATACAGAGTGATGGCTAAAGCCTATAACATACAATGAAGTGTTGAACAATAGAATATTTTTAATGAAGTGTTAAAGAACCATTTAAGAAGAGTTAGTAATCAGGCTGTAGAAATGCAGTATTTTTAATTATTTGAAAAAATGAATGAAAATTCCTATTGAGTTTGCTGAAAGAGCATTCATTATTAACATTCACATTTCAACAGGCTGCTACATCCTCTTCCTTCCCCATTTCCTTGTCAGACGCTTAACACATTAGCATACTCTGTCTATGGAAAGGCAAGGCAGCAGCTGTGTTTTGCAATAATCTCTTACTCTCATTGAATTGCTTATCCAAAATACTGCAACTGCTTCGTAAATTTCATGTGTTAGCTGAGCCTTAGTGAGAGAAAGGGGTAAATTCAACCAGAATTACAATTTTAGTAGAGGAGCTGCTTTCTAGATTAAAACAAGGTCCTGAGTATAAACACTCCTGTGTGTAAGGGTCCATCCAATTCCTGCAATAAACATGTCAAGGCACAGACCTAGCACAATGATCTCTTTCAAAATGATGTTTCTTAGATATCTAAGCCCTAGGAACTTTTCAGCAGCAGGGGCATTTTAGTCACAAAGACACTTGAGAAAAGCATACCTGCCATCATCACACACCCGGCACAACTGGTTGATCTTCTGTTGCAGCAGCCTCCACCGTGGTTTAGGGTTCCACGCAGTTCTGTCATTCTGGAGAGTGGCCAGCCTGTGAACCTGCTGTATGAGAGGGTGCTAACAAGGCTGGGTGAGATGCTGCTGAGGAAGGCTGAGTGCTACCTAATCTCCACTAGTGGGAACAGGAGATTAATCGTGGAGGTGGTACAGAAAACTACACGGGGACATTTCACACTCCCACAGGAATCTTGAAGGAAGATCTGAGGTTGTTGTCAAGGGCAGCAACACTTGAGCGTTGCTCCATGTTGCTAAGGCCTAACTCTACTAAACAGAACAATTTCTGCCAGCAGAGCTCACTGCAGGTTGTACTGTCACCGGAATGCTTCGTTTGACAGACAGAACCTTTGTTTCCCATGGGTGTTAGGGCAGTATGGCAAATGCAAAAAAATGCATTTTGTCTTCTAAAGGTGGACATTTCTAGCCCTGAAATCAGACAATATCTCATACCTGCACTGCACTATAAGAGGTTTTTCATTATTCTGTTGGCACACCTCAAAAAACTTATTCATGCTCTCTCTCTGCTGATATTGCTAAGGATGAGGAACCTTAGGAAATCATTCTTCAAGGTGTTGTTATACACAAAAATATATTAAAAAATCATAAAATACTTGGTATGGTGCTTTCCTTGCCTAGATCGTTATCTTTATTACATTATTAATGTGATCAGAAGCTATTCTCACGTTATTCCCACTACAAAGACTCGGAGAGTTGCACATTATGTGTACAATAGTTTGAACTCCTGGACTTAAGCTCATTCCTGGTTGGTGCTACTGAGGTGCTCTCTCAGAACAGGTTTTGTGGCTTAGCTGACCCAAGGAATCCAGGTCTGCCCTCTGAAGTTATTCAAGTGAAGATGCATTCTCAAGGTTATTGTTTCCCTGAGATTCTCCTTGTGGTTGCTGGCCCCAAGGTAGTAAGGTTTTTCCCCAGGGTTGCTGTTCCCTGGGAGTTTCCTCTGGGTTGCTGTTCCCAGAGGTAATAAGGTTTTCAGTCTTCTCTTTGCCCTAAGTGTTACACACCAGAGGTAGAGACGACAAGTTGAGTCTGCCGGTGCACATTTCCAAGGTTGTTTATTCTTCATTATCTCAGTCCTTTTTCAGCTCTGCCAGGGCTCCCTGGCAGGGTACCTTATCTTAGTTCTTTCTCAGCTCTGCAAGGTGTCTCCGCAGAGCAGGACACGCGGCAGACTGGGCAGATCAGAGAGCCCCGCACCTTATGTACAGTACCCCTGACCCAACCACTGTCCGAGATGTATTTTTTATTTACAAAATTTTACCAATACCTATTACCTATACTAACATGTCAGTTCTACTCTAAGCCAATCTCTAAAACCCAACTCAGCACAAGATGGGGGACGAGAACAAGAACAAGGAAGACAGGGGCCACTCCCCAATTCCTCCATCTTGCCTCTTCAGCCCCATATGCTAAGAATCCTAATTTCTATATTTATATTCTATAATAAACCATCCACTACTTATTTTAAATTCTTAGGATTTGTGATTCTTCCTGCATGTGAGTGTTCACTCCCATGGACAGGGATCAGAGTCAGTGTCCTCCTGGGATCTGTGTGGGTCTAACTGACCCCCCTGTACAGATCCCAGACCCCCCTGCCTGGTCTCCAAACCCTCCAGGGTGGCCAGAGGGATGTTCTAGACTCCGACAATGCGTTAGCTGGGAGAATTCTGGGAGATGTGCATCTTCTCTGAACTGAAGCACCAATGGAGACGCGCCAATAGGAAACCGACAGATCTGCTGTCCAACGGGAATCCTGGGCTTATTTTTAACCAACTAATTCAGAAGATCTCAGCAGGTCCTATTTGGTACCACCTCTGGTTTGGACTATTTCCTCTACATATAAACTGCTAAGTCAAAGCCATCTTGGAATGGAACGTGTTCTAATCAGTCAAGTAAAACTGCATAACAGAAGTAAAGGAGCAAAATTTCATTCCATTGGTCAAAAAATGTACAAGATTATGATATATAACGACACATTTCTGAAACCGGTTGGAACTGGTCAGAACCGGTTGGAACCGGTCGAAACTGGTTGGAACCGGTTGGAACTAGTTGGAAGCGGTCAGAATTGCTGTGAAGCAGTCGGAACTGGTAGAAACAGGTTGAAACTGGTTGGAACCAGCCAGAACCGGTTTGAACCGGTCGGAACCAGTCTGAACCAGTCGAAACCGGTTTGAACCGGTCAGAACAGTCAGAACCTGTTTGAACTGCTTGAAACCGGTCTGAACCGGTTTGAACTGGTCAGAACCGGTATGAACCTGTTTGAACTGGTCGGTACTGGTTGGAACCGGTCGGAACTGGTCAGAACCAGTCAGAACCGGTTTGAACTGGTCGGGACCGGTTTGAACTGGTCAGGACCGGTCAGAACCGATTTGAACTGGTCAGAACTGGTCGGAACTGGTTTGAACCGGTCTGAACCGGTTAAAACTGGTCGGAACAGTTCGGAACCGGTTGGAAACGGTCCGAACCGGTCTGAACCAGTGGGAAGCGGTTTGAACCGGTTTGAACTGGTCGGAACGGGTCGGAACCTATTTGAACCGGTAGGAACCGGTTTGAACCGGTTTGAACCGGTCTGCACTGGTTTGAACTGGTTTAAACCGGTCGGAACCGGTTTGAACAGGTCAGAACCAGTCAGAACTGGTTTGAACTGGTCGGAACCGGTCAGAACCGGTTTGAACCGGTCAGAACCAGTCAGAACTGGTTCAAACTGGTCAGAACAGGTTTGAACTGGTCGAAACTGGTCGGAACCGGTTTGAACCGGTTTGAACCAGTCGGAACCGGTTTGGACAGGTTTAGACCGGTCAGGACTGCTTTGAACTGGTCGGAACCTATGAGAACCGGTTTAAACAGGTATAAACCAGTCGGAACCGGTTTGAACCGGTCGGAACCGGTATGAACCGGTTTGAACTGGTCGAAACGTGTCGGAACCGGTTTGAACCGGTCGGAACCGGTTAGAACTGGTTGGAACCGGTTTGAACTGGTCAGAACCGGTTTGAACCGGTTCAAACTGGTCGGAACTGGTTTGAACCGGTTTAAACCGGTCGGAACCGGTTTGAACCAGTTCAAAGTGGTCGGAACCGGTTTGAACCAGTTTGAACTGGTTTGAACTGGTTTGAACTGGTTGAAACTGGTCAGAACCGGTCAGAACCGGTTTGAACCGGTTCAAACTGGCCGGAACCGGTTTGAACCGGTTTAAAGTGGTCAGAACCGGTCAGAACCGGTTTCAAGAGGTTTAAACCAGTCGGGACTGGTTTGATCCAGTCGGCACTGGTTTGAACCGGTTTAAACCGGTCGGAACCGGTTTGACCCGGTCAGAACCGGTCAGAACCGGTTTGAACTGGTCGGAACCGGTGTAAGAGTCGGTCCGAAAATCCCTCATTTCTGCCTCACGACTGTCAGAGGCCAAAACCCTCCCATGGACCCTGAGCCACAGCACAGGCCAAGTTTTCCCTGCAGCTGCTGTCACTGGACCAAGACGCCCTCCTCAGGGACCCATGCATGAAACAATGGGGGACTGTTACGGTTTCTGGCTATGTTTGCAAAGAGATGTTCCTGTACTGACCGTACTTGGTGAGGCCTAAGCTATACCGCCCCCTCTATTGTGAAAGAACACCTGCGATACCCATGAGACCTACCTCCCTCTCTGGCACCTTGCTTCTCGTTTCGAAAAGAACAACCCCACCAGAAGCGCAGGCTTTCGAGGCCTCCCCTTCGGACGATGGCTCCATTGGCCTGCACGCCATGAAGACTGTGAAGGTGGTATCAGCATCACGAGGACTCCTGTCTGTCACTCGGTAGCTATCACCCTTTCTTTACCCCCCTTTTCTCTCTCTCTTTCTTCTTACCCCTTCTCTTCTATTGCATAACTGTGTGTATCAATAAAGATACAATTGATTTCACTTGAATTAGGTTATCACTGCCTCTTTTTGCACTCTGAAATCAAAACGAACCATCACGACCATCCTTTGGCTCGTGACAACCTGTTGGAACCGGTCGGAACCGGTTTGAACTGGTCGGAACCGGTTCGAACCGGTTCAAACTGGTCGGAACCGGTTCGAACCAGTCGGCACTGGTTTGAACAGGTTCAAACTGGTCGGAAGCGGTTTGAACTGGTCAGAACCAGTCAGAACCGGTTTGAATCGGTTGGAACCAGTCGGAACCGGTTTAATCTGGTCGGAACCGGTTTGAAACGGTCTGAGCCGGTTTGAACCAGTTTAAACTGGTCAGAACTGGTTTGAACCGGTCGGAACTGGTTGAAACTGGTCAGAACCAGTTTGAACCGGTAGGAACTGATTTGAACAGGTTTAAACCGGTCGGGACTGGTTTGAACTGGTCTAAATTGGTCGGAACCGGTTTGAACCAGTTTGAACTGGTCGGAACTGGTTTAAACTGGTCAGAACCGGTTTGGACCAGTCGGAACTGGTAAGAACCGGTTTGAACCGGTCGAAACTGGTCGGAACAGTTTTGAACTGGTCTGAACCAGTTGGAACCGGTCAAAACTGGTTTGAACTGTTCAGAACTGGTTTGAACTGGTCAGAACCAGGGTAAACTAGTGTAAGGTGATGGAGTTCTTGCGTGGGTCATGAGAAGGGAGGCCATTATGGAATCACCCTGCTAGAAGGTTTGAATCATGCCAAGAAGGGAAAGGCTCTCTCTTATTTGGCATATTTTGCAACAGATAATCTTGTGCAATGTCAGCTTCAAATGGTTGCTCTTTCCATGTTTTTGTCCAGTTGCAAGGATTTTAAAAGCTGCTCTCCTGTAAGGCTCAGAAGATTCATAGTACAAGCAAAAAAACCCACAAAAAACCCAAACAAAAACCAAAAACCAAAAACCAAAACCAAACCAAAACAAAACCCCAAACAAACAAAAACCCCCACAACAACAATAACTCCAGAAGAAAATAGTGACCTGAAATGAAATAAGAAAAATGAGTGGATGGCTGTTATTTAAGCATATAGTTTTAGTGCATCTCATGCATAGTTAACTTCCATTCCTCTTTAATGTTTCATCCAAAGGACACAAGGGGTAGTGCTGCGATAACTCTGCAGCCACACATCACCTGCTGACAAGTTTATAACACTAATTTCTGGTGTCTGTGAGTCTCCAAAAGTCACACCAAATGAAATAAAGCTTTCTCTTTCTCTGCAGGCTCTGTTGCAGTGTATTGCACCAGGTACATATAGGCTTGCACATTAAAGAATAAAGTCCATTCAGACCTGTGCTTATAGAGGCAACCAGTTGCAAAGCTTGGGAGGGGGCTACAAGCTCTTTAACATCTTATGGAGGTAGTCATGTGCCTGGTAGAGGGATCAGAAACAGTTTTAAACAAGACCAAAGTGTAGTTATTTGGGATTTGGGGTGTGAAGAGGGGATGATCTAGGGAATATCTACCTGAGAGGTTTTTCAGGCTATCCAGGTGGCCTAAAATGTCATATTAGAAAAAACCAACAACAACAATAACAAACCCTAGCAATTCCCTGTTCTGCAGCCTGGCTGGCCTGGCTGGGGAACTGAGCACTCCATCCACTTTCAGGGAGTCTCGGACCACACCTCTCCCTTGGGAAAACTGCATTTAAACATCATGCAAATAATATAACCTTTCCTGGGGGGTGTACACCCCTCCCTACGGTGCTACTGCTGCAGCTGCCAGTCTCAGGGTGGGCTGCATTCAACAACCCCCTGGGGCCACACTCACCAGCATCTCCTCCCACAAGGAGACAGACCTGGACCAGCTAAGGCATATCAGGAAAACTGCAGAAAGCAAAGCCAAAATTCTTGCAAATAAACAAATAAAAGGAAATATGGTACTTTCATTGCAGATCCTGGGTCAGACATCCAGCAAGTTTTAAGTGAGTTGGTCCTATTAACTTCTCCATTGAATTTTACAAACTTTAGATCTGGTCCATTGACTTCTGCCTGGTTGCCATGGCATATAAATATCCTGAAGGGCTGGAGTGTAAAAAAAGAGTTACCTTAATTGCTTTTTCTCATACCTTCAAATACAAATATTAACTCCAGGATTGTATCTAAATGTTTTAAAATAATAAACTATTCAACACCCTTATTATTCTCTGTATGAAAAATTATTTTAATCTGCTATGAATATACTGCTCTATAATTCACTGCTTTGCAATCTTTAACAGGAAGAGAATGGAAAGGAAATTAACTCATGTCAAGTCATGTTTTTTTCCTTTAAGTCTCATACATACACTGAGAGAGAAAACAAATTAGTTGTTCCAGTACTCTACATATTCTTTTTTTCATTCATTGTCTTCCATTTTTCTTCTTTTAAAAACTTGTGTCCATGAATGTGAAGGACAAATGCATTAAGCTGAGTGAGGCACAATTCCTGAAGATGCTTAATGTGGAGAATTAGATTTTCTGCTGAACCATGTCCATGGCTTGTTGTCCTCATTCCTCTCCAGAGACCATTTTTACCACGAGGTCTCAATCTGCATAAGCCAGGACTTTGCTTTAGCATGTGCAGGGTCACTGTCCTGATACCAGAGCATTTTCAGGGAGAGGAAGCAAAAGGTCTGCATAGAAGTTTAGATCTAAATGCACAGTTTTGCACAGAGTTCTAACAGAAGAGCTGATTTTGTAGCGAGAAACATCTCTCCTTTTCATGGCCTTCTCTCCTTTTTTTAACATTTGTCTCAGGATTCTCAGAGATTCTGCCTTATTTGATAACAAATATCTGGTAAACTGAACTGAGAGGGCACATAGAAAGAACAGGAGTGCAGCTGATTAGCATAAGGAATGTTAAAAACCAACCATGTCATACCTTACTGGGATTTATGAGCTTCTGCGTAAGAACTATAAAAAACCCATAATGGCTCAGGAGTTAGGGGAGTTACTTAAAAATTCGGGGTCCTGGATTCAAACATATATTCTGCAAGAGGTTATTGGCATCATCTACAACTAAATTACTAGTAGACCTAAAACTTCTGAAAACTCAGCAGGAAATTTTGCTAGATTACATTTCAAAAATGAAAAGAGAAATAATATTTTCATGTCTCTGGCTTAGGGATACTGCAGGGCTAACTAATATCAAAGGCATGGCCCATAATTTCCATGAATGGAAGTGGCAATAGGATCTGTATAAGATTTGGTCCCTAGATTTTGTCCTTATATCTGAGGGATTAGTAACGCTTCCAAGATCTATAAGCAAAGACATAAATAAGTTAGTACCTTAATTAAGAAGGTAAATGCTAAGGATGTGGCAATTCTGAGAATACCAGAATGCCATTACCATCTAAAGAGGGATAAAAGCTACAATCTCTGTCTTCCTTTGGCCCCTCTGTTCTCCACATAATTTCCCTGATGGTTGCATGACCTAATTTTTCTTTTTCCTCTCACTCAAATCTTCTAGTAAATTTCCATGTGAATCTTCTAGCTCATTTCCCACTATATTTGATTCTTCTGAGGTTCCTGGTTTTGAAACTCAGAGAAGGAATCCTGCAGTAATTCTGCTGACAGCAACTGTTGATGCCTGTGCATCCACACGAGCCCAGATTTGTTCCTTTGCAGGCAGTGGCTGAGATAAAAACTGGAGCTCCCTGCCACTGAGATGTTTCAGAGTTGGCTCAGCACATTTCCATTTTCCTCATTTATCCTCACCCTTCTCTTGTAACATCTACCTAAACGTTTAAAACAACAACTGTTAAAGCATATAGGGATGTTGTAGAGGTGAAAGAGATAATGATCTCTGATAATTTACCATCTCTCAGAAATGCTGGCTTGTTTTGTTTTTCAAGAGCTCATTATTTTAGTGAGATCTATCTGGAAAATAAAGTTCCAGAGAGAGGATATGTTTGGAACAAATGAGGTGGGAACATTTATGCAAAGCTATCACATAAGAAAAAAATTGAAACTAAGCTCAAAAAAGAAGGTGGTGCACTGCAGCACTCCAACAAATGAGGTTGGTCTGGCACAACAGCTAGTGTTTCTACAACAGGAATGAAAGCTTACACTATGCCTGGCTCATGGTACATGTAAAAATTTTATTCTAAACCTTTGTTTTAATTCATTCTGTTTTTCTGAAATTTTTTGTTTTAAAAGTGGATTTGTCCATGGTGGCTCTGTGCTAGAAGGATTTGAAAAATATTGTGGAGAAGCTTTCAAGAGCTTTTGGTCTATGCCATCTATGCAGTACAGTACAGTGAAGAAAGCACAAAACAATAGGGTAGTATTTTTAAAGAATAACAGAGACTGAACTCGTACTGGAAGGCCACTGATGTACCTGAGAGAGACTGGACAAACAGCTTCTGGGAGGCAGAGTTACCATTCCCTCCAGCCACCCTATTGCTTTTCCACAAGATGCCTTAGGACACTCACATGTTTCCCTCTTTGGAAAGCCAAGCTGCTAATCCAGAACGTCACAGGTGAGAGAGACATTGCCCTTTGCTGGCTTCCTACTAGAACTGGCCTGTATTGTGAGCTTTTCTTCAAACACAAACTCATTCAGATGTTTGAAGGTTGTTACCTCCTGAACAATTTCTTAATGTCCTGAAGCAGAAGAAGGGATCCAGTAGCCCACATAACTTTTTTAGCAAAACAAAAAGACTAGAAGTCAGACTGAGCAATTTTAGAGCTACGAGAGCCCTTTTTTCTCTTCCTAAAGGAATAGTGTGAATAGCCAAGAATTTGGGCCAATCTAGACTTTTTGTATGTATATATATCCTTTTAATTGATGTGCTTTAAATTTCAACCAAAAATCTTCAGTTTTCACTTGACAGTGCTCCTGTGAAACATCAAACGTATTTGCTTAACTTGGAGAAGGTTGGTAGCATAGTATTCATCTGATTTGTGTTTAAAGGCTAGTTTAAAATTTCTGGAGACACTTTCATCTCACCACATATTCATATGTGAATAGAGAATTTTAATAATTCATTTTGAGCTTATCCTGCAAAGGTATTACTGCAGTTCAGATTCTGTCCTCTTAATTAGCTTCTCAGTCTTCACATCATGATACTCGGTTGATGATAATTCTCTTGATCCATGTGAAAGTAATAAGAATTTTCTACCAGGAAAGTTTTCAGATGTGGACACAGTCCTGGCCCAGGAGAGTCTGCATTTTGCTGATAATACTTTGACTTATGATAGTTCCTGGTACGGAGGTAAAGTGCCAGGGAAAACATACTTATTAAAATGCTGAGTGTCTCCTCTGAAGTAATGATAACATCATCAAATTTCAGAACCATTGGGGCAGCTAAAGCTAGAGAATTGATTGACTCTCTTGCAAAGTGGCTCTAATTCAACTAATTAGATGTTGAATGGGTGTTAAAGTTCAGCCAGAGTGATTAATTTCTTTTTCAGCAACTGTACCTTTCTCAGTTAAAATTTCTGAAAGTTAAAATACGCCATGATCACAGATAAAAACGTGAAATAGCTTTGTGTTTGAATACGTATTTTTAAAATACTGCACCTGGCCTTTCAAAATGAATGCAAACCCTGGTCATGCTGTTCCATACAGAAGTCCCATGAAATAAGCAAATTTCTCCAAACAATTTCCCTAAGGTTTCAAGACACTAGGTAAGATCTATATGCCACATGCTGGAAATAAGGCCTTTAAATTGTGTGGTTCTAAGGATCTGCTAGCAAGCTTAACTGCAGTCACTGAATTCTTGGCAGGTGTGCTCCAATGGATGCCCCCAATTCTGCCTCCCTCCTCAGACTCAAGGCAAGTAATATTTAAGTCATGGGCCATTAGAGCACCCCACCAACCCCACTTTCCTGTGGCCGTAGCAGAAGGCTGTACAATGGCAGCTGGCTCTAGCACTTTATTGTGGTTCAGGCCAGGCAGAATCCAGCCCTCAGGTTGCAGTCCTACCAGAATTTCTTTGGAGGAAACCCTTTTTCAAGTAGGTCCCTCCCATGGTTACTTGGCACTTTGCTGTACTGGCACTTTGCTAGCACAGTTGTTAGAGGGCTATGAGGAATAAAACCAAAAAACCAAACAAATGCAGGGTACTAATTCAGCTGGAAATTAACTATCTTTCACTGCCTAGGTTTCTTCTCATGTAGGTCTGTTCCCCAGTCCAGGTAACTGTGGAAGGAACAGTGTGGGCTCCCTGGGCTCCTGCAGCTGGCACGGGCAGGCCTGCCAGAGACTGCCACTGCTCCAGGCACCTAATGAGGCAGAACACTGCCAGCCCTCCTTTCCTAATGGCTGCTGAATTACACCTGGTACTAGATGTAAAATAAACCATGGAAATAGCTTGAGCAAAAAGATAGAACAGCTAAAACAATCGGCAGAGCTTGAACTGCAGAAATGTGGTTTAATCAGAGCTTCACATTGTATTTGCGAGCTGTGGCTGCCAGTGGAGTGGAAAAAATTCAGTGTCCTTATTCCTGATGATGGCTGGCACTAAAGGACACAACAGCTCTCAACTCTGGAAGAGGAGGCAAACTATGAACCTGCTACAACACAGGCTGAGGAACACAGCAGTGTCTGCAGAGGATATGTGTCCTTAAAATCATGATTAGGCAAAGTGTGAAATAAATCAAATCCTAGGAATCCTCTAATTTTGCTGTCAGAAGGAGAATTGCAGTCTTGCTGTTGTGGGAACAAACAGCAACAAAGCCTTCAAAAAAAAAAGTTAAGAGTGTTCCTAAATTCTGAGGGGATAATCCCGTGGAGATGGCACTCAGAGCCCTGGAATTTAGCCAGTAACATCTTCTGAGCAAAGAGATGGACACTGATGAAAGGCAGACAGTGTCCTAACCCCACAGGTGTGACAGAGAATGCAGAACACCGCAGAGGGAGCCCTGGGGGAGGAAGACAGACAGAGGTCAGTGCTGGAGCCTGCAGGAAGCAGTGAGGAGAGTGGTACATGCCAAGACACTGGAAACACTTGGGAAGAGACAAGTGAGTGAAGATGGAGGGCACTGCTTGACACGCGTGCACTCACAAGCAGTGTGTGCACAGCAGGTGTTGAGGGAGAGAGCATTAAACCTCTCAGAGGATTTCATCCCCAGAGAAGCAGCTCACCTGATGCTTGTCTTGAAAAGAAGAGAAGTACTGTTTATCTCCAAATAACTACGTTGGACAAAAATGCATTAGTCAAGCAGCTGCTGGAAACTGTGGAAGTCACACAAAGAAACAACAGAGGCACTTGACGGTAGAAAGGGTTTAGCTAAAACTGACAGAGGGAAGGCTGTCACCCATCAGTGGGTGTTTGAACTGCAAGTGTGCGTACAAAGTATGGAAAAATTTGTAATGGGATCAAGCTAAGACTATGTCAGTACCTCTTCTACTCTAGACCATCTGACTAGAAAGCAGGGAACCACAGTGAGTATGAAGAAGTCTTTTAGGAAGAAGAAAGTTCATCTGGGTCCAGAATAGAGATGAGAGTGCACAGAGGCCCTATGCACACTTGTGGGGTGTTAGCACAGACAATAGTGAAGGGTATAATTTTCCACAAGCTGAGGATGCATCCATGTGTCCTCTATTACCTCACAGACATTTGGTGAGGAATGGAAGAAAATGGAGTGAAACAAATTAGTGGTCATAATGTGGAGAAATAGAGAGCAATGCTGTCATTTTTTTTTCTCAAAAGATAAAGTATCAAAATACCACAGAGAGAGTGTTTTAAGGCATTATCGTAATGCCACACAAAGTGGTCTAGAGCACACACTGTATTATTTTGTATATTTACTCTGATGAGCCACAGCAGAGTATTTAATATTTCTTTTTTTTCTATGACAGGGGAACCTGTTGTAGAAACTAATTCTTGGCCAATGAAACTCCTAGTGTCCCAAATCTTCATAATAATAATTATATAAAATGCACAACATCTTGCAGAGTCTGTTTGCTTTCTTAAAAATCCAGCCACGTGTTCAGCCACACTTGATTGTTCTTTTAAACTCAAATTCTGCCTCTTACCTATTTGGATCACTGTCTTTGCTTCATTGCTTTCTGAGCCTCTTCTCCATGATTATGTTTAAAAATATAAGGTGACTGGGTAGAATTTGTACTGATGAATTACCTGGAAAAAAAAATTATTTTGATGGTACTTAGTAAACACAAGCACAAAGATCTTTCCATACAAATATTTGTATTGTTGATAATGTTACTCAGTTGATTCAGGATATGTAAAAGTTTTCATTCAAATGTTTGCAATTTGTAAGCATAAAAAGAGCTAGTTGAGGCAAGCAGGGCTGAATCTGACAGTCTCCTCCTGACAGAGGAGGGGCTGCTGCAGCTCCATGCCTAAGGTCCAACCAGTGGCAAGACTGACCCAGTAGGCACAAGCACTCTGGTGCATGTGTGTAACACACAGGAATTGTCAGGCAGACACACAGACAACACCAATGTTCTCCTCTTCCTCCCATCCTTGCCAGTTTTGGATGAAGCTCTTCGAGTGGGCATATATACACATATCTTCATTGTGTGTTCCCCCAACAGTTATTTAGCCAGGTGCTAAGCTATATTTCCCTTTGACAGTAATATCATTTTGGTGCCTTATAAGAAATATGAGATGGCAGAGACATCAATATCTGTGGTAGGATCTGACACTACAATAGAGAGGACTGGACAATGGCAGGAGTAAGCATACACATTATAACCAAGCAGGGGAAAGCCTAGGGACATACTAAAGGCTACATTTTAAATACAAGGAATTATTTCCCTTGGCAAAAAATATTGGTCATTTACTGTAGACTCAAAGCTGACCATTTTTTCCTCATGTACTTGATATCTTCATTACTGCTATTACAGAAAATTCTCGGTGTCAGCAGAAATAAGTAATTATATGGTGGTTTCAGAAAAGAATGTATTCTGCTGTGCTTTAAGCTTTCTGCCTGTCACCATCTATTTCTAACAGGGCCTTTTGCCACACACCTCTGCCCCACACCTCTTCCAGTTTCCTGCCACAACAGGTTGAGAAATCTGAACTAAATAGTCAGACACACATTTAATTTAAAATACTAGTGTGTGCTTGGGGGCACTGGTTCATTGCTATTGTTCAGATGTCAGGTCTCAGGCTCCCTGAAAAATAAAGTGGCCTTGAAAATATAATTTTTAAAATAATCTCTTTAGGCTTCTTTCAGTTACAAGTCACTAAAACTGACATAGCCAAGATTTTCTAAGGCTGGATGAGTTCTGCTGCTTTATTTCCCCTTCTCTCCCTGCCTTCTGCACAGCTTAACTGAGTTTCTCAGCTGTATCTGTGGTTAGGGAATGAGTAGAATAGAAGGCATTATTCAAACAAGCCTGAGCATGACTAGTGTGGAATTGTTAGAGCTGATAACACACAAGACAGTTCAGAGGAGTAGGAAGATGAAAGGTAATTATACAGCAAACAAGGTTTGGTTTTGTCTGAACCTGTGGGTTGGTGTATTTTCAAGCTACCATTTTGCCTGACTAGAGTTCTCTGATTGCCACTCTGCTGCTGGAAAGGAGCATACCTACCCTGGGAGGGTTGTGCCTTTCCCAAAGTGGGCGTCAAGCAAGGGTGGAACGGGAGCCAAGCCTAAGAGCCCTAATAAAGAGCCACTGGCTCCTAGCACAGATCACATCTCTGACAGAGATGCCCTGCAGCTCTGCCCAAAATGCATTGGACTACAATTCTTTTAAAATGTGCTTTAAAACTGCAGCATCACTTTTAAAATGCACAAACTGCAGGAAGAGGTTTCATCTTTCTTGAAGTGGGCCTCCTTTGCATTCCCCACTGGTGGCCCTATGGGTGCAGACAGATGGCTTTCTCATCTGGAAGCACGAGGCATAGCTAACCTTGTCCTCTCAAGCATATCACTGACATTTTCCTGATGAAAACTGAGGAGCTCCCTGAATAATTGAGTTTCCTAAAACTTACTTTCCCTTTCAACCAGTTGTTTTTGTAGTCACCCAGCAAAGGACATTTATAAATGTTTTGATTTCCTTCTCTGGAAACCCTTAATCTTGTTTTCCTTGCTGGCCTGGCACAAAGACAATGGTGGCACTGACCCAGGAATGATCATGAGGAAGAAAGTGTGTCTCCAAGAGGCCACAGCAAGGTAACCAAACATTGGAGGCAAACTCTTGCCCTTGTAGCCACCAAAGCCAGCCCTGCTCTCATGCCCCAGAGCAGCTATGCAACTGTGGCTGCCATGCTCTGCTCCCTCATCTCCCAGACAAATAAAAAAGGGGTATTATTTTGCTCTTTTCAGATGAGATGAGAGTTGTGGACCTCTCAGTCCTTCATGAGGGTAATGAACCTCTCACTTTTAAACAGTTATGCAAAAGCATATCACAATGTATTAGAACTGAATGCTTTTCTCACAGCCTATCCTGGTTTTGAACATATTTACTTCTTTTCTTTACACAAAAATCAAGTGAACCCCAAAGATAAGCATGTTTTCTAGGTCAAGAATTCCAGTTTGACTCAGTTTGAAAAGGCAAGGTAGATCTGTTAGTCATAACAGTGCAAAATATGAGATGCACCACACCGAGAAACAAGAAAATAGACCTTTAAATATATATGTTAACTCTGGGCATAAAAAACCACCCAGAATGGACCCAATTTAGCCATAAAATGAAATTGTAGATCTAAAAGTTTTACACATTTTAATTATTTCAGGACCAAGTTGTGAGGACAAGTTTTATAGCTATTAGAATCTATTGGGAAATTGGATAATGCATAAAAGAACAAGAAAATGAACGCTGCTGCATATAGAAATGAGCAAAGCTGTAATACTCAGGTAGTAATGGGGAAGATTACATTTGTATTATAGATGAAGGTACTGTTCAGTAGTGATACAAGCCAGTTGTAATGTCATCAAGGAAAGAAAAAGACATTTCCATTAAAAAACCACACTCTGATAATTATTTCTTTAGATGTAAAAGGAAAATTTTATTTCTGGTGCAGCTTCATTGTCATACTAATCTCTAAACTTTCTGGTGGCATGATACAGGTATTTGGTCACCTATCCTATAATGATGGAACAAGTGTTTGTAAATAAAATTTCTGTGATAGCTCTACACACTAATATCTACTAGGTTTGTTTAGATGGAGGTTCTTTTCTTCAATACTGAAAACATTTCTTTGATTTGAAAAGACAGACAATGTTGGAGAAGAAAAGAAATTACATATTTATATCTTATAAATACAAACTATAAATACAAAAAAAAGCATAAATGCACTGATAGAACTGTGAAATTGATAGTGTTCTTGAACTGGTGATATTCTTGTGCCCATGTTAATAAGATATAAGCACTTCTTCAAGCTCTTTTATTTGAATTTTTGTGTTGACATGGTTGCAAAATCACTTAAGACTTGTTTATCACGCTTTGTATATGTATTCATATTTATTACAGATTTCTTTGCATTGCAGCTGATTACATAGGTAATAAAGAAGTACGCAAAAAATATAGCAGGATGGCTAAGCAGATGTTAACAAAAATGTGCTGGAATGGTAGATAATAGTTTTTTGTATTTCAGGCATTGGCATGAATTTTTTCTGCTTTATTTTTCTTTGGTTATGCGCAATGGTTATTGTGTATTGACATAAGAAAGTATTTCTCAGCAAGAATGATGCTGGGAAATCCTGGTTTTAAAGAAGGAAAAGCTGAAAACTGGTGTGCCAGATGGAGAAATGGCTTCAGGTATCAAAATCCAGCTGAGTCATAGAGTTATTAGTCAGTAGAAAGTTTAGCAAAATTAAGTTCGTTTTAATTGATTGCTTGGTACCAGCTTTCATGAGACAAGTTTGGCTTTTCTGCTTGTGGGAAATATGGTTATTTAATTCATGTTCTATAAATAATTATAGATTGGGAACTGTGATATATATTGTATAAAGGTATGTGTGTGTCTGCTCAACCCGCACGTTTCACAAACTTCTGTAAAGCACCTCCCTGATCTTCTGGGTTCCAAAAATAGAAGGTGAAAACACGAGGCGCTGATGACTTACCCCTGCCTACGTGCAGCTAAACTCATCGGGACTTACAACGATCAAACGCTACGTGTCAGCAAAGACGTGCCAGCAAGGACTTACATCGGTCATCACACACCTCTACGACAGTTACTCAAAGCAAGGACTAACTCTGGACATTAGCATTTGAATGTGCCCGGGGACCCTTTCGGGATTTAATGTAAATAAAGTTAATGGCCGATGATTAGAGAAACAATGGGAGGAAGATTGCCGAAGGGGAAGTTAAAGGTATTTAAGTTGGGCCTTTAGGTGAGCAAAGGCGTGAACCCGGTTAGATACACCAACCGCCAGGTCCTGTGTATCTAGGGTCACCCTTGACTCAACTTTTCCCGGGAGAACTTCGGTCAAGTAAGTTTCGCTGTTCGTGGGGTTCGTATTGTTTTGTTTTTATTGTTTGAAATTGTTATAATTTGATTCTAAATTTTGTGATTTAGATGTTAATAAACCAAACTATTGAATTTGGCAATAAATTTGTCCTGGCGTTTATAACATGCTCAAGATACTTTTACTCTTCAGAATGTGGAACAGGAGGGAAGGGATATTTATGAGGATGAGAAAAAATATGAAAGACAGAAAATCAGGTGATTAGCGTAATCATATGGGAACGTGCCAAATTGCTTTCAGCTTGCTGAGGTGTTGTGCCACAGTATTTTCTTTTTTTTTTTTCTTTTTTGCACACATTAAACAACAACTGTATTCCTGGTTTTAATTTTTCACACTGCACTACATTTACTCAAGCAAAGTAGAAAAATGCTGTAATTGAGTTATATGTACATATTTTTAAGCCCATAAATATCCAGCAAAAAATGAGTGGTAACAACTCCCAGGAAGTTTTGGTGAATTTTGGTAATGAATATGGCCCTATTTTAAGCTTCATTTTAGAAGAGAGTAGAGCAGTTGTGGATAACAGCATTGGTTTGATAGGTAAATGCAGTGAAACACGTGGCATGACTCCAAGCTTGTGTAAAATTTAAGCAGAGCAATGCTGTAAGGAATGAATGCTGATAGGACAACAAAACAGGAGATGAAAAGAGGAAGTTTGAAGTAGCAACAAATTCCTTGATATACTATTTTTTCTACAGATTTTCGTGGAACTCAGTAACTTACTCCCATGCCTTTGACCTTGGAATCTCCATGGATTTTCAGAGCTTCTGATCATGCATGATGGTGTTCACACAAGAGCATTAGATCTGGTAGACCAGGTTTTCACCTGCATGGAGGCAATTTCACATCACAACAGATATAGAAAGGGAGGAGAAGGCTTATAAGAAAGTCACTGCATATCTAAATTTTCACATTGATAGTCTCAAGAATAGGGCCCTAAGAGCTGATTATTACTGAAGGATTCCAGAGTGGAAACCATGAATATAGCATGGAAATTGGTCTTTGGGCTGCCAGACTGGGTGGCATGAGCATAAATACAGTCTAATACAATAGGTATTTTTTTTAAAAAAAATTCTCTCTGCAAATTTGTAGACAAGTAGTCCTCTAAGTTTGTTTTTTTGTTTTTTTTTTTTTTTTTTTTTTTTTTTTTTCATTTTTAGTTTTTTATTGTCACCACAGAGCACTAGGAAGTTTTTGATCATTCATGCATTCAAGGTGCTGTATTTTTTTTTCCCTAACCAAATTATATTTGTGAAAAGGTCAGAATATAGCTAATTGAACTTCAAAAGAATAATTAGCTTGAAAGACTTAGTGACTTGAATGGCTTTGGAATTTTTCTGAAGAGAACAAACAATTTTATTTTTCTTATGCTAACGCACAATGCCATGCCATGGCTAAATCCTATACAACATCTCTGTTCAGATGTGCCATTTCAATACTTTTATGGTGAGAAAAGGAAGATGTTGAGGTTCAGTGTTGAGTCAAGAAAAGTATGAGTGGTAATACAGAGGAAAAGACCTCTCTCCTTCTAAATTCTGGGGTATCCAGGCAGAGTTTGCACCTTAGGACACCATAATGCACAAGTTCAAACCAGTATTCCTGATGTTTGCCCTCCAATTTTTGTGCAAGTTCTTTGTATCTAGCAGTGTATTGGATTTCAGGTTGGTTAACTTTGAATAATTATGTATTGTCTAAATACACTCATCTGTTGCTCAGTTTAACAATCTAAAATTACAACAAAATATGTTCTAGGAAATGATATTCTCTTTTTATTTCTCTTTTACTTTGCAAATAATTATTAAAAGTATTTGACAGAGAAAGATGATCACATAAATGCGCCCATATTTTTATGTCACTTTTTAATTAATTAAGAGAGTAACAAAACATAACAATTTTGAGCACCTGCCTGATTCTCATAATGTTTCCTCTTCATAAGTAATTTTGTAATGTTCCCATTGTTTCAAGACAAGCAATTATCTCTTTCTTAAACTTGGGTGATTCTTGTTCAGAGAGGATGATAGTCTTACTTGTGACAATTTTTGTGCTGTAAGTTCCAGCAAAAACTCCCTAAAACAACTGCCAAAAGTCTGACACTCATAGCTTTCTTGGTGAAAATCAGCTTTTTTCTGCAATTTGGGAGCTCACTTTATTATTGATGCCTACACTGGACAGACTGCTGCATATGCTGCTCCTTTTTCTCTCACGCATCATCACACAGCTGTGTTTTAAAGTGGCGCCCAGAGAAAAACAGCATTGCAGGCAGTGCCAAAGGAGTCTTGCTTCAGGGCAGTGACACACAAGGTTCCTGTGCCAGGACAGCCCCAGGAGGGTAAAGGCCTACAGTACAGAGGGGTCAGAGGGGAATGGATGTGTTCAAGTAATTTGGGTAAAGGCCAAAAGCAGAAAAGAGCTTTCTGCCTCTTCTGTATCTGCAGACTCCTTGCAAGGCAGTGATGTGGCATTGGAGGAGTGCTCCCCCTCTGTTAACTGGACAGCAGCAGTTATCCAAGAAGCACTGAGGAAGAAGAGTAAAAACTCCAAAGCAGACACTTGAACAAAATAAAATTTCTTCAAGCAGTGTTTTGAGGCGTGTTGAGTGCCACAAAGGGGGAAATTAATCTAACTAACAGGTATCCTCAAAACCAGATTCTCCCATGGCTTCTCCTTGTCAGAGCAGCTGGCGCCTGTGTGCCAGGGGGAATGTTTTCTCAGCAGGAGCTGCTTAAATGTAAAGAAACCAAGTTTTTCTGCAGTTTTAAACTCATTAGTCAGTTATAGAGAATCTGTAGTATTTGGAGACTCAATCAATTAAGTGAGATAGATAATTTTCCACTGTTCAGGGAAGATACTAACCAGTATTTCTGGGTTAGATCCCTTATAGGTAGCAGAGATGTTGTGAGAGGGATTCTTGCCCTCCTGGCATTTAGTGATTTATAGGACAGTGAGGACCATCCACCCTACTGCCAAAAGCTCACCCCTGCTTGCCCTAGTCTGCCAAGTCTCAGACCTACTGAACAGGACACAGATCTTTGATTCTTGCTCCCTTGCTGCCATGCCAGGCTTTAGTATGTTCATGGCGTCATGGCACAGCCCCTTTCCAGTCCCAGAGGACAAACACTATCCACCTCGCCAGTGAACATCCTCAGGTATGCAGGAGCTGGGATCACAGGGAAAGATGGACTGTGCCAGTGCACTGAGCTGGAAAATAATGTAGCATTCATCTGCTCAGCTGAGAGTGAGCTGTGAGGACACCTGAATAAAGACTCTCACTTCATAGCAAATAACATTTGACAGCTGACTTTTCTCTGACATAAATAATTTTTTCTCTACACTTTCAAAATGATCCATGCTTCCAGTGAACAGGGATCATTGTAGATCCTTCTGGTGCAGGACTTCTAATATCTTCCCCATTCCCTATTACCTGTTTGTCTGGGAGCTCTGAGCAAGTTGAGAAATCATTCCCATGGAATTCACATCTGTGGAAAGGCCACACTGTGGTATTACCATGTTGAGAAGTACAAACTACTTAAGTCTTAAGTAGTGCTTAAGTAGTGCTTAAGTAGTGCTTAAGTAGTACTTAAGTGGATAGTACTTAAGACTACTATCCTACTGCAAAAGGATGCTTTGCTGGGAGAACCTTCAACCTGAGGTGGAGCCTGTCAGTGGTTGGGTTGAAAGGTGTGTGCACACTCCTCATGCCTATTGCTATTCCTGCACAAGCTCTTCATGCAAATGGACTACACCGATATAGTTTTATCTTTGGTAGAAAAATGTCCCAAGCAGTGTTGACACAGATGGAAAATATGGATTTGTGGGCTATTTTATGGGCAAATCAGAAATGCTCCCCAAAGGGGAATGTAAGAAGAAATTCTCTACTGTGAGGTGGTGAGGCACTGAAAGAGGTTGCACAGAGAATCTGGGGATGTCCCAGCCTGTAAGAGTTCAAGAACAGCTGGATGGGACTTTGAGTAATCTGGTCCTGTGGAAGCCATCTCTCCACGACAAGGGAGTTGGAACTAGCTGACTTTTAATTCCCTTCCAACCCAGTCTATTCCATGATTCCATGATAATTCTATCAAAGCAGCTGGCCCAGCTGGTGAGGGATGGTGACATTGAGGAGTTCTCTGAAACCAAGGTACTGTGAGCTTTTTCCTCAGGTGCTGTAACTGGGACAAGCTCAGAGTGCCTCGTAGAATTTGACATTAACAATCTTTCCAGGGACGCTGTTGCAAGGTAGTATAGAAATGGCCACTGTGAACTTGGCCTTGTGCTCTTTTTCACTGTATCTCATAAACAAGACAACTGAAGCACAGCAAAAAAGTTTAAACTGTTACAGAGGCTAGCCAAGCTTTCTGAGTATATTTTGACAAGATCTGAAATCCACAAGCCAACTGCAAGCTATTCTGCTTCTTGCCCAAAATACAGCATCTTCTGTTAGTTAGTAATTGCTCCCCTAAAACAGTCTCAATTCATCTCAGCTGTCCTGGACTGTTGGCAAAGCTCCTGTTATCAAGAACTGTCTGTTTTGAAGGTCCAGTCTTTTCCTGGAACAAAAGGAAGAAATAGAAATTGCTATTTCTACTTTTGGGCAGATTAAGCCCATAAGAGATCTTGAAAAGGAGGAATAATTTTTCTCTATTCTGGGAAAATTTTTTATAGGAACCATATAGTGGATAAATAAATGGGTTGATTTTCTCCAGTTTTTGATAGTTGTATCAATACCATCTTTAAACACAATTTTAAAGCAAATAATGGAAAAGAATAGAAAGTGAGCAGAATTAAGAAAAAATAATATAAAGAAAATAATGGTATCTTGTGGCAAGCTTGAAGCAATATCAAGAAAGTTGATTTTACCACTGTATTGCCCTGATCTCATCATGCCTCTGTTCCTGATTTCTGTAGTGCTTGGCTTCACTTTTTGTACCCTGCATAATGTCTTCCTTTACCTCTTACTCCCCTTGCTGGACTGATCTTTGTCTAGCACAATTTGTGATACTAACACCTTCCACCATTTCTGAATTTTTCCAGCAAATGTGAGTGCCTTTCTTGGACCTGGGTAGATCTACCCCTCTATCTCACCTGATCCCCCACTGCCACAACACTACTCTGTGCTGGTATGGCAATGCCACTATGGCTTTTGGTAACAACTTTTGTGCCATTCCTTATGTTCTTCCCTTTGAAGAAGACTGTTTTTCTTTTTCATATAAAGATTCCTGAAGTTCATGTCCATAGGAATAAACTGTTGGAAGAGACTATTAGTGTGGAAGACACCAAATAGTCTTCTGTATTAATACACAGAAGAGAAAAGGATATTGATTCTTCCAAGACAAGTAAGAGGAAAAATTGCAGGTACAAGAGAGGGCTTGCCTGAAGAACTGAAGGGGCCAATAATGCCACAGCCGGAATATGAGAAGTGCAGACATCAAGCTTTCTGATTCACCAAGTAATTAAACATAAGTACGTCTATCTCTAAGGAGTTTTATCTCTTTAAGGCCTTTAAAGGGAAAAAAACACATCTAAATTACTAAGATTTGGTTTATCTTTACTATATCATCTTAAGGCTTCTTGTGTGATCTTGGAAAAGTTGATTCTTTAACCTGTAATTCAGGCTCAGTGCTTAACAGCGTTATTTGAGCTAAAGAGATGATACCAAACACTCCCGTGTTTTAACAATGAGAACCATGAAAGTAGCCAGAATGGATCTTGACTGGATAAGGCCTTCCTGCCTACGCATGGCCCAAAGAAACTGTGTGAGCTGGATCTAACTTGAAAGTCTAATTGAGCTCTCTGTGTCTCTCACAAGCTAAATTACTCTGCAATCCCAGAAGAAATCTGGATAAGAAGCTCATCAATAGCTTGGAGCACCCCAAATTTTGCCTTTTTGGGTTTCATACAGAGTAATATCAGATATTTTGGATTTCATAAATAGTAATTCTGGGGTTCTGCAGAAGTTCATTACAATATCTTTAAAGTAACACCAGGCATGTAGACAGTAATGAAAACATATCTATTTCTTCTGAGTAGATGTTTTTATTAAAAAATTGTTTGCATGTGTTAAACCAAGAAGAAAGCAGTGAATTTACAAGATCATGCAGTGACTCACTTCAACAAATTAAAATCTTCTCTAATCAGAAAATCTGGGGAAGCAATAGAGAGATACTTGAAATTTATATGTACATAAGTTTAATATGTTCCTAACATCTGTATCTGTCTATGCAACCACATATATTTACAGAGAGAAAAAAAAACAAAAAAAGCAGATTTATAGAGTGAAAACAAATCTAAAATCCAACATGTGCCAATAGTTACTCCACAATATACTGCTAGTACTTGCCTTTTAAATGATTCTGTCAAGCACTTGCTAACATCTAGTGATTTGGAATATATCAGATTGGAAGATACTCAAATGAAAGAGTCTACTGAATATTACAGCCTGGGTAGAAGTGCTTATAATTCAGGTTGGAAATTTCCAAGAAGACTATAAGTGATTTACAAACACAATAAATAGGCCAAATTATTTATATGCCTTTAAAAAATCCCATCCCTGTCCTCTCCTGATTTATATATTCTAAACATGCTGATTTTGGGTCTATCAGTTTAACAGAAGATATTGTATTAAAGATGGATAAAATCACATGTAAGCTTTCTAGACAATTTTTAACTGATGTAGCTCTCTTAATCTGTCTGTTTTCTGCTGAGGAGATAGTGTAATTAGTTTGTCCCTCTCAATTGCTTTCACAATACCCCACAGGATATATGGGCTAATTTCTTCCCTGTTGCTATAGAAAAAGTATTATCTTACAATATCTCCAGCTGAGATATTATGCCACAAATCCTTTTCAGAAGCTGAATTTCACAAGCATTCCCAGAGAGCTGCAGATAAAGAGCGCCATATTTGCAGGCATTAGCAAAAAGGAAATGAAACAGCAGATACACACTACAGTAGGAAGTCATGTAAAATTAGTCACCACTATATGACATCCTGGAAAAAGACTGATTGAACACAGGTTCCCAAAAACTGAGTGCAGAAAAAGAATTAACAGGTATAATGGAATATGCTCTTCATGCACAGAACGTAAAATTCACCCTCTGCAGAGGCTGAATCATTAAAGAGCAACTTATGCTTTAATTTGTCAGTTTAAGAGGAGGATAGACTGGACAGAAAAAATGCTGTCTATTTAAAGATTTTAAAGCACTGCAGAACAAAGGAAAATATGAAAAAGTTCTTTTTATGAAATTTGTGGTAGCTTTGTGGAGTTTTTTTTGGAATAACCCATTCAATCACAGAATTCTTATCTTCATAGAAATACTATTTCAGATAAGACTCAGAGTTTGGGCAGGCAGCCTAAGATAGACATTTTGGAGAACAGAAAATGGTATGCTGGAAGGCTGGATTTGGTATGGATTTCAGTGAAGAGGTGTCTGGAAAAAAGGATTGTCTAAAATCTGAGAGACGTTTTTATAGTGATACAAATATTGAAACTAAGGTAACACTGAAAATAATGACCTAATTCAAATGTGAAAGATAAAATACACTCTAGTGGTATTTCTGACCCCTTTTATTTACACCTTGCACATGTTCCCGGAGGAGACTTTGTTCTTTGGGACTTTTCTCTGAAGGGATAGCAACGTATAAACTGCAGAAAGAAAAATATTTTTTGCATGCAGAATCCCTCTGAGAATGTTCACACAACCATCTTCAAAACCCTTTGGGGTCCTGCACCCATCCACACGGAGATGAAAACAATCTTATATGACTGTGGTGATGGATAGCACAGTGTGAAGAACAGAGCAGTCACAAAGGAGAAACTGCAAGCAGGAAGTGGAGGGGAGTGTTGGCAAGTGTCTCATGGTTTGAAACAGGCTTCCAAGGAATCTTCATTCAATTGCTCCAAATAACAAACAGATTTTTAAATTCAGGCTGTCAGGGTAGTGTCATGGGTATACATTTAGTAATGCTACAAAAAGTGTTTTTCCCTAATGATAACCATATGTTGCTTATGCAAGAATGGTGTCAGGGTCCCTCCCCTTTGATGGGGTTACTCTGCATGAGACAGAGGGCAAAAGTCCCACAGCAAAGTCCCACAGCTAACTATTTGAGAGAAACAACAGCACACACCCTCCTCACATCACCAAAATAAAGAGCCTAAAACCAAGTTGGAAGGTCAGGGCACACATGAACACCAAGGATCTAAGTCAGTGTGCTCACAGATAACCCTCAGCAGAGCCAGTACATGTGCAGGAGATGCTCACAGGCCCCCAGGGGCTGAAATAGTGCTGCCTCACACAGTCTGTGTGAAGGGATGGATCTTTTTGGCACAATGGCTGAGACTTCAGCCTCTGCCACCAATGCCGTGGCAGACAGCAGTGCAGGGAAGCTCCTCAGCTTTCAGGCTGCAGCCACAGGTCAAGCCTTCCCCTTGGGAAAGTACTTAAACAAAGTGTGCTCTGGCAGACATCCCAGAAGTGTGCCCAGCATCCTGCAAAACAGCAGGACATTCCTGAGCAGGGATCACTGTATGTGTGTATGTGTATTCTATTTAGATAATATATTTAGATATATATATGTATGTGTATTTATATCTTTAGATACATGCACAAATATTTTACACACTATTCTGATGTTAATTTACTGTCTGATAGGGAGCTCCGATAAGAATAGTTTTTTTGGTTTTTTGCTAAGCATAACTTTCTCTTTCTTTCATGGACTGTAAAAATCTCAGAGACTGGTCTCCAGCATATTGTCTATCCCAGACAGCAGGGCTGCATAATTTTGGGTGAGCACCTGCTGGACCTGGGAAAAAAAAAATATATATGTCTTTGCAGGCTGTTTCTCAGAAATTTGCATTTTTTATTGTTTAATGTATTATGATGCTACAGCTGTGCAAAGCTGCTCTGAGATTTGGAACATCAAGGCAATCCTAGGAGAAGTGGATTAGTGTGCAGGAGGTGGAGATGTGGTCAAAGATTTGTTAATTTTATCATACAGCTTTTCAATTCAGTGCATGAGTATCAGCACCAGTTCCATGCTGTCTTGAATTTTAATGGTGTCTTTCAATTTCTTGGACAAACAGGGATTATTGAAAGCAACAAGCAGGAGGGAAATCCTTGCATAAAATTTGTGGTTCTCCGTGGTGATGGGAACTCATTTGTTTCCCCTGTTGGTGTTTGCAAGGACCTTGTCATCCCAATGCAAATTAAAGAGTAGGAGCTGGGCCTGCTGCTGTTGACATCCAGGAGGGATCTCTGTGACTTCAGCAGACCTGTTGTGTTCTGCCTGTCGGTGTCAACAAGATCCAAGCAGTCTGGGTGAGGAGGATGTGACCTCATGTTTATCATAACCTGATAAAGTCAAGAGGATGAGTGGTGTTAATTGAAGTGTTTAGTCAAGTTTCTGTTACTTTTGGTCTTCTCAAATGTGCTGAATATAAAATATTGCATCAGTAAAAAACATCTACAACACATAAGAAATTACTTACTAAGTGACCAAAATGCTATGAATTAAGTTTTAAAGTGTGTTTCAATTTAGCTTTCTCCTGGGTGAACTGACAGCAAGACAATTCTTTCTAAAATAGTGTTTGTTGTGTACTAAGATTTCTAGCCTGAGGGTTAAACACTGTTGTTTTTTTTTTTTTTTTAAATACAGAGCTACTGAAAAATGACTGAACTGAGAAGGAATTTAAAGGAAGTCCCTCTCTGTTTGATCTGCCTTGATATGATTCAGAATAATGTGACAAGCATTATTGCATTTCCTGCGTTACCACCAAGACCCAAATCTGGACTGTGTCCCCTGCTGAACTCCTCTGTTGCACTGGGAAGGTCAGAGTTATTCCTTTCTTATTGTGCACCCCATGGAGGGTTTTCTTGGAGAAATAGCCTGAGTGACTACACACATGCAGAAGTTGAGCAGAGCGCATGAATTAGCAACCAGTAGGATTATTGATGTGCTGGAAGCTCTTGGGGAGCACAGCTACACCACTGAGAGGTCTGTGGAAGAACTTTGGATCTACACCAAGGAATTCAAGATATATTTATGCACCCAAAGCACAAGCATTTTGGAAATTATACCTGATATGCAAAAGGTCTGCAGTTTTGCTCAAGTAGGATTAAAACCAATTGTGATATATGGTACTTCCAACCAAAGGGCAGTGTGTGGGGGTGGGTGTGTTTGGGTGGGTAAATGAAGGGGGTCAGAACCATCAGTGATGTTTTGCCAAAATCAAAAGAGATGTTGACTTCTTCCAGGAAAAATCTTTACTATGCTCTCTACTTTGAAGAGAGAAAAATTTACAGAAATATTTTCCAGAGATTGTGTTGTCTCACTGGTGGGTCAATATTTTGACCTTCAACCAAGATAGATACTGGCAGTATTACAAAACACATTTAAAGATTTAGTCTGTGCAAGTGCAGAGCCACTCTTGGTTGCCTAGCTCACTGCTGTCTACCTGGAGTCCAGATTTAGGCTTCTTATGCACAGAGATGATAGTCTGAGAGTACTATCAAGAATGGATTTTGTGCCCATGTTTATATCGTAACAAAATCTAAGTCTAAAAATACTGGATCACTAATCCAGCTGAAAGTCTTCCTTGTGAAAGTTCTCAAGTGAAAATGATGTAAAGACTATAACAGTTAGAGGAGAAATAAAAGGATAAGAAAATAATTTTAATACTGGAATGAACTGCTATCTGAACCTGTGGACATAACAACACACAATTCATAAAGGTGCAAAAATTCAGGTTGGGAGTATTGAAGCTTTGCAGAAATGACAAACATTCAGAGAGCAAATTCAGCCAGCAGCCAATTTTAAATATTTCCAAGCTGAAAAAGTCTTTTAGAAAACTGTGCTCATTTTGTTTGTTAGCAGAGATAATCAAACAGAATTTCAGGCCTTGTTGTTGTGCCAGGCTGCAGTTCACAGGCATAAAGAATTAAGCCATTCTTGCTAGAGAAAAGAAATTTAACGAGCTCTTAGTAAATAGTTTAACAGGCAATGTCAAAATATTGTGGGCTTACAGTAAATGACACGGCAGTGACTTACTCTGGATTCCTCTCTGAGCCCAAGTTCTGGGGATTGCCAAAGGATGCCCACAAATTAACACATGGTGGAAAGCCGGAGAGCGAGGCAGGGGCTCAGTTGTACTGCATCCCCTTTTCAAATATTAACACAGTCCTTCTGCCAGGTGTACACACAAGGTGTGGCAGTGGCTGTGCCGGTGCCTGCCCTTGCCTGGAGGGATCTCAGTGGTGCAGAGCTGAAGAAGCCACCACAGGGCTGCCTCCCCAGCTGGATGTGTCCCAGGGTCACAGTGACCTCGGTGCTGGCAGTGTCTGTCCCCTGCTTAGCTCCCAAGCACTGAATGAGGGTGGGAATCTGTGTTCACTCCATGCAGGTTTGGGCAAAGAGAAGGATGTGGAGGAAGCAGATAAATGTGACAGCAACTGTTGCTGCTCTTTCTTCAGATCTGGTGAGGTTTTCCTTTGCTGTCACCTGTATGTTTAAAGAGCTCTGTGTTTCTCTTGTGATAATTAGCAGAAACCCTCAGATCAGATCTAGAACTCCTCACAGTGCTGCTCCCATGGGCAATGCTGCAAGAAGCAGTCAGTTCTCTTTAACATCTTTATAAACCATATGGAGCATTCACAGACAGCTCAGGCTGTTCATTTCTGTTCAGTGTTTAGCCCCTTGACCAATTCATTATCAATTTGCTACCCTTGTGGCCAATGCAACACTTTCCTGCTCCCTGTTGATAGAAAAGATAGGAATTTAAGAGGGGAAAGATGGTGATGCTTAATTCAGAGCAGGGAAACAGAGCAGGTATTATAAACAACAATTAAACTGCCACCATCATCTTAGCAGCTGCATGGATTTGGATGAGAGTACCTTACAGTGTGTTACAAGGATCTATTTCAAATGCATTACTGAGGGCACAGCAGGCACCACTCTAGGTAGATCTTGCATTTGAAAATGTGTTGTCAACACCCAGGCAACAAATTTTCTATTAAAGTACAAAGCACATAATGTCTGTGTGGGGAAATTGCGGATTTGTTTTGTCTTGGGCCTTTGTGTCCAAAACTGCTTCAAATGAATCTTCCACAGACTATTTAATGAGATTCTAAATAATTTGCCAAAATTGATCTAAACTCTGCAGGTATTTCTCTCCTCCATGTTTCATTTCTGTTGAGAAAAGCAATGAAATTAAATTATTATTCTTCCTTTCTAAAAATAGTCATTTTTGTTGACTTTTAGCCAGCCAAATTGCATCCTCTTTATTGAGTCTGCAGATGTTACAACTAAACTATGGTCATGGCTGATGTCATTTGTATTAAGACTTTTGTTAGGATGCTCCCAGGTTTCTTCCTCTTCAAGCTTTCACTCATCATTCCATTATTGATTGTAATTGAATTAACCAGATGGCAACTGCCAAGTTCACATTTGTTACTTACTCCAGATGACAAAACTCAAAATGCCCTCACGCTGTCACATTTGTTGAGATACTCATTTCTGCAGTAAAACTTGTGCTAAAGGCAGGATCGTTGCTGATTATTAAAATGTTTGCTGAATAGTAACAAAGCAATCCCATGGAAGTAGTGAAAGGCTTTTGCTGAATTTTACCAAGAAGCCCCACTGTGCTGTTGAGCACGAATCAGGTATTCCACCGTGGAGGAAGAAGGTGTGCTGAGCAAACCTGTGAGAGAGGCATGTGTGACCCCACACGAGCCGATGGATAGTCTGTCTTTTGGGAAATAACTCTGCAGCAGGAAAGTTCTGAGACATTTCAAAACACAGGAATGTAATTGTCAGTGTAGCTGACTTTGTCTTAAATAGCCTAAGAGTTTCACTCCTAATCAAGGTGGACCTAGGAAAACAATAAAAATTGACATATTAATTTTTTTCACACTTCTCCATCACCCTTATTGGAAGTAGTAGGTTTTTTGCAATACCCCGTAATCATCCAAAAACAAAGGTGTTACTATAATTTTCATGTTTTTATTCACATTTCAGAAAATGTGTTAAAGCGTTTGCCTGTATTTTGCTTTTCATGAAATACATTTCATTCCTCCCTCCTATTCTCCTTTTTTTTTTTTTTTTTGCAAAGGTAAAATGGGAAAAAAAGAAAAAGAGAATAAAATGAATATAAAATGTTGATGTAGTTATAATAGATTGTATTAATTTGTAAAAAATGTAAAAATAATGATCACAAAATTTACCATTTGCCAGCCAGAGATGTATCTGTCTATAAGACTCTTGTCAGGAAAAAAAATCAAAATTTTAAATGTGTTTCATCTTTTGTCAGGCTGAAAAAAAAATTAATAACAATAAAAAATAAACCACAGAAAAAGCCCAATTTAAACAACAGTGGACTGAAATTTTACACTTGTTAATTTTTCTGCCTATGACATATAGGATCATAGGGTACCAGAAGGGCTACATACATAGTGGGATGCAGACATTTCAATATTTTTTAAATGAAAATCACGATTTTTGTTCTTTTAAAACTAAACTTTTCCTTGGGAAACTTACTTGTTTGTAAGAGCATTATTTCATTGGAAAATCTTTCTCATGGAAAGTTCTCAAATCACATTGATTGCTTGCTCTCTGCCAATAAGTTTGATTTAAAGTATTATTATTACAAAGTTTCCTGCTATGCCTATTAGTTGTAACAGCTTGATGTAGCATTTGACAATCGTTTAATTTTTATTCTTCTTATCTTGAATGCAAGGAAAAAGTTGAAAAATCCAAGGGAAATTAAAAGAAATCTCTTTGAGAATTACAGATTTATTTCTCCTTCTGACATTATAGAAATGAGCCTATTCTTTAGTAGTACAAAAGATCTTGTGCCTTGGAAGATCACTGAAGCTCTATCATGGCATTCTCCTTCTCATGCCAGTCTTTTTCTCATGTCAAACCTCATTTTTGCTTTAAGGAACAGCATACCAATGGGCTTTTAGATAGTCTCTACATCCAGGAATTTTCTATGCCCAGAGGATCAGGATCCACACCGGTGTCCTCAGCACAGGCTTGAGGTTTCAGGGTGCTGAAGGAGCTCTGGGAGCTTCACATGTGACAGCACTTGGCTTCTCTAACATCAGCAGCACTTATCTGACTGAGGTAAAATCAGCAAATAAATGAGAGGGCATTTCTGTTCCAAGAGCTTTTCCATCAGGCACTTCCCAGATTCTTCCTGGGACAAATGTGTGTGCAGTTCTTCTCCCCAGGGTGAGGGGCTGTCAATAACTCTTTGCAAATCAAAGATCAACTTCCGTGCTGCCAGCCTGCAGGGAACAGCAACTGTAGGGCTATGAAACAGTGGACTTACATACAGAGATTTTTCTGTCCCAAACACTGCAGAAATGCCATGTACAAAATTTTGTTTAGTCAGGATTTAAAAATGTAAAGAAGATTTGGATAAAAATAAATATTTAGCAGGGATTTAGCTAACTGGGTAATATCCTAGATGCTAAAGCTACACCACGGTAAAAATTGAATGGCACAGATATATGGGCAATAGCTTTACATGCAAAAGTTAGACCATCATGTTTTTTCCAGTCATTGATATTCAGATATTCTGAACTGGCTTTTCACAGAGCATCCTGACGTTTAATAAGTCCAAATGCCATGTCCTGCATTTTGGTCACAATAATCCCCTGCAATGTTACAGGCTGGGGATGGTGTGGCTGGACAGTGCCCAGGCAGAAAGGGACCTGGGGGTGCTGGTGACAGCAGCTGAAAATGAGCCAGAAGAACCCTGGTGGCCAAGGAGGCCAAGGGCATCCTGGCTTGGATCAGGAATGGTGTGGCCAGCAGGAGCAGGGAGGTCATTGTTCTCCTGTACTCGGCACTGGTGAGGCCACACCTCAAATGCTGTGTCCAGTTCTGGCCCCTCAGTTTAGGAAGGATGTTGAGACAGAGGATTGTCCTCTGTTGTCCAGAGGAGGGTAACGAGGCTGGTGAGGGGCTTGGAACACAAATCCTGTGAGGAACGACTGAGGGAGCTGGGGGTGTTTAGCCTGGAGAAAAGGAGACCCAGAGCTGACCTTATCACTCTCTGTAACTCCCTGAAAGGTGGCTGTAGTCAGGTGGGGATTGGTTTCTTTCTCCAGGCAGAAAGTGATAGAATGAGAGGACATGGTCTTAAGCTGCACCAAGGGAAATACAGGCTGGATATTAGGAAAAAAAATTTTTACAGAAAGAGTGATAAGGTACTGGAATGGTCTGCCCAGGGAGGTGGTGGAGTCACCATTCCTGGATGTGTTTAAAAAAGACTGGATGTGGCACTCAGTGTGGTGGCTTAGTTGAGGTGTTAGGGCTGGGTTGGACTCGGTGATCTTGAAGGTCTCTTCCAACCTATTAATTCTGTGATTCAGCGATTTTGTGATCTTACATCTGAAACAAATGTAGAGATTCATGTAAAGATTCATGTAAAGATTAATGAAGGTTAGGAGGAAACAAACAGGAAACAAACTCTGTCATCACAGCTTACAAAGTCACCCTCTATTTCCTTTATCTATTAGAGAGTATATGGAGCTTAAAAATTTCAAAATATATATAGCAACATACTATATATAAGAGATATATACAGAGCAAACTATAAGAGCTTTCTGAAATTATGTTTACAAAGAATTTATTGGCTGAAACACCACTTGATATTCATTTATCTGACTGGAATAATGTATAAGCTAAACCCAAAATCTTTCACAAACAAATATTGCCATTTGTACAGCAAGTAGTAATTTGTGATTAACACAAACAAGCAATATTTTTTAGCAATTCTATGATATTATTTGAAAGTATGCATGTTTTCTATGCTTCCAGAAAAAAGTAAAAATATACCATAGCAGGTCCTTTGGGATTTTAATGTAATTTATTAATGCACTTTATTGAGACCATTCTTTGTATGTGAATTCATCCACCAAAATTTTAATTCCCTTTCTATTAGATAAAAATGTTTTCTCATGGTTCCATCAGTATGGAAATGCTGTATCAGTCAAACAGGCACTTAACAAAATTAATTCTTTTTCAATTATTCATTTCTGGGAAATGCAGTTGAAAGGTTCATGACAAAAAGACACTATTATCTTGATGGGTAGTTTTTTACAACAAGACCTTACTCTGAAATGGAGAATCAATGAGATTTCTTTTGTAAATGTCTTACAGAACTGAAGCCCAACTCAGTTCAAATTGCAGAGCAAACCACTTCATATTTCTGTCATTATATTGTCATTGCTAAGAAACTGTACTATTTTTTCTTGAAGTTCATATCCTATCATATATATCAAAATTTAAAAATACACTGTTGACCATGGGCAGCCACAATTTTTTGAGTGTTCAAACACTAATTTGCTTAAACATGTTAATACAACAGCTTTAAATGACTAAAAATAGAATCTGCTTTATTTAACTGTAATGGGGATTAGTCTGGAAACTAACATCTACAGATAGATTTCCTGTTGTTACGTCCTTCTGGCCATGTAGGATATGTCTGACTTTGAAACCAGGTAATGTCTTCTGTCCCAAGTTTAGGTGATTTAGGCAACTAAACTTGTTTATTCCTTTCTTTACCCTTAAAGGAGTAAACTCAGTCTAGCATAACAGCAACTTTCTTGCCCCCCAGATATTAGGTTTTACAAGGAGTAATTAATCTTGAGACTTGGAAGATTCATTAGTGCCCAAACTGGAAAACTGTAAGCATTTGCATAAAAAGACAGTGCAAATGATACAGCAAATTTCTTAATAAGTACACTCATGGCACAATATGATTTAAAAGTTAAAAGTAATAAAAACTAGATCAATTCTTTCTCATGATACTGATCATATGATTTATCTGTGACCGTAGACATTAGCCCTCCAGACATTTAGGGTAAATACAGTTTAATTGGATTTTTTAAATAATCACCTCTGTTGCTGCTCTAAACATACAATAGCACATAGAGAACTTGTCCAAAATGAACTTCTATGAAATCAACATCTAAAGGATTTCCCACTTCGGCATTAACTTCAAAATCATTACCATACACAAAAAAAAAAAAAAATCAGATGTCAGGTACAGGGATTACAAAAGGTGTAATCTTTGAAAACAACATAATAAGGAAAAAAATGTTGCAGTCTTTTACTTTCTCTTATGTTACTTCCTACTGCCATGAGCCTTTTTGCTGGATGCAGAGGTGGTAAAGGCAGCAGTTCCCAGGACCTATTTGGGATCTGGATTCATATTTAAGCTCTTTAAACTCCCCTTCACCTGCTGTGTAGTCCTTAATTGCTTAGCTGCTTGATTCCCTACCCAGTAAGCCTCAGAAACCTGTAGTCACTACACAACCACACAATCTAGTCAGGCCAGCATGAAGGTACTGAGCTGGTGCTCCAAACATCCAGGAAGGTCCAAGTAAACAATTTTTTGCAGCTATCTCTTTGCTAGGTACATATCCACTAAATATTTTCCAGTCATTGAACAGTCCTCATACAAGGCATAAAGAACGGGCTGGTCTCCATGTTGAAGCTGTTTTTTTCAATAAATAAAAGTTACATTAAATAACTCCCACAGCAGAGGCTGTTGACAGGCATCACAAATTGTTGACAGATATCCTGCTAAACAGTCCTAGGAAGGTTTTCTCCTTGAATTTTAAAATGTTATATTGCACAGGAAAAGATCATTGTGTGCATGAGCATTTAAAATTAGTTTTAAGCACATCCAAGTTCGTAAATAATGTAATAATTCCTATAGGACAATTGATGCAACTGGAAATAAAAAAACCTCAAGTTTCCCTCCACATACTAATGGTGACCCATGGAAGAGCTTATGTGCTTGACATATTGTGCATTTTCCACATGAGTTGTTCTTGTAATAAAAATGTTGAGTCTTTTAACATTAAAATCTTCCTTGCTTTAGACAGCCACAGACAGAATAATACCTTTCATAGTAACCTATACTGAACTTAGTCAAAAGCATCTGTCTTGGATTGCAATGGAAGATGTAACCAAAAGTATGTATTCTATTACTATCTGTTGAAACTGGTTGGGGACGTGTGGTTTTTTTCTGTCTTCTATGACTGATTCTTCCTGACTCTGGGGGTGAGGGGCCAGGTGTCTTCTGTTAATGGGCCAGCTGTTAAAACCGGGTGGGGCAGTTTTTCTTTATCTCTTCCATGATCCATCCTCCCTCCGAGGGATATCTGCTGTTAATGAGCCATTAAGGGTCACCCTCATGACTGATAAAATTCCATCATCACATTGTGAGATGCTCCACCCAGTGGGAGGAGCCAAGCACTCCTACCTGGATAAAAGCTGAGACCCAGAACAGCAGAGCAGCCACCACTGGCTTCAGAGGGAAACTTGACCTTCTACAGGATCATCTCTGCTCCAACACAACTGCATCTGTCCTTCCACGAGGACTTAACTGGACTGCTACCAACACCCTGACCACCAGGGTATCAGGCTGTATTCTGACTCTGTCAATGTGGTGTTTTTTTTTTTGTTTGTTTTGTTTTGTTTTTTTTGTTTTTGTTTTTGTTTTTTGTTGTTGTTGTTGTTGTGGTTGGTTTGGTTTGTTTTGGTTTTTTTTTTTTTGGTTTTTTTTTTTTTGTACTACTGCATTGGTATTTTTTAATATTCCTAGTAAAGAACTGTTTTTCCTATTCCTATATCTTCGCCTGAAAGCCCCTTACTTTCAAAATAATAATAATCTGGAGGGAGGGGTTTTACAGTCTGCATTCCAAGGGAAGCTCCGTCTTTTCTGAGCAGACATCTGTCTTCCTAAACCAAGACAACATCACATTCTTCAGAAAAGATGCAAAGCAACTGTTCCTTTCACAACTTTTGTTTTATCATGGAGTGGAGCAGCAGCTGGGAATAGACAGAAGCTACTTAATTGGTGAACTGAGTTTTGTCTTTTTTTACTTTTCTATCCATAATAAACTTGAAATCTTTACCTGAAACCTGGAGTAACTACCTCAAATCAAGCCCCTGTGACAGTCAACTGTCTGACACCATACATTGCACTGCCCTGGGGTTTTGCAGTGCTTCTGAGTCTAATTCTTTGACAAGGAACAGAAAAGCCCTCGGGGTATAGGCACCTGGGACACTGCTTCTCTGTGCTCACAGCTGTTGTTGGCTTTAGGGCTCTGGTAAGGATGAAAGTGCAGTGTGTATAATCCTTCGTCCATTTAAATGTGAGAGGCTGTGGATTTGATATCATTACCTTTATTAATACTGAAAAATACGTCTCAGTGAAAAAAAAAGATGTTATAGTAGATTGTTAAACTGAAACTAGGGTAACTGCTTAATGGGTGGATTTCCACAGGACCTCCAGAGAGTTAAGTACACAGCTTTTCTATTTTAGAAGAGTTTAAAAATCATAGATAATAACAAATTAGATTTCTTAATGCTAGGAAATCTTTGAAGCTATGTCACATATTATGGTTCCTTATCATTTTAGTCTTTCTTCTGCTCATCTGTCTTTATGTCATATAATGTGAGAATGTGAAAGGCTGGTTATTATAGCAGTGGGTGCTGCTGCAATCCTGCTGTGCCCATGCTAATAACAGGGACTGGGGCCTCTGCTGACTTGTGTCAAAGCCATTACAGCACTGATGAGGTAATGGCTTGTGCCATTACATCATCACAATGGCTTGTGCTACTTGAACATCTACTTAGGGAAATTTTTGTGCTGTTACCATGGTTTCCGGAAGTTGCACTTTTGTTTTTTAAGACACATTTGTGATACAGAAAAAAATGTAAATTTTTGGGCCAATGGCTAGCTTTGGGGCACATATTTGAGCATAATATATGATGATATTAGTTTAGGTTGTTAAAAACTATCCTATCAAATCAAATTATAGTTTTAGACAGAATGAAACACCAGTTAAATAACTGGAGGCCAGACTTACTGGGAACAAAGCCTCAAGTTCTTGCACTGAGTGCATCCAGATTGAATTTACCATTTCTTAGTCTTGTCTTTGGGATTAATTGAGAAACAGAAATGTGATCTGGACTAAGGGAATAGACTCTCAATCTCTTAAAAATAATTTGTGTAGAAAAAACTGTCACAGAACAGTTTACTAGACAGCATCTTGTAGCCAAAGGGATTGTGCTGCTCTCTTTCAGCAGGAAACAAAGAAAAACTGACTACAAAGAACCACAAATAGATATTACTTGCCCAGTGGCAATTTGGGAGCTGTATTTCAACACTTTCAGATGATTTTGACAAAAATTTGTAGGCAGGCATTCTATGGGCAAGTTGCAGTCACTTTTTAAAGCAACAGAGAGGAAAATCAGAAAAAGTTTATATACAGCATTCAGTACTTGCATGATACGAATTGATGTGAACCAGTCACTTGCTAAAACAGCTGTAGTTCTACTTCAAAACCTTCCCTTTCCAATTTTATTGTTCAGACATGATGTATGCCATAATTTATCAAATCATTCTGGATAGTAGCTCAAAAATGCTGACATAACATCATATGACCTGATAGGCCTGAGATAACCTCATGTGATTCCATGTTTAATCATTTTGTATAGCTGAAGAACATGTTTTAGGTCATTTAAGGCTAGTATTTTTTTTTCTTTCTAATTGCAAAGAAGTCTGTACATGCCAAGAGCAGTGAGTTTGTAAGCTGAAAGAAATGACACCTCTAGGGGTGTCACCCCAGTATGGGGGAAGGAGTAGGATTTTTCCCATTAAAAGTGGGAATTGAAACAAAGTCCTTCCAGCTCTGCTCACCACAGCCGATCCTGACTTGCACGTATGCCATTAGCTGTTCACTATCTGGAGCAGAGGGGTTCTCAGCCCACCTGCGATGCAGGTGCTGCGAGGCAGCTGCTCTCCAGGCAGGAGCTTGCATAGCAGCCCCAGGAGCTCAGTGCCCTGTTGGAGTCCCCACTACAACAAAGTAAACCAGCTGTAATTAGTGCCGACACTTCCAGTACTCACTGCTGCCACAGACACGGCTTACAAAGTCTAACACTGTAGTCTTTCTGGATGAATCCTTGCCCTCTGTAACTTGGGAAATGCAGTAAGAAGAGTCAGCAGACCAGTGTTTACTGTCCAAAAGGCTAAATAGGGTTTTTTTTTCCTTCTTTTTCTGAGGGATTTCAGTTTTAAATTGTGACCTGGTATTGTAATAAAACATTTCAATGCACCTGGAGGAGAAGATTTAACTGACCAAACAATAATGCCAAGCTATAATGCTTTAGTCTGTACCTGAAACAGGGGTCTACACTATTTTAACAGTGACTGATAAGGAAAAAGCATATTATGTGTGACAGATGTTATCTAATTCAGCTATCTGCCTGAAGCTGATTTGTATCTTAAAATTGCCTACTTTTTTTGCCAAAATTTGAGAGTCTAGACAACCAGCTCTGATGCTGACCTCTGCATTTAGAAGTTTGAACTAAGATCAAATGAGTCTCTTCCTTGGGTTCTAAAAGGATTCAAGTCTATATAAACAACCTGTAAAGCACTGAATTACACAAGCCTAAAGTAGAAAGTAGGTAACAGTAAGACACCTACAGCCATCAGCTCTGCAGTGTTTCCTTTCTCTTCTGCAGACGTGACACAATTAGAATTTGAAAACAGGAGCTATCACAGGCCAGGGTAGAGCTTTCCCAGATCCTCCCAAGCAAACAGCTCTTATGAATTCAATGGATCTTTTTTTCTGAGCAGAGGTCATGGGACTGTGCTGTATTTTTGTTTACTACTATCCTTTACCTGTAGTCAGTGACAAACTCAAAGGGATTTGCATCAGGTATTTTATAGTACTATTCTCGTAAAAATTAAACAGATCCCAGAAACTCTAAATCCTGTAATTCCTTCAAATATGAGGTTAAATGGTATTTTTAGAGATTTAACTTTTTGTTTTTAGTTTTTCACATGATTTCTTGCTTTTCCTGGAGCACGTGATCTGTATATTACATACAGACATAGGTGCTGTACATTACATATTACTATATTTTCTTCAGATCCAGAATTCTCACGAAAATGAAAAGCAGGCTGGTGATGCTAGAACAGAATGACACTTTAAAACAAAATATAATAATCTTTCAAGCATCATTAAACAGCAATTTTGATTACAGTTGCCATGAACTGCTCATATGCTGCTCTAGGCAAGGATAGAACGGATCATTTTTTCCACCTACAAATATGACTGACAACAGCACGAGGACATAAACAGTCCAGTTTTACTCAGATTTACTTGACTACCTTGTACATTTAGTCACTGTATAAAATGGATGTTTTCTTTTCCAATCTATGTGTAATGAATATCAATAGCAACTTCACAGAAGTATTAAATGACAGGTATGGCAACTGGCCTGAAAGAAGTAATGATGTAGCACAGTAATGGTATAAATGGTAATAATGAGCAAACAACTGAAGCAAAAGCTCCGTCCTGTGGAAGTTCATCAGTTTTGCTACCAACTTAAGCAGAGGAGTGGAGGGTTGTTTCACTTTTTTACTTTAGACATTACAAAAGCAACATTAATAAAAAAATTCTGAGGGTTTTATATATAATGAAGTTATAATTAATTGGACTTTCTAAAGAATTTGAAATATTTTTCCTAAAAGCATAATGTGTTCTCATTTTGTATAAGGTTACCATGTGCTTTAGGATAGTGCTCTGTATTGTCAGATAACACTAATATTTTATATGGGTTTTACAGGGATGTCTCATTTGTGAGGAAAAAACCTCACAACCCTATCATTTTCGTGGAAGAAAGAATACTCAGACCTATTTCAGCCAGGAAATAGGAATAGCCAGGAATACCTGCATAACTCTTAGCCAAGGTCTTTAATATCACAATGTCTTTTATGCTTGCAATATCCTGTGAGATAAGGAAGCTTGTTTTGTTTTCTAATATCTACGTTCAGATGACAAAGATAAAAGAGAGAAAGACATAAACTATGAAACTTGTCTATATTCATTCAGAATGTCTGTGAAAGAGTCCTAAACCTAAAACCTTACTTCTGGACAACCTCATGTTCTAGATAATTGTAGATATGAAATAATGTATTCACATCTTTCTTCTAACTCTTCCCATAACCTGAGCAAGATGTTATTCAAAGTAGCAGAACCAATATGTACAGCTCATTTCATTAACCTCTTCATATTAGCTTATTAAAAAAATAGATTACTTTTCTCATATACCCTTTTATCATGGATTTGCTTGAATTTCAGGTTTTGCTTCTCATGTTAGGAAATTTGCCTAGTTTTGAAAGTGAGTGTTTCTTTGTCTGAAATCCTCTAAATTAGCATTTGCCACTTCTAATTATTAGGTTACACAGCTGTCTTACAGTTAATTGGAGAGTGGTTTATACTGTGTAGGTAACACCTGTCATGGTAAGAAGAGGATTTAGACAGCTCTGGAAATAAAAATATGCTGATACTTTCCTCATTAAACCATGGGGAGATCTGCAAAGCTGAGACTTCCATAAACCAGCAGGTAGTTATTTAATCCATTAAGCAATCATTAAAATAATAAAAAGAAAGAGTCCATCAATTTTAACACACTGATTCCCACTGCAGCAGAATGGTTAGCTTGTGTACCAAATATATATCTATCCCAGCTAAGAAAGGGGACCAGAGTGGAAAAGCTACTCTAAAAAAAACAAGAGGCAAGTCTGAAAGAGTGGTACAACAGTGGCTTTGCAGATCAAGAAAGACATATAGACCATTCATTTGTCACTATCATGGTAAATTGTGTACTCTAGGGACTTAGACACTTGGGTAGTTTATGACAGTGGCTTGTTAAAAGCTTACACAGAGTAAGAGCTCATAAATGAAATTGAGTCTCACAAAGCTTCACCACAGGGATGTGATCTATGCAGTCAGCAGAAAAACTGAATTTTTTTAAGTTTTCAGTTTGGAAACTGATAGAGACAGAAAGAAATCATGTCAGAGGCTAAAACTGGTCCACATCTATTTGCACGTATGCAAATGTTCTGTGTATTGATGCTTTAAAGTGCAAGTAAAGTTGTCATCCTGATTCTCTGAGTGAGGGTTACCACAGTTTACACAGCACCTGAAGTTAGTTAAGAAGACATACTTAGTTAAGAAGACATTTAATCTTACCATCCCTTGTCTGAAGGTAGAAGTTGTGGTTTACCCATATGAGAAAAAAGTAATGTATGTGTGCCCTACAGTGCACACACACATATATTAAAAATTGTAGAGGCTGCTTTTTAAGAGGTTTACTTATTTCTTTTAATTAGTCTTTCTGAATTGGTCAGATTTATTACTTGATAACAAGTGTCCTTGACACTCAGTTATGTTTGTCATAAATAGAAAATTACAATAGAATTTGTGTGTATGCAACCACTCTTAAATCAGTGGAGCTCCGCTGTAGATGGATTATAATTCTTATAATTAAAAACATGAGGTACAAGTAATGGAAACCCTGTAACTGATGTCCAGCTTCTGTGTAAATAACTTTGTAGCCAAGACTGGGTGAATACAGTGCTGATGGTGTTCCCAGATAGCAAGATTCCAGTGTTTTCCATGAATAATACTAAAGGGAGTTTTAAAGGCAAAATAACATTGGAAGTTTAATACTTTTGCCAAAGATGAGATGAATAACTATCCTCTTATTGATTACTTACATGACCACAGAATTACTTATTAGGGTCCTGAAACTGAAGATGGACATCAATTCAAATGACTGGGGAAATTGTGTCTCAGGATGGAAGAAAAGGATGCAAGTTAAAAAAAAAATAGGGTCATTATTTGTTCTCTAGGGATTGATTAACTGTGTCAAAGGCAGTCAGCCAGTAATCTCTCAGTCTCTTCTCTTTAGTGGGAGGTAATGAAATTTAATTAGTGAGAAGAGACAGCTTTCACACTAAGGAAAGGAGTGGAGAGAAAACAGGAACATCGATGTGCACAGAGAGTAATGCTACAGTACATAACAATCCCTATTAAAACTGAATTAATAGCCAAAGCTGTTTGGCCTCTGCTCTTTGTTGCAGGGCATTCTCACTTTAAATAAGCCCCTGAAAAATGAGGTAAAGCTATATTTCTGCTATTAATGGTATGAGGCTTAGTTCTGCTAGGGCTGAAGACACAACTACAACTCTACTCCTTTGCAATTATATAAATCCTTCCGAGTTCATCTTGAAATGTTCGCAGATATTTTTCCCCCATTAGAAGTAGTAGTTAGTTTGTTCAGGTTCTTTTTTTCTCCCCCCTTTTCTGTTTGCTTATATTATGGACTTATGTGCCTTGAAGTTCAAATAAACATGAGTTTAGATTAATCCAATTTATGTTCTTGGATCTCATTGAGAACCTCCAGGCAAAGTTTGGTAAAATGTGCATTGCTAATGCATCTACAATGTATGCAGGGCAGAACTGCGTTAGGAGTGCTATAAGTCTGTGCCTAGGGCCTCAAATTCCTTGCAATATCTGCTTCACTCAGGAGTGAAATTCTCATTAAAACGAGTGCCTGGAATTGCTGTTTGCATGCAAGAGCTTGGAAGTGTGATCACAATATTCTTGAAGGGGTAGCATGTGCTGAAACAGGTTCCTTAGTGACACCCAGAGATGGCCCAGAGAAGGGGGATGGGTCCCTCCAGGCCATCTCAGCCAAGCCACCCATCTCAGCCAGCTCACCCACCTGTGGATGGGCCAGAGGTCATAAAAATGGAGGTAGGTGTCATCTGCTGGTGCACACCAGTCAGCTGGGACCCTCTCAGTGCTCTCTCCAGGGCACAGACCAGCTGATCCCTGATGGCAGGGTGAAAAAATGAAGTCTGTGATCCTTCAAATGTGTGTGCTTCCTAAAAATTACAAATCTCAAAGTATTATTTGTGTACTGATATCCTCTTCTTTCTCTATTGTTGTGCGGATAACCAACCAAGGTCCATGACAGTTTTCTGTCATCTGGAAATACAGATACTTTCTAGATGTGTGTGTATGGTGTTTTAGAAGTGCAACCAATTTGTTCCAAATGTCACAGTATGTTAAGTAACCATTGGGCTTTTTTTTTAATACATAGGGCGGAAGTAACCATCTTATATTTCTCTTCTCCAGGGGTAAGGAACCTCCACGGATTTAATTGTCTAACTCTCCTTGAAATTTCTGAACCATCTTCCTTAGGATGAAGCACTGCCAGTTTCTGGTAGGGCTGTTGGAGAATGACCAGCCCCTGTCTCCCAATACCTAATACTGCAGAGGCAGATCCAGTGCCAGGCATCTCAGAGATGTCCTTGGGATCCTTGGGGGGCAGGAGTCTGATTCAGCAAGGCCAGAGCTCCTTATGGTTTGGGAATCTAGCAGCAATTCAGCAATTCTAACCTTGAACTAATTTTGTTCTTAGATTTTACCACAGAAGAGTGATTCCAGTATGGAACAGAGGTATTTTAAAAGAACAGAGATTTTTACTCTGTTGGGTTTTACTGATTTTTTTTTTTTTTTTTTTTTAAACAGAGACTTAGCTACGTGTATCATTAAAAACCCCAACAAAACTAAACCCCAATGACTGTTAATTTTGAGTAGTGGCTGTTTTATCATTCAAGGCATTTAGAATTATGATTTCCATGTAATACACATGTTTCTGAGATACTGCAAAGAAAAACACAATAGAAAATGAAAATGCTGAAGCTTATGCTTGCAGTATATGTACTTAAGGCCCATTGACTGTCCTATTATTTTTCCTCTCTCATAATAGATGATATAGTTTAACTTGCCTTTGATAATTATTTTTATGCATATTTTAAATAAGGCCTTTGAAGCATTCTAAAGAAATCTATTATGGAAACATAACAACATAAAAGTTAAGAGAAAATACTTATCTCAGGAAAGCTGCAGTGAGTGTAAAGTTTACTTGCTATGTTCAGAATAGCTTTTTGGTAAAACCATCTTTCTGATCACATGTAAGATGAAGAAATCTAGGGTGCAGGGAGGCACTATTTTACTTCTATGTACATTTTAAATGGAGCAGGGATAAGGTTGCTAATAATGAGGCTGTGAGTATTCACTTATGTCCAAAGTCAAAGTTAAAAAGCTTCTAGCTATCCATTGGAAAAAAGTTCTGGCCATGAGCAAATCACAGGAAGACAGCATTCAGTTTGTCTCTAGTTAAATACAGGCTTCATTTTGCATGCATTTGAGTATCAAACCTCAAAATTCTCTCAAACTTTGCAGATGACTACAAAGAAGTTCCTATTACAGTTTTTTTCCTCTTCATTACTATGCTGGATCCTAAGTCTTTCAAAATCAGTAGCTTTAATTCCGTTGTTAGTGCATAACAACACAGAAAAAAGAATTTTCTTCTATCTAGGGAGCACTTAGATCTGCCAGCCTCTCTCAGTATATATCTAAAATTTCCTACTTTTTATTAAATTGATTTATGTTGGCCTAATGAGTACCGTATTGAAATCCCACATCTGGTTACATGCAGGTAGCAGAATTTTTCAGAACAACCTAGCTATTGATCATCACTACTAATTTCTCCTGAGACACAAAAAAAGTCAAGTGAAAAGGACTAACGAACAAAAGGGTATAAGGTTCAAGTCCATAAAATATCAGAGTAAAGGCTAAGGACTATCAGAGCTGCAAGAAGCATGGGAGATAAGCTTAACAAATGAGAACTGTTATTTGGATTAGCCTGAATTTTCACACCTACACTAAATGCTGCATTGTATAATTCTGCATTGGGCTTAATGAACCTCCAAGCGGCAGCAAGGCTTGCTCAGAGGCCACGAGTCTAACAGGGTCAGGCATAGTGTTGGAAAAAAGGAAAATTTCAAACTGCAGTAACTACTAAAGATTTCAGAAATGTGTGAGTTGACATGCTAGACAGGGAATGAAGGGAGGAAATGTAAGTTAATGGTTCCTCACAGAAAGAAGTTTCAACTTACAGAAGGCTTTAATTTAATATTATATATCTTGATCTTGTTATAAACCTGGTATTTCATACTTCCCTGAAGATACTCTGGGATGCTTCAATTCTGATATTGGCTGAGCTGCAAACCATTATAAATGTAAGTGAGAATAAGTCATCTGGGATTGTTTCATCAATCTGAAAGAAAACTGTGGAGGGAATCAGGAAGGAAATAAGCCTTTTAATTTAAAATAAATGACTAAGGCTTTTTGATGTGGTCTAGAGGCTTAGATATGCCATCTGTGAATGCAATTAGGCCATTTCTTACTTCAGCCCTTTTCCAGGTGCTTTCTAGAGGGGACCAGTTTGGACGCCAAAGCCCTTAGATGTCTCACCCAGCATCTTCCTGTGCTGTAAGGTTGACTCTATGTTTGAGCTTCATAATACTCCCTCAAATATCTCAGAAAGCATCAGCATTTGATCGAGAACCAAGACAAGATGCTTCAATGCACACTGTTCACCCTCTGGAGAAAGTACGTGGGTAGAGATAGCACAGTGCCAATGCCAGTTACGTTGCTCCACGTGCAGCTGAGAAACACTGGGATATTCCAGTGACGGATGGGACACAAGAACAAAACCAGAACAATAAATAAATGTAGAAACATGCTGTCTGACTAATAATTTTTAAAATTCAAATACATATGTATAGTCATGTTGAAATGTTGCCTGCACATTTCCACATACTAAAGTACTAAGGATAGTAAAAGCCTTTCAGAAATATCTAGTTGTCAACCAAGAAAGGCTTCCTCTTTTGTTGTTGTTGTTTTTAAGTGCAGAAATTTTATGCCAGAATGTTTCTAATTTTATTTCCATACACTTAAACCTAAAGCTGCATGATTAGAAATTTATTTACATATTTTCCCACCTCTCTACTGTGTTTTAGCAAAACTGTAGAGTGGCATACTCAGTAACAGTGTTTGTGAATTTTAATATTCCAGTTTACAGTTATATTCTCAGCTGATGCAGCTAAGCAGAGCTCCACTGATTTCAATAGCATTAGGCTCACACTGGCTGCTCAGCCTTTTAAAGAAACTTCACTGTGGCAATAAGTCCTGGGCAGCTGACACTCTGCAGGAAGGAGTATAAAATTGTTGGGGTTTTTTGTTTGTTTTCTTTCAGGATGGAATTTACTTAGAATTTTATGGGCTTTTTCCTGTAGAGTTGTGTTAGTTGTACTTGGACAACAGATGTTCACTTAGTTGCCATGCTTCATAGCCTTGGAAAAACAAGCTAAAATTGAATTTAATCTCTTTGCTGGATTGTGGTAAAGCTTATATTCACTTAAGGAAGTAACTTTACTGAAAGATGTCGTCTTTCAGTAGAAGGTGAAAGCAAAAGGCAAACAGAGGGTGCAATCGATGTTCAGTTCAAAAGTGTCTCAAAATTCTAGACGTGTGAAGAGACCTGGCTTTATGTGAAAACACAGATCTGTGTCAGAAGTTCATTAAAAAGGCCAATTCTTTCAGAAAACTAGCAACAACACAGTGTAGGGTAAGGTGTGTACCTGGAAGGTATGAGAGAACTACACATTTCAGAAGAGGTCTGGACAACGAGATACATCCTCCTTTCTGAATTTTTTGGAGGTATGAAAGGTTGTAGAAGAAACATAAACCAGTTAGATGTCATTTTATTTGTCAAGATTGGTTGTGTATCATCCCCTCACTAACACTATTAATTCAGAGACCATCAAGGCCTGGAATGGTTTCTAGGTCTCCTAGTCTTGTTCTATAAATGACCCAGGACACTGAAGTCCATTTCAAAAGATATTCATACAAATGTGCCAGTACTGTAACTAGACCAAATTTTCTAGGGAGCTTTCCTACCAGGTTGCCTTCTGCAATGCAATAGTTGTCTGTGAGAGTATGGTAATGTAGAGACAGTGATGGCTACAGTAAACCAGCCTGTCCTTCAGTGCCGAGGCTGCAACTCCACTTGGGGTGGCTTGAAACCTCATGGAGAAACAGTGAGCATTTCACAGTGAAAGCAGAAATCTACTTGCCCTACTACACTGCTCTATGCCAGCTGACACTGGCTGGAGTAATGGAATTTGAAGTGAGTATCAAAGTAAAAATGAGCTAGTAACTTCAGATCAATTATGCAGCCCTGATGGTGTTTCCCTTGCAAAGAATATCAACGTACATGTTATGCTTGCAAGAAGCAGACTTGAATATACAGGAGAGAAAAAGTTTATGTTCATTTTGTGCCATTGAGGGAACAGAGTTTTCTCCATAGGCTCTCCATGATAAAAGCTGTATGGCCTGGAGTGTTAACAGAACAAACAGCTTGACAGATTTCACCTGCACTGTCAGGGAAGAAATAATCATCATGGCACTGTAAATATTTAAAAGGTAAGCTTTTTAGCAGGGGCATCTTAGGAAAATGGCCAGCAGGCCTTAAGCTGAAAGATTCCTATTTTGCTTCTATCTGTGATTTTTCTCCCTGCACATCTCTCATGTGGATCTGTGTGGTGTCCAGTGTTCCACTGAATAACCCACAAAAAGCCAGAAGGACTTAGCATTTCACACTGGATTTCTCACACACACCTGGGATGAAGAGACAAGGAAAGTTAGTAAAACAATCTAAAATTGGGGTTTTTCAGAGGCTGAGAACTATTATATTCTACATTCTACATTATATTCTACATGTATCTATTATATAGATACAACAATTAGAATAACTAACTCAGCAACAGTGGTCATTATTTATGAGTATAAATGGACACTGCTTTCAAATTAAAGTAGCAATTTGTTCTTAGGCAACCAAGAAAGTGAGAAATTGCCAAGTTATTAAGTCTTAGATGACATTATAGTGAGCAAATGGGTCAGAACCACTTGAAATACTGAAGGGGAGGTGAAAAAATTTCCCATAACTCTCTCATTAACTAAAACAAGAAAGATTTGTCTGATTAAAAAAAGGGAAAAAAGGTGCCAAACTCTTTAATATGTTATTTGATCACAACATTAAATGTTTTTACTTGTTTTACTTTCACTTTTTCTTAATTTCAATCTGTGTTTATCTGAGATGTCAGGCTTGTCCTATCCTTATACCTACCCGCCTTTGTGCATTTTCGGCCTTTAGTCAAATACATAAAACTCCTTTGCTATCTATCTTTTAATTTCTTTCCTCTTCATTTCACTGTCCATCATTATTCCCCATCTTGAAATGCAGTAGCATGCAATTTGCATAACAAAAAGTTCAGTCTAAATAATAGTACATTTCAGTCTCAATCAGAGACTGTGCAGTTTCTTTATATCTCTTTTAAAGAGATCGCATAAGAAAATGCAATTGATAGCATATTAAACCAGCTCACCAATCTTGATTTTGCCTGAGTCTGTTAAATGCACTACTAAAAAAACCTTAAAACTTGAAAATAGGAAAAATGATCTAGCTAGAACATTATGTCTCCACACACAAGGCAATAATGTTCAAGTAGGTAGGTCATTTGCTGGTGTTCAGAAGTAACAATGAATTTTAGGCACTGGTACTGGTAATTTTTATATTTATTTTATATTCATATTTGGGATGCCTAGTTTTCAATATACTGGAATTTTCTTGTTCGTCCCACACAATCATTTCCCATCTGTATCTGCAAATTTAGAGAAGTAATAAGTTCAATATCAGAAATTAAATCAGTATTGGAAATGCATGTTGTTACTTCTCAGTAAAATTCCTCAGCAGTTCATTTCCTCAGACCCCAGAGAACTGAAATGGAGAACTAAATATTCAGTTAATTGATAAATATTAATTTACTGAGGACATGAAATAGAAAATTAATGGAGAGAATGATATTACTCCGAACCCTATTAATCACATCAATTTCTAGAGCTAACACTTCCTTGAAAAGTTGACTGTGATGACCATTGTTTACAGCGGTGTGCTAAAAATTTGCAATCTTGTTATGCCTCTGTTTGGTACATCTGCCTGGTTTTTCCCATATGGTAAATTATTTGGGATAGGGAGCTTTATTTCATTGTGTTTTTACATGCTGAAGCTTTGTAGCCTGAAATCTCAATCCTGAAATTCTACAGTAACACAAACACTGATAGCAATGTTGTAGGAACTATGATTCTCCTTGATATAGGAAGAAGGACAATGAATCTCCTTGGTTAGGAAATAAGAAAGAAATTTCAAAACACATTTTATGGATATCAACTGCTTTTTTAATCCTCATTACAGTAATATGTACTTTTTCTTTTTAGTTTAATGTTGGGTATTTCTGCACTTTGTTTGTAAAGATTCATTTTTACTGAGAATTCATGAAGATGGAAATGGATGCCACGGTGTTTCATGTGGACCTTGTAAAGATTAGCAAATATGCTCCCACTGAGGCACTGAAGTTCACATATGTACTCACCTGGACAGTATACACACCAAAGTGAATTTGACAGCTCAGCAGTCCCAGAACCTTTAGGCTAGACTATGTGTTCTTAATTGACACTAGGACATGACCACTTAAAGCAAAATCTTCAAAAATAATTTGCAATGCTACCTCAGCTATCCAAAGAATAAACCCTTGAATATAAATAAATAAAGAGAACAAATACCAAAGCTATGAAAACCACACTGCCAGAAACAAACCTATTAAAATAAATGCAGGCCACAATCAATAGTTAAGATTTTATTATTCTGAGTAAGTCCTTGAAAGCTTATATATGCAAGGTAGGAAAAGATTTGTGAGCAGAAAAACCTCAGAAATATTCAGTAATAGCTTATCAAAAAAAAGGAAGTCTTGGTTATGTTCAGACAATGCTGATAAAATACTCTTTTATCTCCATTCATGCAAAAGATCAATTTTGCAAAGTGGTTTGGAGGTGAAAGCAACTGCTGCATGATGCTGTCATGCTGATGATGCCACCCATGAATTCTCTTGCACAGCATTTCTTCAGGACAGAAGAATAAAAAGCAAAAAAAGAGAAGGCAACTCCCTTCGTATGAACACTGGGAAGCAGGGCAAGGATTGAAAGCCACTCTACTATTGGGGCTGCTTTGTCCCCACTACAGGTTTCACAGAGCTCTAACTTGGTGCCTTGGGATCTTGTATGCATTCATGGGCAGCCCTAGAGGGTTACAGCTGCAGGGACACAGCCTAAATTCTACCCAGGATCACGCCATAGCTGCCAGGCAAAACTGCAGCCCTGAATTCAATTTCATTGTGTGTTTAGCTCAAATCAAAGTCCAGGAGGGTGACCTAACCACGTTCAAGGTGTTAAACCCTTGAGACTGCCCTTGTGGTGTGGCAGGGGTGAAGGCATACCAGCTTACCTGCAGAAGTTACAGGACGAGGGTGAGCTACATCCAAAGAGTAAATGTAAAGGCTGCTGCTTACATTGTCTGCCTCCTACACCTCTGTGGGCACTGCCCCTGCCCCTCAGTGTGAGGCAAAATTCACTCCCTCAAAGCAAAGGGAAAATTTTTTTTTACTCATGAGCAATAAAAAAATAACTTTAGAGCGTTTTAACAGAACTATATGATATAGGCAAGCTTCCTATTTGGAAATTTTTCTCTTTTGGTATTTTAGTGTCATTTGCAAGAGTAAATTTATCACTCTTTCTTTCCTTTTTTGATAATGACAGGGCATTTTACTACATTTACATAAAATTTGATAAAATTATATATTGTGAAGCAAAGTCTTTTTTTATATCTGAAGAAGATGATTGTAATATATCTGTCTTCTGTTCCTAAACAATCCAAATGATGTTCTTCACCAAAATCTTGACTACAACTGCTGATCTAAGAAATATCAGCCTGTCTTGCATAAGTATCTAATAATGTATCAGTTCTTAGGTGGCACTTAGCTACTCTGCTCCACTAATTCCCAAATAGAATGAGAAATACTGGAAGGGGAATAGGTGTGCCATGCTTGACATACTACCTACAATGCAGAAAAATGATTGCTGTCAGTTTGCTTCTTCTAGTAGACTACAGGTATCTAAAACTCACAAAAAATGCATGTAGAGGAGGTTTTGTACCTTTTATCTCTGTAAAGAAGAAAAGTATTCTAAAAAGGAGGAGATGGAACAGATCCTGGAGGACGTGTATTTGTATACACTATGTCCAACTACTCCATGAAAAAAATACTAAGAATGTTTAATACAATTAAAGTTTATGGTAATATTTTTTCCTTTGATTAAAACATTGGAAAACCCAAACAAAGTTAATACAGTCTCAGTCATGCAGTTATTTATTAGATCACTTACAGTAGTACACTCAGCTAAGATATCAATTTAATGATTTGGGAGAGTGGTTTTGCTGTTCTGCCTTTATGACTATGTCAGTATCTACAGTATTGTTATCACTTTAGGGACAAGTATAACCTTACCTCTGAATTATTAATTAGTTAGTAATTTTTAGAAGAACTGAGAAAAAATAGATATCATCTTCACTGGTACCTCTCAGGGTGTCCATTGAGTCTGTTGAGAAGCCATCACCTCACTCATAAAACTGAACCACCTGTAAAATGGCCATGTACAGTGTCGTGAGCAATGTCATCTGTTTTTTTGTGTCACAAATACTACATAATTAAAACAAGATTTTCACCATCTACAACACATTGTTCTGACTAACTGGATGACTCTGCTATAATAGCTCTCTTTGGACTTGTGCAAGGCATCTCACGCTATCCCATATGACATAGAATCACAGAATCAATTTAAGATCATCAAGTCCAACCATAAACCCAGCACCACCTGTCCACTAAACCCTGTCCTCAAATCTCACACTCATAAGTTTTTTTAACACTTCCGGGGCACTTGGCAGGCTGGAGAAACGGGCCTGTGTGAAACACATGAAGTTCAACAAGGCCAAGCATAAGGTTCCTGCATTTGGACAATCGCAAGCACAAACACAGGCTTGGAAGAGAAGGGGCTGCGAGCAGCCTTGTCGAGAAGGACTTGAGGGTCTTGGTAGACAAGAACCTCAACATCACTGGACAACATTCACTCACAGCGCAAAAAACCAACCATCTCCGGGCTGCAACAAAAGCAGCATAGCCAGCAGGTCAAAGGAAGTGATTCAGCCCCTCTACTCTGCTCTTTGAGTCCCCACCAGCAATAAGATGTTTAGCTCTTGGGCCCCCAATGTAGGAGGGACATGGATCTGCTGGACCAAGCGCAGAGGAGGGCCATGAAAATCATCAGAGGGCTGAAACACCTCTGTGTGAAGACAGGCTGAGGGAGTGGGGGTTGCTCAGCCTGGAGAAGAGAAGGCTTTGGTGAGACCCCATGGCAGCTTTCCAACACCTAAAAGGAGCCTGCAAGAGAACTGCAGAGGGACTTCTTACAAGAACAGATAGCAATAAGACAAGGGGGAATGTCTTTAAACCAGAAGAGAGTAGGCTTATAGTAGACACTGGAATTAATTCTTTACCATGAGGATGGTGAGATACTGGAATTGTTTGCCCAGAGAACCAATGCCTCATTTCTGGAAGTGTCCAACACCAGGCTGGATGAGGCTTTGGTGGTGCGGTGGAAGGTATCTCTGCCCATGGCAGGGGTGTTGGAACGAGATGATCTTTAAGGTTCCTTCCAAACAAAATTGTTCTATGATTCTAAGATATTGCTGTATTTAATCAGTCTGTCTAGTATCACCATCACATCTTAAGTAATTTTTCTTGAACTATTAGTGATAGGGTTGTACATGCAAATAATTACATTTTCAACACGTGAAAATAACTGTCTTTCCATTGTGTTGAATGAATGACTCACTTGACATTGTTGCTCTAATGGATACTTGAAAAAGAGGTTTAATATGATATTATTTCTTGATAACAGCAGAAAATTAATATAATTTTAAAACAGGATATTTTAAGACAGTTACCTGCTCCTTGGAGAAAAAAATTCATGATAACTAAATTTAAAATAGGTGATACATTTTCCTGTGTGTAACTACAGTGCAATAAAATGGAATGTGTAGGAGTTAATCTTTCAAAAAAAAAAGCAGAAATAAAAGTGTGTTAAAGAAGGTTTTCTTTGGTAATTTTTATCTGAATTTGTTTTTGGAAATTTTTCTCTTGACAAAGTGAGTTTTTCTTTTTTGACTACGTCTGTAGTAATGTATTTCAGGGTCTGCATATGAATTACATCCTTCATTTTATATGTAGAAATTGGTCAACTAACAACATAAGCACAAAAATTTTACATACTTAAATGGATCTTTTATGAAATAAAATTGATGCTTAGAGGGGACTTTATTATTAAAGTAAGATAACGCTAAGTAATGATTTTATTTAATGAAAGCATTTTCCATTAATTCCAGTTTAGCCACCACCTGCCTTGGCATGATTTGAATAGATATCAATGCACATAGTTCATTGATATGTGGGAATGTGTTGATTCATTCTGCACAGGACAGATGGCCATTTATGAATTAAGTGAACACGTACTTCAGTTTGGATCTGTCTGTGGTGAAGAAACCACTGCTTCAAGTCAGGGCTTCTGACTGGAAATGTGTGACATAGTGAGAGTATGCTGTGATCCAAGGCACAAGACAGCCCAAAATCTACAATTTGTGTTCTTCAGTACAAAGTTTGACTTTTAGTCTTTTTCAAAAGAAAAATATGGTTCCGGATTTACATTAATAAAATTGTCAGCACACATGCTCAGGATATGAGGACACTCGTACAGCTCAAACCTACTTCTGCAAGTCTTCTGTGCACCCCCAGAGACAACACTGCAAAAAAGGACAACACTGTCCTACCAGGTTGTGTAGGGGCCAAAAAAGATAAACATCACAAAACTGAAGGGAGAGCAAAGAAGATGAAGAGCAACTGTAGAAGACACACAGAAGCAGCAGCTGAAACTCTAGGACTCTATCACCTGTGACTAGGAAAATTAGGACACCATTGTCAGCTTATTGCATAAATGCATAAATATTATGTATTGAAGCATTGATTTCAACAGAACAATTGATACAACGTGTAACTGTGACTATAGAAAGGGCCTCAGTACTGCTTTGGTTGCATCCCTTTCTAGAGCATCTCTAAACCAGGAAAAACTCTCCACTGGGAATATAAATGTACTGTGTGTTTGCAATTCTGTCAGCACTATTTGTATGTAATTGTTCTTTTTGACTAGTTTCAATTTTCTTGAGACATTATAGGAAAAGGAAAACAAAATTCACATGACATTAGTAAAGTTGCTTTTATTTTTGAAATAAGTTATATATTACCCGTTAATTTGCTTTAGCACGAGGTATATCAGGCACCTGTTTGAAAAAGGGGCTTTCTGTGACCTAAAGTAAGAAAACATGCATTTCATGGAAGTGCTGAATAAGCTGTTAGTCTGCAGCACTCCACACCTTGAGAACAATAATACTGTTAGTAAAGTCATAACACCATACACACTCTCACATCCCTTTCCTGCACCCTACGCCCAGTTAATTCTCTTTTTTTGAATTCTTCGCTCAGTATTTGGACCTTAACACAACTACTGACTGTTCTTCTTTTTCCCATCACTGGAATGGATCAGAGGAAGCTTTCTTTCTCCGAAAGTTCTTTGCTGGATAGTTATGTAACCCTGCTGCTGAAAGAGCTGACTGCGTGGATCTGTGAGAAATACTCCAGGGGAGAGATTTGGACTGAAAAGAAAACAGGGAGAACCCCTGATGGAGACTGTGCCAGAGCACACAAGGAGACCTGCTTTAGGTCAAGACTTCACATAAAGATAGATATTTGCTTTTTAATCAGAAAGATGACCAAACCAAACAAATGAACAAAAAAACCCCTGCAAAACAAAACAAAGGTGTTTGGAAGTCTTCAAAAAAGGAGTAAAATGCACATGAGAGTCAGCTAGGACAAGTCTATGAACAGTGAAATGTGACAACGAAGAAAAAAGTTCAGCATATAGGAAATTGATAAACCAAATCTAAGGACATCAATTTAGGCTATGTATTTCCCACAGAATGCAAATTTCCTAAGAGTTTTCTGGAAAATTTGGTAAATCTGCAACATTATAGGTCATGAAAAGAGTCTTTACACTCTTCTAAATCTATTTGCTGATTTGTTAGTCCTCTCTGGATTTGTACATGTGTTTGTACATCTAAAACTGCTAGTTTTGACTACCTAGGCACATGTAGAAAATACATAGCAAATGATAAAACTTACACCAGAAGAAAAATATATCACTGACTGTACCATCAAATAACATAAATAGCTAAAAACTCTTTCTAACAGAAATTGTACCATAAAGCTTCTTTTTTTTTCATTTTTTAATTTTTCATAGTGAGTTTTTGTGTGTAACAGAGGGAAATACGCTGTTACAGAGCTGGTAATGGCTGCAGTTGCACCATGAGAAGGAAAAGGGATTCCAGTTTAGGCTGTTATAGGTACTGAGATTAACCCATCCATGCTGCATTCCCTTCTACACTAAGTGACAGTAGCTTTATGTGATCATATAACTCTTGCTATGAGTAAAGCAAGTTTGCTCAGCAAGCCTGCTATAAAATACCTGAGTTGTATTTGTTTAATCATAATTGAAGAGCAGCAAAAGAGCACATTAATTGTTTCTTTCATGTCCATTTTCAATCCAGTTGCCATAAACTTTTCTGCTAGGGTTATCTCTTCACTTCTCTAGTGATATTTCTTGTCCTAAACAGGGTTTCTTCAATCCAGTTTTGACTGTATTACTAAGGGAACCTGTTGTGTACTGCAAGCAGCAGACATTCTTATTCATCTTTTCACCATCAGACTGACAAAGCAGTACTTTTAAAAAGGGTTTTTCTTTTAGCTTTTATCTTTAAAAACCAAGTCCCTAGGGAGTGGTACCAATTTACACTAGTCAAATATTTGGATGACAGAGCCAAAAAAAAGAAACTCCAACAAAGAGCACAGTGAAGAAGAAGCAATCTGGGTTACTTAGAAATGACTGATCCATGTACAGAAGGCATCCCGAAAGTCTGAAAATACATCTGATCTTTAATTAGCACCATGGAGTCAGTGCCCTACTGTTCCTGACTGAGGAGAAGGGAACAGAGACTACATCTTTTTCTTGCTTTCTGGGGAAGCAGTGACATCTTTTCTCTCTGTCAGTAACTGCTCCTGTAAGGCATGCACTGTAGGATTTTTCATTCTGACAGTTGAATCCACAGCAAAATGAAAAATTGTGTTCTCTGTGTTCAAGTGGAGAATTCACTGTACTTTAGCATTATCCTTTCCTTAGAGATCCTGGGGTTGGTAATTCTGCCAAAGCCCTGGGAGAACTGGACCTTGTCACATTGCTGTGGCTGGATGTGATGCTGCTCAGATCAAAGAAATGGTGCACTTAAAGCAGATGCATTAAGAATGTACAGGCTGCCTTCACTAGGACTGCTTCTAAGTGTTCAGAATTTGCCTTTTCAACCCCAAATTTCTAGCCTCTTAGTTTTTATTTATGCATGATGGGCCCCAGTCAGACCAACTCTATATTATTTCAGTTTTGCATTCCTGAAAAATTCCCATAAAGTCCAATAAAAACATACATCTTTTAGGAGGAGTGTGCTCTCCTAAGTAGACCTTCCTCAGGGCAGTGGTGCTCAGCACTCCTGCATGTTGAAAGGCCTGTCTGTGCCGCATTCCAAGGCAGGCAAACTCAGGTCCTGCCAAAATGTGTGTGGGAAGGTGCTTCTCCTGCTCTGTACAAGCTGGAAGCTTTTTGATCTGCAGGGGCTCCCAGCTGGGAACAGTGAGCCTCTGTCCAGGAGAAGTGGTTTCTGCTTTCACTTTTCCTCCATCCCTGGCACCTCACATACTGCTTGTCAGTTCAATAGGCTTCTCCTTGACCACGTAATCCTGAAATCCAGCAAGAGACCTGAAACACTGACCTGACTTCTTCCTGTGCAGCACTCTGGCTCAGGAAACACTGAGCTCACTGCACCAGTCTCATTGGGAACCAGGAGGGATGTACCTGCCTGGTCCAGCCTAAGCTCTTCACTTAACAAGCAGCCTCCTGCCTCACATCTTGGGGCATTTTCCTGTTTTTCCAAGTCTAACTTCCCTGCCAAGGCAGGGTCACCTAGGGCAGGTTACACAGGAACATGCCCAGGAGGGTTGAATGTCTCCAGAGACAGAGATGACATGATCTGGGCAGCCCCTTCCAGTGCTCTGCCACCCTCAGTGTAAAGAAATTCTGCCTCATTTTGAGGCAAGACCTCTCGTGCTTTAGTTATGGACATTGCTCCTTATCCTGTCACTGGGCACCAGTCAAAAAAGTCTGGCACCATCCTCTTGGAACCCATCTTTGAGATATTTGTTTGTATTAATGAGATGTCTCAGACTTTCTTCTCCAGACTGAACAGGCCCAGCTCCCTCAAAAGAGATGCACCAGACCCTACATTGTCTTTGCGGTCTCCACGGGACCCTCTCCAATATCTCCTTGTCTTTCTTGTGCTGAGGAGCCCAGAACTGGACACAGTATTCCAGAGGTGGCCTCACCAGGGCTGAATGGAGGGGCAGGATCATCTCCCTCAGCCTGCTGGCCACGCTCTTCCCGATGCACCCAGGACCCCATTGGCCCTCCTGGCCATAGGGGCACTGCTGGCCATGGACAGCTTGTCACCCAGCAGGACCCCCAGTCCTTCTCTGCAGAGCTGCTCTCCACTGGGTCAGTCCCCAGGCTGTGCTGGCACTTGGGGTTATTCCTCCCCAGGTGCAGGACCCTGCCCTTGCCTTTGCTGGACCTCATCACCTTTCTTTGCAACCCCCTCTCCAGTCCATCCAGGTCCTGATGAATGTCAGCACAGCCTTCAGGTGTATCAGTCACTTCCCTGTTTTGCTTTGGTTTTGGTATATTGTTGTTGTTTTGAATGTTTTGCTTAGTATTTGGTTGTTAGTTTGATGGTGTTTTTTTTTTTTTTTTTTTTTTTTTTTTTTTTTTTTTTTTTTGTTCTGTATAGACAGAATGATGTGTGTTTTTTCCTCAAATACACTCTTGGAAACAAAACCCTAATTTTGGATAAGGTATTTTAAAATTAGAACAAAGCAAAAACCTAGCCTAAGACACATACTAGGAATGGAAAGTTCAGCATAAAATCATAGTATTTATGAAATTCTGAGCAGCAGAAAACAGCATCCTAGGAAGTGGAAAGTGCCAAGCAGCTCCTGCAATAGATGCCAGTGCTCGTGTCTTCAGTGTTTAAACCAAAGCCTGCAGGATTGAAGGCAGAGACCCAAAGTGCCCTTCAGAGATGATACAGAGGTCTCAAAAGAGAAACATCAAGCAAATGTCAAAAGGGCAATTAGATGACTCAGTTGAACCAGTTTCTATTTTTCTCCCCAGTATCAGACTCTGAGTAGGCTGTGGAAGATGGAGCAAAACAAGGAGGCTGATGGTGCAGCTGGGGTCGATGCCGGCATAACTGCTGGAGGAGCCTTGCCTGCACTGGGTTCTTCAAGCCAAAGACCACTGAAATTCAGCTTTTATTTCTCATCTGTACAAACAAACAAGCAGGAATGCCCTGCTTCCCTCTGTTCCTGGGCTAACCCCAGGACAAAGAGACCAGCCCGAATCCTGTGGTCAGTGCTGGGTACAAAGAAGTGAGGGTGAGACCAGCAGTGTAAAGGAAGGGAGACTTCACCCTGTGCTTCCCATCCCTGCTGGGGTTCCCAAGGCTGACAGCTCCTTGGGGCTCTGGTTGCTCTTTCTGCAGCTGTAAATGCTGTCTTAGGCACAAAATTTTAGCAAGAAATTGAAAATATTTTTAGTTTTGGTTTTCAAAATCAGCTTTGAATTTTATCCCATTCAAAAGAAGCTTTACATGTTGAGTGAGAAATCTTTTTAAGCTTCAGTATTTTAGCTTGTCAAATTACTGAAGAGGATCCAAGCTCATTTTTTCTTTTATTTTTACTGTTCAAAAAATTTTGCTCTATCTATAAGGACTGTTTTGGTCTGATGTTTTGAAGAATTTTAAAAATAGATATCATGTAAAAAAATTAAAGTACTGACAAAAAATTTGTTATTTTTCAGACACCATCTATATTTTCTTTTACATTACCCTTCTCTTAACAAATTGACAGCAGGGAATGAAATTTTGATCTCCTTTTTCTTAGAGAAGGAAAGATTCATCCTTTTCTATTTTTTGCCATTTTCACCTTGGATGAAGTAACTTCAAAAGGATCCAGTAATTCTGTTCTTTAAATTGAAAAAAAATAATAACAAGAAATCTCATAAATATGTGGAGCAAGAGAAATTCCATCGAGTTACTGTTTTCAAACTGTCAAAATTAAGAATTAAATGATAAAGAAGAAAAATATATTTTTGTATAATTTCTAGTACAGTAAACATTACAAGATAATTTTACAGAAGTCAAAAATCTCTAATCAAAGGCTATTTTTTTTTATCCCCAGATATTGAACTATTCTAAAACGAAGCCCTCTGTGAAAGTCCAGTTTTAGACATTTTTACAGCAAGACTGTCAAAGTGTCAGAATCAGCATAACTCTCTAACAATTAGCAATCACAAAATAACTTTTTTTAAGAAGAGATTTTAAGAGATGCTTTGCTTCTAAAAGAATTCTGTGTATATTCAGGTATCAAAGGTTATCTGAAAAAAAGAAGTTGGTGGAAGCTTAACCAAGAAGACAAAGTTATATGCCCACTATATCTCTGCTTTGTTTTGGTTATGTAAAAGACTAGTACGATATTTGTTCAAATAAATGAAAATATTTTGATCCTAATATAATTTTATTGATGACTTCAGTTTTTGATTTCTGTGAGGAGAAAACGTGTGCTTAAACATTAATTCTGTTTAATCTTTCTCTTTTTATCTTGTGGTAGATTTATTCCTATATTATTAAACATATATTTTTTCCCTTTTACTGTCCTTCTAGGAACATATTATCTACCCTATACTTTTGCTCCCTGCAGCCAGTGCTGATCTATTGCAGAGTGCAAATTAATTATTTTCCTTTGAGCAACCATGACTTCATTTATTTATACTTTTCACCTGAGTTATATAGATGTCATTTCCAGGTAGTTTCTTTAACTAGCTTGAAACCTCTGTTTGCTAAGAAGACTTGAAATTCACAGTGGGTTTTTGTGTTCACCTGGGACAATAATGGGAAGTACTGAAGGGACCTGTCAAGCCGTGTCAAAAAACACTTCCCAGAAAGCCTTCTGCTTTGAATTCTGCTTTGAGGTTTCTAGGGAAAAATAGAAACATTCAGTATGGCAAACTAATTGACTCCCTATTCCTCCTATCCACTCTCCTGAAACCCCATAACATGAAATTATATAACTGGAAGATGTGTTGCTCAATTGCACTGCCTGTTACTGGCCCCTGTGACGACTACTGCATGTGTTCTGGATCACGAGTGAAAGACTCAGGGATGTTCCTGAGAGAGACTCTCCCCTGGTTCAAGTGTGTGTCTGCTGGTCAAGAGAGCAAACTCCAGCTCAATGCCTTTTGATTACAAAGTCAGCCTGAGATGTAATTGGTCAGGTGGCCAACCTCTGTGCAGATGTTAAATGTGAGATGATGAAGCCTTAGGGTCCTTTTAAACCACATTTTGTACAAAACACCAATTAATACATCAAAGGCTCACAGGAATTAGTATCACAAAAGCTGTAGAGATGAAAAAAAGATAGCTACTGGTGACTTTTGAATATCACATTGACAAAGCAGGACTTTTCTCTGCAGTAAGTTCTCCAATGCTTTATCACAATTGTGCTTTTTTCAGGTCAGACACTATTTCTCAATCTAATCAATATGCTTTATTAATCTAAATTGCCAAAAATCTTGTTTTAAAAAATACTGGATTTGATTTTAGAGCTTGCTGTAGTATCTTGAACAGTTCTTATATTTTCTTTGCTTTTACACTAATTTTGCATTTGTCAGCCACTACAAATTTATTTAAGTAAGGTCTGCCTGGTTTGTGCCTTAATTTTCCCTTATAATTAACCTTTATTTATGGGAGGGTGAACCTTCATATTATAATTTTTCTGGTAACTTATAAAATAACTTATGCACTAGCAAAAATAAGACGAATACAACTTAAAAAAAAAAAAAAAAGAGAAAAAACCCCTACAATAGAAAATGCCTTCTAAAGTGACAAAATTTTTGTAGTCTGTGTGTTGCTTTTTGAAAATCAGTGTCCACATTTAAAAGACAAGATAACAGTTACTGGTTGCTTTTAAAAATATATCTACTATTTCATAATCAGTAGACGTCTAAATGATATAGCAGCGTTGCTGTTAAAGGTGTTAAGAATTGTAAGTTGGGGTTCATGGTAAGAGAAAAGAGCTAGAATTGCAAATATCTATTTTTATTGTTACTATTTTGTCAGATTCACTTTAGCTCTTCCATTTAATCTTTCCCATTTCTGCATCTTTTTTCTTCAGGAAGAGAAAGAGCAAATTGTTGTCCTAATTCATTCCTGTAGCCAATTCACTACGCTAATTTTGAGCTTCAAAAAAATCCCCAAAGACAGAAAAGCCAGAAAAAAAAAATTGTTGACTGAATTACAAAGAAGGGTGACCTTGAGAGCATGAACTTTGCTTGAGCTATAATGGGTGCAGTAGTGTATAAAATTTAAACTTTTCTCTGTGGATGAATGTCAACAGTGGTTTGCTCTTTTCACAAATGATCTAGTATGTACAATGTTGAATATATAGAAAACCTTTAAAAAGTGCCCTTTTTTCCCCCCCAGAATATCCATCAAGCACATCCACAGTGATGACAGTTTTCCACTTGCCTGTATTTGTATAGTATTGTGATACTCAGAGAAGGCCTTTCTGACTGAGTTCACTCAGTTGCATCTAAGTTGCAAGGAGTTAGGTCACCCAGACTCTCTTTGGGAAGCTATTTTTTTGAGGTTTTCCAGCTGACTTATCCTTCAAAAGCACAGTGCTATAAAGTTAAAAAAAAAAAAAAGGCAATAAAATAAATTTAATTTTGAAAAATTCAGTTTTGAAGGGCCAACTTGTAAAAATCATGCTGAACTGTATCTGTTTTGATGAATCTTCTGATCAAACAAGGTTTTAGGTCTTGTCTCTTTTCCTCTTGGACAGTCAGTCCTTGCCTACAGATATGGGACCTCAGTGGCAGTGGAGATGTAAGACAGCCTGTTTGTGCTGCTGTCTTGGATTTGAGGTGCACCGTGTTTCTGGGACCATCCTGGGGAGAAAGATGCTGGGAGCCAGGGCAGCAGGAGGAAAAGAGATGAAGGGGGAAAGGGAGATTGTGCATTTTCAGGTATTTTCCCTTAGAGATGTGAGCCAAAAGCTCTGGGCACTTCATTCATCTCATGAGGGAATAGCAGCACTGCAACAGAGGCTTCTCCCAGTGAGATATTAAGTTTTCTTTGTCAGAGATGGGTTGAATTTATCCAGATAACCAACATTTCCAGTCGGTGAAGTCAGCTCCACATCTCCCACAGCTGTGGGGCTTGGAAATGACAGCCAGAAAGGCTTATATCTTGCTCTCTTGGGAACTCATCTTCTGTTTAAATTTGAGATTACTGTTTCCAGTAACAAAGAACGAGATTGAGGCTTATTCAACAAGACTTTTTTTTTCTTTTTTCTTTTTTTTTTTTTTAAGTGAACAAAAAGGCATTTTTTGAGAGTTTCCCTCTTCGACTGCTTCTTTTGTGTGTGGATACTTCACTCCCTCTCTGGACCAAAACATGTGATTTCCAGGCTGTTGGGACACGGTGCCCAGGGAGCAAAGGCAGAAGGGGCAGAGAGATCTCACACAGTGAGACCAGACATCAGAGCACTAGGATGGAAGAGGGATGTGGGCTGGTGCATTACTGGCCAGGTTTGAAATACCTGCTGTTATCCTTCTCACATCCCATGGTCTTTCAAGGACAAGATAACATACTTTGTCAAGGTTGCTTATTTAATGCTTCTCATTGCGCTCCCGCCTTCCTGTAAACATATTCATGAGAGCAAGTTTCTACCCATAACAAAAGCAGGTTACAAAGTCATGCAAGATGATGCATCTAAAAGCTTTACACAGAATCATACCAGAGTAAAATTCTAGGGCACATTTGGTTTTGCTACAATAGTAATTCTATGTTTATTTCCAGTAGGAACAGAAACCTCCCTATTTTTCATTCATTTGGATCTGTGGCTTGGAAATATTTTATGAATATATATATGTAAATATATAATTTAAAAATAAGAGCAAATAATTACATTATTAGCAGTGACATTAAAATCCCATTCAGTGAAAAATTAGAATTTGCTTTACTATATGCTTCATTATTCTGAACTTGAAATTTTAATTTATTTTTCTTTAAAAAGAAAGAATAGCCAGTGGGAGAAAAATAGTTATTTGGAGCCAAATTTATCTAATATATGTGTGGGGGCACATATGAATTTTGTAAAAGAGAATGACATAGCCAGATACTTTAAAAGATTGAGGATTATTCCATGAACAGCTATCTAGAAAGATATTCATGGAGGTAAAGAGTTTTAAAACAATTTAAACTCTCACCATTTCACAAAGGAAAAAAATCAATCAGCACTAACTGCACATTAGATGCATTTCAAAAGTTTGTTTAGCTAAAAGAATACATCTGGCTCTAATTAGTGCCATTATATAGGGAGGCTTCAGTGGAAAGAGATTGAACTTTTTATTTTCACTTAAATCAGATAGGGGATGAAACTTACAGCTTCATATCCGAATGCTAAAACTGGAAACGCTCTTATTAAACCATTCAGCTGGGTATCTGGATGGCAAGTTACATCTTTCTGTGACAGAAACAGAAAATATGAAGGAAAATCTTGTTGATCAAATATTTATTTAGTCATTGCAGATAAAGGACTCCTGGGAAAGCAACAAACTCTGCTTTCCTTCTGGTGCCTTAAATCCTTGATGACTGTACAAGATATATAGGTATTATCCCTTGCATGTGCCGTGTTTATTGGCAATGTTAAAACATCTAAACTTGAGGGAAAGTGGTGACATAAGATAGAATAATGTTAGAAAGATAAATTGGTAATTGCAACAGCTATTTTGTAACTAACTGTGAGCTAAGCATTTGATTTCTTCAAGCAGAAGTTCGTAGAGGAAAACTTTGGACCTTTTAAATACATAATCTCTTTAACTGATATTTTCACCTCAAACACAGCTGTGACAATTTTGCTGAAAAAATATAGTGTCTGAAAAGATAAGTGCTGTCATAGAACAAAACTATATTGCTGTAGTAAAAGTAATTTAAAATCGTCATTAACATATATTGAAAATTTCAATGTTTTAGTGAAAAATGTAAAATAAAATGGAAAATATGAACTATCTCAATCTTCATCCTAGACCCACAAAACAAAGACTGATAAGATGGCAACCAAAGAAATGTGAAGACACTGATTCTAATGAAAGATGTGTGATGCGCATTGCAGTGAGTGATAGCGTAAACTGATCGAGGCAATCCTTTTTCTGCAGCAAGCAGGAGGATGTGGGGGTGAGAGAAGCCTGAAGCCCCTGCTGAGCAGAGGAAAGGTCTTCAGAGTCCAGCAGAGCCTGCACAGGGGAGTCAGGGACAGAGTAGTGGAGGGAAGGGAGCAGAGACAGTTCCACCAAGGAACAGTGCCAGCACCACATGCACCAGGATTCCCCTTCAACAACAGGGAAGGTGTCACCAAACCTTGCTTCACCAACCCATAAAGCATTTCACTATCACTGCTCATTTACAGCTAATGCACATTTAATTTGATGTATCCTGAAGGTGGGTCAACAATAAAGATATGTTAAGATAAGTGGCAACAGAGCATGTCTCTCTCTGCTTTGATGTCTCATGGTTGCCAGGATAGCTGTCTATCCTGCTGTACAGAATCTGTGTCCAGGTCCTTTAAAAAAAATTTCCTGGGGTCAGAAGAGCCCTTTGTGTTCCTGTCCAACACCTGGGGTGTGGGCAAAGCAAGGAGAACCTGCAGCTTTTGAGATATGAGACAAATGTTTCAAGAAGAGAAGAGTGGTGACATCCAAACACTACAAAGGACTGATGCTCCAAGTATCTATGCAAGTGAAAAGAAACTGTGATAAAAAACTCAGCCAACTGCTTTGTAGAGCTTTTCAAGCCCCATGAAGCAGGCTGAGGCTCCCCTAACTCCCAGAAGGGTTAGGAGGTTAGAAAATGTTTCAGACATATGCATTCATATGTTACTTTGAAAAAGGTAAGCGGTATCCAGGATATTCATCCCTGTGTTTGTTATTCAGCTCTGTAGGATTGTTGCTGTGCTGAAAGAAAGCAGGGTGTCTGGCTTTGTTGATCAGATCCGCCTATGAACAACATTGTACAGGTGCAGACACAGTGTTTTTATCAGTGTCGCAATGACTTGCCAGAGAAAACTAGCACGAGGCAAACACCAGCAGCTTTAAGCTAAAAACCTGTCATGTTTTCAACAAATCCTACTCTTGAGAAATGTGTTCCCTGAACGGAACAAAAAAAGAAAAGAAATTTCATTAGACTTCAGGATTTTTGTTCCGATAGCTGTTTTTCAGCTCTTCAAGGAGTCCTGCAAGACAGATGAGACTGAAAGTGTGCTCTGGTTTGAAAAGCCCCTGAGAGCACACTGTCAGCCCAATTAGGCTGTGTGAGAAATTTTGAAGCTCGGGCAGTGGATGAAGTTAAGTGACAAAAAGCCTGAAGTGACTTGTCCCACACAAAGCTCTGTGAATGGAAGGAATGATGTTCACTCACCCAGACAGGGAAAAATAGACGTGAAAAATGAGATCTCAAGGGTGGCCTTTAATGGCTTCCTGTGCTGGGGAAGATGAGTCACAGGTAGGTGGGAAACACGTGAAAATTGAATTTCAATGGGTAAATGAGCCTGAAATTAATTTATGTGACTTCTGGGCTTCTTCTGCAATTGCAAAAAAGGGCCAATACTGAAGAAAAATGTAATGAATTGCCTGCTCTCAGATTAAGCAGTTCATATTACTAACCTGCTATCAGATTAAACAATTCCAAGCAAACATGTAGTTGACATACTGGAAATGTAGCATTGTAATACCTTCTGTAGTGACTTATCCACTTTACATGCAGAATGTAAACAATGGATAGTAGTTTGGATTTGGCATACTGGTATGAATTCTTGCTTTGATTTCTACTGCTATGAGTACATAAAGCAGAATACTCTACAGACAGCTCATGGTGGATATCCCTCTTGGGAATACCTCATTGATAGTTTCTCTGCTTGATACATCAGAAAAAAAATTGCAGACCTTTCTTTAAATTATTTTTTCACATGCAAATAAATATTAAATTGAGGTCACTTATTCCTAGTTGATTACATAATTGTCTTGTATCAGGTTAATAAAGCACATATTTTCATTGGAAAATTGCACCTCTAAAATAAATTGTTCCTTCTCCAAAGGTACAGGACCTCTTCAAAAAAGTCACAGTGTCATTTCTGAGAGGAGAGGTCATCAGTGCCTTTCAGCCACTGACGAGATGCAATATTCTGCTCTCAGATACAGCTCTCTCAGAGATGGATTTTTTTGGGGTTTTTTTTTTTTTGTTTGTTTGTTTGTTTTTGTTTTGGTTTTTTTTTTTGTTTTTTTTTGTTTTTTGTTTTTTTGGTTTTTTTTTGCGGGAGTTTTTCTTGTGTTCTCTGTGACTCAGTGGAGTGGTTTGACCTGCTGCAGGCTTTCTGCACATGTGGGCATGCACTGCCCTGCTGAAGGATGCTGCAGAGCACTTAGTGCCCCAAACCACACAGCAGCAGGTGGGGCTGTTTGGCCCATGATGCTTGACCTGGGGACAACTTGGCCTCTGGACCTTCCAGGATCCCCAAGACTCTTCATCACTCTCTGCTGTCCTGCTCAGGCTCCTTTAGGAAGCAGCTGCTCAAATGTAGAAAGTTGAAAGTTAATCATCAGAAAGTGTTTGATAGAGCTATTTTCACTTCTCTAAGTCATGTGTCCCTCAGCAGCATCTTGTTGGAATGAGGCAAGAGGGCATGAACAGAATTAACTTCTCTGCTGATTCCCTGTGCTGTACACATGGGGAGACACAACTAAGGCAAGTCCTCAAGTAAACCTCCCTAAATACTGCTTGAAGAGTTCCTTGTATCTTCTTTCACTTTTTCTTAGCCTTGGGATTTAATTTAACGCTGTGGGATTTAATTTTTCTCGCACAGTTTTGAGATGGTGATACCTTAGCTCAAATGCTTTTTCTTTCCTTTCAGTGAATTACAGCCTTTCAGTAGTCAGCTCATAATGTCTTTCATATTGGTCAAATCAGTTCTCTATATCATCTGCAGGTAATTTCAATCTTTTTCAAACTCTCCCTTGAAAGAAAAACATTCTAATAACTTCTTCTTATGAATGAAGTTACCCTCTGTGCTACCTGCTTCCCTCCCTCTGCTCTGGATCAGCCTTTTGCTGGAGCTATCCTTTCCAGATTGTATTTCTGATTCCTTCTGTGTCTGGGACACCTATCAGATACTTTCCTGATACTCCTGATTTCCCAACAATCTGTGGGAAAAACTGAGATAAAAAAATAAGTTCCAGGTAATTCGTGTTACAAACTCATGTCTAAACCTGAAGATTATGACTTTCACAGGTCATGTGGCTAAAGTCATCAGAATTTTTTGTCATAACACAGAATCCTATGATCTATTTTAGGATGGCACTCATCTATCAAGTATTTATTAACTTTTAAAACATTTTTTAGAAAATATAGCATATTTAAGTATATATAAAAAGCACTGTGGACTTTAACACAGAAAAGTTTCCTTTTCCTTTTCCTTCTTTTCCTTTTCCTTCTTTTCCTTTTCCTTTTCCTTTTCCTTTTCCTTTTCCTTTTCCTTTTCCTTTTCCTTTTCCTTTTCCTTTTCCTTTTCCTTTTCCTTTTCCTTTTCCTTTTCCTTTTCCTTTTCCTTTTCCTTTTCCTTTTCCTTTTCCTTTTCCTTTTCCTTTTCCTTTTCCTTTTCCTTTTCCTTTTCCTTTTCCTTTTCCTTTTCCTTTTCCTTTTCCTCTGTCTCCCTCTTACTCTCTGTTTTCCTTTTTTTTACCTTTTCTTCCTTGTATGAAATCAATACTTCAATACATTTTGCTTGTGCATTTCATCTGAAGTTTCTCATTCTAAATTGCAAATGTCTGGCCAACAGCCTGGTAACTAATTGGAACTGAGGGATACAAAGAGATGTTAGACTGAAAATGACATAACTCAGTACAGACAAAATCTTTTCATCACAGTGATTGTCCTGAAGGAGGCACAAGAAACAAACAGTAAATAAACTCTTCACAAAACAGAGCCTTAATTTTAAATTAATTAGATAGTTCAATCTCTATTACTTATATACTTTCAGAGACTTCATTAGGCAATTAAATGGGAAAAAGAACTCTCCCACTTCTTTCTTTTCCTTTTAATTTTAGGCTAAGTATATTAAACATAATATGTATTAATATGATTATCTTAACTGGAAGTAATTTTCTTCTGTGCTTTGTATATAAACAGTCATTGTTTTTCCAACAAGAAAGGCTTTTCCTCCAGGCACTGCTGATTTTATTATACACACATACATAGATACAGACTGTTACAGAATATTTTGATTTATTATTTAGTTGACTTAGTGATTCTTGTAAGCCTGGTATATCTAAGACAGCAGGAGAACTGCTTGTCTGTATTTTGCCTGTAGCCTGTTGTGATGAGGAAGACATTACTGTATTATCTCTTGCAGGGGACTTACCTTTTACCAACTGACAGCAAAGAAAATCTGTTCAAAGCATCATAAAATTGTTTTGCTTTAAAAGGCAGATCATAAAAAAAAAAAAGGATATTTAGACCCCAAGAAGTGTTTTGAAAGAGGAGGCAAAAAATCCCCCCCAAAAGCCCTGCAAAAACCCCACTCCAAACAAAACAAAACAAAACAAAACAAAAGAGTAGTGTAGGTCATAGATTCCAGGTTAAAAATTAGTTTTCCTCAGAAACTGTTTGCTCAAACCTATGCTTTATTTTTTTTAATTGTAATTTACCAAGGGCTTTTGGGCTTGACATCCTGTATACCCACGGTTGCTCTCCTGGGCAAGGAGAATTGCACAAATCTCTGAGAGGCTGACCCAGGAGATCCTCTTCCCACCTTTCTCTTTAATACTCTTTAAATGACATGTAATTTTATGAACAAGATTATCCTAAGCAGTATTCATTTATTTCTGCACCCTTTTCAGCAATTTTGTTGTGCAATCTGTGCATGACCACTCATTGTTTGTAAAACAGAAGGTTACTGCTGAACACCAAATCTGTTGTTTGCACAGAGGCACCATATAGCTGGTTCCCCCTCCCACCATGGATGTGATTGTTCACAATTTTTTGAGATTCTAAGACCTCAGTGAAAGCCCACTTGCCCCTGCCTGAGGTCAGCTATGGCAAACTGGCACAGTGCAGGAGGGCAAGCAGCCACCATAAATCCTTGTGCTGTTACCACTATTTAGAGAAAAAACAGGGGTTATACACGCAGCAAAAATTCCAGGAAAGATAGGAACAAAGTATGCACATCCACCCTGGTGTTTCAAATATAACACAAATATTTTGCTGATAGAAGATAAACTCAGTCACTAAAAGGGCTTAATAACTCCTTATGGTTACTGAATTATTCAAGTATTAACTGTGGGAGGGGGGATTATACAAAGGATGCTCCTTAATCATAGAATCTATAATGGTTTGGGTTGGAAAGGAGCTTAAAGATCATCTAATTCCAGCCCACCTGCCATGGGCAGGAATGCCTTCCACTAGATCAGACCAGACTAAATCCTTAACGTTCATCACAGACTTTCCTAATACTGGAAGAAATGCCAGTGTTCAGGGCAGGGCAGAGGAATGCCTAGGTCAGTAGTTTGCTCCTGGAGGTTGAACACTTTGAGCATGGAAGACAAATGGGTTTTGTGTTATTTTATAAGATTACAGATTAGATACAGCTAGATGTGATGTTAGCTACAGCATGCCATGACACCAGGAAAGATCTGGGAATCAGGTAAATTGCCTGGAGAAGAGAATTCATCTGTAAGAAATACAAGCATCATACTTATTCTTAAATAGGATTCTGAGAATAATGCTATCATCTTGCTGGGCATCCTTCAAAAGGAGGACCAGTAACAGGAAAAGAGAAAATGTACATTTTTCAATATAAAGAGAGTCAAGCTCAGTCTCCAAGTGGGTGCCTTTCAAGTATGTGGCAGGCATTTTTTCTTCATGTGATAAAGTGATTTCTGTATTTGTTTCCAAGAAGGAGCTTCTGTGCACAAGCTTTTTTCATCAATATTGAAAAAACCCAAAAAACAAAACCCAAAAAACCACAGCCCTCAACTCTAAAGCTATCTACTTAAATTTCTATTCAGATACTTCTGTAAGATTTAACCTTTAATAACTTAGTCTCCTCCAGTTTGGCAACTTTTGGACTATCTAATATCAATAAATAAATTACCTTTGGTCTGGGATTGTTTAGTGTGTGTTTTATGGAAGATGTGTGAGGCACTGAAAAAAAAGAAGGGAACTTGTAAATGTATTGCATCCATAATGAGACAACTTATTGTCTTTTGACCATTTCTAGTCAAACAAAGAGTACTTCTGAATATAAAAACAGCAGAAAAACTGCCATTTGAAAATTGTGGGAATCCCTACCCCTTAAAGATGGGACACCACATGGATGAGTTTTACAGCTATGGGAAACTGGAGAGGAAATGAAAGTCTTTGTGTCTTCTTATAAGCATATAAAGCTTGAAAAACTTTTCTGTAATGCTTGATTAATGGTATATATGGACATGAAATCTTGTTTTCAGAGAACATCCTGATACATTTACAAATGGAGAAGTGCATGTTTTGTGTGGTGTCTGAAGCTTTTGTAGATGTGAATATCATGAGCTTTGCCTTCAGGCAAAAACACTTAAATAGATTTGGCATTAAAAAATGACATTGTATTCTTTCCCCATGACCTGAATCCAGTATGAATCATCCTTTTAAACATTTTCATAAATGGAAATTAAATGCCAAACCATTGCAGCATTCATTAGGAGCAATTAAAAAGCATTTAGCACATTTATGGCTGTAGTTCAGTGGGTTGGTGTGGCTCTGCACTACATCAGCATTGCAGCACTGGCTGTTCCCCTCGGTGCGTTTATGCCAACAACATGCTGGCACAGGAGTGCAGAGCCTCAACCTTCCTCTTCAGAGTATACATGGGGAGAGCTTTAGGGCTGTTCTCAAATGTGTTTCAGACCCCCTAGTCTTTATTCTAATTCAAAGCTGTCTCTCTGCCATAGCTAACTGATTCAAATGGGAGTGAGCGTTCTATAGGATGCATTAAGTAGGTGTGTCCAGACACGTAACCTTAACTCCACTGCCTCACTTCATTATACATTTTAACCAGAGCATTTCTCTTAGCTATTCATCTCTCACAATGATGCTATTTAAAGTTTTCCTGTTCTGTTTTACAGCTCAATTCCCCTAAGTAGTAGCTCACAGCCATTTTACTCATTTTCTACATTGTGAAACTTTGCTATAAAATGGACAAAAATGCAAAAGTAGTGGAGTGATAAATCATGTCTGTCAGGCACTAAATATCTTGCTTTGAGAAACCCATGAATGCCCCAAGCAGAGTGAATTCCATGGCTTTACTCTTTAATGTCCAGTGTATTAGCACACTGGTATGTAAATCACATCTTATATTAATCACCATTTATTTTACCCCAGGAACATAAATAAGCATTACACTTAATCCTCCACACAAGACTTTGCTTTGCGTAGAGTTTTCACTACTATTAACTCTTGACTAACTTCTCAGCTTGGACTTTTTCAAAGTAGAAATCCTTTTTATTCTATGCTGGTGAATACAACTCAGCACTGCTGCAGCAGAGAGGTTTTCATCAGGTCAGATTTCCCATCTCAGTTCTTGAAAAAAAACCACCTCCCTCTTTAAAGCCCCGGAGTCTCTGTTCTGACTTCCCTGTTACCATGCTTGAAACAAACAAACAAAAAAAATAAACAAACAACAACAAACCCAGCGCTGGAGCTGTGCATTAGGATAAGCACACACAGCAGGTTTCTCTTTGAGAAGTGCAGAGGAGCCCTGATTTTTGCAGCTGGATATGAAAATATTTTGATGAGAAAAAATTATAGTTTCAATTGTGACTCTTCAAAACCCTTGACAGAGGTCTTAATAAAGATAATGTGAAAATAAAATATTAAGAGATGTTATAGTTGAATACTGAATTTTCCTGAAGGCTACAGCTGGGATCTGAATGGGCTGGAAAAGCATTACTTCACTTTCAGTATGAAAAAGTTTCACCTGCAGAAAATTCTTCATCTGCCACTTCAGATAGCAGAGGAATTTAGAATTGCTTACAGAGCTTACTCCCATATTTATTGTCTCCAGATTTTTTTTCCAAATACCTTGGCTTTGTTATTTTTTCGCCTTTCTGTTTTGCTCAGATGGTGATAAGGACCACCTTATAAAGAAATCAGGACATGTAAATGAATTATTTTTTATTTAGAGGAAAAAAAATTGTTTCTCCAGATTTCACCAAGGCAAAACAAACCTAAACAAAGAAGTTTATGGTTCTAAAAAGTGGTTTTGCTTCCTTAAGCATGACTGCTTGAGAGTGGTGGGGAGTTTTTTACACTGCCTTTTAGGGGTAAATTTCTCTTCAGCTAGAATATGATTAATTGCTGAAAGGAAAGAAAAAACCTGCTTCTGTTTGATTTAGATGGTGTTGAGAATATTTACTATCTTATTCTGAAAACCAGGAAACTTAACAAAAACATTTTCTGTGGTTCTACTGATTTGTTATCTGAAAGCTTTGTTCCTAGAACAGCTACTGAAAAAATGTTTCACCTTCCCTTCTTAGGCCTTTCACTTTACAAACATTTCTCTTTAATGCACAGATTTATCAGGATTTGCTAATGAAAATAAGTACAGATGGTTGTGCTGTTTAATGGGCCAGAAAAATACCATCTCTCTATTCTGTGAAGTGACATTTGCCCTCATGCAGTGGCCTCAGCAGAGCCTGCAGCCAGATTCTGCTCTCTTTGCAGGGTATCAGTGGGGAATCAGGTGTCCTGCGACTGGTGAGTGTCACACATGTGACTTGCCTACCTAAAAAGCTCTTTGCAGCCTCCTCCCTGGGGTAGCTCTCCTTGCTGGGCTGTGAATTGGCTATTCTACAGCTGAAGCTGTTGCTGAAATGAATGCAGTCTGAGGGACTGTGCAGCTGCCTCTCCACCACGAGCAGTCTCAGACAAAGCTTTCCAGGCGGATGCTGGAGGCGCTGAACAGACTAGAACAGTTCCAGTTTTTCAGCTGGAAGAGAGCTGCAACAATCACCTAGCCTAAATGTGGTCAGTGGCACTTTACCTTCTCAAAGTTAAGGTCTTGGAAATGCCAAAGACGTCACAGTGTGTTCAGAGACTCGGCACACCACCAAAGCAGTGAGATTTGAAGGAAAATCAAGCCTAGTTTGGTCCTTTGAACAAATGTATAATTCCTAGTGATGGAAAATTGCTCTTTCAAGTAGTAGGAAAGAACTTTTATGCTTTACTAGTGGTTCTTTGTCTGCTTACATCTCATTTTTGCAACATGGAGCGTTACTAATTAATATATTCATGTATTATTAAAATTTGAAAAAAGATGCACTTGTATATGGAAAGCACTTCTAGGCAACTGAAATTAAGCTGAATACACAGCTGTGTATTCAGCTAAGATGGCACAGTACAGGCTTAAAATTTTGATCCTTTTTTTCATTTGTCTTTCTGTCTCTACTGATGCTTGTCCTCATTTCTAAGTTTCCATGTAGACATAAAACTTTGAGCTTCATGCTGTGGTTGTGTAATTTGACAGACCTCAAGACCGACTTTCAAAGCCATTTGCTCAAATTATTTAAGCTACTGCTAAACCCTTCTATTTTGAACACCTAGAAATGAACAGCTCAGTAATCAGATATAAGTCATGCACATTTTCTTGCTAACTGTTCTTGTTTTCATGTCTGTAGGGAAGATTGTTATTTTTATGAGAAGTTAAACGTTAGTTAGGGAGTGCATCAGCATAACTTGATTTGCCATGTGGGTGTAATAAAAGCAGTACAAAGGCCAAAAAATTTTCATTTTATGTCCACATTAAAAGTTAACCTGCAGCCTTTTCCACTTTGCTAAAGGTCCAGCAATACAGTACATAACTTTGTGCCCTGAGCTTTTAGATTAAACTAATTTAATATTTATTAGTTGTTTTTCGTGGTAGAGTTACCACTTATCACAGCTGAATGCATTCTTTAAGTCAGCTAACCATCTGATTTGTTCCTTTATCATGAAAACCAGCTGAATATTTATTTTTAAGTCCTTTTTGGTTGTCAAGGAATCTGGGGAGAGAGAGGAAAATTGGTTGGTTTAGAGTGTTTGGATGAAGGGAGTAGCTGTGTTTAATCCGGGCCAGATTTACGAAGGGGATGCCAGTGTAAAGATTCCTGTTGGAAATGATCCATGTGTAATACCATGATTTGACCCCAGTTAAGTCTACAAGACATGTCTCATCTAGATGGAAATTAGAAAAATTAAGGTAGCTACATTTAAGAGGGAATAAAGCTGATCTGTGAACACTTGTGGATCTGCTCCCTAACTCTTAAAACTGCCTATCAGATTTTATTTTTCTTAAGGCTATTCAAGTAGTCACACATTTCTTCTGTGGTTTTATGTCAGTAAAAAATCTATGCTTTAAAATCAGAAAATCCCTCTCCTGCACTGATAGTTTGTGTTTGCAAATTTCATGATGCCCTTCAATGTCTCATCATGAAATCCTGGAAGGAGACATACTTGTTTTAAATATTTTTTTTTTCAGGCATTCAATCTTAATCCCATCAAGATATTAAAAAAAAAAATCAGGTACAAGGAAAAGATCATTTACTATTCAGGTGTTCATAATGCATGTGAAATAATTGGCTCTTTTCTGCTTCTCCTTAGCTCTCTGGGATTTTAATTTTGTTTTGGCACAGTGCTTGTGGTAATTATCTATAGACTACTAGCCTTAGAGGGTGTTATCCTCTACATTTGAGGACTTGATATAATACTTGGTACTTTAAGTTTTCTTTGTACTGCTTGCTGTGTACACTTATCTTAAAAGTTTTAAGATAACTTATTTGACCATTATAGGCTTTTTACCTTCTGTTTCGTGCTGAATTTAGAAAGTTTTTGGGTTTTGGGGTTTTTTTTGCTTATCTGTAACAAATTATGTATTCTTCAAAATATTGTATTCAAATTTGGTAAATAGATAACGAAAGACCTTTTCTTTCTTTAAAGGTGAAATCCAAGCCATTATTTTGCAGTCGAATTTCTTTTTCATGCTGATTTTACTTTGTGGTTATAACTAGCAATATAAATTATGCAAGGGAATTCTGGTTGCATTAATATGTCTCTTACAAAACCTAATTAAAGCATCACTAAGGAAGAAGAAGTCTTCCCATTTGATTTCAGAGGTCGAGGCCCCAGAAATGTTGTTAAACCCATGAGGAATCAGCAGTGTGAAAGAGAATTGGAAAATGAACAAGAACAAGGAAGTATAGAATTTTTTTTTTTAATTTTTTGGCTTTTTTTTTTTCCCTCTGGCTGCTGTTTTCTGACTCAGTTTTTTTAAAACAAAACTAAACAACAACAACAAAAAAGGTAAACATATTAAATCTGCTGAAAATTTCAAATGCAAATATCTACACCATGGCCCTCTTTTCTTATCAAAAGCATGTAGTTCTCAGAATGAACATTGGGCAACTTGCATCATCTGTACTTGTAAATTACTTGATATGAAAGCAAAGGGCCATAAGAAGGCATGCTTATGTGGAGGAGTGCAAGGCCAGCTGGTGCCATTTTTTTATTAAATGGAATACCACATATGAATACTCTGATTCGTGTGCTTCATATGTTTACAAACATATAAAAGCATTTGGGAGAACAGAGGAATTGTGGCTGTGTCCCACATGATTAAACACAGTCAGCTATTTTCTAACACTTGATATTTACATTTCCAGAGCAGATTTTATTATAATATTTTTCTTTATATAAGATTTCACTTGTGGAGGCTGACAGGAGGGTCACAGGTTTCATTAGAGCAAAATGACAGTTAGTATAAGAATTTGGAGTACATTCTTCTGAGAACCTATTGTGACTTGTGGGTGTCTTTGAGGAAGACAATGGGTCTGTTATTTCTCTCTTCTTGCTCTCTGTCTTATCTCCTGCACTTAATAGATAAAGAACAGAAAAATGAAATTAGAAACAGGAAAATAAATACAGAAACATTTCCCCAGTGTATTGCTTATATTAAATACATATATAAATATCTAGATCTATATAATCTATATCTAATCTGTACACACACATATTTAAGGGACCACTTATTAAGAGATTTCTACACTTCCCCTCTGAATAAGGCACTGTGGCACTCTCACTGAACAAACTAGCTCTGCCATCTCTACCACTTAGACCCTCTCTTATGAAGATGTCTCATTTAGTGCTTATTCTTCTATGAAGGTGTCACCCCTTCAGATTTATACAGCAATACCTTCCTGGCTATCTCATGAAACAAATGTGGAAACATATGCAGAAAATTAGGTGGCTAAATTTCAAAACCATCTGACTAATGTGGAGTTCTTTTCTGCTTGGAAAAAGAGAGGAAGAGGAGGATTATCACCTTTCTCAGAGACACCTGACCACCAGCAGAGCAAATCAGGATTTACCACATCACCATCTCGACCTGGCTCTGTGTCTGCAAAGCAGCTGATGTGTGATACCTCTGCTCTACCTCCTTCTTCCCTCATTGTCAGAGATTTAATGAGTGTCTTTTTATTCTATGATAAGGCCTTCTTACTCTGCAAATTCTATTTGAAAGTGAAATAATGCCAGAGAGTCTTTAAGAAGTATGTTATATTTTTCAAGGTAGATCCAATATATTCAAGATACCAAAATCATCTTTGATCTAGGTTTACATTAAATGTTAATCCAAAAGTTATTAGTTCTGTTTGTTTTGTCTCTATACATCAGTTAGTTCAGGAGCAATGCCACTTTTCATTTCACAAGTCTGGACACTTGCTTTTGATGCCAAAAATGAAAATGAATTTAAGAAAAAAAGGGGGAAAAAAAGATCAGTCTGGTGTTAAATTGAGACCTCCTAGAAGACACATTAAAATCAAGAGAGTCTTGCTGATTTCTCTACACAGACAGTAAGTTAAGTTTTCTAGTAATTTAGGTAGTAGTAATAGTAATAAGGTAATTTAAAAAATCTTTCATTATGAGACCCTAATTGTGTCTGATGCATTGTGTTTTTGAAAACATTAAGTTCACATGCAGCAAATAATTTAGACATTATTTTCTTGATTATATTTTCTTTTGTGTTAGTTCTTAAGACTTTTTTTAGTGAAAGCATAAAATGGAGGTAGATCTGGAAGAAGATGTGAAAGACTGAAAAGGTATCCTGTTGTCAGATTTTAAAGTATTAACCACAGGAATCAAGAAACTGCACCCTGATATATCAGGAAGAATAGATACAAATGAACACATTTCAGGTAATGGATGCTTGCTATACAACTAAAACTGTGCATGCTGTGAATATATAAACAACAGAATTGTGCTTGAGCAGAAGTGGGCTCACTGTCAAAAACAAGGAGTGAAACACTCTGCTTCTGCCTTCAATCTTGGTAATTCTCTGGAAGCTCCTCCTGCACTACAGCAAGATTCCCTCTCATTGACAGCAGCAAAACCTCTAGTAACAGATACCAAAAATTAATTTAAAATCCCACCAAGCTCAAAAGTGTCTTGTATCTCCTCTGCTGTATCAACTCCTAAACAGCATTTATAATTCAGCATCAGATTCTGCCTTTTCAACTGTCTTCAAAGGAAAATGAAGAAGATGAATGATTGCTTTAATCCTTGTTTTTGCTTCTGCTCTCTGCAGTGACTTCCCTGGGGAAGTTAGCTGCATGGATGGAGAAGTGACGTTTTCAGTGGAGACTATTATGAAAGTAAATTAAACCCCTAACTGTGCTTTCAGTCTTTATATTGTGCTGTTCACATCTATCCCATGATTAACATCCTTCAGCCCTAAACACAAATCTGGAAACATCATTCCTGTCCTAAGGCAATTAAAGAATTTAATAAGTCTAGCAAATTCTCAAGGAAGTGTCCACTCTGGTCAGGCAGAAATGTCACTAAGGGGAATTTCCAATGGCCACGTGATCATTTGACTTGCTAGAAATTAATGTGCTCTAAGAAGGACTTTTCCATTACCAAAAGATCCAGCCAAAGTACTATTGTAATGTCTGAATGTTTTACCAGTGAATCTTTCCCTAGTTGTTTTATCCTGTGAGGGAAATCTATTTAAAAATGCAATGATAATTTGTGAATCAACCCTGTGTGTTCCATTAGCGTTCCTCTGGCCTTTTTAAGAAGAGTAGGGAGTAGGAAGGTAAGTAACTTCAGAAAACTCATGAAGGTCCAGGACCTAAGGCCACACAGCCAGCTTAACTCTGTGGGTGGTGATTTCTAGAGAAAGAAAAATAAGAAACACCTGATCTACTTCTGCACCAAGTGTCCCACAGTGGCTGATGAGAGTACATTTGTGTTATTTGGTGTGTGGTAGAGCTCTCCTTCATCTAGTACTGTTTTAACACACTGATTAGTGCTCAGGTCTGTGTGTTCACTCATATCTTTAACACTCAGGGCTCTAGGGTTTTGGTCACTGTCCTCCAGAGAGGCAAAAAAAATGAACATCCATTGTACAGAGCAAAATAGCTCAAATACAGAATTCGACATTTAAATTAAAGTATGTTTCAGAATATAAAGAAAAATATATTTTCACATGTGCAATGTCCTGGTGAAAAATTATTCACTTATGCAAGTGTTAAGTCTACTCTTAGCCTGGAATACCTTATAGCTTGCAAAGGAACAAGATTTCTTCCTGCTCCATTCCTATCAGGTTTCTTGGTATCCATCCAGCAGGGAAGAAGTCCACAGTTTGATTTTCACTTCCTTTTTTCCACTTTATTTGTTCTTCTGGACACTGTTAATGAAAATAAGAAGGCTCTGTTTCAATAGCCAGTGAAGTTGATCACATCCAAGCCTGGCCCTGGGCAGCCTTGAGATGGTTCTAGTCCTTACAGGTGCAAGTGAGAGCAAAGGAGAGAGAGCTCCCTTGTACTCCATCTCCATCAGGAATTCCTGCCAGGGCTGCTTCAGCTGCACTTAGTAACCCCATCACATAACAGCTACACAGCAATTTCTTCTGATCTAATGTACATAAAGCCCTTGAGCACAGTAGTGCTGATTCCTCTTCTTTTCAGAGAAAACTATCATTGCCTATTTGCCTCTATGATCCCTATATGATTGCTCTGCTTCATTACTGATTTTACAGTTGGAGTTCCAAAGAGAAAGCCTCTTAATAAATCTTAATCCAATGAATCATTCAAGTCATCCAGCCACTTGGCTGTTGGCTGACCATTTTTCACAGCAGTATTTTATATAGTAAGATATTTTGGTCTTTCAATCATAAAAGGTTGCTAAGCAATATACTGCATTTATCCCAGGGGACTGGGATACTGCTCTAAAATATTCCCTTAGTTTAAATTGTTCTTGTCTTTAAGAAAGAATAGGAAATAAACAAACAAAAAAACCTCTTTTCATGTCTGGTAACAAAAATTATATTTGATGGTCTATGATTTATTCTTTCAGCAAAGATTCTTTCCATTTCTTTGCTTATGTGCTATTTTTGATCTAATACCTATAAAAGAATTATTTCCCCTAGACTGGAATGTATTTGCAGGCTAGAAAAAGCCTCTAACTTCTTTATCTTCCTTTCTTCTCCCTCCTTTTCACTTAAGCATACATTGTGGAAAAAAAAAAATCTCTGATGTTATATTTTATAGTGCAGAACCCAAGCAACAAGATCCAGCTTCTCAAATACTTAAATAATTAGTACTCAGTCATTTTTCAGATTACTAGAAATGCAGTATATCCTCCCATATTGGTGTCTGTATTTCGAAATACTGAAGCACCTCTGGACATAGCTTTGTTAAGTTGTGGGGTCATCAATTGTTAAGAAGAATCAGATCCAGTGATACACTGGAATGCATTTTCCATGTTATTCTGTGGAATTTTTTCTTCATTTTCATTATGTTGTCTTTAGTCTCTCTCATCCTCTGAGATGCTGTATGCACTTAGTAACCACAGGGACATTTCCTTTTGAGCAATTATTTTCAAAGATTTATAAGTGATGAGCAAGAAAGTAGTAAAACATACTGTTACTAACAAAATAAAAAAAAATATAAATAATTTATAAGAAAGAGCTCTCTACCTTGCGTTGCTGGACATGCTACAGATTTTGTGGAAGCATGTTTTCTTTTGAAGACTACTGGCATTAGGTCTCATTGCTGTCTCTACTTTTCATTTTCTTCAAACCTGAGAACTGCAAGAATGACTGTAAAATAAGACAAAGGACCCATTTGTCATTGTCTCCACTCATAACAGCACATCCCTGCCACCTTTGTGAAGCAGCAGGGGATGATATGGTGCAGGGAGCCATACAGCTGGGAAAACACATTTGTTAAACTTGGCAACAATCACACACAAGAGTACATCTGAAGTGTCCCTGGTTTTGTGAAGCTTCTTGAGGCATTTAAAACCATTTTAAAATGTAATTTTGGAGTTTCTTGAAAAAAACTCCTTAGCTTTCCTGACCAAATGAGGGTGTAGTAAGTAAGGAAAGAGTGGTATTTGACATTTTTCCACCAAACTTTTCTATATGGGAGAATCTTTTTTTTTCAAAAAATCTAATTTTCTTTAACCAAAACAATTTATCTAGTTTTGGTCTGATGATGCTACTACCAGGTCTAATACTATAGGTGAGCCTAAAGTGCAACACATGTATCAAGGTCCTGGGAATTAACATTTGGGGTCAACTCTAAAGATTCAGGTACCCCAGGACTTAACGACAGTGTTCCAATGGAGAAGGAACCTACTGCCTATTAAAGGGTTGAATCCCAGATATGATACACAGGTTTTACCTGAAATGTAAAATTTAGACTCAGATTGCTCTGTGATTACTAATTGGCTGTCCTTATCCAAATATCTGTTCCTTTACTCATCTCAAGTTCTGCTCCAGAAGATTTGACCATGGTATCTCTTTTAACCAAGGGCCATTTTAACCATTTTCTTCCCCAGTTTTAAAGCTGGTGTGTAGCTTGGAATGGAGGAGATGACAAGCTTTATTCTTTGCAAAGAATAGATATAATTACAGCCCATGCAATCTGTGATTCTCTTTCCATCTCCTTTGTGGCTGGGAAGAGATGAGGCCATGAAGCTGTGGACCAGTTAATGTGCACAATCTCTGCATATCTCAGAAGCCTCAGAGGGATTACACCCCTCATTGTATGTCCAAGCAAGGCACCAGCCTTGCTATTGATTGTATCCAGAAAACACAGCCTTAAAGTAAAAAAAAGAAAAATGGAAAGACAGCCAGAAAAACAAATACTTTCCTGATTCACCTTTTTTACAGAGTAAGCTGAGAAATACTTTCTATTCTGTTTCATCAGTAAAAATCTACTCCCCCAGTGAATCCTTATGCCACCTCTGCCCAAAATGGAGTTTCTTTGTTTTATTTATGTGACTGAGAGGAGAAGCTGGACCTCTCTGACTGGAGGATACTTTATATTTCAGTGGAGTTGTTGATTCCCTTGGGGATAGGGCAATTGATTGGCTGAATTAAATTTACAGAGGCAAAGAGAATTTTAAAATTGATTATGACCTAGGCCTGTAATAGATGTTGATCTCTGCTGTTTCCTTGTCTACTTGCACAATTCTGAAACAATTAAAAGTACAGACCCAGTTCACAATATTTTCAAACCTGTAATGAAATAATCTTGTTTTTCCTTTCATCCATTTTCAAATATTGTTTCTTTTGTATTGATTAAAATATATGGTTTACCTTTCTTGTCTGAATGGTTTTCTGGAGTTCTAGAGTTTTAACTAGATAATTAGAATTAAAATTAATGCTTTCCAAGAGTTCTACAACTTAGTTTGTCAAGGATCATAACTGGTAATTTTTTCTCTGTGTGTGGACTTGAAATTGAGATGAACAGGAAAAAAAACCCCTCTAAAAACACCAAAAGAAAGCAAAAGAAAACAAAACAAAACAAATTTTGAAACAAAAATTTTGATGCTACTAAATTTGATATAGTAGCAAGATCCTAAAACTGCTCATGAGTTTATGGAAATCTCTGCCTAAGGAAAGCACAAAGTGGAAGCTACATCTGCAGGGAAGTCTCTCCTGTTACCCTAAACTTCAGTGCAGTCACAATAACAACAACCACCAGGAAATCCCAATGGTCTCTGTAATTTTTTCTTTTCATGGAGCTTTGAATTTCTCTCTTAGGCTTGCTTACAGAATGTGTCTGCTTGCAGAACTTTCCAGTACAAAACTCATGCCCTAAAAAATCAGATTGCTCCAGTTATCCTCACAGCTCAGTGCAATCCATTTTTAAGATCACTCATGAGACCTTAGGGCGGTACTGTGAGTATGTTAAAACCAAGCTAGAAAGCCCTGCTCCACTGAACTCTATGCCAAAATTCCCTCTTGCATTAATCGTGCCATAATTTTGTCCCCAGAGGGTGAAGAGGTAGAATTTCAGTGAACATTTGCAGGAAGATTAGCCTGTAATCCCCTCTGAGGGAATGGAACTGATTGCTGTTACAGTGCAGGTTTTTAAATCAAGCTACTTGTGCTTAAGAGAAGGTAGGGCATAGGACCATCCCAGTGTACAGCAAAAAAGCCAGATTTTGTTCCTAGTTTTAATAAGAAGTCAAAATGAATCTGGAGGAACTGCTCTTCGGTATAACTGGGACCAGCCACTGGATCACTCTGATCACTCTTACATTAAGTGTTGCACTTAATGAGCAGGATGATCGTGCTGGGTTGTGCAACACAGAAAAACCTGCCAGCTCCTCTTGGAGGGAGCAAAATAGAACACGAAAATGACAAAGTAATTAACAGCACATTAACACTAACAAGTGTTACACCTGTTAGTTTAACTTGTTACACTTTTACACTAACAAAAGTAAGATATTTTCAGCAGTTGATGGCAAACCCTATTATGAGTTATGTGCAACAAGTGCAAGCATCTTTTGAGTAGCCTGGTAATGTGCAGAAGGAAAGAAACACATTAAGAATGTGATTAATTTGCCTCTGAATGGGATGGACTACTCATTAAAAATGAAAACCTCCTTTCAGGTAGAAGGGACAAATGGTCACTAGTGAGTTGAACTGTACTCAGCAGGTCAAGTGTTAACAACATTGGCAGAGGTCAAGAGAAGAAGTTATGGATGACTTCAGCCCCATTAGCCAGAGAATGGATCGAGGTAATTTAGACATATCATAGACAGAGAGATACACTATTTTATTAATCCCCAGTAAAAGAGAATACATATGACCATGAAGAAATATCGTGAATAAATTAAGCTGCATGTCTCCTAAAACCTCTGATTTACATGTGTGTATAAAATATACAGATATAATGAGCATCTCTTTAGAAACTTCCAGCTTAAGGGATGTCCTACCATCCTGACCAACATCTTGCTGCTGCATGTAACTAAATAATTTCGTTCACAATCTGCTCAAATGTTACCTTAAAATTGCTAAGCTATTGTCTTGTCCCTGTGCACACAGAAAAGCTACATCAAGGCAGCTGGGTTCAGGCAGGACTCCTCCAATATTCAGAAACTTCCCAGACTCACTGTATTCATGGGCCTTTGGTGGCCATTTGTTAAATAGTAGTTTTAAGCTTAAATTATTCCTGTCCCCTTGATTTTTCGTACTATCTTCTCTCATCCTTAATTTTGGTAACAAAAGAACCCAATTATCTTCACTTAGGCTTTATACATGCCTTTATCCATTTCTCTCCTTACAACTTCCATTGTTTTTCTGTTTCTTGTACTGCTCAGCTTTCTAAAGCTTTTACCTCTGTCAGTCCCATTGTGATTAGAGACAGGAAATCTTTTCATACCTGAAGCTGTGGAGTTCCTGGGCTACCCAAAAAATACAGGCTAAAGCAGACATTACAAACTATGGCCAAACAACACCTTCAGGCAACAGCTAGACAGGCTTCTAAGCAAAAGAAAAAAACATAAACTTATCCCAAAGAGTAAGGGCTGTTCCTTTCTAAGAAAAATGTCCTATGCATACTCTTCTGTTCAGTGTTTCCAGGGATTCAGTAAGCTACCCTATCTCAGAGCATTGGAATTGCACCACAGATAAAGTATTTCAGAAATATTTTGGAAAGTCTGTCTTGGTAAACAGGCTTTACACTTTTGCAATATTTATTGATGGTTCTTTAAAGAATTACTGATGTGATTTGTGCTTTGCTATTAATCAGGAGAGTTAACAAAACAGGTGCTACAAAATAATTTAAAATTCTCAGTTTCTATAATTAGAAATAATCTGATCTTTGACTCTATTCAAAATCTACACTAAAAAAATACAGACAAACAAATAAACAAAGCCCAGCCAAAGCCAATAGAATAATTTGGACAAGGGATTCTGATATTAGAACTTGAAATTCAAATAGTTTGTCAGTTATTTCTCTGCCAAAAAAGGCCTTTTATTTTTCTATTGACTCTCTTGCTGTACATGTTTTTTTTTTTTCAATGAAACTGATGTAGGAAAATATAGAAGAAGAGAAAAATAATTAAAAATTTAAATTTAATTTCTCAAATATCCTAGTTTAGGTATGTTGTTCCTTTTGTGATATTTAATTACCTCCTGATTGTTAAAAGTGAAGTTATTAACTTTGAATATTAAACCTATTACAGCAGTACACAAATTTGAGACAGTAGATAAGGCCAGGACATGATATATACCTATAATTCTTTTGTCTAACCATGTTTTATATTGACAAGAGTATATTTACTTATTGTTTCAAGCTCTATTTATATAATTTTATTTGAAAAATGAATGTTCTCACTAGTATCTGTTCAGGTATATATTGCTACAGAAAGATGGTGGCTCCCATGGTATTGTTAAAATTAAATTCAGTCACTTTAAATCTGTAAGATAAATTCTGAAGAAATTAATTACAAAACTCAGGGGACTGACTATTACATTAGATACAGGAACCAGTTGAAAACAGTTAGTTTAGCTAAAAATGTGGTACTTAAAAATGTAAACTCCTTCTTCTATCTGTGCATCTCCACTGATACCAGGATACAGATGATTTCACTTGAAGTGTTTTGAACCACAAAGTACAAGACTGAGCCCTTAACACTGATTAGGGATCTTCTACTAGACACCTTTTCTTAGGATTTTTCTAAAGGCAAAAGACAAAAGGACTACTTTAATGATAATTGTCTGTCTTAACTACATTATAATTCTGTTGTAGCAATTTAGTACTTACTGCTTCTATCTCCAGTTGGAAAATGTGCTGCCTGAGGCCCATGGTTCATCCTAAACAGTACCAGCCTAGCCTGCTGCCACTTCCCAATGTGCTCTGAATGACTATTGTGCTTCATTAGCACTCAGAGCCCAGCACCTTTTCTTATTAGCTGAGCCAGCTGATGATTCTGTTGGCTGAACAGTTTTAACTCCATCTGGTAAAACAGAGCTGACAACTTTTTGAGTCAGTTGCTATGTATACTGAAGACTTAATTCTGTTCTATTTGCTTTCACTGGATGAAGAGGTATACAGGACGACAGAATTTGGCCTTGAAAACAAAACAAGTCCTTGGGGGCAAAAGCTGATGACTTATTTATCCTGATATAGAGGGGTGGCAAGGTGCTACTACAAAGTGCTTCTGCTCCTGTGACTCCTCAGCAGACCAGCTCATTTGCAACCAAGGAGAGTATAACCCCTGGCACTGCTGTGAGGCTGAGATTAAATATTGAGTAAACACAATTTCAGGTCTCTGGCTTCAAGGAAGCTGCAGAGGTGTAAATGACAATAAGGCTTCTTCTTCAAAACTCAGGAGGAGCCTTGTAAAGAGGTACTGTCAACAAGATCTTGGCTCAAGTATTGGCAGAGTTGTCAAGATAATGTTCATCACCCCTGTTCGCCTGTCATTACTCAACAGCAGAGTTATTTCAAGGGCTTTGTTACCTCCACTGCTGCTCTGGGATCACTATTTAGATCTGAAGTAAACAGCACTTTGTGAGCCTCCATGGATTCCAACTGGGCATCGCTAAGAACCAAACATGGCTGGTAACATGAACTGTCAGTATGAACTCCTCAAGCCCACATGCTCCTGTTCAAAATCTGTAACCTTGCTTCAAGGAGGGTGAGGCAGCTGGAAGAGGCGCATGCAAGGTCTTTTTTTCAAGCGACTCCTTTTCCCTTTGCATTTCCACACCAAATGCTCTCGTGCCCGTGGCAGGTGAAGTCAGAGACAGAAAGAAAAGTCATGGTTATTGTTATGATTTTGATATAAGGATAATTCTGCCCTTTTTCTTAGATTGCAAACCTACACAAAATTATTATTTTATTCCCCTAGAAGTATTCAAAAATGGTATAAGATAACAATGTATTTGGTAGGGAAAGGAAACAGGAATTCATACCAGGACATGAGTGTCCTTCTGATGTGATTGAGATATGATTTGTGACAGATGTGATTTCACGTGAAGTGTTTGTACAGAATCACATCTGTCAACATATTCTACAGCTGCACAATTTCTATCTATGTCAACAAAACCTGCTCCATAATATAACTTTCAGGCAATTTTCAAGCTTAAGAAAAATTATTGTCTAGCATAAGCGCTTAAATGAATAATTTGTATCGAGTTAAAAACAGATTCTCTGGAGGCAAATGTGATTTACTCCTAAAGTAGAAGTTCTGAAACATTAGTGAGGAAAGATAGTGTTTTTTCTACAGCTACAATCCCACTAGGATACGAAAGTACTCTTCTGGGACCGCTTACAATTTAAACCCACTGATTTCTTGGCTTTTATCTTCATAAATTTCCTCTTTCTTTTTAATATCTTTGGAAGACTAAATGAAAAAAAAAAAAAAAGAAGAGTTGTTTCATTGACATGATGATCCCTGCTAATTTAAATGTGACATTTTGGCTTCTCCTGGGTTAGTGAAATACCCATCCTGGCATCATTAAGACTGAAACTTATTTTTTTTAAGTGGGAAAATACATTCTTTATAAAACTAAACTTGCCAATTATACTCTAAATATTTGGGCTACTTTGAAGCTTACAGTAGTGTTAAAGATACACACAAAGGTCTTTGACCTGTTGGACCAAGTTGAAGTGGTTCTGACGAGAGAAGCACCACTAAGCTGATCAGAGGACTGGAGCACCTCTTGCATGAGGCAGACAGAAAGCTGGGGTTGTTCAGCCTGGAGAAGGGAAAGGTCCAGGGAGGCCTTACTGCAGCCTTCCAGTATCTGAAGGAGACCTACAGGAGAGCTGGAGAAGGACTTTGTAGAACATCATGTAGTGACAGGAGTGTTGGAGTCTAGAACATCCCTCTGGCCACCCTGGAGGGTTTGGAGACCGGACAGGGGGTCTGGGATCTGTACAGGGGGGTCAGTCAGACCCACACAGGTCCCAGGAGGACACTGCCTCTGATTCCTGTCCATGGGAGTGAACACTCACATGCAGGAAGAATCACAAATCCTAAGAATTTAAAATAAGTAGTGGATGGTTTATTATAGAATATAAATATAGAAATTTGGATTCTTAGCATATGGGGCTGAAGAGGCAAGATGGAGGAATTGGGGAGTGGCCCTTGTCCTCCTAGTTCTTGCTCTCGTCCCCCATCTTGAGCTGAGTTGGGTTTTAGAGATTGGCTTAGAGTAGAACTGACATGTTAGTAAAGGTAGTAGGTATTAGTAAAATTTTGTAAATAAAAAATACGTCTCGGACAGTGGTTGGGTCAGGGGTACTGTACATAAGGTGCGGGGCTCTCTGATCCGCCCAGTCTGCCGCGTGTCCTGCTCTGCGGAGACACCTTGCAGAGCTGAGAAAGAACTAAGATAAGGGACCCTGCCAGGGAGGCCTGGCAGAGCTGAGAAAGGACTGAGATAATGAAGAATAAACAACCTTAGAAATGTGCACCGGCAGACTCAACGTGTCGTCTCTACCTCTGGTGTGAAACACTTAGGGCAAAGAGAAGACTGAAAACCTTATTACCCCTGGGAACAGCAACCCACAGGAAACTCCCAGGGAACAGCAACCTTGGGGGAACCCTTAGCACCTTGGGGAACACCAACCCCAAGGAGAATCTCAGGGAATCAACATCCCTGAGAAGGAGAAGGGCAAATAGCCTCAAGCTGAAGGAGGGTAGATTTAGGTTAGGTATTAGGAAGAAATTCTTCACTGTGAGGGTGAAAAGGCACTGGAACAGGTTGCCCAGACAGGTTGTGAATTCATTACCTCTGAAAGCATTCAAGATCAGGCTGGATGGGGCTCTGAATAACCTCGTCTAGTGGAAGGCATTCATGCTCGTGGCAGGGGAGTTGGAACTAAATAACCTTTAAGGATCCTTCCAACTCTAAATATCCTGTGATTTTGTAATTCTATTCTATCATATTCCATATACTTACACTGGATAATTTCATTAAAGACAATAAAAAACTTCAAACCAGTGGGAGAAAAAATGGTTAAGAGCTGTAAAGATGGCCATGCTCTGACTGACATGAATCAGAGTACAAACAATGACACCAATTTAGCTTGGCTGATTATTTTTTGCTGTTAGATATCTCAGAGAATAAGAACAGGGAGTAGCTTGTGGCAATTTCCTGTATATGGTGTACATAAAGAATTAACATGATTGTGCCTGTCTGCTTAAACCAATTTACTTTAATATTCTCTTATTTTCTTCCAGTTTTGTTCTGTTTCCAGTTTGTGGGGGGGTTTGTCTAGTTCTTGGGGTTTCTTGGGGGGGCTGTGGTTTTTTTTTCATGTTCCCCTCTAACCCCAGCATAGGCATAGCACATACAAAAAGTGCATCTTTTTCTGGTTTTATATCTCGTTAAAGCATGGTATGACAATACTTGGGCTCTCCTCCACAGAAGTGGCAGATAACTAGGAAACACACTTTTGCTATTAATTTTCCAGGAGCTGATGTCTGCTAAGATATATTGTTCCTGTCCAACTGTTGCCTTTCAGCAATACAGTAGGCCAAAAACTGCATTGCATGAAATGAATTCTAGAGAGGCCTCAGTTTACATTTTACCATAGGCATGATGATGTTAGCAAAACACGGTAATGAAGTTAAAAACTGTGATGGCCTTTCACAAAACCCCACAGGATTAGATTTTTATCTTAGACTTCAGTGTAAACACATTTGAAGTCTAATTACCTGAGTTTCTAGGTTGAGGTAGGTGATGTCAAAATAATAGCGCAATTCTGTCTGACAAAAATATCACGAAATAATGATAGCTGAGACTGCTGAGTTTACATTTGCCCCTTTAGTACCAACAAAGCATGAAAGCTGTTGTGTCAATAATGTAAGATGATTACATTATCTGCTTCTGAAGTTATTAATCTTTGTTGCAGTGTGCCTAGTTAAATCAGCCTACATAATCTTTTCACTGAAAGAATTTTTGTTACCAAATAAAATCTGGTAATGTACACTGACAAATCATTTTTACATTTAAGATAATGCAATTATAGTTGATTTCCCAGTAAATTATCCTTCTTTTCAAAAATCAGCAAGAGAAGCCCTGCAGGTTCAAACTTTAATTATTTAAATGCCTATAAACTATACAGCTTGTGAGGTCTGGATGAGCAAATAAATTGAGGGAATGCTGAGCCCAGGCATTTTAAAACTCTTAAGCATTTAGAATAATTGCTAGTTAAACCTGGAAAGAACTTATAAAAAGGTAAGAAATGCCAGGGGGAGGTGTCAGAAACAAGGAATCATCATCTAATCTTATCACTTCTATATTTCATTAGTTAAAAACTATGGGGAAAAGGTAATTAAAGTCACCTTTGAGATTGTTGATTCTGTAAGGTAATGAAGAATTCGGTAAGATAATCAGGAACAAGTTTATGCTGATGTTAACATAGACAAGTTTCATAATGGCTACGAGGTTTTTAGACAGTTTTAGTGTATCAACACTGGCTTCATCACTGGTACAAAACTCATGTGCAAAGCATTTCCTGAAAGCACAAATTCTTGGATATAGTTAGCAAAAGTAACTCCTCTGAAGAAAGGAGACCTTAATCTGAAATCTGTGCTCAACAATAAAGCTATTCCTAGATCTGGATCCAAGTATATTATTGTGTAGTCCTTGCTTCCTTCCTACTTGCTGTAAAGTCTAGTTGTTTTTCTGTCCCTATTTCTTTGCTCTCCACTACAGACAATCTTAAGCTTACCTTAGGGCTGCTTGAGTTTGAAACAGATGACTTAGATCTTCAGCAAGCCTCCACACATCTCTCAAACTGATTCCTGTGCAGATAGTCATCCAAGTTAAAAAGGTTTCATGTCCTGTCAGCAGTCCATCATATTTTCACTGTGATAGGACTTATTACTGATGTATAAAGAGCTAAAGAAAGGAACTTTAGCCTTTCACATGCACAATAGGTGGAAAAATGTGATAGTGATATATGTAGGGGAATTCAGATAATTTGGTAAGAGGGGAATTCCCTGAATTTTACTCTTATCACCTAGGAATCAATCAGGTCTAAAACATAGCTATAAAAACCATACATTTTGTCTTGGTGCTTTACCCCATGACATGGAACTTGGTGTCAGAAAAGGGATCCCAGATCTGAAGAAGCACCTTGGTCAAATATAAAGCAGCTGCAGGCTGACACCCAAGAGCTGAGGAAGGAGGCAGGCTGGACTTCAGAACACCTCTGTGGAGACAGGGAGTTTTGCATCCCACGGAGGATTCCCAACCCCTGATCAGGGGAATGTCTATCACTGCACGTGTTGACATATTCCTCAGATTTGTGTGCACCTGGAATTTGGCCTATCAGTAGGTGTTGGTTTAGGTCTATGCCTTGTGTTTTAACCATGAATTAAAAGAGACAATTGGATGTTGAAAATTAAGAAGATGTGGAAAAAACCCAAACAAAATAAAGTCAGAGCTAGCCGACCAAGCTGTTGTCCCAAGCTAACACATCATAATAAAGCCACATGAAAGAAGGTATAGAATCAGTATCCTTGAATTTAAACTGGGTAAATTAATGGGGAATGTGTAGGAAATTATGAAAACCAAATTTTAGTAGTGCAGGTAGACAGAGTAAACTGCCCAAGAGGTTATCCTAGCTCTATTCTCTAATATCCACAGAGATTAAGTGCCAGCAGAAAGAAAATAAACTCTGATCCAAAGCATGAAAACACAGTTCATTATGTTTAACATTCAAACAGCAATTGACTGAATTCTTCTATCAGTTAAAATGTCAGAGTGTGTAAGGGAGAGGGTGTGAAATGCTGGCCATCCATGACTTTGTTCACATGGAAAAACCTCTGCAAGAATTTTACAGGGGTTTATTTCCCCTAATTGTCCTAGTCTTTCCCCATTTCTTGCTTTGCAGCTGTGTCCGGTATTTGTACCAAAATAGCCATGTTTAACATGGATCTTGTGTGGCTATTGCACACAAACACACAAAGTACATATGGAGTATTAATGAGGTTGTGTTCAGGATCTACATCTGGGTGAAAGTGTTCCCAAAAGTTAATCTGGCATTACTCTTTCAGGAATTTATAATGATGTTTCTGCTTCCTAAGACAGGAATAGCACCTGTGAAAGCATGGTAACGTGTTTGGAAATGAAAACTTAAAAAAATGAAGAAAACATACATGATACATATGAAAACATATATTCTCCAAATATTCTTCTCATTATTTAATTCTGTGTTAAAGGTTGTATTTATTTCTAAGAAATATCTTGTATTGCACCTGCAATGGACTTTGTTTAAGAGACTAGATTCCACTCCTGAAAATTTATCATATCTACTGTTTGGTGTGCCCTACCTCTTAGCCCGAGTGCACCAAGAGGTACACGAAGAGATATCTTTGCTTAGCCTCCAGTGAAATTACACATTAATTTAAAACATGTAACTAAGGAAAAATAGTGTTCAATTACCATTAAAATTTAATGTACTTGCATAACCATTTCCTAGCAGTGTCAGGCTGAGGACATAGAAGTACAGAGAAAAATATTCAAATATGAAAGCTCATTCTTGTTTTTTTTTTTCTCTCTTGAGCAAAAATGAATAATTAACTTCAAGGCTGAAAGTTTACTATTACTTTGTACTCCTTTTGCCATTGCTCTACATTAAAATATATAAGGACATGTCTATATGTGTATAATGCATTGTGTTCATGTATTTAAAGAGCATTAGATGCAGAGCTGACATTTATAAAAGACCGAAGTAACTCAAAAGTCTCTCTCTCTGTTTTTTAAAAGCACTTTGAGTCTTAATAATGTAGGTCCTCTGAAAATTTTCCCCTTCAGTCCCTCGTTAGAGTCCAACAGTATGAAGTGTAGTGTGGAGGCTGGTGTTACGAGTTCACCCCAGGGCTGTGTTTTGACAAGCTGCTTCCTGGAGCAAAAGGAAACTGCCTCGACTTCTCTTTAGAGTCACTCCACATCCTCGGTGTTGCATCCCTTCCTCTCTGTTAGGGTCCAGAAACTGGATTTGTATATGTACAAAGACAGCTGTACTGTATTTTGTATTCTCTGCTGAATATGAAGAGATGTGGCTGAGAACTTAGAAAACCTAAACAGCTACTCTAGAAATTGTAGCCCTTTACTGTGAGACTGCATCCAACACACTCCTTCCAAGCAGTTTTCTATTATTACCTGTGTTCTTAGTCTATGTGATTTCTTGTAGATTTGTTGGTTTTTTTGGTTGTTTTTGTTTTTAACATGTTGAGGGTCTTTCGAGACTAATTTGAAAGAAATCAGCTTTTTTTTCTCCAATTAAATATTTTTATATGACACTGAAACTATTCTTCTCAATAGAAGTTTGCTCAAGTTCCTGAGATCCCATCAGAGTTTCTGGAGTGAGAGGAGACAGGACGTGCCTTCTCACCTATAACTTGGAAATAACACAATACAGGAAATCCATATTCAAATTCTGTGTCCTAGAAGTCATTGACTTCTCTCCAGCTGTAATATCTTGGTTTTGGAGTTAGTTTGGTTTTGGTTCCATGATTTTTAAGGTCTCCATTTTACTTTAAATGGGAAAGGAAGCAAAGCTTGTGGAACATGAAACGACCCTCTTCCTACTCCCCTGCCTTTCTTAAAAGTGTCTTGTAATAAGACAAAGCAGACTAACCTTCCTGATATTCAGCAGAGGGTATTTCAGCTGGGAGCTGGGCTCTAGAAACCCCCCAGATTCCTCACAGCTTCATCAAAACTGGGATTTTATCAGGATTTTGCCTGCAAAAGGCAAAATATCTGTATATCTGTCTTAGATATAGTTGTACCAACAGATAGGAGTGATTTTTCCTCAAAGATCTGATTGCTTTAGATACCAACATGCACTGTGAACATAATATTAATGAATAAATGTTATTTAATCAAACATTTTCTTCAGAAAAAAAAAGCATGACTTCTCTTTTAATAGGAAAACAAGCCTATGTGTAGAATGTATACAGCATTATTACTGAAAAATACACTGGACCTTTAACTTGTTGTGATAAATATGCAGGACCACAGGGTTGAAAGACAGTTCCATTTTGCTCTATCACAGGAATGTCCAGTGGCACAATTATCTTATGGGATCCAACACAGATAAAATTAGAAATTGAAATACAGAATTCTAGATTTCATCTGTGAGTTTACCCACTCACATATACCTAAATTTAGAAAATATTTTCATCTATATAGCCACGATTCCTGTTCCTTCTTAACAAACAAAACCTGTGACAAAACAAACAAACAAACAAACAAAACAAAACAAAACAACCCCAAAGGAACACTAAAAACCTCTCAAACAACTCCAGAAACAATTTAATATTCTTCCTGCAGAATCATTGCACACAGATACAGCTCTACTCTAAATCAGCTCTTTGTCATCTAATAATGCTCAATGCTCTGCTGTACCTTTGTCTGCATCTGCGTGAGCAGTTTGCCTTTAACCCAGAAAATCTGAAGGTCTCATCTTGAGTTCAGAGGTATTCTACTAATTGCTGCAGAAGGATCAACAATTTAACCAGGAAGCTTCAGGTTCAAAGTTGTAAATCACTTCAAAATTACTTCTAGTGAAAGACAAAAAGGAGGCGTGTTTCTAGTAACTTTTTGGCAATTTTTACTCTTTATTCAGAGAATTCAGCCAAAAATTATTTTCACCTACCTTTTAAATTGTTCAGGAAAAAACATAACCCCACAATATCTTACAGCACTCCTCACTCCTTCCTTGTGATTGGCCTTGCCTTCCACTTTTCTCTCCTCTGAAAGAACACACTTTTCTGTATCTTCTGGCTGAAGGCCCAAGGAACTCTTCACTAGCATCCTTCCCCATGAAATGCAGTGTACAAGGTGCAGAATCTGAGATGTGAGGCCTTGTGACACAAATGAATTGGAGGAATTTACTCAGCTTTTTCTCAAGGTAATGTTGCAGTCCGAAGCAACCCTATGACCATAGTTTTGACTCAAAAAAATACCACTGAGACAGTGACTTTTAATCTTTGGTTTGCATCCAAAAAATAAAAACAAAAGGTCCACTAAAACCATAGGCTCCTCAACAGTAACTTTAAGCTTACTGACTTGGGCTTCTTTTTCTACATTTTTTTCTTAAAAATAGCTCATGAACTTTCTGGGGTCAAAGAAAATGGTTTATAAATGAAAAGCATGATTGAAACTAAACACTGGATCTCAACTCCTTAAGGTTACATGCAGAGTACTTTCTATCTTACTTTCTGACTGAAATGGTATTTCACTTCAGTTATTCACTTATTTCCTTCTCAACTGAGAACATTACCAGTCTCTATTTCCTCTACCCCTTTCTTTCATTGCTTCTAACTGCTTCCCTGGAACAGCCCATACATCACAAATATTTTCTGCACCCCTCTACAAACTGAATGAATGTAAGGAAAAAAAGGGTTAGTCTGCAGGTGTCACTACTCTGCTGCCTTGTGTGATAGGGTGCAGTGAGACTTTGATACCTTGGGAAAAGTCAGACATTTTCCAACTGAGCCTGGTCACAGTGACTCCAGTGAATGCATCAGAGAAATGCAGGCTATGAAATTTCTCCCTCAGCCCTGAAGGAGAGGAGCCCTTTCATATCCCACAGGAGAATCTGAGTTTACTAGACTCTCCCAGAACACATGCAATGCTCAAGACAGGGTGTGGAATGTTAAGAATAGTGGGAAAGAGTGGCTGAGCTTAAGAGAGACTGACATGAAAAAGTGGGGTAGCAGAGAAGTTCTTATTCCAAGTGTTTAAAAAAAAAAGCATAATACTGTAAGTGTAGAAATCACAGTGTTGCTGTATCCAAGAAACAATAAGATAAATTGTTCAGATAAAATATATAGCTATAAGGTCAAGGCATGGCATGAAAAGGTCATGGTTCTTGTTTGAAGAGAAGATTCAGTAGAAGGAATGTTATGCAGGCTGTAAATTATAAGGAAATAGGCTTTTTTTTTCTTTAGGCTGAGATTCATAAGGGTGGCACAAATGCTTCCCCTCCTTGGCTGAAGGATTTCTACAAGAAGCACAGGATCTTCAGGGGACATAGTGTTCAATTTCTTCGCTGGACTCGTGACTCACAGACTTCAGGAATTTTGTGTCAGTCTAGCATCTCATCAAAACAGAAAAAAACACCCTGATAATTTTTCTCCTGTTTATGATCATGTGTAGTATATTAAATTTTCTTTGGGGAGATGGCATTTTTTTCATTTTGGGGCATCTCATATTTTTCAAATGAATAACAGAATGATATGTGTAAATGCTGAAACAGTGGAGCCTTGACAGAAATTCAATGAGTTTATCTATTTTCGTCTGAGAAAATTGCTGTCAGATCCTATTGCAGCTCCTCAGGCTGAAAATGCATCTTTCATCATGGGTGAGATCCTCATCTTGCTTTTCTTGTACATCACTTCAGAGCTGGTTTTTTGACTGATATGAAACAAATGTGACTCCTGTACTGGAAGAGAATTCAGATTCTATCTCTGGCAATTTGCACATATTTTGATTTTTCCATCTCTGCACGAACAAATGTTTTATGTTTTAGTTTTTTTTTTCAGTGGATTAAAGGACTGAAAAATCTTATTCTCACAAGAGTGAATGCACTTTAGTATTCAAAATTCAAAAAAAGCCCTAACCAATTTCCCATTCCTTCACTGTGTGTTTGGAAAGTTAATGCGCTCCTTTTAGCAGTGAGTTCCTCTTTATATGTCTAATCTGACATAAAGCCACCAGAGAAGAGATTTCAGCCGGTAATCTTGAGACTGAAGATCTAAATTTTTTAGGATGTTATGGACTTACTTAAAGGTAGGAGATAATTCTAAACTTCCTGCTTTCCTAAAACACAGAACTAAGATGAGTGGGTTGTTTTATTGTTCCACAGCTTTCTTAAGAAAAATCAATTCCTGTCTGACAAAAGAAATTATGTTAGGAAAAAAAAAAATTAGAAGAGATTTGTGCCACTTTAAAATCCAGGGTAAATAAAGAAGGTTCAAGAACTTCTGGAAAAATTCTGTTTGCTTTTCCTTATGCTTGAAGTGTGCAAATAGCCCTTCGAACAACAGCACCATGAAGGCCTGAAAACTGATGCGGTGTGCTTCACAGGGATTTCTTTAAGGGATTTCTTTATTTCTTTTATTCTCCTATGTTATAGAGCCTTTTTTTTTTTTTTTTAATAATTTGTCAAGACTTAAACCTAGCTGTCTGTGTCAGAGGTCAAACTTGCACTGATTTCAGACTTATATTCATGCCTCTACAAAAGCTATTTGCTCCAGATAAGCATCTAAACATTTGAATACTTCTATCCATCAAAACTGAACTCTAGACCTTTTGAACTTCACTCAGTACTACTATAAATCTAAACTATTCATGAATATTCATCCAAGGTAACAGTAATTGTGATGCTATTGTGTCACTTCTACACAATTGAAGGCTCTTCAGCAACACCTGTGAAATCTGGCTGACTTTTAAACTAAGTATAGCTATCTTTTTTATGTTTATGTTTTATTATGTCACAAATACCACCCTGGGAACATGGTGAAACAGATGATTTTGAGAGTTGCCCTCTAAAGAAATGAGGAAAACATAAAAGCATTCTGCAGGGAAAAGTAAATTAGAAGGATTGGTTTCATTAGAAGGCACATAAGCTTCTGTGATCCATCTGTTGGCAGTAGCTCTCCTTACTAAATAGACCTGGATAGTAAAGAAAACAAAAAACAAAAAACAAAAACACACCCCCAAACCAAAAAATGCAAATTTAAAAAAAACCTCTGGGAGTTAAAAGTTAGGCAGAAATCACTGTTCCAAGCTCTTAGAATTGTCCAAGAGAGAAAATAGGATCTGCCCCATGCAGAACAGGTGGCTTTTTCTCAAGCCACAGATATCCTGAAATTGGAGACAAAAATCTGATGACAGACTGTCAAAGGGCATGAGACATATTGATGCAGACCTTCTCCATCTTCATGCCTCAACACTGCCAGGGATTCTTTGTTCATACCTGGGACAAAGTCTCTCAGGAGGAACCTGTACTGATAGCTACTCTGACAAAGGGGCTCAGACAGGTTCTCTCACTTTTCTCTGATCCCTGAGTCAGCCTTTTGGTGAAATGGCGCTTTTGTGAAGCTTATCCTCTCTTTTCCAACACTTGGCTGCTCTCAAAGGCAGCAACTCTAATTCCCACATTGGTTGGGCCAGGGGCTGCCTTTAGGCTGGGCTTCTTCCCTGTCAGGCCTATTGCATCCAGCTCTCCCTTAGAAGAAAATGATGCCTTGGCTCACTTTTTCCTGATTTTGGAATCCTTTTTCTTTTCTGGATGCTACAAGCTCCCTTCTGATGACCAAAAGCATTACTATTTCTATAGGCCTTAAAATTAGAATGCAAAATCTCCATCCTTGTTACCAGCCAACTCTTGTGGTTGTAAGCCACCATGGAAGCTGCATCCAATTGTCTGGTTGGCTACAGCTATGGGAGATAATGAGGCCATTTAGACATCTTTCCAAATTGCTACCCTGTGGGACTCTTTTCTTGGCTTCACTTTTTGTTAGCCTTATTTTCTCTGTCTGTAAGCCACAGACCTGAAATTTCATGAATTTGTATAAAACTGTGTACAGAAATCTTGCAGAGAACTGCACCAATTCAAGGCAAGAGATGTACATTCTTCAGGACTAGAGTGAAATATTTTAGATGCATAGAAAATTCCCATCCAGAGATTGTAAAGTTTTTTGGCTGGAACACCTGAAAATCTACTTGTTTCTTCAATTTACCATCTTGGGTTATGTAACCAAAAAAATGTGTACTCTATTTCATCTGTTGAAACCAGTTGGGGAGATGTTTGGGTTTTTTTCCTTTATCTCTTATAACTCCAGGGAGGAGGAGGGTGGATGCCTTCTGATAATCGAGCATCTGTTAAAACCAGCTGGAGCAGTGTTTCTTATCTCTTCCACCACTGTGCACCCTCTGGGGGCTATCTTCTGTTAATGGGCATTAAGGCTCACCAGTGACATGACACATTACATCATCCCATTGTGAGATGCTCCACCCAGTGGGGACGAGCCAACCATTCCCTAAACAGATAAAAATGGGGACACTGGGACCCCAGGGATCCTCTTTTCCACTGGATTCGCAGAGGAAGACTGGACTCATCTCACCACCACTGAACCTGTCTACAGGATCATCTCTACTTCAACAGAACCACATCTGTCACTCCAGGAGGACTTATCTGGACTGCTTCCAACACCCTGGCCAACAGGGTGTCAGGTTGTATTCCTGACTCTGTCAGGGTTTTCTAAGACTTTTGTTTACTTGCTTTTTTTTTCTTTTAATATTACTGCATTTGCATTTTAAATATTCCTAGTAAAGAACTGTTACTCCTGTTCCCATATTTTTGCCTGAAAGCAAAGCAAAATTGCAATAATTTGGAGGGAGGGGGTTTTATATTTCTCCATTCCAAGGGAAACTCCAGTTTTCCCTGACAGATACCTGTCGTTCCAAACCAAGACACTACGAAATGGTGCTTTGGAAAACTGTTTCAGTGAAAGACAAGGAATGGTAGTTAGAGTAATACCAACTGTAATGTCTGAGGAATGTTTGAAGAACAGAGGTAAACAACATCATCAGAATACAAAAGACTAAGACTAATGTTCTAAAGGCATTTGAGGTAGTTTTTCACTGGGTATGTCAAAGAAGCAGACTGAAAAAAACCTACAAATGCTCTGAAAGTACTGAAAGTGATCAGAAGGGTATTATTAGTCTGGCATTTCTGCATGCTCTGCAGGAGTCCAGATGCCAGGTTTACTTCGATGTTTTAGAACTTTAATTAAGTTTAAAGAAATTAATCTTTAAACCCTGTGAAAATACTTTTCTTTAGCATCCTTGTGTTAGGCTCACTATAGAGTGTTAAAAAATAGAGTTTTCAAGGTCTCCAAGATACAGAGCCAGAACATTAGCTTTAAAGAGGGTAAAGCCCACAGTCTTTCTATCCTCAGTCATTTGTGGTTAGCCTGACCCCATGTCCCTCTCTTAAACATCTCACAGCCACAAATGTTAGCACATGCAGAGGCAGGGGTGCCCTTGTTGCAAAGAAATCCAGTCTGCCACAGCTCTGTATGGAGGAAAGGCAAGAGTCTTCTTTCTGCAGCTTTGCAGAATACACACACATATTCTGGCCCCAGTTACTGTGATTAATCTACTAGTTCTGCTTGTGCAGAACAAACAGTTCACTGGGGACTCTTCTCAAGCCAAAAACCTGGAAAACCCACACAGGACATTATGCCAGGCTAAAGGAACATGTAAAATGTGAAATAGCCACTCCTAAATTCCTGATTAGAGACACTAAGATAATGCTTTCTATCCCTGCATTGCAATCTGTCTGAAATGGACATCATGAAGGTAACTTTATTAATATTTCACACTTCAGTAATATTTCAGGCAATGTCACATGAGAATAAAACAAAAAAGCACTTCTGAGCTACTTTAGTGACATCTCTCTAACATGCTTGACATGCAAGATTCATCTTTTAGATGATTAGATAACTGGATTCTTTTCCCCTTTGATGTCTAGCAGCTTCTTGCTCCTTTTTTGAGGCCTAGATGCATAATGTATAGCTTCTTTACTTAGTTCAGTGGTAAATTCTGAATTGCTTCCTAGTGTTCCATCAAATATGCGCCATGGGCCAAATCTGCCTTAGATAACCTGCAGAGACTGAAGGATATAGTCCAGCTTCAATCCAGTGAGGAATATTTCTGTTCAGTTCAATAAAAGCTTTATGGATTTTTCTTTTATTTTTTTTTCCTTCCCCCCCTCCACAAACCTCTCAAACTCTAAGAAAATTACTGTATCCCTGACAAGCCTATGTTAAACTTTTCAGTCTTGTGTAGCTTTTTCCAATATACTCAGGAGGAAATTCTTCCAAAGCACAAGTAGTGTTTTGAGTTGTAATAGGTGTCATATTAAAACCATTATGGTATTATTTCAGCAGTTGTGTTCATAACAGGACTCTATAGATAAAAGCATTTTTTCCTTGGCTATTTTTATGCTCTCTGAAACAGCAAACAGATGTTAAAAACAATAGAGAACATTTGTTTCAATTGTTATTTTGCCTTTTAAATGGAGCAACTGAATAGACTGATGTGAACGTTGCGATACAGCAATGGCAAATAAACATTGTTTTTACATACATGTCCATGCATACCTTCTTGCAATGTAATCTGATAGATTTTTGGCAGCTGCAGCACATGATAATGCAACAGTACACCACGGATTTAGTTAAGTGGCATATCTTTTAATGATTATGTCCCTTTCCCGTGTACAATGATATTTTTTATTGATTCAGTCTACATCATGAAAACTGGCTAAGCAGACCTGATTGTTTGGCCAATCATTTAATTTTGTGCAATTCTTCTCTTCTGTTACACCTGATTGGATCAATTTTAACATCCCTTACTACTTTCTAAACATTGTGTAGCTGAATGTTGAATTCATTCTCATTTGTTCCGTGAAGGTACAGGAACAGAATAGTTAGATTGGGTTTTTATAAGAGGATCCAGACAATTATGGCTTTTATTTGTTACCTAAATACATTTAGGTAAATTGTCTCCAATTTCAAGATATTTTCCTGGAGTTAAATTCATGCCATACCAATGTTACTAATGCACACATACTGCAAGTGTAAACACAAATGTTTGCTATCGAGCATTACATTTTCCAGGTCAATATGGGTTAGCTGAGAATTATGCAGAGCTAAACTGTGGGCTAAAGCAAAAGCTGAACATCTCAGATTCCTATGGGATAAAACATTTATAATTAAACCTAAAGTGAGTAGACCTGTTTTTTGCAAAATACACCATTGCATCTCAACCTAAATCCAGCAGTTTAGATAGAAAAAGATTGGAAATTATGTATAAACTGACAGTCTATTCTAATCAAGTAAAGTCGTAGGTCATAGCTTCCTCCAGCAAACAAAATAGCTTTTTCAACAAAATGGAAATTTTGTGTTAAAAGAATCCTTAATGTCAATGTTTTTCTGTAACCTATAATATTTATACTAGTGCTTTATGTAAATGAAAATAAAGGCACAAAACTATATCAGGGGTGTAAGTCAGCACAGACAAGCAACCTCTTCACAGAGAGAGAATTTATTGCCATTATCATGCTAACCATGGGATCCCCAAGATGCACCATGGCAGAGTTTAAAATGCAGGCACCATAAACCCAATTCCTGCTAGAGGATCACAGGCCTGCTGACGACATCTGTTTATCAAGGATTATTGCCAGCTACAAGGTCACTTGAGCATATCTACAATTCTACTTGCAAGTCTTCAGCTGTTAACCCATTCTTCCCTGCAGAGTAATGACATAAGAAACCTGTCAAAAGCAAATACAAACATTCTCCAAATGAATAATAAAAAAAAATTTAATTGGTTGAGAAAACTTTAATCTGGTTAGAAACATATGAGGTGTCAGTTCTATCTCACAGTCCTAGTGTAAGTGCAGTGTTTCCAGTGTTTTAATTTGACCAAATACACCTTACTATTTCCTTCTCTGAACATCAAGTTTGCAAGTCGTATTCATGCTACTTGCTTTGGACGTTGCCACCAGATTTTCTTTGAAGCCATATTTGTAGGAACAACTCAAACTGTATTCAAATATCACTGTCCTAAATTGTTTGGAGGTTGAATGGTAGCTGAAGTGCTAAGTTAGGAAGAGAATAGCAGACCCACATTCTTGAGGATCAAGTCTTTTAATGTGAGACTATTAAGGCTATTATTGTGTAATTAATTTTGTCCATTCATTCTGTGTCCACCAGATCCTCTACAAAGTGGGTGGTGACAGAGGTTAAGATTCCAGCACATCATGTTGCAGGCTGCATAATACCTTTATGACATCATCACAGATTCACACAGCATCACTAAAACAAAGAAAAAGATCACAGTTTGGTTTGGGTTTATATATTCATTTTTTATTTATTTTCTCTTGCATTTTAACAAAATTCCAATAACTTTTCTCATCAGTAACAAAATTTACTCTTATCCTTCACTTGTCATTACATTAAGCACAGAAATGTAAAAGAAGCAACAGATTCATTGGGTGCTGACATTCTCTCTGTAGCAGCAGACAAGTAGAGGATTTTTTAAATTGTTTATGGTTTATGTCTATCTTTGAATAAACTACTTTCACTTTGGAAAATAAAGGGCATTTTCATCTAACTCAGACACGTGGAACAGAGTTTTATTTTACAATCATCATCTCATAGCAGTGCATAATTTCTTGTATTTTGCAGGAATGATATCAAAATCTCATTGTCTGTGATGTCATTTAGTCAGTTTTGCTTTAATTTAAGACCATTCCAAGCTGAAATCCACTCTGGGATAGAACTGTCTTGAATTCTGTAGTCAATTCTAGTCATTTATTTAACAAAATCAATTTAAACACAGGATATGCCTGACCAAGAACTGAACAAAAACTGACTGAAGAATTCAAGTATTTGCTCTGTGATATGTAGAAGTACTTCCAATTTCTTTGCACAAAGAGGGTAGATTTAAGTATGCAGTCAAATCACCTGTAAGGATCAATTCTCGTGATGAGAGATTCATATCCTTGTAATATAATGCAGAAAATAAAGTAAACTGCCTTCCTGCAGAGAACAATTTTCCCTACCTTTTTTTCTAATAATGGAACCATCCGCAGTGGCACCAGGTACTCTTTATGTATCAGCAATTGCATTTTTGACCTCAGCAAGATGCAGAATCATAGAATCATTTAGGTGGAAAAAGTCCTTTAAGACCATTGAGTCCCGTTGTTAAGCCAGCACTCCTATTGTCACAAAATTATTCTAGCAGTGCCACATATTTCTCAGAAACATGTTTTTTAGACATAGTAGTTTTTTGAAGTATTTGATTTCATATGTTTTAGTCTAACATTTCCCCCTCCCCCCCCCACCAAAATTAGACAAAGTATTAATTGTTGTGGTTTTAAACAAAAAGAAGATAAGTAAAATAAGACAGAAAACGTTTTGTAGTCAATTAGAACCTTTTGGTAAAAATAATTTCATTATGCTATTATTTTTTTGCCTACAAAAAATATGGTTAATATCTGCCTGTCTCTCTGGTCAAGCTTTAAAAAATAGTGCCCAAAAGAAATCATAGACTTTCTTCAAGCACTCCAACAAAAATAAATTAAGGAGTACATTTAAAACTCCAGCTCATGAAGTGTCTTTCAGATGGACTAGAACAAATATCTGCTAGTAGTAAATTTACTTTTCAGATTTGTAATTATTGTCCGAAGCAAAATGCCACAGTCCTTATTCCTGTATCCTCAACCAGAACACTATTGCAGCATTTTGGCAGCACAATTATTCCCTAGTTAATATTACCTAATAATTAGGGGTGTTGCAAGTTAGGTGCATATTCTTTCAAATTCCAAACAAGTGTACAAAGGGTAGAAATTTTACTGGCATCAATAACAGATGAAGGATTTTTTCTGATGGAATTATAACAAGTAATGGGCTACCATTCCAGGATTAATAAAAAACAGTAGAAAATTATCTTCCCAACTTGTATACCAAAGCATTTTCTGGACATGACTGATCGATGTGCAAATGTTGCAGATAATATGATTTAAAAGGCATAGGTCCTCTGATGATGTAAAAATGGCAGGCATAATACCCTCTTTTCTCTAGTGATACATATGTTTCATAGGCACTTGTTACAGTTCAATATACCTAATGTAACATTTTTTCTGTTTTCCCTTACGATTTGATAGATTTTTTGCATCATACTCATAGTACTTGCACACATACAGAAAAAAAAAAAATCAGCAAACCAAGCCGAACAGAATGAAATCTCTGAACAAATGAAAATATTCTTCATTTTTAGGGCAATATTTTAGATTTTCAAGCTCCTTGAAAAGAGATTTAAACAAAATGTGAAGAGCATGCAATTGTTGCTGTTTTTCATAGTCATTTAAAAGGAAAGTTTTATGTTTATTGAAACACTTTCTTTTCTTTCCATGCAATCTCCTTTAAGCTGACTTTTTTTCTTTTGAAGCTTTTCAATTAGATATTTCTATGAATAATAAAATCAATTAAATGAAACATATCTTAATTAATTTTCTCCAATGAGACCATTATATCTACATTTTCCTCATAGAAAGAAAATCTTTCCCACTATGTACTTCAATTATTTACCCACACCTTTTGATATTGTTTCATTGTTTCTATTTTCTGGTCTAATAAGATTTTTAAGTAATCTAGTTTTGTTTCTACCTAAGCCAAGGGAGAAACACATTTTTGATTATATGCAACTAATAGTTTCATATATTCCAGAATATAATAAAAATTTATAAATCAGCTTAAATGATACACTTTGAATATTATAACTGCTTCCAGTGTTATTTCAAAATCAGTGAAAATCAATTTTCAAAAGAAAAAGTCTTCCTCATCAAAGAAATAGAACACTTGAAATTCTTTAGCAGTACAAAACCGCTGATAAATCAAACTTATATTAATACCATTGAAAAGAAATATTTAAAGCGAAAACTGTGACAAGCACAGATTTTCAAGCAAAATTTTCGATCTAAGCAAACAATGTCATTAGAGCAAAATCTGTTAATTCACTGTTGAAATTGCCTTCGCAAGCATATTTATCCTTGGATAGACAGCCCCTGCCTGTATTTGTAAGATAATCTGCCATCACTTCAGGGTGCATTTCTTCCTACCACTGCCTCACAACCATTTTTGGAGGTGTCTTCAGCTGCGTGCCCAGTCAGCAGCCTGCAGGGGCACTGCCTACTTCTCACCCCTTCAACCACAAGGCAGAACCTGAACATGGTAATCATGACTAAAGGCTGAAAATATCTAGACAGGGTCAAATGACAAAAAGATGAAATTGTGGTGAAATATGAATTTTAACATCCCTGAAAGACTCTGTTAAAACCATTAAAGTATTATTAGGTTCTGGTTCATATATAAATATGTGCATTTAAGGCCAAATTGTACTGTATTTCTGTATATAAGGAAGAGTAATATTTGTTATATAATCATTTCTTCACCTATTTTTTCCAAAAGAGATTCAATGTATTTTTTCAGCCCTAATTTTCCAGTAAAAATAGTAATTTCATTTATATGTGCTCTGCTGCCCTTCAAACTTTCTATTAGCAATTTCCTGTTTGACAGAGTCATGGATGTGAGATATATTACACATGCAGATGAAGGTCAGTCTCTACAAAAGACAGTAAGATGTCTTGGAACTGCACCATAATCTGCTTCACATTTGAACAAACACAAGATAGTAAGCCACTGAGGTACTGAGCCAAGAGTTCTGTGCTTGGGAAGAGCCTTTAAAAAAACAATGATTTTATTTCATTATCAGAGATACTGTGTGGGGTGGGGAGAGTTGGTGGGTATCCATACAGAAGTATTTGCTTATGTTGCATTTCTGGAAAATTATTAAAATGTTCTTTATCTGATTACCTCATACTTACTCTTTGGGAAATACTGATAGTAACTTCTTTGTCAATTATAAGTCAGCAATGTTCTTTATTCTTTTACTTTTCTCTTATTTTACTGTAAATACTATTCTATATTCTGAGACACATACACACAAAAAAACCAAACCCACTTCTGTTTATATGTTCTTACAAAGGGAACATTCAGGATGTAAACAGCTACAGGAGAACTTCTACTGAAGTGTCAGAGCTCTCTGGCACAGAAGCCTCTGCCCCATGTCTAAAAACTACCATTTTTTGTTTCTTGATATGTGTGTTTTCCTTCCACAGGGGAGAAGGAAGAGGAAAGACGCCAAAGGAAACGAAAGCGGTGAAGCAACAGTAAAGTTGTTACAATTAATTGAAACTCTGCAGTATTTGCACAAAACAAAGTTGTCAGATACTCAACAGCTATAAATCAGCATTGGTTCTTGTCACATAAATAAATCACACTGATTACAGAATGTACAGAAACTTTTATATTCCATTGTTATAGTGACAAAGATGTTCACATGGGGGTGGGAGTGTACTGTGAAAGATACATCTTTTATCACATGAACACCTCAGCAAAACTTCTTTGAGGGCACTAAATTTCCGTGGGAACTTGACAGAATCCTGTAAGTTTCAGTACTTCTGTCCTTGAAGCCCTGGCAGAAGTTATCATGAGCAGTTTCACACACCATTGCCAAATGAGAGACATGCCTTAATCTACACTGCACTACATGCAGTGCTGGAAGCAAACCACCAGAATCCTGATCAGACACCGAAGAAATTACAGCTCTTTAAGTAGTTTGTCCATAGTAGCAAAACTTGCCTTTCCCTCAATATTGTACATCCGACCTTGCATAAGTATGCAAATACTGTAAATCTGCTTTTAAGATGAAGAATTATTATTGCATCTTGTGAAGGGTCCCAGGAATCCCACTTCTACCCACATTTCTACTACTCACAGACTTCAGGGTGGTACTTTACACTTTACCATCAGGTAAGTGAAGAGATGGGCTTTCAGTGTATGGAATAGCTCACAGTGAGTTCAATGGGAATTCTGCGAGCAGAGGAAGACCCTGAGTTCAAAGGGATAAACACAACAAAATCTCCTGTGAAACCCATGGGTGCCCTCAGGAGCTCAGGTCACTCAGAGCTCTTCAGATTAAGCCTTTCAGGGCCAGGTCCTGGTACTGATGGGCAAAGTTTCCTCAGCACTGGTACCCCTGGAACTGCTGAAAAGGGAGATGATATGCCATCAGAGATTTTACTGTGAATATTAAAGCAATTTTATAAGGCTCAACCTGAGATAAGTAATTTATTTGGTTAGCAAAAAAGAGGAATATAAGCAGATTGTATCAGAGAAGGGAAAAATACATTCTCAAAATCAAACAGAATATTCCTGTGATTATTTAGAGGTCTATTTTATCCCTATGACAGACTTCAAAAATTAACTGATGCCTCCAAGCATTCAAGTAATGGTGCTCTCAAAGTTATGTTGGCCACATAATTCAGTGAAATCCTGGGGGATCCTTACTACAAACAGAACTCTGGAAAATGTTGTGGTCAACATCAGCACACCAAGTAACTGCAGTAAAAATGGATAGAATTTATGGCATGGAGAGTTTCAGCTTAGAGTTATCTATTACATGGGATTGTTTGCATTGCCCTCTTCAGCGCAGCATAAAATAAGTCAGCATTCTGTTTCCATCTGTATGAGGGAAATATCATTTGGGGAGCAGTTTGTTAAATAGCTTTAAATAGCAGTTTTATTACCCCCTTTGCATTGCTTTATATCACTTTGTTTTGCTGGAGAAGAGTGAGCCCATGCTGGTCTGCTGACTCCTGCACCTGCAGGAGTTTTCTGGGAAAGGGTAAAGGAGCCTCTACCTCCATGCCTCTGCCATTTTTCTCTTCTTACTCACATGCCAGGTCCTAAGACAGCTAGACAAGTAAACAGTTGCTGAATACTTTCCACCCTATCACTCCTGCTTTCTTTTTGGTGCTCAGGATCTCCAGGATCTAAGCATACCTGAACTCTTAAAGCTCAACTCTATCTTATCCCTTGATTTGCTGTTTCTCCCCCCATTTCCAGATGAGCTTTATGGCTGTATTCCAAATATGCATTATTTGCCTTTCTTTTCATTCTTCATCTTACTTTCAATTACAGCCTTTCAGTCTCTGTGTTATAGATCTCTCTTCTCTGCTTTTTTCATTGTGATATCAAATCTCTCAGCAGGCTGCTTTTCAGTACAGCATGCAATTTGTTACAGATGTACATAAATTGCTCTTCCCCACTGAAAAAAAAGAAAAAAAAAAGAAGAAAGAAAAAAAAAAAGAAAAAAAAAAAAAAGGGAAAAAGAAAAGTGGAATCCATTAATGGTGGTGATTGGACTTCCCTGAAAAAGGTACCAATATCTTCAGCCTGATTCAACCACCAGGTGGTTTCTCCACAAGAACCTTATAGACATGCAAAGGGACTTGGGATTAATGCCATAAAATTAATCCTCTTTAAATAATTTCAGTCAAGATGCTAAATATGTGTGTGTATATATATATGTATTTAATTAGTAATCCAGTATTCCTTGGCTTCAAATGGGAATCATAACAATGATAGCACAGCCGAAATGTGTCTCCCCTCTCAAAATGGAAAAACCCACACGCTCAGAGGCTCCTCTCTCAAGGGTGTAGCAGCTTTGCCATAACATCTTTTTTTTCCTCTGGCATATTGCTTTGCAGCACTCTCCAGTTTTGTATTGGCCTCATGAGCTTTACAGTAATGCAAATCTAGTATAGTTTACAACAAATAGTATAAATTTTATATATTACTTAGTCCTGTATCACAAGAGTACCTAGAGGTCACAGCCTATGCTGTATCCTCTTGCACCACGGGCTGTACAAATCCCTAATAAAATGTACCCATTGACCCTGAGATTTTAAATAAATAAGGTACAGTGTGAAGGAGAAAAGATGCTTAAGCCCTTTTTACATACAAAGAACTGAGAAATTAAGAGGCTTACCTTAAGACAGAAAAATTGTCCACAGAGAAGCCTGGAATGGCTGCAAGTTTCAGAGAAACTGCTTTTCTTCTTGATGACATGTCAAACATGTTTGAATATTTTGGTCTTGAAAAGATTAAAAAAGAAAAATCAAATTACAGAATATATATATATTAGAGTAGCAAAAAATAAAGCAAAGATATACAAGCTTCTGAGTAAACAAAGGTTTAAATTGTCAGTCGCTCTACTCAAAATATGTCAGGGACATTTAACCCTCTGAGTTTCTGAAAGAGTAGAGTTTGAAAATCAATGGGGTTTGGATCAGGACAAATCACAATTATTTTTATATTTGATAAAGAACACTATATTTTCAGTTTTTCTTTCATTCAGCCTGGAGAGAGAGGACTGAACAGTGAACTTCAGCCATCTGAAAGGATCAGTTTAAGTATAACTGATAAACTACAGCTGATAAACTATAACCACTGCACCACTCACCTCAACACCCCTCTGTCTCTGTGAGAGGCCTCGATGGTCCATCACACCATGTGTGCCAAATGCATAACCAAGTCTGCTAAATGTGCAGATTAAGAGGCCAGATATGGAAGGGGGCATCAGTACCAAATTGTTCTAGAAGACAAAACATCGACATTTTGCAGAAACTGATGGGTATACAAATACCAAACAGAAGTGGAAGCATGAAGAAAAGCAGATGCCTTGTATTCCCTTGAATGACAGTGGGGAGTCTCCACTCTCTCTTGTCATTTTTCAAGCTGACAGGGAGGACTGACTCCAGCTGGATCAGTTGTCACCCAGAATTATGAACCAGAAACCAGAACTGATGCAGCTGCCCAGACTTCACCAACAGAAGTATGAAGGAAACATTAGGCAAACCTGCTGCACCCAGATGTACATGACTGTAATTGCTGAATGGCAAGGTGGGCAGGTATAGCTTTCTGCCTGTATACTGCAACTATACACCATAATATCTGCACTGGTAAAGTTAATTACAGATGCTAATGACAAAAATTTTCAAACTAGAGCCCCTGACACCAGTCATGTGCAAATATTTTGTGACAACAATTCAGCACAATCTGTGCCTCATCTATGGGCCAGCCCTGCTTTGTCTTGCACTCTGCTTGTAGAGGATTTGGAGAAAGGCCTGCTGGAGTATTGCTGTGGCTCATGTATGTGAACTCCTGCCCATATAGATCAGGGAGTGGTGGAAAGTGCCATAAATATCCATGTCTCCTCCCACACTGAAATAATTGACTCTCCAGGACTTAGGCTTGTGAAACACTTCCAAATCCCATAGGGTAGCCATACTTTTATGTGCTTTATTGAGATTTAGTTCTCTCAGTGGAAGCTGCTCTAACAAAGAGAAACAACTGTTTTTGAAAATGTAATTTTAAAATGATCCTTGAATAGTGACTATGCCTGAGCACCAATGTGGAACTGCCCATGGTCCCAGGACACTCCTCCTCCACTCTGCTGGGCTGGGGACAGAGGGACATGAGGTGCTTAAACACACACAAGTTGTTTAAATTTAAAGTTATTAGGAAGATTAAAAAAATAAATATTATAAAAAGATTAAAAATTATCTGTAGGATTTGTTTTTCCAGACAGGTGTTATTCCATAGAATAGTTCCAAAGAGTTTTCACCAAGAGCAGGAAACTAACATCTATTTCCCTCTGTACCAGCAGAGGAGCTCTGACAGGGATTCTAGTTACAATGTAGACCCTGCCATCACTTATACCCATAGACAACTACCAAGTTTAATGGGACTGTATGAGATTAACTGGGGTCAAAATTTGGCCATATTTATTTTCCACATGTCCACAGTTTTAGCCTGTTAACGCTGTATGTGTTATGCGTTATACTTGTGCTTATAGCTTTCACTTTCCTACAAAAATGCCAATTTAGATACATGGCTGAGAGGTTGTTGTTTAGCCTCATTTTTACTCTTCATCTTAAAAATTAATAAATGTCTGTTCTGAGGGACAAAAACTGGAGTTTATTAAGCTTTTCTGTAAGAAATCAGCCAGACTTGTCTGTCTTGTACTACAATAAGTAGTGACCATCCTAACAGAAATTAGTGTGCTGTGTAAATGTGGCCACTTTGTAGTCAAATGCAAGGTGAGAGACAATGGCTGCTTTTCTTTATTTAAGATCTTACTTGATTTATTAAAAAAAAATCTGGCCTTAAGAATATGTCTAACTTAAGATTTATTGATTGATTTATGATATGTGTCCACAGTTTGCTATCTGCATTTTTACAGCTATAAATCAATGTAATATCCTCTTATGCAGCCTGATTTTCTCATTAAAGAAACAAACTTGATTGTTTACTTTGTGCTATGATGTATTTATTAATGTTGCAGAAATTTCTTTTACAACTCCATTAAAGTGAAAAAAACCCCTTGTACTTCAACATTTATCTTCTGAGACTGGGTATATTTCAGCAGCTTTGTGTATTTATAAATTTCCTAAATTATTAGTAAAAAAAAGTTTTGCAAACTTGCCTATCTCACTTGAAATTATGAAAGTAGTCAATCTCACTTTCTAATGGATGGTATTCTCAAAGCCTAAAAGACTCTAAAATAACTCAGAAATATGGTGATAAAAGATTTTGCCATTAATAATCCATAAAGGATCAAAAATGATCAAGAAATAAGCTTTGACAAAATACTAATATAAATGAGAAAAACCTTAGTAGTAACAGTGGCACTCAGAGACACCATTCACAGTTTTCTATTTTTTCTTGGATTTATATATTAAAATATATTGTCATCAGGAAATGAATATTTTCCCACCACCAAGGCATTTAAAAATATTCCCATATGAAGAAAAAATACTAATCACAGTATCTCATATTTAAGGCTCTCATGGAAGCTGCCCATGGAAGCAATCATAACCAAAACTGTGGGACAATATCAAATCACTGTTGAAAGATGAAAATCACCCAGTTTCAGAGAACCAAGAAAAAAATTGTGATATCATATGGAGGTAATGAATTTGTTATTCTAGATGATGGGATAGTGAAAAGACTGATGGATGGATAAAAGTGGGCCAATACATGTTTATATGGATTTGAATCTTCCTTTTCATTGTTTTAACATCAATTTCCACATAGACATTTTTTTGCCAAGATTTTTAAGCAGATAGACTTCTAAGAAGCATGAAGTAATGAATATTCAGAGTAATGAGTCATGTTTTCACTGGTCTGATTTTTCACTTGTACTGCAGTTGCAATATGTTTTATGTTATAACATCTGTATGATATTGCAGAACTTATTACCTCAAGCAAGCTAACTTGTGTAATGTTAGGGCTAGTCTTCGTTTAGTTACATGATAATTTTAAAATTGGTTCAATGATCTGTTTGTCACCGAGAATTAGCAATAATGTAAAGAAATAAAAGATATCCTCAGCCAGCAGCTAAGACTATGACCTTAGGAAAAATAATGTTAAATTCTAATTATCCTGCCATCTCTTCTACCTTACATGTATAACACTTCTGCTTACAGGTAATGATAAGATCCCTACTTTGTTTATTCATTCTTTGGAACAACCAAAAATACAGGCTCCTGGATTTACCTTTGAAAAAACATTCAAAAATGTCTCTAAATCCTCAAACTGAGTCTAGCAGAGTTAGTTTCACTGACTCCACCAGGCATTGGTATCTTGTTGAAAAACATAGGCATTTTCTGTTCCAACAAATCCATAACAATGCCTCTGTTCATTTCTGCCATCTGCTTTATACCCTCTTTTGCTGCTGCCACCTTCACTTTGAGATAGACTGACCACCTCAGACACTGTCCTGAATACTCTTCTGGCCTTGAAGAAAGAAAACTGCCAGACTGGGGGAAATGGCTGTACAGCACTTTGTAAGTAAACTTACTCATGTCAGTGGCTTAGTGGTCAAAGTAAGAGCCATGTAATTTATACTTCTGAACCTACGCAAAAAAATCCATGTTTCAGAAATTTAACTCCAAAGCAAAACACAGGGATACAAAACCCAAACCTCAATAAGTAAAATAATTTGAAATGCTTTCCGAGGTTAATTACGACAACACGAATCAGCAAAAAATTAATTTTCAATCTAACAAGAATATACATATTCAGGATTTATCAACTACCAGATTCTAGTAAACTTTCCCCTACTCTTTTCTTCTTAATGGTTGTCAAAATAAAAAGCTCTGCTGGAAAATCTGCTGGGATGTCCTTTGACCTCTGAAGACATCAAAATGAAAGCTGCATCTCTGAGAGGTTAACTAGTCTGTGAAAATACAGGCACCTTACTTTTTTTTTTAAAATACACTTTACACAGCCTGTGTGTAAACCTCTTTGGGTTCTTTAATCAATCATAACTCATTGCTAATTAAGGGTTAGGCATACCAACAACAGTTCTGGCAGCTGATATGCTACAGGTAATTAATTTGTTCTAATTATTTTTTAACATTAAATTCATTCTCATCTGACAGGCCAAGAATGCCTTTTTAAAACGGCTTCTGTTACTAAAGAGCTTACTTTTTGTTAAGAATAAAGGAGAAAAACAGAGTCTGCTTCAAGATTAATCAAATTATAGTTACTTTTTTTTCTTCAATTTTTACTTATTCTGTTTTGCTGCCACTCTGTAACTGGAGGATTATTCTGAGGAAAGTTGATTATAGAGGAGAAGAACTCAGTGCTACAAAATGTTATTTTTACATTGCCTTATTTATAATATGTTTATCTAATAGTAGCATATCATACTGTGGTGGTTTGGCCAAGAAGTGGTTTTTCAGGAAGTTACAGCTTAACAAACCAATTAGAAAAGGATACGTCTCTGTGAACCTACAGGGCTAAATACAGGAAGATCCCGAAAAACTCCCTTTTTCCCTCCCTGCCATGGAAGAGGTATTCTGGTCCCAGGCCAGGCCTTTCCCAGGAAGCTGCTGGGACAGGTGACTCCCAGGCCAGGGGAGGGGAGGAGAAAGTGCCACCTTCCTGGCCCGGATCAGGTTTCCAGCATCTGTAAAACACCCTGCTGCTTTGATACAATTGAGATTTAATAGAGAATTTTGAATAAAAGAAAAAAAAGTAATATAAAGCCCTTTGCTCCTAGGGAAAAAGGAGATCTCTAGTTTTAAAGATAAAGATGATTTTAGAGATAGAAGAAGAGAATCTTTGTTTTATACTAGAAGAGGCATCCTTAAAGAGTACCCTAAATAAACAAACATAACCCATATGCAGTGTAAAGAAAGCTGCTAATGGGAGGGACTTAACAAAGGCAGCTGTCTTTGTGTAAGTTAAGACCCACAAAAAAACCGTTCTATGTTGTCAGAAGAGAATCTCCATAAAAGTTCTAAGAGACACTCCTCTCCCTAAAAATCTAATAAAAATTATTTTAAAATAGTAAAACTAATTAAACCCCACAAGTTTTTTTTCTCTTTCTGTTGTTTGTCAGAAAGTAAACACTTTGTGGTAAGAAAAAGTGTGTTTTAAAGGTTTCCTTTTAATTCTTATTTCCTTCTTTTAGTGTGTGTGTTAATAAATCTACTTTTAGATCTTTAAGTTTAAACCTACTTTACTTCTCCTAATCCTATCTCAAAAAAGAAAAAAAGTAAACGTTCAGACAACTACACCAAATTTAGTAAACAAAGACAAACAAACGTAAAATTAGTGTTTCCGCCCAGTTAAAACTTAACCCCACATTAAACACCAATAAAAATGTATGTGCTGGTTTATGGTAAATTTGGGAGGACTCTTCTGAATGGGGCTTTTTTTGGAAAAGTAAACTTAAACAGCTTCTCTTTTAACTGGTCTGGGAAAAAACTTTCTCGGAGAAAAGTGGAAAAAACCTATTTATTGAACAAACAAAATGCTTACAAGCATCAAGAATGAATAATATGAAACAATAAAAGTTTTTATTGCTCTGCAGTGAGATGGTAAATTTAGAAAGTCTTTGCTGCGGGTATCTCAGCTCGCTCAGTCTCTTGTTAGTTCTTCCAGAGGTCCAGGTCCCGGTGGGGGCAGGTGTGAGCTCCCGGTGCTTCTCTGGGTGTTTTAGTCTGGAGCAGGTTTAAACAGTCTTAAGAAAAAGGAAAAAATAGTCTAGGGAGTTTCTCTGCTTTAGCTAGCTATAGACTTATTAAAAGCAAAGGAGATCTCTGTCTCGCTGTTTGCTGCAGACGAACGCTGTCTGAGGGGTGTGATGTGGGGGAGCAGCGCCGTCTCTCAAAACAAACTGTGCACTTCTTTTTTCCCCTCCTTCTCTCTTAGAACCAGTCCTAAAGGTACTGAACACAATATCCAGCACGAGCAGAACAGATGACATACAAGCACCGTAAGGTCACCCTAGGACACATACCAAGAGAAAAATGAGTAGGGAGGCCTCTAAAAGTTAAGAGCAGGTATTTGACTTCATAGATGGGGGTACTTTTACTAGCTTTGTGATTCTTGTGTTTATAGAAGAGGCTGGGAAAAAAACCCCAAAATTCTGTACTTTCCGTAAGCTTGAGGAATTCGGTTGATCTCATTAAAAAACAGAAGAGGCCAAATGTGACAATTTTCCATCCCTCACAACATTTGAAATTTTTCTGATTCAGAATTTTGATTAGGGTTGTATCTTATTAGTGTAGAATTAAAATCAGATTTACTTGAAGTTTAATTGCAAAGGTCTGTAACAGACAAAGAGAACAGATGAAATCACAGTCACTCCAATTTCTTGTCTTCTACAATATGTGATGAGAGGACAGGTTTGGAGGGAAGGGAAGGGAAGGGAAGGGAAGGGAAGGGAAGGGAAGGTGCGGGAAGGGAAGGGAAGGTGCGGGAAGGGAAGGGAAGGTGCGGGAAGGGAAGGGAAGGTGCGGGAAGGGAAGGGAAGGGAAGGGAAGGGAAGGGAAGGGAAGGGAAGGGAAGGGAAGGGAAGGGAAGGGAAGGGAAGGGAAGGGAAGGGAAGGGAAGGGAAGGGAAGGGAAGGGAAGGGAAGGGAAGGGAAGGGAAGGGAAGGGAAGGGAAGGGAAGGGAAGGGAAGGGAAGGGAAGGGAAGGGAAGGGAAGGGAAGGGAAGGGAAGGGAAGGGAAGGGAAGGGAAGGGAAGGGAAGGGAAGGGAAGGGAAGGGAAGGGAAGGGAAGGGAAGGGAAGGGAAGGGAAGGGAAGGGAAGGGAAGGGAAGGGAAGGGAAGGGAAGGGAAGGGAAGCTCCACATTTTTTAATTGTAAACCTGTCATTTTATATTTTCTATTTTTACATATGGCTAAGTGGAGACAATAATAAGCTTGCTTTAAATATATTCTTAAAAAATAATCCAAAACTCACTATTTTCATCAAAGACATTTATATGGACTTACTTATTTAATTTTTCAAGGTTTTTGAGGAAACAGAAAGGAAAGGATTCTGGATAGCTGAATGAATCTAAAGCTACCCACCCACAACAAACATAAAAGGGATAAAAATCTATTAGTAGAAGAATACAAAAAGATAAATGCTGGATGCTTTGGGACTGCTATTAATTTTGATTCTTGTATTAATCATCAGAGTGGCAAGTTGCCAGTTTCTGGCTGTTTGCAGTTTTATGTGATGAGTTATGAGCATGTATCTAAATATTTTTGTAAGTGCTAGCTTTTGAAACAATAATATTCATCTTCTCTTTTGAAAAATTAAAATAACATATGGACAAAATGGCAGATTCTGCACTCACTCCATCTGAAAACACTGAGCCTAGAGCTGATCTAAGCAATTAGTCATGTATTTGAAGCACACTCTCATGTTTAACTCCATCTCTTTTCTCAGTGCAGTGTCATAATTTGTAAGTGAGAGAAAAGCCTCAGCACACAATAACTTGCCAGGCAATGAATTTGAAACAGTTAGCCATTCATCATCTATGTATTCAATTCTTCCTCTTAAATGCTTTTAATGTGCCTGTAAAGTCCTTTAAATTGCTGGTGTCTATAGGCTGTTCACCATCGTCCATCTCCAGATTTCTGCTCGAGTTGATTTTCATGTCTCCTTACCTGTGGTATCTTGACTGCTTCATCCTCAGTTAACAAAGTTTCAGCCACATCACTAGGGTTTATTTGAGTTTTTGTGTTTGGGCTTGTTTGAGTTCTTTTGGTGGTGGGTTTTGGTTTTTTTTCAGGAAGAGTAGTAAATCTCAACTCATCATCTGGAGATAGTCTCTGCTTTTTCTTTCAGGTGTTATGGCATACTTACTATTTCAAACTGTAAAACTTTTTAATCAATTGTTTCATCACTGAACCTGCTTGTCTTGTTGATTTTCAATTTTAAGATGCTGCATCAAGTAGAGACAAACTGTTTCATAGTGTACAAGTCTGTATATGGCCCCAGTTCAACGCAGTACCTAAACACACACCTGACCTCACAGACTCCAGCACCTCGCCCTAAGGTACTTCCCAAACTAAGCTCAGTCACGGGTTTAAGTCTTTTGATGACTCAGATGTAACTGCAACACATTAGTACTTTTTTTTTTATATATATATTACTTTTAGTGTAATTCATCTTCCTTTAATCTTGCAATCCAAGAATTAGCTTGATCTAACGTGATTTTCTAGGCTGCTCCTTCAGTCAATAAAAAGTGATGGGTGTTTAAAGAGAAAGCTGGATGAGAAGCCTGGATTAGGTTTTACCAACATTAGGTAAGAGGGATCTTACTTCATGCATCAATTAACTCTTCATTCTAAAGTGTTCATTTCAGAGTGTTATTCTAGAATCATATTTTTCGATATTAGAACATAATGTAGTGTAAATATTTCTTAGAATTAATAAGGTGTGCAACATCCTTCAAATTATTTCTGGGATTCTGTAATCAAATGTATGCTCAGAGAGGTTTCTTTTTAAATAAAAATATGCAATAAGTGCATAAAGAGACAGAACAATTTACATATGTCACAATTTGCAGCATGTGGATGGGAAAAGTGAATTTACGTTAGATAGTGATGATACAGAGAAGGATGCAAGATGTGTCAGAAACTCCGAGTGAAAACTGCTGACTTGCACAAGAAATACCCTGCTGTCCCTGATGGATTGTCACTTAAATCTAACACCTCTCTTTCTGAAGGAGCTGTTGGCTCTGAGTCTGTGGAAAAGGAAAAAGCAGCCTGGGAGAAGGGCAGCTGCTTCCTCATCCAGAGATATCTTTTGCCTTGGAAACCAAATATTGTGAAATCCTTACCAGTCAGTTCATATCAAAAAGATAGAGTAGTAACAGAGGCAGATCAGCAGTGTGCCTGACCAAATTTGTATGATGGACAGTTATAGATGTCTAATATATTTTTATTAATATTGCTAAAGTCAAAGAGAATTTAATTAGATATTATTGTTGTGAGCACAAAAACTATGCAAGTATTTCTTGTGAATGTGTGAAACAGTCTTGTATTGCAGAATTTTTACTATTTCTTTATTTTATAATGCCAAAGTATAATAGAGGTATGGGGGGGGAGAGCTTGATTTACCTCTTCTTATATCCTTATTGATCAAATTCCAGCTTTAAAATGTAAAAAAACCAAAAGTTACTGTGAGTGGGGGAGTAAAAAGAAGGGGCAGAGTCTCTGTACAGAGTTCTGTAATGATGAGAGGTTTAGGGGCTTTAGAAATGCTTGAATCTGTCACTTCAGCACAAAATCAGGTCAGACATTTTCAATACTGTAATAATGACATGTTTTGCAGTCCCCTGAGGTCTGTTAGTGACAATAGCATTCCATGCCTGGCAAAATGAGTAAATGTTTCAGGACTTTTTTCAAACTAGATCAGAGGACACCTCTCAAAGACAGGGTAGTACCTTTGTCATGGTTGACAGTAAAGTGTTTATCAATAGCAGCAGAGTATGCAAAACCTGAGAGAAGCCTCTTCTTTTTAAGTGTGAAAAGTGAATAATTTTTTCAGATTTAAAGAAAGAGGGGGAAAAAAGGAAAAAAAAAAAAAAGAAAAAGAATAATTGAACAAAACCCTCATTGATTCCCCATATTTGTTTTTTTTTGTTCTGGCCACATAATGTCTTTGTCTTTAAGTAGAGATGATAATAATAATGTCCTTGTTCTGAAAATGCCACATACAGAAATCCAATCACACATAGCACCTGGCCTAATTTAGATGCACAAGGCATTAAATATTATTAAATATTTGGCTGATTTTCTGTCAGTTCCACCAGAGTTACTCCAGATTAACACAAATGCAACAATTTCATTCCTTGCTTATCTGCGCCCTGGGTGATGTGTTGAATCCTCTCAAGTACTATTTACATTATTGCCTTGACTTAGGGCTAAGGATCCCATAGCCAGGATAGATTAACCAGGTCTATCCTGGAGCTGATACTGAAGCTCATCTACATAATTTACCATTTTTCTTCATTTAACTGTAGTGAGCTGTCACTGAAAATGCCATGAAGTTGTCCTGTGGATATACACTCACACCTTCTCTTTGCTCTCCAGCACAAAATAGACCCTCTGTTCATCAACTGGTTTTTTCTGTTGTTTAAAAGCTGGTATATACAAGCAGTTAATCTACAAAAGGGTCATACATAGACAAAATCTGTAAATGAGAGCTGTATTTCTCCATCATGAGGACGTATTTGTTCGTGCTTTGGTACATATGGCACCCTCTCCTATGTCTTCTATAAACACAATCCCCAGTTTAGGGCACAGTGTCATAAAATGCCACAGAAGCAGATGTTTACACAGGCAGCAGCTGGGACCTTCCTGGTGTAGATGGCCTTGGAATACCGTGCTCCAGTCTCTAAAAGCATTTGCAAATGTTTAAATCGTGGATGCTTTTTCATTAGCATCTGAGTGCCCTAAAGGCTCCCTTTCCTGTTTGCTGCTGCTGCTGCTCTGTGCTGCAAACAGCTGGGAAGGCAATGCCTGGAAAATGTGTGTCAGGCTGGGGGTACACAGCGGGTAACTATGAAAAACGTGTCTACTTTTCAGGAGTGTTACCTGTGTGGAGATGTTTGCAGAATAACCTTGTGTCTTTAAACTAGTCCAGCTCTGTTTATACTTCAGGGCCATTGCCCTCCAATTTCTGTCTCCCACTCAAAGCTTCTCTTTTCCTTGCTCATTTTCCTCACCACAATATATTTGCCATACACACCTGCCAGTAAAGTGCAAAATAAGCTTTTGATGCAAGTTAAAGCTATGTTACTGTCTTCATGGGCTTATGCTACCATAATTCATATTTTAATTTTCAAGCTGTGATTCTCAAAAGGATTGCAATTTAGACTAATGTTTCTTAATCTGTACTAGTAATAATAATTCATACCATTGTGTAACAGGCAGCAGTTAAAACTGATTAGTTACATGGTGTGTTTTGATTTGTATTTTCACAAAAAAGTAACCATGTGGGATTTAAATATGAAAGAAAAAAGGACCCACTATCTGTATATGTTTAGACAGGATACTGGAACAGAATGAAGATCCAGATTTCTGTGAGCTTTTTATTTCTTTACTATTCTTGTCATGCATACACTTGGAATATCCCAAGGCTATGTTTTAAATGTCAGGGTTAAGTTTCCTCGTTCTGGTTCAGAAGGCATGCAACGACACACAAAAAATGTTTTATTTCCAGGCTTAAAGACATCTAAAAGTTTCCTCATGTTGAAGGTTTGCTGGTTTTTTTTTTTTGTACTTGCAGTAACAACTCAATATTATACACCCAAAGCCTTGAAAATATGTGTAAATACTATGACTAAAATAATTTTCGAACATGCAGTTGATTGCTTGCATTAATGTGATTCTGTCTGCAAAAGATGCAAGTTTGAAACACAGCTAAGTAATATTGACCCCAACTGGAACATCTTGTACATTATATAGTATTTACACATTATACACATATATACACCTATATAAGTACACATATGTGCTGGTATTGGTTTGGCATAGAGTTAATTTTCTTCCCATTGAGTTGTATGGGGCTGTGCTTCAGCTTTGTGCTGAACACAATGTTGATGATATAGAGATTTTTTTTTTGTTATTTCCAAGGCTTTTCCTACAGCCACACTGGTGAGGAGGCTTGGGGTGCACAGTAGGGTGGGGCAAGACACAGCCCACCCAAACTGACCAAAGGGATATTCCAGACTGAATGACATCATGCTCAGGATATAAAGTGGGGGAAGAAGGAGGAAGGGATGGATATTTGGAGGGATGACGTCTGTCTTCCCAAGTCACCATTACGTGTGATGGGGCCCTGCTCTTCTGGGGATGGCTGAACACCTGCCTGCCCGTGGGAAGCAGTGAAAGAATCCCTTGTTTTGTTTGTGTTCAGGGCATTTGCTTTCCCTATTAAACTGTCTTTACACTAATATACAAGTTTTCTTCTACTCTTCCCATTCGCTCTCCAATTGCTCCAGTGGGGGCATGAGTGTGTGAGTGGCTGTGTGGTACTTGGTGACTGGCTGGGGTTAAATCACAACAATAAATGGTTTTGGATGCTGTGTGGAGCCCACAGAGCTGCTATCCTGACCAAGAAGGGCAACATGCACTGGGTGGACATTCTCAGCTATCTCCAGGTCAGACCTAGCCTTAAGAGCCATGGAAGTGAGGTACTATGTGAGAGTCCGCAACCCACCAAGAGAGCAGCAAAAAGCATCCACCTCCCATTGCATGTCAGGAATTCTGGCTGGGACCACGAATATCTTTACTTTCCACTAATGGTCTCAGGGCCACATCACATGTATAGAAATGGAAAAGTCATTACATGCCTCCCAGGAAAAAAATGTGGGGTTTTTTTGGGGGGTGGGGTTTTTTTTGGTTTTGTTTGTTTGTTTGGTGTTTGTTTTTTTTTGTTTGTTTTTTTTTTTTTTTGTGGTTTTTTTTTTTGTGGTTTTGTTTTGTTTTGTTTTGTTTTGTTTTTGTTTTTTGGTTTTTTGTGGGTTTTTTGGGTTTTTTTGGTTTTTGGGTTTTTTTTTTGTTTTGGTTTTGTTTGTTGTTTGTTTTGGTTTGGTTTTAGGTTTTTTTCTTTTGAGGGGGTTTGGTTTTGTTTTGTTTTGGTTTTGTTTGTTGGGTTTGGTTTGGTTTTTGGGTTTTGGGTTTTTTGTTTTTGTTTTGGTTTGTTGTTGTTGTTGTTGTTGTTGTTTTTTGGGGGGGGGTTGTTTTTTTTTTTTCTTTTTTCAGACACTCTTCATTTATGCATTCCCTCTGATTTTTTGTCTGATTTTTGTCCTGAGCATCATTTTATGTTTATGTACACTGTATTTCACATGACATTTTATCACCTATCCTTCAGTCTCTTTCGATTCTGTCTCTGACAGCAAGAGACCTAGCCCTGTGGCTCACACTCGATGAGCAAACTCCAAAGAGCAGCAGGCAGCTGCATTTCTCCAGCATGAACGAGCCCTGACACAAACTGGTTTGGGTCCTGCGGCCACCAGGGTGCCAAGGACTGTCACCTGTGTCTCCCACCACTGGCACTGGGGGTTTCCATCCAGGTTCAAGCCCTCAGGAAAGGCTCCTATGCCACACAAAGACAGCAAAGGTATGTTTGGGTTGCTGCCTGCTGACCTGCCATGCTCCACCATTCCTGCACTGTCACAGGGAGAAGCCCAGAGGTGACAGAGCAGCTCCTTCCAGCAGCTGTGCCTCAATGCATTTTGTGAGTTGGACACTTCTACTGCATTGGCCAGAAAATCACTGATGGGATAGAGGGAGGAAGCTTGGGTTGAACAAGTTTGTTGTTTTGTTTGGGTTTTCTTAATAGGAAGAGAACCACCAAATATCTAATCAAACAATTCCTAACCAGAGCTAATCATAACAAGATCACATTTTTTTCTGACTAAGTTAATTTGTGGAGATTTGGGGCACAGTTAATAATTTTTCCTATTTCTGTTTTGTATCTGTGTGATTTCATTAACTGATAATTGCTTTTGATGTGGATTGCAGAAGGAGATAAATGACTCATGAATCAATAAGTGATGAGATTTCAGAGTCACTTATTGATTTTTATCTCCAATTTACTCTGCATTGAATTTAATTATAGCTATTGCATTCGATTTGTTTGAAAACATTGCATGCAAATATTTGCATGAGGTTTGTTCAGCAAAATTATACTTCAGTTGTTTTAAAATAAGTAATGACTTTTGTGCAGAAAAAAATATCACTGACTTGAGAAAATATCCAAGTATGTCAACCCTTAATTATTATCTGGAAGCCCTTGAAGAGCTTCATGAAAACCGAAAAACTTGTCTATGTAAAAGTTTTCAGGACCACAATGGGAAATCTACGTGATTTTTTATTTTTAATTTCAATGCTTTACTCACCTGAAAGTGTATTTTAAGTCAAACAGATGTAAATAAAGAAAGTTTGTATGAACTAGAAGGGGACTATTTGTTCCTACATTTTAAAAGTGAAACATGATTTTTCATTTCATATTTTAAGGGTAAATGTGCCTATATTTCTATTCATAGTGTAAACAGAAGTTTTAAACTGAATCTTCTGCTTTTGAGTTTCAAAGTATGTTTAATTTAGTCGAAAACAATTTTTTTCAAGAATTTGGGTTGGTAAGAAAAAAATGACATATTTTCATTCCACTGTGATGCATTTTTGGATACAAAACTGAAAGAACATTTTGATGCATAGTGATATAGAGATCTATCTATAAAGACCCTTTTTTCCTTTTTTTTAAAGGAAACTTATCTCTCTGCTGTCATGTAAAGCATTTTCTTACCATTACAGCTAATTTTCTGCTAAATCTAATTTTGGTGCTGTTTCTACCTTCCATTTAGAAACACCAGCTTAATACAGTGATTTAGTACTTTTTATTACAGATTTAGTACAAGAATCTGATTTATGTACATATATATCCTTTAATGTAGAAAATCCTTCAGGGAGGGCCTCTGGTAAAGGAAAACTGTCAAAATTATGATAATATAATTACATTGGTTTAACTGCTTGAGAATAATAGAAATAACAGCTAGTAAAGAGGTCTAGTCTCAAGTACACGAGCTATCACACACACACAAAAAAAGAAATTTGGGAACTCTGATGTCTTTCCTAATTTCTGAAAACAAAGCTATTATGGATTGTACACTATGAAATATATTCGTACTTTGTTGGGCAATCTTCTTTCCAGCCTTTAATCTGTTTGGGGATTTTTTGTTCTTTCATGCTTTTATACTCACACTGTCTTCAATAGCATCATTGTGTGGCTAAATTTTCCTCAGAACATCCCAGCATATTTTAGTATCAAGTTTATGCATAAGAGTCCTCAATCAGGAAATGCAGCATCAAGGTTTTAACCTGATCATGGGAATGGAAGAAAGGTTAAAAAAGGATGTGTATTTAACACCTATTAGTAAGACATATTTCAAAGTGAATCAAGATCAATTAGAATACTTCCATTAATTTAATTTGGCTGTGAAGGAGCTCCATGAGCTGATACTCATGTTAAACACCTATGTAACTTTCTATGTTTGCAGAATTATATTACATGTTTAAATATGTTTCAGCTATTTTGTATTAATAAGGAAACAGCAAATGTAGTAGAAATGTGTAATTTTGTTTTTTGGGGTTTGTTTTAGATTAGAAGTTGATATTTGTCAGAATAAAAGATTATTAAGGGGTGTTAAGAGGTAGACTTGAAATCTTTTATTTCTATTAAAAAAAATTCTCCCTACCAAGTTATGTAGGCAAACCTTTGAAGATGTAAACAATAAAATTCCACAAAGTATCACTTTTTCTTCAGTGTTTCTCAGGGAAAATTTGTTTTCTGAGGAACAATGACAACACATTTCACTGCACTTAGAGCAAGTAAAACAGTAAATGAATTATTTACAAAATATGGGAAGTAATATAAAGATTTTAGTTTGTAAAATTTCACAGATTGTACTAATTTCTAAGAAGACCTATATACAAATGACATATATTAATTTGATTCAAATAAAATAATACAGAACATTCAAATAGAATAAGGTGTGGTGACACGTTCTTTTCTAGATTAGGTTTGTTTTGGCATCTTTTCAGTTGATGCCTCAAACTGTAATAAGACTTCTATCTCATTCCTAAGAAAAGGAGTTAATGGAAGTCATATCTCCATGTAATGTGAGGCAAAAATTTGTGCTTAAAATAATTTATTTTTTCTTTTCTATGCCTTCATCCTCTAACTGCATCTGTTATTCTCGAATACTTCCTGGGATTCACCTACTCTCCTCAGGCTATCTATATCTCCTATATTAAATTATTTTGTAATTTTTTATCACTTTCTGTCTGTTTACAAATTCTTTCCTACCTTTCCTATATTTCTCTTTTACTTTATTACTCTTGACACTCTTTCTTTGTATCCCTTCCTAGTCTCTGCTGCAGAGTTGATTTAGCCAAGTTTCAAGCCAGTGACTATTTTTTCCAGGCTTTCTGAAAAGATTTTGATATTTTTCAGCTTTTTCTATGGTGTCTCTTAAGAAACTGGATATGCATGCTTCCCAAATCCTGACTTTTCTGGTTATGCAATTCCACCAGTCTCAAGAATATAGTTAAATGCTGTTTTGGGGTTTTTCTTCTGTCATAATTATTTACCTTCCTTTTTTATTCCTTCTAGTTCAGGACTAGAATCACAATCACTGATTTGGTTTATGCTGTAATTTTTTGCCCCCAGATTCAAGCAAACTGTTGAGTCCAGCTGTAATTGCTTTTCAAATCAAAGTCTGTGTCATTTTGAACTGAGGAGAATTACATCTCACATAGAGCAAAGCTAGTTGTTCCCAAGTGATTGTTTAAGCTGCTGAGACAGTGCTTCCCTAAACAATTTTCTGCTATAATAATTGGCCTGTTTCTATGCATGGAGTAATTTTTCTGTACCATTCTATTGTTCAGTTTAGCTGAGTGGTCTCCTGTAGCAGAGATTCAATATTCTCATAATTGTCACAAAATCAGGAATCCAGCTCTGCTAATATGTTTGAATTCTGAGAAAAAGGATTAATAATTTTCTGTAAAGATCCTACTTTGTAATCACAACTGCATTTCTTGCTAGCCAAACTAGCTATTTGCTAAAGTGGGCCAGAGAGTGGAAATCTTCACCACTTTCTGAGCTGCAGTGTTTCAGCCTTTCCATGCCAGCCTGTGGCACTGCTCAGCCTGAGCATCTGCCTCTCCAGCAGGCAGGGAGCCTGACACCAGCCTCTTGGGCCATACCAGAAAATGTTGTGGGTTTTGGGTGGGCAGAATGATGTGAAACCCTAAAACTTGGCTGCTTGGACATGGCCTGCTGCAATTTCATGCTTCAGCCTACAGTGGCCCAGCTCTTCTTGTTCTTTTCCACCTCCCTTCCTCTGTGATGCCATCACCAGGCCAAGAGGGCCATGCTAGAGCTGCCCAGGGACCACATGCATGGTAACTGGTTGAGTGGCAAACAGAAAAACTGCTTAGCCACATTATTGCCCTGTGGAGCAACCAGCAGCTGAGTTCTGCCTGGCTCTCATCTCTGTCTTCTGTCCAGGTACTGATTTCTTCTCCACTTTCCAGCTTATTTTGTGGAGTTCAAGAAGTCATTGAGAATGGATGTTATCAAAGACAAGTAGACGGTCAAACAGGGAGCATGGTATCATGAACCTCATTTCACTGGGAAATAAGGCTAAAAAGGAAGGGAGGAAAACAAATAGATGAGTCAGGGTTAAAAATTTAAATTTGGAATATTTAATTGTAAACTGTGATTGTAATGAACTATGAAAAGTCAGCTAGTCCATCTCTCTCATGAAAAATTAAGTAAATGTGTGCTGTTCCTGATCAGTGGTTTAAACTCAAGAAAATATCCAGTTCAGGTGATCCCATGGTTCCTGTTTTGATGCAGCCCTTTCCTTTCCCTCCAGAAGAGACAGAAAAGATATCTCTACTGGAAATTAAGTCATCTTCTGGTATACAAAATGAAAAAACTAAGCCCCTTTTTTTTTAATGTCTGATGATTGATGACTTACTGATGGCCTGCTTTGATCCTTCTTTTTTAACTAAACTAATCCAGATCCTTCTGTTTTTCTTTGAAATTATTAAATCTTATGCCTGTGTCTCTCTCCTAGAGTGTCCTTGATTCAGCTGGCTCTTGCCTGAAGTACAATATTCAGAACTAGAGACATCAGACTATAACTTAAGCTGTAACATAAGTCCTTCTGTAACATAAAATAATGCCTTCTTCCATCTTCCATAGGATGCTGACCATTAATATATGCAAGAACATGATCTGGTTTCTTCTGTGATGGTTTCATATTCCTTAATTATTTTCATTTGGTAATTTAATAGCACAGCCATGGTCTTTTGTGAAGTAGTGCTGCCATGCCATATTTCCCTGTTGGATATTTCTACATGTTTCTATTTCCTACATGAAGCATTTTGTCTTTTTGGCCTGTTGATCTGAAAAAATATCTTTAGTGTATAAAGACAGTTTTAAAGTCAGACTCAGTTCTCCAAAAGAAACATTATATTTCTTCCCCCATTGCAGTCTGGTGTCATGTAAAAATACTACTCAGACTAAGAAAAGAACTGTGCCAAAACAGCATGCATCAGTTGTGGAATCCCAAGAGAAATGTCCTGGCACTTTGACAGAGGCACATAGTTTCCTATTTAATGAGCAGAGTGGTCCAACTACCTGTAAACACGTGTTGCATCTAGATAATACCTGATCAATTCATTTCCAGGACTGGCATGCGGGTTGTGTCAAAACCCTTACTAAGTTCAGGTGTGTCAGATATTGAAAGCCTTCTCAGCTTTCAAAGAGGACAGCTACTTTGCCAAAATGACTGTGTCTTCTTGCGCCTCAATTTGTCTTCAAAAATCCACGTAACTATTTTTCCCACTTTATTATATTACAGATGCTTCAAAATAGCTTTATTTACTTGCTCTAGTGTTTTTTTCACAGCTTTTGAGTTTGCATTGAAGGAGGATAGGCTCCTTCTTTTCCCCTTTCAGTTTTTTGAGATCTGGTAAGAAGTGTGCAAAGATAATTGCTGCTAATGCAGGCAAGTCCATACACATCTAGGGGGTGGCATTAAACATGCAGCAATATGGATAACACTGCTGCATAATGTCAACTACTGTTGATAGCCCATACTTGGCTTCTGCAAATACCAAACAGGTACTTAACATTTTCACTGGTTTGGTGGCCACATTTCACACAAAAATTATATAAATTACCTACAGAAAGATGGGCATACCCCTTCAAGCAGGAAAGCTGGTTTGCTAACATTCACTTCTGCAGCACTGGGCTGCTAATCACCAGTCCAACTAGGACATATTTATGCTATTGAAAAAGTGAGAAAACCACCATTAAGGAAGTTGTATCCATATTTCTTTTGTCCCTTTATAAATTCTTATGCAAGAAATCTTCCTCATATAAGAAATGACATAACAATACAATCAGCTTCCATCATATATTCAAGTCCCATAGAGAACCAGTCTGTTCTCAAAAGATTTCATATAATAGGATCTTATAACGTGAATGGATAATCACTAAGGGAGATTTCTACAGCGATTCTCTCTGAAAGTGGAGCATTTTGAGCTTAATTTTTCATACAAGAGAGATGGCCTGCAATTTCTCCCTGGAGTAATCCCACCAGCAGGCTGAAGATTTAAAACCAGCTTGAATTCAACAAGGAATAACATGTGGTATTTCAATGTTTTCTCAAGGATTTAAAGTCACATTAAGACTTAAGTAGCTTTGCAAAACCAATCATAATTGTTTATTATGAACAGAGATAGTATATCAAATTCCTAAACTCTGAATTTTAACATCTATAAATATCTTGGTAACAACGAACTTTTATAATAAGGTTTCAGCCTCACAAATAGTTTCACAAAAATTTGAATCCCCTGATGTTTCATGAATATACAACCTGTAAGCATGGCTATAAGTCCTATCAAGAGCCTTCCTCTGAGATTTCCCTTTTTACGTCTGCATCATTCATTCAGTGACTGAGTTCTAAATCCTAAATGAGAAAATTTTATGTTCAGCCAATCTGCTTTTACTGTTGTTGCTGTTATTGCTGTTATTACGTTTGTGTGTGTGTGTGTGTGTGTGTGTGCAACTCACTGGAACTTACTGGGAGTTGGTTTTAAACTCTTTGTGTCTGTCAGCAGCTGCATTCATGTCTTTAGGTTTCTGTTGAGGAATTTGCTATTAAAGCATTTATACTTTATGAAGTTATATTTCAGCTAAATATTCATGCTTAAAAATGGCATCCAAAGAGAAACCTTCTGTTTCACTGACATGTGAAAGCCACTCACCCTTGAAAGATAAGTGTAAGAGGCTGTAACAGTGTAGGAGGCAGAAGCAGGAAAACACATGAGGGAAAAATAAAGACAAACACATAACTTGACCCTGAAGAGCAGAGGAAGGGACAGGGGGAGGAAGTCTCAGCACCAGAGAGGCTCATTAAAACAAAAATGGAAACCAAGTAGTCTGGGAAGACCCTTGAATCCAAACTCATCAGTGCTGTGATGCATTTGTCACAACAATGGTTATCTGCTGTGATTGACACACTTGGTCAAAATTCTGCACCTGATTTGCAAGACCTGTCTTCAACCATATTTTCATCTAAGACCAGATGAGCTTGAGCTGGCGTATACTTGCTTTGGAACAGCACACACTATAACTTGAACTTGGGTGAATCCACCAGGTGAAAGAATCAATAAGAAAATACTGTAGTTTTCTGGATGCTTCTAATTTAGTATTTTTATTTTTCTTCTGATAGTGAGTTTATGAAACCGTCCTTTAATTACTTCAGATGAAAAAATTGAATTTGGCATTTTCAAAATAATCATCCAAATGGATTCCACTAGACCAAATAATGAGAGCCCATTTATTAATAATTAGTTTTATTCCTTTCTTCATTGTACCCATCAGTCCTACAAACAGAACACTAATTGAACAAGTGGAGTTGAAACCAAAGATTCTTCATTATGCAATATTCAAGTACTTGTAAATCCAGTGGGTGTTACAAAAATTGATTTCTTAGCAAAGACAAGAAAATTAGATTTTAGTCCCTCTTTCCCATTAATATAAGCTGCTTCAGGGTGTCTGGTGCATAGGGAAGGAGAAGCTGTATGATTTGGAAACCCTTACAACTGTATCTAGCACTAGATTTATGTGAATCTCTTTCTAAGAGTGTTGATAGCCTTCTTTAAGCATTAATGTTGTCTGTGTTTCTTAAACTTTTAAAGGAAATATGGGAAAGCCAGTTTTTATCTGAGGAAATTAAATTATTCTCAGCTGGAATCTTGAGTCTGGAGTTTCTTGTAGTTCTTTATGGGGGTGTAAAAGAGTATGGTAGGATTTAATTAAATAAAAGCTATGACAGTCTTGCTTATGAAATTTTAAAGGAAGCCCTGTAGAGTTGTTTATCTACTGGAGATTCTTTAGGTTGTTTCCAGATGGGTCATCTTTTCCTATTAAATTTAAAGGGGTCCATTTTTAAAAATTACTTTAAATTTGCTTATATTTATTACCAAAGCAGCTCTGGGGCTGCAATTTTTTTCAGAACTGTGGTATATAACAAGATTATTTCAACTCACTTCAGTGGGAGCAATGTCCAGCTACCACTGGGAAAGTTTCAAAAAGAGTCTTTTTGGGTCTGACTCTTAAACTTAACATATTAGAGTGTCCTACACTAACATTTCTGATTTTTGTACTAGCAGGTATTAAATTCAATTAATTCAATCACATAAACTGCATGATTTTCCTCCCTTTAGCATTCCAAAATCAATTGGCACCAAGTCCACGTGTGTTCCAGGGATCTGAAATCAAAATGTGCCATCAGCCTTGGAGCTACTAAAGATGCCAGAGAAATATTTAGCTTGTCAGCTTTGTTTCTTTGCTCTCTTTGTGAAATAGAGTGTGCCATTACAGCAAAGACAGACCCATCCTTTGATTTGCCTTTGCTGAAGCTTTCTTCAGATTTTAGTAAAAGGTTCCTTCATTGCTGCTGTGAGTAGTTTATTTGCCTTTATTTCATTCAAGTAGTGCTGCTTGTATATTGCCTTCCATCAAAGCAGCTTTCTACACAGGCAATGCCCAGTTAAACTGGGAAGAAAGTTTCCTGTGGAGCAGAGGGTGAAGGAATGAGAGTATTGCTGGGACATGTCCATGGTAGGAATGTGTTGCATGAACAGTTAGCTGGAAAAGACTGAAATACATGGACTTGAAGAAAACTCTTTAACAAATTATCTTTATGAATATGTTTTATCACTCACAGCCTGTGTCTAGGCTCCCTATACCAGGATATATCACCCAGCTGTTGGAGACAGGGCTCTAGGGCAATTGGACCCCACTTGCTTGGCATCCACCATCTTACTGCACTATTTTACTGTTTTTTAGTCCCTGTGTGAATCTCTGGAGGTATGTAGCTCTGCACCACAATATTTGGCTGTCTTCAGCCAAAAATACCCCATGTCTGGGAGCAGAGCACACTCATTGCAAACACAAAAGCAGAGGCAGACTCCAACAGGAGCACACAATGCAGAAAGCACTCCAACCTGCCACTGAGATGGTCTGTGGCTCCTCAGCTGGTAGGAGCTTGTTTCTAGGTTCAGATGATGAAAAAAGCTGAAAGAAATACCAACGTGTTCATTGAGAATTACTAGACAGATACAAAAATGTGAATAAACAAATTTTCCTCTCTCAAAAAAAAAAGATTTACATTGGAAAAATACGAAGTATGAAAGACATTTCCAATCTTCAAGAAAATAAATTCTAGGCCCTCCAATTTATGAAAATTATTACTGTACATTGTATCCATATGGCTATTAATTTCAACCTGTGTTTTAAAAGAAAAACACAGAGGAAAAATGCAAAGAAATGTTTCAATTCATTTGCTACAAAAAACTTTTTGGGTCAAACCAACAGTATATATTTATGTGGTTTTCTCTCCTCCACTGTCTCTTGTCCCACCCAAGCCTCGACCCTGCTCTCTCTGTCATCTCAAAAAGGATTGATATGACTATTTAATTCAGTATAAAACACTGCAAGTAGTTTTAAATCATTTATTTCACTTTATGAATCTGTTATAATTCAGTTCACATATCAGTCAGAAGAAAAGTAATAGGTCTACTTCTGTTACCCTTCATGATTTGAATTTCTCTGAGAATGATAAAAACATAGGTTTGATACCCACACTAGCATATTTAGGAAGGGTACTGTCCTGGTTGAAGTGATAGTAAAACTTTCAGCAAACCTCTGCTCAGAATGAGGCAAAGATAATTTTAAGCTTCCAAATCTCATTAGTGTCCTTACTTTGAGGTATTTTTGCACTGGTGTGTGCTGCTGACAGCCTTTTAATATCCTTCTGCAATGAGTGAGATGAAGAAGAGAGTTAGGAATGGCTTTCCATCTCACTCAGGAATGGTACTAACTAGAGCAATGAAAGTGTGTCACACTTGTCACACTTGTGACTTGGCACATTTACAAGGAGCCAGAACTGACACACTTTTATTATGTGGGTATAAAATACTTAACAATGGGAAAAATCCTCTCAACTTTTTCTGTGAGCCTATACATTTTAATGCAGTGGATGTGTCACTTGAGGATATGATTTAGTGGTGAACATGGTGATGCTGGGTTAAGGTTTGAGCATCCACTGCCCTCAGAGCCTGAAAACTGGCACTATGGGAACTGCACAGGGGACACACATGATTTACACAAGAATTTATCCATATGTGTTCACTGTTTACCAATCCGAGAGAGTAGAGCACCAGGACCTCAGAAAACTTTCTTAGTAAAAATGTTAACTGGGAACAACAGTTTGTTAAAGCTGCCCTAATAGCAGCTTTATTCAGTGAAAGGGGGAGGGAGGGGACCAGTGTTTCTCCCAGCCTTGCAGAAATAATTTTAGGTTGCCAGTGGCGGTCCTGTGTGGCACCCAACACCCAGGCTGGATGACAGCATTGCAGAGGGAGCTCAAAATGACCCCAGACCCTTGCCAGCCCCAGCACCTGCCCTGGCAACCCTTCTGTGCCAAATACTGCATCACCCCTGCCAGGCAGTCCCCAAACCCACTTTGCACACTCACCTGGGAACCTCTGGCACCCAACACAGGTGGTGGTTGTGGTAACAAGGTTATGTTTCCCACAGCTCTTGGTAGAGGAGCCTGCAGAGCCTGGCATGCATCCACTGTGATGTGCTGACCCTCATCCCTTGCCCTTCCAGCTTCTCCTTTCTTGTGAACTGTTCAAATTTCATATTAGACCATTTGTCCTGTCTGTCACTTCTGATAACCTGACTGCTGCTACATCCACTTGCTTTTAATTACTTTGCCATTTAATCTGCTTTAAACATCTGTGTCCATTTTCTTCTGGGGTAATTTTAATTGTTCGTGGTTAATAGAATTTGAAAGGAGTATAATTTTCTTATATTTCATTCTAAGATAATCCATTGTGGTTTGCTACAGTCATCTGCTGCTGTTGATTTGCTGCCATGCAGATGATTTAATTACCTAGAGATCATTGTTATTACCATAAAATCCCCATTTATTAACTGCCATATCAATTATCCATCCTTTTGCTTATTGATCTGAAGTCTCCTGAGGCTCTCTCATCTCCTGGGGCACATTTCAACCCAAGCACAAATCTAGCAAGCTCACTGGAGTCATGTGAAAGATGAACCTGGCTGCTTTGGCATACTGATCTCCTGGCAGTACTTTTATTGAGATGCCCACTCATTGTGCAGTCACCTGATATATTTGGTACCTCAGTGGTTTAGAGTTCCAGTGATTCATGAATCTGCTGATACTGATTGGCCATTTGTCTCTATTATTTTAACTTTCTTCCTTCTCCCCTGTGAGTCACACAATTCTGGGGTTTTTTAGGGTTTTTTGTTGGTGGAGTTTTCTTTCGGTCTTCAGTTTCCATCTTCCTGTTCAATTTTTTATTTTGTTTTCTGTCCTCTTCATTTAGGCTCCTCTGCTTGGATACCTGTCCTCCTGTACACTTCTGAGTTGTGTTACCACCTTTTCTGTATTTCTATTATGCTGAATGGAAGCCCCTAAAGCATATTCCTTTATCTCACATCAGATATTGGTATCTAATTTTCCCTTTCTTTGCTTAGACTGTGTTTTCTCGTAGTAATTTATATTTTGCACTTACTGCCAGGGGTCCTCTCTCCCTGCTCCTTCCTGGCCCTCTGGGAACTTTATTCTTATTCACCTCACCACCTTCTTCCTGATTATCTCTGGTATAAAGCACAGACCAGGCACACATACAGTATTAATATATAGAGATTCTCTGTGAGTGTCTTGGCAGGGCTGGTATATCTTCCCTGATGGGATGTAGTAACCCTCTTCCCTCATATAAAACCTTTAGATGGTATTTGAAGAAACATTTTAATTAGTTGGGAAGTATCCGGTTTACAGACATGGTCTGTCATTCAAATTTGGACGATACTAATGAATATGCTTTTGCAAATTGCAGTGATTTTCTGCAAATTATGTAATTTATTTTATAAAGTACAGATAAATAACAATAATTGCACACTTTGCCAAGAATGCCAGTATAACTGACTGAATTTGAGCTGAATACAAGACTTTGAGATTTACATCATGCTCTTTGGTGACACTTGATCAATAAGTTCAAAGGCAATATTTGTGCTCTTCAGGAATTAATGCTCATGCATTAATGAGCATAGGCTCCAGCAGCAAAACCTTCACCTGGCTCAGGGTCTGAGACACCTCAACACCACTGGCTACTCTATGATGGAAATTTGTTCCACTGCTCTCAGGAAATATCTTGGGCCCTGAGTTGCATCAGCTCCACAGCAAAATGTCCATGGCCTGTATGTGAGCTTCTTCCTCAGTCTGGACTTTGGTTTATGAGTTCTTTGGCAATAATTCAAATGAACAGCAACAGTAACTGAGGTTTTCCTGGAATTTAAGCCACCTCATATTTTAATGTGTAAAATTTTCTAGAAAACAAAAGTTCAGCCTGTGACTAGAATAAAGGTCTCTTGCATAGCAGACTTCAATTACTGTAAACACTAGTATGAGAGTTTCATACCCTCATAACCAAACCTGTTAAAGTGGGGAAAAAAAAAGAGGGTAACAAAATAACCCAAATCAATTTTCCAAAATATCTGACCACTCTGGCAGAAACACTTGGAGAATCCAGGGATTGTTTCTTCTGACTTAACTATATAAATGCACTATGAATTTCGTTTTGAGAAGACAAACAATTATTGTAATGGAATTTAAAATGATTTTGTTCTTTTTTTTTTTTCTCTTTTATCTTTTTAGAGATTTTAGCTGGCCTTGCTGCATTCATGTTACTGAACCAAAACAGGTGACAATGACTGCTGTGAATACTTGCTTAAGGAGTAACTGATAGAGATTTGATATTTGCTCTGACCTGTGATCTGCTGGGTACCTGTAGGAAGGACTGAAGCTGAGCAGAGTGCCCTGAGGAGGGCTGTCTGACGCTTCCTGGGATGTGAGCTCTCTGTGTGTGGAGGAGAGGGGCACAGAGTCCTGTTATGGTTAATTACTGCTCTGGGTTGAGTGGGGGGAGGGTGGCAGAGTGCCATTTCACTGCTCTTCATTAATGCTGCTTGATTCATTACTGCCTTCATTATCCTGAAAATCAGCCTAAAGTCTATGGACAGCCCTGCCCTTACATATCTCTCACAGGTGAGAAAACAGATATAAAGAAAGCACAGGGCCAAGGGCTAGGAAAATATGAGTACCAAGGAAAGACTCCCATCCAATTTAGAGAAGTTTTGGCCCACGTGTATGAAGATGAGGTGCAGGGTAACTGAGCCAGTCCTGCCTGGCCAGTGAGTGGCTGCAGTGCTGTCAGGGCTGCACCCAAGAGCTCACTGCTCCCCACATGACTGTGTTTACAAAGTTGTGTAGAAAGGGTTTGACCTGAGCTTTATGACCACAAACTCTAGATTGCCAGGAAGTTAATGGGGACTAAGCAGCTTCCCCTTGATACATCTCTTCTTCCTGAAGAGTACTTTAAAACTTGGCCCTACTTGTACTGGCTGACCAGGAGCTGTTATTGAAGTGACCTGACTGGAGCTCAAGCCTCATCTCTGACTGACTGAGGAGATGTAGTTACACTGAGTGCATGACACTGAGCCTGTGGAGGGCAGGATAACATCTGAGAGGAGAAGGATGTGATGATGCAAGGTTAGATAGCTACAGAAACTGCTGAAGATCTCGAGCTGAGGGACTTGTATATCACCAGGGATATCACTGCCATCTAAATTAGATTATTATAATTTATTGTTTCATGTCAGTGTCTATGGTCGATGATAAGACAGAGGCTGCACCTGTGACTGCTGCCAAGTGACTCTAGAAATGGCTGATAGCACAGGTTGCTCCTGGGAACTGGAGCTTTGTGTCCCTATTGCTTCCTGCAAATCCTGCCTTCCCTCACTGAAGGAAAAACTGTGAGTCTTTTGTTGAAGGCAGCTGTGCTGAGCACAAAGTGTTGGGGACAGCTCATTGGGCAAGTAAAAGAGGTTTGAAAATTCAATTATCCAAGACTCTGCAGAGGGACACCTGTCAGTGACTCGGACCAGCATCCAGCCCTTCAGGAAAGGAGATGTGGAGCCTGCCACAGTCTATGTGTGCCTTGAGTGTGCTGTACAGCAGCCAGACCCGAAACCTGCAAGGTCTGAGCCCAGGTATTTAGGTAAGGATTAACCCCAGCCAAAAGAGGGGTCACCTGAGCACATGGACTGACAGACCACTGCAGCCAGCCCAGGACAAGGCTGTGACCTTGGTGCAGGAGAGCAGCCCTGCCAGGCAGGAATCACTCCAAATGAAAAGAACAACAGTGTTCCAAGTGATTTTTTGAGGACAAGTTTCATGGTGAGGAAACAACAAGGAACAACAGCTGGAGGACTTTTTTCACTAACAAATGTTTTCCATGATTTTTTAAATGGGTTCATAGAAGCATTGAGTTGATGAGTTTTGCATCATACTGGGAACTGCATTTATTCTGTTGCCTGTGAAACAAGAAGAATACATTTTTATCTCTTTGAATTAACTGTGGATTTTGTAAATGTGTTTAATGAATGAAAAAGAAAATAATTTTAGTATTTCAAAATACAAGTCACGATGCAGGAGCAGCATCTGTGTTACCATAAGAAGAAATTTACACTTCAGTGACCACAAAAATCTTCACTGTTTTTTTCTTTTTAAAATTTATATTTGCCTGTTATTGTTTAGTCCCTTTATTTTCTATTAAAAGAACATACCATTTATATTGGTCAGGTTATATGAATTTTATATCACATCACTAAGATATTTTATTTTTTAATTAGCAAAGCAATAGGAAGATATATAATGCCAAACATTTAATGAAAGCAAATAGAACAAACATGAATAGAAAGCCTTCTAATGAATAAATCTGAATAATAAAAATCCCTGTGGAGCATAAAGGCAGATAGGTTAATTCTTTCACTTGAATTTTAATCCTGACTGAAAAAAATTCAGATGAGTTTTCACATCTAACACTTGGTTATCCTTAAAATGGAGAGAGAAAGAGCTTGTATTCTTCATATCTGGTCTACAGACATAATTAATAAACAGAGTCAACAAAAGAATACTTATAATGTAATATTCATAGCATCAGATAGCTTGGAGCACCAGCAACACTGCTATGGTTGCTGGTAGAACTTGTGGCAAAATGAAACTGAAGAGCACCCATTGGCCTGGTTCTGAAATGTCATCACAAAAGTACAAGACTGGCCTCCCTTCTCCTCCTCAGCTCTTAAAACTAGCAGAGAAGGGATTAGGAGTTTTAGTTCCTGCCAATCATTCTTGTCTAATCTTTGGGTCTTATTTTGTTCTTTTTTCAATAGTTCTTAAAAGGAAAGACAATGGAAAAAAAAACAAAGAAGAAAAAGTTTCAGTGATTTAACCAAGAGTGAAAGTAGACCCTAACTTTTCTAAAGTCCAGTTCTCAATTTAAGACATATTTATTGTTGCCATTCCTTGTTTATTTTAAAGGCTGGTTTTATTTTGATCGTGAAACCTTGTCAGAGAAAATAAGGGAAATCTAGATCTTGGAAGCTCTCTAAGAAACTCTGGATTTTTGGTTGAAAGTCATTAACTAGCTTAAGCTTTACAGGGTAAATCAAGGTTCTATCAGCATGTCAGAGGTGTATGTCCAAGACTGCAAGAGTGCATGAGCTACATCAACCTCAGTCTTAGAAAATTCAATGTGTGTCTTTGCTATTAAAGTGCAGAAGATGTTTACACAGTATAGACCATTTCTAGGATGCTATTTTTAACCTTGTTTGAAGGTGGCAATAGAAAGGTAATTAGACCTTATTCTTATTTCCTTCAATCTGCTATATAAAATTAACTCCTCCTTTTAGGGAATTTAGGATTGTAAATTTACTGCATAAATAACATTATATTTAATAAAATCTCCTCAGTGCTAAGGGAGAACTTCTTCCATGAGCTATTTACAGACTTTTTTCTCCTTCTGAAAATATGGATGTCAAAGTGTGATCCTAATTTATAGCATCCAAGGACACACATGACTGAAGCCTAACTTTTGGGTTGGGATGCAGAAATCATCTTATATATCAAACCAACCCCCAAAAGGGGTGAGATCTTAACACACACCAATTTAGAGCTGCACTCGCAAGAGTGAGGTGTCAAAGCCAACAACAGAACTACCCTGAGGATGGATAGTTAGCAATATGTAGAAATAGACTAAGCTCAGACATCCAAGAATGATAATAATACCTTTTCTAGAAACTAAGAGTGTTGTCTGATTTTGTTAACAGCATTCCATGACATACAGGAAAAAACGTTATCAATTGTCCCTACCAAAAAAAAGGTTCTTTTAATTGATTTAAACAAAAATCAATATGAATAAGGCTAATGACAAATATTCTATACATGCAAATACACACACACTTTTTTTTCCTTTTAAGAGGCAAAGGAAGACATTTTGTTTCCTTTTATTTTGTTTTCTAATGAGAATAATTTTTTAATAAAAATTGATTTTTTCAAAACAGAAAGGACAACTCAAAAACTATTTGAGGAGAGAGAACAATTCTGATAGCAGCTCTGAAATTTTACAGCACATGAATCATAGAAGATACACCATAACAGACACTGAACAGAAAAGAAAAAGCCTGTGTGTCATCCTGCCTGGGTTATCAGTGAGTCAAGAATACCTTTTCACAGTGACACAGAAAGACATTTTAGCTGGCATTGTCACATGTATCTTCATATATCTCCAGGCCATCCCTCTGGGGATATAAGTGCTTTACTAGTGTGACAGGATCTGGCATGTTGATAGGTGGCTGGATAGCATCAGATTTCCCACTGCACAAAATAAATTCAACTCAAAATTAGCCTATAACGGGAAATCTTGAATCAGAAATTTCTTTGGCAACTCCGTCCATGTTGACCATGTCCTTTAACAAGTAGTTTGGAAACAGGGTAGTTTTAGTATGATAGAATGTAGTAAAAACAGGGTAGTTATAGAATGATATGGGGCAGGCTTCTGAAATGGAAGAGAAAAAGAAAACAAAGATTTAAAAACAAAAGTGAAATCGTAAAGTAAGTGAAAGGGCAAGGAATGCCAGAGAGTCAAGTGAGAAGCATGATGACAGATGAAATACTGTATTTTCTGTAAGGTGATGCTACGAATCCTAAGCACCTACTTGAACAAATCAAATGGATTCTGTGTTCCTAATTTATAGTAAATGTTGTGGAATTAAGCTCTATACAGCAGTGGTCAAAAAATCTGGCAAAGCAACAAATAAGATGTTACAATGTAAAAGGATGGGAAAAATTGTCTTTCTGAAAGTGTTATTAATGTCAGTGATGTGTCTTCAGCTACAATATGTGCTCAATCCTGGTCAATCTCTTTGAAAGAGAGATAAAGAAGATGTAGAAATAGGTGATGAAAATTACTAACAGCATGACACAATTTCTGTGATGACAGATTGCCAAGACTGAGATTGTCTCGCTTGGGAAAGAAATGAATTTAAAGTATATGACGACTACATAAGATACAGAATGCCATATGAAAAAAAAAAAAAACCCACATATTTTTTTTTACAGTTTTTCCTAATTTTGTCCTAATACCAGAATAAACAAGTCTTCAATGAAGCTGAAAGCAACATTGAAGCAATGAAGTAACATAACCCTAAATGGCGTAAATTGCAAAACTTAGTAGGTGAACTCATTCTCACCGAGCTTCACGGTTTATCTGAAGGTTGGCACCATTTAAGTATGTATGTAGGTAAGGAGAACAGACTCATTTCTGTGATGGTTTTGACATCTCTCAGATTGCAGAGTGGCCCCAAATATCTTTGCTGCCCATTCTGTAGCAGTAAATATAGCAATTTATAAAATGATTGTGTCTCTAGTCACAGACTAACATTCCCTAATGAACACAGACTTCTTACTGTGGGCAAGGTTTTTTATTGTTGCCCACTGTGAATATTCTTGCACTTTAGTTCATTAAAGAAGATTTCTTAAAATCTGTGTGCTGCAGGAAGCAGGATGTGGGTTTGAAAGAACAATTTAGCCCAACCAACTTCCATTCCTATCTTTCCATGTTCCTAAGATACACTTCACTGTACAGCCTTGCATAGGGTACTGATGTAAAAACGTGATTAGCTACAAAAGTGAAAGCATTTGCTCAGTTGTTAAAATGATAATATTAAATGACAGGAACTAGGAAGAGAAAAAATACTTTTCCCAGTTTCAAGGAAAGCAGGAGAAATAAACCTCATATCATTACCAAATCATAACAAAACATAAACATAACTAAGAAAAATCAGTGCCCAGCTCAGAAGGGACACTCTGGATAGCCTTATATTCTTATTGAAAGTTAAATGGATCATTTAATAAATGTATCTGCCATTTATAAAGCTTCTAGAGAAATTTCTAGTTTACCATATTCTTTCAATGAGCAAATAAAAGTCTTAAGAGCCTAAAAGGCAGATCACTGAGTTCTGATAATCACCTTTCAGCAAGCAGTGGAAGTCTTAATGTGATTTATACTGTTGTAAGGAATGTTTGTCTTATTCCAAAACAATGGAAAGGCTACCAGAACAGCACATGGAATGAAGTGCAAAGCAAATGAAAATACAGATTGGTTTCTGAGACTGATGCACACTCATTGAGAGAGAAAAGAAGATGTTAATATAAATGAAAAGCAATTTAAAGTTTTAGTCTCATTCACATGCTGAGAAATCATTGAAGAAAATTAATTTGGCCAATCTATTTTTAAAAGGTTGTAAGGAAAAAAAACCCCATCCAAACAGGGTGACAATAAAACCAGTACACATTTCTTTCTGCAAACACACAGAGAATTGAGAAAAGTTACAACAGATAAAAACATATAACCAACAAATGACAACAAATTGAATTGCTTCAGAATCACATCCTTCATGTAGAAACAAAGAAAATACTGGTATGTTCCAAACCTTATATTCAGCTCAGTCCTGGTAAAAAAATCTTTGAAGGTAACTAGAAAGGAAATTCAAGGAGTTATTGAGTCATAAAAATTTTAGATAGCAAAAGAAACCCCTAAGGTTTCAAAAGTGACAATTTCATAACACACTTCTTCGCAAAGATAATAAAAATTGAGCAGAGAGGAGCAAAAGAAATAAAAGAGAAAGCATCAGTACTTTTAGCAGGCTAATTTTTAATTTTAAGTTACTCCAAAGACCTTTTCTTTTAAAAAGATGTTCTGTTTGTGTAAGGGTTGGTCATTGTCTTTTTTGAGGAGAAAACTGTTGAGAAGTTCTTTTCAAAACCATGGGAATATGTACAGAATCCTTGTCTCCACAGTAGTAAATGAGTCTGTATGTAGAAAAGAGCAGTCTGATGGGCAAGCAAATCCTGCCATAGACATATCCAAATACACGAGCCCGGGACTGCCCAGCACATTGCCCTGGAGAGAATAAACACTCCTGTGAGAATGAACTCAGAGGTGTCACTAAGGACTCCTCCAGGACTGTATGAAGGGATAGTATTTTCACTTGGCTGGACAAGATGACCATTTATGGTCCCTTCTAACAGAAACCATTCTATAATTCTATGATCTTTTAGGGGCTATTTTGCTCAGAATTTCAAAGAGCAATGAACAATGAAGGAATTGCAGTCCCTAGCAATGAAATTTCTAGCTTAAAAAATGTATTGAAATACTTTGATCTCTGGAATGTGGAATATTACTTTGTGCTCAAAATTTCTTTTCTAAACATAAAACAGATCATGTATTACACCTCTAAAATCACTTCCATTTTAAGCTTAAGTTGTTGCTAAAGAGTTTGTTAGTTTTTATGGTCTCAGAAAAGCAACTTGGCCCTTTTATGTCAAACTGATCATAATTAAAAATCATGACACATGACATTGTAAGAAGACAATTAAGAAATGAAAAAATATAAAACCCAGAGATATTATATTTTTTTATTTGTGAGAAATGTGCCTTTTATCCTCCAGATGTCATTTTCTTTTATGCCTTTTGCAACTATCAAGCATTTGGGAAAAAAAGAACATTAGCATTTGCAATACTGGCTTGGCAACTTTTGGGAGACAACTTTTAGGCACATCTTGGTCCACTTTCTTCTTTATGTCAAATTGCCTGGTTAATTCCCCTAGCTGAGACTTGGTAGAGCTCAGAAAACGTGACAGCCATATTTTAAAAGACCCAAACAACCACAGCTTTCTCTAAATCCCTTTTAGATAAAGGGAGTTCCCACAAATACTGTTGACCTGAAGCCAGTGCAAACACTGGTAATGCAAAAGGAACTGATCAGGAGATAATTTCCTTTTCCAGCACCAGAGCTTTTTCCATCTTGTTGGTAGGGTAAGGCTACTGCTCAAACACTGCTGCACCCTGATTGTGCTTTAGGTCCAGGAGTTTAAGGGGTATTCTGATATATTGAAGGCTGATTATCTGCTTATGTACTTTCTTTAAATAAAATCCCTTTACAATGCAGGTCATCTTTGTGTAGGAACTTAGAGCACTGTTCTACACAGGTTAGTAAACTCTTCCTCAGAGCTGTAAAAATTGAATTCTAGATTATGGTTTATGTCCATACGTGGTTTAGGGAATTTCCCTCTGTCTTCAGCTTGCTGTTTTCTTCCCTGGAGCATGAAGTGAAAGGGTGTATTTGTTGGTGGTGTGGGTTTTTTTGTTTTGTTTTGTTTGTTTGTTTGTTTGTTTTGGGGGTTTTTTGGTGAAACTGTATTCAGCAACCATGGCATTTCTCATTAGTCATATCAACATATACTTTGGGGCTTATAAATCTCTTGGGCAAGATGCCATTTTTAAACAAGGAGTTAATTTATACATTGTGTGAGAACAAGTATTTCCTCTCAGTGCAGGGCCTTCAGACGAGCAGAAAATTCCAGAGCTGTTCTCCAGGTAGGATAACGAAAACAAGCTGTTCAATGCCACTTGCAATGTACCTATGTAATTCAACTCTTACCTAAAATGACTGTTTTCCTAAATTACTTACTTCTTATACAGAAATCTTTTTCTCAGCATTTCATTTTCCTGCCCATGAACCTGTCATGCTATTTTAGTCCAGAAATGGACACAATATTCCACCTGAGTACAAAGGCACTATTATAACTGTTGGTATTATTTTCTACTCCATTACCTTTATCCATGTTTCCCTCTTTGGCCCTGATTTTATTTTGGTGTGACTGACATTTTTTATCAAACACCCATTCACCATGGCAGTATGCTGGCTTTCCCATTTCTTGATTTCTTCTAGCTACGTGCTGTCTAAATGGTTTGTACCTGAAAGGGTGATCCCCACTGCAAGTGGACTGGGAGGATGATCTCTGGGGGTCCAGAAATGGACTTTGAGAAGTGAATTAGTTCACTCGAGCCTTACATGTTTGCCTTGGCTGAGGCATGGTGGGGCAGAAATATGTGTGTGGTAATTATTTGGTTTACTGTGAAGAAACAGGCAACTTATAACCCAGATGTTTAAAGAACATCTTGGTTCTTAGCTACTGGGAAGCTGAACTGCTTATACTGGCCTTCTATATTTATTATTACTTTTCCTTTATGGTATTCCATGGACTTTTTCTCCATTCAGAGCTCCATAATGATAGTGGCTGACAAGTAATATAACATGTAGAGCAAACAGTCCTGTCCTGTATCTAAACAGGCAGCAATCAAAAGTAATTGATGTAACAGGTTAATTGTTAAGAAAGTGCAAATCCTGACAAATGCATCTGTATTTATATCTCCACAAGCATATTTAATCCATGCACTTTTGCATCTAGCTGCCTTTTAAACATACTAACTCTACAAGCTGTAGACAGCAGTTAATGGACTGCTGATTTAGACTCTGTGCATACATATACATTTAATTCCCCTGCCCCCTTTTTTTACTCCTACCTCTATTTTTTTCCTCCAATAATTTCAAAGAGATAATAGAATGAAACTTTTAAATAAGATATAAAAGCTCAAAAAGTGACGCTTGCATTTCCTTTATCTTAATGTTCAGAGCAGGTACCTGGCATTATTTCAAACTTCCTTTCTCTTATGCTTTTGTGTGCACTTGCTCCCAAGGCAAATGTCAGCGACATGGTTTGCGTATTCAGTGCCTTCTGTTCCAGATCCCGAAAGGTTAAGGTGCTTTAGGTAGGACTTCAGTGAGATCTATATGCTGAAATCCAAAACTTCAGTCCTCAGAATCATCAAAAAATTTATCAGCTTAGGGTCTGCTCTGATAAGCTGTGGTGTGCTGATCTTGGCTGGATGCCATGTGCCCACTCTCCTCCTCGGGGGGATGGGGGAGAGGAAATACGACAAAAGGCTCGTGTCTTGAGAGCAGGGCAGTGATTGGAGAGATCACCAATCGCCATCAGAGGCAAAACAGACTCAGCTTGGGGGACTTGGCTTCATTTGTTACCAAACACACCAGAGTATGGCAATGAGAAATAAAACCAAATCATAAAAACACCTTACACCAACCCCTCCCTTCTTCCTGGGCTCAATTTAACTTCTGAGTAGCCTCAGCAGTGCAGTGCAATGGCAATGGGGATTGTGGTCACTTCATCCCACATTGTTTGAGCCACTCTCTCCTCAGGCAGAGGACTCCTCACACTCTTGCCCTGCTCCAGCCCTAGGTCCCTGCCACAGGATCCAGTTGTCCATGGTTTTGTCCAATGTGTGTCCTTCCCATGGAGCACACTCCTCCACAAACTGCTCCAGGCTGTGTCCCTTACATGGTGTGCAGTCCTTCAGAAACAGGCTGCTCCAGTGTGGCTTCCCCAACGGAGTCACAAGCCCTGCCAGAACAGCTGCTCCACCATGGGCTCCACTCTCCAGAGGCCCAGCCAGAAGCCTGCTCCAGCACAGGCCTCCCACAGGGTCACAGTCTTCTTTGGCAATCCACATGTTCCAGTGTGGGGTCCTGCATGGGCTGTCAGCAGATATCTGTTCTACAGTGGATCTCTATGGGCTGCAGAGGGACAGTCTGCCTCACCTTGGGCTGCAGGGGAATCTCTGCTCCAGTGCCTGAAGCATCTCCTTTTCCCTGACCTAGGACTCTGCAGGACTGATTGTCTTGTATATTCTCACCCATACATTCTCTGTCTGCTATTGTGCTGTTTGGTTTTATTTTCCCCACTCTTACTCTGTTATCCCAGAGGTGCTAACAGTGCTGATGATGAGCTGAGCCTTGGCCATCAGTAGGTCCATCTTGAAGCTGGTTGGCATTGGCTCTGCTGGACACAGGGAAAGCTTCTAGCAGCTTCTCAGATCAAACACCCATGTAGACTGCTGCCACACAAACCCAGTACACAGACACAGCTCTGTGCAACACCAGTGTCTGGAGGAGGTGGCAGCATCACCCCTTTGGGCTGTGAAGTTATGCTTAGAGGATTTCTCTCAGGATTTCAGAGATGCTTTAAATACATCTTCCATTTCCCAGGAAAGTGGCCAAGCAAAAAAGCTAATTACAAGGGAAAGGCAGATGGAAGAGGAGGGGTGTGTGTGTGTAAATTTTCATTTCCTTCTAAGGAAAAAAATCCTATATTTAGGCAGCAGTGAATGCAAAAATCTGGCAAAGTATATGAGAGAGAAGAGCAGATTGAATGACCCTAAACATTTGTGTTTAGCAGTGATTTCAGGACACAGTGATGAAATTTAAAGCTGTGCTTGAAAAGGGAGAGCAACGTTTTTGAAACGGTGACTGAAATACAGCCCAAACTCCGCTTCCTGAAAATGGACTTTGTGTGCATTTCACATGAAACTGTAACTGGAAAAAAGAACAGTATGATTATGGAACAAATCCCTGCAGTTTCTGGACATCACTCATTTTGCTCCCTGTTCCCTTTGTGGTGAACTTTTTAGGAAGCATGGGACAGAGCCAACAAGAGGGAGATAAGCAAACCCTCCTCTGTGAATGGAGTACAGCCTATGCAGTGTTGGCAGTCTCCCAGGGAGAATTTAGATCCCTTTCTTTGGCTGGTTTTTAATCATAAGGCTGATCTTTTCTTTCAGTGTTGAAAGAACAGGGCTAAGAACTAGATTTAGTGACAAGGACAGACATGCATGGACGATGAGAGTTGCATCAGATAGTTTTTAAATTCCTGCTTGCCTTTTCTTCTTCCTCCCGTCTTTGCCCTTTCCCTTCAGGTTACCTGTGCAGATGCTGGACACACAGACCCCAGTGCAATGCAGTTGAAGAGGCAATTGAAGAGGTGTGTCATACTAAAAATCTTTAAATTCCAAGATGAGGCAGGCAACCAACTAAAATTAGGAAACAAAGTATAAAAGTCTTCAAGGAAAGCAGACTTCATAGTCTCCTATTCCTCTCCTATCCCTAGACTTCTGACATCTCTCTCAAGGCATCATGCAGGTGGCTCTAAGTATCTGGAAAACTGGAACACCTTCTTTATAGAACTGAGCATAGAAAAAAACTAAAATGTTCTCTCAGCAGGTGGGAGACCTGGGTTAAATTTCCCCAACCAATACAAGAGATTAAGCTCCATGCTTGCTGTGCTCTATAATCCTGCTTTAATCACAAGGCTACAGGCATCTAATTCAGGGCCCTTGATTTGTCTCTCTGATGCCTCAGTGCCCTAGACTGTAGTCCACTTTTATCACCACGTACTTCTGGGTCTTACGCTCCACTTCCATACTGTGAGCTCTTTAGTTATTGTGCTCATCCAACACTTAGAATTTCAGGGTTTCTGAGTCATGACTCTTACCCTTGGTGCTGTAGAATCAGTCAAAGGAAGAAGAATGAAAAAAAAAGAAAAAGAAGATTATACATTTCATAATATGAAATATAGCTGATATGAAACAGTTCTTTTTTATACCTTTCAGTCCTACAAAGAGCAGTCAAAGCATCACAGCGAGATCCACTGAAAAGCTAGTTTGCTTTGACTTCTGATCCAGAGTGGGAATTATCCCAGTGATTTTTATTTCTAAGTCATGACATTTCAAATAATTCTGATTGCACTTTCACTTTTCTGTCTAATCCTTTGTCCACCAGATTCAGGAATGGACAGAGTTTTCTGATTGGTTCTGTTTCACTCATTTTTTTTTTTTAATGCAAAAATAAAGAAAAAATGAAGGAAAAAAAATCAGAGGTGTTTAATCTAATACTAGCCTGAGTCATCCAAGTCTGCACTATTCTCTTCAGCTGAAATGGGTAAGTAAATGAAAGGCACTTCTCAAGATTGTCCTCTTATTTTAGCCACAGAGTGACCTAAAAATCCTTTGGTAGAGTTAATAACATAAAGACATTCCACTGGGAATTTTGAATGAAGGACAGAAGTGCAGGGTCATATCTTGAGGCTGTACTTGGGAAAATCCCTCTTACTATGAAAAGGAGAGCTCCCTCAGCCTGAGTGAACCAAAGCTCATTAGAGAGTGCAATTTGTAATATCTTGGTAGGGTTAAGCTTCCATAAATGACCTAGACCCAAGAAAATATTTAAGAACTACCCTTCAGTTGCTAGAAATGGCAGCCAGAAAGTGCACAGAGAAACCTTTCTATCTGTGGCTGGGTGCTCCAACCTCTGGAACTCAGCAGTAGATATCCCTGTTACACACCCTGGGCGTGAGGGCAGAAAAGCTGAGAACAAGCACACAGACCTAAGACATGCATGAGACCATGGCACACGTACTGCATATCTGGGGGGAAGTGCTAAAAGCAGGGTGGCCTCTGAGGGAAGAGGTCTCAGCTGACAGCAAACACACCTATCTCAGGACAAAGCTGAGCTCATCAGCCAAGCCAGTGGTGCCTCCGGGAAAACATGTGAAAGAAAGACATAGGCAGGGGAAAAGAGGAAATCTGTCGTTTAAATGTCTGTCTTTTTGCTTCTCACTACCCAAATCCATTTCAATTGTTAATTAATTTAAATGTTTTCTCCATGTTGAGCCTGTTTTCCTCCTGACAGTGGCTGATAAGCAGCATCCCTGACTTTATCTCAACTCACAAGATTATCATCCTATTTCCCCTTCCTGAGGAGGGGGAGCAAGTGGGCAACTGGGTAGGCCAAGATTAGGGCAGCAAACATAGTCAGTGAATTGGAACTCAGTCAGAACAAGTTGGAAATCCTCAGCTCGGGCTTCCCCAGAACAGAGGAGAGAATGAGTTACTGGAGAGAGTCCAGCAAAAGGCCACTAACATATTTAAGGGACTGGATCATCTTTCCAACGAAAAAAGCTCTAACCAGGTGAAGAGACAGCTCAGATGGATCTTATCATTATGTGAAGGGAAGGAATAAAGAAGATGGAACCAGGCTATTTCAAGTTGTGCTCTCCACAGGACAAGAGGCAATGGGCAAACACGGAAACACAGGAGATTCCACTTGAACATCAGGACAGATTTTTTCACTGTGAGGATGGTGATGTCCTGGCAGCAGCTGTCCAGGGAGGGTGTGGAGTGTCCATCCTTGGAGTCAGATACTAAGAAGTTTTCTGGGCATGGTCCTAGGCACATGGCTCTAGATGGCCCTGTCTGAGATGAGAGACATTTGGATAAAATGACCTCCATAAATCTCCTTCCAGCCTCAACCATTCTGTGTAATTGTCAAAAGGTGAAAAAGACAACTTCATCTTTTCTAAAAATAGAAAGATGACAGGACATCCTCAGGTTATGATAGAAATTTAAAAGAAATGCATGATTTTAGAAGAGAAATGTTGAACTGCAACTTGATTGAAATCTCTGCAGTCTGTCTTGATTAACACAGGAGAAGTTATGAACACAATGATTTTCTACACTTACTTAATAGGATGAAAAAAGTATAAAGGGACCAAAATGGTCGTTCTCAAATTCTTAGGGGGTTCATTCTCACATTGTTGAATTTAGCCAGAAGTGGTGGTATCTGCCACTTTGCAAAATCTTTAGTTTATCATCTACAACTATAGTTTTCATCATAATTTATGTGACCTACTGATAAGAGATCTTTGTCATCATTACAGAACATGCTTTTATCCAGTCTTCATAATTTTATCTAGCATGAATATTAAACTAAAGGAACTATAATTTCCTTGCTCATATAGTATACCCATTGTCATACATCAAAGTATTAATTAATACATACAGTATTACTAGATGTCACATCTCTCTATAAAAGCTTTTTTCTTTCAACATTTTTTTTGTTTTCACTAAAGTAGAAAACAAAATGAAATAACACATTCCTGCTGCCACTGTCATTTTCTGTTGCGCTTCAATCTCACTGTAACTGTTACTTTTTTAGATTCCTAGGCTTTCTGCTTTCTATTTCCCGTTTTCATACAATTACATAAAGCATGTATTCACTTAAAAACACTGCTGATTGAAATCACACTGCACAGGTTTATTGAATTCATTTTGAAAACACAACTTCTCTAAGCTTGCACACAAATGAATATTGCACAGTAGACCTGCTCTCCTTCCTTTTCAGTGCATTATACTAGCATTTTCAAGGCTGTCATTTCAGATGTTTTGCTCTGGAATATTTTTGAAAATCTATGCAGTTGCTGATGTTGCCTCATAACTAATTAATTCCTTGGAAACTTAGCTCAAAAGTAAAAGCAAGTGGGCAAATTAGAGGCAAAGTATTTATCAGATGAGGGAGTCCTAATTTCCTGGCAAGCTAAGATCAAACTTAGAAACCTTGGTTTAGGATGCTTAGACGATCAGGAGAATTTATGGAATAAATGGAATAAATTATAAGATGTGATATGATATGCTATGGTATGATCTACAGGGGTTACTTTATATATTGTCTTCTTAAATTGTAATTATTTCTTGTTACTTGTGCAGGTATCAAAATGACACCATACAAAAAATCCTCTACCCTGAGCAATCTAAAACAACATCTAAAATATGGTTGGCCTTAAAAAAGCACAGAAGTTATCCTTAATTTGACTTAGTTTAAGGGTGGTGATACTTCAGTTGCATTTTATTTTCCAAAATATTTGCTATGCTAATGATTTAGTTTCCCCTATCTTCACTGTAGCACAGTGAATCCTCAACCTTTACCCTAACTGTTGTCAGATATTATAGCTCTGCTGCTTTTACTGGTAGGAATTGGTTCATAACCATGTTCATAAGCATGTGACTTTTTTCTTTTTTATAGTTTTAGGTTTGAAAATTTTAGATATTTTCTGCTCTCATTTACGAAGTCTGGAAAACCACACAGGCACAAAACTATAACAAGAATCTTCACTGCGAATTCGGTTTTCACACTCCTAAGGAACTTGTCATTCTACCTGCAGGACCTGTAAGTCCATCCTGTTCTGAGCAGGCATGGCTAGGGGCCAGGTGTCACTTGATACCACCTCCTGTCAGTTCCAGTGGCTGGAGTAAAGAGGAGAAAGCACCGTGCAGAAGAGGCAGTCAGTATTTGGCTTTCCATAAATTGTTTCCTTGCCTTATACCTTTTGTAGTTAACATTTTGCTGTTACTGTTCATTTTCTTGTCCCACTGCTGTTTCCAATGAATTGTTTTTGTCTTAGCCCATGATTTTCACCTTTCGTGCCTCCAATTCTCAACTCCATCCTGCTGGAGTGGGAAGGGCAGGAAGGAACCGGGAGCATGTGAGTGGACTCTGATTTGGGGGAGTCTCAGCGGAGACACTGGACTGGGGAGTACCATTCCTGAACCATCATGGTATTAAAAGAGTCTGACACCATTTATTTAATCTTAACAAGATTAGAAGTATTAAGGCTTCATGGCTCTATGTTCTGAGCCATACAGCTTTACCTTCTGCAGCATCCAATATTAAGCACCCCAAATCAGAGAAATAGCATGTATGTCCTACATCACAGATTTCTATTATGTAGGTTTGTCACCGACTACTCCAGAATGTCTTTAATAATGCTTGGCTATTAGACTTGAGATTCAGAGTGGGAGGATAGAAAGGAAATAATAAAAACTTCTCTGTGTAGGAGAATAGGGAGTAACTGGCTGCTAAACTAAACTGAACTAGTAAGCTGAGTTTAAACTTAACTAAAACATAAATAAGACTTATGTAAGCCTTGGGAAGACTTAAAATAGTATTCTTCCAGGTCCACAATATGTTAATGGTCTGAGAAATAGTATTTATTATATCTTGAAAGCAGCTATCTAAGGTATGCTGAACTATTTTATGGAGCAGCAAAAGCCAAATAGAGGTTCAGGCTTTGAAGCACAAGTGCCATTTGCATGTAAGTGACTCTAGAGTCAGACAGCTGCACCACTGGTCCTGCTGACAAATGGCATTTTCTATGATTGTAGTAGTTAGGCATTTGAAACCCTATTTGTCATTGTGCCTCAGATTTGTTGTTAATCATGGATTTAAAATAAATTAGGCAAATACGTTTTCTGCTGCACAGATCTTTTGACAAAAATGAAGGATGAGTTGCATTCTAGTTGGAAATTCAATCCATATCTTCTTTATGATCCATTATAGAAAAATTTTGGTCCCCATTCAGTTGGAACTATAGCTATTCAGTGTTACATTGCTGGAAGGAAGAGATATTTTCCATTTGAATAGATGGTGGAAGCAGAGGCTACATAGGAATGCACAGGAAGATATCTCCGTAGGCTATCACTTCAGGTCTGTTTATTGCTTGATATAGTTTTTACATAGCTTAATTAATTCAAGGGATATTTTTTTCACTTACTATAAATGAGAAATGAGTTGCCTAAATAAAAAGGAGGATTTAGAAAGGTGAGGTTCATGTCACCTCCTCCAGGAAAAAATCAAAAGCTCCTGTAATTTTGCTGCAGGTCACTAGGCAGGGAGCAACAGCTTGGGAAGAGAGACACCCTCAGGGATGGACAAAGATCACCAACACACCCAAGATGGTGTAAAATGTGATTCACTTTGCTCTCTGGGGTGCAGTGAGAGCCCTCCACCTGTCCCAGACTTCTGGCACCAGAGCCCAGCCTGAGCCTGTGAGAGATGATCCACCTCCAGTCCTCTCCCACCAGGTGCCATTGGCCATGTGAGGATTAACCTGTTCATCTTGGCATGAATAAATGACAAATAATGGCAGATATGGAATAACAACTTTTTTTTTTTCCTTCTCCTTTCACTTCCACTGGGAAATGCCTTTCTTTTAAGCCTTGCTGAAGAAAGTAATTGTCTGGGGTTATGTAACCAAAACAATGTGTATTCTATTTCATCTGTTGAAACCAGTATCTTGTAACTCCAGGGGGGAGGGGGTGGATGCCTTCTGTTAATGGGCCAGCTGTTAAAACCAGGGGAGCAATGTTCCCTATCTCTTCCACAACCCATCCTCTCTCCAGGGGGATATCTTCTTTTGATGGGCCATTAAGGCTCACCCCATGACTAATAAAATTAATCATCCCATTGTGAGATGCTCCACCCAGTTGGAGGGACCAAGCATTCCTACCTGGATAAAACCTGAGATTCAGAACAGCAGAGCATCCTCTTTCCACTGGATTCTCAGAGGAAGACTGGACTCATCTCACCGCCACTTCAGGATCATCTCTACTCCAACAGAACCACATCTGTCACTCCAGGAGGACTTATTTGGACTGCTTCCAACACCCTGAAAATTAGTTAGTATTCCTAACTCCATCAGGGTTTTCTAGGACTTTGTTTGCTTGCTTGTTGTTTTTTTTTTTATTATTCCTAGTAAAGAACTGTTATTCCTATTCCCATATTTTTGCCTGAAAGCTCCTAATTGCAAAATTGTAATAATTTGGAGGGTGGGGAGGGGTTACATTCTCCATTCCAAAGGAAACTCCAGTTTTCCCTGACAGACACCTGTCTTTCCAAACCAAGACAATAATGTAGGGATGTATCCAGGAAACTGAAACAGAAACAAGACAAGTCATGGTGAACTGTCAGTGGCACTGATGACCTGTTTCTGGCATCTGAGACTGCAAGGTTTCCATATTTTAAATACACTCAAAGGTGAAGAACTATCAAATCTCTCCTGCCTGGCCTCCTACTGGCCTGTCTCCAGCTCTGAACTGATGCTTGTCTTGATGTACCTGGGCTCTCCTTGAGCTTAGGCCATCCCCTAACAACCACACAGACAAAGCACAGGGACAGTGTCCACATCACAGGAGCTTTAGAAACTTCAGATTGGCACCTGGCCAGTGAGATTCTGCTCTCCCTGGCTGCATCCAGGGCATTGGCTCCTACTGAGGAGGGTGTGCAGCAGGATCACTCATCAGGTCTGAAGAATAATTAACCCCCTATCTAGATCCACAGGAGCTTGTTCTTCTTAACAAGGTTTCCACAGAGTTTGATTTTATCACTGCTGCCCTTCTGAAGGACCTTTCAGAGTTATTAGTTGTCTTCCCTGACAGTTTACAAAATCATTTATGTCAAGCTTAAAATGAAGATCCTTGGTTTTAATAACATCTCCTCTGTCACTCTGTCAGGGAAGTCTGCATCTCAGGTAATTCTCTGACAGTCTTTCATGCAATACTGTTATTCAAAACTACCAGAAAAAAACCCCTCAAACTGTATTTTATCTAATAGCAGAATTCAACAGCTTGTGGCTGGAAGTTGACATAGGTGAGATTAAAGTTGAAATGATGGGAAAATTTTTGATTGTCAAGATAATTAGCCATTCAAATATATCATCAAACAAATTCTGATTTTTTTTTCTGCACTTTTATTTATTTTTTCTTCCACATTTATGTATATTCATTTTTTTCTCTTATGTTTGATTGCTCTCTTCATCATAGCCGTGACCTCAAAGGCTTATTTGATTTTTCACATAAACCAAAATTTACCTAAACATTTCATGATCTGCAATCCTCTAATTTTTCTGGTGCTATTATTCTGAAAACTATCAGACTTGTTTGTACAAATTGCATAGCTCAATGCCGTTAATTCCAGAAAATAGCAATTTTTGTAGATTATTAATTCCAGTACAGTGGCTTCCTTATACAGCTGATGAAAAACAGTGTGGTCTACAGCTCCTTGTTCATGTCTAAGATGATTCTTCAGTGGATCTGACTTGAATTATCCTTGTAGCTTGGAAGAAGGTCTAGGCTGTCTTTAACCTAACTGCTGTTCTTCCCATGAGCATTATTTAAAGAGTTGAAGCAGGGCAGGGGTGACTATATCAGTTTCTGTGTTTTGTGTGGTGCAATTTGGAAGAGGAAATCAAACAGAAGAAATACTGTTACTGCTATTAGCTTAATGTATTTCATGCTAAATAATGGAGTACCTGGCCTCTGCTTTCATAGCAGGCACACACCTCTCCCTGTTTTCACACCTGATTTGTGGAAAATGTCAGGGCTCCCTCCTGAGAGTCAACCCAGCAATTCACTTAAGTGACTCACAAGCATTTGGATCTTCAGGCATTTGTCCACTGTGCCTTGATGGTTTCTGGGTTTCTTGATTTCACAAGAAATTAAGTCTGGAATGACAAAAGTAGTGTAAAGGGGCTGTGCTATGAAACACTGCTGAGCTTTGCAAGCCCACTCATGCTTTATTTGAGTCTGAGTGGTATATGACAGCATTCAAAGTAAAATAGAGAACACAGCAGAAAACTCCTCAAAAAATCTTCCTCACAGCTTCTTGAAGGGGTACATTTCTAGACAGGAGAAGGGAATTAAAGAGTCTGGTCTTGGCATCCATCCTTTGACACCAGCAACCCATTTTGAAGTGGATGCTGTCAGATAGCTTGGTTTCTTTCCCAGAGATGAGGTGGATGGAGCTCATTGCCTACCTTGATGAGCCATACTGATTTTGGACTTCCCTGGATGGTGTCTGTATCCCTCTGTGCTCTAAAGCTGTAAGCTTTGTGATGACAGGTGTCCTCTTTGGTCTGCTGTTCAGTGGTTATGGACACTGAGCAAGCATAACTTTTCTGTGACTTGGGCTGGTACAAACTACAGAGAACCTCAGAAATGCCTCAGAAAAAAACAATAAATGGTCACAGCAGAATGCAGAGTTACCACACCCAGGATAAAAGCTTTCATCTGAAGCACAGAAAGAACTTCAAGAATCCAGCTTATCAGCTGGATAAGAAAACAAATTTTCTATTCAAGTTCATAAACCCACAGCTTTGTCCAATAGATACAATGCCAGCTTGTTGTTATCTGCTCCATGTCATTTGATATTTTGTGCTATGACAATGTCAAGAGGGCCCCAATAGGTCTGAGAACCCACATACCTAAGTCCTATATGTGGCTGCAAGTAGATTATCTCTCAACTTGTTCTTGCCCCCAAAAGCAAGGATTATGCAGGCAGTGCTCATGAAAAGCAGTGCCTTGCTCAGAATCACATGCAAGGATGGACCAGAGTTGGAAATTGGACCTAAATATATTGTCTTACCTGGGAGGGCCAGGCCTGCTCTGTGTCCCAGCCCAACGAATGCCATCTCTCAGATATTTATGAGGTAAAATCCAACAGCCAACATAAAGTACTTGATACTGTTTTAGAAGCACATTTTCTCAGTGGTTCTCTCACATCATCTCAATTCTTTATTTCATAGTGGAATGAGCAAGGTGGATTTTTATACACCTACCTGAAAGTGAACACACCAAGAAATAACTGAATGAAACATCCCAAGAGGAGGAGGCCTGAAAAGACTATTTTCTTGCCCAGTTATTCTATTTGTAGTGACAATTTGCATTTCCCTGGAACGCATCCAGGTGACAAGGAATGCAGCTGACTTTATTACATATGACAGAAAAACATCATGAAGAATAACTCATTTAAAAGCCTTTGGCTTTTATCTGTTGTTCTTTTAATTTACAATTTTTTTGTATGAGATTGCCTGCCTTTGAGGCTTGGCCAGTGCCTAAAGGGACAGCAAACCACAGGGCTATAGGGAGTACAGGGAACAAAGGGAGGAAAAGTTAGGAGCTGCTCTTTGACAGAAAAGCAAAGAGCACCTGGCTAGACCAAACCTTAAAAACTCTTTTTTTTTTGCTGGATATAAAGCCTGTAAGTATGTAAAGATTTAATTGTTCCTGTGAGTTTCCCAACCTTTCTCTGAGGTATCCACTTGCTTCCAACACCACCTAGATGGAAAATCTTAAATTTTTCTCACATTTCCTCTTAGCAGCTCCTCCTCCAGGAAGGGTAACCCCACTTTTTTTGGGCTGCATGTGTAGTCCAAATGTTGGAACTGACACCCAGGCTGCCGTCCTGTACCTCCCGTGTACACACCTCATGGCCTCTTATTCCAGCCAGTCCACATATAATCCTCACCCTGCCTTTCCTGGCCTTGGGCAGTTCACCCCCTACAGCAACATTCTCTAAGTTTTATTCCCTCTTTGTTTTCTTCACATCGCTTGTAGGGAACACAGCAATATCACAGTCAGTGCAACTGCTGGTGCATGGAAAAGTACCACAGGATAGGAAAACACTCTTCTAAAACCCATGGTAGCACCTGCAGTGCTTCCTGTCAAGTTTTTTAACTCATCTCTCTACCTGCCCGCTTCTTCTGCCGTCTCTGTCTTGCTTTGCATCTTCAGGAATGTGTCCTGTAGAGCACAGGCTCTCCCAAGGCTTCCTCCAGCGTGCAGCAGGTGGTTTGTTCTGAAAGGACAAGGTTTTACCCTGGAGGAAAAAGGATGCAAAGGGAAACTGTGTAACACAACATTGTAGCTGAAGTCACTGAAATCTGTCAAGCATGGGAAAGCAGGTCTTCCTGTGAAGCTGAGACGTTGCCTGATCTGAATTTCTTATGCCCCTTCAGAAAAGGTATTTCTGAGAAGTAAAATCCCCTAAAATATAATTCCCAAACTGTTTGTATAGGACACGTTTCATCAAACAGAGTTTATAGGTTAAATAGAGGGACTTTTAATAGGAATAAAAGTCAGATGTTTTTCTGCTCTGTGTTTTGATTTTGGGGATGGTTATTCATAAAATACAACCAGTATTGTCACTGCCCATCTTTTGCCTTTTATACCAAAAATGTATATTGGATAACTGGAATTCAGTGATGACGCAAGACTTCTCAGAAATGTGGATAAGTTCAGTTTTTCATCTCCCTCAAATGAAGCTTCTTGTTTGGACTGTGACTGGGCAAATCCTGCCTTAAGAAGAAGAGAGGCAGGAAGGAAGGAGAGACCTGGGGTGTTATTTGCAATGGTCACTAGATTGCAGTCCCGCTTATTACAAAATAAGGGCTTGAAACTCTGAAACTTCCTTCCTAATGGAGAGTGCCTTTATGATCTGTATTCCTGAAAATAAATTTGATTGCATTTCCTTCCATCTGTGTGCTTCAAATGACTGACTATAATTTGAAATTGTCAGAGCTCAGAAATAAAATTATGGAGGGATTTTAGGGCCGTGACGGTCCAGCTGAATCTGCAAGGCAGGCCAGGAGCTACAGGCACTGAGGTAACAGACTTGGATGGAGCTGCCAGGTCCTCAAGGGGACATTCGGCGCTGTGCCAAGGAGCACACCAGGCTTTACTGAGGGCCTGGCTCAGCCTCCTGCTGCAGGAGGGGTGCAGCACAGGGGACCAGATGTGAGCTGAGGGCAGTCAGGATGCACTTGGCTGTAGCCAGGCAGTCCTGCAGCAGCAGGCACCATCCCACATGCCCCTCTCTTGTCTTTGGCTCCAGCAGCAGCGGCCAGACCTTGGCTTCCAGTGCTCTGGCAGGAGTTATGCATATCCTTATGCCCGTGGCAGTCTGTTTCTCCAAACAACTGCCAATCTGTTTTATACACATATATATATATTTATATGTGTGTGTATCTGTATGTGTCTGTTAGTATTATTTAAAATATAAAAAATATAAAACCAACCCTTAATGAACTACCAAAGCTCAATCAATGAAGAGTTCTAGCAAGCCTTTTCACATCTATGCTGCCATATAATGCACTTACATCATCTACACATGGTTGAATTTGCCCTTTAACTATTTTCAAAACAACCCAAATTTTAAAGCAGTTTGGGTTTTTTTTGGTTTTTTTTTATTCTGGGTACCAGCAGTTACACATGGAAATGTCCTGACGACTTCAGTGCCCACAGTTTTTCCTTCTCTGTTTAATAATGAAGATTAGGCAGGGAAATAAACTTTAAACACTCTAAAGAAAAAATGGCCCCTGCTCAGCACATATACCCAATACTTTTCAACTCTGCTCATCCTAAAAATGTATTCTGCATAGTCTGCTTCATCATCTCCATGTTCCCTTGTTTTACCGGGGAATTATTTGAAACAGAAGGCTTACCAAAGTGCAAAACACTTGTGCTAATAATTTCTGTTTGTAGTGGAAGCTGTTCTGGTATTTCTCCTAACCTTTTTGTGTCTAAAAAAGGAGAATTGAATCATAAATAAAACCCAAAAGCCAACAATTAAGCATCCCTGAGACTGAAATGATTAGAGAGAAAGCCATGGGCCAGTATGTTAGTTATAGTAGCATATTAATCTTAACTAATTCTTAATAAAAGTCAGCTAGAACAAAGGTACTAGAGAAAAGGAAAGGAACAACAACTACATATTGGAAAACGTGATCCCAGCCAGCCAAGAATGAATGGCTGGATTGGCACAGAAAGCTGTACAGGGAAAAACAGTGGGATACTTCGGCAAGAGTTAACAGTGATGCTAAGGGAAACACAGTGCTAAAAGTCAAAATAATCCTTGAAAAATAGGTGATCTTAAACCATTCTGTGAAATGTTTTGTTGCTTTCATCTGCCATTCACCTGTTTATATTAAAGTCTTAAAATTTTAATTTTCTACAGAAGGGAAACTGAAGTTAATCTTAATACTGTACTTATTTCACAGTGAGTATCTATTATTGTACTAGATAATGTCTCTTTAATCAATGTGTTGTGTATTTGGCTGGCTCAAGAAATAATTTATTTCCTATTGTTTTGGAGATCGGTGGCTTTTCTTGAAGTGACATCTGCTAGAAGCTCCTCTCTGCAATTTTGTTTCTCTTGTGAGTTCTGACACTTTCACACTGCAGTCAATCATTTGGAGCACACAGATGGAGGAACTTAATCAATCTGATTTCAGATAATATTGACCATAATGTGGAACCCATAAGGTGATAAAAAAATTCCATTACTTCAGTATTTTGTTGGAGACCATAATTTAGTGACCAACCATCTACATAATCACAGGGTTATTGAATGTTAGAAAAGTTGAGGACAAAAAGAGAGGTTAAAATTTTTTTGTATTCACTGAAAGGTTTAACATCAAAGTAAGATACCTTGTCTGGATTGGCAGACATCCTGCCATGTCTAGATCTCTGTGATAATGAGGAAACATTGACTTCAAGAGAGGAATAATCACCATTTATTCAGCCCTATTTCCTTTGCTTTACAAACATAAATTTGAGACTGCCTCAAGTTCAGACCTGCTTTGCATCCACAGCCCTCAGAAGCGTATGCAAGCAAAGTGCCTGTCCACCTTTGGACACACCAAAGTATAAAAGCAGACTCCTGGATACCTGCATTACAGATATCCTGGCTATTGCCATACCTGCCAAGGTGGATTGCCCATCCCAGACAGCACAGCCTTGCTGTATCAGATTCAGAGGACTCCCTGTCACACACAGGGCTGACACTATGGGAAGACAGCGTGGGACTGTAGGCAACTGGACTGCTCTACTGGTGAGGCAGCTCACACGAACACGGGGTAAGAAATGCCTGAAGGTTCAGCCCATCAATAGATATATTCATAAAAGAAGAAATGTAGCTTAAACAGCAGACTCTGAGATAAGGAACATTGGTGTGTGTGAAGCTGTAGCTTCATCTTCAGGCAGCCCATAGTCAGGAGTAACATAGTACACTGAAAGGGCTTATCATATAGACTTACTGCCTAGCAAAGGGTCCTCTGCTGACTGCTACAGGTAAAATGTAATTTTCCTGCTCAGAAAAGTTTTTACCCTCCCCTTTCCTCCAATTTTGGCCCATTTATCAGTTTCAAATTTTCCTAATTAAGTAGGGGAAATAATGCATCATTATACCTTTTATGTAGGTTCTTCTTGAAGCAGTTCATGAATATGCAAAAGTGCTTGCAGATCTTTAAAACTGTGAACTACCTTTGGGGCACTCTGCCTTCCTATGCTTGATATATTTCCCTTATCTAGCAGATCAGTCTGTTACCTACTCCAAAAACCAGTTTATCTTTGTCCAGTCAACTGCTGCACGCATCTTCTGCAACTCTGTTACTCTGTTACTGGGCACTCAGATCATGGAAACTGTGTTCTGCTCGGAGCCCTATCCTTCCTGGAGTCACAGTTTTCAAATGTGTTTGGACCTGATGTTTTATTACCAACATCTCATAGTTAAAAGCAATTGCGTAATGATCTCACCAGTGTTTACCAGAATTTTGGACATGCTCGTAATTCTCCTGTCATTCATTTCTAATCTAAAAATGTAATTCTGTATCTATTACTTGCCCATTTCATATTGTCTTCAGAAAATCCTATAAAGAGAGCCATTTATCAGAAATTTCAAGGATAGGTCTCCTAAGCATGTAATAAATCCTTATTTCTTTTTGTATCTAGAAACTGGGTTTGTCTTTTAGAAACCCTTATACTATTATTGTCCTTATTTATACCTATGAAAAACGAGGATACAATTTATCAATAAATTGTGAAATTAGGTTATACTTAGCAGTGGATCACTATATCAAACAGGGTACAGCCCACAGAAATATTTCATTGCAAACCTGTTAGTTCTCCATGTTACAGCTTCAAGTTGGTGGTTTAGAAATAGAGTTAATATTATTTAGATGTGCATAGGATGGATGTACTCTGCTTTTATTTCACTAGATCAGCTAAAACTTGTTAGTTTTCCAGTCAGGGTCCAAATCTGGAAACATTTGCACAGCTATTTCAATGATGACCATATAATACTACCTTGCAACCCAGCGAAGAACTAGCCCAAATCTATCTGAGTGGGGACAGTCCTCACCTAAAGCACTGACAGGTTGGATACCTACCAAGAGCTTCTCCTAGCTTTACTGTTGAAGCATTCACTAGTTTTAAAAACAAAAAGAAATTAAGTGGTGGAAATGGACAAGAAGAAAGGATTCCAGAAGGATGCCTGTTTTGTGTGCCTGTGGCTCTTGCAAAGATGTGTCCTCAGCACTGACAAGATGAGAGAAGGGCTCTCATCAGCCTTACACAGCTGTATTTTGAGTGTGCTAGATGGGAAACAGTGGCTGTCAAAAGGTTAAGCTGGGAAGATCACGTCTCCCAGTCAGTTGACTGTTAACACACTAAGTGTAAAAGTATGAACCTCTTCTACCTCCTTTCTGAATAAAGCATTTCTACATTTTTTTTTAATGAAAATGGAGAGCTACTTCAGGAGAATGGTCTGACATCCAGTGGTACAGGAGTGACTGTACCCTGACTCAGGTATTAAGTTCCAGAAAAGAAAAATAAATCTAAATAACGCTTGGATTTAGCATGATGAGTTAAATAGCTCTATTGACCTTGCTAGGCAGCTTAAAATCTTTTTCACCTGCCCTCTTAAGAGATCCAGTTCCTTCCATGCACATATAGTATTTATGATTTGAAAGCTTGGATTCAAGTCCAAGGAATAGATCCAGAGAAACCTATACTCTCTCTTTTCAGATACACTTATTTATCTACTGACTCTTTCAAATTTCTCTGGGATCTTTGCTTTTGTTGAGATCACCTCCCATCCTTCCTCATGTTTATCACTGAAGGTCTGTTCCCTGACTGTATCACCTGCATCATTCACCTGTGCAGTTTTGTCTACAAATTAGTGTACAATGTAAGCTTTTTGCAACATGGTATTTTCAGCCTAGAACAAGAATTGCAGCTTGGGTTATTAACCTCAGTATGTATTTTGAGAGCAATCAACAGTCTCAGAGTTGACATGTGATTCTGACCTGTTAAATGTCAAAAAAGTATAATCTTTACTGCAGTTAGGATGTTTCCTTTCAAAAGTCACCACGGCCAATTGTTCTCTCCTTCTTTCCACACCAATATCAGGCCAATTCTATGCATTACTCCCTGTTGTAGCAAAGTGAATTCTTGCAAAACAAAAACAGGAGCACTTTGTAAATTCCTTCTCCTTTTGTCAATAACTTGTGGTAACTTTCCCAACAAGTTTAACAACTTTGCCAATAGACCACACAGGTAGAATCAATGAAAATAGACTGCTCAGCCATGTCCCTAGCTGTCATTTCTTGTCTTTCCAGCTGCTCATATTTCACCAAAACCAGCCTTTTCTGATAGTTTTATTAACAGACAAAAAGAATGATAACTTAACATACTGATTATTCTCCTTTGGCATTTAAACAGCTCTGAAATTATCACCATGAGGATATTTTTTCTGGATAGAAGAAGATGGGAGAGAATAGCAGCATCACATCTTTATGTAAATGGCTTTGTTAGGTTTATGCGGTTTCCAGCCCCAGGAAGAAATGGCCTTAATGAGGAAACAAGCCATATAATACAAGATAAAGTGTTTCATTACAACTGAATGCTATTGTTCAAATATTGTTGCTGGAGATCTTGGATGAAAGGAAGAACTTACTATCTCATGGCTCAGTAGGCCTAAAAGCAGTAACTTGAGGAGTTTGGGGAGTTTCAGTTATTCATCCTACTTTTCCTGGATGAGAACAGCCAGTTTGTTTTGAAATCAGTGTTTTATAGTGTGCTATCTCTCTAAACATTGTTACTTAAAATTTCAATTTTTTCTTTTCCTATCCTCCTCTACTAGCTCAGGAAAACTTCTCACCCATCAGTCAAAGCTGAAAAGAAAATTCAGTCTCCTTTAATTCCCTGTTGTACTTTATTCTTCTGGCTGAAAAGCTCTCTTACCTTTAAGCTGTGGGTGGGTGAAATCAATAGCCATGGGAAGGCTCACCAAAATGAAGTTGTTTGGGAAAGGAGAGGGAAGGAAGGAGCATTAAAATGCCAGCACAAGGGTTGATGAAGGAAGTTGCCAACAGGTCTTCCTGCAAGCACAGTGATCAAACCTTGCAGGGGTGAAAAGATTCTGTCCCCAGGATGATGTTTTTCTCTTCTAGATGGACTTGCTTTACTAAATGAAAGAACAGGTGATACTCACTTTCTTTTGTAGGTGATGGGGTGAAGGGGTCAGTAACTACTCTTATTTGCAGAAAACAGAAAAGAAGGACTGAGAGGAAGGGAGTTTGTTTCTAGCTGTGTTAAAGAAGGTATTCAGCTTTTTTTTTTTCCTTTCTTTTTTTTTTTTTTTTTTTTTTCCTTTCTTTTTTTTTTTTTTTTTTTTCTTTTTTTAACTTGCATTTCAGGAAGGTCTGATACCTAGGAAGAGCTGTAAGAAGCTGGATAACAGCTAGGGAGCATCTCATTGCTGACACTCACAGCTCAGGGAGCTGGGCTGTTGGAAACTTTTATCTTCATTTTTATTTCCTTTCCAAAGCTCTATGGAACCAATTTGAGCTTGTGGGATGTAATATTGGAACTCATGTCTTTGAAGTATAATGTCTCATGTGGTAGCTTCTTAGAGAGTGAGCAGAAGGCAGTTGGACCCTTGAATGACAGCTGTTGGTCTGCAAAAGCATAGGCATTTTCCAAGCTACCTAATTCATAATATGTGTGTTTTTATGGGCTCTCCTATCATAACATTGTCTCCTAGATACAAACTTTTGGTTTGGTTTAAAAAAAAAAAAAAGAAGGTTCTGTGAGTGTGTAACAGCATTGTACTGATTGGTACCAACAGAGAGTGTCACCAGTCAGATTTCTGCCACAAATACAAGGTCAAAATGCAGCTGTTGATGTGGGTAATCCAAAATAGCTTTCTTTTTTTACAAAACAGAAAATATATTTCTAAGCATATTCTTTTCAGTCTGTTCTGTACGGGCCTTGCAATTATCAACCAGACTTTATGGGTATCTTGTCATGGGAAGCAATTAAAGACAAAAGTCAGCAGAAACAACACTGATATAATGTTATTATCTCCATTTTCTGCAATATGTGCGTATCTCCCAATATTAATATAATCCTCATTCTCTATCCATTTAAGAAACTAAAGTGAAAAGCTTCTAACGTATCTCATTGTATACTACTATGAATGAAATGAAACTATCTTTAAGTTTTCAGCTGTTTCCAAAAAGACTGTCAAATTCCAGGTTTTTAAGCAGAAACAAACAAAAAAAACCCCAACAAGAGTTGGCTTTCTGGTCCAGGAGTCAGTGTTATTCAATTAAATGTGTTGGCATTCATCTTTACATTTTTTCTTGAACATCAGTCACAATTAATAAATCCATTGACTTTCACCATGAGTGTTAAATTCAATTTGCAGTTGTCAGGTGCTTTTTGGAAATGGGGCAAGATTGGCTGAAATTCTAGAAAACTCCATCTGGCCCTTTCTTTGCTTCACAGAGGAAAGTGGCAATAATCTGTTATCCCTGTGCCATCCAGTGCTGACCAAACTCTCACACCTGAGACTGTGAAGTATCTAAGACTTTCAGGTTTAGCACAAAAGGAGAAGCTTGATTCTGAACTTACTTCTGAACAACTTTCCATAAAAAAATGGAATATCATGGGGTCATCATCACCAAAGGCAGATTTTTTTTAATGCTGTCATTCCGTATCACAAATTTTGAAAGAAAGGGAAATACATTATCTCAGCTCCAGCAATAGTTCATAACGAGAATAAGGTTTTTTGAGTGTGATCTGTCTTCTACAGCACAAATAGAGGGAGGAAATGCCAGGTTTTATAAAATGGTTTAACCCTACATTTGCAGCATGTAACATTTTAAGCTGGCAGGAACAGATTCTACAGCTCCACAAATAGCATGCTTCTGCTCCCAACAGATAAGAAAATGCTATGCACAATGTATTGATTTTTCCTTCTAGTACAACACAATAATGCTGCCAAAATTATAATGAAATTAGCAGATATTTAATATGGATATAGATGAAGTGTGCAGTGTTTTGTATTTACAGGAAAATTACAAGAAGACTCTCTATTGTTTTCTACATACTCAAAAACACATACTTTGACCTTTTTTTAATCATTTTCTCCTTTATACTTAGTTTTTGTTCTTTTTTGCTTTCATCCACAAGGCCCTTTTCTATTTGAATTATTTTTGGATATCGTCCCAGATGCAACAGGTTGCTCTGCTAATTTATAAATAATATAAATTCAGTAACCATCAAATTGCATTCTGTGTTTCAAAGAGTTTTCAGTGACCTGCTCATTTGCAATGTGACCCTTTTCTATAAGCAGTGGTTTGCATCATCAATTACACTTTTTTCTTCAGGAGATTTATCTTTGTGGTTTTTTTTGTTGGTAAGAATAAACAAGTGATATGTATCTTGGTTTGTGCATATTGAAATGAGCTGGATAACGTGATATCATAACTAGTAGCAGAAATCTTAGGGGTTTACCAGAATAGTGTGTTCAGTAAATTGCTACTCATGTTGGGAATTATTATTCCTGGCTAATTTTTTGCTTAATTTGTCTAATGATTTTGCCCTTATAATTCTGCCTGCCTCAGTTGAGCTATTAACTACAACCCTTCCAGGTTAGTCTGATGCGCTTCCTCATCATAAAACAAAGCTGCTGATTGATCCTATGCAAAGTACAATGCTCAGTTCTTGCAGGCAAATTTTGACCCAGTGGGAGCAGAATTTTTTCACCTGAGAGGTTCTTATGGACAGTAGTGAATGATAAAAAATTTCTTTGCTGAAGGATCTTTGATCTTTGACTGTATTACAGGACAATTTACTGGACAGTATGTTCTAACTCTTAAGAGATAGTGAATACAGTGCTGGGATATAGCACTGCCTTTGATTCTTCCCTTTTATGAAAAGAATTTCTGAACTCTTGCGGTCCAAGACAGATCCCTGTGTGTGGTGTCAGAATTATGCCAATTTCTTTAATACGTATGAAACAAATTTATATGGGTGGGAAGGAAAATATAGAGGGAAAAGTTCTCTGACACACTGTTCAAGCAAGAATTGAATTTGGCACTCTTTTACAACTTCCAGTGGCACCTTGTCAGAGGGCTATTTACTTGCCTTTCCTACCAAGGCAGAAGACATAGTGAAAATAAGTTTCATTTTCTTCCTAGATTTCAGTTTTTTCATTTAGATACAGCTATGATCTTGCCTTGGCAGTTTTTTGCACTTACCAGATAGGTCAAGTAAAGTGATCTATTAAAAGAGCCTTCCATTTCCAACATGTTTTTGCCATCTAGATAATGGTTTAAACCAAGGTCTGATAGCAATAGGATTTCATAAGGAAGCACTGTGAAAGTTGGAAAGCAGCTATTAGAACAGCAATAATAACTCTTGACCAGTTTATAGACAGAAGTCTGTGTCTGATATCAAAACCCTCAAGCTCTTCTGCCAACCTCTCTCCAGATTTTTGTGTGACAGAAACACAGAGATTATTAACATTAACTTTTTTTACAGCATAAAAGAAACATTATCCTTTTTTTTTTGGAAGTAGAAAACATCAAGCGATTGTGACTATTCTAAAAGCCTGTTTGGTACTCTGAGAAACTGTCCTTTCCTAATTTCTTTCCTCATCCCTGATTTTGTATCTTGTTATAATCTCCTCTTTTTATAAATCCTTGTGCTGTCAATTCCAATTGCCTTTTTCAGGGAAGTAACTCAAAGACTTTCATCGCCCTGTCTTACAGACATTGTTCCCAGCAGACATCTAATTCTTACATCAGGTAGCATGCAAACTTTGTCTCCTATTCATCAATCATACCAGTTCCCACTGTAAAAGTTTAAGGTAAATGGCTCTCAATTATAGAGGATGTGCACGTGTTGGAATGCCTTCTTGACATTCATTATTGGCATATCAGTGTACACCCATCAAATGGCAAAAAATACTGGAAACCTTCCTCTCCTCAGAGCAGATGAGTGTGAAGGTTGATGACACCCAGGAGGGTGTACAGCCTCTGTACACAATCGTTTGTTTCTTAATGGATATTCCTTTCTTGTCTGGCAGGTTTGTGGGAGCTCTGTGGAGACTTGTTCCTGGGGTATGAGCAGGCTGGCCACATGAGGAACACAACAAATGTCCATACTGCTTGTGGAGGTGAATACTTCTGATGCAGTACTGAGTTTGAAGGAACCAACTTATTCAAAGGGGCTGATGGGCATGAATCATGTTAAAACTGTAATTGTTCTGTCCCTGATCCTGATCTGATATCAGAGGACACAGTCTGAATGTGCACAGGTCAGTCAGGCAAGGTTCTATGTGTCTGCTACCCCTCAAGCTATGCTTTAAGTCAGGGACACCTCTTTTCTCTGTCCTGACCAATTTGTGGGTTTTGCTCATAAAATTCTCCATAAATTACACACTTCTGATTTCTCCAGTGATGACCTCAGTTATCAGTCTCACCCTCACCTGTATTTTATAAACAGCTTCATCACTGGAAACTCTCCTTCTTCTGCCCCTGTCTGCCCCAAAAGTCACAACGACCAACAGATATAATCTCAGTGGTTTTCGTCTCCTCTCCATGGAAAAACTCTTCAGGAATAAGCCTCTGTCTAAAAGTAATGATAGTACATTTCTTTACTATATCAACAAGTTCAGGTTGGCTTTTTTAAGGATACTTGCCTTGGAGTACTAAATTAGGAAAAATTGCACTAAATATAAAATACAGTAAAGTGTTGTGTTTTAGAAGTCTTCCTTTCTGAGGAGAAAGATATTAAAATAATATTTATTTACTTATAAGCAAAGCAAAAATTTAATTAATATTAATTATGAAAATAAATTCACAATTATTCATGGAAGTCAAATTTTTTTTGTTTGAGTTGCTTTCTTGCAAATAAAATTCTATTAATGGCACTCATGTTTGGATATGTTTCTGTAAAATATGTAGTGGCTACTTATAAACCAATGAAAATTTATACTCTTTCTTAATTAATCACAGTGTTGGGGTTTTTTTTAACCATAGTTGTGCCTCTTCACTGAATCTGTAATTTATAAATATTTCTTTATTTAATTTATTTATTAAAAATAGTTGAAGCTCTCCCTCAAATGAAGCTTTTCCTGGAATCAGTATTAGCTTCAAAACTTTACACAGATAAAAGTACAGTGAATGCAAATAGCTAAGTATAGGTTCTGGAGTTCATTGCTAGACTTATTTTGGTCATGATTACTGCAAATATTGCAGTAGTAGAGTAGTAAAGCCTTCTGGGGGGCTTTTAGTGTAAAATCGCTATTCTAAGCCTCAGGGATTTTTGAGGCTACCTCTTGTACAAAGATAGTTTAAAACCCAGCCTGTTTCCCTATGAGTGAAAAGGCTATCTATGGCTTTAACGAAGTATAACCTAAGAATTATGTGTCCAATAGGGTGCACTGTAATCTTCTTTGCCAGTTTGCCAAAAAAACCCCCAAACCCAGCTAAACTTGAAAGGTTCTTTTTAGTCAAAGGTCATGTTTACTGTTGAGTTTTCCACCTACTTAAAAGTGTGCAATTTACTAAAAGAACATATGTTCAGCTAAACGTCTGTGTTTGAAGAACTTTCTTCTTTGCAGTGTGCATGATATTTTCCCAGAAGAAACACTGATGACACGCTTGAGTAGTTCCTCTGTGTGACTTTTAATGCATCATTAAATAAAATCTCTAAATATCTCTAAAATGTATTTGTACTGGTAAGGCAACATTTTCTGACTCCTTATTAGTTGACTTCAATGATGTATAGTTATTTATGGCACAGACTAAAAGTATAAATGCCTCTTCATTAGTCTGTGACTCAGTTTTAATCAGTGCTGAGATTTGGGGTCTGGGGACCATTAATGCAGTTCTACCACTTACCCAGCTCTGTGACATCACTACCAGTTAAACATTACCTTACAAACTAACAGTATTCTCCCCATCTGTTAATTGCCTTCTGGGAGTGAAATGCCTTTTGGCATTCATGGCTTCATTCAGTGTAGCTTTCTGGGTTGCAGATTTCTCAACCATTAATCACTACACTCAGGATCCAGAATATTTCAACATAAGAGTAATGATCCTGGGATTGGAAATTTTTTTCCCATATTTTGATGGGAAATTAGGAGAAATATATGCGCCTTGATCTCTAGCCACCAAATCCCCTCTGGTCTCAACAGATAATACTGATGTCAGTAATTAAAGACAACATTTCTGCACCTTGAATAGAAAGTTTTTAAAAGTGTTTTCCAGAAGAGAAGGAGAAAAAGGCATACAATTATTTCTAAGCTATCTTTCCTAAACATGACTAGAATTTTGCCAAATTCTTATGCTAAATAGACTAATATTGAAAATCAGATAGGAGTGTCTTGTTTTCATAAATGCACACGTAAGTGTAAGCTATTTGGGAAAAAACCCTTATGTAATTCAATATATTTATTTTAAAGAAAACAGTGTGAACTCCATGATCTGCAACTATATTTTAGGTCTGCTAAGTATTTTTTTACCCAATTATACTGACTTCAAAAGAGAGAGTAAAAAAGATTAACTAGCACATTTCATGTTAAATTTATTTGTTAAAAGTTTTTTGTGCACTTTTTGAGTTCCTGGAGCTTATGTGATACACATTGCTAAGAAATGTCTTTGAAGAGCAAATATTTCTTGCTGAAAATTGTAAGACTTCTCTTGGTCTTCCTCTTTCACTCCCTGAATTCTTAGTGCAGTGGTTGCTTTTTAGCAGCCTGCCCCAGAGATCATAGGACCCCCTGTGAAGAGCACTTTCACTTAATTGGCATCCTCAGAATAGCCTTGGTAACTTTCTATTTTTTAAGTGATTGGGTAGCTATGTTTTGCACTGTAAATGCTAAGATTTTGGAGGATTAATTTGTTTTCCTAAGGAAAAAATGCATTTTGAAAATAGTACAAGACTGGTAAAGGAGATATAATCTCTCTCAATACATATGGGGCAAAAGCTAATTTTTGGTGAGCAAAAGGAAACTATGGAAAGAAATGTAACAGAAACAAAAGTAGAATGCAACAAGGACAGCAGAGAAACCCTGTAAAGGACCACTACTGTTTTTATACAACTGTTAAGCTTGAAAAAAACCCTTTAAGATTGTCAAGTCCAACCATCAATTTACCACCACCATGTCCTCTAGTGCCATATCCACACATTTCCTGAGCATTTCCAGGGATGATGACTTCACATCTCCCCTGGGAAAATGTTCCAATGCACTGCAATCCTTTCCATAATAAAAATTTTCCCAGTATTAGAGCCAAATCTCCCCTGGTGCAACTTAAGGACTTCTCCTCTTATCCCGCCACTTGGTACCGGGGAGAAGAGACTGACACTCACTGACTCCAACCTCCTTTCTGATAGTTGTGGAGAGTGATAAGGTCTCCTTTCAGCCTCCTCTTTTCCAGGCTAAACAACCTCATCTCCTCATTAGAGATTCACAAGGGCTCCCTCAGCCCTGCAGCAGACTCCTGTGCTGGCACTTCTCTTGGGTGTAATTCAGCACAATTAGAGGCCAGCACACTGCCTGGCAGTGGGAGCTGAGCTACCACCTCCCTTTACCAGAGTAAACAGCACCAAAGCAGCAATTTGGTGTGAGGTGTGGATGGAGGAGTCACTGACTGCTGTGAGATGAGGTGTGACTCCGTAAATCAACTGTACTTTAATCCATGTCTTCATGTAGACCATGTTTAGTCCCTATTTAGTCCAGAAGAGGCATTCTCATGCTCCTTGTGTAAGTCAAATTTGAATGCAGTGTCATTATTATGTTCAGCTGTATATGTTGCAGTACTTAGTATTTACTATCTGATAGTAATATCATTGCACAGAGGCAAACAGAAACCCATGACAGATGGTTCAGGACAAGCTGCCGTAATATTAAGTAAGGTTAGGAGTTAAAGGCAACCTTATTTAGAGTAGAAAAGGTAATTTTGTATTTTCTTTCTATAGTGTCTAGCTGCTGTCATTTATTCCCTTAAAGCCTACACGCTTGAGTGACATATGCAACACTCATATGAATTAAAGTAATTTCAGAGCCTTCTTATGGAAATATTTTTCTAACAGAAGTACACCTGTCCTGCCATGCTCCTTTCCTCTTCCTGCCTTCAAAATCTTCTGTTTTTCTAAGCAAGTTTGGCTGTAGCTCAGATTCTGCAGTTAGTTTTCTTGCACAATGACCCCTCACATTTGGACACATACACAGAAGCTCCAGTATATGCTGTTTTCCAGCTCCTGGTGGAGGATCTTAGTGAGACTCATGTAGCTAAATAACTACTTGCTATTCATTTAGTAATGAACTTCCTTTATGGCACAGAATGGACCTGGGGGATATAAGAAAGAAGATGCAAGTGGGAACCAGCTTTTGGTGACCACAGGAATGCAACATTTCTGAGAAGGAAGTGCTAAATCAGTTCCAGTTTTAATATACAAATAGGTGAAAAGAAATCAGGGGCCATCCAGGTTCAAAGAGAAAGTGGCTTAGGTAGCTTTGGAGATTGTGCAACTGCCGGATGCCTGAGAGCAGTTCGTGAGGAAAAGTGATGGACTGTCTAAACTCATAGTCAAAAGGCAGACAAGACTCAGTAGAAGAAGATAACAAGTTGTTTGACATTTTACAGGTTTGGAAAATGCAAGATTTTAAAAAAGGCTACTTCATGCTATGACACCCTCTTTCCCCCATACGAGCAGAACACTGAGGTAGGAAGTCACCTCCCTCATTAGGGCTCTGTAGTCTACTGACTGTGATGTCAAATTCCTGAACACAATTCGTGCCATGAAAACTGACTTTAAATATTAGGTACACTGAAATATAACCAAAAGAGAAACATCAGGGTATTCTCTGACTGATTTGCCCATACTCCATTCTGCAAAGTTCAAACTCTGTTACATCTTGCATTTAATGAGACGGAGATGTTGCAGTGGGAACACAAAGCCATGCATGAACTCTTAGATGATTCATCTGCTCCTGAAATAGGTGTTAGGCTTCAAATTTCCCTTGCCTCAGGACTAAGTATAATGGATGCACAGTCTTAGACTGGGTCCATTCTCTAGGCAATACAGGGCATGATAAATAGTGTTCATAGAGATGTTCCTAATAGCAATGACAGTAACATTTTGGCTGACAACCACTTTGTCACATGTAGTAACACAGTCACCATACAGAGATTCCGCCACTTACAGCTGCTGTCCTTTTAGGGACCCAAATAATTTGGAACCCAAATTTAATTTATTTTTCACTCCAGGAAATTAGAACCAAATATGACTTTCCCCAGCCTGGAAAAGCACTCTGAAAAAATTGTGAATCTGACCTCCCACACACTTGCATCCCAATGACCTTTAAGGGTCAGTGCTGATTTACCACAGTGCTGACAGTAAAGCACAAAGGCACAGTTCTGCACTGGGCTCCTAGCACTGAGAAGCCAAATATAATATCATTAACAATCATATAGTGAAGGTCAAATCAGTCTCAATACACAAATATGATAGAAATATGGAATAGACTCTATTTTCAAAGCATATATGTGTGCTCTGTTGTGTAAATGAGATTGCATTTCCATTCTGCAGGGACATAAGCATGCAACACCGCTGCAGCCCACATCTCCTGCAGGTGGGAATCTTCCTGCACGCTCCCTTCCTAAAGACATGGTCACAGAGGCAGTCCATGCTTGGAATCATACAGTTTTGCTATGGCATTTCTGTGACTGATGCACTTTTCTCATGTGCACCCTGGCAGTCTCAGATGTATGGGTTGTGGGAAATTTTTCATAATGTTCTCAGTGGACTTCCAGCACGAGAGACCTACTGCAAGAACACTGGAAATATCACCAAAGAGATTGTATATTTGGGGAAAACTTACCCTTCAGTGCTCTTATTTGCAGTAAGGCAGTCACTGGCAGCCCACCAAGATGTGCAGATCTCTGTTTATTGTTTATTTCAAATGGATTGGCTTCTGGTGTGTATAAATGGGAAGTTATAAGTGTGCTAAATTCCATGTGTAGATGCCAGTTTATAAAGACTGAAACTGTGAACTAAAAACAGTGAAGGATAAAGTCTGGTAGCAGCCAGTACAAGCTTTAAAACAGAGGTTTCCATTCTGGGATATGATCCATAATCAGTCCCATAGATCTTTAGTTCTATTAATGTAATGGTTTATCGTGCTGCAGACTACATGCTCCTAACAGGATGTGCACATATAAATCTAAAGATATAAAATGTTCTATAATTTTATAGAACACCTACAACTTATTTACTAGATTTGTAAGCTGTTTTCCCCAGAGCCACGCAGCTTTTCATAAGCTTTGTGCCAATACATTTAAAAGCAAGTCATAGTCTTTTTTGGCTCTGTGTGTTCCTAATGAATGATTAAATATTAATTACCTTCAGTGCCTGCTGATGGCATGAAGTGATCTGACATTTATGGATGCTTGCTGTGCTTACCAATGTGCTCACAAGCTATTACTCTGGAGAACAGCACTATTGTCAATGGAATAAAGGTAGGCAAACCAGGCATCGTGCATTTTATTAGTGTTTTCAAAAAAAAATCAATAATGCATCTTGGGGAAAGACTTAAATCATGACTGCTATGCAAATTTTGTTAACCTATCTCAGTTCTTCTGGCTGAAGGGATTTTAGACAACATTTTCAGATGGCCTTTCACTCTGAGATATTGGTATGCAGTTCCAAGCCCACTTGGTTGCTTATGGATCTTTGATGGGAAATTTTCAAAATTAACAAAAGTAATTCTTTTGATCCTTCCATCAAAAATATTGCAAGAAATAGATGGATCTATTTTAACATTACTAAAACCAGGAATTAAATGCTATCACAGATACATACACACAGGGAGAGCAGCAAAAATAAAAATTAACAACCTAAAATGCACTAAGCAAACAAAATGAAACTAAATAAACATATTGAAATGTCACAAATAACTGGGGAGTTCACTATGACCCTCTAGCTAAATAGTCTTCTTATACAATTTATGTTTGTACAAAGTCCTTGCAACTAGGCATCAAAAACCTACATGAAATATAAGTTAGATCGTACAATTCTACTTTGGACACAGTAGGAAAAAAAAAGACAAAAAAAATAGCTGTCGTGACCAATGTTAGTTCATTGTTTAAGATATTAAAATTTGATACTCTAAGTATTTTTCATCACCCAGAAGGCATGTTGCATTATATTGTAGAAATAGTGAACATTGGTGGCCCTAGCACCAGCATCCTTACAGAGAAAAGTATATTAAAATGGTTTGGCTTTTCAAGTTTTTTTATTTCCAAAAGTTATTTAACTCCAAAAGTGAGATTTGCCATGATTCATTCACTGTATTCTATGGCTTACATCATCCAGATTTATGCATTATTTGCTTAGTGTGGGGATATAATCTAAGGAGTTGGACAATACCCTCATTATGAGAGACATTTCAAGTTCTAGGTAACAACCATTTCTTAGTCACTTGTGTTTAACATCATCCAAAAATATTGTTTTAAAGAAAAAAAATTAGCAAAATATTCAAGCAAATATTTGCTTTTCCAGCAAAAAAAAAAAATCCTCTTTGGTTTTTAATTCAGTTCTTACCCCTTCAGGTTTTCTCATTATTTTGATTTGGGAATCTTTCCCATCTGTGGAATACAATGCTCTCTGAAGGTGGGTATTGGCTAATTACTTACAGATCAGGAGCTTGTCTCTGGCTCATTCAGAACACCACAATGCCTGCATGTTAAATAGGGCATTTACAAGGAAAACATCCAGTCAAAAATGTTTGAATTTTTTTGTTTGATGCCTTTACTTTCTGCCAAAGTCTAGAATTTCTTGAACTGCTTTTCTGTACATCCTTCCTGAGCTATCAGGTGACTCACAAGGAAGTCCGAATAGGTTAATAGGTACCTCTCTAAGGCCAAGTAGAGGAAATGATACTGATGAGTCTTCAAAGGCCCAAGCCACCATCCTTGTAAATTAAGTATTATAATCTATTATTGCAGTAATAGATTATACATTATTGCAACATGATAAAAAATGCTAGTTTTTAGTCAATACTGATAGTAAAGTCTGGTTTTACAGGTCCAGTGTGTAGGTGTATCCTTTTACACAGACAATTTTCAGATTTGTTTAGATGACCTTCAACAATCATGCTCAGTCTCTTGGAGCTTATCATCTGTGCCAAACAGCTTTTCAGAGTGTAGGAGTCACAGGCAGCTCTAACATAAAAGCCACACCACTTTGTGGCTTTGGTTTGATAAACTCAGAAATACACAAAACAACTGTATAGAAATGTTTCTACACTTTTCCTGTGCTGTGGGAGGAATTGCTTAGTGAGATCAATTTGTATTGCAAACAATGGGGATTCTGTCTGACTTGTCCAAAACTAATAGCTCATGCATAAATATTCTGGGTCAAAAATTACTTGATCAAGTGATGGATTGAATAGAAGTGAATAAGGGTGAATGCTAGTTATTCTATTTTATGGTGGCCCTAATTCCAATGTTAAGTTTATGTTTTGTTTATTTCTTTTTACCATTTTCCAAATGTTTAGTACAGTGTTATTTAAAACCCAGTGGTGTTAATGCATTAGTAAGTTCCTTCTCCATGCAGGACCTGTAAATTTTGTTTGTTAAGATACACATACTACTTTACAACAGCAATACAATTGCAGTCCCAAGGACTTGGGATCTCCTATCCCGAGGGCAGAATGTAGGTGTTGAAACCCACCTAGTGCCTCAAATAATTTTGCTATACAAGTTTATTGCAATTGTCAGACAGTAGGTGATTGTGAAATTAACCTTTACAATAGATTCTGCAATGGTAGATTTTGCAGTTAACAAAATCTTTCAGAATCAGGACTGATCAACCTGATAACACTTCAAATTTTACAGGTATCACCAAGCTCACCAAAGACTTTTCACTGACTCTAAAAGAGCACATCGCACAGATTCACTCATTCAGATGTCCACAGAGTTTCAGTATTCTTCTCCTCTGTTTTCATCACTATCCCAGCAGTTATCAAAACTGACTTTTTGTTAGCATGAGCCACTGTATTAATAAACAAATAAAAAGATATACCTGCCTCCTCTTTTGCAGAATCCCAAGATTGCCCAATGAGAATGTTTATTTTTAGGGATGTCCCTCTGGGATGTTTTGGACCAGGTAGGGAGCTTTTCCACATTTGGATGCTGGTGAGAGGTGGGAAGGCAGCCTGCTGGGGGGCAGCAAGCGAGAGAGAGAGCTGTTTGCAAGAGGAGCAGGGATGAAGCAGCACAGAGCGGGAACAGGTATCGAGACACTGGGGGAGCCAGCTCACATCAGCCCCACCACCCCATATCACTCATCTCTGGGGCAGATGAGCCAGAAGAGCTTTTGCAGTGACAGTGTTTTAGATGACAATCTATCTTGCTAAATTACTGCCTGTGTTAGTGGGGGATTAGTTGAATATTGAGTAAATGAAAATAATTAACTCAGAAGTAATATTTAGCTTAACTTTGGACTCCAACCTATCATAGAAGACAATCTGCAACTAAGCTGTTCATGTGGTTACAAGTAATTTCTTCTTTTGACTCATTCAAATGCAGTTAATTTATTTGCAGCACATGATATGCACAGAATAATAAAATTTTACTAAAACTAAACAAAAAAAATCAGTTTCATTCTGACAGACTGCTCTGTAATTCAAAATCTCAGGAAGAAATTTTAAGCCTCCACATATTGTGGAAGAGATAATATTCTGAAGTTTTTCAGATTTCTTAAGAAGGAAGCAAACTGTTGAACTGGAGCATCACAGTTCCTCCAGGCTAGATTACACTATTAGTTATGTTTTGTTAGTTAAATATATGAATTATAAAAAACTGTGGTTCTGTCAATGCCATATGTTTCCTGAACAACAGAAGAAAAAAGATATCCCAAAGAACCTTGTTAGTGGAAACCACACAGCAGTTAAGAAATGGTTTACAAGTTCTTACAACAGGAAACACAACTCACTCCCTTGAAAAGCAGTAATTTCATGCATGGTCCACTGTGTTTATGGATATGAAAAAATGATGACTTATGCCTAATAAAAATGTTAATGTAGGCATTACATATTCATTAGGAAATCACTGAAGCTCTACTTGGTGGTGGAATATATAGTTTTGATTTGTTCAGTCAAGACATTGATAATCCTCAGATGAAAAACACTTTTTAATATTTTGAAATTAATGTGTAAAACATCAATCTTATAATTTATTTTATTTGTATTACAGAAAACCTAAACAACATGCCTATGCACATTTCATAAAATCAGAATAATTTAGGTTGGAAAAAAGTTTTAAAATCATCAAGTCCAGCTGGTAACCCAGGACTGTCAAGTCCACCACTAAACCAGGTCCCTAAGGACCATATCTGTGCATCTTTTAAATACCTCCAGGGATAAAAGCTGTGATTAATTTAACTTCCAATTAACATCTAGTGCTCTTCTTGTCTCTTTGCCCTCCCTGCCCACAAACGCTATAAATTCACTTGTGATTTCTTGATGGCTCCATTCAGACATCCGTGTATTGAAAGAAACTGAATTCCCTCTTTTGTATGTGCTGGCTCTGTGCTCTCACAACTATCATCACATCCATAAATCATTTCATGTAAATCTGTGTATTTTTCTGTTACCTTAATTTCAGCTAGCTAAAATCACATCTGAATTAACTAATTGGGCATTGCTAATAACTGGTTACCCCTCAAGTCCCTGAGGTGAGTTGCTCTACTGGCAAATTGAATAAATTCACCAGATGAATAGCATCTAACAATAATGATAATTATCATTGGAAGAATGCTTGGAGTTAATTTAGAAACCTTCCTTACCAAGTCAATATCCATTTTGGTCCAAACGTGTCTGAGAAGGATATAGAGTCATAATGTACAAGTTTAGAGAGAAGCCAGCAGTGGATTGATAGAAGAGCTTGTGTATGGTGGCTTTGCTACTTGAGGAGAGTTATTGAAAGCATGAAAGAGACACAAATTATATGGAAACATTCATTTCAGAGCAACTCTTTTAGTTTTATTTGATGATATGGCATGAGGACTTGTTGTAACACACTGACATCTGTGGGTATTTAAACATATTTGTTTTGCTGAGCAAGCACAGGAACTAGTTTCAATGTTTTCTGACATCTGTGTGTATTTAAATGTGCTTATTGTGTTTATAAATCTTTGCCTGTATTTCACCAACAACACATTGGATTGGTTGACAAAACAAGAAGAGAGTAAGAAGAGAGTGAGACAGTTTCAATGACAGAGATTTGTTACACCGTAATTCAATTTGTCATTAAAAAATCAATTTTGATATTGGTTACAATTAAGTCCAAATTAGAAAACAAAAGTAGGATGTGTAGATCTCTAATCAGGAAACATTTCCTCTTAGATATGACAGTGGCTCTTAGGGGATCAGTCCTTATTTGTCACTTCATTCCTCATTTCCTAAACTCTTCTGCAACCTGCTGAGTGGAACTTTCCAAACCTTTCAGACTGGAAGGGGAGGTGAAGGCAGCATTATTGCAGTAGCCACCACAGCAGTTGAATAGCAGCTATCTCCATTACTATTTTATAGAGTTAAGCAGGTCTGAAACAAAATCCTAAGACCTGGTGCATTGTGCTGATTTTGAGATGGTTTGACCTCCTGGGCAAAATGTGCAGAGTTGTACTGATTCAGCTTGAGTGCTCTGAACGCTTTTGTGATACCTGCAGGGGCTGTCCTGGAAGTCCCTGTGATCTGCCCAGATCCAGCTTCACCCACATGTCAGCTTCAGAGGGCTCTGTGTCTAGTTACCCACACCAGTACTCTATCCTGGCCAGCTCTTGGTGCCAGATGCCAAATATTTCTCCCCTTTATGTTTCCACAAGGTTTATATCCATCTACTCTCTTCATTACCTCCTCCAAGCACCTTCCCCCTGAGGAATTTTTGTGATAAAATTGGCTTTTGAGACCTGAAGTTCTCATGGCAGTAATATCATAGGTCTGAAGGTCCTCTAAACAATCTCTTTCAAGCCTCAAAAATGACAATAAATGTCTTTAGTTTATTCAGGCAACAGTGAATAAAAGTCTATCCCCAGGGTGCCTGGTGGAGAACACGAGGGCAAGCCAGGATGCAAAGAACTGATTGGTGATTTGGTAGTTGTGTCAATGAGTGATGGACAGACAGTAGTAGATGAAAATCAATATACATCCTGCTTCTTTACCAAGTGTTTCCCTCCTACAGTTCCAGAGCTGCCAAGTCTAGAAAAACAGAGATGGTCAAAAAAGTGGCACTGGTCTCTGCCTAGCAATTTCAGAGACAGTAATTTGTGTTTCTGTTTTCCTCGTAGGCCGAGGAGAACTGATTGGTGTCATTTTTATTCCTGACTTTTGCTATATATGCAGATCAGAAGTGGATCAGAAGAGCAACAGCAACACCAAGGCTATTTTGAGAAAGGGAGTTTTTGAATACATGGAAAGTGTTATAGAAGTCTGGAAAGAGCAGCAAATTTGGGGAATTGTAGAGGGCATGTCATGAGAGTATGTTGGAGCCCTGATTCCGGGTAGCATCCAAGAAAATTGTAGAAGATCAATGCCTATCCCACTGTGAATCAGGATGTTGAAGCTCCATGAAGTGACTTTCATTGTAACTAAAAATGTGATTTAATGGATGCTAGAATCCATTTGATCATTAAGAGATTATCAGTATCACTAGTCTATGCTGCTTTTATTTCAACTACCTTCCATTCATTTTGTGCTTGTCTTCTTGCTTCTGTATCAGGAGAGAAGTTCATAGATGATACCAGGAGGTTTTTCTATTCATATAATTCCATCATTTGTCCTCAGTTGCTCATTCCAGAGTCCTCTCCAGTGAAGTTTTATTCAACTATGCTGCAGTATATTGGGATATTGGTTTCATGCTGTGTACCAAAGCACTGATAAATATGCCTTTAACAGCCTTGAATTGTGGCCTTTACTGGAACATACGCTATGGGAAGGCAGCTTCACCCATTCACTCACGGGTTTCTTGTTCTCGCTCTGTGAAAAAAACTTTCAGCATAGAAATTCTTGCACTTCAGTCACCTTTTCTCATTAGAAAAATAATTTTGTGATGAAGATGGTGATGATGACTGATGATGATGATTTTTCTCATTCCAGAGCAGAGATCTTTCCTCTTTGGAAGGTACCACAGGGCTTGTGGACACTATCCAAGCTAGGGTATCAGAGAAAGTGACTCCAAGGGGACGTTCAACTTACTTTACAAGCAAGACAAGCTTTGAGGAGTTTGGTGATGATCACTGATAGAGCTATCCTCTACTTCCAGACTTGGGAAACAGCAGTAATTTGTTTTCCTTGGCAGAGATGTGAAGGAGGAATTTGGACAGAGACATATGTGCAGATATATAGAGGCATCTAAAAAGACTTCCTGAATTTGTTACAATCTGGGTGGTTAATACTACATTTAATCACAGCTTAACAAAGTAAAGGTTTGAGGTGGCATATTATGCATTCATCCACATCAGAGAGGGGTAAAAATAGAGAATCATCAATAGAGACTAGAGGATGCCTCAAAAATTCTATTAGAAATTATATACAGAGGAAAAAAGCTGAAAGCAATAGAAGTCCTTTTTATGAAAATTACATTTTTCTAAACTGTCAGAAGAGATCAGAAACAATTTAAATAAAACATTACTTCATGAGGAAACACAGACAGTAATTGATGATCTCATTTCAGTAAAACATCAAGTCCAGATGGGATTAGTATTGAATTCTCCCCAAAATATACTGACATAATTTTACCTTGCTCGCAATATATATATATATACACACTGTTTTATAAAATAAGTATTTTCTTCCCTGTTCAGAGGCATAGCTACAACATTAATTGCATTGCATGCTCTCAGAATATTGCAATGGGAATATTTTAATGCTTTTCAAATGAAAATATGTCACACTAAAAGAAAAAAACAGTCCATTAAAGATTTTTTTCTTATGTTGTACATCATGTTTTAGAAAAAATGCTTGCAAAAGATGGTCTGTGTTGTGCCTCAAGCCATTTGGCCTGTGAGATGAGGTTGCTTTAACTAAGCTGAGATGCTCTTACTGTGTTACAGCTGACTTGGTGAAATAGCACCTTGGGCTCCCAGGAGCAAGGCAAGCGCAGGCTGTAAACGTTCTTGTGTGGTGTGTCAAAATATAGCTGTAGCAGAGATTTTCTGAATGGTCATAATAATAATTATGATCAAAGATCCTTTTGACTTTAGATGGAGAATACATCTTTCTTAATTCAAAATGGCATTGCAACTTTTCTATTATCCTTGAGAGTGCAGGACTTCAGACAGAGGAACTGCTCTTTAAAGAATAAGAAAGTAAGAGCAGGAGTAGGATATCAGAGACACTTTTGACAAGGTGGAGTCCTGAAGTAGACCAGAGCAGGAATTTTGCCATAAGGGATCTAAAATAAAGTTTTTACATTGAGATCATATTCACACTACTCTTCTTCTATCATCACTAGGGTGGGATAGATATTACCAGAGGTCAGTTTTGAGGCACCCCAAAAAGTGACCCAGAGACTCCAATTATATGGGGACTGCTAGGCATGTTATTTAGTTGCCTAAAATTAAGCATGGCAAACTGAAATTAAAAAGATGAGACATCTTCTGACAACACAAGGGTGGAGATGGCCAGCTACCTTCTTGATCCTATGATTCTGGCAGAAAAATGCAGAACATCTGGTGGAGCCTTGCTCTGCTACCTGGACAGTACTGATGGCATGTGTTAAGCACTGCTTCAGCCCAATAAATGCGCTCTTTTCGTGACTATGATACCCCTTATAAAGGCACCAGTTCTCCTTGGTGGTAAAACACATCCTGCTGGTGGCTAAAGATGTGTTCTGGTTATCATTTTCCCCTGCTCACATTTGACTGACTCTTCCTCATCCTGCCATGTGGGACGAAAAATAAGACATATGACTGATGGTTGTGGAGACAGTGCTGTGTCCCCTATGGACCAAAAAGCACATAAATCAAAGGAAATACAGACTCTTCTTTTTTTAACTGTAGTTTTTTGTACTTCTTTCTATCTAGAGGTTTTCTAATGCTGCCTCAGCCAGCAGTGATTCAAAGAACCATATGCTTTTAGTAGTAAAAAGAACTTCCAGGGTGGGCCTTTGATGCTTTTTTTTTTTTGTCCTCAGCAAGTGGTCTAATAATTAGACAGTCTATCTGTTTGCTTTGTATATAACTTTTCCACCTCTGTACATTCCTATTATAATTCCAAAGGCATGATGAACAAGGTGTTTTCCATACAACCTGCATCTCAGTGACCCTGAAAGGCAATAGATTCAGAGCTCTCGACTCTACCTGAACTGTTGTTCACAATGAGCTACTTGTCATATCTATCACATCCACCCAGGGTCTGAACTATGCCATGGGAGCATTTTATAAAGCATGAAGCAGAATAGAAGGATACTGAGGATCATTTCAGTTGCCTCTGCAGTCAATTGTCATTTAATCGGCACATTTCTGTAAAGAATTCTAAGTATTTGGTCATATGTAGCTCCAAGAAATAAAATCACAGACTATCCAAGGGCACAAGAATAGTTTCTGAGAGTCTCATATTCATGCACTGCAGTGTTATCTGCCATCCACCTATGCCTACATGTAATGCAAGTAAGATCATTTTTGCATTCAACTCTTTGTCTGGGGTTATGCTCATGAATCCAGAGGTACACCAGGTATATTCTGATAGACCTGACTTGAGATTGAAACAGGCAAGCATCACACATGCACAGACTTACAGAATCAGGGAAGAGCTACAGTTTTGCTGCAGCCTGGGAATGCTGAAAGCAGTGGGGCTAAGATGAACACAGGGCCTGAAACCGTCAAGCTGGTTGGAAATATCTGAAGTCAGTCTTGCCTTCTCTAGAGAGTTCAGCTAATCCTTGTCCTAGGCAATGAGGATCCTATTTAAGCAGCAGACACATTTATTTTGGAGTCCCTGAGGCTGGTAGATTGACAATTGCTGTTGTCATTGCTTGTTCTTCATCTGCAATATCCCAAGGCAGTCATTGCGCTGGGTTCTGCCTACAGCCTCTGAAGTTACAGCCTTTGTTTCTTTCACCAACTCCTTCAAGCTAAGGCAGATTTCATCCAGGAGTTAGGTATTTATAAACCAGCAGTGAATTTGCAAAAAACTCTAGCAAGGAATTATACAGGCTGTACAGAATATATAGACAAAGTCAACATAAAATTTCCTAATATTTAATTTTAAGTTCCATTAAAGAACAACATAAGAAAGAGAATGTATACCCAGAAACCGAAAAGATTTACTTCTGTTTTCCCCATATAGCTTTTCAGCAAGGGAATTGGTAATATTGTCATGATCTATCACCCACCAAATGGTCACTGCACACCTATAAAACTTCATTACCTTGCGTACAGACAAACTGATGAAACTTGAAAGGTCAAGGTACACTCTAAGTGAGAGGCTGTTCACTCTGGTCTCCTTCTGTCCTCTCCTCTCCTCCCATGTGTCTGCCTCTCTAGGGGCTCTTCTGCTTTGGCCTTACAGCACCCACTTGAGATTTGTTGCAGCAGGAAGTTACTACTCCTTGTAACTCTGAAGAGGGCTTTTTTTTTGTGAAAAAAGCCTGGGGTCAAGGAGAGGTGAACTGAGAACACCAGTAAGTCCCACTGCTCTTCAGATACAGTGTAATTAGTGTTGTACCTTAAAGACTAACTACCTACTTCACAACTTATGTCGTGAAGTGCAACAGCTTATACTCTGCCTCTCCCTCTCCATGTCCCTCATATGTTCTTCACGTCCCTCCTTTGCCAAACTCTAAAGCAAGCAGCTTCTCTGCCTCCTTGACTCACCACTTTTCAGCTGATGGCTGCAGGACAAGGGTGACCCTCACAGATATTGAACGCATCCCTGGGGCCCTTCGTTTTTGTTGTTTTTATCCTCCAGAGTCCTGTGTAAATGAGTCAGATACTAATGATGAAGTAGCCTGTGAAGTATCTGCCTTCTGAATGTTTAACTGGGGAAAAGAGGATTCATGGAACAGAGGATTCACAGAAAAGAGCTACATAGCCTCACAACCTCACATACTACAGCTGCTACTGCTTCAGAGTTCTTGCAGCAATTTGCACTTCCCTAGCAAATGCTGGAATGGCATGAGAAACATGTATTCCTCACAAATGTCTTTACATGCCTTTACTTTCACATATGATTATTTTGGTCAGCTGATCTCCGTAGCTGAAGTCATGCTGGACTAGTCTGCTAAGGCAGAGGTTACCCCTGAGACAGCTAAATCTGCACTTCTTGAGCAGCAGTGGCCACTTTGCCCAGACAATGTTCTGCCAGCATGGCAGGAAACACAGAATCAGTGCAGACGCTGCCTTTCAGAACCCATAGATTCGATGTATTTCAATCCTTTTAACAGCTGAAACCCTGAGAGTGTCCTGAAAGCTATTCCTTTTAATACATAGTGGAAAACACTAATGGGGTTGGCTCCAAGGGTCTTGGTGGGAGAACTTTGACTGGGCCTCGCAGACACAGAGTTTTTTCTATGATGATAAACTGGAGGAATTCTCAAAAAATGTTATAGAAGAATTGGGCTTAAATGCTTTCCAATGTCTATGCACTTTTAAGAAATGGGCCAAAAAAGAGTGACATAGGATGGAGAAGAGTCTTTTGCTTCCATTAGAGTAGAGAATGGAATAAATGTTAACTTTCACCTGCTTTATTCTCTTTTTGTAGACACAACATCAAAGCACCAGAGCTTCTGCATTGCCTTTGTTGATGTGCCTTTGTGAGAAATTCAGTGCTTCCACAGCTGGACTGACCTGGGCTGACCAATGACACAGGCACTGTGTTCTTCTCTCCTCCCTGCCCACAGTCTGCTCTGTGCCACCTATGTCAGAAGTTGGGTTTGAGGCATTTTCATTTTTTGGCTTAGAAGAATGTTTATTCTGAAAGCAAGCATAACCATACCAGTTTTCAAGCTACAACAAATAATAAAGGCATTATGCTCCTAGGATAATAAGAAATATAGGAAAGTATGGGATTTAGAAAATGAAAATTAATAATATACATTCAATACATTTCCTTTCTCTAATGGCCATGGCCTCTTAAGTCAACCTACAGTGTTTGTATGTAGTACATGACATTGCCCTAGCTGATGCAGCAATTTTGTCTCCAGCCACTCAGATATCTGTTTCTTGTAAGGCTGTGTCAGAAACACAAATGTCCTGTCCTGTCCTGTCATCCCCAGCCTCTGAAAGGCAGCAATACTGTGCCTACTGCACATGAATGTCACTTAGTTACACATATTACAGGGGAAACCAGTGGTTCCTTGTCACAACTCAGTCCAGGTGTCTCAGGGTCTCTGCCTTTGCTGTGGAACAGGAAATGGCCTCACACTGCCTCTGCAGTACAAAAAGAAAAGTGAAATAGCAACACTCAAGCAAGACAGCACAAGACCTAAGCAGCTATTAAAGATAAAGCACTGCTAGGAGATACTTCAAGACACAAACAAGTCAGGGTTCATATTTCTCAAATATTTCTTGTCCTAATTATCCCCCTTGCAACCTCTCATTTGCACTTGCCTCATCATTACTTTTGCACAAGAGAAAAACAGATAAAGTGATGGTCACAGGCTGCTTTTGTGTTGAATCTCAGCAGAGTTGTTGGGGAATCTGATAAAATGAAAACATCAATACAATAACAGAGTCTGTAATACAGCTCTTTTACAACTAGCTCTAAAGCACAAAGACAGCTAAATGACATCTTTTTTTTAATGCAGTAACATTTCAATAATCCAATCAAAGCTACAGAGGAAAAATGCCCTTCAGAAAGTTCATGTAATTGCACAGCTTTGTCTTTAATCTGAACCTTTATCTCAGAGCTCATACGAAAAATCAAAATCTGGCAACATATCTGCTCTGGTTCTTTGAAAGACTAACTGGCAGCAGTAAGAGCTCCCTACCCAAAGCCTAGCATTTTTGATTTCCCAGAGGCCAGGAAAAGCTAAATGCTTCTGAGGATGTGAAGGTTCACTGGGGTAAAATAAGAAAAGGGAAAAAAGACAGCAGGGATCTCCAAAGGGACTGCAATCTGAAAGTGGTGAGTCTGCTCACAAGATTTATTAGCTGTTGACCTCCTCCCACCACTTAGGCTATAACGTGATGACAGCCCCGTGGCGATGGAGAGAAGCCACTTTTCCTCCTTGACGCTGACCTAGAGAATTAGGATCGTGAACCAGTCACACAAGCACGCCTTATAAAACCATCCATAGTGATTGCATTGTCACCTGCTCCCCTGCTTTTTTAGTACATCAAGGGCAGTTGTCAATTCCTTGAAAGTCAAAACCATTTAAGATCCTGCAGCTGTCTCCCATCCCCAGGGAACAGAAGGAAATAAAATGTTGATGTGATTTCCTTTACAGTATGATCTCACCTTAAGAAATTTTTTTTAATTGGGAAATTCACTACATTATCACTTAATTTTGAGAAATTAAAAATTTAATTAAAAATTACTGAAGATGGAGCAGTATAAGATGTGGATCTGGGAAGGAATGAATCTCTGAATCTTTAGAGAAGTCTGGCAAAAGGGGCACCTTACACTGGGGGCCAGGTGTGGGGCAAAACCAGCCCCACTCTGCTTTCCATCCAGCTGGGACCAGATCACAGACCCTTGAGCAAAGACCCTACCCTCATGTCTTTATCCCTAGAATAGTGTATAAACAAATTTACACAGAAATGATATCAAAAAGATTATTGGAAACTCTTTTATTGGCTTATTTCTAGACGTGAGAAAGCAACAGGCTTTTTTGACTTATTGGTCAAGTCCCCACCCATCTCCACATAGTTTTACTTTTTGAAAAATAGTTTTGGAATGCTCATATGGAAATGGAAGCCCTTAACCAGAATCACCAACTGTTTCATGTCATGATCATGTAAGTCCTTAAAACATGATATTAAAACACCTGAATTTAAAACTAAATATTATTTTGAAATAAAAATAAGTATAAATTATTCTTTTAGAAGCAGTCCAAACAGAAGATAGCTTTTCATCTTTTTCTTCTGACGCATTCCACTTCCTATTCTGGAAGGGCAAAAACTTCCCCAATTTCATAAAAAATTATAATGTTCTGAAACCACTTCTTAAGGTGAATTTATCCTTCATTCTCAAATACACTGGTCTCCAATCTAGACAGAGAGATTAGGGTACCAGATTATTTTTTTTCTGTTTCTGGTTTTATATCTTTCTGTAGTTGTTTTATGCTCCAAAGTATCACTAGAAAGTTACAGTACCATCAAAAACATAAACTCTTTTTTTCCTTTTTCTTACACATATCACAGTGATAAAAAGGAATTCAAGAATGTGCTTAATTACAATATTACAGAACAAAAATCCTGTCAAAAATAGTGTTTAAATATAAACATCTGGACTTTTGGCAGGCAAAATTAAACTACAGAGTATTTCTGTACAGTTGTTGAAGTTACAGTGCATAATTGAAGTTTCTAGCCAAAAGAATCTAAATAGTTATGAAGAACATGCAGCCTGTCCTGTCTCCCTGAGAAGAAGCTCAACTTTACCCTTGAATGCAAATAAGATCATGACATAACTTAGCCTAGCAAGAAATAGGAAAAATGTAAGAAGTGAAGCTCTATATTTTCACCTATTATACAATATATCCTCCTCTGTACAGCATTAGTACTGGTCAGTTGAGCTAAGGTATTGTTAAACAAAAGAAAATCCAAAAATTATGAAAATATATGCTCTCAGCCTTGCTGCTTTATTTTAAAAATGAAAAAAAAAAAAAGTTTAGGTTGTACTTTTTACGGATAATCTTCATTTTTAGCAATATGTCACAGAAAATGAATTGGACTTATTCTTTCAAAATAAGAAAAAAAAATCTGCCTGTGTCCTTTTTTTAGACATAGGCTTTAAAACACCATGAAAGAGCCTGCTAGACCTCATGAGCTGCCAGCAGAAGAGGCTCTTCTCCAACCAACACTAACTAGACCATGTCTGAGGGCTCTGTGTAACTCTGAAGCACAAGGCTGTTGTGGGACCTTTGCTGCTCCCTGGCATGGTTAAGATGCAGGGCATTCACCTTAGATTTCCCGTCTCCTCTTGCCTCCCTCCTCCAGGGATAAGAAACCTGACATTCATTTCCCCTCACATTTTAAAATGTCTCTTTCCATCTGCCTGAATCCTTTGCCTTCACCACCTTTGGGCAAGAGGTACCCTCGGAACAAATCTTGTCGTCCATGAATGCAGGAATGAGAGGGCAAGGACAAGATCCACCTGGCACCTTTTACTGTTTCCCAGCCATGAGAGGAGGAAGCCTTTCTCCACCATTCCCTGTTCAACACTCTGAGCCCCACAGTGAGGAAACTAACCATAAAATGGAAGCAACCTCATGGAGGAATTGCAGTGTTGCTCTCTCTTGTGGTTTTCTTGCAATTTCACATCTTCAGAATAGTTCCCAGAGTCACAGCTCCTGGAATCAGGATCATATGGTAGATCTACTTTTCAATTTTAACCTAAGGTTTTAACTTTTGTGGTTATGGAGAAAAAAGGCTTCTTGTGTGAAGTCAGTCCAAGGTAAGAAACCAGAAGGCAAATGGAAAGAAAACCCTAAAGCATGACTATTATTATTTAATCATCATATTTCTGGGGGAGGAAAAGTGTGTGACTCATGGGTTTTAAGTGGTTTCAGGAACAGGAACAGTTAAATGGGAGAAGCAGGATATCTTGCTTTTTCTGAATTTTGCAGTTATTGTTTAAGGCTCAGAATCAATTTATCATATTTGGGAGTAGCAGTATCCATCCTGGATGTGAAAATGTTGTGACTTCAGAGAAAAAAGAAAAATATTTTGAAGAAGGAAATCAAGGAAAGGGCAAATAAAAACAAAGGCTATATAGCTTATAAAACAAGTTTTGTTTCAAAAAGAGCAAATTTAGGTCTGCACCTTCATTAGGTGTGCACAGAATACACTGGTTCATTAGTGACTAGAAGAATGCTGTCTGTCTTGATTATGGAATATTTCCCTGTCAGGAACAACATTTCCACGCGCTTTTGGGTTTTGTCATTTGTTACTTAGGTATTTTGCACTCCTAAGATAATTTCCTGAGAGGAAATGTTACTGTTCTCATTCAAGTAGCATTTTTTAGCAACTGTTATTGTTTCCTATCAGCAATTCTGTGTTTTGGGACAGAACCAAATTGTCTACTTTAAATTCCGTCTCTGTTACTCTTTCTCTAGAATTGCTTATGAGATAGCAATTTCCCAGCCCATCATCTGGAAAGATTATAATAGAATCTACATAAGAGTTTGTGCTGTGTTTATATCAGACTACAGGTGATAGCGCTGCTTCTTCTGTTCATTATGATCGTCTGGTACCAAGAGATCTCCTTGCTTTCACAGTCCAGCACTATTCTAGTGGTGAATCTGATTCTACAGTGCTGAAAAGTGGAGACCCACAGCTGTCAGCACCACCTTTCTGCCTTATTTTGTGTAGACTGTGTGTTTTATCTCTACCTAAGAAAGTCCTACCCAATCCACACACATTGTAGGAGCACTATAACAATGATGGCACACCCATAGGCAGATTTTAGCCCCTTAAAATTAATCCTTCTCTTTGAAATTAAATCTGTGTAAGAAAGAATCATAACATGGTTCCAGATAACCATGCATGGACTCTCATGAGCATTCTAACATTGTTCTCTGTAGACAGTGTTGTATGTCCCTGGTACAAATAAAATCAGTCATGGTATTTATTAAGCTTTTACTGTGTTTGTATGTGTATGTAGGCTCGCAAGCAAATCAATGTTTGCAAAAAAAAAAACACCCTATTTTTTTTAATGTCACAGTGAAGGGAACAGGGATGAGATTGTAAGACACTAAAGGTGTGTTTTAACTGATGCAAATTTCATTCTGAGTTCAAAAATCATTGGTGAATTCCCCTCCCATTAGCAACTTTCCCATTAGCTGTACTCATGGGCCACATCAGCTTACTTAGAGTAGCATTTAAGGACAATGTCTCTTCAAGTATTAAAGAAAGATTCTTTTCCTCTGTCTCCAGAATTATCTTCATTTCAAGGAACAGAGGTCTCTTTTTCCTTGGGAGCAAAGGGCTTCATATCACTTCATCTTCCTCTGTTCAAAATTCTCCATTAAATCTCAGTTATATCAGTCCACAACTATGCCTAGAACTCTGCACCTCCCTAAACAGCATTCATATGTTACAGGGAAATTTCAGTCCATTCTCCATGGCTTCACAAGAGAAGTCCAACTTAACAAGGCAACTCCTCAATCCTTTCTCCCACTTAGGGCCTTTACTCTCTCTCTTCGTTGACTTCCATCTCATGCAGTGTCTCTCCATGGTTCACTCTGTCCCTTTCCTCTCCCTCAGAGAAGGATCAGTGCTCCTCAAGTTTCATCTGTGTAAGGAAAGAGCTGACACCTCTCCCAGGTCTACAGAGGGCATGATGGTTCTTCCCAGTGGTGACCGAAGGTGGTGGGTCAGGCCTCGCTGGACTGGGCCAGAGTCTTTGGGTGCTGGCTGCTGCATGGCCGCCTTTGGTCTCAGCTGCACCATCTCTTGAGTGGCTGGGCTTTCCTCCCCCCTTTTCTTCCTCTGCCTGGGAATCATCGGAGGGGGAGGTGGGTTTGGCCCTCGCAGCAAAGCAGCAGGGTGTTTTACAGCTGCTGGAAACCTGATCCGGGCCGGGCTGGGGCATGTTCTCCTCCCCTCCCCTGGTCCGGGAGTCACCGGTCCCGGCAGCTTCTCGGGAAAAGCCTGGCCCGGGCAGGGGCCAGCCAGGCCCCGTCCTCCAGGAACCAGGGCCAGATCCACGGCAGGAGGAAAAAAGGACAGGTTCCCCATATCCTCCTATATTTAACCCTGTGTGTGTGTTAGCAGAGAAGTATCACCCTTCTAATTGGTCAGCCTAGCTGTTCACTTCAAAGCCAGTCACTAATTGGTTTTTGCTATAACTTCCTGAGAAATCACTTCCTTGCCAAACCACCACACTTTCTAAATGAAAAAACAATATAATTGGAGGTCTGAGTTACATAAGTAGAGGAGAGATTCCATAATTTATGTCATTTTCTTATGTAATTTTCTTATGTTATTACTCCTTGATATAAAAAAAAAAAAAAAATCAGGAAGATGTAACAGATCACTTCAGACTCTTTACACTCTAGCTGTATATTTTAACTGAGCTGACAATTTCTCTTACCTCGTCAGACAGCACAGCCAGTTGGCCCACTGTAAGTGGTGGCACTATATAAATCATTTCCCTGTCAGCAGGCCCTGAAGGGTATTGTGGTATATAATTTTTTTTGTTGTTGTTCCTGTTTAATCTTCTCAATTATTTGTTACCTAATTCAGCTCATAACTGAGAAACAGAAAATACAGCTTTTAGCATTTAGTGGAGATGCTTTTTTCTCCAGACAGGATTTTCTGCAAGATGCCTCTCCTTCCAAAGAGATACCCTTGAATTGTCCACCATGACGTCATGGCAGAGGACAAAAGCTCAGGAAATTAAATCACGTGTCCACATAAGTTAGCTGGATCTGAAGCCTCTCCAGAGCCTTTAGTCAAGCTGGCAGGTCTTTGCCTTGGCCATCACTGCTGAGGCTTCAAAACCAAGTTTATAATTCACTGTCAAAGCCTAACAAGAACTAAAATATCATTCAAAGCAAACAATTATTTAAACACGTTCCCAGAGCAAACAATTATTTAAACACGTGCCCAGAGTCTTCTGACAGTTTGAAAACTATGACTCAGGTAAGACTTTTCAAGTCTGTTACTGAAGAGAAGAAATATCACCTAACTTCATTCATACAAGTAAATTTAAGTAACCTAAGTCACAACTCCTGAAGAATCACTTGAAACTGGTGCCTGAGGCTCTTTCTTTAAATCCCTACCCATGAGCAGCAGCTAACACCTGCCTGCTGAGGTAGGAGGCCTCTCTTGAATTACAGGTATTACCAGACACCTGCATTTCACTAGCTTTGGTAATTGTCCACTGATCTCTCCTTGGTTTAAAAAGAAAAACTATATTTTCCTCCCTAGGAAAGTTTTACACAGTGAAAATGTCCATTATCTTGTGTTCTCCAGGGAATGCATATTTATAGGATGCAAGTGCATTTGTTTCCTAGGATATTGTAATCTGAGAGGATATTATAATGTTTATCCTAATGTTTATCCTTTCTCTATGATGTTACATAGGATTTACACATTTTGAAATTTACATTCTAAAAATGTACCGCAAGCATGTGTAAACTCTTCTTAGTTAAAGAGGCAGAGTGCAAACGGACAAACTAAACCCAAGTTATACCTGCAGTAAACTTAGGGGGATTTTCATGGAATATGACTTGAATGCAACTAAGATCCCAAAAGGTAAAATATGAACTACTACTCCATATCAGCAATGTTCCAAAACCAAGGGACATTCCTGGTTTTTAAATTTGAAAAGAATTCAAGATAGAAAAAAATATGTACTTTTCCAAATTTACCATCATTACATGCACTTCCCACAGCTTTTTCTTTTTCTTTCTCTACCCATGCATTTTCTTTGGGTGTATAGCAGTTCCCTCAGGGCAGAGCCAATTATTTATGACATACTTGCCCATGTAAAATTTATTTGGAAAAACTGTTCCTATGGAAACAGCTGTTTTAAACCAGGTTTGTATTAATGTCAAAGAATATGATTGCATCTACAATACAGAATATGTTCTTTTATTATCAGATACATTCTAATGACTTTGAAAACCAAATAAATTGCACAAAGGAACAAAATTAGTTCTGTTCTGTGACATCATCAAGTGGATATTCAACTGTCATCTGGCCATTACAGGGAATTAGAGTAGTAAATTTTACAAAGGTCCAATTTGAAGGTCTCTTAAAATTTCAAAACAAAGCTTTTAAAAATATCAATCAAAAGCCTACACTGGAATGCTCTGAAAGACCAAAAAGGGCCTTATGTACAAATAAAACACTGAAGGTTTTGATTTTGAAAATGTCAAATTTCTTGTGTATGACATACCTACACAGCCCAGCTTTGGCACTAGAAGTAGACTGACAGTCAAGATGCTACAGCGATTGATTTCCGTGGCTTCAGGATCAAGCTCTTGTAATTATGTTTTGTCTTTGTGGTGTTTTGCTGTTAGGTCTCTCCTTGCTCTACCTCCTGCTTATCTTCTGGTCTTTGCAGTCCTCCAGAAAAAATGAATCACAGAACAGATACAGAGCAGCTCACCTGAACAAGTTTTTAATGAAAAAAGTAATAATTTTCATCTCCCTGAAAAAGCACTTTGCCATTTAAAAATAAAGCAATTTAAGAACCTACTTCATTAAGTGCCTTGGTGGTATTATTAGATTATTAGAAAGTAATGCCTAGTAGTAATCTAGTCAGGAACATGACAGGGCAGGTGGATGGGTGTCTCATAAAACATCTCAGTCCTCCAGCTTGGACCCTTTCTTTGGTCCTGTGCAGAAGTTAATGCTGTTAATACAAAGGCCCCTGCTGGCCACCTTCACATATGCAGGCTTGTAGCCCTTTCTTATCTTCTGAGTCATCCTCTTCAGGGAGATTTGGGAAAAAATAACTTTCATACATTCTGTGTGCTCAAGTGGCTCTTCACTTATTTAAACAATTAACCAAGAGTGCTTTATTTTATGAAAGGAACTAATTCAGCCAGGGAATGAATAAAATACAAGGCCACAAAATATAAAGGAAATAAACTTTGAATTCAAGTTGGAGAATTTTCTCAGTTCAAGTTAAGCTGACTTCAAGACTATCAGGGAAAAAACTCTCGCTTCGTTACAGTGGCGCTCCTGAGTGCATTGTCATGTGTATGTGAGAGAAGAAATGTGTATAAACCCTTTTGTCTGGTGAACTGCTAGAATGCAACATTGCCAGCACGAGAATTAAAGAACTGCGAACTTGATCACCCTAAAACGCTGACTGTTCATTTTTCTAAGCTGATCTTGTGAGACTGGTTGGAAATACTCAGGATTTGGCGCCACACTAAAGAATTATTTTCAATCCCCTTTTTATGTAATAAAAGTTCCATACTGGTACAAACTTGTCAAAGGACTGTTGGTGGCAAAAATATTCCTGCAGCTGGGGACTCAAGCTATCTTTTTGTTAGGATGTTTATTAGATTTGTTAGGTAGTCTCGGTTTCTACACAACCCTAGAAAAAGGAGCTTCCCTCTTATCCCCAATGGCCCTAAAATATTTTCCAGAGTTGTCTAAGCTCAAAAAAATAATGTGTTAAAATTGGCCTCTCTTTCAGATCTGAGGAGATTTTCCAGTGATAGAAAAAAACCCTAGATAAAATTAAAATATGTAATTGTAGATTATACTATAGATAGTGCAACATATAAAAAAGTAGTAGTACTTAGAAGTAGATGAAGTAACTTCTATACGGACGTGGCAATGGAGAAGGTCCTACCCCAGCAGAACCAGTAGGAAACTGTCCATTCTCTAGGACTATGAAAAAATCCTTAGCCCACTTGTATGTGATGGTTTTTTTTGTTCTCATGTGTTGCTTTTAAAAACAGAATGTTTTGGCTTATGATGGTCAGTGCATTTTCTTAGACTCACATTTTGTGCAACCTGAAGTGGCTCCACCTAGCTATTTAGCCACCTTATTTGTACTGAATTCCATGATGTTTCACTGAGCTCTTGGAGGCAGCATGTCTTCTGTCCTGCAGACTGCTTTCCCAGTGTTTATCAATCCATTTTTGGGAAGTAATTATTTGCCAATTTCAATAACATAATGAAGCATGCTTTGATTTATTTTTCACCCTCTCATCCCATTAATAAGAGGCTAAAAAAACTTGAGTGGAGGAAATACAGGGATTTCTACCCCTTTATCATGATAGTCTTTATATTTTAAACTCTTAAAGATTGCAGATCTCCCTCTCAATTAAAAAAGAAAAAACAAAAAAAAACAAAAACAAAACCAAAAAAACCCCACAAAACAAAACAAAACAAAACAAAAAAACCAAAACAAAAAACCCAAACAAACAACAACAACAACAACAAAACCATAAAAAAAACCCCAAAAAACAAACCAGTAACTACTGTTTATTTACTTTACTGAAAGAAGTTCCATAGTGGCCTGTAGGCTCACAACTGAACTAATCTCTCCAATTTATATTCCCAGTGTTGTCAACTTCTCTGATTTTTATTGGATTTTCTAATCTATAATTCTAAAACCTGGTCCACTATGTTCCTACGAGAACCTTTACTTTCATCCTTTTTTGGCAACACAGATACGCATAAGAGCTCAGGACCCAGAAGGCAGATGGATTTTCATAATTAATGACATATATTCTCACACTAATGGTCAGTGAGCAAGTAAAAATTTTTAATGTTTAATGGGATTAGAACTTCCTGAGTCAGACTTCCAGTTACATGAAAACTGGAAGAAAGAGCGTAATTAAATATATATACATCACGTATCAAAAAGGAAGGCATTTTTACTTATCTTCCAGGTGTGACTGTTAGCACAGAAATGAAGAGTGTTAGCAAAACCAGGGCTCTGAAATTTGCTGAAGACAGGGGATTTTCAGAAAAGTCAATGACTCGACTCTTTTTGTGTTGGTTGATGTGATATTTATTGGGTATTTTTCCAAGTCAGTGCAGGGCATTTCTGAAAAACTTACTCTTAACCTACATCAAATGATTTATACTCTCATTTAAAAAAACCTCCAAACTTAAATAAAACCAGGGATTGAGAGTCTAAATATAATTTTTAATCCCTAAATGCAACATCAGGTATCATAGATGTTCAGTTTCTAGACCTCACACTACTGCCACTTAAGCATAAATGGCTTGCTTTTCACCAGCAGTTTCTTCAGCAACTGCACTTTTGCCTTTGAGAATTAACACAAAAATGCAGCACAAACTGTCACCATCACTGGTCATCTCATAGCCATGTTTCACCAAGCAGCATTTTCAAGCTTTTATCATATGTAGGCTTGATCATTTCAGCCTGTCCTGAGTATCTGGACTTTCCATGCAGCTCCACCTGAGGTGCGTCCCAGCAGCCAACCCCAGCACTGGGATCCCCAGGCCCATCAAACCAACCCTGCTGCAGAGCAGAGCAGAGCCAAGAGCAAGGACACCAGAGCTTGTCACTCAGGGGCTACCCTTTGCCCAGCAGGCAGCTGGGACCTGAACAAGGGAACTTCATACCTCAGGAAGTTTCCCTTGCTGAGAAGTTGTGGAATGCGTTGGTTTCATCTCTCTTGTTTCTCATTTTGTTAATATATTTCTGTGTTTGCTGAAGAAGAGATGTGTATCTAAGCATCCCATGTTAATATGAAGGTCATTGTGGTTTTGAAACATTCTCAGTGTGTCTCTACCTAATGAATCTGTAAACTTGCTCTTGATGAAAGCAGGTCAACAGCCACTATTCTTTCTTCTTTTTCAGGGATAAAAAACAGTTAAGATTGGCTCAGACTTCAGTCCAAGAAGTTCGTGATTGTAAGAGAGGTATATTTCTATCCAGTCTAACACGAGAAGTAGTACATTTTGGAGGAAAAATCCATGAGTCTCTGCTCTTCTCCAATTTCCTATGGACCAGCACTACCTGATTCTGCAGCCAGCTTCTTGGCTTGTGTCTATGTGCTTCTACAATCTCACATGGCTCTCCACGAAACAGATGGGATGTCAAACCTGGGATTACAAATTCCCCTGGGCAGACAGGGGCCAAAATTTTTAATGTCTCAATGATGAATGCTGCAGTGTCTAATCCTCCCATGCAAACCTTGTATTTCTGTAGGTACTGTACTGAATAAAAAGGAGTTGCTACCAATTCTTATATAATAAAATAAAAGTTTTAGTAAAACAGAAGCTGATCCAATGCATCATTAAAAATCAGAAATCAGAAAGGAGATTGGTAGACTGGCCTTTCTCTCCTTGTACAGAAGAATTAGCAGAGAAGTTAATATAGATGCTTCTAATATCATATTTCAAAGCTGAAGTATCTGACAAGTGAAAAATATTTATTAATACACACATACAAAAGGAAAATGACTCAGAGAATGGAATAAATATTTTTATTTTTAGAAAACTGCTTGTTTCCTTGACATAACACAACAACTTTGCTCCAAGTACATATCAGCCTGAAAAAAGCTAAACAAAATTTCATATATTGGAACATTTAAGTATTTTAGTGTTCAGAAAAAACACGATAATAGAAATCTAACATATGCCCCAGTATTTTTCATTTATCTGTCCTGTTCCAAGAGAATGAAATTAGTCATTTCTCTGCAGAATGTTTCCTTTTTTCTGATTTGTCTATTGAACTTATATTCTTGATGATATTAGACTTAGTGTATTATTAATTAGCTATAAAGCACACAAAAGGGTACTATCCATTTGTTTATTCATCTATATATATATATTCATCTATATATATAGTTTAATCATCTATAAAAAGCTACCAAAGTGATGACCCCTCTGGTTCATTACACTCCTAGATGAATCTTAAGACCAGATTGCAAAGTTTCATTTCCAGCAGGGATATGTCTTATAGAGGCTTGTCTGCTACAACAAGCAGTACATCACAACATCTTTGTGCCATCATAAATACGTGAAAACCCCAGGTTCACTTAGCAAAGGCATTGGTGAGGGAAAACAGACTCCATGGCTGCTTGCAACCTCTCCTCCCTAAAAATGTAGAGATGTTATAAATCATAGAATCATAGAATATGTTTTGTTGGAAGGATCATAGAGTCCAGCTTCTGGCCGTGCATGGGACACCCCAAGGATCACACTGTGTACCCAAATGTGTTGTCAAAATACTTCTTGAACTCTGTCAGACTGATGCTGTGACCACTTCCCTGGGAAGCGTGTTCCAGTGCCCAACCCCTCTCTGGGTGGTTTATATCCGTCCTAAACTTCTCCTGACTAAGCTTCATGTCATTTCCTCAAGTCCTGCCACTGGATGTCATATTCCAGTTCACTCTGTAACTTCAGGACAAGACGCAAATCTGTTAAATTTCTGTACAATTTTTTGGTTCATTTCTGTACAATTACATTTCTTGTATCTTTTGATCCAGTAAATTCCTTTTATTTGTCTTGAGTTTTCAAGTATTTACCTTTTCCTGCAAGAAATGATCTGGAAGTGTTTGACTCACAGCTAGTCCAGGGATGGGTACTAGTTGTATCTGGTGCACAATATGGATCCTTGTCCCAGCAAATTCAAGCTGATGATTACCAGCACGAATTTGTGGTACATATACTTGGCACCTGCCTTGACTGCCAATCAGATTTTCAAGTCAGTCAAACACTTTATGATGATCTCTGTGGAGAATTATTTCTCTTCCTGTCTTCCCATCATTCTTTCCTACTCATCACTAGAAACAGGGTCTGACATAATCCAGCTTCTATTCTGCTGATAGATGAGAGGAAAATTTTTTGGAGAGGAAATACAACCCAACAGGATTTTGTTGGAACAGAGTTCCACACCAGGTCTGGTTGAGCTTGAATCTTCCCAGTTTTAGGGTGCACAACTAAACTCATCTACTAAAATAAGTATGTGCCAACTAATAACCAAACGGAAAATTAAAGAATCTGCCAGCAACTTATTTGAAAAAAAAAAACAAAAAAAACCCAAAAAAACCAGTTTAAAAGAACAAGAAAATAAAGACTAATTTGGAGGCCAAAAGGATATGCATCTTTTCATTTTTGCTGCAAGGACAACATGAATACACCCAGCTCAGCTCCTTGCCAAGCCCAGACAATGGTATCTAGTACCTGTAGGGGCTGGGTGATTGGGAGGGGAAACAAGAGAGCTAGACTGCAACACACAAAATGGAAACAAAATTGCATAAAGATGGGTGAGGCAAGTACCTGGAAGAAGATTCCCCTGGAAGAAAAAGGAAGGGTGTCAAACGGTGCGGGAGAGGGTGTTTGCTGGTGGTACTTTGGATAGAATTTTTGTCAAAATCGGAGAAAATTGTTTTAGCTTAAAACCCATAATGGGATGTGGACTATGTTAAGGCAATGTACCCTTACAGGTGGTCAGATAAAAATGCAACGAGCCACGTGTGTTCTTCTTAACAGCAGTTAATGCCCATGTGAAAAACTGACTGGAAGATACTTAAGCCCCCTGATTTTCTCTTAAGGATTGTTCCAATAGGATTTTTAAGATGCTGAACTCCCTATTAGTTGCTGCTGATAGGCATTACAACACTGTTTATGTAGTGAGGTTTGTTGTTTTTTTTTCCTTAGGAAATCAGTAGTTAACAAAACTGTGCTAATCTTTCCTTTTAATTTAATATTGAAGTAAGAACTACAACCTGGAGAAGTCTAAGATGTACAATTAAGAGAGCAAGTGAATCATAAACGACTCTAAGAGCGTGTTTAAACATTCAATGGAAATATAAGGTCAGTTTTGGTTAACCATTTGGATAAATTTAGCTCTTAATGGATTTTAGACATTCTATTGGAAAGAGAATTAAGAGGAAAATTGTCCTGCAATGTGAGCACCAAATTTTTAGACTAAATCAACAAATTAGAAAAATGAAACTCAGAAGTCTGTGCTTGTTATCCAGGATAACAGAAATGCAAAACACATGCATGGCAGACAAGTAAATAAGAGAAAATTCTAACTATAGCTACACCCATAAATTTTCAGTGATCATACTTGCCCTATCTGGTGACACATTTTTAAAATACTGTCTTCTTACTCAATTAAGGGTGTGATTTTGAAGCAGGCTAAAAAACCACTTCCTTAACCTTCTTTAACTATCTTTTTAAAAACAGAAATTTAGTGCTTTGGAAAATGGATATTTCCTGCAGATATTTTAATAAAATATCTTAATAAAATAGGAGCTCAATTCAGTCTTTATACAGATTTTAAGTGCATGAGCCAAAGCTATCATGCTAACACATTTCTAAACTTTTATAAAGAGTATATAGACAACCATTTACATTTCATTGTCAGAGCAGGCAATCCACTTCCAACAAAGTGCAAAAATAATAACTTTATATATAAATAATTTTCCTTACAGAAACCTACAACAGACACTTTTTTATCATCTGTCTGTTCAGTTCAGTTTAAAAACTAGCATTCAGAGATCTGCTGAGCAGATTAGCCTTCTCATTTAATAAACATCAATAAGTTCTAGGAAGCAGGTAGCTTCAGCAAGAATGATCTTCACCTCCTCATTCAGTGTTACAGTCAGATCCACATGATACAGTGTAACTAGGAGAGAACTTGACCTTTTTCATCTGTGCTGCACATTTCCTGTTTGCTGTGGAGATGGAAGAAAGGTGATTTGGGGTACAATTTTTTATCTGGTGCATTTTAGGTGTGTCCTCAGTGGTGGATATTCAAGAAAAAGGACTTAGCTCCTGCTAAGGTGGGTTGACCTTTTCTGCCCACAAAGCTGCTCTATTATTCCCCCTTTGCAGTTGAACAGGGAGAGAAAATCAGATGGAGAACAACTTGTAGGCTGAGAATAAGGCAGTCTACTAAAGCAAAAGTGAAAGGTTGCACACACACAAGCAAAGGAAAAATACCGAAGATTTTATTCTCTATTTCCCATCAGCAAGTAATGTCTGAGCACTTCCCAGGAAACAGGTCTCCAATACATATAGTAGAAGGCAAACATTCTAACTGAAAAATGCTCCCCCTTTCTCCTCTTTTCCTTAGCTTTTAAATCCAAGCAGAAGTACAGAATACTCCTTTGGTCAGTTCAAGTCAGCTGTCCGAGTTGTGACCCACTCCCAGGCCCTTAGTGGGGGTGGAATGTTGAGAAACATTGCTGGTGCTGTGCCAGCACTGCTTGGCATTAGCCAAAACACTGGAGTGCTTCCAACACCTTTGCAGGTGCCACTGCAAAGCACAACACTGTGCAGGCTTCTGAGGGGAAAATGGTCTCAATCTCAGCCACACCCAGTAGCCCTGGATGAGGAACAACCCGCGTTCTGGTTCCTCTTCTAAGCGAAATGAGTAAAATCATCCAGATGTATCAAGGCAGAGTATTCCGAAACCTAAAAATCTACACTGTGGTACAACTTGAAACTATGAATTTAAATCCTCCATATTTCAAGAGAGAATTTTCTTACATAGTGCTGGTTCTGGGGTTAATGTTGCCCATGCACCCAATCACTTTCAGCATTTTAACCACCAAATCTACTCCAGCCTGTATGGGTGGCAGCAGCACACTTATAGATACCTGCTTACATCTTACTACTCTCTCTGCTCCTTCTTAGGTTTTACAAGGTCCTTATTCCTTGAAACTAATACAGTCGAGAGCAGAAATGCCTTGCAGAAATCAGGCTTCTCATCTTTCAGAAAACTTAGCCTTGGAGTTTCCATACAGGACTCTTCTGTTCTCATACTCTGAGACCCGTAGTGGAAATGTGTTACAAATGCATACATACCAGCAGTAAAATATGTGGTAGGTTGTTTCCCCTTCTCTCTTAAATGGGAGTGAAAAAGAAGCTATTGAGCACTGAATCTCAGCCTTGAAAAGGCTGAAGTGATTTTGGTTGGAAAAAAAAGAAGTCTGAAGAACTAACAACGCCTACTCTCCTGTTCCCTTCATTTCAAACTTCTCTCATCTGTCTGGTGGAAGGACACAAAATCCTGTGAGGTGAAAAGAGAAGGCTGCTTTGAAGTTCAGCTCTTGGCCAAGCAGATGAACATACAGGGTTTCTGAAGGCAGCTGCCTGACTCCTTCTCAACCTTAGTCACAGAGAGCAGGTTAGGTGCCAGAGTGAGCCACAGACAATGCCACTTCCCCACTGCAGTCAGGGCCATACTCACATGGAAAATACACTGTTTGCAACCACCAGAGCAAAATCCCATCTTGGTTTTATTTAAAATTAATTTTAAATATAGAATGGTTGTGATTATTTAATGTAGGATTGTTCTTTTCCTATTATAGCTTTTTTTTTTTTTAATCAGGCAATATTTCTTATTTTATTTGTATTTTTAAAATTAATAATACTTCTATAATGAATTTAGGCCCAAGGAATTCTTGGAGAAAGGGACATGTTATTTTTGTAACATTTGTCTGTCACTGCATGAGGTAACACAGATAGTTCTCATCAATAGGTCAGATATTTTTATACAAAGTATGTACATGTCATAATATGGGTTTAATAGGGTTTTTTTCATTTAATTTTTAAATGAAAGTCAGAAACAGGGCAATTACCTTTTAACTGCCCTATTAAAATGGATCTGATACCCACCTAGCCCTGGAGATTTGCCTTTCCTGGACTCTAAAATAAATAGGGATCAGCAGCAGAATTAAAAAAAATGCAATTCAACACAACCCCAAGCCTTTAATTTGCAGTTGATGTCATTGATATGAGCTCTGTTTATTTGGGAGTAATATATAAGACTGAAAAAAGTGTTTAATGGCTGCCTTAATTTCAGTTAGCTTGGTCAGTGTCCCTTTGGGTGCACTTTGTAAGTCAATGGGGTATTATTCTGTCAGGCTTATTGCTATTTTCTCCATAGAATCTTAAACTCATGCTTTTCATTAAGAACATGGTTATCTTCTAAGTAGCACATTTAATTCTCCTCCTAGAGTAATAGGATGAAAACCTCTTCCTATAGGGTCTGCTTGGTTTTGTTTTTAAGTAACTTTTCAAATACAGTGTTGTCAATCCTAAAATGCCTATGCCATCCGTCTATTCTCCTGTGTGGCTGTAAAATTTGTTCCAATTTTTTATTTATAGTTTTGTGTCTTTTGACTGTTTATTTCATCGCTTAAATTGAAGTCCTGAAATTCAGGCAATTTGTCAAGATATTCTGAATTTCTGCTTTTGCCAAAGGAAACTGGATTTTGGTTTACAACATTATTCTCTTGTAAATTATGTGTATCAGTCACATGGAGGAGGCGCAGTTTTGATTTCTATTCCATATTTGGGAGCATTCTGAAGACAAAGAAAAACTCACCCTTCTTGTTTGTTTTTACTTCAACTGTTGTCTGTGTTTAAAGCTTATCCCAGCTGAACAGGGTTAGATGATTCACCCATTAGATTTTCATTAAATTTAAATTAATTCTTATACTTGATGAGCATTTGAATTGATCAGTCTTATTCTGGGGTAGAAAACACAATTGTTTATTTGGTGTCTTTCTGTCCACAAGGGAAACAGCATAAGCAAAGGAGAAGCTGGAGAATAATGCCTATAAATAAGTTTAATTTTAATGGCCCTCAAAAGTTTTGGGATTAAGAAACCAACTCGCCATTTAGAAATACTGGAAAAAAGAATAAGGAAATGAATAAAACCCAGCATGGATTAGTGCACAAACCACAGATCTAATTTCAACTGAAAGCAGAAAATAAGGGCTCATAGACAGGAGAATAGTATGTGATGTTATTGTAAGCAATTAAGAAAATGTGTTCTGTATGATTATTTGGGTAGGACCAGCTCAAAAATGCTGCTTCTATCACCTGCTTTTTATTATCTGTATTAACAATAGTAAACATTTAAAAAATTCAACTTTTCATGTAGTTCCACACTCAGTCCCTTTAGATTTTTAGCAATGATTCTAGACTCTTTTAGCAGTGATTCATTGATAGCCACTTTTGGAGTGCATTTTTAAGAACTTCTCTGGATTGAAAAAAATAGAATTCAAAATTATCTTGATAAATTGATTTGAAAAAAATCTAAATACTACTAAATATGGTCAAGAAGGGAGACCTCTCACCTGGAAAAGAATAATATGCCAGGCAAAAGCAGGTCAGGGATTAACTGGTGGGGTGTTCAGCCCTGCAGAGAAAGATCTAAGGGCCTGAATAGGAAGCTAAATAGGAATCAATATTGTTACACTTGTGAGAAAGCCAAGAAATCTACTTGAATGCATAAATAGGAATGTAGTATATAAAAACCACTCATAATAATTCTTCTCTACTCAGACTTGTTAAGACTTCAGCTGGAGTGCTGCAGACAATTTTTGGTGCCACAACTCGAAAAGGATTTATACCACTTAAATAAGGAAGGGAACAAGAATGGTTAAGAGTTTAAAAATTATGATATAAAAGGAAAGCTTGATAAGTATAATAACAGTATAGTATTACTTTCTGTAAGTATAATAGTATAACACTTTCTATGCCTTTTAGGATGATGACAAAGTCTTGTTTCTGAGAGTAAATTTGCCAAGTTCAGTTATGATCTATCCTGTGGCACAGGAACAGATAAAAACAAAAAACACAAACAAAAACCAACCAACCAACAACAACAAAAACCTAACAAAAATTGAATACTCTTCCTTCCAACCTTTTGTATTCCAATTTGGATATAAGAATAAGAAATTACCAAGCTGTGCTTGTTGGAAAGCAAAGCCAGTGAGAGACTCCAAGTCAAAAATACAATTTAATAGGAGAGACAGAAAACAGTAAAATAAAATAAAATAAAGGCACAAAAGACCACTGACAGAGTCAGAATAAAACTTGACACCCAGTTAGTTAGGGTGGTGGTAGCAGCCCAGATGAAGTGGTCTTGTTGAAGCAGTGATCTGTAGAAAGGTCTGGTAGCTCTTGTCCTCTGGGAATCTAGTGGATAAGGCCTGCTGTGCTGTCCCAAATCCCAGATTATATCCAGGTGGGAATGCTTGGCTCCTCCCCCTGGGTGCAGCATCTCACAGTGGGCTGATCTCATTCCATGAGTCCTGCAGTAGGTCCTTGATTGCCCATTAAACAGAGAGAGCTCCCAGAGGGAGTTACCTGTGAGTCATGGGCAAGGCCTTGATGGCCCATTAACAGAAGATAGTCCAGAGGGAGGGGGAAAGGGAAACACTGCCCCACCTGGTTCCAACAGCTCCTGAAGTGGTGAGTACACACATATTATTACACTAAATATGGACAGGACGTACTTTCAGGTCTCAATATGTGACTGTTGATTCTGCATCCAACAGACACAAGCCCTGCTATAGGTTTGGTGATGCTAAGGAATTGTCTGGGGCACAAGTCTGGCTCAGGCATTTCTCCCAGCCAGCTGAATATACAAGGTCACCTTGCTCTTGGAGCTGTGGCAGGAAAGGATAAAGAGCTCAGCTGCAGGAACACAGCTGTGTTCTATCCTTTGCTTCAGGGCACAAGAACAGCCTGAAGAAGACAAGCACAAGAACTGTTGAATCTGTTAGGACAGGCAGCAGCATGATGTCTTCATAAACATCCAAGCAAATTTCAGGTCTTCTGCACAGTAGATGCATTCAGATAAGTCGTAGAGCTGCTCTTGACAACCTTGGACTTCGTCCTCTGGTTCCAGCTAAGTTTCCTCAATTATCCTCAAATTACCTCAAATTGTCTTCAAAAAAAAAAATGTTTTCAAACTCCCAGACTTCTAAATCTAACTGAGAACTACTGCTCCTATTTCCTTCTGGTTTGGCTCTGACTGGAACATGCAGGAGTCCAGCTAGCAAAAAAAAAGTTTCCAAGCAGTGGTGAAGCACAAAGCCAAGGCCAGGTAGTCACTAGTGATATTGCAGAAGCCTCAGCTCCCTGTCCCAGGGTGGTAGAAACAAAGAGGCAGCAATTTGGAGCAAACACGGAAAATGACATGGGAGGTAGGAGGGGGGACAGCTAGAACTGGGAGGAAGAAGCACGGACCTGAGGGTTGCAGCTATGGTCAGTGTCATAAACAGCTGTCACCACCCAGCAGCAGCCCTGTCACTGACAGGTCTTCAGAGGCTCAGTCAGATGGTGTTGCTGTCTGATCAAAGCCAGTGGCTTAGGGAATAAACATGCTGACCTTACAGTCTGCCTGTAATAAACACCTGCAATACTGCTCACTCTAACTGCAGGCAATTCAGACTGCTTTCTCAAGGAGTGTCTGCTGGAAATCAATTCCTAATGAACAGGGTAGGGAGAAGATAAATGAAAACATCCTATCGATACTGGCAAAATGTCACAAAAGCTTATTTTGCCTTCATCATCAACTCACCTGGCTGAGTGGGAATCCTCAGGTATTCTCTTTTCACCATAATAGGAGCAAAAAATTCTTACATTATTCCCCCAAGAAGAGCATTTCCTCTGGTTGCTATGGGAAAAATAAAAAATATCTAGTAATGCAAGCATTTTAATTAGTTAACAAGAAACTGGTTTTCTTTTTCTAGGAAGCTGGACAGTTTGCAAACTGAAAGCTCAAATACTGCAGGTAATTGACTGTCTGACGTGTAAAAAATTATTTATCAAGCAGGTATTGTTACTTGGGTTTAAAATGGGAACTTGATTTAAAAAAAAAATAAAAAACAACCTCCAACACAACAAAAACAACAACAAAACCCCAAACTAAACAAGTTTGAGTAGTTTATACTTCAGAACTTCAAAGTTAAAATATTCTTCAATTATATGGGCAAGGTCTCCAGAACTTTTTTAAACCTTTTAATAGAGGTTTTAAGTCTCTCAGAGACAGAAACCTTTCTCTATTACAGAAACTGTATTTCCTAGGTGACAAGTGGAGAGTCTCATCACCTGTGCAGTCAGCAGCTGGGGCAAGATTAATTAGTGAAGCTGAGAAGGTTGTTGTGCCCGAGCCTGCAACACAAAGAGAAAAAATATTCTTGCCCTTAGAGCAGACTTCAAGAGGAACATAAATAACTTCTTTTTCTTTTATATGACTATGAGTGAGTTTCACTCACCTATTCAATGTTGATATATATTTTAGATAGAAACAGCTGAATACAAGTGATAGTCAACAACATAAGTTAGAGATGAGCCTAATTTTTTTTTCAGGACAGTCCTCAGGTTTACAAACAAAAAATTTAGAGTTACTTATGTCAGAAAACTGCAATTCTTGTGGGAGTTATCTATGACTTTGCCTACCAGCTTGATTTATAATTAATTTTGGACCTGTTTTAACTCATAATTCCTGTTAAGTTAGGATGAAATTTTATGTCACATTAAAAGGACAGTTAATTCAACAAAGGAGAAGAACTCAGCCTTTTTCAAAACATGTATGGATCTAGCTCATTGGGTTACATGACTGATAAATAAATGTTAAAGATAGTCTAAGAACTTTCTTATTTAGATAGTTATTAGCATTATTTTATATATAAATGTGTGCATATGTATATATATATGTACATGAAACATATCTCAAAATCATAATGTCCCTGCCCCAATTTGGGGTAGGACATTCAGATACTGATGTAATCCTGTGACCTCTGTTAATAATCTTGTTGAATTTAATAGCTTTTAAATCAAGTCCTTGTCATCTCTGTGAGAAAATCTACAACTTCTTCATAAAACCAGGGGAGTGCTAGAGTAAGGGATGGCGGATAAGAGATTTCTGTGATATTAGCACACAATTTTTAATGAAAGTGCTACAACAACAACAAAAAAATCAATTCACAAAATAATTTGCAGTGGAATCTCACTTCTACAGCATGCCTGCTGAATTATCTATTATAACTTAGCTCATTTCAAAATTGGTGAAGTCTGCAAATGTTACATTCCCTCTAGACCAGGAGTTCTACACATGTGGTTTTGTAGGGAATAAAAAAGTAATTACAGCAGATCACCCATTCCCAGACTAGTGCTGTGGACTGTTCAACCACTCATTTACAATTTAATCACAGGGCCCTCATTGAAATAGGTTTTTAGGTGTTAACTCAGTCTAACAAAACGGTTATTTAAATTCATTATATTTGGAAAAAATAGAAAACATACATTCAATTGTGTGGTAGAATTGAGGTTTTTATTTTTGTACGGAAGAGAGGAAACAATGGAATTGGATCTAGTGATGTTTGTGTTGGTGGGTTTTTTTTCTCTTCACAGACATATTGACTGCTTATTGATCCAATATAATTTCTACTGTTTTCTTAAAATGTTGATGGAGTGATAAATAATAGTTTACTGTTTTGCCAGTTTTTTGAAGCTTTCCATAGATAAAAAATTGTAGCTTTTTATGTTTCTTTGAGAAGCACTTTTAAATTATAAGCATCTTATACAGGGTACAAGAGCATAAAGAGTCATACTTCTCAAAAATAACAGGTTTTTAGTATATATAAAATAATAATACATATATTTGTTTTAGAAATAGTTCATGAGGGCAATCAATGGTTGAAGACTTGTTTTTTATAATTAAATGTGTGCTACATGTCAACAAGATGTGTTGGAAGTGTTTCTAACCCTCTGTTAGTGGCTCTCTCATTATTACTCTGTTTAATGAAAGATTCAGTTCATGTTCAAAGAATCAGATTTTCTTTCAGTGTAAGTGAATTTATAGTAGTTAGGCACTGATTATTTAAACATCTGAGACTCTGCTTCTTATTGTGGTCTTTTCCACCCCTTTCCATCCATTCCAAACAGCATTGCTAAAAGGCACTGAGGTCCAGGTTTGCAAAGTTATTTTAGTGCCTCTCCTTTCTCACTGGTTATTTTAGCAAGAGTAAAACATATTACACCTTAACACCTTAAACAAGGAACTCCCTGGTGATCCCCCTGTCATTTCTAGCTCTCAATCTGGAAGCATAACTATGTACATACCACAAGCTTATTTTGCCTGACCTATAATACCTGTTCTTAGAGGTTCATTGAAATGCTGTGTCCTACACTGACTAACTGACTAGAGTTCTGCAGAATTCTGTGGGGATCATCTCAGGTACAAGATGGAAATCAGCATAGTTCTCAATCAGATCACACTTCAAATTAAAAATTAGGCTCATGATATATTGAGGCTGCTATTTTTCATAGAAGTCCAATACCTCAAATTCTCAACTTTCAGGTAAACTGGAATATTAGGAAAAAATAAAAAGGAACAGGTATTTGAAATCATAAAAATATTATTTTGAAGTTTACTATAACTCACCTACAGAGATAAGTTAAATGTGTCATGTGTACTGCCAAGAAAAATGTATTGTCAAAATTATATTTGTCAAAAGATGTCTTGTATCTCACAGTGATTTCAGATTCATATACTGCATTGAGATATGAGCTGAAAATCTGGAAAAATTATCACACAAAGTATGATGCAAAAGATCCCTTGCAAAATGTGTTGTTGGACTGAGAAGGTGCCATACCCATTGATAACTGAAAAAAGAAAGCAACAGTGGGCCTGTGGCTGTTGTGTTTTCCTATTCAGTCACTGAAAGCATGTAGCAGCTTTTAGGCTATTGCTTGGGGTCCATCCAAACTATCTGCACCCATGTATCTTGCAGCAAGACAAAGTGCTACAGGGTCAAACTTGCACTTTGTGAACAAAGGGCAATTTCAAGCAATCTGTGGCCTAATTTATTGATTTCTGGTGTTTGAAGGTGACGCTGTCAGGTATTTTTCATTAAGCAGTTGAAGGGCATTGAATAGGTAAAGGAACTTTAGTGAAAGCTGAGTGCAATACTCTGGTACAATTCACCTGTGGATGGTCTTTTGGCAGCCATCAGCTGAAAACCCTGGAATTACTGGAAATCATCTGCTGGCCACATTGACCAGACCCAAAGTTTGGATCATCTCTTAAAGAGCAATGCCACATTTAATTAAAGTCCTTTCTATGAAAAGTATGATTTACTGAACATATGTGAAATTTTCCTGGTGTTTTAAAAGGAATTCTGGTTTCTGCTGATGCTGTTTAACTGTTAAAATTCTTGCAATGTAACAGGCTAAGGATGATGAAGTAGGCTTTGATGTGAGCTACTCAGTGGCAGATGGTGAAATATCACTCTTCTAGTGTTTGGGAAACAAATTTAAACTATTCAACTCAGGAGCTTGTTTTTTTTTTTTTTTTCCCTCAGCAATATATGTCCCTAACACCTCTGCCCAGACCTTTTGTCACCTGTAATTTCAAAAAACCCATTTTTTTTCTTCATATGACTACAGTATCCTTTCCATAGACAGCAAATGTCTATGATGTAGATCATATCATATATGTGTGGCAAGCAAAGAGTTTATTTGGTCTGATGCACACAAGAAAACTTGCAAAGGGTTAATTAGGGAATTAGAAATTTTGGTTCTTTCAAGGAGGCCAATATAATAATCTTTGTGTCTCTACTCTGACCAAATAAGGGATTTAACAACCACCTAAAAATTTAGCCTTAAACTAGAATGATTAGTATGTATCCTTATCTGTGCTCTGCTTCATTGAAAGCTTTTAGTTATCTGCCTGAATTGATTTTGAATTGGTGTACTTTGGGACACTGAATGACAGTCCTAGTTAAGCAAGTTTATTCCCTGCTTAGCCAATTCCGTGCAATTTAGCAATCTCCTGATTCAAGCTGAGAAAATTTTTAATCAAAATGTAAAAGTGAATATATAAAGAACGATTGCAAAAACGGAACTGAAAATCAGATATCCTCACAAATCAGGGCTGTGGTGGAGAGCCTCTGAAAATGTAACACAGCAGTGACAGAGGTGGTTGTACAAGAACATCTACAGAGATTTATGCTATCTCTTTAAAAGCAGTAGGCGGAAACCAGGCAGGGGAGCCCTGTGGAAGACATGGTAGTAAATTAAATAAAATAAGGGAGACATTAGGCAAGATAATAGTTATCTGTATTCTAATACTGATCTTTGAGAGTGCTGGGAGAAATTGATTACACTAGCTGCTCTTGTCCTTAAATTTCAGTGTCTTGTTTGAATGGAGTCCTTAGCATCTGTCCAGGCATTATTTTCAGTTATTGGTCTGTGAGTATAAAGTCAAAAATCTTGCTCTAAAATAATATGTTAAACCTGGTTCCTTCTAAATCATTCTGATCTCAGTACTTGTACCTGAAAACAGCAGCTTTGAGACACCACACCCATGCTGACTCAGTGTCTACGTCTAAATTTCCTGTGAACTGGATTTAAAGGTGGAAGTCTTTCTGGTTTCTTGGAGCAAGAACAACTTGCAGCTTCCTCAGATCGCACTCAAAGGGAAACTTGTTTGTGCTGCTGGGATACAACTGCAGGACCACCACAGTGACAGAGGGATGGTGCTGGCTTCTAGTCTGTTTTGAAACAGGCAACAAAAAGGAGTGCAATTTTTTTAAAAAATTAGGGTTTTTTAAGAGTAAAAATTTTAGTTCAGCATTTTATTAAGGAATCCATCATGGGTGTAAATGCATCTGAATTAATTTCTTACCCCAGTCTGAAGCTTGTTCCCACCATAAATGGAATGAAAACAGTGCCAAAGCCAGTGGACTGCACAGGTGCCGGGGGTGAAGACAGATATGATGCAATGGCTCTCAGTAGGATCAGGGGTCAGACTTCCCTCCCAAGCCCTGAGTGCTGGTACAGTACAATTGCCAAGCTGCTGAGGGATTTTTGACTCCTAGTCTACAGCATGGGTCCTATGGTTAGGGATCCTTTGTCCACATTTCTTCCTAAGGGCACAAAGCAACAAGAAAACAACCAGCACAGAGAAAACCTCATATTCTGTGTTGTATCCCATCCCTGGAGAGTGCAATTAAATGCTAAAAAGTCAGTCTGCATGTGCTGAATAATTTAAAACTGAAAGTGAGAAGAGGGATGAAAAGTTTGTCTTGGATTAAAAGGAGTGTGGACTCACACATGGTGAGAATTTAATCTTTCAGAACTTTTCAGTCCACAGTTTGTGTTTTTCTTTGCACTTCATTGCACTTCAGTGGATCTTAGTCCAAAACGCCTTTGAAATCGTTGTCCTGAGTGTGCTTCAGTCTCTTGATCTTAATTATATTGTTTGTCACAAGCAGCTTCTAAATCCAATAGTCCATTAATTAATCAAGGGAACCTAAAAATTGTGCCATAAATTCTTTTCCTGTCTATACACATTCCCATCTGTCTAAATTCCTTCTTACTAGTCGTTTTGATAAATGCCCCTCCCTTTAATTCACTTCTGAGTTTCAGGTACCTCCTTTTCACAGCAAATACTATGTTTTCTCTCTAACCTTCAAGGCATTGTACACATCTTGCTGATTAGCTGCTGATGTTTTCTTCTCATGTGAACTGTTATACTGACTCATTCTGCCAATGTGTCAAGCTTTGAATCCCTGCTTGGTGCCTGAATTCTGTTTCTGCCTTCAGATTTTTCATACTAATACTTTATGCATATTTTCATCCCCCTGGATTTCTCTAATGCTCCAAAACCCTCCTTCTTCAAATTCTGCATTCTTGCTAGTAAAATCTGTGTCAAGAGTCACATTCCCTGTATCTGCAAACTGCAGCTAGCTTTGCAAGATTCAGAAAATGCATATTCAGACATCATAGTCTGAGTGTATGAATGTTTTCCTGTTACTGTTGTCTTTCCTTGTTCCTTAATTGTCTATTGAACAAACCAAGACAGGGGGCCTACATCCTCAGAAGGTATGTCTAGTTCATCCTCCAAGGCAATAGATTCTTCCTATTGTTTCCCTAGATCAATTTTAAAATAATAAATATTTTCTATCTTTTGGGAGCACAAGCATATGTGAAAGTATTTCTTCATCTATCCTCATCTTAACTGTATTTTAAATAACTAACTGAGCAATTATCCTTATCTATGTTATTAAATTCCTTAAAATTAATACAATTATCAGTGTTTTGTTTGTTTTGTGTGGTTTTTTTTCCTTCCCCAGGGGAAAGAAACACAGATATATGAAATCTGGAAAATAAGTTACAAAATTAATTCCTAATTACAGTCTTGACTGTAAATACATTTAAGTGCATCTTGTTAAAACTTTGAAGGATGTCAAAGGAGCATATCTGTAAGCTGAAGATATTGTTGTTTCTCTAGAACTTCAGAAATAATGTGAGGTAGATATCATGCATGGAAAACAAGGCAAATAGCCTTGCATGGGATTCCTTGTTGTGAAAATTTAATTTTTAATTAGTATAGAAATTATATAGAATTCTCAGACACAATATTTAAGTTATTAAAATACTGTATAGTTTCATTCATAAGAGAATTATTTACCAAGAGTCTGAAAAAGTGGTGCCGTGGCCTTTTCCACCCATAAAAAAGTACTCAAGAGCACATATATGCTTAACAAAGATGCCAAAGAGTAAGCATACATAACAAGCATTTTAATAAAGCATAATAAAGAATTAATAAAGCAAGGTGACCCCACAGCCCTCCTTCCAGTAGTTCCCTAAAGAAAATGATACCTACCCTTAGGATGGGGAACCAAAGGGCAGTTTTCAGATGAGGCCCACAGTGACTCTGATTAGCCCAAATGACTGCTAGGGGGATAGAAAAATGCCAGATGCAGGCTGAAGAAATAGTTTTCTCAAACATTAAGTGCTTTAACAACAGTCAGCAGTGATTTTTGCTTCCTTTTTTCTGTTCTATTTCATAAAACTTCACAGTTTAGTCTATATCTTGTATTTCCTGTCATTTTAAATGATGTTCATTGAATGACATTTGAATGACGCTCTCTTTGGAAGCACATATGGTAGGACACTGTTTCTAATGAGTGTTTTAGGATCGCTTAACGATACAATCCTGTATCCCTCCAAGGGTCTCAGCTAGCTCAGCCCTTCTCAGGCCTAATAGGATTATATCAAGAAAGACAGGACAAGGATTCAAAAGAGGCTCTCTTACCCTTTTAGCTGCAAGTCCTTTATTCCAGGTTGATGTCCCGGGAGAGAGAGAGGGAGAGCTCCCGGGGGACAGGCTTTTTCTTAGGGTCTCTGAGGGAGGGGCTAGCTGGCACACAGCCAATGGGGTCAGAAGGGGAAGGAAGGGTCAAACTACATGACAGGAGTTCCAGGGGTCCCTGAGGGAGAAGAAACCATTTCCCCAGGGGGATGTAACATCTCCTCCTTTTTTTGTTTAAAAAGATACAGAGAGAAATTCTCAAATTCTGTTTAACACGGAGTGTGGGTTTCCCACCACTTATGGTTGGTAGGGAGACCGGACCGCTTTAGATTTGCCAACTCTATATGGTTGACTTCTGAGGTAGAAGATATGAGGCCATTAATAGCCTTGAAAATCAAACAGCGTAGGATTCCGAATGCTATGGTTACAAGGAAAAGGATAACAAAAAGTAACAAAATTGTTTTGACTACAGAAGTCCACCACCCAGTGAGTCCCCAGCCCTTGAACAGTTCCTTGATCCAATCTTCTGATTCTTGCTTCACTTGTCCAATCATGTTGTTCATGCTTCGGAGGGCAGCATGGATGTTTGGAGCCTTTGAGGACAAATTCATGCAACAGAGTCCTTCAAATTCCTGGCATTCATGTCCATGTAATAGCAAGAGATAATCAATAGCGGCACGGTTCTGGATGGTGGCCTGTCTGGTAATCTCCTCGTCTTCTAGGAGGGAGCTGATGGCGATAGATGTTAAATTAGCCTGCTTGACCACCCAGCACTCTAGGTGGCCCAATTCACCTAGAGCTTTGGCTGCTGCTACCCACGGAAGAAACAGGGATACAGCAACTCTTTTTGACTTTGCCCAATGAAAAATGTCTGAATTACAATTTGGGTCCAAATTGTCAGCACTCCTTTTTTGAATTTTGTCAGCCGATTTGTTTTTGTGTGTCCATTCACGAATTAAAGTTTGGTTGGGTGTCAACACGGACAATCGCCCTATGGTACATGGCCCTCCGAAAAGCCGGGATGGAATTCCTGCCCATGCCCGATCCCCACAAACCAAGAACAATCCTCTAGGGAGGCTTCTGGGTTTGGAGTGGGATGGGTTGTCTGATGCAATGTGGCTTATATTATGACACCACCTCTTTGCAGTAAATTCTCCCCGGAACTGCTTTATAAAGTGGTACTCGTCAGTGCTAGAGGGTTTTGGGATGACAGAGAAATGGATGCAGTATGTGGCAGGGGAGGAACCCAATAGTTCTAACTCCTGGGGTTCATGAGCTACCCTGGGCAAACCCTGCACCCATTCCGCTAAGGGGTTCATGGTGAACACACCTTGCTTTTGCTGATCTTGGTGTGGTTGTGGAGTGTGTGCCTCTGGAATTTCGTTGGACCTGTATTTGTCCAAGCCTGCTGGAAATTCTCCAGCCTGCAAAGGAATTCCTACCAGACAGGTAGACATAGGATTCTTAGCTGCTGCAGTGGACAAACATATGTTTTCTTGCTGAAGTGTCTGTGCCAGGGTTACCCAGACGTTCTGACGTGGCTGAGGGATGATCCATGCAGCTGCCAGACTGTTCAGCATTAGCAGGATGACAACTTGGATGGGGTTCATCATAGGGTTGAGTGGGAGGTAGGTTTTCTCTGGAAGGGAAAAATAAACATTTTTAAAACATGTTAAAAGTTCCTGTTTCTGCCAGAAGGAATCCACCTCTAAGGAGGATCTTTCTCTTCCATCCGGCGGCGTCTTCTCTTCGAAGCATCGGTCACTTGCTTCTCGTCCCCTTCTGCTGGAGCTGGATTTTTGGGGACAAAAGGTTTCACCCACCTCTGGGGAATCCACCGAGGGCCTGAGGGAGTAGCCACACATGCATAGCCACGACCCCAGGTCACCAGCTCATAGGGACCTCTGGTTTCCCAAGTTTCAGGATCCCTAATCAAAACCGGTGGACGCTGAGACAATTTAAACTGATCACCACTGTTAAAATGACGTACCACAGGTGGACTCATGTTTTCAAATGAACAGGTTAGAAAATTGATGGTGAACATGGCTTTGCAGAGCTTCTGCTGTGGTGTCATCCACGAAGCCGAGCAGTTCTGCCTAGCCAGAACCTGTTTGAGCGTTTGGTGTGCACGCTCGATCACAGCTTGACCTGTGGGGGAGTGAGGGATGCCAGTTTTATGCTCCACTCCCCACTGCTGGACAAATTCTAGGAACTCCTTGGACACATACCCTGGGCCATTATCAGTTTTGATTGTTTTTGGAATTCCCAACACTGCAAAGGCTTGCACTAGGTGTTGCTTGGCATGTATGGATTTTTCTCCTGCGTGGGCAGAGGCATACACTGCACCTGAATATGTGTCAATGCTCACATGAACATATTTGAGGCGACCAAAACTAGGAATGTGTGTGATGTCTGTTTGCCATACCTCACAGCTGCCCAGGCCCCTGGGGTTCACCCCCATGCCCATTGATGGCATGACCTGGAGCTGGCAGTTTGGACAGGTACCTACAATGGCTCGAGCCTGGCTCCGTGTTAGTTGGAATTGTCGGATCAGGGCTGGCACATTTTGATGGTAATGTTGGTGACTCAGTTTTGCCTGCTGGAAGACATCAGGGAGATGTGCCTTTTCAACTGGGGCAGCAAGGCAGTCTGCCTGGCGATTCCCCTCTGCGATCTCACCTGGCAAATCAGTGTGTGACCTCACATGCATCACGTAAAACGGGTGCTGTCGATGAGAAACCAAATAGATTAGCTTTGAAAGCAACCTGAAGAGATGTTCGTTCTCTATTTCTTTGAGCACAGCCTGCTCCGCTCTGGACACTACTCCCGCCACATAGGCAGAGTCGGTTACCAAATTGATTGGTTCTGAGAACTTCTCAAAAGCTCTTACCACTGCGGCCAGTTCAGCCACTTGGGGGGATCCCTCCACAAACTCAACATCAGCTTCCCAATGCTGAGTCCGTGGGTTCCTCCAAGTCACGACGGACTTGTTGGAAGTACCCGATGCGTCTGTGAAGACTGTGAGAGCTTTGAGTGGTCTCCGACTCCTTTTCTCATGAGGAATAAGGTGGAATTCCTCATTGAACAACTTGTGGGACGGGGCATGGACTGATATTTGTCCCCTATAGCTGTCCAGAGATAATTGGAGACTGGCATTGCTCTGCAGCAAATGCTCAAACATCTCTTTGGTCAATCTCTCAGGAGAGTTCTTTCCCTCCTCTGAAAGTCTGACCGGGAGGTGAATGCATGCAAAGTCACAACCTGCCAATTCACACAATCTTACCCTGGCCTTCCGAATCAGCTGTGCTATCAGCTCCTGTGGCTCTGTGATGGTCTTGGATCTTTGGTGGGAGAGGAAAACCCACTCTATTATCAACAGTGAATCTCTCTCTTCCTCGATCCACTGAAAGATCAAGCCATGCAGGTGTGGCAGTTTTCCTAGAACAATAAACTGGAAAGGCACCTTTGGCTCACACCGGTGAGCCTGTCTCTCTGACAAGGCTTTTTGTACCTTTTCGATTGCTGTCTTCGCCTCTGGGGTCAGCTCCCTGGGAGACGTCAGCTCCTTCTCCCCCTTCAATAAATTGAAGAGGGGTTCTAGATCTTGATTTGTGAGGCCTAGCCAGGGTCTTACCCAATTCAAGGACCCACACAGGGAGTGGAGATCTGCTAGAGTTTTTGGATTGCAACCAATTTCTAAGCTCTGTGGAACAACAGTCCTTGCACTGATTTGCAAGCCCAGGTATTTCCAAGGTGGCATCCTTTGAACCTTGTCCTCCTGTAATTGAAATCCAGCAGAGGTTAAAACTTTAACCACTAGGTCAAGCGTGTGTTGGAGTATAGAGTCATTGGGGCCACACACTAGCACATCATCCATGTAGTGAAGGATGATGGCTTCTTTCCTCTGTGCGCGTATCGGAGACAGTAATGAGGCTACATATTGTTGGCATATAAAAGGACTCGATTTGAGACCCTGGGGAAGGACCCTCCAGTGATAACGCTTCATTGGGGCCTGTCTATTGACAGTGGGAACTGAGAAGGCAAACCTAGGGGCATCTTCAGGGTGCAATGGAATTTGGAAAAAACAGTCCTTGATGTCTAAGACAGCCAATTTCCAATCTCGGGGGAGCATTGTTGGAGTGGGCATCCCTGGTTGGAGGGGTCCCATGTCTTCTACTATTTTGTTAATTTCTCTTAGATCATGGAGCAACCTCCACTTGTCCTTTCCCGGTTTCTTTATCACAAAGATCGGGAAATTCCAGGGGCTTGTTGTCTCCACAATATGTCCCTGAGCCAATTGCTCTTCCACGAGTTTTTCCAGCGCCTTGAGCTTTTCTTTACTCAAAGGCCACTGTGCTACCCATCTGGGGGTGTTTTCTAACCACTTTAACTTCTGGGTAGGGCGCTCCACAGTGGCTACTTGCAAAAATCCTGGGGTGTTTTAGGAATGACCAATCGGACTCCCCACTGAGACATGGTGTCCCTCCCCCACAGTGGGGCGTTATAATCTGCTACGAAAGGACGGACATTCGCCACCTTTCCATCAGGTCCCTCAATTTGCACCACGTTTTTCGAAATCCTTGCCATTGAGATTCCTCCTATGCCCTGAAGTTTGCCTGCCACCGGCTCTAATTCCCAGTTCGAAGGCCACATGCTTTGTGGCAATACGGTGACCTGAGCTCCGGTGTCGAGCACTCCCGCCACTTGGAGGCGCTCTGATCCACAAGTAATGTTGCACATCATAGAGGGTTTAGGTTCCCCCACCACCTCTGTCCAGTAGACCTCTGGTGATTTACCGTCTGCTGTGATCTCTGCTGGAACCGGAATGGCTTGGGCAAGAATTTGCCCCGCTATCAGATAAAAGGGTGGGTGCAAACAACGAGCCAACAACATGAGGCCTATTATTTTTCCCTTTATGGTCATGGGAGCTATCTCAATTTCCAAGGGTGTGTGTGCTGTGTCCCCAATAACAAAATACTCACTGTCCAATCCCACGTGGTAAACCGTCAGGTCCTGTGAGATGTTAGACAGGTCAACTGTTATAACCATCCACTCAGTAGATCTGAAATGGAAACCTTTGGTAGTTACAAGTCTAAAACGGCCAAGTGGCTGCCAAACCTTGTTAGTTGAGCATTTAACATTTACATTTTTCTGCACCCCCACACCCCGTGACCTGCCCTCCCCCCCCTTTTTCTTTAAGAGAGAAGCTTTTGCCAATGTGAGTCCCGCTACATTTATATCTTTGCGCGTTGTAGTATCAACCGCGGGCACGCGCTGTAAATTCAGTTTTTTTGTTTGTTGGATTTCTTCTGCTTCTGCGTCTGGGGGCAGGATCTGGCGAAGTGTCCTGGTTTCTTGCAGCGGAGGCAGATGATGCGCTGCAGCTGGTCTGGTGGCATCTGTTGCCTGCTGGGGTGTGGTCTAGCAGGGGCTGTATGCTGTGGGTGTGTTGTTCCAGGGTGTCTTTCAGAAGTGCAGAACAGTTCTGCCCGTCTGGAACAAGCTTCTATCATCTGGGACAGAGTAGGTGGTGGGTCCAAGGGGAGAGTGAGGATAATTCTACGACAGGTCTCATTAGCATTTCTTTGAGCCATCTCTTTGATCAGCTCTGCCTGCACCACGGGATCTGGTATTTGGTGTTCCACCTGTGTCCTCAGACTATCAACAAACTGTAAGAAATTCTCCGTAGGAAATTGTTTAACATTGACATAACTTCCTTTCCCTTCCCTTGATGGTAGCTGATAAAACATTTTCTCTGCAACATTGCTAATCCTAAGTAAAATTTGTTTGGATAATACTCGGGTTTGTTTTTCGGGGCAAGCCCAGACACCTTCACCACAAAGATGTTCAAATGTAATATCATTATTCTCAGTGTCTTTAGCCATATTAGGGTTTTGCTGAATCTCCTGTAAAAGTGTTCTTAAAGCTCTTTTCCACATATTGTCCCACAGATCATACTCTGAGGGAGATAACAGACACCTGAATAAGTCCTTAATATCATTAGGGACCATTTCATTAGAATCAAATGTGGCTCTAAACATCCCTTTAAAGATGGGGGTGTCCCTGCCAAACTCACGTTGTACTTTGCATAGTTCTTTCTTGTCTTGGTAGGAGAGTGGCTGGTATTGCCGAGAACCCTGCCTTCTGCCTACATATGCTACTGGAGCTACAGAGAAAATGGGTTCATCTGCATTTGCCAAGGGTCTGGAAGCTGCTGCCGGACCCCCCGTGTCTGGGGATACCGGGGTTACAGTGTTATCAGTCCCTTGTGGGTGGGGAAGGAAAAGCGTGCTCTGTCCGTGCTGGCTGGGCAGCCCAGGCTGTCCCCCTCCCCCCGCCGTGTGGCAATCATACCCCCCGCTGTGGCCGTGCAGGGAGTGGGGGGCGGCCCTCTCCCTGCTGCCGGGGAGGCAGGAGGAGGAGGAGCCGGCCCCCCCTGAGCCGCCGCAGCAGCCGGGAAGGAGGCATGGGGAGGAGGGGTGGGGTGGGGCTGCCGGAGGCCAGCAGGGGTTGGCACAGGGGTATGGGATGGGGGCGGGGGCAGAGGGAGGGGGTTGGGAGGGGAAGGGGTCGTGGGGGGAGGGTCGGGGCACATGGCAGCCGCCATTGTTATCAGCCACGTGGAGGGGGTCTCTAAGGGACCCTGCCGCCTCGCAGAAGTCCCGGGCCGCCCCTGCCCCCCCGCCGTGATCCTGAGGAGAGAAACTGGCTTTGTTAAAAGGATCCCGGGACAAAGGTAAACCCGGGTATAAAGGTGGATCAGAGGGGGGATTACATGGGGTAAGTTTTTGCTCCTGGCTGGGTTTGTTTAACTCTAACAGATGGTTACGAGCTTGCAAAAATATTGGGATAAATACAGAAGCGGCGTGATCATTATTTTGGACTTTATCTGTGATTACCGTACCCACGTAATCCCAAAAGGAAACAGTATCTATCTGCAGTAATTCAGCTTCAGTAAATTCATGTTCTAACCAGCGAACAAAACGTTTTTGCAGCCTTTTGGAAATTTTAACGTTAATTAAAAGGTCCTGGAGTTGTTTTAATATACTCTTTTGAGGAGCTGATAGCTGCATGCCCATGATTCGATATTATTGAAAGCTATTAGCTCAAAATCCAGCCTCCAGCTGCTAAAGTCAGCTGTATGTAACTCCTGTGTCTCCTATAACCAGAGAGAACAGGCGGGGAAAACTCCGGGGCTGCGGTCACGCGTCCGCGCCGTTTCTCCAGCCCCGGTGGCACCGGGGGGGTCCCCGCAGCCTTGCTTGGCCGATGGGATACGTGCCCGGGCCGGGGTTTCCCCAAAAAGCAGGGCTCCTTGTGCGGAGCCGCCCCACGGGTCCGCGGGCTGCGGCAATCAGAAACGAAAGAAAAAAAAAAGAAAAAAAATCGCCACAGCAGGGTCCTAAAACCCACCCGCTGCTACTAGCAAAGGTAAAATTCCGCCCTCCCAGTTTGCGGTACCGATCAAACGGAGGACTTTACCTGGTCCGTGGTATCATATGCTGAGTCAGAAGCAACTGAAGGTCCTGTCTTTAGCTCACTCGTGACTGGGCAACCACAAGCTACGAGCTTATCCCTACCCACCTATAGCAACAACATGTGGCCAAAGTGCCTAGGGTAATTGAACTTCCCAAAGAGCTTTCAAGACTATGAAAGGTCTCCAGCTCCGCATGGGTTTCTAGAATTAAACCCACTTTGGGGGCCAACCGATACAATCCTGTATCCCTCCAAGGGTCTCAGCTAGCTCAGCCCTTCTCAGGCCTAATAGGATTATATCAAGAAAGACAGGACAAGGATTCAAAAGAGGCTCTCTTACCCTTTTAGCTGCAAGTCCTTTATTCCAGGTTGATGTCCCGGGAGAGAGAGAGGGAGAGCTCCCGGGGGACAGGCTTTTTCTTAGGGTCTCTGAGGGAGGGGCTAGCTGGCACACAGCCAATGGGGTCAGAAGGGGAAGGAAGGGTCAAACTACATGACAGGAGTTCCAGGGGTCCCTGAGGGAGAAGAAACCATTTCCCCAGGGGGATGTAACAGCTTAAAGAATTACTGGTGAAAGTACTGGCATAAGCAGGTTGAATATAAAGCTGGTTGGCAAGGTTCAGTCCACTAAATGGTTAAAGCACACAAAGAAAAAAGAAAACCAAAATCTAAAAACAATCAAACTGAAACTAAAATCAATCAGAGATTACCTATGTGGATGCTGGGCATGCAACAGAGTAAGGATGGGAAACGGTAAGGATAAAAGGAATCAAGGAAGACCCTCCCTTTGAATCCCAAGGTTCAGAGGGGACCCCTTGCCAAACTCAGCCCCAGATTTAACAAAAGATTCTATAGAAGATATGGTTGTTTGCAGGCTGCTGTGGACCAGGAGAGCTCAAAGGGTCTGACTCAGGACTGCTGTTCATGGGTATATTTGATTTGCATGACCTGGTTTTGATAGCTGAGAGGCTACAAATTTGTAGGGGTGGCTTCTGTGAAACCTTCAAACTGCTGGAAGGTTCCTTCATGTCCAGCAGAGCCAATGCCAGCAGGCCCCAAGAAGGACGGCTGCTGGTCAGTTGTGGCCAGAGAAGGGCAGGGTAAGAACCTGTGAGAAGAACAACTCTGCAGACACCAAGGACAGTGAAGAAGGAGGGAGAGGAGATGCTCCAGGGGCTGGAGCTGGGATTCCTCTGCAAATCAGGGCATGGAAGCTGTGTCCTGCAGCCCACGGAAGACCACAGGGATGCAGAGGTCCACCTGGCCATGCAAACCCAACACAACAGGGTTATAAGACAGCCGCCTTTAGTCACAGTAGTTTTCCATTCTGGCTACAATTTAGGGCAGTAACTTTCTTTTAAAGTTCAATAACAAAAACGTTGTTCTGCTTGGGTTGTTATGCAGGCAGGAAAAATAAGTTTCCAAGGCTGTTCATTAAAAAGCAGGAGCTTGTTAGACAGCATAAGTTCCTGGGAGCAGACAGTGATTCTGATAAGCTCAGGAGGAGCTTAGCCCAGGTGCTGTTCATCAAGACCAAGGTCTAATGAGCATTTCTGAGATCAACGTGCAGCTCAACAAGTGGGGAGGAGGATGCACCACCACAGATAAAGAAAATATTTGGTTTAAAAAATGGGTAATTTCCTTATTTATCTCTCTTTTAATCACAGACTATATACTGTCAGAAAACTATCTAGTGTAGAGACATAGCAACCACATAATTACACTTTTAATTACTATCTGGATTCCAAACTTTTTTTTTTTAATTTCATTGACATTCAAAAGATACCAGTATCATTATTTTGTTAGAAATCACCCTCATTCACCCAAGTTACTTTAAGTAAACATAATTATAGAATGGAACACGTTGCTGAAATCAAATTATTTTCTGAGAAGATGCATTCTGACAGGACTGAAGGTGTTGGTAAGGAAACGTTACTGTGACCAGAGCCATATGGGTGGTTAGCACATACAGCAGTACAACATATGTGGCAACAAATGAGAAGAGAATTTCAGGAAATTAATATGCTTTTGTTCCCCACTTTGAAATCATGGGATGTGTTGATAATATTTAGATTTCTTCAAATCTCCTTTTTTTTGTCTTTGTTATGCTCAGCACTATTTTACTTTCTTCCCTGGGTGATGAACAAGGTCCTTAGGTCACTAGTAAAATAAAACTCATTGTTTCTGTCTTCTGTGAATTTAACATTGTTAGCTATATCTATCAATAGAATAGAATATCTATCTATTCACACTACTGCATTGAGAGAAATATTAATTTTTGGGGAAGGCATGAAGTCAGACCATCAATGTAGGAGAGGATTTGAGTCTGTGGGAGATGAGAAAGCATGCTGTACATCCTTCTTTTATGAAAATCAGAGTTGAAAATATTAACACACAGAGGGTGTTGGCACACCTAGAAACAACCAATTTTACCTGTGTAATCTCTGCTCCAGTAAGATCAATACACCTTTTTTTTTTAACTAGGCTACATAACAAGGATGAGAAAATAGTAGCCAGTATATGAGTATATTTTCAGTTTTTCCCTACTTTTGGAGATGGATAAATACTTCACGGATGGCTTATGTCTTGTGTGGGGCTGTGGGGACAGAGTGACCCTATTCCTCGTTCTGCCCTCCATCCTAGAACAGCTTGTGAATTGGAGAATCACAAATGTCTCTAGACAATCCATGAGGGGAAAGCCCAAATTTACTCCATATAAGAGGGTAACAGCAGCACATCTTTCTCCCTGCATGGCTGGAGTTAACCAAGTAAATCCTAATTTTGTCTGGTTTTCTCTTTCTTCTCGCCTTAAAGAAATGTGAAGAAACAAGTCTATGCTTGAGCACAGCAACTGCATTTTCACCTGGCCAGTACTAAGATGAAGAATGGCGCTTCACTCACATTTCCAGGAAAGTTTGCCAAAATGTGATAATCACATCAAAGGCTCAGTTCCCTTTCTTCTCCCTGCCTCACCTTTTTTCTTTCCCTGTTCTTTTTATCTTTTCTTTTCTTTTCTTTTCTTTTCTTTTCTTTTCTTTTCTTTTCTTTTCTTTTCTTTTCTTTTCTTTTCTTTTCTTTTCTTTTCTTTTCTTTTCTTTTCTTTTCTTTTCTTTTCTTTTCTTTTCTTTTCTTTTCTTTTCTTTTCTTTTCTTTTCTTTTCTTTTCTTTTCTTTTTTTTTTCTTTTCTTTTTTCCTTTTATTTTCCATTCAAAATGAGGTGGTTATCTGGCTGTGTGTTCTCTCATTGGGAAAGCTTAGATGCAACAAGCTCCTACAGGCAAAAGATAAGTACCATGGTCTATTGGCTTGTGGCTGTGTTTGATTTGAGGGTGAACGTGTTTTAAGAAATGTTCTGAACTGGTGGCAAATGATTCCATGTATGAAAGCTGCTGTGTAAGGAGTGCCTGTAACAGCCCTTGGCCATCGTTCCAGCCTGGTTGTTCCCAGCAGAACCTGTGATTGGCTACAAAGCTAAGCCACAGCCTGCCTCCAGGCTCAGGAGGATTTTTTAAATTTTATCTGCTTTATACTCACACTTTGTACAAAACCTATTTATTCAGGCAGCATGAAGAGAAAAAACAGTTTGGACCCCAGAGAGCTGTTCTAAATCTGATGAGTAGAGTTTCCTTGGATATGCCATTTCTGGTTTTGAACTATAAAGTTTACGTACTTGTTTAAGAAGATAATTCAGCAGTGGCTTTTGAGACAAGAAAATTTTTCTCTAATTGTGTGGCAAAGTTACAGTAAATTATATTCTATAACTCCATTATAGAAAACAGAAGATTCAGAGTGCTGGGAAAACAAAGATCACAGTCACACCTTGATTCTGTGCAGTTCCGGTCTCTGCATCTCAAGGGAGATGTAAGAGGTGCAAGAAAACATGAAAATAATCCAAGGCATACAGAAGGGTTGTTGGAAAGAAAGATTAGAAAGTTTTGACTACTTAGTTTGGAGCAGACAAAACTGAGGGAAGGCATGACCAAGCAAATCATGCAGGTAATGGCAAGGAGAATGCAGATCCATGGTTCACCAGTTCCCACAATACAGACACCTGGGGACTCTGGATGGTACTCAAATCAGTTTGAAATATTTAAAAGTACTCTACACAATGGGTGGTAAACTTTGGGAACTTTTCACCCCAGGAGACTGAGGATAGCAGATGGTTTCATCAGGTTAAAATTTCAAATAGTATGTAATAGAACACAAGTGGAAATGTGACCTCCAATGTCCTTAATTCAGTGATAGTACATACTAGGGAATGAGAAGGGTGGATAGCAGAAAATTTCAGGTTTTTGCCAATGTCAGGAAACAAATCCAGTACTAGATGCAGTATTAGCTTAATCCATCAAGTTACTTCTCATGGTGTTCTTGTTATCCTGGGAAGTTTAATTACCACAACACTGGCTCTTCTCAACAACGCGGATTTTTTTTTTTCTGAAATATCCCAAATATTGAGAAGAATGTGTTTATCTTGAAACTTTTGTTGTACTTCTTCCTATGAATTCTTCAGTAAACCACAGGGAACTTTCTTTTTCACGTTTTGTGTATGTGTTTGGATAGAAATTTGAATTTTCTAAATAGGGTCTCCATATTCTTTGTCACGATTTTCTTCATTCTTCTTCAACAGTGTTAAATAATTCTCAAGAACTAACACACTGTTTAAGGCAATCAGACTTCAACTATGACTGTAGTAATGCCTTTACAGCATTATACAAGAAGCAGATTTTTTATTTCAATAACAACTGTACATGCTGTTGGCAAGGTAGTTTAGCTCCACTGAGTTACATGAAACAGTTGTCTTAATAGGTCTCCACATATCCTGAAGAATATTTATCTGCTATAACTTCAAAAGGCTGAGCCTAAATGGCCACTGGAGACAACTCCTTACAGGGCCAACTCATATTATTTGGTTTTAACTTTTGTCTCTGGCTGAAATGACACTCTGTTTACTAATGCCATTGACTAAGACACTGCCTGGGGCTGTCTGAGATTGGAGCAGGTGCAATGTGACCATGCCTGGCTTGTGCACCAGAAAGTGCAAAGTGAGCTTTTGGAAAGAGAGGGGAGAGATTTACCTCTCTTTACCACTACTTTAGTGGCAATCTTTCATAGCCTCAATATTTATGCAAAGTACTGTAAGCAACACACAGGCTCGAGATTTGAATGTTGAAACAAATGGTTTCCAGGGGGCTAGGTAAAATCTTTATTTAGCAATGCCTCAGCTCTTGGGAATCTCTTTGATAACATTTTTTTCTTGCAAATTTCTAAGAAACAAAGACTTTTTTAAAGAAGCTACCATCCTGTTCAATATGTCCTGGGATGTTTAAATCTTCCTCACCCTTAATCCCCTTTTTTCTGCAATCCCCCAAGGTCATTGACCCAATCCCAGAAAAAAATGGCCACAAAAGTAAGCAAGGATTTTTGTAATGAAAAGTATTTCAAACTGCTTTTGTTTGTTTATTTGCTTATTTTTAAGATTGGAGCAATTGTTATTTGGCAAGTAAGCCCTTCTGATTTTCCTGACTTTTCCAAGATCTCTCTTGGTAACAGGACACTGTTCAGAGACATAATTGTGCCAAACAATTAGCTGTGGGACATAATTATGGATTTGGAAGCTGCAAGTCTCCTATTAACTTGCACATTTTAAGTATGAGGTGTCTGAGGTTTGTTGTGTTTCTAAGGAATTCCTTAATTAAATCTTCTTTTTTAATTCTTCCCCCTTCATGCACTTAGTAAATTGCTGGCAACAATAGTAGCAAATTACTGAATACAAAAAAAGTTTAGACAGAATGATAATTTAGTTCATTTTAGCACAGCCACCCACAGGAAATGTTTCTATACCTATTTCCTATCTGAAGTTCCATTTAAACTATTCCTGTTCTTAGGAATTTTCTGCTAATCTTTGATAATGCATATGTAATTTCCACACTGTAATAATTTTAAAGGGCTCATTTTTTTTTTTTCAAACTAACTGTCTTTCTTCTTGTATTAACAAAATTGCCATTTCCTAATGTGTTTTCTTAATATTAAGGCATAGATCAGGAGATATTATGAAACACAAATTACTCAAATATCTGTTGCTTGTGTTCTGTTCCTATCCATGCAAAGTGGATGCAAAGTGCTGCCAGCTCTTGAATGCCAGCAGTTTTACAGTCTTTGCACTTGAGTTTTGTGTTGATCGAGTGAACAACTGCGTAGGTCCTGGGCTCAGGGATGTGATACCAAAGATTAGCTTCCATAACCCTTAATAACAATAGTAGTAATAGTAATAATATTCATAATTATAATAACAATAAAAATCACCTCCCCACCCTTCAAACCCAACATTTATTGCAAGCAATAAAGCTCCTTTTTTTTTAATCTGTGTCTTATAATTAGCCTTGGAAAGCCTTCAGAAGACAAGTTGCAACTACCCAGCAAACTACTTATACATGTGCTTACCCTTAGCTGTCCTAGTGTCTTTAAGGAGATTTGTTTCTGTACATGAAGATAGACTTTTGTTGGGTTTTTTTTTCTGTTGGCTGAGAAACTTTAAATCAACATTCAGAAACACCGTACTGTACTTTATTCATATTCCAAAAGATCTGATTTCATTCCTTTTCTCTCTTTTCTTCCATCTTCCTTCACCAAGACAGTGATAGCTCCAGAGGAGGTCATACGACAAGAATCTGAACTCAGTTTGGTTTGTTCAGCCTAAAGAGGAGGAGACTGAGGGGAGACCTCAGCACAGTTTCCAGCTTTGAGGGGAAGTGGAGGGGCTGGCACTGACCTCTTCTCTGTGATGACCTGTGACAGGACTCCAGGGAATGGCATGAAGCTGAGTCAGGGGAATGAACTAGGTTGAATATTAGGGACAGGTTTGTAGTGGTGTGTAATTTTGTGCTTTAATACCCTATGGTTTGTTCCTTTCCCCATGCTGAGGTGGTGGTTTGGCCTAGGTTGTGTCCTCCCATTGGGTGTCAATATCCCCTGATACATACCCTTATTCCAGAACGTTCTCTGTCAATCTCCCCTGATCAACTCCTGCCTGGACTTCCCCTTGGGGAATTCCCTATTCTTCCAAGCTCCACTGGACTGTTTATATAAATCTCCTCACATTGGCCTCTCCATTGGTTTGTGTTTGGTAAACCCCATCCTGTGTCCCTTCCCGGTCTTCTCCCTGTTGGCCCCTTGATCCTAAACTCCACCCTGATTCTGTCTCTTAAAGCCCAAGGTCGTGTCTCTGTTCCATTGTCTTCACCTCTGCTCTGTGTTTGAGTTAGGTGAGGTTAATAAAGGAATCTCACACTGCATGTGAGGCCCACTTTGCTCCTTTCTACACCGACCCAGCAGCAGCTGCTTGGGACTCTGGGGACCGTGGGGGCTGTGTCGCTGCCCCCCAAGTGCCACCTCACCAGGCACTAAACAATGAAGGTTCTTCACCCAGGGAACACTTGGGCCCTGGAACAGGCTCCCCAGGGAAGGGTCACAGCACCAGCCTGACGGAGTTCAAGACCTGCTTGGGCAATGCTCTGAGGCACATGGTGGGATCCGTGGAGTGTCCTGTGCAGGGCCAGGAGCTGGACTCAACAATCCTTGCCGGTCTTGTCCAACTCAGGACAGTCTGCGACTCTATGATCTAGGAGTTTTCTCTCTGAGAATTAGTTAGCGTAGCATCAACATTTTTAGCTTGGAGCATGCCAAGTTTTATCATGTGCTAGCATTTGATTTATGATTTGCTCACCCAGACCTTCAGGCTTCACAGAAAGTGAATTTATTCTCTAGGTTTTTACAAACAGGTTCAAAATATCTTTAATGCTGCAGAAGGTGAAAGGCAAATGAGTTGGGTCCAAGATAATGCATGCACTGCTTCTATGACAAGCTTTCCAAAATTGTTTGAGGCTTGCAACAATGTAAAGTATTCACTGAGAGCAAGAAATAGGGCTGTCTATTAAACTTCAGACTCCATATACTTACTGAATAGTTAATACCTTTCCTCTAGGAAAAATCCCAATAAAATAATATGCGATAAAATAATATGATGTAACATATTTAGGAGGGATTAAACATTGATTTTACCAGCAATGGTCCCCAGTTGACATTAATGAAGGTACTTTAAGTGAGATCAAAACTTTCCAGTTGATACAGAATGCAGTCATAATAAAATGAGAATTTTAGATCCAAAGAAATTGGCAAGTTTACTTTGGTGAAGGAGGAAGCATTACTACATTGATTTAAACACATTAGTACATTGATTTAAATTAGTGTTTTTCATTAAGGAGTATAAAAGTCTGCATACAGTTTACAAGTCAGTTAAGTTAAAGATTGGAGAGAAAAAATTAAAAATACAGAGAAGGAAATAAAGAACAGAATAAACTAATGTTTAGAAAATTACAGTCAGTAGTTGTACAAATACAGCTTGAAAAATGTAGTCATAGATTTTAACGGACAAGAAAATATTTCCCTGCCCAATGCAGCAGTGCAATTTATCAGTTAAAATTTTTCTGTCATTTCTCTCTGGGACTGCGCATCCAGGTTTTGAATGGACAGTCCCAGGTAAGTGAGCATGGATGTATCCCAGCTGGGAATGCTGGCTACATCACTGGGTGCCATGCTAGCCAGCCATCTTTAGAGGGATAATTTTGCAAATAGAGTCAAACATGCAGTAGTGCAGTATTGTCTCATGGATGCAATGTACTGCATGGTTCTGCAGAGGCTCATATTTCTGCATTTAAGAAAACATGGATCAGGTTCATATGGCTCCACAATTCTGAAGCTGGACTGATGACACCACTTCCACAGTGCTTAGATCCTAAACAGTGGGATCATATTAGGGACATGTTTTCCAGAGATGTAACTATTAGAATATCTTTATCAGCCACATCTATTCTATGTGGGTTTCTGCTGTTAAATTTGTATCCTATGGTGAATGACATACATTATTTCACTATTTTCTATGTCAAAATGTTTAGGTCTACCTACATTAAAAAACAAATTTATTTGCAATATTTGCCTACAGATACAGAATAGATGCAGTACATTCAATTTATTATTACTGAATGCATCATGATTTAATTATTTGTGAGCTGAAAGGTGATTGGGCACAGGAAAGTCTCTGAAAGAGTAGTGTACCCATCTCTCAAAGGGGTCATTTATGTCTCCTGTTCTGAATACAGCTCAGAGGCATGAGAAAGAGGCACAGTAGGGCTGAGATCCGTACATCTGGACTTTGTTGTAGCAAGACTCACAGTTTATGCCAGTATCTGAAAACTGATCAGCCATATCATTTTTATTAGAAGTAAAAAAATATCCCCTAACCTGGCTTGATCTTCTTCCTCATTTCACTCATGCAAACTTTTCTGACTTGCTCTTCCTTGCATTTTGAGGAAGAAGTTTTTCCCCGGTAGCATCACACAACCAGCTAGTGTACTCTGTGCAGCCACAAATTTCAAATTCAGATAGAATTGCTTTATCAATAGCCACCATCAGATTTTCTTTGATTTTCCTTTCCAACTGCCCTGTCTTCCTTCCTGGGGATTTGAAATCATATTTACATAAATCCTTAACTGTCCTTTCTGCCATTTACAAAATATGTGGAATGTGGGGAGTAAAGCTCCTTTCTGGAACACAGGCACACTTGTCTTCAGCATGCCCCTTCACTGTTTTTGCTATAACATTCACCCAGAGAGCATGTGAAGTTATGTTACAAGAGCTTAGTTCTCAGGAAGAAGGGAATTATTAGCATGCTAGCCCTAGAGAAGGGTGACAGGGTGGGTGGTGAAGTGAGGTTACTGTGAAGTGTGCACAAAGATGATCACTCAATTCAAGCAGTTATATAAACCATGAAGGACCACCCTTGCCTTGAGAACAGCAGTGTGGTCCTTTCTGTTGTTCAATGCTAGTCATGGGTGATGGAAGAACAAGAGAGTCTTACAGTCTTGTTACAGTCTTCTAATTGATCTGGACTTTGGTTAATCTAAAGTAATGAAGTTATTCTTTGCTCATTACACATTATTACTGAAGATTGGGAAATGGCAATTAGGAACAGAACACACAGCAGTAAATGGTAACTACACAGATGAGTCAGCAAGGTGGCCCATGTCTTGGAAAAGACAAAAGGACCAATGAAGGGCAGAAAAGGACTAAAATATTTATTTCTATGTCTAAAGAAGAATGAATATAAACAATTTAGTTTTTCAGTCTCACCCTCAGACAGGCAGATGTGCTTCATTGCCTCCCTTACTAATACAGTGGCTTCAAATGCATAAGTACCAACTTTAAGTTAAATACCTGAGGATATGGGACTGAATCAAATATTGAATGCATCCTTAAAGAGATGATGGAAAAGGATAAGAAATATTCTAAAAAAATATTGAAATAGTTCTTTTAAACAGACTGTAAGCCATATCAAATAATAAGCATAAAAATACTTGTTTTAAGTAAAACAGGAAAGTGTTAAAAGTCCAATCCCTTCAAGAGCGGAGGATAGCAAGTGCTTTAAGCAAAAACCTCAAGAAACTGATACCATTATAGAGGAATTTGTTGATACTTAGAGAAAAAAAAATTAGTTGTATATTAGAAGATATTAGTGTGAAGGTTTACTGTTTTTTGTGAACACTCCTCCTCCACCACTGCTGATACCAGTAAGTGTTTTGTAAATACACCTGAAAGATTTCCAAAGGCTCGTCCTATCCCTCCTGTTAGAATGCAGTGTTGGACAGACGTGAGTTACTTCCAGCATTAACATGTTTTTGGCATTCCCCTTATCCACAGTGATCACCCTTTAATTTTTTAGCATTAATCATAAGCAAGGTATCATGACCTAACTTACATGCAGGCATAAGACAGAAGGGCAAATGGATACTTCCCATTGCCTGTATTAGGACTAGGCCCAGGATTTTTTATATATCAAGGATGCAAATTTGACAAATAGGTACTAATGGCAACTCAAAAGCACATAAGACAGATATTCAAAATTCTTAAGAACTGACTTAAAGCTGTCAACAAGAAATAGCCCTTAGAAATTTTTGTTACATTCTCTTGGATTTTAAACAAAATATGTTTGGTCCTGTCTTCTCACAGAACTTGTAAGATGCTTGGATTGTTTTGTCCTTTTTAATGAAGATGGATGCTCACATGAGTACAGGACTTTATAGCTTAAGACCCACAAATAAAAATCGTCAACAAAAACAATGTCCTACTAAATATGCCTAGATTCACAGAATTCTTATGAGAATCATCAACCCTTAAACACAACAAAAATGGAGGGCTACAGCTCTGTTTATCCCATTTCACTCAGAAAAGGTCTGTATTTGTTAAAGATGCAGCACAAATGGAAGCCTTCCCTGCTGATGGAAGTCTGACATGCAAATTAATCCTTTCTGTTTGTACTGAGTGAAATTCAATATACACTACAAGGATCCAAACACTCCAGTACACATCGCTGTATTACAGAAAACAATGTTAGCTTTGCTTGCCTACAGCTAGACCTGCTTACCTAGAGAAATCTGGATATGAACAGCTTTCCAGACCTCTTAGGAGTGGTTATACTGAAAAGGGAAAGGAAAGAAGATTCAGTTTAGCTGAGCCACAGTATTACCGTTCACCATTGCTGGTTCATTCCTTGTAGTTCAGAAAAGTGATTTCCTTAAACATCTCCCAGCTGTCCATTCTGATATCCTGACTACCACCACACCCCTCTGCAGGGAACCCTCTTCACTTTGGCTCCACATACAATTCTGACCTTCATTAACTTGCAGAGGTGCAACATGGAAAGCAGGAAGTGAAACAACCAGGAAAGAGAAGTTAATATTTTCTCTACAGGAGGGGCTCTGGGAAGTGACAAACTCCCTCCACAGCAAGGAAGGAGAAATTATAATCATGATCATTGAATGGTAACACTGATCACCCCGAAAACTGTAGCTAGGCTGAGATCCAATGTGCCAAAGGCCTTCAGGCCCAGCTGCACGATTTGTAGCAGTCATTGCCCCAGGGAGTTTACAGCCTAAATCAGATTGGTGTGGTAACACACAGCCTGTCTCAAAAGAGATGAAAACTGTTAGAGATGAGTGAGGCACCTGGAGGGAAAAAGCTGATCTGGGTGACTGACAGCAGGGCCTATTCTTTTGGTAGGTTCAGGTGTATAAAGGGTATTTGTAGCTTTATTTTTTATTACAAAACGAAAGGGATTGCTTTCAGCAAAGAGCAAGACTACAAATTGCAACATGTATGCGTTGTTCTGCATCTTGCCTTTCAACTTGGGACTGGGATCAAAGCTCTTCCATACCTCACTCTTTATATGTAAAATAAAATAACTAGACTAAAAAAAAATTATATATCTGCAATTGAAATTATCTATATAGAATATGACATCTGTTATACTTCAGCATCAATTTACAATAATATGTGCTGGTTTTCTGGTTTTAAACATCAAGTTTAATAAACATAATAACCTTAAAAACATTTTGAAGACAAATAATCTAGATCAAAGAGAAATGCAGAAATAAGAAAATGTACAAAGGAGAAAAGGAGAAAGAAAATATGGAATTTTCCTCTTTTTTTTTTGTGTGTGTGTGTGTGTTTTTTGTTTGGTTTTTTGGGTTTTTTTGTTTTTTGTTTTTTGTTTTTTGTTTTTTGTTTTTTGTTTTGCTGTTTACAAACACTGTCTCTCAATATGAGTTGCATTATGAGTTTTCATTTTACTTAGTGTATATCAGAACACATATTAAGGATTAACATAACTGAGTTTTTTTATTTTTAAAGTATTTGGGATATGGTATATTTTATGAAAATCTATCCACTGAGCCCACAAATATAGATCTGATGCTCACATTTGAGCTTTGTTTCAAACTCTATGAAGCCATTCAAGAAACAGAGGGCAAATGTAAAAGTTCCTGACAGAGAAGCTGCTCAGATTTCCAAACCCCAGCTATGTTTTTTAATTGGATGCTTACTGGGGCGGTGTAAATAAACACTTGTTTTAAGTTAGAGAACTGCATGTAAGTGGATGAGTAGATAAAATGCTATTTTTCAGCACCTTCAGAAAATACAAAAGACTTCATTACATGTTACATAGGAGATCAGAATTTTCCTCCAAGTTTCTCTAATATTTTACCCCACCTCGTAAGGCTTAGGCATTTGAGTTGCTCTGATTAATTCTTTATGTAGAAGAATAATAGAGGTGCCTTTTGTAATCTTGCACAGAAAGCACAAAAATCTTGAGGTGTGGCCCCAATTACTGTTGTGGACTTTAGTAAAGAACAGAGAAGCCATGGATGTGTCAACTGTTTAAATGTTTTGTTAAATGCAAGTGGCCAGATGGTTTATTATCATCCATGCTAAGTATTGATCTCAAAATGTAGTCTCAATCTGTGAGAAATATATTGAATTTTTTGCTTCACTTCTTTTCTTTCTCTGATTTCATATAAACTAAATGTCAACCATATAAACTTTTTTTCCCTTCAGGCCTGTCATAATTTTGCTCATTTTTTTCAGTTGATTTCTAAGGAGATTTGCAATACCAAACACAAGAACAATATTTTCGTATTGCATTTCAAGTGTCTTCAACTTGATGTTGTCAAGACACAGCCAGACTCTGCAATCTGTGCTGAGAGAAATGCAGTTTCTTTGCTCTGTTGTGGCAGCACCAAGAAGGAAGTAGCAAGGAAAACATCTTCCTCCCTAAGATATCTCTCATATCTCTCAAAGTTCGGTGAGTAGTGTGCACGGCTACATACCCAACTTGTGCCAAGTATCTGAATATCATCCTATTTAATTTGTTGTAGATTAGACTTGTAGAAGGAGCAGGGTGAGAAGCTAATGAAAGATCTTGAATTTCTCTTCTGTGTCACTAACAATAGGCTATGACAGAAAGTGCTTTTGGGTCTGTTTTTCTTGCGTCAAAATGTTTATTTATACAGGTCTCTTGAAATAAGATTTAGGACCAGGTGTGAAAGAAAGAAGACTACATTGCTAGAGAATTACAACAATAAGATGTTTTCTGCCTTCCACCCCAAGCTTAGGCTGTTTTAGCTCTCAGTCTCAAAATACAGCAGCCATGTGAAAAGTCTCCCAGTTTCCTCCTCGGAGAGGGAAGAGCAACAAAGCAGCTATTTGAGATAACAATCCTAAACAGTACCTCAAAAAGCAGGTACTGCACTCCCACAGGTGTGCACTCCCACTCTTCAGAAAATCTCTGCAGGATGTCAGAGGTTGTGATTATTTGTAGCCCATCTCCAAGCTAGCACATGAATCATTGTATCCTAACAATTGTCAGGCTTCTTTGCCCAAATCTGGACAAAAACCACGTACAAGAGACCCTTTCTCTCCCCTTCCAGGTGACCTTGCTGTTGTACCAGCTTCTTGCTCAGGCTGAGCGGCACTGCACACATACATGTCTTTATGCCTTACAGGCAGGATCAATGAATAATTTTCAACAGAGCAGTTTTCTATCTAATCTTGTTTGAATACTTGTTGTATAATAGTAAGCAATTATCATTTGATAGTTGGATTGTGTTATATAAATGCCTGTTTAGTTAAAAGATGAGATCAATAAATGAATTGATGACTTTGTTTTCCTGATAAGAAATGGATATTTTTAAGTAATTTAAATTGCTTATGAAAAAAATGATGCCAGGAAAAACACCTTCAAGACCACAGTCAAGGTAAGAAGCTCTGAGAACTACTTATGAGAAATCATTATTAAAAAACAGCTACTTTCTAAAGTTAAAGCATATTATTGCTGTACAGAGAGATCCTTTATTTCAACTAGATCTGTTAAATTTTAGAATTGTCCAAATAAAGTTTATCCCAAACTTCTGTTAGGTAATTTCTAAAATTAATTTTAGAAAATATTTGTGATGGAGTTATTTAGTGATTGTTTATCTGGATTGGAGTGGAGGTAGGGGGACTGTAAATTTGCTGTTTTAATATATTTGATTTCCTGTGGTACTTCTGACTTTTGTTTTATTATTATTTGTTAACATATACACACTTTTTCTTAGATGCACCTTTAACTGTAAATATTTCTTCATTTATTGTGATTAACATTTCTCCATTGTAGCTAAGAGATTGGCTCAGCTGTATTGTTCCTTATGCTTTGGATATTAATTTTGCACACAGCTGGAAATAAACGCCTTTGGGAATATTTTGCTAAAAAGGCATTAAATCTAAGACCATAAGTTTAAGACATTGAAATATGAAGTCTAATATTAAGACTTTAGAAAAAGGAAATGCGGTCTGATTTTGTGCCCACCAAAGAAGTGTAATTGGCTTACATTTTCAGGGCTAAAGATTAAAGTGAAATGGCACTGTGAGCAGATTCAAGCTGTCAACTTAGTAGACTGGACTTTGGAATGGCTGCTGCATCAGCAGGGCTGTCCTAAACAACAGGGAGGCTGGGAGCAATAGATGAGCAGTACAAGCTCAGAAGCTGACTATCATGGATGCAGGAAGATTGGACTTGCTGTTTAGGTGAAGTAAAGCATGGTGACAAACGTGGTGGGCGTCCTAGTGGGAGACATGGCTCTATCACAAAAGCCAAACAAGGACCTGCAAGTAGAACCAGAAGTGTCTGGGAGTGTTCCTAATCTTGATAAACTGACAGTGGATTTGGGAGATGATAAAAATGTTACCATTTTGATATTTGAAACTATTTCTGGTCATACAGATGACTGCTTCTTTGCAGCAGCAGAGCCAAGAATCTTCATTCAATTTGGTGCAGCACTTGAGCTCACACTTAACACCCTTGATAGCTGCAGGATTGTGCACATCATCTCACCTCAGCTTTACTCAGGACTGTCTTTTAAAAGAATGTATTGATGCATCCTAAATCTACAGAAAAGTTTAGGATGGAAAAAAGCAAGGAGTAGGTTATGCATTCATTGTATCTTCCATACAAGGCACCAAAATGGTATTTCTTCAGTTGCCTGAGGTACCTTACCTTGAAGATTTCAAGCTAGTTGGTTTCCTTCATACCACTATACCACTCTTGCCACTCCAGAGGAAATCAGATTAACTTTTCTTGCAGGACCCCAGATGATCTCCAGCCCACATCTGTCCTCAGGGTAGGCTATTGGCACAGCACTTGCAAGGGGGAGTGGGAGGGAGAGTGTGACAAATTCTCCCTTTCCACTGCTGGAAATATTTTCTCTCAGCAGCATGTACAAAAACTGAAAACAAGTCCAATTAAAATGGACTATACCAATAAACAGGAACACACAGAAACAGTTGAGTGATTATGCAGGGCAAAAGAGTGTGGCAGCCAACTGACTGCAATATGCTCTACTAAATTTAGAACATATATCGTACACACAGGTAGGTGGTATGTACTGCAGTCAGCTACCGTGGACTTGTTTGCTGTCTTATTGATTAGGTGTTCAGGTCTGAGCTCTTGTAAATTCTTTTACTTCTCAGTGCATACTGTCAAATATGCTGCCTGGGGATCTCATAGCTGCAGTTCAGTTAGGGAAAAAAAAGGGATTTTAAATTGTTTCTTTTCTCAGTGTTCATTTATTCAGTTCTTCTTTTCCACTGCCTACTGCTTTTGGAGCCTACTCATGAGCAGAGCAATATGCATTTAAATTGTTATTGCTGCAGTGTTGCAAGAGCTCTGTCTATCAGCTGAAGTGAATCACTAACACTGCCTTATGATTTAAGTTACAGCTATTTTTCATACAATTAAAAAATGTGCCTGGCATAATAAATATGGCTGACCAGATTTACGCTCTCTCATTCATGCTGGGGAAAAAACCCACAAAACTATCATCATTCACATATGCATTCAATACTCTGCATCACAGGCTTTCCAAATGTTATGAGTATAAAGCAATAATCACTCCGGGGCAAGATTAGTTTGGATTTTTTTCTCAGCATGTTCATAACAACAATAATAACAATAATAAAACCAACACTGATAAATAACCGAATGGCAGAGAGAATTTTAAACAGTTCTGAGAGTGGCCTCCAATAATTTTTGTTTCAATTTTAATACTTTTCAACTACAGCTGCTAAATTTTGGATATTTTTGTTATCCCTCCATGTTTTCAGACCAATTGCAGTGCACTCACCATATACGTGATTATAAGAAAATATAATACAAGTTGCAGTGTTGGTACAACTTCTTACAAGGCTGTTCTTTTCACTATTAGATACTCCTGATTTTGCCAAACTCTCACACTCTCTTCAAGCTGAGTGACTGTACTTTTAAAGAAATGCTTCAGATAAAACTATTCAGCTGTTTCTGACAATAACATTACAAGAACAACTTGTTATTTGGCCAATTTTAAGTAAAATCAGGCAAAATTTGATAAATGTTGTGGTCCAGTACATAGTTCCAGAGGCTTTTTGTCAAGGGCTTCATACTTTGTGAAGAAACAATATTTGTTTTCTATTTCTTTTGGTGTTACTAAGCAGGGAATAATAAGTAAATTATAAGCATTGGGAAGAATTCTGTACTGAAAGATGTGGATTTTCATATATCTACACATTTATAATACATAGTGTAAAGTCTAAATTGACTGTAGCATCTGCAGCTGATAAGAAATAGGCAGTTCTGACAGCTGTAGACTGAAATGGGTCAGGAACACATGCCAACAATGTGGCAATAATTCTGTAATGCAAGAAGGAGAAATAAAGCTGCTGGGAAGGTGGGAAGGGAGGGAGGATACCTGGAACCACAGAGGATGAGAGTCAGCTTTGAGAAGAACCAGAGAGCAGATAGAAACGAGGCATCTGGAAGGATGAGACTGGCATTGGACCTTGCATCCTCTAGCACAGGTGCAACCACCTGTGCCTCTGGCTGAGACAGAGATACTGTGGGAAAAGTATCAGCTATGCATGTAATTACAAAGCATATGAGAATGCATGCACCAAGACCAGTCAGCCAAATTTAATTCTGCCATTTCCCATCTTACACATTCCTAACTAGCAGAAGACATCATTTGACTAATATAACTTTAATTCATATTTCTAAAAAAAATTAATATGTATATATAGCAACATCTTATTGTCCATTGAAGAATAGTAAAGGAGCTTACTGATCAGTTTAAAATGGAATTTTCAGGGAAATGTTTAGGACTGTGTGTCTTTGGCAATAGAAAAGACTTTGTAAGTTTTATCAATAAAGCTGCATGAGATACCAAGTAAGATTTAGAAGTAATATAGAGGCAGACTACATAATAATTTTTTTGTGAAATAAAACAGCTGGATCTACACTAAATAAAGAGTGGAGTATGAAAGATGTGTAGCAGCATTATACACATAGAGGGCCTGGGTTTCCAAAGGGATAAAGCTTCTATTTTTCTCTATTGTAGCAGAAGATCCTACCAGCACAGCAAGCAGCCTTTCATGGCTTACAGCTGTGCACTTTAATGCCACCTGATTCTGTTCTTCTGCACAACTCTCAGATTCATAGACTATCCACCTGGCAGAAGTAAGTTAAACACTGGGTTGCAAGAGTCCTGAAATTTCTCTGCATTGCAATTGCAGAAGATCAACACAAATCTGGCAGAGAACACCCTGCAGTGGTTCTATATCAAGCTGTACTGTATCCCACTTCAGTCACGACAAATGCTGCGTCCAGGAAGACCCTCTACTAATGCTTTTCTCACCACTCAAGTTAAAATGAATTCTCATTGTCTGGCCATGGAGCAGACAATTAGTACAACCTCCATTGATTAGGCCAACAATTTTCTAACAGCTCTGCATGGCTTTGCTTTGGTAGACCATTATATGGAGCAGTTTAACTAGAGAACTAGGGAATGCAGTAGGTTTCTATTAATTAAAAAAATATCCAAAATATAGAAAAATTATAAGAAAAAATAGTTGGGGCTGGAGCTGCCACAAATGGGATCTACAAATATTACAGTCTTAGTGGGCAAGATGAAGCATTAAGGGGAATGAGAGAATTGTAAAGCTGAAGCTCAGTGTTAAAACCAAGAAAATCATGTACTGGGAAGCTTGGTAAGGAGGTTATTTGTATAAGGAGGCTACATATTAGCAACCCTAAAGCATCCTAACAAAACAAAATTTAGAATTATCAAATTCCCTGAGAGGTTAATGAGAGATGTTCCTCCAGAAGGAACATCAGAGACCTTCAAGGAGAACTTACTAAGACCTTGTTATGTCTTCTTGGCTCTTGGACTATACCAGTAAATCTATTTTCCTGGGGCTTGTTTTGTAAATTACAAAATGAAAACTGTTTTTCAGCAAATAATAAAATATCCTTTGTGACTGTATTAGAGGTGTAATTCTTACATTTACAGTATTGTGCTTTGGTAGAATATGTTTTCCTCAAAGAGTTTTAGATGAAGTCAGATAGTTGTTTTCTTTGGGATTTTGTCTGGTAACTGAAGGCAACATTTGTCTTCACATTTAAATGTGAAAATTAGGTCTAAAATCACATCTGCACAGGAAGCATTATTTAGTTACTGAGTAGTGAGTGTTATTAATATGTCTTCACAAACCCTGAAGCATGCTGTGGCTCTTTTTCACTTCTGAAAGGATCAGAGGGATGTGACTGGAGAGGCAGATTAAAAGTGTGTACTGTCTAGTCCAGTCAAAATGAGCTTTTCTTTTTCCTCTGTGGATGGCAAATTTAATATTTTAATGATGTTCTAAAACAATTGCACTTATTTCTTATATTGTCCTATTGCCCTATTTCCTTTCTCACCTTTCTTACTGTTTTCAGAATTCTTCTCCTTTTCTCTACAGTTTACATCACAAATCTGCAATCTACCTTCTACAGCTTCAATTTAATCACAGGTCAGAGAGAAGACTATTGACTTTTTTGCTGTATCACAATTCAAGATGTACATTCCAATACCTCTGGAACCCTTGTGTCAGGTGATGGTTCCTACCTCTAAAGATTTTATGGAACTTCTTCCTCTGGTCATTTCAATGAAGGGGAAAAGGTGTTCTTTGTGATCTACTGGTGTCTCAGCTTGAAGAAGGTCTGTCAGCCAACTTGTGTTTTACACTTTTTGTAATTGCTTTGTGTAAGTCCCAGACTTTGATTTTGAGAAGTTTAAATCTATAGGTGCAGAAAAGTCTGTAAAAATTTTCATGGAAGAGGAAAAAGGTCCGAAGAAAGTATTGTGGAGGACAACCTCACTCTTGGTTTTGTTTTGGTTTGGTTTCTTTTTTTGGTTGGTTGTGGGGTTTTTTGGTGGTTTTTTTTTTTTTTTTTTTTTTGTGGGTTTTTTTGTGTGTGTTTGGGTTTGTTTTGTTGTTGTTGTTGTTTTGTTGGGTTTTGTTTGTTTGTTTGGGGTTTGTTTGTTTGTTTTTGTTTTTTTGTGTTTTGGGGGTTTTTTGTGTGTGTGTGGTGGGGTTTTGTTTTGTTTTGTTTTGTTTTTTGGTGGTGTTGTTATTGTTTGGTTTTTTTGGGTTGGGTTTTTTGTGGTTTTTTGGGGTTTTTTTTGGTCCTTGGAGCTCTAAGGCAATCTGCAGTACCCAGTAACATACCAAAAAAGAAGAGTAATTCTGAAGCCAGATATAGCCAATATCCCTACATGAAAAAGCTGTTTGAAGAACTTCTCTCAGCTTTGCTTTCAGCTTTTCAAAGTCTAAGGAAGATCTATTTCTGACATGAATTAGTGTTTAAAGATCACTTAAAGAATCACCAGCAAACGTATCAGTAAAAACAGGTCTAATATAAAAGCAACAGCACAAGAAAATTCATTGTTAAGGTTCACTCTAGTACTTACTAGATAGTCATGGCACACTGAGGAAAAGCAAACAAAAATCTGGAGTCAATCCATCCAAACTAAAATAAAGGCTCTATGGCACTTAACTTCAATTTAACAGCATCCTAACTTATCAGCATTTAATTTACTCAATTTATAACTTAAGTTTAACAATTTAGCAAAGGATTCACATAGGATTTACAATACCACAAGAGTTACTTCCTTGCAGGCCTAACTCACTCACAAGTCTGAAGTAGTTAATAATGTAGGAGAGCAGCATTCCCGTACATCGTCTGTAGCGTACGCACACTTGCACGCACACAGACACAAAAAGTCTGTACAGGGTTCCTGGGAAACATTCCCCTCAAAGGCAGTGAAATATTCACTTCAGGTGGCTTTGCAATGACTTCTCAGCAGGCACAGGGTAGAGCCTTGAGGAACAGGGGTGTCAGACCAGGCAATCTCTGCATGCAGCAAACCTGAGAGCTGCTGGCTTTGAGGGGCCCTGCTTAGAGGGGCTTCACTGGTCGCTGCCACCGCCCTCCAGGAGAGCCCAAAGGGTCTCACTCTGCACCCTGTACATGGGATTGCAAGAGGCTGGGCTTCAGGCACAGCAGTGTGTCCTCCCAGACACACTTCAGGCCAGAAACTCCTTTTGAAAGTGTAATAAATATGATTGATTCGTGTTTTGGTGTATGTAGAAAGTAAATATGTTCTGTAAAATAAAAATGTAATCAGGTCAGACACAAAACCAGCTAATCTCAAGTCAGGCAACACCCAGGAACTACTATTCCAAGAAAGACAATCAGAATGAAAGGCAAATCGAGATCGAAATCAGTCCTCCAGGGGCAGCAGAACTGTGAAACACCCAACCATCACCAGAGATACTATCAGAGGGATGCCTCTCCATTCAGAAATTCATCTCCCATTCATACAAAGGAAGGAAGAAATTAACACCCATCCTTTTGAGGAAAAGCCCCATTCAGCAGGCCGGAGATGAATTAGAAAAACCACCTCGAACACAAAGAACTGTGAGGAAATCCTCTGAGGCGGGCCAAATAAACTGTATAAAACCAGGACCCCAAAACAGACCAATTCGTGAACGAGGGGGTTACAGTGTGCTAGAGGTTGTGACTGGTTCACCCAGTGTCGATCCCAGGTGTTGGCACTGCGCTTACCATTGTTGGTTTTGCCTAATTTTCTGTCTTGTAATTCTTTAATTGATACAATGATATTTTATTAATTGGAATAGAATTGGCATTTATAACAAAAGATTGAGAACCAAAACATTATCCCACTTGGGCTGCTGTTCAGGCAAAAAATAGTCTCCAAGGTTGTTCATAAAAAAAAAAAAAAAAAAAAAAAAAAAAAAAAAAAAAAAAAAAAAAAAAAAGCAGGAAACTGTTAGACAGCACCAGCTCCTGAGAACAGACAGTGCTTCTGATAAGCTCAAGAAGAGCTCGGCCCAAGTGCTGCTCATCAAGGCTGAGGCCTAATGAGCATTTCTGAGGTCATAGTGCAGCTTGGGGTGGGCAGGATGCACTGCCACAGTTTTCCTTCTTTCTTTACTTTTGAATAAATTTGAAAGACTTTGACTATATTTGATGTTTGATAATATTAAGATGTCTTTCTCTCTTGTTTATAAGAAAACATGAATATTTTGTATTATAAACTGAAATGCTGTTTTTCATATTGCTGTACATCAAATTTCCTCAACCAAATTCATAAGTGGGGGTTATGAGATTTAGTGTTTTATAGTGGTTTTAAATTAGTCAAATTTGATAATAAATTCTTGTTAAAGTATCAGGAAAATAAGTTTGTCATACATACTGATAATCATAGCTGTAACAGCTTCCCAGAGAGCTCTTTCATTTTCTTCTCTCTTCAGGATTCTGAAAACCTTCGCTTCTCAAGGGGCGAGGAGGAAGTTTCAATCAATCAATCAAGTCCTTATGTAAAGGTATCACTTGGGCATAAATAACTTTATTTGCCCCTGGTATGATACAGATGCTCAGAAATCACTTCTGATTGACCCTGATTTTAATCAGGCCAAATAAAAACTTGCTTTTTTTTTTTTTTTTTTGTTTTGAAATGACTGATGTCATTCAAAATAACAAGGTCCTGAAATCAATGCACTAGCTGCCAAAGGTAGAAGAGCAGAAATGTGGTAAACTATGTTCTTTGATGTGGTTTCCCCAGCTGGGTCAACATTTTTGGATAAAACATTCTGCAATAAGCCAGTGTTTCATAGTGTACTTTGTGGTATATGCCAGGTTCAGGCAAACAGGTTGATTTAATACAGCTTTGATTCCACCTAGGAATGTGGACTATGTTTAAGAAAAGAATTTCAAATTCACCTTTAAGATCCCAGTGTCACTGAGGCGAGTGAAAGAATGTCAGTACTAAAACTATAAATGACAACAGAAAGCTTCAAAAGTCACTTTTTGGGGACTCCTCTGAGAGAAAAGGGTTTTACTTACCCAGTCACCAAAACATCCTGCTTAGTGCCTTACACAATACTGACTGTACTTGTACGATTCCCTTAGAGAATCAGTGAAATGTGGGCACCTTTTAATCATCTTACACGTTTAGCACATGCAAAAAGTTAACTACTTCTCATTTTAAGTAATTTTAAGTATTGAAAATCTAACCTCAATTAACACCTAATTTCAGAGAAAACATGAATTACAATCTAAAAATATCATAATATTCCAATTTAAAGAAAAAAAAATCAAAACCCATCTGTACTTCCCTCACAAAAGCATCTTACTGTGGCCTTGGCGTGCAGTAGAAACGTGCTTACACTTTATTAAGAAATACTTGTCATAAAGAGTTCAACAAATACTTTCTTCTAACTGCCCATTTTAGAGGGCATATTGCCACAAGTTTGTCTGGGCTAGACGGATAACTGAAGTTTGATGAAATAATTATGAAAGCTTTTTTTCCGCAGGTGAAGCACCTCAAAAGTCTGTAAGTGGCTGGATTTTATGTAATCCAGTATTGCACTAATGATCCTGCTATAAAATCAGTCTGCAAAACTAATAAAGTGCAGAAGCCAGGCAATCCTTGCATGCTGATTAACCTGCAACTCCTCAAAAACTGTTTCTCAATTCTTTGGTAGTAAAATGGAAATAATTAAATGTGAGATGTGTAGATGATGAAACAATGAATTCAGCAAGGATCCAGAGAAGCCCCTGCCTGCATCTCCTGGGTAATTACCTGTGCTGCAGCAAAGTATTGCAAGAGCTTCCTCTGCCAGAAGGGATGTATTTCATGTTGCTGAACCACCAAGAGTGTTTTCAGCTGGGACAAACTCACAGGAGAAGCATGTAGAAAGATGGAAATACTGAAAGAAGATCTGTTTATCTGCTACTGCAAGTACAGTGTGAACAAAGAACCCCTACAGGATTTTGCCTTTTGAAAAATGTACAAAAAAATTATTCTTTTAGACCAAATTCATACAGTCTATGTCAGCATAGCGCTCTCAAGTCTACAGGTGTTTATTAGGTTATATAAATAAAGTGTCAGCTCATTTAAAGGGGCAGTGTTCTCTATCTCTTTCAATTGCTTCCTCAAGATAGCACTACCGCTGAACTTTGCCCAGACTTTAAGTCAGCCCTCTGGCTTACTGTATTGGTGTACAGCATTTATAAACAACAAACAACAACAACAAAACCTACAGACCACTAGGTCAAGATATTACCCTGCTTGCTGTGGGAAGCTTGATGTATCCTGGACATTGATTTACACAGAGTCTGGAGGAAGATGTAAGGACAGAATTAGAAAGCATGTGAGAAGTATGTTTTACTTTGAGGACTGGGTTTGGAAAGAGAGACTGAGAATGAAAAGAAAAAGCTTCAGAAGGAAAACTGTCAGAAAATTAGGCAAAGCAGTAGACACTGTGAGAGCATTACACAATGCTGATGGGAAGCCAACAAGCAACACTTGAGGAGGGTTAGCAAGCATGGTGCTGTATGAGGTATCTAAGAGAGATGTTCAGAAGTGAGGTTTTATTTTGGCCATTTTGTTCAAAGTGGAATTCAGCTTCTGAGAGAGCCTCGGCTGAAGTTTCTGAAACGTGCAGGTGTGAGAACTGATTCTGCATTTATAAGGTATACACTTTTTCAATATTCCAGCTTAGATTTTTTAACTGAAAATATTCAATATGTTTTAGGAATTATTTTCTGGCGATCTGCTTTGAAACAGAAGTAAAAGAGCACTAAATTAAAATCATAGCTCTCCATTGTTTGTGTAATGAAGGGTTATTTTCTGCCAAATGTCTCTGAAAAGCAAACCTTGATGTTTATTTTATTGTTCTCAAAACAAAGTGAGTTGGCACAATACATTATGTGGAGCTGTAAGTCATCTCCACAAGCCCAATTATTTATAACTGTTTTTATTTCCTGTTTCAAATACAAAGTCCTTGAATGGAAGACAATGATCTATTACATAAATATTTTGGTGAGTAGCATGAGCAGTGGTAAATATATGGGAGCCATTGTGACAAGGATAACATACCATAAATCCATTTTAAGTGAATATAGATGAACAGCACGTATTCTCTTTTGCTGTGGAAACTTTGTTCAGCCAGCTCAGAAAACTGGTTGTAATTCAAAAATATTTAAGGTTTTTGTTTAAAAATTTATAACTGCCTTCACGTCAACCATTCACAAGGCTCTTGACCTTAGGAGACTAGACAGGCTTTCAAAAATAGCTAGCACAATTGTTATTTGAGAAGAAGTGAGGAAAACGTGTTGTGAGAGAAGTGATGTGCTGTTACTGAGACTCATGAGTGACCTCATTGTTTCCTGACATTGTCTTGACTACCGACAAAGAGCTTCTGCACATTCCCCACAGCCCGCTGCAGCACTGGGGAGCAGCTGTGGATGCTTGGTAAGCAATGCTAGGACTGATTCATTCAATGTCCTAGTTTTGGCCAGGACGAAGTTCATTTTCTTGCAGTTGCCATGAGGATTAATAAACCTGCATCCAGGTTTATTAATCTGTACCACTCACACCATCACTTGGAGCTGTGGCTTTGGGTGGGAAAAGAATGGGCATGACACAGAACCACAACCATTTTATTCCTTTTTCCAAGGTAGCAAAGTGGTGAACAGAGCTGTGGGGTGCTGGGATGGGGCGGGGAGTGGTCAGTGCAGTGCAGGACGTGTGGGTAGAGCACTGCATCTCAGAGGGTTTGTCCATCATTGTCTCAGGCTCAGGGCAAAGAGCACTGCCTGCACTGACAACCACCATTTTCTCCTTAGTCTCAGGAAGGCAAGTTGCTGGCCACGGTAACATCAGGTCGGTCAGATTTCCATGAGCATTTTTGACATATTATCACCCTCTTTGTTATTGGTATTGTTGCTGTTATTGCTTGTTATCCTTATTTTATTGCTGGTAATTTTTTTTTCTCGACCCATAATCTCTGCCATAATCTCCCCCTTTCTCCCTTGAGAGGGTGGGGGGAAGGGAAGTGCTTGCTTGGAAGCTAATTTCCAGCTTGTTTTAAACCACAACACACCCACTGAGGAAAACAACCAGTTGCTGCAGTTTATTTTGCTAGGTGTTGACATATGTCCCTAGAGAGGGATCCAGTCTAGGGTTTTAGGCTGGCTGCAACACAGGCCATAGAAACTTCCTCCTGGATAGCTACCACCCAGAAGCAGAAAGGCTGGGTCACCCTCAGATGAAGGCTGGGTTTAGCTCTGGTCCTACATCAATCTGGAAAGCCCTGTCAAGAGCTGAAGAGCAAGTCTGGATGCAGGCATACCCAGGATCCAGGTCAAATCCCACTGTCGTGGAAGAGGCAGAGGGTTCCTGGGAGGGACACCCTGATTGCACAGGAGAGGGAAGGCAGGACCACAGGTTCACACAGGACCTGGCCCATCTACCCTGAGGTGTCACTCAGTGTGGCAAAGGGATGGTTTGTTTGAGGAGAATACTATAAAATCATTTGGTCTTGGAAGGCTGATTTAAAAATTGTCCCCTAAGAACACCAGTATGGACACCCTGGCTTAAACCTGGATTTCAGATCTGAAGCTTGGGAAAATTATGAAGCAGCTGTCTAAGCACATATGGCATGCCACAGAGAGGCCAGTCCCTTTCTTCAGGTACAAATAAACACATATATACTGGAAATTGAAGGCGTGCAGCCTAGTGGAGCTCTTTGTCTGCTAAGAGTCTATGAATAAACTTACGATACTTCGTGCAGCCAGATATTATCCACCCCTCATTTCTGTGAGGTTTACTGCTTATTTTTAATCCAGCCCATGTCCATCTGCAAGATGTTATGATAATTTCCACACTTAGTCTGAAATTGACAATTCACCCTGATATATGTCAAACTAAACTCTTGTGGATCATTTCTGCCTTTTTTCTCTCCTAAAGCCATCACTTATACTCAGAAATGAAAAAAGCTGCTTATGCAGACCTCTTCTGTGCGCTGTCCTGAAGATTTTAAAAGCTGTTTTTTAGAACAAGCTGCATAACACGTTGCAAATGCTGATATTGAAGAGTCAGCACTTTGTGCCTCCTATTACCTCTGTGCTTTTTCCCAAGACTTTTACTCCCATTAACAATATGATGCCTTTGAAAACTGAGTGCACTCTTGTGGATTTCATTCCCAACTGAATCCTTGCAGGCTACATTTAAGTGCTGCTGACAAGGTGTTCTGTCACTGCCCCCCAGTTTTAAGCTGCCCTCTATAATGAGGAAATATTCCTTTAAAATCACCATAATGGTGTAATCTGGAGTCCTCAGCTGTTCTGGTAGTGAGGCCAGCCTTAAAAGCCATAGGTGGCTTGCATGCTGTAGCCTCTGCAGCTCTGCTAATAAAAGGGTGTATGTACCTCTGAGTCTAACTTTGTCTCAATGGTACATGTGAACAGTCCTGGAACTAAACCAATGCTAATAAAAGCGAGACAAATGGATAAATAAAAAGGTATTAAAAGGCATAGTCACATATGTGTAGGACACATAGAAAAAGAGAAGGATAATTCCCATCTTGATCTAAATGGAGTTCAGAACAGTGGACTGAATGCTGCTTGATGAGCTCTGCTCACATGTGCATTAGCAATGTGATACTGGAAAAATGGTTCACACTTGCTCACAGGGAAGGGACTGGTAAGCTGCATAGGCTGTGTTCAGGTCTCATTTCTGGAACTGCAGAAACATCATGTGGGGACATCCCTCCACATCCCATTACACATCTGCCACATCTATGACTTCCCATTACAGTTAAGGGGGAAATGTATACAAAAGGTAATACAAAGCAAAATAAGCCACCATTCCAATTCAGCTGTCACTTTTCCTCTCAGTATTGAGGAATCTGTTCTTTAGTGGTCTTAATAAAAGCACACAGTTTTATAGGCCAAATGTGATACATTTGAAAAAATTGAGTCCTAAGCATTTGAGCAATTTGGGAAAAGATTATCCAATTTTTAAGCCTATGACTTCTTATTTCTGATTAAGACTTACTAAACCCAAGAATACTATGTTCATTTCTTATCCTCCACTGAAAAGAGGTAAATATTTGGATTGCAAATATAGATTTTAAGACAGGATGTGTATTAACACCTACCAGCTAGGAAACTTGCCATGAGAATGACTGAAGAAAACAAAAAGGTAAAATTCACTTTGGAGTTTTCGCATTTCTCATACCACCTTTTGTCTTTGAATTACCATTAATGCCTATTTTTATTAGGTGTTAAAATGCCTTTAAAATCTGCTTACAACTAGGTGACTTCTGCTGCCTGAGATGCTAAATAAACTGGAAATAAACTTAGACTATTTGTTTTCAAACATCCTGTTTCTCCCTTTTGAGAGCTGCTTCATCTCCAGCTGCAGGTACTTCAAAGAGAGACAAGCATTTGAGAAATAGGCTGCAGCTGAAATCAGGAATACTTGTAGTTTTCATGCTGAACAAAGCATGATTTGGGGTTACAAGCACTTCAAATGTCTTTCTAGTGAAGGCTAATTAATTATTGCTTTAAAATAAACAACCTACTTAAATCTGATTAGTCCCCGTTTTATGCATTTTAAGCTCCTGTAAAGTATTTTAGTATATAACTATGACTAGTTAATTACCCTGTTATCTCTTTGACCAAAGCCTTTCCTTTTTATCTTCTAAAAACACCACCCTGAATCTCTATTTGCTTTCACAGAGGTCGTTAATGTCTGTCACACCAAAAAAGGTTCAGGCTTATGTCACACTTCTTGCTGGAAAATGAAATATTCTCAGTGTATTATTCCCTTATTTATTAAAGCACAATTGCAATATAGGAAATGAAAAACCTAGATGTTGCCTTGTTTTTATCCTAGGCACTAATTTCTTTATTCTCCAGTGACATGGTCTACATTTCTACTCCTAGGAGGAGAGAACAAACAGTGATCACTTAAAATGAGATTGCATTCTCAGGTGATCCTGAACAGAGAAGAATTTTTTTTTTTTATTCCTCTTAGAAGTGGGACAGTGGTGAAATATATTATACAATTAGGAATCTTTTTATTTTTTAAGTCAATTTGTGCTGCAAATGCTGGTTATTCTAAAAGCATTGCACAATATAAACAAAGAGAAATTTTTCCAAGGAATAACTCTGAGATTTCAATTTTTATAATTGGGATAATTAAAATAATTACTGTTGTTCCTAACATAGTATTCTTATGCGTTAAAAATGCTTTCTGCTTTTAAGTGAAACGTTATGACATGACTTACTGTCATCTATGAATAGATAAAATAGTTAAGTCATATAAGTCATTTTAATAGTTGTTTAATATGTTGGAAGTATTTAATTGCAGTGCCATTATTTGCCACCAATGCATTTGGAAAGCCTAATCTGACTGTTTCTAGTGATCAACATTGGAAGTAAAAAACAACTGAGAGTTAAAAATGAATAAAGTGATGTTTATATCTGGAACAATTATTATAATAGGTTTAAATACTATTATTTAGTTTTTAATGTTTTTTTTTAGTCTGCAAATTACTGATTATTAAAATCAGAGGTTTTGTTCCCCCTCTGTGCTTTGAAAGGACAAGGTGAAGATCCAAAGAAATGTTTTGTTTGCAGGTGCAATCTCTTAACTAAGTACAAGTGAAGACAGTGGGATACTGTAAGTAGAAATGACCACTCTGTAAATACTATATGCTGGCTTTCATGTGCAGATCTTAAGGCTTTCACAGTTGAAGTCTGCAGGCAGAAAAGGAAGAGAATAGCATGGCAGCATTGCTGAAACTCCTGTCTTCTAGATATTTTTTCCTTGGAGTTGTGCTGGAATAATGGCCAGGTGCTGGGCTCAATGTAGAGTGCATGAAAAAATTAAAAAGAGCTGACAAAATTTCCAGCCCCTAAGGGTAAGACCAGCTGCACCTAATCAATAGGACAAAACAGAGAATGAAGTATTTTGAATCCCATCCTTTTCTTGGGATTCTTTGATTTTCTTCAGTTCTATCTGTTTCCATCAGAATTCATAACCTACCGTGTTTACCTGAAAATTGTAATTTCCATTTTTATTCTGTATTATTCCCAGCCTAGTTGAAGTAGGGCTGTGATAGACACTGCTCCTTCCAGGCTTTGTTTGGGCTGTGGTTTGAGTTGCAATGTGCACATCTGTCTGCCCATTCACAGCTAGGTATCTGGGAGCACATGTTCACTGGGCTTCAGGTAACTGAGATGATTCATTTTGACCAGGATGCAGCGGAGTTACCATGGCCCCAAGAATAACAAGTCAGTTGCAAAATCATAGAATAATAGAATGGTTTGGGTTGGGAGGAATACTCAAGATGATTCAGTTCGAACCCCCCCTGCCATGGTCAGGGTCAACTTCTACCTAGACCAGGTTGCTCAAAGCCCCATCCATCCTGCCTGTGAACACTTGCAGGGATAGGGGAGCCTCTCTGGGCAGCCTGTTCCAGTGTCTCCCCACCCTCACAGTAAAGTATTTTCTTCTAAAATCTAATCTAAACCTGCTATCTCTCCTTTTAAAGCCATTACCCCCTGAGTCATCTAAAGCCTTTACTGTCCTTGAAATTATTTCCATGATGACAGAGTAGAAATAGTATTAGGACATATCTCTCAGAGGTGTCAGATGTCAAAGCCAATCACCTCCTTCAATGATATTTCAGAATCTTGTAGATTTGGGCTATGTTGGTGTGTTGTGTTGTGGTTTCTTTTCTCTATGATTTATCTCATTCACATTTTCTCAGACTTGAAAGAAAGAAGAAAGAGATGCTTTAAACAACTCTGACCTTCCTGGAGTCTAAGAATTTTTTCTCAAGTTAGATATATTCTGTCCAGCCCTTTCTAACACTTGAAACTCAGATAGTCATAAAAAAACCCATGAACTCTGAAAGCTGAGTAATTGCAGCTGACTCCCTTTACCCACTTTTCCAAACGAGTATGGAGAAAGTCTGTTCCAAAAGAGTGGTACTGTTCCTATTGATGAGGAATGTAATACATCTGTAAACTTGCAGTTAACAGACTTTGGATATTTGGGAAAAGGTTTTTCGAAGAACTGTGACATTCTCAGCCCTGATAAAATCCACACGGAGAAGGAAGAGGACTCAGGAAATTTGCAAGGTTCCTCCTAGAATGCTCTGGCCTTGGGCTTGCAGTCCAGTTAATTCCTGAGAGACTTGCTGAAAAGAAGCCAAAACCCCTGGATGCAGCCTCTCTCCTGTGCTGGGCAGCACATCCATTGGGAACCAGCCTGACATAGATTCCCCTTGCTTTTATGATATATGCTCTCATAAAGGGCACAGAGCACAGAATGGGTGTTCGTGCTCTCTTAAGGAGGATTAACCACAACATTGATAGGTTTTATTGATAGACTTTCTCATTTACATTTTACTCTTTCTCCATGGCAGAGACATGTAGAGACTAAATCAGACACAGACAAATATTCAGGCAGACATATTTTGCTCCCATTTCTGACACATATTTTATTTTGTAGGGGAAGAGAAGAGTGGCTCTACAGGTTATATTTAAGAGGAATGAATGTGCTTGCATACTCCCAATCCAAGATTTTGTGTTATTTTACCATCTCTGATATCAAATTCAATCCCAGAAATAAAAAAAAATGCATTAAAGCGTAACAATTTTAAGTATTGAAAAATTGATGCCACAGTTCATTCAGAAATCTAAATAACTACTTTTCATTACTTGATATATGATGTTGCAGTGTTTTCAAGATGTTTTGTGTATTTAAAGAGGAATTTTTTAAAATATTGCTTCACCTTTTCTAAACCTATGATTTCTGTGTAACTATTAAAAGATTCTCAGTTTTCCTAAAAACTATCATTGCCAAAAGATACTTCTCCCAACTTTCCCCCCAGTATTGACACAGCTGTGTTAAGGAAGCTACTGGAGTTGCCTTGCAATTAAAGGCTGCATATGCATCTGGAATTTTTTCCAGTTTGTTCAGTTGTGCTACAGAAGATGCTACTTTGGCTGAATTTAGTAATTAGTAGAAGAAATTTTTTTTCTTTTCAAATAGATGTGACATTTTTGAAAACTTGCCTTAATTATCTCTTCTTTAATTGTGTTAAACACAACAAAACAATGGGGCAGTTACTATCACTGCTTCCAGCAGGAAATAAAGATACCTGCATACTGTGGCATCATTTTCCTGCTGTCATGTATAGAGAGAGATGCTGCCTTCAAGATGATGTAAAGACAAAACTAAGAATATTTTTTTCTGTATAATTGCCATTGGATACATGTGGATATTAAAAAATATAGATATAGATATAGATGATTATAGATGATATAGATGATATAGATGATATAGATGATATAGATGATATAGATGATATAGATGATATAGATATAGAGATATATCCTGCCATAACAATAAATCAGAGAGCCTGAACAGTGTGTGATTCATTTCTTATGTCAGATTGACTTCTAAATAAGTAATTTATTTTGTTTCTTTCAGAACAGACTCAGCAATGCACTTACACACCACTTTATACATGCAAAGATCTCCTGGGTCAGCTGAAAGCTTAACATACTTACTCTACAGAGCTAAATCCAAAATAAACTGTTCCCTACTAAGTGGTTACAGCTCAAATGTGGACCTCTGGTTTAGATTGTGGTAATGCTTTCTGCTTCTGCTGGTAAAGTTTCAGTTAAAGAACATTTATCTTTGGGGTGAAGAAGAGGAAAAGCCATCAAGACTGCCACATCTTTGCCTAAAATATATACAGATGTGACGACCACAAAGTATGTTTTGTACAGGTAGAGGAACATGTCATCCCCTTAGCCCTGTCCTCACAATGTCCCTTTCAGCTGAGGGAAATGCCTGTGATTTTAAGAAATGCTGAAAGTATTCACTTTGCTTCTTCTGATCCTTCTAAAAAAATGCAGTTAGAGGGAGCTTGAAAGTAAAGAATCCTACCACAAGATATTCTTTAGTTTATGAAAATGTTTTGCTGAATTACTGTTACTATGGAGATAGGGGTGGCCTGAAGAGAAATCTCCTCTTGAATTTTAAAAGTTGACATTTCACTCCTTTAGCAGCTCCTGGGTGCCTTAGGATATATAGTACTGTACAGTGTCTTCCTACAAGGGGCCTTTTGTGTTGTGCAGAGTCAAGGTAAGCATGAAAGAGCCTCTGCTTGCTTTTGCCCTCTGTGGCTCTGGAAGGTGGATATTAGGTGAACATAACTCAAGGCAATTAGAGATGGAAAGTCTACCAGACTGCTTCTTAGAGGAGTTCAGATTTGTGGGGGAGGGTGAGTTTGACTTTAGATAACTCAAATATTGAAGATCCAATCTCTGGACACCACACTCCATAAAATTCATTTGGCAAGAATTCTTCCCAAACCATTCAACCTAGTATTTGCCCCATCAGTTTCAGAATGTACACAGGTTGAAGCTCTTTTACTGTTAAACAAAAACAAAAATCTTATTTCTTCATATGTGTTACCCTACAACTACTAGGAAGCACTTCTCTTGCATTGAAATCCATCTATAAAATATTAAATCTTTCAAACCACTCCAGATAGAACTTTTAATATCTTTCTTTTCACAGAGAAGAGTCCAGTCTCATCCAATCATAAAAATCCTGCAGAGGTACAGATGTTAACATTCCACTTACCAGTGAAAAGGTATATTCCCAAACAAGGATGAGGAACTCCAGCTACAGACACTGCACAACCATGAGTTTAAGACTGATAGAATTGCAGTGTTATATGTCAAAGTTTAATATAACTAATTTCCTCTTCTTTTTGCAGCTCATTGCTGAATCAGAATTGAAAGAGACTCAAGCGTATGAGTTCTGTATATGAGCTTTTGAATTTAAAAATATTTCAATACAATGTTTATATTAGTGCTCATGTCATCTACTGTCTCTCAGCCTCTGTGTCTTCCTTCAAGAAAGAATTACCCAATCTTCCCAGAGTGTTCTTGATGTGTACTGCCTGATAACCAGTTCTTGCCTTCGAAGACACCTGCACATGAGGGATACCGAAGCCTGTCAGATTGCTCTTCATGGGGGTAGCAGGTCTCATGGCAGATTTATCACCTTCCTGTTTCTATCAGCTGCAGAGCTATCATTGATAACAGTAAGCATTTACATTTATCAACAGTGGTATGCCCATGTCTGGAGGTCTTGTGAAGTCTCAGAAGTAATACCTCATAATGTGCAATGAATGCTGGGTCTGAAACCCTGAGCTGCTGTGGCTGAACTGCCTTATTTCTGTAAACTGTGTAGGAACATGTGATTTTAAATGGTTTTTTTTCTTTTCATGCTACTTCTCTTCCTTTCCCATGTTCAAAATAATTTGAAAACTAAAATTAAACTAAAAAACTAAACTAAAATTATATGAATTATAGCCTGCACAGAGGAGTATGTTTCTTAAGTGCTTTCAAATTCATAGGGATACCTTATTCCAGCCCCAAGGCCTGCCAGTAAGCCTTCTCTCAATGCAGCAAAATGGGATGGAAACTGAATAGAAATATGCTCCAGTATTTTGTCAGGAAAAGCCTTGAAATCTTTACTGCTATAAGAGATGGGGTTTGTAGCCATATTGACTGGAGCAATCAATGGATAGTTGAATTTGGGGTTTAAGTACACCCTGGGTTTGAGATAACAGGCTTGGAAGTGTTGGCCACAAATTACAGGGAGTTCTGCACCTGTTTCCACTGTCCAGATTCTGTCAAGTTCTACTTTGATGTTTTTGTCAAAGCTCCATTTAATAGGTTAAAACAATCTCTGTTGGTCTGGATGCACTCTGCAAAAGAGGAAAGCAATGCAGCAGCAGCCATTCTTCTTGTATCTGATCTTTCAGCCCTGAGGTCTGCTTTGGAAGATGTTCTGGTGGAGGCTGGGTGCTGCATCCGTGTGAGTTTCACACACTGTCATTGCCATGGTTTATGTACCATCTTTTTCAAGGTATAGCTACAGCCACGGGGAAAGACGGGAGATTCATCCTGAGTTGCTTTGCTTTCTCTAGTCCTGTTCCATTTCACCCACTGACCCAACTTATTGGATATTTTAGGTTCTAAAGAGTATTCTACCTAGAACTTCATCAGGGCATGTCATATTCATATGTATTGGTCAAAGGTATAAGGACTTTCTTAGTTGGCATCCAGCTATGGTGAATACAACGCTGTCATGCCACTCTGATCTGTGCTGTAATTAAGTATTTGCTATCAGTAGGAAGAATCCTACTGTGACTTTTGCCCTGCATAAACTAACTAGGGAAATCTTACTGACCACATAGTTTTGTGAATGAGAGAGGGGATGAGCTGCAGGGACTGGAAAATATTAGCATTCACTGACATCCAGGAGATGTATTCTGGAAAATGCAGTCCTGACACTTGCAATAAGATAGGGAAAATAATTTCTCATTTTGCCACCTACAAGCAGTAAGAATATGAGAGGTAGTTTGATGCCTAAAGATGGTACTGAGTATCCTAATGAATGTATAATCTTGAGTCATGATGTTACAAGTCAGCTGGAATAAAGTAACAGTTTATCCTGAATGTACATGTATTCCGCATATCCCTTGGAAATGAGGGAAAACCTCAAAACTGTGACTTTGAGCAATTTATGTCTTTTTAATTCTACCCCTCCATTTGCCACATTCTCTTTATGCCCAGCAATTACCCGATTGCAGAGTCATCAGTCAGAGGGTTCTAACAAGTAGCACAACTAGTCAAGGGACTATTTTGAAACAGTCTCCCAAAATAGGGAGTAGAAACAATAGTCCTTTTAAGCAGGAATATCGGATTTGCATTAAGTGAACAAGGGTAATTTCCTCACACGCTACAGGCCTCTGAAGATCCACTGCCTCAGCCCACTTACTGACACTTCACCCATAAAAATCAAGCTTGTGCTTCAGCTTTTTAGCTTCCTGTCACAAAGTGTGTGTGTGGAGATGACTTGCAGATAGGACTGCCCCTGAGAGCAAGTGATCTGCACACCCTCCTTGCTCTGCTGGTTTTAAAAAAAGGCGCTTGCAAACAAAGCCAGGTACTGTTCCTTGGCTCCTAGGAAAGCACTGCTGCACTAAGAACACCAAGAAAATTGCACCTCTTTGAAAAAGAATGCAAGGAGAGATGCACTGGGTCAAACCAAACCTTCACCTAACTCAGCATCCAACTGTGTCCAAAAATGGAGATGAGGGAAGACTGACATATGCAGCAATCAAAATTTGTTTAATTATTGCCATAAAAAACTTGCTCTGACTCTGAAGCTGGCCTTGCTTTGAGAAGCTGGCAGAAACAACCTCCAGAAGGCTCTTTTAACATAAATTATTTCATGACTCCAATCAATGGAGCCTTTTCTACCACTAAACTGACCACAGCCTCTAACAATTTACCGCTCCTGCTATAGCTTTGGGAGGTACAACCTCCTGTACTTCATTGGAAGAATAAATCCCCACTCTATTACACACTGTTATGCAGTACAATACTACAGATTTATTTCAGTTTTGTGTACCAAACACTAAAACTTTATCAGTTAAAACTAATCTCAAATTCAGCACGGTTAGAAGAGTGATGATGCATAGAAGAAAAATGACACTTCTTATATGAGGTCTTGTTTTAAACAGTTAAATAGCTTTGTTAGATTTTTTTCAATCACACTGCTACAAAAAAAGGTTAATAAGGCACAAGACAAAAAAAAGTCTTTTACTGCTCAGTCTCTAATACAAAATTCTGAATTTGATATGTGTGAATCAAATCTCTGGTTTTTCACATGGGTTTGGCACAGGTGAGTAGAATGAAGCTCAAAAATAAAAGGTCTTTAACCTTCTCAAATATATGGTTTACTATCTTTGCCATAGAAATATGAAATCACCAACAACTGATGACCAAAATACAAAATTTGAAAAGCCACTGTTGCATTTTCCATTCCACAGCCATCTTTTGATGTATCCTGAAATTAGTACAGTGAATTTCTTCAACAAAAATGAAGCTTTCTTGTTTCCTGAAATGATAAGGGAATAATAAAATGGTGCAATTTCTGGAAGCTTTATCCAGGAAAAAAGCCTGATAAAAAGCTGATGATGGAGAGGTTGTGTCTGGAACCACTGGAAATCAGAACTCACCCTGCAAGAGTCAGGCTTTGGTCAGGTTTATTAGTGGCTTTGCAGAAATAGATCTTCAAAGGTACACAGCATTTAAACAGCTGAACAGGCTGTTCCTGCTAAAAGGCAGAGGAGCAAGAGTGTTGAAGACCAGAGCTAATGGTTTTATTGTCCATGGCGAGCAGTTTTTCAACTGGTTGTGCACAGAAAGCATCCCACTACCTTTGCTGGGCCGCTCAGGATCAGCTCTGCTGCTCCCATTAACCCTGCCAGGAAGCTGGCCACAGACTTAATGCTTCTGTAATATAGGAAACATCACTTGAAGAGACAGTGGGGAAAAATTGCAGCAAACATCCTCTTCTTCCACTGTAGAAGATGCTGCAATTGAGAGTTTAAAACCAGCTCTCCTTGAAGACCTTCATCTCTCTCTATGAACAGAAGTGACTCATAAATAAATATTCTTATCTACTTTGAATTGCTTACTCAAGGTTCATCCTTTGAACTTCTTACTCAAAATCAGGTAAATTAACTCACAAGGCAAATCAAATTGAACACTTTGTAGACCACATAAAATTGTGTGGAAAACACTTCAGCAGTGAAAACAAAATATTTGCAGGGGATGAGAGGAAGAGGGGAGTGAAATGGGCTTGATTATTATTTGTTTGCCTGGCTGAAATAAAAGCTAAAAAATTAAGCATAGTCAGTTTTTTGAAGATGTGGTTCTTAACCAGAGAGAAAATCTTACAGTAACAGCTGCTTTTGAGCAGTTAAAAGCAATCACATTCTGCAGTCTGAATTAAAAAGAGGATATGGGTTTGGGAGATTTTTGTTCATTCATTTGAGGTTTTTCTTTAACACATTTATTATATAACTTTGTGTTCTGTTCCCAGTTGTCTATCCTGGGAAAGGAGCTCTGAATTTTTCTGTTGGAAGGTTTGAGGAGGGTTATCACATACTCAATGCAAATACAATTTAAACATCATCTTCCTTTAAATTCCCCTGGTACAAAAAGAGTTTATTGTCTTTGAATAATTTGCTTGCACAATTTATGAAGCATTTAAAAGAGACAAAAAGGACCATGTTTGCATGGTTAAGAACTCCAAGGTAACAATCTCAAAGTCATGTTCACCTCCTGATACATGAATAAAATCCAGGGTACTCCCACCTTCCAAGAAAAGTCCCTTTATCACTTGTTCAGCAATCAGGTTTACTAGTATTATTTAGGTTTTTCATTTTAATACTTCCCTTTTTTTCAGGAAAACACTGGATTTGTACATAATTGGAATAACCTAAACACATTTTTTTAATAAAATAATTGTCAAAAGTATTTTGCTTGGCTTTAGATACTAGTAACACAATCAATTTTATGTTATCAGTTTTGATCAATTTTATGTTAATAAAAGCTGTATTTGAGCCGATCATAAGCTACAGGCAGAATCTGACTGTGAACTTTTACTCTATTTTGTCTTGTAAAAATCGAATGCTGAAATACTAATGACTTCTGGGAAACCTTTGTGCAGCAACTGGCAGTGCTAAAGAGAGAAAAAGCATGTAACAAATTTTGACCTCAGGACTGCCTTTTGAATTGTGTTTTCATTAACTTTAGGTACCAGGAGATTCTGGCACTGCTGAGAGAGAGAATCCTCTGTTACCATTGCATCAAATCATGGTCAAAAAACTGTACAAAAGCAGATGGTCTTGTCTTTCTCTTGTTCACTTCTGTCTTTGTGAGCCTTTTCTTTTTACTCCTTGTTTTTTCACTTGACATTAGAAGAGAGATTTTCTATTCCTTTGGTAAAATAAGGTTTGGGAGCTGCTGTTTCATCTAAAATATCATTATTTGTGACATTTCAGCAACAAGTAGAAGGTTTGCGACTATTTGCGAATACAGAATAAAGGACTTAGGCATGAAATTTTATCTCCAAATTGTGACTCAGTCATTTATTATTCACAACATTATGCCTCAAACAAATGTGTCCCCCAGCTGGCATATCATGCTCATGTGCTATCATTAGGTGACTTTGCAAATTCTGAGTCTTGTTCAAAGCCCAGAAAAATAAATGAGGAAACTTTCTGTTTATTTCCAACCCATATAGTATAGAGAGAAAGCTGAAGCTTTGCTAAAGAGATGAAACCCTCCTGCTTTTAAAATTAGTGGCAAAACTCTCTTGAACTCCTGTGGATCCAGCATTTTCTCCACACCTTAAACATCTGCTTTGAGATGGCTGAATTTCATCACCTATACCTTGTAATTGTACCCAAATGCCACATTACTCACCTTTCCATTATCAGAATACCAGTATTTTTGCATCAGAGAATGCAAAACCAAAATGTGTTAAATGCTTGGAATTTTTTTTCCCTGAAAGTTCTCCAGTTTTGAGAATGCTTCCGCTATCTTGACTTCAGATGACAAAAATATTACTTCTTTTGAATTTAGGACTCAATTTGATTTTTTCATAAATAAGTTTAGAGTCTTAGTTTTAAAATTTAGTCTTAATTTCCATTTTTAGTCTTATTTTAAATATCATCTATATGACAACGCCTTACTGTTGTCAACAGCAAGCTCACTGGTGCTTTCAAATCACTTATTTTATTTACTGTCCCTGGAAACATTAAGTTGTACTAACCTCAATGTCTGAACTTCTCCCCTTTGAAGGAGAGAAGGGAGCAAGAGAGAGAAGTCAAGAAAGCTACACTGGCAACCAGGCCGTGGTTTTCTCTTAGGTTCCTAAGAGAAAAATAAATGAGGACACTAGGACACTGATGAATTCACTCTACCAACATCATTCAATCTATATAATTGTGATCTTGATAAACTCATAATCAATACTGCAATGTAGATGTTTATGGACCACAGAGTCCAAAGACATATCACCCTGCAGAGTATGATTTCCAGGCACTTCTTATTAGACTTCAAGCAATATTAATTTAAAAAAACACCTTATTTTAATGTTCTAGTAAAACTTGAATATCCAAATAGTGGAAATGATTACTGCTCATTTTATTTTAAAGTGATTCCAAAGCCATACCTTCTGCCCATGCATTTTAAATACAATTTATGGTGCAATTTTTATGTGAAACAGGGAGAAAAAATGTTTATAATGGTTTTTAATTGGTGGGGAGGGGGTGTAAGAGTCACTTCATGATGGTTAAAAGTTAATGACTAAATGGCAGAAATGGCATGAATTAAGGGCATTGTGCATGAAGCTGAGAGAACTAACAAATTCAGAAATTACAGAACATATTCCAGGCTTTGTTTTCCAATAAGGACACAAAATTATGTTTGATTTTAGATGCTCAGCATTTCTAGCACAATTATATGAAGTTCAGAGATCATTTGTTCACCAAGTCAGAAAAAAATGTGACATAACAGAGAGCAATGCCTCTCAAACTCTGGCAGAAGAGATTTTAGTTCACTTTAAAGCCTAACTATCATCTTACTCTTATTTGCTGCAAAATGTCAAAGACTCACCACACAGAAAACATGACATCAAACACCAGAAAGCAGAGTTTTCATAGTGCTTTGGCAAGATGTACTGGCAAGAGAATCTAAAACATAAAATACATATGTCTGAATTACAGTAAAACTTGGATAGCTTGTATTACACAAAAAATATTTGAAAATGAGGAACATATCTTAAATAGCTAAAATTATCTGCATCCTCCCACTTTAAACTTCTCAAAAATTTCAGCTGTCAAACTGAAAGTCCATTTGTCCAAAGGGGACAAAAAAGTTACCATGCAAAGATGAATGCTTTAGCATGTTGATTTTTTTAGACTACTCTTAGAGGAAAATCTAAGGAAATTCCCCCCTTCATTTAAAAAGCAAACAAATAAACAAAACCTAGGAAATACTGCACACAACTTTAGCTAATTGTGGTCAAAAGTTGAGGTTTGGCAGGAAGATAGAATTTAGAAAATGAGAGATGCTTTATAGATTCTTAGGGAAAATTAGTTTCAGTTTAGCAGAGTGATGAGCATTTTAAAAGTGGAGTTTATTAATATTTTTATGACAACATTTTTGCAACAGCCCAAGGATGTAAACAGAGGATTTTGCAATGCACAAAGAAATTGAGCCTAGAATTTTGATTCAAATTACAGCTTAATAGAAATAGCTTTTTATGTACTGCAGGTTTTTTTAGGACAGAAGTTTGCAGTTGCATTATTTCATGTTCTAGTTGTTTTACCAGATACTACAGTACTGTGTAACAATTTGACTTCATTGATTGTGCCTTTTGATGCAGCTCAAATTTATAGTAAACTATCAGGACGTAATGCAGAGAACAATTATACATGACCCTCAGAATCTGGGTATGGAAAAGCAGTGTAAGGTCTTTCTACTGACTTTGCCTATCAATGGAATATTGTTCCTTAACAAATATTTGGAAGTGTTTTCTTCAGGTTTTTTTTTTTCCTTTTTCATACCATTTACAAAGTAGTTTTAAAAACCCGACCTCACTTCTAGCCCCCAAAATGTTTGTCTGAAAGTCTCCCTTGTTTGATTCACCACTTTTGGAGGTGGTTTGCCCAGTTTGGGGTCTGTGAGACAGCGGTCATAGTTGAACCAAAATCACAGTTTTCAGTTTTGGAGGAAACACTATCCAGCATATTTTCACTCTTGGTGTGAGACCTCATGAGTTCAATTGAAAAGCACCCATTGATTTGGAGGGAATATGAAATTCACCTCTTTTGTGCAACTATCAGCTGATTTAAGAAAATGCTCTGTTGTGATGACTGAACTTCTTTATCTAATGTGTAGCTCTCTGCCTTCGATACAACCAGAAAAAAAGGCACTGAACACAGTAGTTTCACCACTGCATACTCACTTCATTACAGTACCTCTTATACTTTTTTATAAAATAGCAATTATTCCAGAAGATTAATTTTTAAAAACAAAGAAGACACAGTAAAGAGGATTTTATTGTAAACTCTTATATATTACTAAATGTTTTCTCCATTTTTGCCCTGGCATTTGGCCACCCTGATTCCTCTGCCACAAATTATTGTCTCTGTCTCTTTTCTGATCACAGGCATACCTAGGCCCCAGGATTGCAAATGTTGATGCAGGAAATTTGTTCCTGTAATTCTAGTGGAGCTTCTTGCATTGAGCAAGTCCTCATATGTATATAAATACATATTTTTTTTATTTTTTAGAGAACTGAGGTGTTTATGTCTAAAGTTCTCAAAACAAACTTAGATAATTAAACTTATTCATTCTTGGTCCTTGAAAGTTAATATTCAAATCTTTCTGCAATAATCTTTATAAACCTTGCTAATTTTGGTGGGGATTTTTATTGCCTGAAAATTGTTTTATTCAGTTGTTTAGGGCATGGGGTTTTTTTCTTTTTTTGGTGCTTTTTTGTTTGTTTGTTGTGTTGGGGGGTTTGCTGGTTTGGTTTTTCATGGGTTTTTTTGTTGTTGTCGTTTTGTTTTGGGGTGGGGTTTTTTGGTGTTTTTTCTCTTTTTTGAAATCTACCAAAATATGGTGAAGGTCATGTAGTAAGTGATCTGTATGTGACTGAGCTGCACGTCACATGGAGGAAAGGCATGAGAAGGGTGAAGTAATAGTGAATTCAAGAAATCCCACAAGGAGAGGCAGAAAAAGTGATTGATACAAGCTGTTGCTTCTTGAATTCTGAAATGCTCTATCTGTGTAGCCTGAAGCATTGGAATGAGGTAAAGGGATATTTGGAAATTTCACATCACTTATTTAAAACTAAAAATAGCAGGTAATGGTAGAAATTAACCATTTCTTTTCACAGACACACCAAGCAAGTGACTTTTTAATGGAAATAAATAGGTGGCTTTGAAGAGAAAATAGGAAATTGATACTAATCTCTGATTCAGTGATGTCAGAGTTCAGATATGCATAGAGTTAATAACCAACTGATTTTCTGAAATGAAGCAGTGGATGAATTTCAGAGGTATTTATTTTCAAATTGAGTTGTCAGTTCACTGCCAATTCGTAAAACCAACTCTGCTGTGATATCAACTCATCACAAAATAAGCTGACAGACTGTACCATATTTTTATAGTGAATCATTTAAACCATGAATCATTCATAGCTTTACACAGGTGCTGAAAATACTGAAAACCTGCTGTCATGCTAGACAAGCCTGGCACATGCTTTTCACAAGTGATGGGTTCTTCTTTGCAGAACAGATCAGTTTTTAATCCTATTAGGAAGAAAGAAAGATCAAGGAAGGAAAACAACAACAAAAAAAGGGCTCTGTTCTTCATCTCTTCCTTTTCCCCTCAATTTTTAATCATATTATCTTGCCCATTCAAAATGGAAAGCTCAGGAATAATACTTTATTTCTATTTTGTATTTGTTCCTTCTTTTGTTCCATTGACAGACAGATATAATCCATGTTGTTCCAAATGGTGCAAGTCTTGACACAATGAGTATGTTACAGTTCTCACTCTGAATTACCCCCAGAGCAGCCTTCTGTTGACATATGTATTTGCAGATGATTTGTTGTATCAACCAATATAATCCAAGGAATCTGGGCATTAGTACAAAAGGCAGCAGCAAATTATAGGCCAGCCTTGTATCTTCAGCAAACCATGCAGCAAGCCTGTCAAGAGGCAGTTTGCAGATAGCTTTATTCCCTTAAATAAGACTAGAGAAACAGATTGCAAATGAAAATTAAAATACCCACCTGAGCTGATCTGAAAAAGTTGAGGGATGAGCCTGGTTAGCATGCACTGCATTAAGTGGCTGGTGATGTTCTGGGAATCACGGATTCCATGTCAACATATCTGTAAAATGAGTTAATGAGCCAGGGGACAGGATGTAGCCATTTCACACATGATTAGGCAGGCTGTCCTTGTAAAGGAGTGCTCATCCCATCCCTGGGGACTGTTCTGCCTGCCAGTTTCCCTGCCAAGCTGTGGCTGGCTCAGGCAGATGTGTAGGTCAAAAGAGGAAATGCTTTAGGCCCCTCTTATACCACCGAGCAGTAAGACTTTGTGATAAGACTGGCAGCCTTCATCCTAAGGCACTTTGGTGCTCTCAGGTGCTTTGGCATCTGGCAAAATACTCCTACAGTACCTGTGCATTGCAGAAGAGTTATTTGCTACAGCAGGTCCCTCGGTAAAGCTGTGACAGAGAGGGACAACAGCAAAGGTGAGGAATTAGACCACTCCCCTCAGGAATGACCCAGCTTGGGATTCACAGCCCCAGATCTCTGTTGGAGCCAGGTGCCTATGCCAAAACACTAAAGTAAGCTGTGGGACTCCCCTCTCTCCTGCCCAGCTTGTCAGCAGAGCACTCATGGAGCTCTTGCAGGACAAGCAGGTTCATTTCCAGCACCTCACCACAATGTGTGGGGAGCCTTAAGACTGCCTCAGGGTACAAGGAGTAAGTAGGGCATGCTTCCAGCCCCTCGTGTTAAAGTTGTTCCAGTTTACTTGACATAGTTAATCATTCATTCAGACAGCAGAAAGAAAGTGGAATGAAAGAGAGGAAGAGACAACCTCTCTTTGCATGGAGGCTGAGTAATATTGACCAATATTAACAATATTAACCAGAATGAAGAGGAGACCTGAGGCTCAGACATTGTCAATCGATATTTTTCATCTCAAAGGGATATGAGAAGGGGTAGGACCAAACCTTTAATGTTTGAGAGAATGGTGTTCTGTGACCGGTGACAATAGGGAAACTATAATCCACCACCACATATTCTGTGTTGACTCTCTCCATAAGAAATCTTCCAAGAGTGGACTAAAACAGACAAAGACCAGTAAATAACCTGCTAAACTGGTGATCCAAACAGACTAGTCACATAGAGGATCGATGGAGCCACTCTGCACTAGTAAGAATAAGAAACTCCCAAGGATTCCCAGACAAACTTTGCAGAAAAAAAGCCCAAGAGGTGCCTGAGGTGTTTTGAAGTTAGACAGCAGCTGAGTTTCTGAAATCTGAATGTTGGACTTTAAAGTCAAAAGGCTTTAATGATCTAAAATGTTAATTAGCACATCTGTATACATGAATAGAAATGCCCTCTTTATTCTCTAGTCTCTTTACAGATCTAATTCAGAATAATCATAGACTTGGAAAAATGCCCTTTGTTTTCTACTGAAAGTAATATGTCCACTCTGCTCAAATCCAGTTTCTCCCAATGGAAACAGCATATCAAGGATTCTTTTCTGATACAGAGTCTGCTTTGAGCTTCCAAAATACCATACTTGGTATTCTTTTGGTCTTTGGCTCTACAGTTGTGTGTTCAAACTGCCCACTTAGACGTGGCCTGCTGGGATTTGGCAGAGTAATTTATCCAAGGGATTTTTTACACGTAGATTGGCTTCATGGCTTCAGTTAATTTGGATAATTTTCTTTGAATTTAAAGCTCATTTAAGTTAAAACTCCTTAAAGCTCTGGCAGACACACTTTAATTTAAAATATGTATTACAGAATTAACATGAGCTTTCCCTTAGAGTTCTTGTGTACAAAACTAGAAGAAAAGTTTATTATTGGGAGGTAACTGGGTCCATCTCTCTTTATACTGGTTGGAGAAGGAAGAGATCAGAATTGGACCATCATTTCAAAAGGTAAATGCTTTACTTTTTCCCAGGTAATTTTCCTCCTTATTACATGGTGCCAGAGGGTCATCCAGTAAAAGCAATTATTGTCTAGCTCAAATAATAAATGTGTACACAAATTGTAAAATATGATTTTGTGTGAATCCAGGGTTCCTCATGCACCAGATAACTGATAGACATATGTTATTCAGTTTGCAGTGAGGAGCATTTCACTGAAAGGAGAAGGATGAACAAACTTGCTATAGTCAGATATCTCCAAATTATTTAAATAATAGATTAAAAACTTATATGTAATATATTTATAATGATTCATTAAGGTATTGTGTGAGATTTTTATTGGGAATGCTAATTATTTTTCCAAATCACCATTTTATCACAAATTTTTATATTAGCCAATTTGGAAAAAAACAATTTTGTTTCAATGTGCCAGTAGGGATTCACTATTTTGATGGACAATCAAAATAGCAGATGGATTACTGCAGAGTGAAAGTCCTCTGATCTGATCATGACTGCACTGATCTGCACAGAGTTTTTTCATCTAATAAGACATTGTCCCTACTGTCAATAGCCTGTGACCAAAGCAGAGGAAGAATGAGGACTTTTTCATTACAGCAGAAATTAGGTGATTTACTCAATGTCACAAACACAGCTAATTGGCCAGGAACGGAACTAAATCCAAAGCTAAATCTCCTAAGCTGATGGCAGGGATCGTGGCCAATAACATGATCTTGGAAATGGTTTGTATTTGAAAATGGCTTATATACTAATCATTATCATTGTAAAGATCAGTTAAATAGGTTTCTGTGTATAATTAGTGTTACACTTGCCAAGAACATCCTCTGCTATCACTGATAACATTTTGAAGGTCCTCATTTAAATTCCAGCCATATGTTTTAACTTGGTAATGAATTCCACAGTGAAGAAATATTGATTTGGGATTGCTTTAATTTGCATTGTTGCCCTCTTTAACTTGTGTAATATGAGTCTTCTCATCCAGACATGTTTAGATATTTGCTTGGCTTTTTAATGTCTCCTTATGCTACATAATCAGAATCCTGATATAGTACTAAACATCATTCTTGAAAGTCTCTGGAATTGTTCCCTGGTACAATTAGAAGATTTCTTTAGCAGTAAAAAGTGAGTAATTTTCCCTAAAGGCACATCTGTGTTCAAACCATGTGTTTTTATATTATACCTGGCCTTCTCCTAGCAGTGTAAGCAGTCTAAGTGAGCTCACTATCTAGCAGATTTCACTTGATGTCAGTGTGAACTGATCAAAGAGAATTAGGAAGGACATAATTGGAAGGCAGGAGGGAGATTTGCCCTTTGCAGGAGAGAGCAGCAGAACTGCTGCTCTGCTAAGAAATGGACAGCTTTCTTTTTACCCTTTAAAGAATGAGCCTGGCGTTAGATTGTGGGTTACAATTAGAAAGAAGACAACATGAGTGACGTTGTAGGTTTCTCCTAAAGACACCCTGATCAGGAGGAAATAGATGAAGCCTTTTGCAGACAGCTGAAGGCTTCATGTTCTCAGGCCTTCATCTTCATGGGGAGCTGTAGCCACCTTGCTATCTGCCACCAGGCTTCTGAGTGCATTGGTAACAGCATCTTAACAGAGGTGATCAAGAAGTCAGTGAGGAGAGGTGCCCTGCTGGGCCTAATGCCTATAAACAAGGAAAAATCATCTGCTGATATGAAGGGACCACTGTGACTGTAGTCATCATGTGATGGTAGAAATCAGGATCCTGAGGAAAGGGTACAAGACAAATAGCAAAACTACACTAACAGGATAAGGAGGTCTAGTCTGCTCAGGGAGCTGCTTCAAAGACTCCTGACTGTAGGAGACAGTCCTGGAAGAGGAGGGGTACAGGTGAGAGGATTGTTTACCAAGGATCACCTCCATTAAGGTCAAGGATAGTCCATCCTGATGAGCAAAAATCAAAGGCCTGAATGAATGAGGAAGGAGGTCCCAGATAAACTGCCACATGAAAGCACAAAAAAGATGTTCTGCAGATCAGGTCATCTAAGGGGAATATATTATACATTGTCTGACTGTGCAGGGATGGGTTTTGGAAAGGCGTAGTCTGTACTGGTAAGATCTGCCATCAGGAATTCCAGGTCCCTGAAACCAGTGGAAAAGTTTGGAGCAAGAAAGACTTTTCATGGAGGAGGATCATATTCAAGAGCACTTAAACAAATTGGACAGACCATGGAACCTGGGGCAATACATACAGAGTTGGTGGATGTCAAGGCATGGCTACTCATGAGTATCTTTGAAAGATCCTAGCTATCAAGAGATGTTTCCTAGGACTGGAAGGAAGCAAATATCATTAGTATCTTCAAAAAGAGAAAGGAGGAACCAGGGAATTACAGGCTAGCCAGCCTCATCTGGGTCTATGGAAGGTGAAAGAAAAAAGATTCAGAAAAGGGTAAATCATGTCTGACCAACCTGACAGTGCTATTATGAGGAGGAGGAGATGGGTGTCTAGTTCTAGTAGCAGTCACCTTTGCATCTTCACCTGTTTTATATATCAAAGAGCTGCATTTACATTACTGTAGGTATGGTCAATGTAGGGTCAGCTTATTTTTTGTAACCCCAGCCAATAATCCCAGAGTGGGAAAACTCGTTGATGGCTGCCACTGAAATGCAACTACCTCAGATCCAAGAGATGCCTTACCCCTCAGATTTATCCTTCAGCTAGCTAGCTCACTTGTATTTTACCAGACTAGTAAGAGAAAACTGAGAAAATGTAAATCAAGAAACCAGGTACTAGTGCTGGGTTTAAGAAACAAGATCTCATTTATAATATACTCTGTGAACCAGGAAGATCTTTCAGAAACATGAGAAGCTTGGTTGAGCCAAAACAGCAAACACACATTTTTTTCTGCCTAGGGCTTAATTGGGGGACCAGTCAGCAATTAAGTAATTGACTGAGAAAGGAAAAAAGTGTGCTTTACTGAAAAGGCCACCTGGAAAAATTCTTGACCTCTTGGAAGCATCAGACTTAATTTCAAATGAAATTGAGGAGACAGAGAAGAAATGTGTGCTGACATTTATTATCTTGAATAGACTTCCACAGTTCCTATCCTGGCTCCATTAGACCAAAGGGTTTTTGGAATTCACACAAAAGCAGTCTATCTGTTGGCTCCAAGTATCAGTAGTTTCTGAGCAATGAATTACAAACCCAGAAAGCTGGAGGGAACATTTAACATGAGAAGAAATTTCTGGTTGTAGAAAGAAGAAATATGCTCCTTAGACAACAGTAGTCTAGGTTGGAAGGAGCCTATAGAGTCTGTGTCCTTGAAGTTTTTCAAAAAACAAAAGAAAACAAGAGCACTTCTGTGAGAAAAAAACAAATCAAATTGCAGAATTTTACAAAGGGTGTCTTTAACACAGTCAATGTCACGAATTCCTCCATTTATAATGAAAAAAACAATTCGTTGATTTAGTTCATGAAAGTACATTTTTCTTGAGCTCATACTATAGAAGATTCTTATTCTGAGAAATGAAGAATTGCATTGTAATCTAGTCATCTTTTACTTTCACGCTGTTGGGAAGGCTTGTGGAATTCAATCAAAATCCGTTTCTTGGCTGTGATTTGATTAAATGATTTGATCTCCATCTCCTACCTGAGAAGTTTTTAAAAGATCCTTGATTTAAAATAACCACATTGTTCACTTATTTTTCGTGTTTTGATGGCAATGCTTTCCCACATTCTCTTGCATTTTTACTTCCATTGCTTCACATTTGGTTTCTGGCTTTTACTTTTTCTTTCTCTTGCCTCCTGTAAAGCATCATTTCAGACAGGAATATCTGTTCTTTCAGTACCTTTAGCAGAGTTAATAGATCCCAGTAATATATTTGTGTCTTGAGAACTGCGTCAGCACAATGGTACAAGGAAATTTAGTCTTTAAGGTGTGGTTGTATGATCTGTCCCTTTGGGTATGCACCAAGACTGACAACCTGGATCTCAATGAAGGTTCAACTGGTGTCTACTGTCCTGCTAAGAGAAAATGAAATATGAAAATGGCAAAGAAAACACAGCAATACAAGAAAAACTTCCCTTAGGACAGTGTCTACTAACTGCCCCTTCAACTGTGATGATCAAAATGAAATTTTGTGAAAGTTAGTTACCTTGTTGCCAATAGATTGAAAGAAAACAAAGTGAAAAAAATCCACAATGGTGTAAATGTTTAGGTGCCATTTTGTCAAAACTTTGAAGTTTTCATGCTCTACAATAAAGAAATATAAAATAAGCGTTTCCATCTAAAATCTAATTCAAAGATTAATCTGATGTTTTTTTTTTCTCATGGAAACACTGCAGTTAGATCATCTGTCAGAGGTTTTACTTCTATTCCTGAAGCACTTTTTAAAAATATCTAGTTTCACAAACATTTTACATTTTTCAGACCTAAATTTAAAAGGGCAGTGTAATATGGGTCTGCAGCCATTTTATTCTGACCAGTCTTGATCATTTTTTCAGTGCCATTACTAAGAGGCTTTGGAAAACATGCAGAAACACAGAAATGGGGCAACAGTTTTCATTTTTAATATATCTTGTTCTTTATTTTTTGCTTTCAATGTAAAACCTAGTTTTAAATGCTAAAAGATGGTTACACTACAGTTTCATTAGTTATTTGAGGTAAAATGGGACACTAAACAGATTAAACTTTTAATTTAAATTTTTGTCCCTTCCCCAATTTCTGCTGGATTACATGCTACCTAATTTATGAATAATGGCAACAGAATAATGACAGCAGTTTCCTGACACTGCATAGTCAAAAATGTCCCTTGTAGTTGAGGCTGTTGGTGTTATGGGGCTTCTGCTGGGGTGCTCTATATCCAGGAAGGCATGGAGCATGCTCTGATGGTGATAAAACAACCCTGCTGTAAGAGCCTTTGCCCCAGCATTTGAGTGAGCTTACAGGACACTTCACAGTGAATCTGCCCCATCTTACTTGCCTACACCTGCTCTGCACAGAATGGCCTCTCTGTGTTTGAAGAGCACCTTGAGATATTAGAAGTCCAATAAAAGTAATAGTTTATTGATAGATGAACCTTCTCCTCCACTTTCCTGGAGGCTTGGAAAAATAATACACCAGTAGAGAGATGACTCTTCTATACCTGCAGATAACTTCTGCCCTGACAATTGGCAAGTGTGGCTCAGTAAGCATCTTATCTGGGAACTCATTTACAGAACTCATGAAGTGAAAAATTCCGACACGGAGCCTAAAAAGCAGTAGATGTGCCTTGCTCTGCCACCAGGTGAGGAAGAACAGCAGTCAAGTGCCGTCTCCCAGGTGCCCCAGCCTCACAGCCCCTTGCAGCAGCAGCAGAAGACAAAGAAGACACAGTTTCACAGATCCCACAGCTACTCTTCATTAAGGTCAAAGGAGTTTATCTTTCTGTCTCCAGACAAGTCTGCTGCAAGAAATTTTATTTACTCCTACTTCACAGACCTGGTGAGAATAGAGACTGTGTCAATTAGTCTATTGAACTGGATCCTTCAGCACTTTATTGTGACTTTGCTGAAATGACCCTTCTCAGCAAGGGCTGCAAAACTGAGCCCTCTTATTGATGGAAAAACTTATTTTTCATGGGCATTTAAAAATGTGCTTAAAAGTTGTCTGGGAATGATTTATAGCACTGACTGGACCGAGTACATTTCAATACTAATGCATAAATCTTCTAACAAATAAGCTATCTTCAGAGTTATAGGCAGAAAGGGGTGTCTTCCTTCTCTAAAATGAAAAAATGTTTGGAACAATGCCCATAGTTAAATCTTGCTCCCACTTTGATCTCATGCAAATAAATTTTATCGTTTTTATTTTCCTTGACTTTGAAACTGCTCATACATGCTTTAAAAAGACTAATGACAAAACTTGCTTACATGATTCTGGGAATGAACGTGTACTCTGAATTAGTGCAATGGTGAAGAGTCATTTTATTACAATAACATGAAACAAAGCATATTACGGTAAAGAAAACAATATTATACTTGCAATCACTGACTGAATCTGTTCTACTGTAAAGCTTCTTTCTGCTTATTGCTCCACTTTCTTTATTTCTCTGCCTGCTTTATTTGTCACTGCCATTTCAGAAAAAAAAATCCTGCATATCCTCAGTGGCTGCTGGTACTTTTAATATATTTACATATAATTTCTTTATTATGAATCCTAAAATATGTATAGAGAAATTTTTAATTTATTCAAATATTCCACTCCTAGGATGACATATATCTTTTGTTGATAGGTAAAAAAATACCCATATTTAATATAAATTTTATTACTCCTTTTCCATAATTTCATACTGACCCAGATATATTATAATGCATATTTGTATATTTTTATGCATATTTGTATACCTTTAGGTGCTACAGAATGTGACTTTCAATCCAGGCAGTTATGCAAATCTAGTTATCTTCACAGTTGGAATTATACATCTGAAATTAGTTGTTGTCTTCCATAACTTCAGCCCAAATTTCTACCTTTTTATCCAGGTTGTGTTTTTATGAAGCAAATAATCTGGTGAATAAAATAAATAACCAAATAAATTTTAAAAAGTCTATCCATTTATACTATGCAACATTTGTTAGGTAATCATCATACAGCTAATTCTAAAGATTAATTCATCTGCAAACTTGAATTATAATCCTACATATTAGCAGTGCCTTAATAGGCACATCAGCCAAAGCAAAAAAGTGGGGAAATAATTTCCTGTCAACATGATTTATTTTTCTGTCTCTATCAAGAAACATATAGCACTGTCTCATTAAGTGACTAAACAGGGGACCATGAGCTTCTTTATATATTCATCATTATCACCTGGGCTCATCTGATTATCACCTTCAGTCATCTGATCTCAACAGACAATGTGCAGTGCAGAGAATTTCAGAGGGGCAGAAACCATATTTATGGAAATACTAGAACAGGGCCTGATGCTCCTTTATCTCTAGATCCAGCCAGAAAACATGAAGTATAATTCTCGTGTATAAATTAAGTATGAAGTACCTGCAAGAGGGCATTATCACAATTTAAACAGCGATTGAGATCAATTAATGCCTTAATTGATCTTGTTAGTTAACATAGGTCATTGGCAGGTTTGGAGAATCACCATTTTTCCTAAATCACTTGCATTTTTAAATATGGTATCTTTTTCTTATTGCTGCAACAATAGGAAACCTCTGAGAATGCTGGCTTGGGATCTAGTTCAAAGAATTGGGGAGCCTGGTTTTAAGCTCTCAGAGAACATATGAACCAAGTTTTTACTTATTGACACATCTTTCTTTTTCAAAACCTGTTTCTTCTTCATACTAAACTTTTTCATTGCTTTCGTTCTTCATTCTTTTATAAATCTCTTCCAAGTGATCTACAGCTAATACCCAAGTATATATATAGACATGTAGCTAGATATAGATATAGATATAGATATAGATATATAGAGAAATATATAGCAGTAATGTTAAGCAGTATGAAAGTCATAAATGTTATTTAGATAAACATGTATTACACTCAGAATCACAGAATATTCTGATTGGAAGGGACCCACAAGGATCTTTGAGTCCAGGTTCTAAGTGAACAGCCCACACCGGTATTAAATGCAAAACTTTGGTGTTATCACCACCATGCTCATATTTAAACAAGTGTATTTAAGTATATTTATAAATCTGAAACATATGGTTTTTTGTTAAGATAAATAACAAATACAAACTCTGTGTAAGATCTTTATACATATATCTTTGCTATTGGATTAATCTTCAAGAGATTGATATTTGCCCAGTCTACTCACTCTTATTACTGATTATTGAATTCATGTAATTAATAAACATGTATGTTTACTAATTTTAGTAACAAGTATGTTTATTTTGGTAAACACCACTCTGACAGCATCCCTGGACTCTCTCCAGCTTCCTTTGAGCTACACTCTGTAGCCTGCTCCCCATGCACTTCATCAGGGTCAGTCTTGGACAATAATGGTTGCTTAGTCTTCAGAAGTCCTGATCTTCATAAATGCAGCACAAACCTGTTCACTAACTAATCAAATGTCTTTCCTGTTTGACCACATATTTTATAAATGAATAGGCAGCAGTATCTCTGTCTCCATTTCCCAGTGTGATGGTAGCAGTCCCTTCCTACATGTTAATGTAGACAAGTAGAGGAGAAATGAACCTAATTCTGCCACCATCTTGATAATCTAGCAAATTTTATACACTCTATCCATTTTTGTTAGTACTGCTTTGTTTTGGTAATGAACTCACCATGCTATAGTCATCTTCTCCACATGAAAGCAGTTGTAGAATCCAGTTGTAGAAACAATGTTTAATGCATTTTCCCCTCAATATCTTATCTTGTAGTCATCCTTTTTTTCCCTTTGTTTTTTTTTTTTCTTTTCCTTTGGCCTCTGCAGACTGCAAGAAGTATGTGCATTTAGATCTTTGAGTATATGACTTGGGATGGCAGAAAGTTTCAGCAAGGCTATGGACTGATGAGACTTTTGCAACCTAGCTCTGTCTTTCTCACTTCTGGAAGATGGACAGAAGATAGTTGCATTGGTCTTTTAACATACAATCATAGAATCACAGAGTGGAACAGAAGTAACCTTTTAAGATCATCTAGTCCACCACCTTCTGCAAAGAAATCTTTTACTGTCTGAACATTAGCACCCTCCCTTTTGAGAATACAGGCGATCATGAGTTTAAATGTAAGATATGTATTTTTTTCTGAGGTACTATGGTGGTCCATGTATCTTTCCAGTCATTCTGTGTTTAATACTCAAGTGCCCTCAGCAGATACCCATTTAGTGCCATAAGCCCAAGCTTTACCCACTTCTATTTTGCCTTTGGGTTGCCCAGAGATTTTGGTTGGGTGTTGTTGGGTTTTTTTGTTTGTTTTGGTTTGGTTTTTTTTGGGTTTTTTTTTCTGAGCTAATATCACTGTTCCAGGTACCACCTTGGCTTGAGCACCTGTGTCCAACTTAAAATTAAAAAGTGTCCCATTTGTTTTCAGGCTGACAGTTCATTCATCTTCTGCTGCTACCTTGGCCATTACTTCAGTGAGGAACAGCTCTGAGCTAATGGCTCTGTAGTCATCCTCTTTGTCCTTGGTATCTATTCATATTCTGCTGGTACTTGCAACCCCTGGCAACACGATAAAATCCACTACACTTCTATCTTCTTCCAAAAACTGTCAATTACAGTGATGGGTGTTGTTTGCTACAGGATGTTCATGTGCTGTCTTTTGAGGCTGTCACCTTCCTGTTACCATTTCTTTCACTGAAATATTTTAACTTCTGTGCAAAATCATTGTACTCCATAGGAATCACTCTGGATAGTGATTTGCCTTTTTTCAGTATCTATGAGTTGTTTTGTAAGAAATGAACAAATACCTAGTTTCCACAAATGCTTTTTGTGGCTTGACCATGGTCATAGTTATGATTTGACCTTTTAATTCAGGGACCTCTAGCAGTGTGAGAAACACCTGATTTTCCACCTCAGATCCCTCAATACCTCTTTAAATGTTCATCTTTCGTTGACTTTTTGAACGTGTGTCATTCTTATTTAAAGAATTTATGAAGCACATCAGAGTTCAGTGTTTCAAATGGCTTCTTTTACTGCTGTAAGGAACTTAAAACATTAAGTCTGTCATAACTAAAGCCACTTCCTGGCTGTTACTTCTTTTTGCCTAACACATGTTGCTTGCAGATAATGGTGTATTCCAACTATATTTCACCTCTGGCAGGATTACAAACCACTCCCTTCTCCACACTTTGTTTTACTCCCAGTGTCACATATTGGGTCAGCAATCATTCCCAGTCAGGATCTCCAACAACAGGCTGCACCCTGAGAGAGACCAATATATTTATTTCCAAATATGTTTAGATTGTAAGGAGGAAAAACGGGAGATTAAAGGAGAAGGTATATGGAAAGCTGTATCTGAAATTATACAAAACACATGGAAAAATAAAAGAGAACGCATCAATGTTCCACTGTAAAACACTGTCGCTTACTCATATCTGGTTTGCTGATTGCAGTTATGAAAGACAGTAAAACTAGAAAGGTAAGCAGTTATAATCATATTGCTGACTATGGGGCAGCTATTCTCACAGGAGAAAACTCTTTACAAAGATAGTAATTGCAAACTACACTTGGTAGGGTGATAGGAAAGGAAACAAGAATAATTTAGAATTTTTTTGAGCACTGAGGTTATACAACAAATTTTTTAGGCAGCAAGTATAAAACCAACAAAAGAAATAGACTTTTCAAGTAACATAAATTTTCAAGAATTCAGTGCCATTGTGAACTCAGAAGATTTGACATATTCAGAGATAATAGGCTGGTTAACAGCTGTCTATTAAGCATGATTAAGGCTTAATCAACCTTTGGCTAGGAGTAGTCTTCATTCACAGTTTCTTCATTAGAAAAGTGCATCGGAGGACTGTCTCTGGGCTATAATTATTTTATAACCAAACCAATTTTTTTCTGAGGATCACTGGTGCCTCTGATCATGGAGCTACTTGGTCTGAGATTATATCAATGCAGACTAAAGAGCTGAGCACCTATTCCTTCTTCACATGCCTGCAGTCCAGCATTAAATAACTCTGGGTGAGATATGTGGATATCATCACAGGATTTTTAATTACAAGAAAACTGTCCACCACACAAAGGAATTACTGTCTGAAATTCTGCAGCTGACTATGTATACAGTTTTATTTATCTAAGGCACAAATAGAGGTGGAAAATTAAAAACCAAAGATATTTTAAATAAAAAACCTCTTAGCCAGTACTCCCATGGGTGAACATCCTTTGTTTAATAAAGTTACTGCATTCAAGTAGGCTGGGTTTGGACTGATTGTTAGCAGCATTTTATACCTGAATGAAAGATTCTAATGTTTTGATTTATGATATAAATACTCTTTCAAATTCAAAAAGTAATGCATACTGAATGTAGCATATAATCAAAATTTAACTGGGATAAATATATTATTATCATAATATTATAAATATTTATGAATAATATTATAAATTATTATGACAGTTTTGTTTTAAATCATACTTGTTTTATAAATAGAATGGTTGTTTAATTTTCACATTGTTATTATCTTTTGCTTTTCACAGCAATAGCAAATAATAGCTCAATGTACCATAAACAAGCTTTTTTTTTTCCCAAATTTTGAAAAAAGAAGTGAGAGGGTTTTTTGCCTACTCAGGTTTACATATTGCAGAAATGACGGGGAAGATATGACTATAAGTATATTAGTTAGGACATTACATAAGCTTAGCTTTGTAATTATCTAGCCAATGCCAGCTACTGGTTTTGTTTACTTTATGATGTGGACAACAAACTTTCTTCCCAGTAAGTTGCAATCTAGCTGAGTGTTAAGTCACAGGATAAGCCTATAAACATAGCATATGTTTACAAGAGAGTTTGGGGCTGCTATACAGACAGGAACATCTCCATGTAGGCTTCAAGCCTGGCTGACCTCATATCCTGTTTGTACATACCCCAATTTATACAGCAGTTTGTTAAATTAATTTGCAGAGAAACACTTTTATTGGTTTTGTTATTTTTAAGCTATCTTTTCAAGGAAATATGAAAATGACAGTGACTTGTCTTGGGTCTTCTGCATCAGGATAATTGCAGATAAAAGCAGACTCTGTGCTATTAACTTCTTCAGCATTTGTACCAGAGAGTACTGCTGTCAACACTTCTCTGAGCAGGGTGTTGGGGCCAGGGACACAAATCTTGTTATGAAAGCAATAAACAACTGATTTTCAGTGTAATCTGCTGCAAAGGATATAATTTGACTTTAGGCAAATACACTGTTTGCTATGCTTTGAAAACATCCCAGATAACACTGAAAAGGATTTATCCAACCTCACTTTGCTGTTAAACTGAAAATATAGTAATTATTTCTATACATCCTGCATCAAGCAAAAGTTTCCATTTTGGGCAGTAGGTCTTAAAGAAGTTTCCATCTCATTTCAATTTCAACATAAACTTCACTTTTGGAACTTTTGGAATTGAAAGTCTGTAGACCTTAATTTCAAATTGACTTCAACACACAGCTGGATTTAGTTTAACATCAGCTCTTAAATGTTTAAATTACACTTTTTTCTTCTGAGCTCTGACATTCAAGCTTATGGTGATGTCCAGCAGCACTTTATTTCCAAAGCCCCTGATTCAGCAAACACAGCTCCCATTGGACTCCTTTTCATGTTTCCTTTTCTCAGCAGTGTGGGTCATCCTGCTTTTTCAGGCTCAGACAGATGTCAGACACTACACCCTACCAGGCAGTCCTTTATACCCACTGATGTGGTTGTTGTGACTCATGTGACTAACTTTTTAACATGAATAGGACATGGCCATAAACTGGCAATAGTAGAGTCTTTCAAAAGGGGCTTTCAAAGTTAGTAAAAATTCCTTCACAACTACATGAGAGATATCTTGACCAAAAAGTGAACTACTCTGTGCTAAGCAAAGGGTGTGGTTGTTTACAAGTGGTAATATTCTAGAGTTAGTAAACTTCCCTTAAGGGCATTAGAAAATATAATGCTTGCTCTTTGAGCATATTGTATTCATTAATGTAGCTTCTATTTTTAAGCCCTTAAGTATGAAAACTTCTACCATCAAGTAGCTTCAGTCTGAAAGATTCTGAAAAGCAAAAAAAGTGCTGGAGTTGTGGAAAGAATGAAAGAAATGCTGGGAGTGGGGAAAAAGCATGCTAATGTGTCCCAGTTCCAACCCCCAGGAAAAGTGAATATCTCTCTAACTTATTTTATTTTTTGCTCAGAGGTGGAGGAAATAAAAGTTGGAAAACAAATGAAATAAAAGAATTCTAAGAGACAGGATGCTTCAGACCCTTGAGATACTCAGGAAACACTTCTAGTTATCATAGGATATTGTATACCTAAGAAAAGGCAGTGGCCTTTTTACTGGGTGGTCAGTTCTCACCCCATCAATCCTGATGAGCTGTACTTACTGTAATCACATTCCTCTCTCTGTATTTCTTTTTTCCAAATCAATTGGAGAACAAGAATCCTTTGAGTAAACAGGAGTGGTAAAAGCTTGAGAAAAACCAGTAAAGGAGCAAGGGGTACAGTGCTGTGCTAGAATCCTGCACCTTAACCTAGAAATGAGCATCTCATTGACTCTCAGCTGCTGCTCAGCTGCTACTGTGCTGTTACTCAGCACAGGTTACATGGAATAACTCAGAAAACTGAATCTAGGAACAAGCTGTCACAAGGTCTAAACAAAATCACTGGCTGCTACAGTGAAAAGGCCCTGGCATTCTAGAAAATCTCACCCTATACTATGTCACATTCCTTGGATTCAAAGATGTTGTACTAAGCTGAAAACTTGGCAAAATACCTAAACTGTGCATGGCATATTTTTATTTCATATGATTAGGTAGGTAGCTGCAAAATCACATCAGGCCCTACAGAATCTCTTTTGCTCCATTTGTATCATACGGCTTTTTAATCTACCTACAAATACACAAAATGTTTTCTTGTATAGCATATCTTTTAAAAGGTAGAGTCCTTATTGATTCACCTATTTTGACTGTCTGAATAAAGAATATCCCCAGGGCACAATAAGATGCAGCACAACATGGTACATAAGCCAGCTATTACAGACACTTGCCCTTAATTAGCAGACTGGCATGGTTGCTTCTCTTCTATCATTCCAGAGATAAAGGCTGAGTTCATGAAGAGGATGAATGGATATGCAATATGCAAAATGTCATCTACAGAATCACTGTTGAAAAGATGTGGCCCTCACCAAAGGTGAAACAGAAATGAATATTTAACTCTTTCCCTCCAAAATCAATAGAAAAGAAGAAAAGAGAATAGACATAAAATGTAAATCCTGCTCAGTGATTACAATGATGTTACAATTCCTGCAGCAGTAAACTAGAGAGGCAACAGGAAGTAACATGCAGAAAGAACTTCAAAAGACTAAACACAAAAGCTTTAACAAAACATACAGTCAGTAAAACGAGGAAGTCCCACAAAAACCACATGACCTTAGGATAGTAAAGCTTACAGTTACTGTAAAATATCCTGAAAGTCAGTGAAACCCAATGGTCCTTGATAATAAAGGGCAACAGTGAGTGTTAGGTCAAGGAAATCAGAAGCCAAAAGCGCTGCAGGATGCCAGACAGGAATCCAAATCAATAAAACCACAGGGTAATATGTAATTATAGACAAATGATTATACGTGAAATGCTCTGCATATTACAGTATACTTTGGGATGAAAGGAATTAAAGTGTTTTGAGGTAACAAAAGAATGTGGAATCCATTTTCTTTAGGCAAGAAAAGTCAGTAAATATCAAAAGACCCCTCTAAAAGGTATCTGACTGAAATGGCAAACTCACCTAGTACTTCTCTTCCCTGACATGTAGAAAGTTTCTGAATTACTCTCTAGCCATCCTGTTCAGGGCCTGGGCACCTGCTGGGCATGTGTTGTCTGGCAGTGAAGCAGAGGTGTTTGCTGTTGTCCTCACAAAACTTTAAAGCATCAACATGTCTCAGTGGAAAAATAAATGTGCTCATGCTAAGTTATGATAGAACAAGTCTCAAAGCCAACTGGCACAAAAACCTTCTGATGGCAGCTAGGAAGCCAGGCAAGCTGAGATACGATCAGCCCTTTTTGAAAATTCGGTCTGAAACTCCTAGTGGTTATAATGTCAAAGAAAAATATTTTCAAACCTAGCTAATGTCTCTTCTATCTCGTGATCGCTTATGACAAATAAATTTGGACAATGAAAATGGTTACATGACAGAGTCTGAACTCTTGTGGAGGGAATAAAGCTCAGCATGAAGTTTGAAAAAGCAACAGGGTTCTTTGTTTTAGGATAGAATGAGTAGTAACAGCATCAAAGCCTTTCTAAAACCCAAGTTACAGTACCTATTTGATAATTTTAATATTTGTATTAAGGGTTGCTCTTTGTCCAAAGAACCATGATTATTGTGCCTTCTCTCTTTCAACACAAGGAACAAAACTTACACAGAAATTTCTGCATCAAATCTAAAAATCAGGCTATATATCAAACTGCTACCTGGATGGCACTTGATTTTAGGCAGATCCTGATTTGAAGGCATCAACTCATGGAGAACTGCTTTCTCTTGCTTAATTATAACACAAGCCACGAGCAATTTGAAAAGGCAGAGAAAGGACAAGGGCAAGGGCAGAGAGAGAGAAAAAATATGGGAGCAAGTGATAAAATCCAGCTGTTAAGAGAACAAAAGTGCGGATAGTCTAAAGGGTCATAATCTCAGTGTTGTTTTCCTTGCTAATAAATAGCTGCACATCAAAACCTGGAAAATGCATGAGCTGGAACAAAGAGGTAACATGGGAAGCAAGAAGATGCTGGATGCTACAGCAAGAATTAACTAGACACAACAGGATTAAATTAAACTGATAAATGAAGGAACATTGTGAAGCCACAGAAGCTGTCTAAATCAGTTGCTTTAGGCACTTAAAATAAGATTGTGTGATGTCTAACAGCCCCTACAGAGAGGGATAAGAACATGGACTGGGTGAATTAGTATTTTTTTTCCTGTGGAGTTCTGCCACAGTTTTTAAGTGATTGTCCTGTCTCAGTTTGACACTGTTCATCCAGCATTTCACTTTGGAAGTCTGTGAAATCCCATATACTCTTTGCCCAGAGAAGCTGACAACTAACAAACAAAGAATTTCTGTCAAATGACAGCCATATTAAAGCCAACCCTTTTATACAGCATCCAAAAAACTGGTTATGGAAACCACTGTATCTCAGTAACGTGCTAGGAAGATTTTTCTAAAGAAAATTTTCAGCAAATGTTCCCTATCCTTTCAACATATCTTCTGCATATGCAATGGAGATATCCTTTATAAAGACCAACAATTTTCACAGCAGAAAAAGCCTGTGAGACTGCAAGATGGGCAGCTAAAGGTGTGATTCACACCTACTGCTTGACGTCCATTTCATACACTCACAAAAAAAACAAGGGGTTGTGGAGAAATTTGTGTCTACAGAAATGCCACCCTGAGTTCGCTCCAAAGGCACACTGTATATATTGAATTGTCCTCCTTAAACAAAACCTAACCATCATGCTGTCATAACAGCAATCTGGTTTTCAGTAAGGAACTTGACCAAAATGCTCGTGTTGGACTTGCTTAGCTGTCACATGAATAGCTTGCCTTAAAAAAAATAGCAAGAAAAATCCTTGGCCCGTATTCCAACACTTGATGAAAAGACTCCTGTTGACTTCACTGGGCTTTAGATTATACCCACTGCCATCAAGATGAAAAATTGCAGGCACTTAAAGTAAGGATCTGGATGGATTGAAAAACTAGATTTATTATCCCTCTAAGGGCATATCTGGAGGAAATTAGTATGCAATATATCGCTATACACAAGCAACCTCACATTCAAATTGAGGATCTGAAATGTTGGTTAAAACTGTAATTTATTAGGGGACTTTTTAACTCTCATTAGCTCTGTTTAGTTCTGAAATCAACTACTTTCTAAAGTAAACCTGAACTTTATATTTATAGAAAAAACTGAATGGGCTTTTTCACAAATAAGCTTCCAGGCAGACACAGAGTAAACAATGACCTGCAGTAGATAACCTACAAAAGCAGGAACCCCTAATAGCATGTGGTCATCAACAAGATTTTTTTTTATATCAGCCTTCTGGTAGGCATAAATTTTGGTTGATTTGCAAAATGTTGTCAGAAGAGAATTTAACTGCCAGGAAATTATTCATAGTACTGCCAAGTAGAATATATGCAATGGTTTGTCAAAATAAATAGACAGACTGCAGAGAGAGAGGAGTCTGAATCCAGGACATCTCATACCATCACATTCACCATGGACAGTTGTGGGGAACTGAACATGAAACCATAAAATGCTGCTGATCTGCAGAACAGGGAAGTATTTATGCTGCAAATAGGCCACATTATAAAAATGAAAGTGTTATAAATGTAACTTTATTTTTAGTGTAAAGAAGATACTGCCCATAAAAAGATGGGGGAAGTGAGAATGAGTTTCTGCCAAATCTGTCACAGAAGAGGGTTGGATGAATGAGTCTATTTGCATGCTCCAAAACACCAAAGGGAGCAGCCATCAAAATGTTAACAGTAGTTTCTACAGTCAATTATGCAAGCACATGTCAGACTGCAGAACAGACAACAGTTAACTATATAGAGAAATCGTCATAATCACATATTTACCAAAATAACTACTCACTTGCCAAGTTTGCACAATGAGTTTTTTTCAGTTATTTTGTGGCATAGAGCAGCATCCTTTTTTTGACCTGTAACAAAATATATTTCCAGGGTCTGGATTACAGCGTCCAGTGTGTGACTTTCCATAGGTCCACATCCATAGAGGTGGTAGCACTGATTAGATCAGCCCTCTGACCCTGAAGACAGGTTTTGACAACCTCTGGAACAGCTTTTGGGAAAGAGAGTTGTGGGAGCACTGCTGTTTGTTCTTCTGCAAAGAAAAGTCACAGGTGTAATCCTGGGGCAACTGAGGTGAAGCTAAAGGGAGGTGGTGTTTGAAGATGTTACTACAGCTCTACTATTTTTACCCAGCACATGGGACAGACTGGCTGTGCAAGGGAACAGGCTCAGACTCTGCTTGCTTCCAGGCCCTTGGGAGCAGGACTACAGGAATGTCTGTTTGTTGACTGAGCGACAACAAGAAATTGCACTAGGCTGAACTGCATCATTTAGGCTTCTTTAGTTCTTGCTTGTGATGTTTCTTTTATACTTTATTTTTCCTAACCTATTGATCAGTCTCAGAACTAAAATTTGTGGTTTATTTTTCAACTTTTCCATCACTTCTTTCCTCTCTCCCTCCTCTTTTTTCTTCTTTTCTTTTTTTTTCTGAATTATGGCTTGATTTGTCACTAATCATTCCAGTATTCTCCAAATCACATTTCTGATGAACTGACTATTCAAAAACATTGCTCAATTCAACCCAGTGGGATTAATTTGTCACCAGGCTTCCCAGAAAGGATGCTGCCTCATACTCACTTGGAGAAGCTTGGAGAAGTCAGAAAATGACATTGTTCTCCCAATGCTGAGAGGCTGATGGGTTTTTAAGACTACAACTGGGAAGAATTTTATTCTCTGTGGAAACACACACCAGGAATAATACCTTGAAATGTTTGTTAAACAGTTATAAACTTCATATTTATGAAAAATAGTTATAGGTCACTGCACATATTGTTCAGTGGTGCATGAGAATAATGACCATTAACCACTTAAACTAATGATTTCTGCAGTTGTCATGCAAAGTCATAACATAAAAATATGCAAAGTAAGCATTAAGTTTTACATATTATTGCCAAAAAAAAAAACAAAAAACCAAACAACAAAAAAACCAGGACCAAGGCAAACTATTTTTTTACATTTTGATTTGTGCTCTTGTGGTCTGAAACAAAGGATATTCATAATTTCTGTGAGTTATGTGTATTTGATAACATGGAATATTCTTTCCTCCAAAATGCAGAACTGTTCTTATTTCACTGCTAAGGAACAAAATACAATTAGATGTTCTTTCACACATCACAGATCTGCGTTAACTCTGGTCATTTCTCAGGACACAGACTTTTCTAATCCTGTCTGTTTATTTCTCCTGTGAATCTACCTTTTTTTCATTCCTTCAAATCAAACCTTCTAGCCCAAATATTTTGGTCATCATACTGTAGGGCTTGGCCTTTTGAAGTCTTCATAGCATCTCCCAGTAGATAACAAAAGAAGACAAAAGAAGAAATGGACATTGAAAGCCAAGTCTTCACACCTCACTCTTGTATTCCTTACTGCAGGGGGAACTGCCCTTCAGATGTTCCATTACTATCACTGCTAAACAAAGAAATTTAGAGTTGACCAGATGGCTTTCAATTCCTATATTTGAAAAAACTAATATTTATACAAGATATTATAGGGGAATTTCATTGAGACAACAACTGTAAATTATACAGGCACTCATCTGGAGAAGACATCTCCATTCTTAGCACATGTTTATAATTGAAACACAGTCCAGCTTTTCCAAACCTCTGAGTGAGTCACAAGAACAGTTCCATGGTGGTGCATGCCACATTGTCCCAGAGCTAACATTCTGTCACTTGAAGTCATTTGCATCCACACAGCACTGGGGCATTTTGAAATCAGCCCTCCCTTATCGTCAAGCCTTCAAAGCCCTCTTGCTCTGCCATTGTGCTGCTTCCACCTTGAATTTATATCTGGCATTTTGCATATTACATGTCCTAGGAGGCTGACCTGAAGACAAGCAATTCAGAGGCCAAAGAGTGCATATTTCATGTCTTAGCACGTCCACTCTACTGGCCCTTTTAGAGGCAGCATGTAAAAACCCCTGGTGAGCAACTTTCTAGTGTTTGATGCCAACAAGTTTTTGATGATGCAGTAACTTCAGACCATAGGAAGTAAGGACATCTGAGGTGGAAAGGAAGAGGTTGTAAACAGAACTCAGGCTCTTACAGCAGGTCTTTGCTGATACTGATTGTACTTTTGTGAAATTAGGGATGGAAGTGTGCAGATGGCTGGACTGGTAGCCCAGTTGTCAAGGATTACATTCAGTGAAGGTAGTTCAGCGTGCAAGCTGCAGGTTGAGCTCTGGTGGGGCAGGAGCCCAAGCCCAAGTCTGAAGAAAGAAGGCAGGAACTGCCAACCCTTTGCAGAACAAAGGGCTCAGGTGCCTGTGGCACAGCCAGGTGACTGAACACTGAGAGGCACAGCAGGAGCTCATGGCTCCCAGACTTTTCCATGCTTAGACTGTCAGAGTAAAAAAGTGCAGGAGCTCTTTTATTAGAAGTCCCTCCTCAGAGGCACCCAGATCTGCTGTTATTTTCTTATTTAGATATTTAGTTATTGCACTATGATTAAATTATTGTAAGGATCTGGACATCTGAGGCTCTGCTATGAGAAACCTGGGGTCAGGCCTGTAAAGAAGCCTGGTCTGACTGTGTGAGTGTGCAGTGTGTTGCTGAAAGGGCTTCAGTCCCAGCTCAGCTGGTGCAAGAGTGACTGCCAGAGTGGCTCCTGGGTGGTTGGACAGGGAATTTTCCCTAACACAGGGAAGAGTTTAGCCTGAGATACTACACTTAAAGGTAGGAATAAAATAAAGGATGTATTCCACACAGACAACCTGTAAACAATGTCCACAACTTTCCATATAAGATTTCTGATTAACATGCATTAAGAGGTGGGTACAATGTTAGGAAGCCTTTATCATGGTTCATATGGGGATTTTAGTGTACACATTTTTAAATTCTGCACATTTGCAGATTAAAATAAAGCATCTGAATGTTCAGTGAATGCAGGCATTTTAATGAATTGTTTAATGAATTAGTGAAGGCAGCCATTTTAATGAATCACTCAAGACTGGAACCCATGAATATAAAGAAATTTTCAATGAATTTTTAATAAATAACAATGAGGATGCCAAATTAAATTCTCTGAACAGTAGAAAAGAGAGGGATTAAACACACAACTGTGACCAGTAAAAAGTATTATTAAACAGAGATGACAATTTGTCAGTTAAAACCTTAAACTCACATAAAACAGAAGAGGTTTATGTAGGCTGTTTTACAATGCTCTGTCACATTATCCACCATGCTTTCCAGAGAGTCTCTTTACCCTTTCATTATCTTCCTCAGCTGTGTCTGTATCAACTCTACCGTGGTTTTGTCTTTTTCTTTTTTTCTTCATCTCTCTTTCTTCATTCCCCTCTTTCTTCTTTATTGCTCCCTTAGGGTACATATACATTTTGTTCTCAAGGCAGTCCTACTGAAAGGAGTTGGCCACTGCAGGGACACTCCAGTAGACAGTCCTTGCTTTAGAGACCCAAACTGATTAGGTGTGTCCTCTATGAATGAAAACATTGGATACTGGTCCAGCTCAGAAATTACGTAGTGATCTCATTTGCCAGAATGGTGTTTTCAGATCTCAGAACAGGGTGAAGGAGAATAATGGGCTCTATGGATAGTGCCAAGTGAATTGCTTTGCCATGCAATCCATACATCAAGCATTTTTGGACGCTCTTTTTTCTCAAACTAAGACACTCATGGATCAACATAATGGATGCTGCAAAATAGGCAGAATTTTGCAGTAATCAAAATATCTTTCTGTTCTAGAAATGTTTGTGTTGTGTGACTTGGTTGGTCTACCATATCATGCTTCAGATTGGTTAAAAGCTCAGAACAGGTTTTTTTCCCCCCTTCTGTAGCTACTGCAATGGTGAAAAGGGTGCTTCCTTTAAATTTAATACTTTAAATTAAATACTTGGCTGAGGATAACCTGGGGGTTTTGTAGGTAGAGGAAGGACATAGAAGAAAAAAGACAAAGTGTGGGGAGCAGTAACCAAGGGGAGAGCAGGGGACATTGATATACGGTGTGGATGTAGCAATCCCAAGAAAAGAAGTGAGAAGCTATAGTACAGCTCCTGGATCTATGCCAGATAAAATCAAAGGAAAATGCATGTAAAAGGGTTTGCTTGTCTCAGTTTGAGGCAATAGAGAGCACATTAATGTCTCACATACACTAAGCACTTTCCTGCCAGCACTTTCCTGCATGCAGTCTGGGAAAGAAAGTCAAGAAGATAAAAAGAAGCAAAGAAGCACAACCTAAAATGGCAGACACCTGATAGCACAGCACCAAGGTGTTAATGCCTCTCTACCCACACTAGCTCTTGCAGATGAGTCTCCTCCCAAGCAGGGTTTCACCCGCAGCTCAGGCGGGACCTGCTGGTAGATCTGTTAGATCCCCTGATGTTGCAGTGCTCCAGCCAGATCCCGGATTTTGGTGTACAAATTCTGTCTGTCCAATGTAGTGGATGCCAACCACAGAGGTGTGCATGGAGAGAACCAAATGCCTCAGCAAGGTGATGTCAGACAATTGTACAGACTGTCTCCTTAGAGTAGATATCTATTTAGTGAAGTCTCCTGTAAAACACGTTGTTTTCCTCCACACATCTCTATGAGCCAACAGTGGTCTGGCAGTCAGGACAGCCAGGAGCATCCTGGGGTGCATCAGGCACAGCACGGCCAGCCAGGCAAGGGAAGGGATTGTCCTGCTCTGCTCTGAGTGCTGGGGGCAGGTTTGGGTGACACAATGTAAAAAAGACATAAAGCTCTTAGAGAGCGTTCAAAGGGAGGGCCATGAGGATGGTGAAGGGCCTTGAGGGGAAGCCTTATGAGGAGAGACTGAGGTCACTTGCCTTGTTCAGCCTGGAGGAGACTGAGGGTAGACCTCACTGCAGACAACAACTTCCTCAGATTGGGAAGAGGAAGGGCAGACACTGATCTCTCTGATGACCAGGGAGAAAACCAGAGGGAATGTCATGAAGCTGTCTCAGGGGCAGTTTAAGTTGGATATTAGGAAAAGGTTCTTTCTCCAGAGGGTGGTTGGGCACTGGAACAGGCTTCCCAGGGAAGTGGTCACAGCATGAAACCTGACAGAGCTCAAGAAGTATTTGGGGAAAGTCCTCAGGCACATGGTGTGATTCTTAGGGTGATCCTGTTAAGGAGTTGGATTGACGACTTTGATGATTCTTGCATGATTTGGATGACTGACTTTGATTCTTATGGGTCTGCTCTAACTCAGGATATTTTGTGATTCTATGATCTAGAGTGCCTTTATTGTGGCATGGTGTAGACCTCAGTTTTATTCACACAGCTACCTAGACAGCTGAGCACTTGCATGATCGCTAGTGAAATCCAGAACCTCAGGCATAAACTGAGCTGTGAGAACTGATTCAGGTACCTGAAGTCCTGCAGAATACACTGTGGCTGTAAAAGAGCATTGAACAACATGGCTTGGTCTGGCCAGCATGACCTGACAGTGGTAGGGGACTGTAGCAGAGGACTTAGCATATGCTTAGCCACTCTTAAGGAATTGACTTCACTGTTGTGGAAAATACCACCTTTCACTGAAAGCTACTTCCACCATGGGTTTATTATTATAAACTGTTTATTATTATAAACAGTTGTGTCAGGAAGAATATTGTTTGAGAGCACTAAGTATGTTAACGTAGAAGAGGACTAGCTAAGCAGAAAAATTTAAAAATCAAGTGTATAAAATCCTTCAGCTGCTATGAACTGACAGATAACTGAATTATCTCAATCTGCCATTATTGCTCCCATATGGCAAGTATACCTGTTCTTTTGTTTTAGGAATATTGTGACTATAACCTCTAATGCTGTCTTTCCATCATGGCTGCAAGGAGTCTGAGAAAATTAGCACTCAGAAGCAGATGCTACATTCATATTCTCAAATGTTACACAAGTGGTTTTTCAAATAATTTTTCTCTGGTCTCTTCTTACAGGTATGTTGTAACATTCCATTTGGAAAGCACAGTTTTTCAGTTCCTTATTTACCTGTTACAGTTTTTGCCCCATTGTTAAAAAAGTCATCTTATTAAAAACCTGGAATTCATACACTTTTTACTTAGTACTTCCTCAAACCTAAAAGAAGACCTATAAGCAAACAATGTTCTATTTTTAAATGCTTAATTACCACACACTTATTTGTTTGCTTTCACAGCAACTGAGAGCCTATAAAGTGATTCCTCTATAAATTTGAAGCTAAGTGTAATTACTACAATGTTTCAAAGAGATGGCACAAAGACAACACATAGACAACACATGCAAAACAAAAATTGGGAAAAGAACCCCAAACACTGCCACCCTCTAAATACATAGAATTTTCTAATAGCTATTGAAATGAAGGACAAAATATCTGGTTTAAATTAAAACAAAATAGAGTATTATCTTTCTAACAGTGGTAAAAGGCACTGGGTCAAACTCTGTTACTCAACATCTAATGGCATTTCTATGTTAATGTTACATCTAGCTAAAATTTTTATTTGTGCTGCAAAGTCACAGGGTTTTAGATTAAAATAATTAAAATTTAGCATTAATAATTAAAATCTCTTACAGCAGACGGAAGAGCTACTACCATGGCTCTACTACATTCCTACTTCTGTTTCAGCTGCTATCTTTACTGGCCTCCATCCCATAATTTATTCTTTCTTCCCATCATTGCTGCTTTGCTGTAACAACAACCCCAAGAAGAAGTGAGAAGTAAGCACTGAATCTTTTTATGGTTACCTCTCTAAGTACTAAGGATTTGGTTTGGAAGACAACATGAGGTACTGTTGATATTTATTTGATTTGGAGAGCTAAAGACACCTCTGAGACTGGAAGCATCTCCCCATAAAACCAGCAGGGCATGTAAATCCTGATTAGCTGTATCTTCCACACAGGCCATTCACTTGGTGGGTGCCTTCCAGCTCAGAATATTCTGTGATTCTGTGATTCATCTCTCCTCAGTAAAGCATTGAATTTTAATGAAACACACTTGTTCTACAAAATGAGGTTAATTGTAGGAGAAATTAAATCCTTTCTGGAGAGAGGAAGAGAGAGGTCATGATGCCAAAGGAAAAAATATGCATACTCCCAGAAAAGCACATATTAATCACAACATCTCCAACAAGGAATTCATGCCACTAACTGCAGAGCAGCTGTTCACACTGGTAAATACCAGATTCCTTCAGAGAAAGTGTAGATCAGGAAGCACTTACTGTATCAGTGCCAGTGTGTCACTGAGATCACAGGATCTGTCCAGCCTCACTATTGGCAACGCAGGTTTTCCTGGAAGGATTTTTTTATTATTATTTTAAGAGTTTCTGCTAGTTTTGCTAAAACCTTAACCAAAAAAAAAAAAAAAAAAAAAAAAAAAAAAAAAAAAAAAAAAAAAAAAAAAAAAAAAATTAGACGGTGGGTGTTTTTTAATCTCCAGGAAGATGGTTCTAGTCAAAATGAGACAGGGAATAGGGCAAAGATGTGCCAACAGTGAGGGTACAGACTTTGGCTGTAGAGGGGTATGATTCAATCCATCCTCTGATTAAGACTAAAGATTTGATCTCAGCTCTTCTATATCATAAAATAATTTATGACCCTTACAGAAGAATACTAACACTGAGTACAGTGCTATTCATATAATCTTTCTGGAATTCTTTTCCCCTTCAAAAAGTAAAGAGTAAGAAGTAAAGAAATGCCAGGGCTCCTGAATGTGACTGAAGTCCAGTGGTCATAAATTTTTAAGGGTGCTGAAGACAATGGCATTTATCTTCCCTAGCTCTAGAAACAAATCAAAAATACCTACATCTTAGATGGCTGACTAGAAATCTTTTATAGTCACTTGCAAGGAACACGGATTTCAAGGTTTCACTATACCACTATAATGATAATAATACCATGAATTACACTGACTGTAGAAGCTCTTTTTCAGCTGGCATCCTTTTCTTTTTCTATTGCATATTATGCTTATTTTTCTCTTCTTATTTCCTCTCTCTTCCTCCAGAGGTTCTTTTTTCCTTTAAATATATTTTCCAATTTTTGCATTACTGGGTAGCAATCTTAAGGTATTTCTTCAAGTTCCGTGAATTCATTTTGTTGAAATCCAACTTCCAATGCAATTCAATTTCCAGCTTTTTGAAGAATGCATCTGCTGCTTCTGGCTCTTCACACTTCCTTGTAATGTTCCCTACTCTAATAATTAATGTGAGAGGCAACAGAGAACTGTGGTTACTCATGGGGCTTTTTTCTCCTCCTTGGAAAGAGGGATTTCATATAACACAGTTTTTCTTCTCTGTTCTTCCTTTGGTTACAGATATAAAATTTCTTACACTTTATCATCTCTGCATCATTGGTTGTTCATTGATTTGACTTCTCTACTGTTTGTTTTTTAGTTTTTTGTTTTTTAGGAAATAAAGTGTTTTGCTGAGATATTCAAAACCTTGGAGCTAGGGAGCTAGAATTACTGTGGATTTTGGCACTGGGTATCCATGGGCTTTCCCAGTTTATTTCTTTCAATAATCATCTAAATTTAGTATGGTTTATAACTTTCCTATAGAAAAAAAAATACCAACAGAGTTTCCAAGTTATCTTCCTTTCTTCTCCTGATGGAAATGCAAAGGTTACTTTTCAGAGTTTATTGATTTCATTTTTTATGTTGTTGTTTCTATGAGGTGTTTTAGTTTATTATTGTTTTATCTTCTCCTGATAAATTTTTGAATTTGGTTAACATTACTCCTGAGTTAAGGCCAGTCAGAACGGTCTTTTTATGAATCATAGAAATATACAGAGAGATTTGAAATCACTCATAAATCTTTAAGAAAGTTAGCCCTGGCTTCTCCCTCTTTCACCCAAGTGTCTGTGATAAACATTTCACCAAGATTTCTCTCCACATCTAAGTGGATTTCTGAGACAGGGATAGAAGATTTGTTCTAATAGCCTTTGTTGGATTGCATTTCCAAGGGTTTCACCAATCACAAAAACATGTTGGGCTACATAACCTCTACAATGATTTCCACAAAAATTTCTTATGGGTGGATAAGTATTGCCATTTTCAGGCTTTCACTCTGACAAATCCTTTTATTTGATGTCTCCCCAGCTTTTGTATGCAGATAGTGTAAATAATCTTTTCTTCATCACATTCTCTGAGCTCTTTATGCTGTTCTGATTTGGTTGAAACCAGGTGGAAACACCATTTATGTAGTGGTTTCACGTTCACTAATTTTGACCTTTCCCAGCCAACGCACCATTTGTGTGTTGGTTTGGGTATCTACCAGAATTCTACTGTGAGACAGGATCATGAGAGAAGCAAAAGCAAACCCAAATTTAAAGGTTACACAACTTAAAGGTTACAAAAATAGATTTATTAATGCACACCAAAAAGAGAAAATGAGAATCAAAATTAAACTTTCAAAACACTCCTCTTCCCCCCCACAAATTGTTCACTTTCCCACAAACAACATAAAGACACAAAACCTGTGATTTTTATTCAGTTCCACTACTTAAAAATATTCTTTCATTAATTCTTTAGGGAGAGGAGTCCCTCTTAGTTTACCATGGAATTTTCCCCACTGACAACCTAGAACAGTTCTCTTGTGGGATTTAGCTGTCACGTCTAGGTGACTAGTTACCTGCTCCATGGGCCGGAAGGAAAAGAGTGGGCTGGGACACAGTCTCAGCTTTATATGGGTACTTCCAAGGTCATATTCTCCTTTGTCAGTGGTCAAACAATAGGTCAGTATCTAAGAATTGGCTTCTGACAGGTCCCTGTCCTTTCCACAGGAAATCATAGGTCCTCACAGGGCAGTATTCCATATTCCTCTCCAACTAAAAACCAAACTGTATTCACCCGTGACAATGCCTTCTTAGACTTTCAGTATGTGCACTAATAATGTATGTGCTGTGTCTCTTTTTTAGGCTGTAAACCTCCTTCATTGTTTCCTGCAGAAGTTTCTCCATTTATTTTTGTCCACACGTTTGTCCATATCCTTGTCACTTTTCAAAAAGTTTTGTTTTTTTGATGTGGGAAAACACAACTGCACATAATATTCAAGCACAAAGACATATAATACACTTTAGGCTTTTCAGCTGCTTCTGGCTGCCTATTTTTTCTGCTAAAATATCACAAAATCATAGAATTATTTATGTTAGAAAAGACCCTTAAGAGCTTCAAGTCAAACTGCTAACCCAGCCCTGCCAAGTCCAGCACTAAACCTTGTCCCAAAGCGCCACAAACCCAGAAAGGAAATGGAAGTGATTTGTACACTGAGCTGGGAGTTTTGCAATGATTTCCAAGGCAATTAGGTAAAAATGCAAAAGGTGGCAGAAGAATCCCAGTCAACCAGACAGTTTTTCAGGAGGATGGGGTGCTGTCCCAGAGAGTATGGCCAAAGGAGGAATGGTCTGAGTAAGCTTAGTAAAAAAAAAAAATTTTGTCACAATCTGAGCACAAGATCCAAAGTGACCTTGCACAGGAAAGAAATAACCCATCAAAGACTGTCATCCCTGTGCACAGTAAAAAGGGTGTCTTGAGAAATATTAATCTGAAACATTTATATGTATCTGTGCTTTATATAAACACAGCTATTACTTCAGAAGTGCAAGCAGCACTTCTGAAGCCATATTTGCTGTGCATTTTTCCCCTCAAGGCCAAAAGAGCTACCAGGGCTGTTATGCTTTTTTGGGCCTGTCACTTGCAGCCCTGTCCGCATTGTTGCAGGCCAGTAGGAGCACATGTGCCCTACAGACACACACACACACAAACTGCCTCAAGCCTCTCAAGGATGGGTGAGGAAGAGAGGGGCCAGTAGGGACTGTGGCTCAGCAGAGGCACCATGCAACATTAACATTACTCACATGTGCTGAAAGACCAAGTGCCAACTGCAGCCTTCAGCAGCCCTACATTTTCAGGCAAAGCCAGAGTCTGGGTTTGGCCATGCAGCACAGTAGCCACCACGGTGTCCTGTGGATAGAGGGTCATGACATGTGCTTACCAGTGCTGTTATGAATTTTCTTTGTCTTTTTCCCTCTCTCCCTTCTTTAAACACTCAGCAAAAATTAAACCTTTGGAAATTTAAGTCTAAATTATACTAGGTTTCCAAACTTAAATCGTCCACATGTAAAAAATTATTCCTACATCACCAATATAACTTTTCAAGGCAAAATTACAAAAAAAATGTGATTGCTGTTCCACTGTGATAAATACGTAGACATTCTTACTGTGGCATGAAGGTCAACCACATGCAAGGTGTATATTCTGGTTGAGTTGAAATAATTTTCAGGAGCTGACCATTTTCTTTTTCTATTGCCTGACATTTTAAACTCACAGGACCCAACCTGGTTTGTCATGGGACCGCCTAATATCTCTGTTCTAGAACTGTATTAGCCATCTTAGAGTGAAATGAGCATCAGACCCCAAATTTAAGTATGCCTGTGAGCCTATGGATGGATTCTGAGTTATCTAATTGAAGCAGAACAATTTTCCTAATTTTGTTAATGCTTTTGATGCTATGACAGGCTATTACTGTTCACTGGAAGTTTTAACTGAATCCAAATTAAAACATGTAGTAGATGCTGGGGCACAGCTACATGGTTGTTTACCCAATTTGTGACTACAGGACAGAGTGTACTAAAACTCCTTTGGCTTTAAAGAAGAAAGTCCATATACTGTTAGAAATGGAAATAAATGTAGCTATGTGGAATAGTAACTGACAAAGATGCATGAGCCATTAATCCCGTGCAAGGGAAGACAGCATGTTGGGTTGGATTTTTTGAGCATAATATAGCTGGGAAATTTCCACATACACCTGTGTGTGTGTGATTCATATATAATTTTTTATATGTTCTTAAATTATTGTCCAAAAAAAAATGAACATATGGACAGTAAAATACATGTTGTAGTTAAGCAACAATTTTGGAGGATGTATAATCCTGGAATGATATGAGGCAGCCCTGGGAAAATCTCTGGCCTCAAGGTCAATGCAGTCAAAAGCAGTCAAAGGAGTTGCGTCTGTGTCATCAGTCCCATCTGGCACGAGAGTTATGGAGCTGTTTTATGAGATGAAGGCCACAATACTCTCCACAAGGAGGCTTAGAGTTGAAGGGCATGTTAAATCATCAAGGGACAGCCTCAGTTCTAGTGCCCTGGGCATACACTTTTATCGAGCAAAACCTGATCAGTTTTGAAGGCAACAGCAATGCTGCCCAAAGGCCAGCCCTGTACAGCTTCATGGGCTGTGGCTGGAGGGGAAGATGCTGCTATGGGGGGAGGTTTCTATGCTAAGGGGGTTTTGTCTGATTAGATTAAAAGCATTTAGCCTTCACTTTACACCACTGCCATCCTTTCATCCACCTCAGAGGAATGGGAGGAGAAATTGGTCTGTCAGCAGCAAGGAAAAAGCAGTACAATAGGACTTAGAACGGACATGTACCGTGAACGTGGAGAACAAGATCTAAAGTGGTAGTATTTGTCTTTCCTGCAGGACTTGATAGAATAGACACAATTTTTGATGGTTTTAACACTGTAATTTAAAACCAAATCCTAATGTCCTCAAAGTTGAGCTGCCTTTTCAGCTACATCAGATTTATGCTGGCATAAAACTCTCTTGCTTTCAGGGAAGCTAATCTCAGTTTATTTAATGTGCTGTAAATCAAAGGCTATATGGAAAAAAAAAACAGCTCAAAGACAGGTTAATGGGAACGTGACCCAAGTAGGGGCTAAGAACAGTGACCATTAGTGTGTAATGAAAAAAAAGGACATTCATATTCAAGAATACTTGCCAAAAGCCTACACCTTTTACACTCAGTCTTTAGTCTCACCAGAATGCCTTGATTTATGTTTCTGTCCATTTCCACACTGTTGTTAATATTTCCATGTCTCTCTGTATATGAAATTACTAGATAATCACTCTCCCTTTTCTTTCCCTTCTATCCTGTGTGTCCTAGAGATAAATATCCTACATGAGCTCACAGTCAGGGTATTCTTCCATGTGGTCCAGTCCTGAAAAGTTTTTTGCAAGGCCTTTTCTGTGGTTATTCTTCTTTGGAGGATGTTACAGGAGCAATGTGTTGATGTTGGAGAAGAAGTGACACATCCAAGCAGACAAGAGTGATCTTTAATGCAATATGGAAAGAATTACAGATGGAAGATCATAGCCATAAAGTTTTAAAGATGAAACTGCAGCTGAGTAACCTGACTGAATGAATCACCAAAAAGTTTTTATGGCTCTTTAAATTTTGATAAAGAGGAATATTTTCAAAGGACTTGACAGTGGAGATTTTGAACTCACAAAATAAAAGCCCACAAAGTCCATTTCCATGGAATGAAGTGTGATTTTGCTGAAATGTTACATTTTCCTCTCACAGGAGAAGGATAATTTTCACAAATTAGAGAAATTTCAAAACCATATTCTTAGCTACAATTGAAAGGTAAGCAATAAAATATAATTTTGGTAAGAAAACAAGAATTTCTTTTTCTACAGCCTAGTGAAAAACTTTTGGATCATTAATATTTTGTTAGTGGAGAAGTGAGTTGTGGTTATGGCTCGACAAACCTCAGCACAAATTATGCCAGAAATATCACATGGAGGAAAATCCTTCATTCCCCCTATATTCCCACCTTCTATTGAGAGCTGTAATTACAAGGTTCTTATTGAGTAATATTGTAGAGACACCTACTTGCCTTGCTCTGCTTAAGAGTTTGTCAATGCTTCCTTTATAAACTTCTCCTTTTAGGGGCTCACATGACTGTAAAATTTTGCACTGAATTGAAACTTGGCATAAGATCATAGTAAAAAAGCATGTTTTTTCCCATAATTAGTTTTTCTTCAAATTTGATCATTGGGAAAAAAACCACCAGAAACTACAAAAATTAAAATAAAAGCTATTTCAAAACATAAGCTTTCATATGTTTTTATTTGCTTTTATCCCCATCAAGGAAAAAAAACCCTAAAAAAACCCTAAAAAAAACCCTAAAAAAACCCCCTAACAAATAGGTTAACTTTCCAGATGTAGTTCAACACTTACAGAGCAAAGACATTCAACATTAAAGCTGGAATCACAGTGGTCTCTTAGCAGTGGGTGATCTGTCATTCCATATCGACTGACTACAAAGGTGTGAGTTCAGTATGGAGTTACAGTCTTAATTCTGAATTTCCTTACCTTACTGAGTTCAAGACAGACGCTTAATGCTCTTTGAATGTAGAGGCTTATATACTTTTACTTCAAATGTAGTTTTTGGACATCATGCCCAGAACTGCTTTGAAAGTCTTTCCCCAGAGGCAGGAAAATTAAAATATGTTGTCATTTCCCACTGCTTCCTCAAAGGAGGGGTTTTGTTTGCTGTTCTGGATTACTGCTCTGATTTCCACAAGCCCCCACCCCCCACACTCCCCCATTAAATGTACATACAAAGTGGGGTTTTTTCCCTGCTAGTGAAGACATGAGGTATTGGTATCTTTGATGCCTTGGGAAGGCTGACCTGAAACAGAGACTGGACAGAGCTAGAGAATTAAGGAGAGGAGAGGAGAGGAGAGGAGAGGAGAGGAGAGGAGAGGAGAGGAGAGGAGAGGAGAGGAGAGGAGAGGAGAGGAGAGGAGAGGAGAGGAGAGGAGAGGAGAGGAGAGGAGAGGAGAGGAGAGGAGAGGAGAGGAGAGGAGAGGAGAGGAGAGGAGAGGAGAGGAGAGGAGAGGAGAGGAGAGGAGAGGAGAGGAGAGGAGAGGAGAGGAGAGGAGAGGAGAGGAGAGGAGAGGAGAGGAGAGGAGAGGAGAGGAGAGGAGAGGAGAGGAGAGGAGAGGAGAGGAGAGGAGAGGAGAGGAGAGGAGAGGAGAGGAGAGGAGAGGAGAGGAGAGGAGAGGAGAGGAGAGGAGAGGAGAGGAGAGGAGAGGAGAGGAGAGGAGAGGAGAGGAGAGGAGAGGAAACTGTGCTGCAGTGAGAAAAGAAGGCAGAATGGAGGAGGTGGGTGGAGAGAGGAAGACAATGCAAGATTTTAAGAAAAAAAGAAAGAGCAAGATGTAAATAAAGAAAAGAAAGAGAGGAAAATCTTTTTTTCTCCTGTTTGAATTCAGAGAATGATTTTATAAGTGCTTTCAAATTAAACCACATTTTGCTGAATCAATAGCTTTGGTGTATATGGTAAAACCATCATTAATCATGGCTTTAACCATGGGTATCGTGTAGCTTGTTGGAAAATATTTTTGTGATCTTAATTAAACCCTTGTAATATTTTTGAAAGGCATATCAACTAGCTTTTATATTGTCTGCAAAACGTTCACTGTAGTATTTTCTGTTTCATTGTTGATTGGTTTCTTAGAGTCAATTTAAAACTCTCCTAAGGTATACACATTGATAAGGAATGTTTATGGTTATAGGTAGTCCAAAAGTAAAATAACCTTCTTCACTTAATAACAATCATAAGGACAATTAACTTAGAGTTTAATCCAAATTGTGTTGAATTCAATCAGGAAACCGATTTAAAGTCTACAAGGACAATAGCAGAAGAAGCATATGCTAAAATCTTAGCAACCAAATAGAAGAAATAATATCAGTTTCTAGCATCTTTGAAGCTATCTGTCCTTAACCCTTCCTTACCCACCATATAGAACTTTGTATAATCACTGCATGAGTGATTTTCATTGTTTGTCTTTGGGTTACACTGACTCAGTCATATTAGTTTGTAGTGAGTCTTTTTGAGAGAGGTAGCACCTCCTCCTCTTGATATATCTGTTCAATCATGAAAATTTCTACTGCAGATAATTTTTTCATACTTCTTTCAACTTTTTTTAAAATCTTTTTTCTGGGCTAAAATGTTCCTCCACTTTCAAGTCCAGAGGGTAACTGTTGGAACATTTGAGCTAAATCCCTTTAACCACTTTCACATCATTGACAAAGTGTGCTGCAGCCAATGGAAAGATGCCCACTGACTTCAATAATTTTTGGATCACACACTTGCTGTTTTAAGTCAGATATTTTTCACTGTCATGGACTATAAATTATCCAGGAGGATATTTTGCTAGCACAAATTTCGTTTTCACCCCATGCAGGAGCTTTTCCCAGTAGCTTCACTTCTGGACCTACCCTACTTTCGTTCCCTTTAATAACAATGTCATTTATATGTCTATTTACATCTTACACATCTTATATACATATGAACCAAGACAGGGAATCTAAGGATACATGTTTCTTTCAGACAGGCCCCACCTTTGCTGTGCTGTCTGTGGACAAAGAACATTATCTTGAAATCAGTGATTCATATATAATATGACTATAAAAATTTTGGTCAACTAACAGGTCATGCAGAATATCCCCACATTAATGGGAATACCCATGTTGCAATGGTTGCAGAAAAGGGAGAAGTTAGGGCTACAAAGGGAAGAGAACTTGGGGCACTTGTGTGTGACTCTTCAGCCAGAAGCACAGTGAAGATCTTGGAGGAAAAGTATGTGTCGGTCTCTACTGAAATAGATGCAAACAAAGGATATGAGAAAATTCACAGAACTAGCCTGAGACAACATGCACCACCACAGGTAAAAGTCGGGAAAATCTTTTCAGTAATTTAATTCACTGCAAAATGGTGTGTTGGCCCAGTAAATGAATTTGAATTGGATTCTTTGAACAGTTCTTCAAAACTCAACTTTAAAAGTACATATATATTTTGAAGACTAGAGAGGAACAGAAGGAAAAAGCAGAGGATTTACTTTCTGATCCACACTTTGCCTTAGTAGAATAAATACCAACTTGTATCACCAGACAGTAGATTTTTCATTCATATATTGCCCTTCTTAGGACAATTCAATGAATTTGGCAGAATACTGCTATGAGAATCGTAGTGTGGTCCAAGGGTTCACACATCCCAAGAAGAGCTCTAGCCCATAATCCAGAAAAATATTTTATGATTTAAAGCTAAATGGAAATCACTTTAGAACACTTTCTAACACTATCAGAGAGGGGGTTTTTCCCATCTACAAAGCCCATCAGACAAAAGCCTGGCTTTGGGATGGGTGAAGTACCTCAGACTACATATCACCTTGCATCTGTTTTTTAACTATGCCCAAAGGCAATTTAAACTTTTTCAAACTGCACTGAAAATGTAAGGTAAAATCTTTCCTTTTTCACATATTAAAAATAATAATAAAAAAAGAAACTCTCACTTGAAATTTACACATTCTTAAAAACTATTTCTTATCAATCTAATTACTATTTATCCCTGTCCTAAAGAGAGAGGTTATGGCAAGAGCTTTCCCACAGTCACAACGGCTCCACGGATCAACAGTTCAAATATTAAAGAGGTGCCCATTAAAAATGCAGTGCTGCATTAAAAAAAAAAAAAGTTATATTCTCTGAAAAACTAGGCTCACAGAGTCATAAAGAACAGTGTAGGTCATCTTCTCCAACCTCACTGTTCACAGCAGGATGATTTGTTGGGGTCTGTCTCAGACTTCCACCGTGCAACACAGAAGTTTCCTTAAGCCCAGTCATGCCCAGAACTGCATTGGCCTAATTAGGAGGACAGCTGCAATTAAAAACAGATTTATTTTGATCACAAAGAAGAACCACTGAATGAACCAGGTAAGTGTAAAAGTGCAGGATCATCCTTCAATAATTTGTGCATTTATTTCATTCAAACGATGCCAGAAAACATGGGTGACTGTTGTGGAAGAAGAGAAGGCCACTCATTTCCCACACTGACTGACTTATGCTTTCTTAGGTATAAAAGTGGGTTTGCTTAATTAGGAGGAGCTGTTGACTCTCTCTAAGGTAGAGAGCTCCTGCAGAGAGACTTCAACAAATTAGAGAGATGGGCAATCACCGAAAGTGTGAAATTTAGCAAAGACAAGGGCTGGATTCTGCACCTGGGACAGGACAACCCGGGATACACAGAAAGGCTGGGGAATGAGGCTGGCAAGCAGTGCCACAGAAAGGCCCCTGAGGGTTCTGGTGGACAGACAGATGAACACCAGCCAGCAGTGCTGTGGCAGCCAGGAGGGCCAGCCCTGTCCTGGAGGCATCAGGCATGGCATGGCCAGCCAGGCAAGGGAGGGGATTGTCCTGCTCTGTTCTGCTCTGGGGCAGCCTCACCTCGAGTGCTGGGGACTGGTTTGGGTGACACAACATAAGAAGGACATAAAGTTCTTAGAGTGTTCAAAGGAAGACAACAAGGATGGTGAAAGTCCTTGAGGGGAAGCTATATGAGGAATAGCTGAGGTCACTGAGTGTTCAACCTGGAGGAGACTGAGGGGAGACCTCACTGCAGTTACACCTTCCTCATGAGAGGAAGAGGAGAGCCAGTCACTGATGAGTGTGGCAAGATGTCTGCCCACCCCTCCTCTCCACCACAGACAGCTGGTGATAAGAGGTAATGTAGGGGCTAAAAGGCCCAGCTTGGGTTCATCTCTGGCACAAAAAGGGCTCAGGCCTCAGTTAAGAATCAACATCTTAGTCTGGAGAGCAGATGTGGGAAGAGATAAAGGAAATATTCTTGACTAAGGGACACTGTTTTGCAAACTATAAAAGCACACACAGTTATCACAAAGCCAGCAGCCTCTACACAAACATCCTGAAGATGTCAGGAACTTCTCCTGGCATTTGGATGCAAACCCCTGGTTACTTTCCTGGTAACTGAGGAAAAGGATTTTGATGTGTGCTACACCAACAATTGGATGGTAAGGTATCACCACGAGCCTACCAGACTGAACACTCAGAGACAGGAGATCTGGGTTGATCAGAGCAAGCAGGGCAGAAGAACTGCCCCTTGTTTATTTTCCTATTATATACTGCTAACAAGGTGACCATGGGTTGGAGAGTGGTTATTCCCACCTCTCACCACATTGGTCAAGGGGACTGTCACACAGTCTCGTTTGTCCCAGCATGGAATGTAAAACAATGATTATGTTTATAGAACACAGCTGGTGTTTACATGAAAAGAGCGTGAGAAGGTACGAACCTTCTACTTAATATGAAACGCTCAGCAAAACCGGGAAAAACTCATGGCAACAGTAAGGTACATTGAATCCTAAGATTATACTGTTTCTTCATTTGCTGTAACTGAAAAGGGTACCTTAGCATGCACTGTGTGTTAGCGTACTAGTAGTCCTTTTTTATTATTTTTTTCTTATTCCTGTGCAGTATTTAGTCTGTGTTAAATCTTATGTCTGTTAGTTTTGTGTCTATTAAATAAATAAATAAATAAACAAATCGTTCTATAATAGACTTAATCAGCCATTTTTAAAGAACTTGTGAATGACAGTGGGTGTTGAGATGCTGGCTGCCTCAATAAAGTTACTGCCTGCTGCCAGAGGCCTGGGCAAAAGACAAGGGCTTATCCAAACCCCACATCCATTTGTAACAATGACCAGTGACAGGACCTGTGGGAATGGCCTGAAGCTGTGTCAGGGGAGGATATTTAGAATGGATATTAGGACAAGGTTCTTAACCCAGAGGGTGGCTGGGCACTGAACAGGCTCCCCAGGGAAGGGTCACAGCACCAGCCTGACAGAGATCAAGAAGTGCTTGGACAATGCTCTAAGGCACATCGTGTGACTCTTGGGGTGTCCTGTGCAGGGCCAGGAGATGGATTTCAGTGATCCTTATGAGTCCCTTCCAAATCAGAATAGTCTATGATTCTGTGCCAGGAGTGCTCAGCTGCTTTCAGCTACCTGCTTATGTAGTTTCGAGAGTGCTTTTGCCCATATCAACAGGAGTCAGTCATTGTAGTAGGGTTCATAAGGACAAGCTGCAAAATATTTGTATCTCCGTAGTCAACTCATATCTAATTTGCTGAGAAATGTCTTGATTCACCTGCTGAGTAGAAGAAAAGAAGAAGAAACTCCCAAAAATATATAGGAAACATTTGTTTTCTTTTTATGCTTCTTTTTGAACTAGAGAGAAAATATGAGATAAATTCTTTTAGAAACTGTCTCACTCTGTCTGATTTCATCTGATGAAATCAAATTTCATTTCAAGAGTTGAGACCTCAATAGGAAAATATTTGCAACAAATAGACAAGATAAAGCAGTGAAAGACCCTGAAAGCAAAGGAATAAAAAGTGATATCATATATTTTCTTAGCAGGTGTTAGAGAGAGATAAGAGTAGAAGGAATAAAACTGAAATTAAATAGTTCCTGTATCTGTGATTGCAAATGGTCAGGATATTAGGCAATTTGTAAATCATTTTCAGTCTGTCATATGTGAGGTACCACGTGGAGGTATATTCAGCGGCAGGAAGACCAAAAGCCTCACGGTTGTGGAGTCTTTATTTCAGACATTGGAGTGCTTCTGGCAGATGTTGAACCTGCCTGAGATCTCTGAAGGGCAGAAGGTGTCCTTTCATCTGGTCTATCTGCACTGCAGCCAGAGTAACCTCACTGGAGCTGAGCTGATTTAGAGCAGCTGAGAATGTGGCTTTCTGTGGGAATGATTCATCCTAATTGAATGCTTTTCTGAAAATGTCAGTTAAGACTAAGACAGGAGAAAAGTGACAGGAAGAGAAGGAGGTCTCCTTCCTAGATGAGGAAGGAAAACCATAGTCCCTAGACAGTATCTTACAAAAGAAAAGAAAAGAAAAAAGAAGCATTTTCCACAGCTTGAGAGCTTAAGTGTTTCTTATCTCTGTCAATTGCCCCAGGGATAATTACAAGAGCTCCCTGTGCTTCTGCCTGGTAGAATGCCTTACAATAGTTAAAAGATGGAGAAACATCTGAGCTTGAACCTGCACTCAATTAGCTGGTCTAGAAGGAAGGGTGTGAAAGAGAGAGCTGCTCCTGAACAAGCAGCATGAAGTGCCTGAAGCCTGGGTAGGCATCCAATTCTTGCTCTAATTTTTTAAACATTTTCCCCCATGGCTGATTAAAATTAAACAGCTCATTTAGAAAATGGAAACATTCATCTGGTTCCTTATTATGAAGCACTGAATGCAGCTCTGTACTAGGGAGATTCTACTAGTTTTGTTCCTTCAGGTCAGCTTTAGTCGGCACTGATTATGTTAAGCAATCATTTATCTAAGAAAAGATTTAGTTGAGTTTCTATCTCTCCAATAATGCAGTTATTTCATATTTTACATCTTGCATAAATTGTGCATCTGGAAGATGAATATAGCTTATTTAGAACTATAAACACATAGGTTACTGCTAAAATTAATTTCATTTAAAATACCATGGCTCATCCTCACCTCATCTAAAACCTGCTTCAAATAGTAGTACCCTTTTCATGGACTCTGTTGAAAACTGGGAAACTCCCTCAAATTTAAGATTTTTTTCAACATTTAGGAACAATTTCCTTATACGAGACTCCTAGACAATTGAGTTCTTTGCAGCTTTCCTGAAGAAATAGAAGCATAAAATTCCTTTCCAGCTAAAGAAATTATGTGTTTGCTGCTCGCTAAAAGCCTAGGTTTAGCACTTATGAGGCTTCAGGCCTATCTTAATGAAATGCTAATGCAATTAATGTGAATATCACAGATTTCTTATTTTCTTTGCTCAACTGCAACTCTGTAGATCAGATAAAAACTTGTAAATTAAACTCTTTATCATATAACCTGTTTTTACATCTTCAGGTAGCCAAATAGAGTATTCTCTCTCAGAAATAACCTAAACACTTTTAAAACACTTTTCACAAAGGCCTTACAATGGAATTTCTGTTTGATCACATTCAACCTTGCTGCAGATGTAGCTTTAAGCATACATGACTCAGACAAAAAAGAGATTCTAAGTAATTTATGTCTCTCTCCCTACTCAGTGTGTGCTAATCACATTGCCACCCACTTTTTTTGGTAAATGATTTACAGTCTTGTTGAGTATAATCACCTGCAGTATCTGAGTCACAGAGAATGTTTTTGAACCCTAAACCTCTGCAGGCATGGAAAGGAATTGAGCACCTCCTGCTCCTCATGAGGTCTCTGCAGACTCATAGTTTTGCACATATTCATGCTCTAATTACATCTCACAGCAGGTGTTTTCTAAATCATTCTTCTCAGGTGAGGCAAACTATTTATACAGGAAAATATTAACCTGAAGGCATGTTCATATTTTCAGAGAACAGACGGTCCGTCCCACATGTACCTCAGTAGCTTTAGCAAAACACAGACTTTATTAAACTTATCCTTTTATAAAAAATGAAGAAGCAAACCCATGATCCCAATGTTAAATCCTCTTGGACCAACCTAACTGCAAATGGAAGATCTGGGATTGTATTTTATATTTTGGCTTACAGGTCTACTGTGCTATAATATTATCAGAAGCAGGGATTTGTGCCTCCCACCTGCCCACCCGAAATCTCAATGCTCTCAGCTGTCAGATGTAAAATTCTTTGATTTTAGTGTTTCCTTGTGCTGAGAGCACTTCTTTTGGGGCACATGAAGAGAACAACAAAACTAGAGCGTCTTCTGAAAAGGTCAACCAGGCAGCATCCTTGCAGGATTCTACAAGTTTTCTCTTCTTCACCCACCTCTGCAGGGAAGGGATTTTGCTTCCTTTCTCTCTTTTTTTTTTTTTTTCCTATTTGTCGGAGCAAAAGTCTCTGTACAGACAAAAATCCTAGTATGCCCCACCAAAACATGAAAAAATTCAGCAATGTGTGGGGTTTTTTATTGCAAAGAGGTGGCAGCCTGTTCAGTACAATGTCATAGTCACTGTTGTAAATTCCTTTAAATAGTTTAGTCCTTGGTATTTCAACCCGAAGTTCCACAAGGATAATTTCAACTTACAGATATTCCTTTCTCTTTTCCTCTTAGCAAGACAAAACTCTGACATTCCTCTTAAATTCTATTAAAGATTTCAATATTAATTTTTATGACATGACGTGTGCTAAAAGTTTTATGACTCTTTAAGGTCTGAAGCAGATTCCTTGCAGAAAGTACAACCAAAATACAGGTGCAAGATTGAAAATTAAGATTTCCCCTCAGGTTTCCAATACTTTGTAGCTCCACTTAAGTTGTAGCCCCACTTAAGGGTTATTTTCACAGCACATGGCCTTATAGTCAATGTTAGCATACAGCAAACATGCACCATTTTTTAACATTGCTGTTTTAACATTACTATGAGCAGTGAAGTGCTTATGGTCATAAGGCAGCAAAAGATGAACTCTGGAGTAGCTAAGTTGAATTCTATTAGTTTAGTTACTTGTTTATTAAAGATTATATTTAAGGAGAGAAGTAGGAAGGAATAAGGTGGTAACAAGTGATGGCTCATGAAAACTAAGGCAATAATGTAAATCTCACCTTCCAGTCAGATCAAAGATTAGTTGAAACTATCAACAATGGCATCTCCTTTCTGGCAGTTCCCTGAGAAGCCCTCAATATCAGGAAGAAAAGATCTGTGGTGTCCCAGTGCCTTCCCAAACCTTGCACTCCTCTCCTGTGGTTCTTGGTGAAACCCCCATATATGGTGAAAGTGGAAGCTATTTTTCAATTGTTTTGTTGCTTTGCTATGCTGTGTTTCTACCACTCACTCTTTCCATCTACACCCCTGCTAGTTATGAGATATTCTCCTAAATCAGTTTTTCTTTGTTTCTTTTCAAAGCTTTTTGCCTGTTTCCATTTGTCAAGCTGTAATTTTGATCAGTTGCGTCAGTTTTGTATGTTTCCACAGAGCTGTAAACAACTACATGCAGTAACACTGAGCTCAGTTTGTGTTATGATGGCCAGCTGAGGGCACACCAGTAGTCAAAATAAAAATATCTTTGTGCTCTTCCAGTTTTAAAACAGCTCCAGGGTGCTCCCTTCCAAGCACTCAGGGCTCATGGAAACAGGAATGCTCAGGCTATGGACCAGACAGTGAGCTGGGATGGGACCACGTAATGTCCTGACATGACTGATTTTTATCATGACCTGATCCCTTCAAGACACGAGAGATTTCCAAATGGCTTCTTAAACAACTTTTTTATTGCTTCTATGCTTTTGGGCACGATGACCCAGGTAGTGCCTCCCAAGGGAGCAAAAACTGTGTTCAGCAAGGGGACACAGCAAGTGCCAAGCGTTTGCTACTAGGTTAGACTTCCTTGAGCCTCAGAGCTGAGAAGCTCATTTGGAGATCAGATGTGGCAAAAAAAAAAAAAAAAAAAAAAAAAAAAAAGTAGAAGTTTTCAGTAAATGAATTACACTTTTAATATGCTGTTCTCTGCCGGTGGTTCTGCAGATGAAATAATTTTGTACCATATAGAACTGCTGCCTACCATCATGCCCAGAAGCATGGGTAGAGTTCATTAAAAAAGGTGTTAAAGGACTGCTGTTAAGAATGCCAAATCAAGCAGTTAAAAGGTAAGAAATGGCAGCAATACAGCTTTCCTGAGCTTAATATTGTAGCCTTTAAATTTATGATAATAGCAGCCCCAGAGCCCCTCCCTCTTTTTTTTTTTGCATTTGATCACTGCCTCTTTTGCTTATCTTGATCTGACTCTTGTTGGATTGTTTGAAACACTCTCACTGTTTTAAGTGTTGCAGTCCTTAAATTATGTGTTTCTTGGCTATTAAATTTTTTTATTATACAAAGGGAAGCTGTTTCCACAATTCCTCAGCATTTCTAAGTGAATATTACATTTAATACTGACTTTCTGATCACCTATTTTCGTAATACCTGAATATTCAGCCTGTTTAAATGAGCTGAAAACCAGCTGACTACCTCTTCCAATCACATTAAAGAGCTGATCGTAATTCATATGCATTAACAGGAAGAATTAAAATTTCTTTTTTTTTTTTTTTTTTTTTTGTTTCCTACTTTCTGAGTACTTGGCTTTTTAACATAATAGAATGCTTTGAGCTTAAAAAAAACCCAAACCTAACCCCACCTCCCCCCCAAAAAAAAAAAAGGCAAGCACCACCAGATTGTATTATGGGCCATTTTCACAGTATGTCTTCTACTGGATGAGCACCTCGCCAAATTGGTGTTTCTTTCTTCAGGTGCCAGGTACACTTAGGAACAGCTCCCATTTTCCCCTTACCTACTCGTTTCCCTATGCTTAATTCACAAGGCTGCCTGCCCTGCTACCACCTATTGGTTCACCACTAGAGCAACAATCACTCCTTTTTTAAAAAGTTAATACTTTTAAATTTAGATACATTTAAATAACTGACTACAACAAAAAAGAGTATACAACAGTCTACTGCGTGCTATTTTATCCCTTGTTGTAGCTGTTGCTCTGGCATAGCAGCTAAAAAAACTCTATAAAGTACAATGTTATGATATATTACCAGTTAGGTGGTAGATATTCGATTTGTTTATGTTTTATTTTTATGGTTTATTGTGTTGCCCATACTACTTATTTCCTATGGTACATAACTTCTAAGTATCCTATCTGAATCTGAAAAATTGTGCTCAATTAAAAGCACTTCCTAGATTTGAAAAGAAATTTATTCATAAACCCTCTTTGTAATCAGTCCCAAAAAAAAAAAAAAAAAAAAAAAAGCTTTCACATTTTTATAGGTATTTTATGAAGACAGATGTGTAGCAAAGCTATTAGCAGGTTGTCTTACATCATATTCTTCTAGACGATGTTATAAATTGAAAAATATGATAATGAGGAAAATGCAATAAGGATTAGTAAAAGTACTGATGGCTGCATAATTCTCAAGGAAACAGCTTTCACCTACTTTCATAGAAAATGTCCTCATGATGTCCTCACCTGCTTTCCAGCACAGAGCAAATCGACTATGCTGGAAACTTGAAACACTGAAATGCAAATGCCTCAAGCACAACTAGGAGTTCAGTGATTTCCAAACTATTTATCACTGTTGGATACTGTGCAAGAGGAATTTATCGCCTCCAGGCCTTCAACTGACCAAACAGTGAATAAAATAAAAAAGAAAATCTGCTGAATATGCATTTCTGCACAAGTTTCTTCTTGTGTGTTAATTCTTTGAATAGTGTTCTCTTTAAAAGCCTTGTAGGACACCAACCATTTATTGTATCTCCTTTTATCTGTATTTGTTTTACACGTTTGCTAAGGTTTTTCTCCATCCTTTTACCAGAAAAACAATTTTATATTGGCAAGTGTCCACTCACTTTCTATCTTTTTTAATATTCCACGTTGAAATTTCTTTTACATAATTATAAGTCAGGCTTTTTAGTCAGGCCCCCAAGCTTTCTTACTTATTAAAATCTTCTCTTGTAAATATCATGTTTTACTTCCCCTTAAGTTTGTTATTGTTTCTGTCACAACAGTGCCTGTAGTTCCTAAACAAGATTGGGAACAAACATCATATTACTTTCTCTCTAAGCACCTTACAAGAGGCAGGATCTTTTCAAATTGAGAAAAGAAAGGCAGAAGTGGTAAAACTCCAGTATTATCAACTGCTTTGCTTTAGAGTTGAAGAATGGAAGACGTGGAAGAGGTCTGGGTATCTAGGTGCTAAATTATGTATTTAAACACCTTTAAAAATCAGCCTATGGGGGAACTGCAAAATGAAAGGAGAACTGTCGAGAAGCACTTCATAGCCTTAGTCACAAAATATTTAAAACATGAGAACCAGATCCACTCTTGCTTTTTCATGCATGGTATGGCAGGAGGATCCTTTCACTTTTCTCGTGCTGCCTGTGGCTGGTGTTAGAGGCAGACAGCTGAGCTTCCTTCCCTCCTTTCTGCCTGCTCTGCACGGGGTGGAGACAGGTTGCACCATTCACCACCTCCTCCCCAGACCCTGCTTAGGAAAACAGGCACAGGGCAGTCATATTTTATTACCACAGCTTTTGTCACAATTGCAGATGAAATTTGAAGTAATTATTTGTTGACACCCACTGTACAGCATATACAGCTCCTTGTGCTGCCAGTCACCTTCTTGTGTTCACCCATGTATTTATTTCTTCCTATGTTCCAAGGGCATCTAGTCCCTTGGAAAAGAGCTTGGGAAACATACTGTAATTAACTCCACTCTTTACAGGACAGTCGCATTGTCAGATCCAGTCATCGTTGGTTGAAAACACTCATAAACATCAGTAGCTGTCATTCTCTCCAGTCTCTCAGTTACTATTGTTTGCTTTTCTTGCCTCATATTTGAGTTTTGCTCTGGCTTTCAGTTATGAGTATATATTCTTTGTGTGTGCAGTAATACAAATATTTACTGTGAAGTATCATTTATATGATTCAGAAAGTATGCCTTATGAATTCTCAGAGGGAAGGGTTTCAATATTTTAGCATGTTCTGCACAGTTTTTGAATTCATCAAAAATGAGAGGCAGAGTGAAGCTGATCCATTCATTGCCAAGTCTATGCAAGTGTGTTTTGAATACAGATTCAAATTATCCTTCAGTTTTGCAGCTAAAGATCTCTGCAAGTTAATTGGTCTCCAGTCACAGCCATTCTGTCATGGTTGTGGCTCCACAGATAACACCAGGATCCCAGTCAGTCATACATCTTCAAATGATTCCCTTTCTGACTAGTTTGGAGTGAACCAGCTGGTTTTCCAAGGAGAAAAACACAAAAGCTGTGTGGTAGCTTTTAGTCCAACTTAATTCCTACAGGCACTACCATCACAACTGGCTCTGAGTAATTTATATTTCAGTGTAAATGGGTATGAACCTGCCAAAATCTTTCTAGCTATACCCTCTGTGGCTGTGCTCATCTATAAAATGGCTATAACAATTCTTTTTCTGCACAATTCCCATCTTGATTTTGAAAACTGTTTCATGCTGTATCTGCAAATTAATTAGTGTAGCAAGACCTTTGTCTTGAGGGTATGAAAATAGTTATGTTCATTGGAATTGTTGGAAAACGTACCAATTTAAAAAAATTTGTATAATTTTAGTCAAAAGGTTTTGTTTGCCTTTGCCCCAGGAAAAAGAATTTTAAGTTTCTTTCCAGAACATTGTTCCACTAGGTAAGGCCTGATGGGCTTAGCATTTCAACAGACTGGGAATAGCCCAAATGATATGGGGCCATCAGGGGCCATTAATGGAACATCTACCCCAAACCCTGCCTCTAGAAGAGCTGGACCACATCTCCTCCAGAAAAGGCTGAAAAGAATATCAAGGAATGAAGATCTAATTAACATCAGAAGCAAAGAAATCCAGATCCAATAGGAGACCAAATATCCAATGAACACTGACACAATTCATTTCTATGAGTTTTACCTGTATAAAAGATCTCAAAAAATCTAGTAAAAACTACATGTCATGGAATGATTCTCTCTGCACATCCAGGCTGTGTGTGGATGAGATGATTTCTGTGGTCCATCCTGGCCAGATAATAAAGCAATGCCTTGACTCTCTAACATTAAAAATGTTGCTGGAGGGTTTTTGATTTTTGCCCAGTTTCATGACAGAATCATCTTGCAATGATACCAAAAACTGTGGGGAATGGGACAGGTGGAATAATAAATATATTTGCTTATGGGTAAGCAGTATACAGGAACTGGTATTCTGAATGACAAGGATTGCCTGTCAAAATAATTAACTTGCAAACACATACAAAAAATTGCAATATATATTTTTTAAAATGCTTGTAAAATGGAGAGGTGAATTCCGAAATGTCCAACTGACACGACCTTGCTGTACAGAAGAGAAAGCAGAGAATTTGTGTGGAAATCAGGAGACATGGTCTGACTCAGGGAAATACTCAGGACAGCTGGTCTCCACAGGAAACAGGGGAGCTTAATTCTTCAGCTCTGTGGCCATGCAGGAACTTGATGCATGTACTTCACCTGGGAATAAACAGGTTTCCCTGCAGAAAGATATTTCTCCCAGTGCTCATTTCTCTTCCAAGAGCAACTGTGCTGCTGAATCCAAGGTTAGGTTTCTGCCTAACTTTGTAGACTGAAGCAAACACCATGAGAGGGTAGTAATGCATGTTTTTCTAGAAGGGCTCTCCAGAAAAGTCGATTTTATTAATGCATATTGCTTCACAATTGCAAAGTTTTCAAATTAATTCCATAGTAGATGGAAATATTTATGTGTAACTAGATGAATTTCTAGCCTTTGGTTTAGTATGGCTGGGCTTTGATCTCTGTTGGTTGGTTTAAGATACAAAGATGGTTGTATTTAGGGTCTCCAAATTTAACATATAGAGAACAACCTGTGGACAACACCTTTTTATTTTTTATGTAGAAACAGTGGTTCATGTTTCCGACTCCATGTACTACTAATATTGAACGTAACTCCTCAATGTAAAGTTTTTAATCCTTGTTTCCTTGACATTTCTTTAATTCTTTTGTATGAATTCCCCACTAGTTTGCACTGAGCCAATCCAGCTTCCAGTGAGCATAGTGGTGTAATCAGTCACTTCAAAGGTGCCAGGTTTTCGACTGACTGAATCATTCACTACAGGAAGCTGGTCCTCATTTCAGTGGTGCAGAGACATACTGAATCTTGAGTTAGTGTATTCCCTTTTGCAGCAGAAGGGGAATTAGAGTGGGTGTGTTATCACACTCAGCTGTTTCCTCAGCTCTGGAGGAATTGAACAGGAATATTTTCAACTGAGCAGCCCAACAGCTGGGGCAAGGAGATGTTGTGGGTGTTAGTCTCCCAGGGCACCTTGATTTCATCAGGACTCGAACATTCTCCCTACAAGGAGTGAATGCATTCCCTGGGGCAGACCCCTGTCATACAACCCTGCCATGGTCACACATTCCTAGGGAACTGGAAAGGCCTTATCTGTCTTACCTGGTCATTCCTGCAAATGGCTTCAAATGAAAATGAAGCCTTTTTACAATGAAAAATGATTTGCCAGGAACCCTGTGTCTCCTAACAAGACTGAGTAGCAAAAAGTGATTCCAGAGAGTGATCACATGTTCAGTGGACACAAACATGTCTGGTGATTTTTTCTAATGTAGGAAAAAGTACAGTCTTGAGAAAAATTAGACTATTGGTCTCTTTCACTCTCTTGACTGCCTTTCAAAAAAGTGTAATTTGAGAGCTCCCTGCTGTGTGTGTATGTACAGCGTGGTCGAAAGGGTGGGGCACTGAATAGCACTTTGCTGTTTTAAAATGCACTGTTCAATCTATGGCAAACCAGTATTTCTTTGGTGAATTGTGTGGAGTAAGCAGACTGTCCGTGACAGCTCTATGAATAGTAATGGTGAATTCATCATGATGCTTTTGCTCCTGCTGGATTTTATTATGCAAGGCTGTTCCACAGTAACTATTACTGAGCTGCAACTTATAGAGAGGCTTAAAGGCTGCAATTTCAGTAGAGAAAAACTGTTTTCTCATTCTTCTAATTTATTTCTGCATTTACAATAACTCTGAGTTTAACATCTCATATAAACTTAATACTTTACCCTCTTCCCACGTGGAGCATGAAGATTCAGGAGAAGGATGGGCAGAGTTCTAAAGAGTCATCCCTCAGACAGTTTTTCCTCTCCTCTTCATTCTCTCCTTCACCAGTCTCCACTTTTCCCAGCTACTTCCTGTTAACCCCATGATTTCCCAACACGAACAACCGTATAAATGTTCCCACTTACCGTTTTCTCTGTGGAATCCCAATTACTTGTCTCTTCATTCTTGCTCGAAGCTTGTGGCAGCTCAGGAGGGCTAATAAAATGCGCAGGAGGAGGACAGAGAGTCCTAGAACACATAAGACGGGAGAGTTGGAATTTGAAATCATGAGTTCTGAAGCTTCATCTTTGCCCATTCTTACCCAGGAGCTGCTGCTGTGTAGCATTACCACTTTCCAGAGTGATGACAGGCAAAGGAGAGGTTCAGTTCATACCCATCTCCTTTGCTGGTTGGTGACTCCCACTGGCTACCAGGGCTGAAGGCTTAAGGTCAAGGTCATTCAGAATCAGCCCATCCTTTGGGTGCACTGGAAGTACCTCAGGGCTCTGAAAATAAATGTGGGAGCTTTCCCTGCAAGAAGATATTCAAAGGCAGCTAGTGCAGCAGAGGTGAGGCCACTTTTCAGTGTTGTGATTTTCTGCATTTTCTAAATTTGTTAAGAGTAATCAGCCTTGAAAGTTACAATGCTGTCATGAATAATTTTTGTTCATTTGTCATGAAAGAGCTGTAGCGGTTGTGTAAGCAAAACCTAGAAGAGTCCATGTAGAGCATACCTGAGGTATAGACTGGTTTACTGATTTGAAGAGAAATGTGTTCAATACACTGTACCATAAGAAGAATAACTCCAGTACTTTTTTTTTTTTTTCCACCATTGTTAGTGCCTTTTGAAGCAACATTAACGTACTGTTTTGGTTTTTTTTCAGGAAATCATTACCTGGGAAGCCATTCTGCTTTTGTCCAGTATGCAAAAGGCAGCAGATGGGATGCCAGCTAATTGCCATTGCTGTTTCCAGCTGTCTCTATTTCTTATTCTCGCCTAGCTTTTCTTTCTCTGAACTGATTGCAGCTACTAACCTGGAGCACAGGAAAATGCCCATCACAAGTCTCAGCTTGCAGGCTGACCACTAACAGGGAAGAAATGTCCCAGGGATCCCAGCAAACTGTCTTATGTGCTGCAGCCCTGAAAATGCTCCCACACTGTGCTTATCTCCTGCAAGAGTGTTTGAGAGGATTATGTCAATGCCATATAATTCCAAATTTCACAAGAGGGTCTATCTAATTTTCTGTCTACCCATGCTAGAAAAGTAGAAGGCAAGAAGTAAAATTGAGAATTATGACAAAAGAAGATTAAAGACTGTTTCTTGGGTTTTTTCCCTGTTGTTATCTAGATAGCTGCGTGTATCTGCAGATTCATCTCTTTTTTTCAGTTTTTATGTCTTATACTAGATTTTATTTTTAAGAGACTGGGCTGTACTAACACATAATACAAAGGCATAAGTCCCATCTTCAATATATGCAATATCATTATTTAATTTTTTTACTGTCATTTTTTTTCAATGTTTTGTATAGTTACAATATGAGATCATGATTTAGTTTTGGTTTTCCTCTTTTGAACTAATTTTTTTCTCTTCTTCTTGTTAACTGCTGGTTTTTCATAATGCAAACGCAAACCCATGAATCATTTCTGGTTTGGACAAAGCACTCCTGAGATATATTGGGTCTTCCAGTGTATATCTCTGAAGTCTTTAATACAAATATGTCTCCATCTTGGGAAAATCTATGAAAACGCATCTCAGGATCTGTGAGCAATTTCATCCATCCATTTCTTTTTCTTCTGTCTCTAGTGTATCCATACAGATTTCTGGAAGAGCTTAAATTGCAACAAAACTTGGAGCAAATTACAACCACAAAAAAGTAAATGACCAAAGAAACAAACCCAAAACTCCTGTCATTCATATAAAAAGGAGTTTCCCTTAGAACAGGGCTGTATGGTGTCAGTTAACCTAGGTGGCATATTTCAATACCCATGTGTTACTGCTGGTTTTTGGTAAATTATGCTGTAGTTGTCACATTTTTCCTGGCAGCATCTCTCAGCTGCTGTACTTTGGGGAATTGGGTTGCAGCAATGAAAACATGATGCGTCTGGTGCTGTGGCATGCCAAGGGAAATGAGATCATAGAGCAGCTGATTAATTTCTCCATGGGAATTCAGTGGGCACCTTTTGGAAACAAAAATTCATAAAGTGTGGGTAGCCACAGGCAAAAACAGTGAGTGTGTGTTGACAAGAGGGAAAGTCACTATGAACTGAATTCTCTTACAAAAAGGCTCTAATGATATTGATCCTAAGGACTGCTCTTTTAAATACCCAGTGATTTATTTGCACCCAGTTATTTGAAGGAAGACTCTTCACTTTGCCTTCCACTGCTGCAAGTGCAAGACAAAATTGTCTGAGAAGCATTTGTCTTGAAAATCTTTTTAGGTACTTCAAATTAAAATTAGTGTAGTTGCTGAGGTCTGCATCTAGGCTAAATCTTGACCAGCACAGCTCAGAGACATCCTTATTTTGTATGATTATCAGCTATATAAAGTTGTCTGTCCCAAAAGGCTCATAGTGAATTCCTTAGCAGAAAATTCTTTTGGAGACTTTCTTTCTCCGTAATAATTCTTCATCTGATGAGAGCAGAGGGGATTTAGGAAGTTTCTTTGTAGAGGGGAATACAACAACTGGCATTCTGTGATGCAAGGCCAGCCTGTGAGAGATAATAATGGGACATCCAGCCCAATGCTTCTGAGAGGACAAAGGGCACAGAAAGATAGAATCTCATGTTACAAAGGATGACAAGAACCAGAAATTTACCTTAACTGATTTGAGCTGTCAAGTCTGTGTCACTATGGTCATTGATCAACTGGACCATCAGCTGGCAGGGAATAACCCTGAGCAAACCTGAAGAGAAATGATAAGAGACTATCAGAGACATGCTTTTGAGAAGTATTAGATACTTGAAGAGCATCAACCAGAGGAAAAAATATTGCTGCATCAGTGGCCAAGGATGGATCTTGGAGTAAAATGCAGGATAGGGCTTTTAAAAGATGGAAGGGGGAAAGATGCTATTTAGAGATTTGCCTAAACATTTGTGGCTGTATGGGAAAGATCTCCCTAATTCCCACAAGTCTTTCAGCAAGTCTGCCATGAGTGTCTAAACACACGGGAATGTGCAAGAGAATGACAAAACTGATCCTGAGTTTGAGAGCTGAGGGGGAATGGTGAAGTTGTCAACAGCAATGAGCAGAGGAGGAAGAGTGGCAGGTTCAAATTAAAGACTTACCTGTGATCTTTTTTTGCTTCAACTGACAGGGAATCATCCTGAATACACTAAACTGTCATTTCAACTGATAGAATGGAACAGAAACAGACAGGACAGAGAGGTTAAAATGTTCAGCCTGGGAATTGCAGCAGAAAACAAGAGAAAAAGGTATACAGTGAGAAAACAGAGTCTGGGGTGGCTTTGAGAGAGTTCCATGAAGAAGGGAGAAGGAACTGCTGTAAATGCTGCTGAAAGAGCAATAAAGAAGGTTGATGGAAAGCCACAAGGGGGTACTGCCACAAAAGCCAGGCCAGGAAAAAAGTGATCAAGGGTATCAGATTAGACAGGAAGGTCAAAGAGGACACTGAGATTCCGTGTTAGCCAGAAAGAGGTCATTTGAGACCTCGGTGAATTAGTTTGAATGGGGAGAGCTGGAGCCAGATTGCAATGAGTCAGAGGAAAGGAAATCAATGCAGTGGTCGTAAACAGGCCTTTCAAGTCATTCAGAAGTGAAAGGGAGAAGGGAGTTCTGGGAGAGAAAGAAAAGCTGACCTGTTTGCACTGGAACTTCAGGAACAATGTACTGCTTATTTCTTTGCCTTTCTCAATGTATGAATTACCTTTTTTGTTTGTTTGTTTTGTTTTCTGATCAATTTTGTTGTTGTTTTTATTTTGAAGATCAGAAAAGTTTCCAGACTCCCTGATTCTAGCAATTGCCCATTAACGTATCTCAGGCATCTACCCAAGGAAATGCATATAAATAGCAGTCTGTACAAATTTATGTCTCTTAAATTTATTATTTAATCTTGATTTAACCATAGAGCTTCACTTGTTTTCTTGATTACTACTTGTATGATGTCTGGTGCTGGAGTTCATTGGTGCCAAGCTAAAATTAAATTTGAGTTTAAATGCCTGGAACTCCTACAGAAACATGAAGTGAGCAATTGTACTATGAAACACACTGTAGAGAAGTCTGACTTACCATACTGTTTCTCCAAAAACATGTTTAGTCTTTTCAAGGCACTTGCTTGTCCCACCAACCACAGATTTTGCCAACCTAGCAACACTTAAAAGATATGAAAACATCATGATAGAAATGCAACAGCTCAGGATTTAGTAATATAATTTTCACTGAAATGAAAAGGTAGTTCACAATGGGAAACATTTGGCAACTACATGGGAATATGGACTTGTGATTTCTGGCACTGCCTTTGGGTCAGTAAGTACCTGTGCCTGGAAGAAAAACAGAGCAGCGGGGTTGAGAATTTCTACAACTGGCTGGAAGCAATTCTTGTTGTCTGATTTTAAGACCATGGTTTTCATGTGCTACCTTTTGCTCATGGTGTCTCAATTTCAACAGATCAAACACAAAATAAAAAAGTCCCTTGGAAATTCAGTGAGATCATAAAAATATGACTGAAGTAATAAATATGCTGGATAGAAGGCAGCCATGCAGTCATGTCACTGGTGACCCACAGTGCCTTTCTAGGTGACCTGTAAAGGATTTTAGTCATGGGTGTTCCTTACAGAGATTGTTGATGGATAAGGAGAGAGGCTGCAGAGACCTTTCCAGATATGTGCCCTCCCTATGGGAGTCAGCCTGGGCCGCCTAAATCTCCCCACGCCAGAAGCAGGCTGCTCCCTAGCTCCCTAGGTATCTGTTTTGTTCCCTAGATATATGTTTTGCTCCCTAGATATATATATTTTTTTGTTCCCTTGATATATGTTTTGTTTTGCAGCTTATCTTCTGTTGTCCCACCTGTAATTATCCACAAAAGTGAGAGCACCTAGTGAAGACTACAGCACATCTTTAAAAAGAAAATCACCTTCCTCTCCTCCAGAGCAACAAAGCAGTTTATCTGACTTGATTATTTTTTTCCTTGATATTTAAATCAATAATTTCATCCATGTTAAATGAATACCATCTACAGCAGACTTAATTTCAAGTTTAGAATAAATAATCGTAGAGATTTAGCTCGTTTCTCAAATAGTGAATTACTCTCACTTCAGATTTTGCAAATATGTTTTTGATTTGCAGACGTGGCTGGAATATTCTGCACAAATACATCTTCAGCTATGCTGTACTCTGAAGGAGTCCCCAAAGTCTATTAATGTGATTGGTCACCTAGTTCTTATAGAAACCACACCCATGATTAGGTGAAGCTTACAGTTTAAAAAGCAAGAAACCATTACCTTCAATAAGCTGTGAATAATCTTGATTGCACACGTGTGTGTGCATACACACAAACACACACACATTTAGTTCATTTACATTTGAATACAAGTATTTGGACTGAGGTTATCTGCTAAATTTCTCAAAGGGAAAGCCCACAGAAAGAGCCAGAGCTTAAACCTCTGTATAAGAACAATGATTCTGGGCTACATTCCCCACATGGTTGATATCCTGTAGTGTTGTGGTGGGAAAGGTGAGTATGGGAGTGCTTCAGCCCAAGGACACGGCTCAGTGTCTCTGCCAGTGCCCAGCTGAGTGCCATCTCCCCATTCCACGTGACTGAACAAAAGAACCAACCTGCCTGGCAGTCTCTGCATCACCCTGCAGAAGCACAAATGTGTTGGAAAAGTCATTATTGCCTCTGCCAAGTTCCCTTTGGTCACACATGGGGCTGCACAGGGGTGAACTGGCTCTTATACCCATGTAGAGGAATGCTACTCAGCATCTGCTTGGTGTCTCCAGGGTTGGAACTGTTTGGCATCACACTGCTTTCTCAGAGTCCAGTAACATGAGCAGATAGAGACATTTGTATGCTGTGGGAATTTCTTCTAGAAAGGATTCACCATATAGAATATTCCCCTTACCTTATTTGTCTATAATATATCCTCAGGAATAAAACTTACCAGTCGTGAGTACATTGCACACAAACACATGAGATTCCAAAGATTACTGATGAAGTACCTGACAGTGATACCTTGTGCTCAGAATTTCTCACTGCTGTATGTTATCTGCAAAAAGCAGAATTTCTGTCCCAGGTAGGTTTTTTTCCATATTATCCAGGCCATGCAAAATTTTGCAAATTCACAAAGAACCATAAAATCATTTATCTTGCAAAAAGACCTTTATGATCATTGAGTCCAACTGATTCTACAGGTATTGAAAGAAGTCTAATTAATACTTATGTCATCTGAAAAAAAGAATCATAATTTTTCCAAGCATTCTTATGTAGTTCCTACCTGAAAGGCACCATTGACCAAATATTCTCCAGGGAGTAAACCCACAACTGTGTAAGATTTTCATATTACTATAGACATCAGAAGGTCACTGGAAATATTGCAAACAATGTCTGTTTGTATTTTTGCAATGTTCCTTGGATTTCTGACAGCATTGTCTGATGCGCTCTCAACTTCTGAACTACACCAGGCAGAACAAAGGCATTCTGAATTTTGCTTTTCCACATTTCGGTGCTAAGAAGCTGGAAAGTGTTGACTTTCAATGAAGTCACCTTTCCTTTCAAAGTGAAGAAATATACAGAAAAGGGAAACAGTTGAAATGACACAGTGCTTTGAAAGGATGAGAGGGAACCTTTGCAATTCTAATTATTTACATAACTGTAATCACTAAGCTACAAAAGTCCTGTCCTCATCCTCCCATTAAAAAAAATGAATGATTTGGGCCAATTTTCATAATTTGTTGCCATTCTTTAAAATGTCTAATGGTATGTGTTCCCTCAGCAATTATTCTGCTAATAGTGTTTCAGGATGCTGCAGCTCTGAGTCATGACCTCAAATTCTTTGTACACACAGAAAGCACCAGTTGGAGTCAGTGGGATTTGATGAGCAAGTATTCAAGAGCACTTTTAATAAGCTTGAGGGGCAAGGAACAACAGGGCAATGTGTCTGGGGGGAGGCTGTTTTGTTATTGTGAACAGCAGCTGGAGCAGGTTGGATAGGAGAGTGTGCTTGAATCTGCCCTCAGTACCACATGTTGAACAGCACTAACAGCACCTGTTGAGTTGCAGATTGGAAATTCAAAATAAGTTCAGAAGACAGGCATAAAACAGGAACATGTTTCCCATAAATGCAGAATTTTATCCCTTTACTCTAGGATAAATGCATACAATCACATATGAGGTTTATTTTATTACTGATAAACACTTAGCAGTTATGCAGTCAAAACAGCGTTCTGCCCAAGAGGAAAAAATGCAAAACACTTTTAAGGAATGAAAATAAAGCATCCCCAAATAGTATGAAAACTATTCCAGATTGGTTCCTGTTTGGTTTTTTTCCATGAAGAATTACACATTGCATTATGTATGTTAATACGATGCACTTTGATTAAATACAAAATAATAATGGCACAGAGTAAGGAGCAAACAGAATTGGACACTTAGCCTGTGGAACTGGGCTCAAAAAGTTTCTATCAGTTTTATTCATACATTTCTTATCTCTTAAATTTTAGACTAGTCATAATTCCCCTTGCCTCATTCTGTTGTAGGTCGTGCTAGCAACCTATGGCTTTTGTGACCAAAGGCTGTGGAAATTGCATCACCTGAAAAGGCAGAGTGGTCACATCTTCTCCAAATCATGTGTCTTGACCATTTCTATATGTTTCAAATGGACAGCTTGATCTCTGCTAGGTATATCAACAAGACTCATTTGTATCCTTCAAAAACGTCTCAATTAATTTAGCACTCATTAATATTCTTGTATGTTTCTACTTATATGACTTTCATAAGTCCCATATCCCTAATTACTCTGCTAATTAGAGGAGAGTCTCATGCTTCTCATTGTCGCACATGCCTCAGGAAATTTTGTGGAGATTAAATTTAAAAAATGACATTTTAATGCATCCTGATTTTTGTACACCTTCTAAATTGATGACTATGAGATGATCTAAGGGTGGTACATATTTTCAAACACTGTATTTGAACTGTGATTTCAGGAATGATCTGAAATCCCGTGTTCAGCAGCACCACACACTACTTTCTTCTCGCTGTCCTGGTCCCTAAGGTGAGGGGCTGGGGCAGGGGTAGCCCAGACAAGCTTCTACATCCCTGGGTGGGACAGAGCTTCTCCATCCCTGCTCAGAGAAGCTGGGCAGCAGGACTCCAGAGCACACTGTGTGATATACCTGACCTCTGCTTAAACACAGCTGAGGCCTGCAGCTCTCAACTCAACGAAACAATGCACATAAAGAGAAAAGGCCCTGAATATATCCACCCTCTGAAGAGATTACTGCCTTAGCTTCAGACTGTATGGCATACCAGACTAGGTCCTCACGTGGTATATATCTGTTATGAACAAAATCCCAGCTACACAGGTAGTCCTCAAAGATTCTTCTCAATGACAAAGGAGTTAAGGTAGTTGGCCTCACCAACCACTTGGCTCTGCATCTTACTGATAGCTTTGCAGCTTCTTCCTTTGACAGGTCACTTCTGAGTTCCAGATGCTTTTGCTGTTTTATAAGAAAGGAAAAATAACACCAAGAGGGAGAAGAAAACCAAATTTAAGATACTTTTCCTTGTTAAAGCTCTGCAGCAACCACAGGCCACTTGAATAAGGAGATATATGGTTAAGATTCATATTTTAGGCAACATATAGGCTTTGTTTACTTCCAGAGTAATTTTCTGTTCCTCAAAATAGTGTTGAAAGAAACAGCATTTCTCATTTCCAAAGGTTTTGTGATGTTGCTAATGGGCTGAGCACAACTTGGCTTCCCTTTCAAACACACCATTATCTTCCTGCCATTGCTGTCCATCTGAATCTTAGGCATCACATCCTGGTTCTGACTGCATCTGAGTTTTGAAGACAACCTCCTTTGTGCTCCTCTGCCACACTCAAGTGTGCCCACCAAAAGGAAAAAAACATTTTAGATTTCCTGTTCCTAGAGAGTGCATATAATACTTTTCCTATCCCCTTTAAGGCCTCCAATATTCATAATTTATGCAATTTGCCTTCAAATTTCTTTCTTCTCCTTCAATAGCACTAAGCAGGTCAGAAATTAAGTAGTCTGATCATCACGTAATTCAACATTTCCGTTGTTGTTGTTGTAAGACTTGCTCTTTCAAAGAAAACCAGACAGACTTTTTCTCATGAGTTGGTAAGAAGCTCTTCACAAAGGAGTAACCTGTTCTTCTGACACCTCTGCAAAAGGCATAGCTGAAGAATACTGCAAAGCTCATGTGGAGGTATTTTCTGAGGGGGATATGCAAGCATTGTGAAATCAAATAGATGATTAATTCAGGTAGAGGGTGAATTCCCATGCATAAAATAATGATTTCTAACCTTTAGAATGCACTTGTTATGTAATATTAAAGAGGGAAAATACATTTCAGGTTTTTAGGGTATCAAAAGATTGTTGAAGGTTAGTGGGGGGAAAAAAATCAAGAAAATAAAGAAACATTTTAGCATGGATCAGTGCAAATGAGTACTTCTTATACTGTCACTTTTAAAGGCAAAATTTCCATACTATTAGCTAGCTGAATAGTTGCTTATTTTGCATTTTTAACTCTATGCTTTGTTCAGTGGTGCTTACTATGAGGAGCTGAAATTTATTACAGTTTGCAGGAGTTTTATGACTTGGAACAGGAGTGATTTAAAAGGAGTGAACATTTTAGTAACCTTTTTTTTCCACTGTTCCATCCAATTGTTAAATGGAAAAAACCATTCGTAAGAGGATTAGGCTAAATGATGAATGACTACCAGTTTCTCTCTCTTTCTAGATAACACAGTGTATCAATGGTTTAAATAATTTCAGACAAGTTTAAACTTCCTAGTAGAGTAGCATGAAAGAAGCCATTATTCAGCATACAGCATTTGCAGATTTTCTAGTTTTAAAAGAACATAGTGATGCCTCCAGAAGTTAATGAATGACCACAAGGTCATGTTAATATGAAGAACATGGAGAGAAATAGGTCAAAGCTTGTGGCAGCTTGAATCTAAAGATGACCCAGGCCCAAAATCTAAGCATGGGGAGCTCTGTAAAGGCCTGACTGCAATTATGAAGATACAACATGCACCTGAGGCTCAGGAGAGCCACTGTGGTCGTTCTGGATAGACTTTATGGTACCAGCACAGAACTGGACAGAGATGCGGGTAATGTACTCAGGCTTTTAAACACTTCACCCTGGATGCAGGGTCTTTGTGTAATAAGAACATAAGGAACGGAGGCAGACCTCTGAAAACAACTTTCCAAGTCCAGGTGACAGTGCTGGCTGGCACTGTGCTCCAGCTGAGTGCCCAGGCTGCAGAGCACTGCCTCTCCATCAGGCTGAAATGCAGCTGATCAGGAGGGCAAAGTGAAGGCCAACACAGTGGCCTCTGATCATGCCCCAAGTTGAGCAGAGTAACTGAAACAAGATGCTGAGGGTGACACAGAGAGTCCCAGAGAGGAGCCAAACTTCTCCATGATGACCATGACCCAGCTCTTCCCCTGGAGTGGAAATGCCATCGTCTGTATCTGCATGCTGCAGGTCAGCTTGGTGAGTGAGCAATTGAAAAGTACCCCCTAAACAAAACCCTCTGTAAGGCAGGAATAAATTAATGACTAGCTGACTGATCAAAAGTGATGGGATGCCTGCAGCTCCCAAGCCTTGGAGACAAAGGCTTGTATATTCAGATTTTTCCAACAGCTGCGTGCAGGCAAGCTTGTGTAACTCTGACCTGGACTGAGGAACCCTGCGAGGCAGGCATGCAAGCCAGGGCTGGTGCAGACACCTCAGTCATGGCCCTTCCCATGCCATGGGGTACAGGAGGAAGATAGGATCCCCTGTAGATGCACAAAAGCTCTGAGCACATTTTTTTTTCCCACCAGAAGCAGTGAAATAATGGGAAACAACTATGGGGAGGGTAAGCACTGGCATGACCACCCAGCAGTGCAGCAACTGCCAGAGATAGTGTGTGAGCATTACCAGAAAACATGAAAGTCTAAAGAAATAACAAAGTCCTTGATAAGTGGCCCAGGCTCTTCTGGTCTCACAGAAAACCTTAGGTAGGAGATCTCCCTCCCTGCCAGATTTGAAACATTCCTCATTACATGTGAAGAGGAGTAAGATGCATGTTTAGCCAATCAAAGCAAATCACAAGCACTTTTGTGGCTGGGGAACCTTCACTCTCTTTCCATTGCTTGCCCTCAGTAGGCTCCGGCAATTTCAGCAACACCTGTGAGAGGTGCCAAAGCCTTGGGCAGGTCACACTTCTAGCATCCAACGTGAGGGGAATACGGGGACACCTCGGGACCTGGTGACAGCTGGAGCCCCCTGGTTGTATGTGACCAGCCCCACTGTGTTATTCCTGCCCTGGCTGGCTGTGGGAGACACAGGGAGCCATGCTGGCAGGGGCTGGGGTCTCAGGTCTCTAACAGGTGTGAGCTGTGGGAAGAATGTGGGAATATGGCTTTGGAAATTGGGACAAAGCTAGGAAAACTTCACTTGGAGTGCTGAAAGCAAGACTAGAGAGGAGAGAAACTCATGGGGAACCATAGCTAGTAGTTAGGTTGGCAGTTGTAGCAGAGAGATTAATACCTTCCTATTTTTCGTACCTTCAGAAAAAAGTACTGAAGCAAACTGAATAATAGAAATGGGTTAGTATAAGAGAGGGAAATAAAAAAGTGTAAATTACTAACTACTCACCTTCGGGTTTTCACCCCAAAGGTCTTCTTCTTTCAAAATAACATGGAATTTCTGTTTTAATTTCTTAATGTGAAGCTCACCATGACATACTGTTCTCAGGTACTGAGCTCCAAACTGAGATAGGTATTAGAGAGAGGTCCAGACAGTTTCATAGATCTATATGATCTTCCCTTACCATTCTTTCTTTGCAGTTTAAGAACCTAACATTTGTTAAACTCTTCATCATGTCACACCTAATTAAGAACAGAATATGGTAATCATAGCTGAATGAAAAATTGGTTTCCCACTGGAGGGGGGAGGAAGACAGGAAAGGACAAGATAGATTTAGAAAGCTGTCTCCCTCCAACATCAAGATAAATCCAAGTCTCAGAAAATCAGTTAGAGGCAAAAGTCTTTATAGATTGGGGTTTTATTTTCATGTCAGTTGAAAAAAAAAGACAATTCAATTCAAGCTGGTTATTTTCATCTAGAAAATATTAGATTTATCAATTTATTCTTATTAGGCAAAAATGAAGTGAAATAATCTTTTGACATCAACTAGTATTATATTCAACATCTTCTATATTATATATACATTTATAATCAACATCTTCAGGAAAAAACAGCATAGCCAGAAAATTCCTACCTCATCTTGTAGATGCCTCAAAGCCCATCTTTCCCAGACTAAGGCTACTTATTTCCTGAAACAGACAATTGAAGTGTGCTTTTCTGAAACTCATATATTATCCTGGCATGTATTTACACGTTTTTAATGCCAAAAGGAGCAGACTTCAGTATGATTTAAAAACCCAGCTTAGGCTTCCTATAGGAAGATATCTAAATAGCATGACAATGTGCAAGACCCCCTTTTAGCCTGCAGGTAAAAATTGATGTAGAGATCAGTAGATGGAGTGATAAGTATGAAGAATACAACAGTATCTGGCAGGTATTATAACCTTCAAGAACACTTGGCACATCTTGTGATATCCATTGCTGTAAGCTGATGCAGATTAAGAGGCTAACAAATTTATACATGCCTCTCACTCTCATTTCTAGCACTGACCTTTCCAAACATGTCACATGTACTCATCCTCATTGAAGATGAACTGCACAACAACTTTGAAGTGTTAAAACAAGCAGTGTTAGAGCTCTAGGAAAGCAAACCTAGGCCACAATACCTCCAAAAAAGCAAAAATAGCTCCATGTTTCATAACACAAGTAAACTGTCTGACTTTTAGAAACTTTCCTGGAAACTTTCACCTTTATTCTGTGTCCTGGTATTAAATATGTTACATCAATGAAACCTCAATGGAAACAGTTTATGGGATGAAAAGACTAAACTAAATCCTACAGAAGCTGTTTCATTTTAAATATATAACTGAGACTGCAGCAGCCTAAGTATTTGCCCCATCTCCTGTAGCTCTTTCAGTGTTTTAGTTTGCATTGCACACATACTTCCAGCAAAGAATAAAGACAATGCCTTCTCAATGTTGTTTGCCATTTTCAATAATTGCACAGTTCTACAAACATACCTCCACATTCAGGTATTATGTCCATAAAGCCATCACTTGCTGACGCGTCTAGTTATTTGATAATGACTGTATGAAATTCACTTCCACAGAAGTATTTTTAATTGTTACCTGGCTAGAAACGACTGAAGTGTTTTTGGAGGTAACTGAGTACTTGCTTTCCTCTCATGCTTGCCCTAAGTGTTTCTCAGTAATGTATTCCTGTTGTCTGTGTGCTCCATAACAAGAGATGCTGTATTTCTCAAACAATAAAGGCAATCCTTCAGGTGCTGCCGATTCAGTTATTGTCTCTACAGGTGGGTAAGTAGTTGCTGGGATTTGATTTGTTCCGCTAAATTGCTTTTATGTCTTCTAACAGCAGCACACTTAAGGATGCTCTTGCTTTCCTTCTGGTATTTAGTGGAAGCTGTACTTTTTATGAGAGTCATTTGCTAAACCTGTACTTTGCCTTACTTTGCTTACCTTTGCCTTCCCTTTAGAATTTTTTCTGTCTCTCTGCCTCTCATAGTGAAGTCTGGCTTCTGACTGGGACAGTGGGACTGGAAGGGAGGAGGAGGGCAGGAGGAGAACCTCTGCCAAGCACTGAACGTGCTCCTGTGTTGCTGGCACAGCGGGATCTTTGCCATGCAGCAGGCATTGGCAGGGCAGTTCACTCATGCTGCTCCCTGGGGAACGAGGGACAAATGCTCTCCACCTCTGGCACCCAGGGACAGCTGCTTGTGAGGCAATGGGCTGCAAGGGCAACATCCCAGCTGACCATGGGCACTGCTCACTAGTGAATTACTATTGCTCTGGGGGGGGGAAAGGAGTGGAGAGGGATTCTGCATCACAGGCTGGTCATTCTCAGGACAGATTTCATAGAGCCTGGCTTGGTAGTCAGCTGAGATCTAAAATTTAGCTCTAAAGCTGTATTTTTTCCCCCTGAGCAAATCAAACTTTCCTTAAGGAAACATAAAGGAGAACATGAAAAATATTTTCATTTCTGGGGGATGTTTCCAAAGGGGGGAAAAATGTAGTAACTTTTGAAGTTGGCTTTAAAGTTTGATTTTCAAACTCTGATTGGTCTGTTCATAAATCTTCCCACAAGGCAAATAAAAAGTCATGTAGCTTTGCCTAAATATAATTTACTTTTTATTTTACTTATTTTTCAGCCTGTCTTCCTCTTCTACCTCATTCCCTAGGAAATTACTACCCTTCCTCCTATTTATCCTTTCAGCCTCTACAGCTGAATGTAATTTGGTTTCTTTTACTACTACACATGCTTTAAAACATGGGGAAAACATGCATTTCCAAGCAAAAAATATAGGTGTCACCAGGAAGACTTGAAAAGAGAACAAAATAAGCAAAACAAGCATAATAAGAGATATTTTTAAAAATCAAACCAAAAACCAAAAAATTGGGACATGTAATGAAAATCTATACTGGAAAAAATGAAAAGTAAACAAAGTCATTTCAGTACTAGGAGTACTTTAAATTTCTTCCTTTTTAAAAGCAGTTTCTTCATTCCTCCCCCCCCCCCCCCCCCCCTTCTTCTTGAGAACAAAATAAAGGACAAGCATCATTCACTCTTAGTAGCACCTTACTACAGAAACTAGAGAAGATAGCTCATGAAACCAAATTTCTCTGCGTAGGAATAAGTGGTGATTGACAGTTCATGACCAATTATGCTAATTAGTGCCTTCTATCTACGCACCTTTCTTAGCCATGCAGCTGAACTTGGATAGATTGCAGAAAAGACTGACAGTTTTGTCCTGGAGAAGGAAGCAAACCCAGTTCACTGCCGTTGGATGTAAATTCCTTTTGAAGCAGACTCTTTCATTTCTTTCCCCACCTCTAGAAATGTGGCTGATTTTTCCACCCTTGCTGGAGTAATAGTGGTGTATTCTCCTCTTAACTGCCCTGCACAGAAATTATTCAGCAATTATAACTAAAATAGATACAGAGTTGTGCAGTGGCGTGTTATACTCGCTCCCATCTGTTAAGGGAGGAACAATACCCACTAACAAGGTGGCTGGCCAGTTTCAACAGGGCATAAAAAGCCAAATGAAGATTAGTTTAGAGAGGAATTTCACCAAACACAGCAAGCGCCATATTTTTTGCCATTAGGACCTTCTGTTTGCAAACAATGTCAACACAGAGCCAAAAGTTTCATTGCACAGGACTGTAGGACCTGTGGATGCAACCTAAAGAATCACTTTTCCTCCTTTGCCTCTTGTCTCCTTGTCAAGATGATTGGGCAGAATTCCACCTTCAGTAGCATAATACCACTGTTTACCCACACTCTTTGGTTATGTTTGCAGCAATATTTCCTAAATTCTAAGGAATCTTCAGCTTCATTTAACACCACCACTTTTCTGAGGATCTCCCCTGAAGAATTCTTGTGCAAAGACATAGAAAGTTCAGGTTTGGATCATTACCCTTCAGAAATTATATTCTTTCCTGAGCATCTTATGCATCTCAAGGGAGAGACTGAGAAAAGGAAGGAAGGGAGCTAGCTTAGCCTTATACAGCACCTTTCAGGCTAAGTGTACCCACCAACACCAGGCAGCAGTGTGAACTGGATGCTCCCAGATATCCTTAGTCAACATGTTAAAGGCATGTGGCTTAGCTTCAGCAGAAGATCCTGAATAGTCAGAGACAATTCCCTCTAGCCTTGAGAAAGAAAATTTCAACACAAAATGCACCTGAACTTCAGAGATGTCTGGCTTCTTTTCCAAGAGCCACGACTTGGTACCCACTTGAGGAAAACCTTTTCTGAAAGGCTCACCCATAGTGCAGTCAGACAGTGTAAGGGTGCTGCTCTTACTTTGGGGGCTCCTTAAAAAGATATGACAGAATGTGTAAGGATGTTTTTGCTGGAATATTTTCAAATGCCACAATTGGTAATCTTGGCCTTAGAGCAATAGGTGGGGTGCTCTCACACAAGAAATGAATGCAAACTTTTACTAACTTATATGACAACGTGCAAAAAAATATAATTACTGCTATAAAATGGCACTATATTATGCCTTCCAGCCTTCTCCAGTTAGATTTGGCTAAAGGCCTTCTGCCATAATGACCTGGCTGTATATTTGAGGCAATCTAATAAATAATTAAAGGAACCACCTACCTTAATGAATTTCTTAGAATTTTAATATTTTATTACGAGAATTTCTTGTTCAGTTTTCCAAACAGATCATGAGAGATGGGCCCTTGAGTTTACCCCATTCCTGTTATTTATAGCTTTTAAAGTGGTCAAAGCCCCAGAAGAAATTGAGGGAGGGAATCGACCATAACGTGAAATGATGAGAGAAAAAAAAAAGCATGAGGTTCAGTGACACAGCTCTTATTCGACTTTGTGACCCATGGTAGACAGGTACACAGGGAAGTGGCAATGGAAAGCTAAATCCCCTATTACCCTTCCATCTGGCTCTCCCCTGAGGCAAAATCTGCCCCTACAACACATTTCATTTCTCTAATGACCATTTTTAGTGTGTATAAAGCACTCTCTATTTATATCACTCCAGTTAGTATTTGTAGTAAAAGAAAGCTTAATTGGGACCTCTAATGCAATTAATGCATAGATATAATTCCAGTGAGAAAGGACTATAAGGCCGGACTGACAGGGAGTCCTGTGTGGCTGTGACTGATGAAAGAAGAATGCTACTTGTAATATGCTGACACTGTACAGAATTAGGCTTTGTGTTCCCTAGTCATAAAATGTCTTTTGGGATGAAAGGCAGACATTTTGGGTTAGTTAGCTCCTATTTAATTATGTGGCTTCCAATCTAAAAGGGTTTATTGAAAGTATTCAAAAAGGGAGAAGAATGGAAAGGACTCACGCATATTTTTAGTTTACTCTGAAGTTTTTCATTATGCAAGTACTCAGGCATCCCACCAAAATAAATTCTGAGTGAAAACTAGAACAGCTTTCAAATTTAAACAGTAATAGACATTGTTAGGGAGTCCACAACTTCACTCAGAAATCTCCCTTGCTTGATTTTTTCTTGTATTTCTGGATGAAATCAGAAGAAACCATTGCATATTATTCAGAATTTAGGCTATATTTTTTCTCATTGCTTTAAACATAAAGTCTACCTTTCTGCATTTAACCTCTTTTTTGTTATGGTTGGGGTTTTTTGATGTTGCTTTCTTTTTTATTCTGATAGTTATTTCCTATGTGAACCACTTTGCCAGTATCCTTTTTGAATCCAGTTTAATTGATTTCAGGCCATTTCTCCAATCGATGATGACTAAACTGTATTTTATTCTCATTCTCCCATGAATTTGCTATCCCTTCCTGCTTTGTGTCATCTGAAAAAATGATCTGAAGAAATGATACTCTTTTGTATTCCCTCCTTCATTTCATTCTTGGTTTCATTCAAACTTATACAGCATGTGGAATGCCTTGAAGTGAAGAAAAATGGACAATGAGATGCAGAAACACCAGGACAGAATTTGTCAGCATGATATAAAATGAGAAAGACAGAAAATGGGTCTGATTTCTCAAGCATTTTCTTGAAGACCTGAGTGGGATTTTTTAGGGATATAACAGGAGAGTCGTGATACCTTCTTGTTTACAACTCATTTAGTTTTTATTAGAAGTTACATACTTGGGAAGAGTTCACATCAGAATCTGGATCCAAGCTTCATAATTGGTTGATATCAGAAGTACACATTTATTATGGTAATTTGGCCTAATAGAGAAGGACAGATGAAAACAGTGTTAACAATACAATAAACAAAATAATGCACACAGGGCTTCAGTTACTTGGACATAAGTGAAGAACTGTCAGAGATCACAATATCAATATACCTACCAATTTTAAAATTCACAAGAAAATAAAAATAAAATCCATAAAAGTTAATAAATTAAATAAATAAATATTGATCTCTTTTCTCTGCAAAGCTGTGGTTTTCAGATAAACAATTGCATGCAGATAAAAGTTACTCTTTTTAAAATGCCATCAAATTGTTCAGTGATTGCTATGGTTACCGATAATCAGTCATAAATACTAAACAGTTAAAAAAAGATTAAAAAGGAAATTTATTCTTTTGTCCTGAGCTCATAACTAACTTAGTAGAATAAAAAAGAAGTACCTCAAAGCATTCTTTTTTCATTAAATAGTTCTCTATTGAATCACGGCCTCTTAGGGATTAGTACTGTGGTATTTGGTAGCTGTTGCCTGAGACTTAAGTGCTGTGAGACAACACAGTGCAGCCTGGACTTACCATAATCATCACTCATTTGTTAACCACAAGTTTAGATGTGTGATGTTAGATATAAACACATAGGCAGCAAGGGGACATAGCTATTCCAAGGTCATATTTGCTTGTTTTGTAATAGACTTCCAGCAAGGAAATATTGAATTATATGGATTGTTCTGTAACTGTTGAGCAAGGGAAAGAAGACAATAGGTTGTTGTTCGTCCCCTAGGGCTGCTGAAGAAGAGCTTCTCCTTTAGGAGCAGACTGCTATTTTGTCCTATCCCAAAACTATTCAGCCATTCTCTTTTTAGGTATGAGAAGAAGATTGAAACTACAACTATAAAATACTTTGTTTCATTGAATTGCTCTAAAGCCTGGCAATATTATGGTTGATTGTCACTAACAAGAGGTAAAAAAGCCGATTAGAGGATGTCTACATAAATCTTTAGGTCAATCAGTTCATTTCTCTGGTCTGAGTTAATGGCACAGCCCAAGATTCACCAGATCCAGCTGCAGAATCTTGTCTTAATATATTGGGATGGTGCAAGGACAGGACTATTTCACAGTCTGAATTTCCCTTGCTTTTGACACATTTAAAACACTTACAATTTCTGAAAGCTTAAAGAGAAAGGCAGCACAGTTTCGACATAAAATCGCTGGATTCATCATTTGCCATAAAGATGAATGAAGACTCACTCTGAATGTTTTAAGGCACCGGGAAAGAAAGCACTGAAGTCTGCCACAAAATCTGTTATGATGGGCACTGTTGCAAGAAGAATTTATCTTGTACTGACAGTGGCTGTGAATGACAATGAGCATCACAAACAGGGCCAATCAGGCAGGGTGGCCGGGCCTGCAGTCCCCGCGGCCCCTCAGATATGGACTGATGATAGTGTGATGTTTATGGCTCGTGCTTCAGTGCTGTGGGTATAACCCAGCTGCTTCCTGCCTCAGAACCCTGCAGCAGCAGCAGCTCCAGCTCCAGTGCCCTGCCTGCACTCTGGGGTAGTTTGAGGATCACTGCAGGACGTGAGTTGAGCTTGGTGAGACAAAGGTCCCCAGCTGCTGATCAGCTCCTCTCCAGCAGACAGCAGACAGACAGACAGCAGCAGTGGCCTGGGAAAGGGAATAAGAGCAGAGCAAGCAAAGTGGTACTTCCCACTGGTGACCACACAGCTCTTTGTCTGCAATGTCTCTACATTCTGCCTGGGAAGGAAAATGATCTCCACTCTTTTCAGGATCCATATAAATGACCGTCCTTCACTTGTGGATGCAGTCCCGTGAGAATTTCCTTAGGTTTCCTCAGTTTTGAACAGCCTCCGACAACTGATAGGAATTTTTGTGGGCCCAGTTGATTACCTGACAGCAATTTTTATCAGTTAAATTTTACAAATTCATTTACACACATATAGCTTTTTAAGAACGCAGAGGTTTAAATTCCATGCCCTGTCTCAAGTCATCCTGTGTTTTCGAAGCTAGCATAGACATAGCATGGACATTTCTGAAGCAGCCATGCAGTTCTTGGCTGCCAAACTGGATTTTTCCATCTTTTATATGCTGTGACAATTCACTTTATGTAAGGCATTATGCTGACTCCATGTATATTAATAGCTGGACAATATTTTTATAAAAACACAAAGGCCAATTCCCAAGTGCTATCAAAGGCCTGGTTCCCTCATTATGATGTACAGTTCACTGTTTTGGCTGCACAGTAAACTACCAGCCATTCCAAAATGTACATTGTCATGGACAAATTCATGGATAACTGAGACCAAATCATTCCAGTTTATGAGCCTACTTTTTAAAGCTGACCAGAGTATTCTAGGTTTTTTAAGTTTAACTGTGCTTTTAAATGGAGCAGAGTAACTCTATCATGGCCTCAAATTTAAGAAATTTTGAAAAGAAGACTTTTAATAACTTTCTGTTTCTTTCTCGAAGAATCCCCACAGAGGGACTGTGTGATATTTTGAAGTGATTCAATGAGCCAGCCTTATGTGTTTTTACTCTTTTTCTGTTGCAAGCCTGGATTATCAATTCAAATGTTTTGAAAAGTGTCCTGTAAGATACAATTCTTAGATGGCTTCTTTTTATCAGTATGAATGCCCAAAGATCCTATACAACTTTGAAGAGAAAAAATTAGTTTGATAAATGTAGTGCAGCATTGAAAAGCCAATTGCTTTCATGCATAATTTCAAATTTTCTGCTGCAGGGTGTACAAATATCATTTCCATAATGAAAAGAAGAGACAATCAAGTGAGCAGTGTTTAGCACCAAGTAAGAAAGTCACAAACAAAGAAGCAGCAAGTAAGGAAAGGTTAATAATCTGTATAACCAGTCTGCATACCTTCACATCATACAGTCTTCATCATGTGAAGCAGAAGGGATGCAGAATGGTCACAAGAGGATTGACAAGCAACTTAGAAGGCATATCTGAATAACTCATTAGGCAAGATTAACAAAAAGATTCAGAACATGAAAATTTTGAAATCTGATTATGCTTGTATAGGATCTCTGTAATTAAATTAATTAATGTTAAAAAACTAGGTCACAAAAAGTATAACTGAGGGCATACTGAAATTTCTTCCATCTAATATTTCAAAAGGGTAGTGTATCCCTCTAATGCTAAAATATGTAGGCAACATGTCTAATTTTAATGGAGAAAAAAATCCTGATTATTTAAAATATTTAGTTTTTACTCCAGGACCTTTTCTGAAATTAATATTTTTAAATCTCATTTAAAATGTGTGATTCATGTCCAGAACAATGTTAATAGAAAAAAGCACTAAGTTAAACATTATCCAGTCACAAAAACTATGGGAAATATTTTGAGACCCAGAAGAAAGATTTAATTTTATTATGTCTTTTTAAAATTTTCAGCCAGCTGAACAGTACAATATTGTGTTTAACTATTCATAAAACATGATGAGTTTTTGCTCATCTATGATGATTGAAATACTATGGGATTCATAATCTTATTTAAAGAGTTTTTAATTTAATGCAAGTGTGGGCTATAATTTTCAAATTTGCATTTTTTACTTTTATATATATTCTGAAATGTCAAAATAGCAATCACACACAATGCCTAAATTTGTTAAAAGTGTCAGGATTTGCATTCCTATTGAAATAAAAGGCCTTTCAAATAAACCACACTGTAGTCCATGCAAATTACTGCAAAAATCAAAACTCCATTTTAAAAGCATATGAAATTATCATAAGTGGTTATAAACATGGTAATTACACTTTACCTACCATGATGCAAAATGATAACATTTTTTTCTATTAGAAACTCAATTGTTCAATGAGTTTGCACTATGCATAAAGAACTCTGTGTCTGTATGTTTACACGAGTGTAGATGTGTCTAAGTAGCTTGTAGCTTAAACTTTTACAATAGAAAGGGCTGAATTTTTAAAGAGGTAACAACATCACAAAGAAGGTGAGATGGTTCATGGATCTCATTATGGACAAATAAGGGGCGAGTTACAGAAAAGTACACAGCAATTTATAGAGAGTTAGCTGTCTCTCAGGAAACATACCAAAGAAAGAAAGATTCCTCTTAAGGTGGCTAATATCTGTAATATTTCATTAACAGAACAGAAAAACAAATTCTCACAAAAAGATTGATTGAAAAAGGTCTGATTCTACCTCCTCATTGTAAAAAGGAAAAGAATGTAATCATATGAAAATACACCTGCACCATGCAGATATGGGACCTCTCATCCAGAACTTATCCAACAGAGGTTCAAGGCAGAGAATCTATTTCTCATTTTCTAAATCTTATGCTATATACATCTACAATTGTCTTAGCAGACACAAAATCTTGGAGTAAACAGAAATTTTCAAGACTCATTAGAAAAAAAAAAAAAAGCAAAGAAATTTATATTTGGAGCAAATTCATATTCTCTTTTGTGGTGTCACATTTAGACAACACAGAAGGCTCCACTCCTTTAATTTAGCAGTTTAAGTTTTTCACTGCGGTTGCCCCTAGAGTTACCAAGTTAAAATGAGATAAAATTATGTTTTGCACTGGGGGTGCAGATCACCCCCAATTTAAACTGTCTTAAAATGAGCATGAAGAAATCATAACTGCTGGAAGTGGCTCCAAACTCAGGACCATACTATTCTACCTTGCAGAACAATGAGTTATTTTATCAATTAATGTTGTGACTTTGGCTACAGGGATGATACCATCTGCAGTTGACCTGTCTTGTTCACAAAGAGGATCTGGAGCTGGCTGGTCCACAGGCTGCACAGTGGTGCTTGGTGGCAGCCACCCCTCTGCATTCCTCCAGAGAATGAAAACCTGTTGGGACACTAACAGTGTAGCTATAGGAAAATGATCCTGGAAGACAAGACATATTAAAACTGTGTGACAGTTCATTTTCCTAACATTTAATTTTTATAAGTCTCCCCCTTTGATTTCAAAGGATCTCACCTCTAAATGTTTCAGCTGTAATTTGAGGAGCAGAGATTAAAAAAAAAAAAAAAAAAAAAACAAAAAAAAACCCACAAAGCAAAACAAAACTCACAGCAATATAATTGCCTGGCAGCAGAACATGAAAAAAACAAATCCAAGATTAATGTGGGCTGGAAATGTGAATTTTCATGGAAGTGCTGGTCTAGCTTTTTTCAGTGGCTGCAGGACTGTGAACTTGCATGTCTGAGAGAGAAAATTTGCTTCTCTTCCCATGTTCTTCAGGATCACATTTCAGCATAGCCATATGTTACCCAATCCCAATAAATCCTCCTCACTCAGGGGCTTATGTGTTCTGGGTACTTCGGACTCTTCAGACACTTTGAAAGCCAAGGTGCCCACACCAAAGATTGAAGAAAAAGGAGCTTTAAATGGCACTGTACAGCCCAGATCTATCATAAAGCTTTCACAGTCTCCAGGTCATTAATTTAGTGTGGACAAGTGGGATATTAATATACTAAACTTTCTCCATTTAACTATAAAACCATTTAGCTGAGTCCTGGTGTCCTAAGAAGCTAATGAAAATAAAACGTTTGTGGTCTACCAGTAAAATACAAGGTCAGTTGTATATGCCTCCTTTCCAGTATTTTACAGAAGATCCTGATATTCAATAAACTCACTATCCTTCTTACATATCCATACAAGCATCTTCTGAGGAATTCAACTATCCATGCTCAAAGGCGTATTGTATCTGTACTATGCTATTTGTCTGATAGATTCAGGTTATTTCAAAGGAAAAAATATTTATACAATTGCTGCTGAATATTTGTGCATTATTTCTCCCAAATGGTGCAATCTTGTATGATTTGTGGAGATATTATCAGCAATCAAAATTGTAGAGAAAACTCAAATAATAAGGAACATTTTCAGGCTATGAAATACAGCCTGAATACATTTTGCAGTAGAAAAACGAAAATAAAAACAGTTTTATATGAACAGGAGGGTGCCTGATAACATTTAAAAGCAATGGCTTGAGGCACAGTTTAGACTCAGGCAGGAAATGTCCTCATGCCTGATTCCTAGACCTTTGCAGAAGTGAGAAAGATTCAGAGACAGAAAAACATCAACACTTTAAATGTTTAACTAAACAGGAGCATTATAAACTATCCAGGTCACAACATTAGTCACTATAGGTTCTGTTAGCTTCCCCAAAGGTGAGCTGTCCTTTCATCATGGAGACTTTGTTAATCCATTCTGGAGCATCTGATCCTGGTCAATGTCAGGGATTAGGCAGAGCAGCCTGGGCCCCTTTGACATGAGCCCCTGTCCCAGTGCTGATGGTGGCTCCCTAAAGATGTTGACTGGATCCCACATCAAAGATCCTCAACCATGAGCAGAGCAGTAATACTGCTCAATACTTCTGCTGAGGTCTGAAAATCTGATATTGCATACATGGAAGTGCAAAAAATAAAAAAAAATAATAAAGATGGAAAAATTTGAGGAAAACAGAGCAAGGTGTCAAACTGCAGCAAGGTGAAATATTAATAAATCAATCCTCCTTTAATAATTTTCCCTTTTTTTCACCTTCCCTCCAGCTCACTAGACCACATCACCACAATAACTACTATTTTGTGTCTTATTCATGTATCTTGGTGTAGTACCCAAGTATATTTGTTCTATCCAAGCCTTCAAAAGCTTTCACCTGTGAATAACCTTACAGTGAATGAAGAGTCCAGTGGTACAGGCCCACAGAAAATCCACCAGGTGGATCACCATTCACACTTTTCATTGTGCAAACATTATTGACATGAAGTAAGCATATTTTTGGCTTCCCAATAATGCATAATCAGTTTAGATGGCTGGGGGGGGGGGGGGGGTTGTTGTTTTTTGTTGGTTTTTGGGGGGTTTTTTTTGCATATGCACTGTGAAGAAAAATTTAGGGTGTGATTTGTTCTTGAAGCAGCCACAATGGCTATTTGGTATTCATAATGAAAGACTGATAATTAGATACTTAAACGGTGTGGCATTATTTCTGCTTCTGTCTTGGAGGTCTGAATCATAACAAGTGGAGGTAAATGTCATTTTGGATACAAGTAATTTCCACACAGGCGTGCTTACAGGCACAGGGTTTACTTTGTGTTAGTAGTGAGATGAGTGTTTTCTGCCCAGTCCACGAGTGCACCTCACAGCATTATCCATGTCAGCACTTACAGCCTGTTTGTTCACAGTAAGCTGCCCCCTGACTAAAGCACTCCAGCATAAAGAAACTGTAAACGCTGGGGAAACAACTTTGTGTCTCACTGACAAAATATTTGTTCTCATTGGGCAAACAGTGCTGCATCTTTCACACAAGAAGCTGGGAGCAAAGAACAGCTTTACCTTCAGGAGAACAGGCAGAACCCCCCTAGCCACTTCCCTAGCCCTCGAGTGGGGCCAGACATGATGCACATTGTGCACACGGACTGGGATGGGCAGCAGTGGGTGACAGGGGAACAAGGTCTGGGGAATCATCCCAAACAACTTTTCCCTGGCCAGGGACAGCTTCTGGATGTGCTAGATCAAACCCCAGGACTGCTGGCAGGATTTCTATCATGGAAACAATTTTATTAATTTTATTCTGTATTTTGAGCTGTAGGACCATAAACACAGCCACAGCCCAGTCAGTCTGTGCAAGCCCTTTACACATCCTTGCTGCATCTTCTCCAGTGGTTCCAGGGCACTTACATGCCTCACCAGCCCTCACAGCCTCTCTCCACCTGCTCATGGCTCAGGACTCTATCTCTAGGCCTCCCAACAGTGTCACACCATGGCCAGCCTTGAGCTCCCCACAGCCCTGCCCTGCCCAGCCCCTCTGGTGGGCCCCTCTGAGCCTATCCTGGACCACCTGGATCCCAGGGAAGATGCTGGTGCTCGGGGCTGGGGCTGCCCCTGGTGCTTCCTGGCTGGGCAGTGGGATAGACGCAGGCTCCATCACTGTGGTCCCAGGTGCCTGCACAACACCATGACAGGAGGGGATAGTATTGGTGTAAAGGCTGTTGCTTGTTCTGAGGCCACAGAAAAAGAGTCATCTGGGAGCAGAGTGCAGATTTTGCTAATATTCAGTTCCATATTTAAACAAGCTTAAAGGCCAAACTTGACGGGGGGAGAAAAAAAAAAGGCAGAAGAGAATAAAACTCAAAGAAACGTGAAACAACTAACATGCACACCAATGAGATCAGGAGCACTGTGAAACACATGCTGGTTCCCAGATGAAGGTAGCAAAATGACATCCAAGTCAGTGACTTCCAGCAGCAGAAGATGATCTGGAAGTTCTCCTTCCCCTCCAGATGCCCTCGTACTACTACACTCTGAACTCTTTGGGGGTCTACCCACAGCCATTCACATCTGAATGGACACATGGTCCAAAATTGTTTAGAGCCATGTAACCAAAAGAAAAATTTCACTACTTCAACTGAAAAGGTATTTCTCTGTGTCTCTTTTTGTCTTCTTCCCCTCCCCTCTGTTGAATATAATTCAGTGGGAAAATAACAAAATCTTCCTTGTACATTATCCCTTAAGAACAGAAAATAAAAATATTTCTATTTCTGAGACAGAGAGAAGAAAATCAACTCTAAAAATGGGAGATGAAGCTAATACTCTGTACAAACATGCATGACAAATGACCACAAAACTCATCTGAGACTTGACCTGATTTTGAAACAGTTTGTTGGTAACCTGTGGGTGGGTGAAGAACAATTGCACTATTTCTTTATAATTCATATTGAACCTACAAAAAGTACACTCACCTTATGCTTTTCTGAACAAAGCCCATCATTAAGAGAGTAGCTAAAAACTTGTGTGAGAATGGGAAAGACTCCTCACAGATCAATCCTAAAACTCATTGCTCCCACACTTGAAATGGCAGCTTTTTACACTGATTAATGCATATCTATATTCTAAAGATGCATATAAAATATGACAGCTGGCCTAGCATGACATTTAGAAGCAGATGCTTAAACAGCCCACAACAGAGAAACTTCCAGGGCTCTGTGAATCATTAGCTTCCCCAGGACGCCCTATAAGATAAAGACTATTCAGGATCATTTCATTCACTACCACAAAAACTTCTGTAAAAGCATCGTAAGAAACTCAGTACTCCATTCTCAACAGTCCACCATTGTCCCTTGTATGAAGCAACGCAAAGAAAGTTTTCATTCCATTTTTTCCTTCTGCTATTTGCATTATTAACTCTCCAACTGTGATATTTCATAAATAGCTCACTGTGTAATCATGAAGGGATTGGTGTTTTATTGTAGATGGAATTCCTGAGGTTTTTCTGACCTCTTAGAAGCCGAGTATAACCAAAAAATATGACCCTGGCTCACCTTGAGTTGTGCCTTGTACTGTAGAAAATATTGATACAGTTCTCTGAGCAATTTCTTTTTATATCATGACGTGTCCCAAAAGCTGGTTTATACTCACTTCTGTATGTCCACTATGCACCCCTTAATAGGAAAACATGGTTTATTTTTAGTTTTACTTGCCTTCCTTTAATTTTCTATATAATGAAAATAACGAAGAAAAAAGCATTAATAAAAGAAGATGGATTTGAAAATACTACAGCAGATCAGGGCATGGTACAGAGAGCAGCCTTATGCTAATTTCATGAGATACATTATATTGTGAGAGCAAAGTGTCCGTGAGCAAGATAAATTCCCTTTAAAAATTTCATTACACCGGCTGGACTGAGATTTGTTCCCTGAGTCACTGGTCTTCAACACCGCAGACTCCTCTGCTGTCGAACACCCCTCCCAGAACTACCTGAGCTACTGTGAGCAACACTCTGCCAAAGACCCCTTCAGGTTCCAGTGCTGTCCTGGTTCTCAGCGAGGACAGAGTTTTTTCTCAGTAACCAGGGTGGTGTGGGGCCTGAAGCTCCACGTGGGCATGCCTGGGTTGTTATTCTATACCACACACACCATGGCTGGGGGCAGAAGGGGTTCTCACTTCTGAGAAGGGAGTAGGCATGGATTGCCATGGGGAGGAAAAACGTGGGCATGGAGTGTCCACGTGCCATTTGGTTCATTGTCTCTGGGGTCACACCATGGGGATCACCCCCTGAGGTTCAGCTCCAGTAAATTGTCCTTATCTCAATTTGTAATTTCTGCCTTTTGTGTCCCCTGCCAGAACGGGGAGGGGAACAAGTCTGTGTGTGGGGGCAGGGAGGGAGGGAGTGCTGCTCCCAAACCATGACAAGTGTCAATGTCAAGGACTAGGTCAGAGGAAGGAGGAAAACTTCAAGGGCACAGACGGAAAGGAAAATCAAATCCAGAAAAAACAGAGGGGCGTCACAACAAAGCAGAAGCAACAACACTGAGACTTGATCTAACTGCTGAAGTAAATACCTACAAGGATAGAGTTAGCTAGGAATAAAGACCTCACACTGTTCCATTTGTTGTATTAAAAAACCATGCCAAATCTTTGAGTACACATACTTTCAAAACACAAATTTCTCATTCTTTAGGGAGACTAGTAACATGCAAAGCTGAACCTCGGTGACTTTCTATGCCCACCCCTGTTTGGGCCATCTTTCATGAGATGAGGATATCACTGTGCCAAGATATTAGCTAGGCAAAGATAAACTGAAAATTAATTAAATCAAACACAGTAACTAAAAAACTCTTTTTACCCTGTCAGATTTCTTTGCCTTACACTGTTGGGCAACAGAGAAACACAAGAAAGGTGGAAAGCAGTTCAGACTTTTCTGTGATCATCTAAACTGAAATTATGATTTGAGGAAGAGAGACAAGCTGGAATTAGTCTTGGAGCTGAAAACTCTTTGTCTGCTTTCACCTATTTACTCTCATGCTTTCAGAGTGTCCATCAATAGAAATGGAATTAACAACAAAATGTAATCTTTGCAAAGATATACTCTGTTGTGGAAAATGGTGTGCTTCTTTCAGGTATATTCTGATATCACTATTACAATGTCTCAGTTGCTCACAGTATGGTGTCTTGCTATATATTTTTTCATTAACATCCCCATGGCTCCTGTGAAAGAGTCAGGCAAGGGTTGTAAATACTATTAACCACATTTTACAGAGGGGGGATAAAGTCCAAGGGGTAAAATAATTTGTTCTTAGCTGTATGCTGAGTTGATGCTAAAGCCAGGATTTAGAACTCAGTCTTATGATACATGAAGATCCTTTCTCCAGCCCCATTTCTTCCCAGGGCCTATCCTGAAGGTACAAGAACTGCAGCAACAAGAGGATATGGAGAATATTTTCCTCCCTCAGTTCCTTGCAAATCAGCTATCTTCTAACATGTAAAAACTACATATACTCTTTGAAGACAGTATACCTACTAAATATGACAGGAATTTGAGTGGTCTAATCACAAAATTTGAATTATTTGGTTATTTCTCTTAAACCAATGAAGCAGGCTTTGATTAACTCTGTTTGAGGATAGATCAAAAATGGCTAGGAGATTTTTGACAGAATTATCCAATTCAATTATGTCAGAGAAAGGGATAAAATCGAATCAATGTCAGATCTAAAGAGAATTTTTCTGAGTTATACTTAACAGAAAAATGAAACCTGGAACAAAAATGCAGAACAATGATTCTATAATAGGGTGTCACATGCTGTAACACTACTGCCCTTTTAAGGATAGTATGCACCAATATAGTATAAAGCAATTTACATGTGTTGAAATATTAATTTTATCACTTAGCAGCCATATAGATTAACAAACTTTACCATGTGCTATGTGCCTGTCTAACATACCAGGAAAAAAAGAAGGAGCATGAGGAAAGAGGGTGAAAAATAGGGAGATGGTGGAAAGTGAAGCTGCTGTGTGTTTCTGTTGCTGTCTGTGGAAAAGCTGGAGTCTGAGCTTCAGAAGGCCCCTTGGGGTTCAGCTGAACTTCTCCACAGTCACCAACAAATGCATCATACAACTGAGACTGCAAAAAACCAGGCACAAACATTGTTTCAGGTGTTACTTTTCAATTCAGATTTCAGTCCTATAATTACTCCTTCTTGTCTTTACAGTACTACATGTTAAATCCATGGTGTTTAATAGAGCAATCCAATTGATTGAATTGTACTTTTATCTCAGCCTAAATGATCACTGCTCCTCCTTTATTTAGCACTGATATTCTTTTTCCTCTTTCTGTGCAGAATGAGGAATATGACTTAGTATGCAGCTTAGCATATCTTCTGTGCTGGTCAGGTGCTAGTACTGCTCTCATCAACAGAGTACTTGAACTTCTTCCAGAAGTGCCTCCTGCCCTTCTTCTGAGTCACTCAATAGCTGTTAATGTTTAATGGCTAAAGGAACGGGTGAGAGATAAAAGCCAGAGAAGCATGCGCAGCAGATTTTACTCTGCAGAGAAACCTGGTGACCCTGAGTCTCTGGGTTTTTTCACAGTGCAACCAGGAAGCCTGCTAAATCCTACTTAATGCAAGTGATGATGACTTAGGATAAAGGAAAATAAAACTGAGAAATTATACTTAATTCCCTAGTGGTCTCTGCTCCCAAATGTATCATTTAGGCAATAAACTTTTCATTAAAGAAGGTTAAACTTATATGAGTTCCTTTTCAACACAATGATACAGTGTGGTACTACAAAATTTAAGACATATTTTATTACATTTTCCCCAGCATGGCCAGAATAGCGTGCCTTCAGGACTTTCATACTGACTTTCAGGTTGCCCTTGTCTGCTAGGGAAACCTTTAAAATTTAAAGGAAAAAAATTCATTTGTACATTCTGCAAGCTGTGGAAAGAAATCCTACTTGGTGTGATTTGCTATAATGATAAATTTATCAGAGGCTGTTCATTTTATCTCCTGCAGAACTGCTCTTTGATGGCATTAATCTGCAGTAATGATTACAGGAAAGTAATTCTAAGCTGTTCAGAGGGAAAGGTGACAGGGTGCTTTCCATCTCTTTTCTGAATGCTTCCTCAGATTGTTCAATAAATTACACGTGTAGAAAGAAAAAAGATGGGCCATATGCTGCTGAATATTTTGAGGAATCTAGAAGCATGGAGCACTAAGAACAAGACTGCATTTGCAACAAAATATTGGTTGCAGATTCCTCATAGATCTTTTATAGCAACAGGCACCAAGTCCAAAGTTTTGGAGATGTTCAGTATTATGTGTTTTTCATTAACTGTCAGCAAAGATGAGTCACAAATTAACAGTAAATTAATTCATAATATTTCAGATTAAGTGAATTAATGGTACGTTTTTGCATGGCCCTTTCAAAATAAAAAGAGATTCCAGGACTTGTAAGAGACCACTGGAGCTCATGTAGTCGGACTTTTGGGCAGAAGTTCCAGGCAGTCAAGAGCCCAAGCCACATAAGGTTTACCTAGGTGTGTGAAAACACCCGCTGATGGAGAGTCTGGGGCTTCCCTGGTGACTTGGCTCAAAGCAGGGCATTTTTCTAAGAGTGATTGTCCTTCTATCCAGACTGAGTCTTCCAAGCGTCCACCTGTGGTCATTGCCTTTTGCTTTACTGTTTCTCCTTGTTTTACAAAATGAATTCCCAAGTTATTAGAAATCAATGTAATAGTGCCCCCTGACTCCCAACACCACCTTCTTGAGGGTTATTCCTAAATTGTGTTGGCTCATAATGTTACTCATGAGATTATTAAACACTCAATATTGCCACCATTTTATGGCTTACTTCAGGTGTAGCATTCCAGAAGGAGACATGATATCACCACTGTGAGATTTAGGATTGGAGAAAATGTTACACACATGTAAAAATCTTTTTGCACAGCTTTAGCAGAGTCAAAAAGCCAGGTGATATATTGCACAAGTATTTGAGAAGGATATATTGCACAAGTATTCGAGAATATTTGAAGGTCTGCCCTGAGACACTGCAGTGCCCTGTTGATCTCACACTAAAAGCCCATAAAACAGCTCTAGAAGAACGTGCTCCCATCTGTGCTTTTTCTAGTGCTGAGAGATGCCACAAACCTGCAGGCCACAAAAATCATGACCCAGAAAGGCTACAGAGGGCTTACACTCCACCAGGCTTCTATCCACTGTACCTGTTCACCCACGGCAGTGGTCACACTTCCTCACCTTCTGCTTCTGAGCATCCACGGCAGTCTCATGGCCTGAAGAGATGCTGATCAGCCACAGTCAGGGCCTTGTCCAGCTCACTGCATATGCAGCAGCGTGGTGGTGGGTTTGTGGTGAAGCTCCTGCCAGAGTTAAAAAAAGCCATACATATTCAGCTTGTGATCATTACTTGTCTGCCTCCATCTGTCTCAGGCGCTCCTGCAAAAGACCAGCCACACCTGAGCAAGAGTTCTCACAGAACAATCAAAACAGAGGTGGGCATGGGAAGGTGCCTGTTTCTCTGCATGAAAGTGTCATTTTCTGAAGGTGGATGGTGTATCTGGCCCAACTGGGTGTCTCTTCACTTGGAATTGTATCTGTAAACAGGTTCCAGTGACACTCTTGGGTATTTGTGGAATGCCTTACCCTATCACCAAGTGATATAGGAATACCCTTTCAGAGGCTGCTATTGTGATTGTAAAAATTATTTGGGGTATGTTGCCTTGGACATACACTTTGTGAAATATGCATTGGATATAGTATCTCCTTGGTTTTGGCATGTGGTAGGAGGGTGTGCTAATAACAATTATCTTGGCTGTCCTGAAATAAGTGCAAGTTGACGTGGCCCCTTCTGGTACAGGAAAACATGGACCATCCTTGCAAGGATGACTCACAAGCAAACATCATCCCTTTTTTGCTGTGTGCAAGCAGCCTGATGTTGTAGTGTGGCTGTGACTGACATTTGTCTGTATGACACACCAGATGAAATAACTCATCTCACTCCTGAAGTCATTAGTGGAGTTGACCTTTGCAAGTAACAAGTGCACTTGGTTTTGAAAATACTCAGAATATCTTGGTACTTAGTGATGCAACAAATGAGAACACAGTATTTGATTATTTCATTGCCAGGTGTTCTCCTTTGTTCCAGGTTATGTAGACCGAAAAGAAAAAAATGCAAGGTAGTGGTACTGAACAAGCACATTCAAAATAAATCCAAGGGGAGGAATATTTACCTGTTTTTATCAATGGTAAAAATCTTCTCTGGTATAAACATCAGATGAGGCAGACTTAAGTAAATGCCATATGTTTTTGAAAATTATGTCCTAAAGATTTTCTTTCAGTGCAGAAGAAAATCTATCTTTTCAAGAACTGTACACTGCAGCTAGGATTGCAAGGCAACAAAGACCCACGGGAGTAAAAAAATAAAGAATGATTTTCCTAATTAAAACACAAAAATCAAAATGAAAGATACCCACCTCTATACATGTCATGGTTTAACCCCAGCCAGAAACTAGGAACCACACTCTTTCAGTCCCCTACAAGCAGAACTGGAAAGAGAATTGGAATATTAAAAGTGAGAAAACTCATGAGTTAAGATAGTTTGATAGACAAAGCAAAAGCTGCACAGGCAAGCAATGGGAAATGAGGAATTCATTCCCTGATTCCCATCTGCAGGCAGATGTTCATCCATCTCCAAGAAAGCAGGACTCTGTTGTGCATAACAGTGACTTGGAAAGACTTAATGCCATCACTGCAAATGTCCCTACCTTTCTCCTTCTTTCCAGCTTTATATGTTGAGCATGATGTCTTATTGTTTAGGATATCCATTTGGTCAGTTGGGGTCAGCTGTCCTGGCTGTGTCCCCTCCCATCTCCTTGTGCACCCCCAGCTCACTCACTGCTAGAAGCATGAGTTGAGAAGCAGAAAAGGCCTTGGCTCTGTGTGAGTGCTGCTCAGCAGTAACTAAAACTGCTGTCAACATTCCCTTCAGCACAAATCCAAAACACATCCCCATACCAGATACTGTGATCAAAGTTAACTCTATCCCAGCCAAAATCAACACAATACAATAGACACATGGACTGTTTCCAGTAATGACTAAAAGAAAAATTTTGACAACTATGCTCAGAGGTCAGAATAATTTAGCAAAAAAAGATATTTTAAAGACGGTGACCAAAAAAAAACCCAAAAAAAAACCCAACCCAAACCAAACCAAAAAAAAAAAAAAAAAAAAAAAAACCAAAAAAACCCCCAAAAAACCCCACAAACAAACAAACAAAAAACCTCAACCTTTAGTTCTTGGGGTTTTTCCCTAACCTATGTTGAGAATTTACAGTACCTGGAAAAAAGCGTGTTTTTGTATACAGCTACCGACAAGCCTGCCAGAAAACTGTAGAAAGAAGGAAAGAGGCATTTGGAGGATGTGTGTTCACTGGAGCAAGTGTTCAAATTACAGAACAAATACAATCACACCGTCTGCATTTGACAATACACATTTCTTCACAGAGCTAAAACTATAATAATGTCTAGCTTTTCTGAAGCATTTATCGTCAGATCTCAAAGTCATTGATAGCAGTTATTACAGCTCAGCCACAGGCATCCCTGACAGCACAGCTCTGTCTGTCCATACTCCTCTGGCCTAGAAGAAGAGCTGAGACACTGCAGCTCTACATGCAGATGCTACTCATATCCCTGATAAATCCCATTCCAAAGCATCAGTGAAGGTTCTTTTCTAGAGAAGCACGAGAAAGTCAGAGAGAAGCCAGTACACAAAGTGGCAGAGACCTCAGGAATGCAAGAGGCTGGCATATCTGCTTTGACAATAATACTAAGTATAGACATAATATTTGATGCTAGTAAATGGTGCAAAAATGGAGTAATGCCTGTTCCCTTCTATATTTTCCTCTTATATTTGTTCTTTATAACAAAAGACACAAATTTTCCCCAAATAGTTCTTCCACTGAGCTCATATGATTGGGATGAACAAAATCAAGGATTGTTTTGAGAAGAAAATCTATCTTGATTTAAGGGTTCTGAGTGAACTAGATCAAAATTTTCACTTAACGTTCTCTGTATTAAGCTAAATACATAAAATTTCCTTAGCATCCAGCTGGAAGACACATGTAACTACTTGTAAAACCTCTTCTGTGTTACATCTAACACTTTCCTATTTACTAGTTTTCCAAAGGGTAGCCTTCACAGGACACACAGGATATTACCCACTGTAATGTTCTGATTGCTACAATAATAGTGCCTTTTCCACTGCTACTCACAGTCCTCTGTTTGAGCATGAGGTGGTGAGTACACCAACTCTGCTCTCCTTTTCTGCTCTGAGACACAACGAATCCATGTTCAGCTCCAACCCCCACCACCTATTTTTTTATAAATCATCCTTTTCAAAACACTGCACTGCACCCTATAAGTTATTGATTACAAACAGTAGAACTCTGTGTTAGCTCCTGTGGTTTACCTATGATATGGTGTATCACTAAGTGTTCAGCTTGCTTTGTAGAACTGCCTTGTTACCCACAGGTGCTCTGCTTAAAGTGAGAGTTTTCAGTCTCTCTCTCCAAGTACAAATCAGGAAACGCTCTCTTGTTAGAGTTACATTACATGAGTATGAATCTCATGTAAATAAATCAGAATTTAGTGTCCTGGAGTGAGGCATCTTGGATGAAGTTGCAATACACATATATAAACTTATTATGAGAATTAATTTTATTTCTCTAATTATGGCTCAGATATTGTTATTTATATTTGAATAACAGTTTTTTTTCTTTACCCTTGTGTAAAAATACACTTTCTTATCTATATTAATGGCTGCTCTTCTGAAAACCTTCACATGACAACAGATTTTCTTCAATTTACTTTCACACCTAAAATCAGCGCCAAACCAGACATTTATGTTTTCCCAGGCCCTCATTAGGCATTCTGAAACTGAGTGGAAAATAAAAGAAAATGTTTTCCTAGAGTGTTTCCATATTTTCTTCGTTATTTAAGAGTAGACTATTTTAAAGAACACAAAAACCCAAAAGGATAATGACAAGATATTTAGAAAGGCTGATCTTCACTGACAGAAAAGTGTCTGGGAGGAGCTGTTAATTCACTTGAAGGTATGGTGTGATTCTTGGGGATGGTGCTGTGCAGGGGCAGGAGCTGGACTCAGTGATCCTTTTGGGTGTCTTCCAGCTCAGCTTATTCTGTGATTTGCCAATGTGTTATAAATGAAAGAGCAATACTAGTGCTCTGTTAAAAAGCTATTGATTCTCTGGAAAAATATTGGTTCCCTGGAACTCCAGCTCTTCTCAGCTATCAACCATATTTATCAGTCTTGAAAATAATTAGGAAGAAAAAATCGAAACCATTTTTCCTGAAAGTGTTTGTAGCTGGAGCATCCAGTGAAATTATCATTAAAATAAATTAGAGCTGTCAAGAAGAAAGGATATGGACTGAGAGTAAAAAAATACTGAATTCCAAAAGGCAGTGAGTGATTTAACAGTCCCTCTATCTTAATGTCTCATTTATTTTTTCATAAAGTAAACAAACTGAACATAAATACTAGTCAGGACATCTTCAACTCTTTTCATTTTGCTTTCGGTTCAGAAGTTGAATTCAGAATCTAGAGAAAATTGAACATTTCAAATCTGCATAGGAAGCTAAGTAATAACAAGTACATTTATTTTTGTAATAAAAATAAAGATTTTGTTTCAGATAAAAAAAGTTTGTACTGGAATAACAGACTAGCAGAAAGGGTGACCTGCAGTGCTTATGCACCACTAGAGCTGGATAAAGAATGTATTGTGGAAAGGTTATTGAGATTTCATAAGTTGGCTTGGCACTAGAAAATAAAAGGAAATCTTGTCTCTTATAAAATCTTCAAGATTAAAATTTCAATGAAACTGGAGAAGTTACTCAGTATTTGTAAATTTTGAAAGGGTGTTTGACATCAGTTTTCTCCATAATGCATTGCAGTTAAGAATTAAAAAAATAAAAGGACCAGTAATTTCTAAAAATCTTCTTATTGTTTTGGCCCTCTTCTCTTCTCTTCTCTTCTCTTTCTCTTCTCTTCTCTTCTCTTCTCTTCTCTTCTCTTCTCTTCTCTTCTCTTCTCTTCTCTTCTCTTCTCTTCTCTTCTCTTCTCTTCTCTTCCTCTTCTCTTCTCTTCTCTTCTCTTCTCTTCTCTTCTTTCTCTTCTCTTCTCTTCTCTTCTCTTCTCTTCTCTTCTCTTCTCTTCTTCTTCTCTTCTCTTCTCTTCTCTTCTCTTCTCCTTCTCTTCTCTTCTCTTCTCTTCTCCTCTTCTCTCTCTCTCTCTTCTCTCTTCTCTCTTCTCTCTTCTCTCTTCTCTCTTCTCTCTTCTCTCTTCTCTCTTCTCTTCTTCTCTCTTCTCCTCTTCTCTCTTCTCTCTTCTCTCTTCTCTCTTCTCTCTTCTCTCTTCTCTCTTCTCTCTCTCTTCTTGTGAATTTATTTTAAAATAAAACCAATTTACCAAGAATTTTGTTTTCTTCAGAATCTGTCAGACCTTGGGTTTCCTGACTTTGAGACTTGTCTACCACGTTTTGAAAAGTTACCAAGTAGGAAGATCACCAACTTTATTTTTCCTCTGGGTAACTTTTAAAACTTATAGGCATTTTACAAAATTATTCAGAGGTTGGAAAGAGAGATATAAATTGATTAGTCCCTTATTTACATTCAGAAATGAAAGAAAGTACAAAATTCTAAAAACTAAGAGGGACAGGAAAAGTATAACTGCTTTCAATTTTCTACTTTATTGCAAAAGGAAGAGCTGCTTGTTTTTCAGCCTGAGTGCTCCAGGTATTTTTAACAAGTTTAAAATTATCTATTCATCAGCTCCGGTAATTAGCTTTTGCTTTGCTTTTCTGTGTGTTATTTGTAGGGATTCGTGTGCTTTTACTGAGTTATTATCGTGTCCTCCAGGTCTTCTGCTTCATACAAATGCTGTTCCATGCCAGGTTCAATAATTAAGCTGTATTGTGCAGTTGCTGCTGGCCAGATTGCAGACTTTTCAACCTGTGGATTCATGACAATTAAAAGTATCAAAAAACCACATTTGAAATGTAATTACAAGGATAATTTATGTAATTACATTAAGTTTATATATCGTGCTGACAAATAATGGAATAATGAAGGAAGGAAAGGACTCCTTTGGGTGTCAAAAGGGCAGTCAGGAGTGTGATGTGTATTGGCAGTCAAAGGGACGAAATGGTAGGACAGTATGAATGACAAATAACATGAAAGAAAGTATGAGAAAGGAAGTACTAAGAAGAGGAAAAGAGAGTTTATAGAGAGGAATACAACTAAAGAGATGACGAGAGAGCAAATGCACAGGGTCATAAGTTTGCAGGGAAGAACTCAAGGAGTCAAAAGCATAGTTAAGCAGATGACAGAAGGAATCTAGCAGATTAAATGAAATTATTAGCTAAGGAAGCAGATTCAGCAAGCGTCTGTTTAAAAGGAAGGGAATAAGTTACCATCTAAGTTAGCTACCTAAAGGAACAGAAAAACATACAGCAAGGCATTGATTCAGCAGATAAATCGTGGATAGAGCATATCAGTGAAGGAGTTAGCTGAGCTATTTAATCCATCAGCTACAATGGGAAGAGAGATGAGTCAGCAAATGGCCAAATAAATAGATCAAGCAGTAGACTAGCAATGAGACATAATGCAATTGGTGAGAATTGGCTGTCAGAAGGCAGCTACCTGGAAGTGGTTTCCCAGACATGCTTGGTAATGGCAGCCAGGCAATCAGAGATGCCTGCAGGGATGCTGATCCCTTAGCTGGGTGCCTGGCTGGTGCTGCTTGGGGACTGAGATCAGAACTGGGATGGGACACCAGCAGCGGGTATTCGCTTGCTCGTACAGGACTTCTGGTGGGAGAGGGAGAAGAAAGGGACAGCAAAAGTTCTCATCAGAGGAACAGTCCTGCCTTTTGAGTCTCTTAATTTACACGTGTACAGCTTGATTCCTAAAATTTGCTTTAAAGATATGCAACAAGTCAGAGCCTCCATGCTGAGGTGAAAGGGTGACAAATAGGAAACAGATGACTCCTGTTTGCACAACCTTTTATGCTCACTACACAAAGGAGGGGCTGTTCATTTTTCAGCCTCATATCCTGTGATGTTTTATTGAGCAAAATGGAGAGCTTTGATTCAAACTGCACTTCCTTTTTACCAGCCAATCCCTCGTCTCCATAGGCTTAGCAGAGAGGCTGAGTTCATTGCTGAACAATTTGCATTAGAGAGTAGATGTACAAATTAGAGAGTAGATGTCAGGATGCCTCTTTGGTGTCTGAGGAAGCAAAGAGGAGAAAAAACACTAATGTTTACCAAAAAAAAGATGAAATAAATGAATATTTTAACTAAATCCATGTACAGCTACTATATATATATATATATATATATATATCCACCTTTTGCAATGGCATATCCTTAATTTTAAGTTTTAGATAGTAAAACGATTATTATCACTATTGAGAGGCTTTTGTGAAGGCAATTGTGTCGTTTGATGTACTGGATCACATGTTGTACCCTTGCTTCTTTGCCTTGGGCAAAAGATGGAAGTTTGAAGGACAGCAGAAAGAAAGATTTTGTTGATATATTTTTATTAGAAAAGCAGATAGACCTCATGAAGGACAGCTGAGATTTGAGGCTCTTTCAAAGACCAGGAAACTAGATAAGAAAGACTGAAAGGAGCTAGCAAGGAAAATGGTACTCTGGAATGCATTAGGAAAGACATTGCCAGCAGGCCAGGGGAGGTGATCCTGCCCCTCTGCCCAGCCCAGGTGAGGCACACCTGCACTGCTGTGTCCAGCTCTGGCCTCCTCAGGACAAGAGAGACACGGAGCTCCTGGAGTGGCTCCAGTGGAGGGTAACAAAGATGACTGAGCTCTGGAGCATCTCTCTTACGAGGAAAGGCTGAGGGAGCTGGGCCTGTTCAGCCTCGAGAAGAGGCGCTGAGAGGGGACCTCATCCATGTCTGTATCTGCAGGGAGGAGCCAAGGGGATGGAGGCAGGCTCTGCTCAGTGGTGTCCAGCAACAGGACAGGGGGCAGAGGGCAGGAACTGATGCACAGGAAGCTCCACATGAACACGAGGAAGAAGTTCCTTACTGGGCAGGTGACCACAACTGGAATAGATTGTCCAGTGAGGCTGTGGAATCTTCAGATATTCCAGAACCATCTGATCTCAGTCCTCTGCCATGTGCTCTGGGGTGGCCCTGCTTAAACAGGGAGGTTGGGCCAAATGGCCCAATGTGGTCGCTCCCAACCTGACTCATTCTGTGTACAATACTGTAAGTTTCTAAGAGTTCCATTTTATGTCTATATGGAAACACATAAAAGGACTCTCCCCTGATTACATTCCTTTATGCATAAATAACTATACTCCTATTGGACTGAAATATACAACAGATCCAACAGTCCAGTTTCCCTGATGTTTTAAACACATTCATTTTAAAGCCTTGAAAGTCTTTTCTTCATATCTCAGAAAGGGATGAAGCAGAGGGAAGCTTTGCATGTTGTTAGAAATTAATGTCACACTTCTTACTTGTCTGCCATTTGGACAGACTGAATCTTCAAAGACCTCCCAGACTTGGCTTCTGGGCATTTGTTAATAGAAATGGCAGGTGAAGGATGCCAGTGGTTGTTTTGCATACTTGCATATCTTTAGGAGTGCACAAGATCATCTAGCTTCACACACACAAGTTGGCACATGCTCAGAATTTGCAGGTTTTACAAAGAAAGCTTTTGCCTTTTGTGTTTGTGTTTCATAAATTCATTGTGCTTGTTTTGATATTCAAAAGAAGTGAATGAATGGACAAATAGATGAAAGTTTCATTGCTGCTACCTGTGAAAATTAGTTTATTTTCCTTAGTTAAAATTGTTTTGGATTAACGTCTCTTTTCTTAGAATATTTTTCTACTTGCCTTTATTTTAACTGTACATTATAGTCAGTAGCTCCTCAGACTTTAGTGGGGCACATTTAGAGGAAGGCCATAGGAAAGCCAATGGAATAGGAAGACTATGGAAAGTCAATACAAATAAGTTCATTATTTTGAAAACAATAAAGATCAAGTCCATTTGCTAATGTCACCTCTCCCTTTTTTCTTTTTTTTTTTAACACTGCAGGAAGGCTGGTACTTTTTCAGTGCTTTGGAAATGTCCTGTTCTTTCAAACTGCCTGCAGAACTACAATTAGCAGTCCAGAGAGACCATTTAGCGCTACTAAGGTGTTGTCTCTACTAGACTTATAACCACATTAAATTTAGCATATGCTTCCCTTTTTTCTTCCCTTTTCTTTCTTTTTTTAAATTTTTTTAAAGTTTTTAAAGTGGTTTTTTTGTGGGGTTTTTTGTTTGTTTGTTTGTTTGTTTGTTCTTTTGTTTGGTTTGGTTGGGTTTTTTTGTTAGGGATAGGGTTTTTTTAATTTAAAGTTCTGGAATTTTACAACTTCTCTATTCTGTCTGCAGTTAGTAGGTACTTTCTCTTCTTTCACAGACTCACAAAAGACTGCATGAATAACCATGAAGGGAATCTAACCACTAACAACAAGAGTCCCTGATCCAACACGAGTAGTAATTAAACTAGATGATTTTGATGAGCTTCAACGGTAATTGACAAATTAAGTACAATGAGATTTAATAAAAAGTCACAATAAAATAAACACAAGACTGAAAACTACTGGTAAATATAAAAACTATAAAATTTGAGGTTGGCTGCAATTTTCAGAGCTGAGAGCAAGTGAAGACAGTAAAGTATTTTAGTAGAGCTATGAAAGAGAAACAGTATCATTCATAAGCATCTCAGGAGCATGACTAACACATTCTACAAGAACTGAATTTTCATTGATTTCCATAAATGATTAGATTTGTATTGTCTAAAGATGAAAAATAATGCTTTCCAAAGTTATGTTGGTAAAGTAGATATATTTTACACCTTGCTAGCTATATCTACAATGTTCCCAAAGAATTAAAGAAGCCCAATATCCAGGAAACAAATAAAGATGGAAAACCTGCTTCTGCAATTTATGGCAGAAATAAACTACAACAGGGCCACAGTCCATCATCCTTCTTCATGACTGCAATCACATGGAATCTGTATTCACTTACTAATGTGTTCCTTGGATGTAAATTCTTTGTTTCTCAATAGTGCCATTCTAGCTTGCTTTCATTTGGCTTCAGAAAAGCAAAAGAAAACTTGATTTTTAAATTTATGTGCCACACTTCTATGAGGAAAAGTTCTTACAAAAATACAGGAATTTTTATATACACTTGCCTCTGTAAATTTTGAAAGATGTGTCTGTGTGCTACACAGACAGTCACCTCAGCAGGACATACTGTCCCCAACATGGTCTGGGCCATTGTGAAGCTGTCTCTGCCACCCACATACACTTTTGCCACCCAAAGAACAGTGTAAACACACGAGGCACAAGGAAAGGTCAGGCTACCATGAAGAAAAATCTAGGGAAAAATAGAAAGTAATAGCTGTGTCTCCACACGTGTCTCTGCATGGAGTTATCTGCACTTTAAGCTTTCAGCAGCTCTGAGGAATCCCTCTTGCAGTCGTGTGAGGAGTTCAGGCACTCAAGCAGGACTGACTTTCTCTGTCTACCTAAACTAGATTATAGCTGTGTCCTAAGTTTTCAAGCTTACCTGTGTGTAAAAAGAGTGTTGCTCCTTTTAAAATTCATGTCTCAAAGCTATTGGGCATGCATTTATTTTCAACCACCATGGAAAAAGTCTCTGAAAACACAAGGGATCTTCCCAGTCTGAACAAGAGCTGTAGCTCAATGTGTTTCTAATGGAGTTCCATGTGTTTCATCTGTTTGCACAATGGAGAATATGTTGAAGGTAGTCAGAGGACCGGCCATAGTTTCTGGTAAAACAGCTGTCTCACCTTGCAGGGAGGTTCAATTCAGCTTCCTTTGTTTGCTTCAGGCTGTTCTCTTTTATCCCCTTTATTTTCACTTCTCCTATTTGCCCTCTAAGTTTTTCCTCAAGGTCTTGACTGCCCCATGGGTTGCATTTTTTTTTCTTCCTACGCCTCTCTTTTATTTTCATCTGCTGATTTATTCAGCTGTTACACAGATTAATGCATTTGATTTTCAGGGATCAAGTGTAATCTCTAAAGCAATGGGAGACCCAGTAAACTATGTTCGTTAAAAAATAATAAATAAAAAAGCCCCTTCATTGTACATATTGACAAGGGTGAGAAATGGTGTGCCGTATGTCCCTACAACAGACAAAGCTAAAACTTGAATAATATTACCCTCTCTAAAAGGGCCCATTAGTGAAATGAAACCCAAAGCCTTGAGCCTTGAATGGACGGAGGGGCAGTAGAAATTCTGAATGTGAATATGAAAAATATGAAGTGTTGTAAAAGCGAAGCAACAGGAGGCCTAGAGGGCAAAAATCCTGCAAGTGGTAGGATTAATACTGAAATAGGTGCTGGAGTAACTGCAAGAAGACAAGAGCTTAAGGAACACAGATCCAAGTGGTAAATTAATATATACAAACTTGCCTACTTAAGGGGATGAGAAATCCCTTCCCGATACTGGATGAAAATAAGCCCTTTTGACTCAATGTTTTGTAAAGATTTTTTTTTACCCTTAGAGAAATGCAAACAGAGAAATTTAAACCTAAAACATTGCTCAGCCTAAGAGAATTGAGTTCTGGGTGAATGGATGGATGGATATAGATAATGTATTATTCAGAATATTATCAACTTGATTCTTTGCTAAGGAGGAAATAAATACTTTTTGTTGAGGTGAAATGCTGATGTATTTGCTGAAACTGTTTCTGACTTAGAAATAAGTCAAGTGAAACAATTTAGCCATGGTAAATATGCTAATAACTGTCTGTACAAACTTGATAATATTCTTTTATGCTGCCAGTGTTTTAATTTATTAACTAATGTGGCTATGACAACTGAAAAATGAGTATGTGGAGTAGTTAAACAAGAGGTGTAGAAAACATGCTCAAGAAAGTGGCTCTTAGATTACTTCCCTCAGGGATATTCCAGATGCTGCATAACCCTGCTTTTGTCAGGCTGTGTAAGAGTAAATAGCAGTTTTAACAACAAAAATATTCCTTACCCTTCTTGATTTCTTTCTAAGGAGGGTTATGATTTTCAGCAATAGTAAAATTTTCAATATTCCTAAGAGATAAGTCTAGCACAAGAAAACAAGCTTTGTCTTTGACCCAGGGCTCCTTCTGGGACAGAGCACATCAGGACATTTCATCCTTGTCACTGGAGCTCAAATTTAGCCCAGAGTGACTTTATGTGAACTGGTGCAGACAAAGGGTATACCTTGTTTATCTGAACTGGCCATGCCCTGGCTAGCCTGACTGCCAAGAGCAAGGTAATGAAGTTCAGAAATCCTGCCCATTCCTCCCTGTGGACACTTGGGCTGTTGGCCTTTGTTGGCATTGGCTCCATGACAGTCACGTCCTTGGAAAAGTACCTGACCTGGTTTCAGGTTAGATGGAATGCATGTAATATTTTTCACTACTAATCAAGATATAAATACTCACTAGGAAAAAAAATGTAAGTACTAAAAAAAGTTGTTTGATACATTTTAATTCTCTCCTGTTTACAGATGCCAGTTATAACCTGTAATGTTATTTTTTTACTGATACACGTGTCAAGAATTATTCATATAATCTGGTGAAATATGCTAATAGTTGCAAATCATGAGTGCTTTTTAGAATTCATGTATTTGTGGGAATTCATGGGCAGCAGAGTGGCAGAGTGGTAAAATTCATTAAATAAATTACTCTTTGTGACTTATTTCACCTGCTACTTCCAAATGTGAATAAAGAAATAAACAAGTTTCCATTAATAAACTGAAACAAAAGAGGGCATCCAAATGAACTATTTCTGTTTGCAAGTATATTTCTGTGGTAAAATATCAACTCATTTAGTAGTAATCTGCAAGATAATTTCAATGTTGACTAATCTTTGGAAATGTGTATCTGTGTACATAGCACAAAAATATCTTCAATAAATATCAGTAAAGCTCTAGTTGCTTTTTTACTTCATGTACAGATTTGTTCAATGACAAGCAATAGGGTAGAAAGTCTGGCTGGGTAAGAGATAACAAAGCTGGCTTACAGATTTAACTTCCATTTCTTCCCTTCCTTTTCTGTTTTATTCTATGTATTGCAAATTTTTGACTGACAGGAACTTTAGTGCTAGCCTTATTTTTAAGAATTGGCAGAATAATTAAGCAGCAAAAAGTATAAATGGCATTTTAGCAGGACATACTGCTTTTATTGTGAGACAAGATTTCATAAAGAACTAATGGTGTACTTTCCCACTCCCAAAATCATGCCTTTGATCAGGGCTATTTACTGCTTCTGGTATATTTTCTCTGGTCTTAGCCTTCAAAATCTGTCTTACTCCACCAAGATGTCATTAAGGTCTTTGAATGTGGTGTCCTCCCTGCAATTCTTCTTTCTCAGCTTCCACCTTCTCTCTTTTCTGTCCATGTGTCTCGCATATGCTGAGATTTCTCGAATTTACTTTAATAATTTCTTCATGTTGGAAGTCATTCACTTATTGAATTGCCCTTGAATCTGTATGTGTGTTTCCATGAATAACTAAATACAGTCATAACAGAATGGCTTGTGTTAGACAGGACCTTAAAGATCATCATCTAGCTCCAACCCTCCTGCCAAGGCCTGGGGAACCTTCCACTAGACAAGGTTGTTCAAAGACCCATGCAGCAACACTGAAATTGCAAAGAACAAAATCAGAGGGGAAGAAGTTCTCCAACTATAAGGGTAAAGAGTGTTAATGAAAGGCTGGGCTGCACTCTTGCTGACAAAGAAAATGGCCATGCTAGTACAGATCCTTAATCTCCTGCAGAGTTTGTTGTGCTGCCTGTCTTGTTTCCTTTCATGTATTTTGATGGGCGTGCTATCACCCAGCAAATTTGCATCTACACCAGAAAGAAGAGTTGAGAACATTCAAAAATGGGCTGAGAAAAGACTTACAAAACTGAAACATTTTGCTCTGAATATACTATCAAGATAGACAGTGATGCTGCTTTGCTGGCACTTTTTGTTTGCAGGTGTAAGATGTAAAGCTGATTGTTCTGAATTCATAGAAGTCTGCATGACAAGCTTCAATGTCTTGGCAGTTATCACATTATAATTATATCTTCTAAAAACAGATAATTAAAATCTCTTCTCAAAAATTATCTTAAAACTAAATCATATAACACCCCTATAAAAGTAGCTGAGGGGTAAGCATCTAAGAAATATGATTATAAACAGGAAACTTTACTTATACATGATCAAAACCAAATAAAACGGATATAACTGAAAAAAGCACATACAATGGATAAGATCCCCTAAATCTGTCATGCTGGAGAATTTCTAGAATGAAAATCTTTCAAAATCTAATTTCAACGTCTCTAGTTCTAAGGACCTTCCAAGGCAGTAAAAAACATGGCAAAATGAAATTAGTGAAACTCCTATGTGAAATTCATTATTGAAATATAAACTAGAATATGAACTTCAACTTATTTAACTTCTAATTAATGTATTTATCCATTTCTGTTCCTTTATGATTCTCCATTAAATAACTGTCTTTCAGCATTGTTTGTTCACTTGGAGCTGAGGACTCAAAGCTGCACAAACTTTATATTAAGAAAATAGAATCACTTTTCAGTACTTCCAACTCTTGCTTTAAAAAGAGCAGATTCCTTGGCCACACTTGAAAGGTCTTCAAAGAGCCTTGCTATTATTATCTTTCAATACATCAAACAAACAAACAAACAAACAAACAAAGACATTTTGAATAGCCAAGCTAAAAGCATGTTTCCTGTATTGTGTGGACTGCATCTCAGCTGTGAGGATTTTCCTTAGATTTACTTGCTTGCAGTACTTGTTTTACTCCTGTTCTTAAATCCTTCATTGCTATGAGGGCTTTACCAACAAGGGAGTTGCAACCCCCCAGCTTTATCTCCACAAAGCGATACAAATCAGTAAGATCTTGAGTTTCCTTCTCTTTTGGAGTGGAAATTACTGTACTTTGTTCTTTCCTCTGGACCTTCTCAGCATAATACAACTGTTTGATCACAACAGGACTGATTACGCACTGGTTTGTCTCCATGGCCACAGCAAAGGGGGAAGGAATAAGGAGTTTTCCCTGTGGCACATGGGTCAGGCAGACTCATAGCGTGGATGGCTGGGGGAACACAAGCACAGCACCTAATTGCTCTTCTGGGAAGTCGTGGTGGTCGACCAGGGTCCAGCCAGAGGCATGATGCTGCAGCTTATGTAACAGATTCCACATCACTGTGCATGCCAAGTAAGAGTACATTCAATTCAAGCCATGAAAACTCTTCCAAATACAAGTCATGCCCTTGAGGGCATGATCTACCTCTATATAATTATTTCTCTATGGCTACAGTATTAACATGCAACTTTCCTTATCCTGACTGGCCACTCATCTCCAAATGGTGATTGTGCTCTGAGTTCCCATGTGACCAAATAACCAGGAAATGCAAAATGTGCGTAGAGAAAGAGCCAGAAGAAGATAAAAATAAACCCTTTTCCAAGAGCCTCTGTGAAGACACTGGGATACAGAGAAGTATCAGAAGATACTGAGAAAGAGGAAGCACTTGCCAAGTGCAGTGCAGTCTTGTCTGCATTGCCCCAAGCTAGCCCTAGGCTAAAAATACATCTACACACAGAGAAATATTGTGAAACCAAAATCAGCCTTGTCAGAGTGATGCTCAGGCTTATAAGCACAGCCAGTCTGTGGGGCTAGTTTGCTAAGACCCTGTGCTGTGGCTGGACTGCTTCTGCTACTGAGACTGGCCTGTTTGGAATGGGTCTGACTTCATGTCATTGTATAAACTCCCCTGTAATTCACAATTAGGTTTGGTGAGGACTCAGGTTCCCTGAACACTCTCCATTTACTTCAAGTACCACCAAGACCTCTTGATGCTGACAAGAAGGCCATTAATAATCAGGACATCTCTGTGCTAGAGGCTTCAGAGGAGTAGAGAAATTAGCAAGGAAGCTGTAAACAGTTCAGCTCAAGCATTACAGAGTCTTGTTAAGCACTACAGACCTCAGCACGGGCTCACTTAGAGGTCAGGGGCTTTGCAGTCCATAGTGCAAAGGCAAACTGAGTTCACACAGATGAGCTACTTGAGCTCCCTTGCACTGCTCTGTACCCACCAACGCTGCCTCTCCACCACGTGAGCTGCACACACAAATCACAACCCACTCCTAAAATCTCTGGCATGACTTCCCATTTGTTCCCTTTAAGAATGTGGGAGGGTAACAGAAAATCTTGAGGCAGATTAAGGAGATTGGGAATACATAACCCTGAACTCATACCATACTGTTTCATCCCACACTTAGTGAAACATTATTGTTCTTGGTATTTTTCTTGACACGTAAAATATAATCAGTTTTCTGTGCTGGCTCTTACTTATGCAGTTGTGACAGGATAGCAAATACCAGTCTTTGAGAGAATCAGGAGGTAATGACCTCTTTTCAATCTTATTTTTCCTTTTGATTGTTTTGTCTTTTTTTTCTTATACCAACTTGACCTGAAAAAAAAAAAAAATGAACTCTTCCATAACACAGACACTTGACACCATCATCACTTTTAAAAAAATCTGCCTTGAGGAATCATAATTTCTTTGTAGAGTAGGTGCAGTTTGTCTTCGACTTTTACATACAGACTATGTATGCATCACTTTCGGACTAAATCCACAAAGGAGCCTCAACTGTAGCTGACTCTTCATTCTGCATATTATATTGAGCTCCTCTTCTCCTTCATGCAATATCTTGATGATCAGCGAACACACTGAGGTCCAGGTCCTCACGCCTGCTGGTTGCAGTTTTAGCCTGCAGGCTACAGCTCACTCTCAAGCTGCACCATGAAATGGGATCCCTGAGTACCTCCTGCTGCATTATTCCACTCCTCATGGCACACTGAAACTGGGACAAGGGTAGCCTCTAAGCTCCACTCTTCACAGCTGGAGAAGTCATACAGGAAAATGAAGGCCGGTTCCTACCTACTCTGGGAGACACTGGCCCTTCAATAGTGTTTGTCACCCAAGGTATCCTGACACTTAGGGTGGAGCTGAACTGGCTCCAGCAAGGAAAGAGTGCAGAGATAAATGATAAAAATGGTCTACAGTTACTTCCCTGGTGGATTTCTTCTTCCAGAGATACTGAAAGCTCAACATCAGTCTCATTCCTCCCAGTTTATTTCCACGGAAAGGCTGAGCATGAGGAAAAGCTACTGGTGAGCCAGTGGCTGCCTTCAGAGTGTGATGGTCATGGTCAGTGGCAGCTAATCTTAGCCTGACAAACAGCTGCAATTCTTATAAAATTCATCTGGTTTTCTGCAGAATTGTATAGATTTCCTTATAATAATAAAAAAATAATTATATTATAGAAACACTTTGCAAGATAATCTACTCTTCAATTTCCTTTAGTATTTTCTGGGGAATTACCATGTGTAACATGGAAAGTAGGTAATTGAATTTCATTTCTATTACCGTTTTGACAGCCTGAACTCTTTCCCAGGGTGACAGATTTAATTTCTCACACATGGCTTATATTGTTTTAAAATGGCATAATAAGTGGCATGATATTGTTTCTTGCTGTGGCATCTAAGCCATTATTTAGCAATATATCCAAAGTATTTCTTCTGAATTGATAGCCATTAAAATTTTTAAGGCAGAACCTCAGCAGGTACAGATTGATACAGCATCACAGGAATCAGCTGTGTCGTGCTGATTCACACAAGCTCAGGATTTAACCTGTGATATTGCTGTCACTTTTTTTTTTTTTTTTTCCTCTCACCAAATTTCAGCATGCTTTTCTTATCGATGGTCTGGAACAAGGCACATAAAAAACGCTGTGAATTAATTATAAACCCAGCCCTGCAGCCCGGTGAGCTAAGCAAGGGGTGATGTGTCATTGTCAATTTGTGCTGAAGACAATGGCAGCAGAAGGTGTTCTGCCTCTCTCCAGCAGCGCTCAGCAACACAAATGATTTAGGTTGCAGGAGCAAGTTTTGTTTGCATAGCTGCCAAGGACATTTACAGCTAATTTCAGAGACACTAATGCTGGAATAAGTCAGAGCATGGAAAAGGGGGATAACTCTCGTGAATTTCTTTCCAACGCAAATTTGAAGGCTAATAAGCGTTGCATAATACTGCTGCTTTCAGTTCAAAATCAAGTAGTTTAATTCATCTCTGAAAAAACAAGCCTGTATTAGAATGCTCGACTGTGGATATAAATACTTGCTTTCTGTACAAGTTAATAGCTTTTCTGCATGCAAGGGTAGAGGAAGTTTAAGAAGGTCATGGTTTCCTACTAGCTATATTGAGAGATGATGACTTGGAGGTGCCACGCATCCCAAAATGGGTAGCAAAAGTTCACAGGAATCCCTTGATAATGGAATTGCCTTTTTGTACTTCCATGACACAGAATTTTAGTTCTCTTTTCTATAGAGGAGGTTTCTGTCCTATTTTTTATAAAATGGATGTGAAAATACAGGTTAACACAGAGCAGAGTGTCTGATAGCTAATCTTGAAAGGAAGAAGCCACTATAGCAGAAGACAGGCAAAGTCTAAAATAATTATATAGACTTAATAACTAAACACAGTCAGTGCTTTGCACTTGTTTTGCATTCTTGGTAGCCATTCTGTGAAAATCTTTTGGCCTCAGTTCCTCAAAAGAATTTTGTGATAAAGCAATACATACTTAAAGCAACTATAATTTTTAACTCTTCAGTTACTTCAGGCACAGGATCTGCAGCAATGGGAACTCTCTTTCTATGCCCATCACTTCCTCTTGCAGCCTTCAGCACACACCTCAACAAGACCCTATAGAAGTGCTCAGTGAAAACAGAAGCAAGGGCCAGCCTGTAATGTTTTGCTGAAGCTGTTCTAATCTTTTCTCAACCTAGTAAAGCAGAAAACAGCAGGTAAAGTGATTATAGATGGGGAAGCAGCTATGATATGCTATATGAGAGAATAACACTGTGGGACACTCTTTACAATAGTAATAACATTTATTTTCTCTGGTTATCCATGTTGTTGAGAATATGTCTTATGTGAAACTTCCTGTTCCGTCCTCAGTAGGAAGTAAGAAAATTATTTAATATTTCACCAGAATTAGTGCATCAATTTGGAAAAAAATGAATAGTTGGTGTGGACAAGGTAGGAAGCATTTTGGGGAATGCTAGAGAAATAATGGAAGCAATTACTAAAGGATGTACAGTGTAGAATTATTCTAGAATGTAATTGCAACGCTCTCCATCTGGCATTTTAAAGATTCCCAAAGGTATCCACATACTGTTGTGTCAATCTACCAGAAGAGAATGAAAATGTGTGCATATTACTAGTGAGCCTCCTCTGTGGGTTCAAATCAATCTCCAGCAGCATCAGTAGGTTAATCAATGCTATTTCCCTAAAACTAAACTAGTTCTTGCCAGCCACAGATCTCTTCTGCCCTTATAGGTGGTCTACCATGATTGCAGCAAATTGGAAAGAGGGCTAATAAGGGTTTTTGAGCTCACAGTGGCTTATTTATTTTGACCTTAGATTGTGCAAATATCAAGCAAAACCAGCCATTTCCAAACCAAAAGAACTGCAACAGAACTTCTTGGCCACCTTGGCTTGCCTCAGTGTTGGCCTAGCTGGCCTCAGTCTACCACTGCTGAGGTCGGGAGGATTTGTAGAGGGTTTTTATTGCAACTGGCTAAGCATGTCATGTTTATAATTAGTGCCTAGTACTGCTATGGAGGAGTTGGCTAAAACATTTTGAAAGAGAAAAAAAAAAAGGGATGAAATACATAAATGATAAAATAGAAATGCTGTTTCTTTGTTCGTTTATATTTTCTGGTTTGTAAGACTCTATCTAGCCTAAACTGTAATGAAGTTCCCCTCTGAACCATTATTAAGAAGTCCAGCATATAAAAATTATACTATTCATAAGCCAAATTTCATAAGGCAAATGTAAAGTAGACAGACTTACCTTGAAGAGTCTGTAGTCAGGGACATGAGTACTTACCAAAAATTCTTGTCTTCCCTTCTTCAGAGCATTCAAACTCCAGTAACACATCTACAGGAAGGAGAGGGGGAAAAATTCAAACACTCAGTGAATCAATAGGAAGTAGGCAAGAAGTGGCTATGGAGTAACTAGCAGTTAAGTGGATTAATCTGGCACAAAGGTTGGCAAGATTTTTTCTGCTTAGCTTTACTAGCTGAAATTTGAACTGAACATTGAGCCTCCTATGGCCTGTTTAACCTCCTGCAATCCTGTTTGTCTGTGAGACTTAAATGTTCAGTTTCTTCTAAAGGAAAATCAGTAACCCAGAAGACATGCTTAAATGATTCATAAATTGTGGAGGAAACTATACCTGTTTGATATTATTATTAATATTGTTGTTATTAATATTGTTTATTATTGTTATTGTTGTTATTGTTATTATTATTAAATACGGTCAGAATAAACTTTTTTAAAATAGGTAATTTGAACTTAGAAATCAAAACATAGGAAATCTCAGAATAAAACATGGGATTTTATTTAATTTTGTGTGTCTGTGTGTTTAGCAATTTTGTTTTATTCCGAAAGGAAGAATGTGGTAAAATCAAAGCAAAAATCACAAAGGGTTACAACATCCATGAATCCGTGTTTGAATGTAAATTTTTTCCCCATATTATCCCACACAGTAGTTATAGAAGTAAATAGTGCACAGTCACCACCACAGTTAAGGAGTTGTCACCGCAGTTAAAAGCAAGTCTGTCAGACCAGTGTGACTGAGGAACTTCGCGTACACCTTCCAACATTGAAGCCAGCCTACACTTGGAACCCTTGCTGCTAAGTGCCTGTCCACCTCCTCTGATTAACTGCTTGGAGCATGGATTGCTCCTTCCTCCATCCCTTGCAGATGCCTGTATGCATCGAGGAGAAAAGCATTACATTCTTCTGAGCAGCAACTGCCTTTTGGTGAATAGATCTTTTCTTCCTTCCAAGGTAATAGGACAATAGAGCTACAAAGCACAATCTGGTTTTCTTTGTGGAAGCAATGCAAGATACAGAGGAAAGAATTTACAATGATTTTACACTCAGGCCTTTTTTTTTTTTTTTTTTTTTTGAGGTGAAGTTCTTAGAAAATTATGTCTTTATGTTAATGTAACATTAAGGTTGATGAATCAAGTTCTCAAATGTCATAAAATGCTGAAGTCAGGCTGTAGGCTCAACCTTTACTCTGGCTCTGCCCCTTTCTTAAAATATAGACAGTTTTTACACTGCTATAAATTATTACTCAGGCTACATGGGAGTCAGTATAACAAACTGGAATTCTCTACAAAAATTTATAAATAGCAAACACATGACAGAAAATACTGTGCAGGTGTGCCATATAAGAAAAGGAGCAATTTATTCACAGATGCTTCAGTGTGTTCTTCCCCGTGTTTCAGTTTGGTTTGATCATCTCTCTGTCTTAATCATCTCTCAGGTCTCTCTCTTATTATCCATGCAAGGAGATTTTGGATATCATTGGTATTGCGGAGTTCCTGCCCTTCACAGTGATACTGATATTCATGTGCAAATGAAAGTATTCATATGTGAATACAAGCATTCATTTTTCCTGCCAAGACTGCTGGCTACTGAAGATAAGCCTTTCTGACCTAAAAGGAAAGAATGGGAACACCTTGGAAGTAAAAAAGTCTTTAAAGCCTTCTGCTTCCTGGACAGCCCTTACTGAACAGCTGTCAGCACTCTGCCCAAGGTTGGATTTGTCCAGGATGCTACTTACAGCCACAGTAAACACCAAATGTGATGGCACCTACCTTCAAGTGTGGGCAAGGAAGACAAGACCAACCAGTATTTGTCAACAATCACCCCACATGCATATTTCTTATTCCTTCCCTGCATTAAAGCCCTTTCAGATCAGCAGAGGAGGTACATGTTAAGGAAACCTCCCTGTCTGACCATCCAGGAGCCAGCCTGGTAGTCACACACCACCTGAGCTGGGACCGCAGCCCATTGCAGCTGCCCCATCCTGAGGTCGTGGGTTTCTGCTGCATCTCTCAGTGTTGCTCATCTGGCTGTCACACAGGGCCTGAGCCCTCTCTTGTGCAAAGGCCTGGCACTTCCCAGCCTCTTGTCTTGGGCTTCTGTCACCCAGAACTCAATCTGCAGCTTGCACTGCAGCTTGCACACCGAGCCACCTACAGTGAATCTATTCCTCAAGATGTTATAAGAGGGGTGTTTCACCTGCATATCCACAGCAGTTTCATAAAAGGGGGCAGGTAGGGCTCCATCTTCTGTCAGAACTCTAGCCCAGCATCCGTGCTGTTTGAACCACACTGTACCTCAAGCTGGGAAAAGTACCAGGATAGATGTTCACATGCAAAATATCTCTTCCATGTGTGTAACAAAAACCATGTTGTGCCTTGGTGGGAAACTTGCCTTATTGGCTTGAAACAGTCAGAAAGACGAAAGGGGAGAGGCTCAGTTGCTTGTAGCAATCAGTTCTGTTTTAAAAATGAAGTTCTGAAGAGGTAAAGAGTATTTGTGAAGGCTGTTCTTTTATTTCCCAGCATGTGAAGGAATAGAGTCTAAATGATATCCTGGATATACCACATCTAAATATGAATGCACTATGTTAGAAAGAAGTAAACTGGTCAAGGTTGTTACCCTGGATAACATCTACTGAGATTTATCAGGCTCCCAACAGCAATTTTCATCACACAAGTAAGCACTTGTGTTATTACTTGTGTTATTATGTCCGTGATTGAGAACTCTTGAAATTTTGATAGCTTTCACTCAGATTCTTATCTTTGGACACAAGGAGAAATTTTACAATTGTACCACTGCACAGTTATCCTAGTTTTAAATAAATTACTTCAACTTTAGTCTAAGACACAATGCATACTGCTCTATAACAAGTACCTGCTTCATGCAGATCTTTGAGTGGTCTCTGCTTTCTCTTTGTGGAAGTTGTTTTTTTACATACTGTGCATAAGGATGTGTACTTTCCTTGCGCATATATTCAAGGTAAAAGCTTGCTGTAAGTGACAATTTTGCATTTTGCATCTGTATTGGAATCTAAGAGAGGGAAAGGCATCTCCAGGTGTTATGAGGATGTCACAGACCTTGTTTTAGAATGATTGCAAGGTATCCCCCTGGACCAGCCAGTGGAAGACCCAGTGAAAAACTGCCCCGTCACCATCATACACTGGTGAAAGGAATGAAAGCCTATGCATTGTGAGATGAAAGGATGCTTTACCACTGAATCAAAGTGCCACAAATTACTTCCTTCTCCTACTGTGAGCAGTGAGGACAAGCTCACCTCCAAGGCTCAGTGTTTTGGGTACTTTTCAATGTAGTCTCCGTTTTAGGCATTATCCATGGCATGATGTAGCCTAATGTGAACAACTCCCTGGCAAACCAATTTTTTTTTTTTTTAATATAAGCCTGTTGACGTATCACAATGTTATGTTTAAGTTCCCTTCCACCAAATGCTATTCTTTACATCTTAAATTATTGTGGACACTCTCCTTTCACATTAACTAGGATTAACATTGACATTGTGATATATTGCAAATGACGTCTGTAGGAGCAACTTTTTCCCCCAAGAACTATATTTCCTACCAGCCATAACCTCAGAATCTTGGAGAATTATTATATAATGTTTTTTCCAATAAAAATGAATGTGTTTAGTTTTCCCATATGCAGTGGCATTAAATAACACTTACACAGCTCAATCAGTCTTTTTCCTGTTAAATCTGGTGGCAAAACTCCCACTGACTTCATGGGACCAGGATTTAGATCATGGGTGACTAACATTCATAGAAATTATGGGTTAACCTCTAAAAATAGGAAAAGTTTGGCCACATAATCTCCTACGACCTAGAAATTTTAAACATTTCTGTCCCTGGTACTTGTACTTCACTCTTTATACTTTGCCTCCCTTTCACATGCTTTAATTGCACAGAACTATTTGTGAATACAGTAAAAAAAATTTGAATAATTAATGCTTATTTTTAGGGGCAATTTAATCAACAGGAAATAGAAATTTACCTACCCTCCTTTCTTCAGACATGGATACAAATCTTTTCAAAGTTTGCTGCCAAAGTAAAAACCAGAGAGGGGCTTTTGCATGTTTAACCATGTGTACACAAATTTATAACTCCCTTATTGTCCACCTAATTCAGAGGTGTCTAAATTCCCTAGTCTTTTAAGCAACATCCTATGTTCTTGTGCCAAAACAAAAATGTTTCCAGCTGTATGATATTTGATGTGCCTTTTTTTTCATAAGATTATTGCTGGTTCCAGCCATGCCCCAAACTTTCCCTGGTCAGGTCTGCCATTCCTCACTCTAAGGAATGAGCAATGTGAGAAGTTGCTTTACACAGAGGAACCCTGCACTAAGGAAATATTTAAGTCCTGACTGCTGTTGAATGGGTGAGGAAATTCTCAGTGCAATTATTCTAAACCCTTTTAAAGAAAGAGACTTCCCTCAGGAGAGTGCCTCCAGGCTAATCCTTCCAGGTGTCCATAGCAGCTTGTGGAGCACATTGTTACCAGACACAGGCAGAACATTTCAGGGAATTCTAGCCTTTAAGACTGCATAAATTACCTCCTTTCTGCAGAAATCCCAAGAGACAACATAACTCCAGAGCATGAGACCCTCCCTATTTTTTCAGGCTTCAAGAGAACGGATGGTCATTTGTTGCAGTCCCAAACAAACAGCAAATATCAATAGTTCTTGCCTAACTCAGCTGCCCTATTTAGTGTATTGATCTGCCCTCATATGCCCATTCCTATTGCTGTGGAACAGGGGAGGAAAAATAAGAAGGTTCACAACATTTATTTATGTCAGCTCACCCCAACACCACTACCAATTCCTCTTCTCTTTTCTTTGCAGGGGTGCAAAATGCAAGCTGCGTTTTTTCTTACTCACTCTAGCTTACATTCTGCTCAATTTTCATGAAAAAAACAAGTGAAGGCAGAAACTTGGAAATGTTACTAGAAAGGGCACAAGGGGCATAAGTTGCCTGCAGTCCCACATGTCCCAGTACCTCTACCTGCACTGCTGGATGAGGAAGAACCCACAACTTCTCTCTTTCATAACAGCTGTAGCCTGCCCTGGTTGGGAGCACAAATACTAAAGCACAATCTCTTATCTCACCATTCAGATCATTTTGAGGAATTGCGTCAGGAAAAAGATTAAAAACCAACCAACCCCTAAAACCAACCAAACAAAAAAACCCCAACAAATATTTTTTTCTCTTAGATTATTAGTTATTAAGACTACTTTACTGTCTTAGAATCTGAATTCTTTGTTGTAACTGAGCAAACTGTGATACATTTTTTAAATGTCAAAAAACCCTTCTCTATCCAAACCAATATACAATAATACTAGTAGAAAAAATATCTGAGGCAATAATATTCTTTGGAAGGATGCTTTCCTTACCAAAATTCATCAAATCATGAAGGCTTAGTGGGTTCTGGTTTTTCTTTTCAACAGATATTCAGAAAAATTAGGGAAAAGGGTTACAGTCAAGTGTGGCTTTTTCTCAAAATTCTAGGAATCTTACACAGGTAAGAATTCGTGTCCTTAAAAAAATGCAGTGGTTTTGCAATGAATAATGTTACCCATCTGGTCAAAAAAATTCACCACAGAAATTGTATTCAGTCATGAAAAGAAAAATCAGAGTCAAAAATTAACACTATTTTTGTACTGGTTTTGTTCCAAAATTTTTAACAGTCAACACAAGACAGAGAGCATAAAATAGACATGAAACAATACCAAAACCCTATCCATTATAATTAAAATAGAATCATGGAGTGGTCTGGGTTGGAAGAGAGATGTGAGGCTGACAGGTGGGTAGGTTCACAAAGTTTTCCTTTCTCCCCTTTTTAAGATGTCTACAATATTTCCTCTTTTCCAAACATCTGGGACTTCATCGAAATGCCATTTTTCAAATATCATGGAAAGAGTCTTGGCAACTCTGTCAGCCAATTCCCTCAGGACTCTGGGATGCCTCTCCTCAGATCCCATAGATTTATATACATTCAGGATCCTCAGGTGGTCACAAACTTGATCTTTCCTTTCAGTGGGAGGGACTTTACTCTCCCAGTTCCTATCCTGCTGTCCATCCATTCAAGAGGTGTGGGGAAGAGGCTGCCACTGAAGACTGAAGCAAAAATTTGTAGGTACGCCAGCCTTCCCCTCTTCCACTGCTACCAGTTTTCCAGCACTGTTTACGGGGGGAAGGGTGGACACCTTCTCTGAGCTTCCCTTTCTGGTTAACCTGCCTCTAGGAGCCCTTCCTGTTGTTCTTCGTGTCCCTTGGCAGATCCAGTTCCAGCTTGCCTTGGCCCCTCACCCCATTGGTACACCACTGCCCTTCATCCCTCATACTCTTCCTAGGTCAGCTGTCCTAGCTTCAACTGCCTCTGCATTTGCTTCTTTCCCATTAGTTTGACCAGCAGGTCCCTACATATATCATAACAATTGAAAACTCAGATACAAAAAAAGTGAAGTCTTTCTACAAGGAAAAAAAAAAAAAAAAGGCAGAATGAGACAGAACAACCCACAATATTTAAACGGAATATTTCTTCTTTTATTTCACTTCATAGCAAAAAAAACCCCAACCTATCTCATTTTTATTTACTTTTCCATAATATCCTAATATTAGTAGCATATATCAGGACAATTAGAACAGAAATTGGTTGTACTATCATAGGGTGATTCAGTTTTTGCAAAGACCACTTACTCATGATACTTATGTGGCTATAACTGCTTTTAGACATTACTTTGGATTTACCTTTGTGGTCTTCCTAATTTTAAATGGCAAGAGCAGAACTTAATGGTTTTTCAAAATGCCAGCTACTGCTACAGGTTTAGAGACTGGTCATAAAGTACAAATATTATAACTAATGGGGGGAGGTGCAGAATTAACTGTGGTGATGCAGCTAACTCTTTAAAATACATTGTGCTCTTTCAATTCAGGATGTAGAAGTTCAGTTAGAAAGGTGAAGAACCAGCAATTTTCACTTTTCTCAGTTGCTGAAGCATATCAAAAGTCAGTGGAGCTAAGTAGTTTAATTTTTTTGAATATTTAGCATTTTTCTTTTTTTTAATTATGAAAGCAATACTTCTAGGTTAACTAAGTGCAAAAAGATTCTTTACTCTTCCTGTGTCAGAATATAATGTGAAACAGAGCTCCAAAAGAACTTTTCATTTGGTCTCAACATGGGGTACCCATTCAATCCACATTTTAACAGTATTTCTAAGGCTTCAGTCAGTTTCTATGGGAAACAATCAGTTCTTCACTAATTTACTTTATCTTCTACATTCACCATAAAAAACCCCTAGATTTCAACAACTCTGTACTTGCAGTGGGATGTGGTAATTGATCTCTCCCACCATGGGAGTTCAGTTTTGCTGAGAATTATTTAATAATAAAAATAAATCTTCTATAAAATTTGTGTAATTGGTATACCCATTAAACTATTTTTGAAAATGAGGAATTCAGCACTGATCCTAGATTTTCTTCTTTCGGCAAACTTCTAGAAAATTTACTTAGAAATTGCGGTAGGATATTTCCCTGGAGAGCCACAGATTTGGAGAGCTGTAAACAATCAGTTTGGAAGCTGGTCCACACAGGATCTTACGCAGAACAATTTCAGCTTCTTTGTGCCTAAATTTTTTCTTAGCCCTTCCCTCCAGTCTGCATTCATTCAGATGAAACAACCAGAATGAAGCTTGACCAGGCAGGGAAGTCCCAAGGCCAGCATCAATCAGCTAAGCTCTATTGAAGTCAATGAGCTGAGGCATCCTGGCTGAGGTACAGGCCTCTAATCTCTAAAAAAGAATTTATCTACACATTTGGTACAATAAAACCCAACAAAGCTGTGAAATTTCCATTTCCAAGTTGGATAGGTCTGTGGAGGTTGGTGATGGAAGGAAGCAGCCCTGATCTCCATGCCAGCAGGGAAAGGAAAGAAAGAAGGAAGGAAGGATCCCCTCCTCCGGTGCTGTGGCTGGGCATTATTACATGAAAGGCAGCATGTGATACCCTGGGAAGTATTAATCTGAAGTGCAGTGCCACTTGTATCCTCTGCTAGAGTGAGGTCTCTGTGTGTATAAACAAACTGACACAGGGCCAGGTGCCCTAAGCCTTCCACCAAGTACAAACTTTCATGTATTTATTTATTTATGCAGTGCATTTAAAGGTCAGTATGGATTACCTTGACTTGATAGTGCCTGGAAAGTTCCGTTAACCAGAAGTGCTTAACCTGAATGTCACAGAGCTTTAAAAAACTTAAACTTGCATAGAGGTACCTCTCAGGCCACTTTCCTGTATCCTCAGTTTAGAGGTCTTGTATTCCACATTCCTAACATAAGTTTTACAAGCGGAAAGAACATCTGATGAAAGTGCTCTTGTAATCCTGACTCTAAAAAATGATACCATCAATTACAGACCTTCTTGTGTCTGTTAATATCGAGGTTTCTTCAGGTTTTGAGGTTTTATCTTGTTTTAGGGTATTTCATTTTGGTTTGGTTTTGGTGGGTTTTGGGTTTGTTGGGGTTTTTTTGCCTATTACTAGTTTTGCTTGCAGAGGTGACAAAGGAACAAAAAACTTGACCAAAAAAAAAAAGTCCAAATAAATCTCCATTAGTCTGTGTTCTCATTTACACCAGGCTTAATTTGAAAGCATATATGTTTCACATTATGCCAGCATAAAGGATTACACAGGTGCAGGGCAGTACAAAATCTGCCCTAAAAGCAGGTCATCAGCAGTTTCTAAAATTTATGTTCCAGTAAAGCCATGCTTGTATAGCTTGTGACATCAAGACAGTCTCACTGAACTGATTGGAATGTGGCATGAACAGCTGGATCACTGCAGGTTCAAGGAGTGAAAGCATCCTGGAAAGGAAACGCAAGGAATAATTAGCGGTATAATCCACTAAGTGTTTTAAAATCCAAAGGGAGAGACCTACTGGGAGTGAAAGAGTGAAGGTGGCTGCATTTGTGTGCCTGAGAGATGCAGCGGAGGTGATGAGCTGAGAAAAATTTTTGTTGGGAGGAGGAGGTCAGTGATGGCTGAGTCAGGGCCTTCCATGGGGGTAGCACTGAGTTCACGAATGTTTAGTACATATTCTCCAACCAACATTCTTCTCTTCATCAGAAGGAACATCAGAGGGATCACAGACAGTGGCTGACAGCCAGACAGCAGTCTGCCTGCTGGGGGTTTCTTGCTCTAGGTAAACCAGGACTTGTCTGGGACCACACAGGCAGGTGGCACCATGATCCTTCACCAGTTTGACCTGTTTTGCTCAGATAATTTACCACTCTACTCCTCAGACCAAGTACAGACTAGTGAAAGAGTCCTTCCTCTTTATGTTCCAGTTGAGAGGGTCTCTATTTTCTCAACTCTTATAGTAATGATTTCACCCTTTTTCGAATAGTTCTATTCTCAGAGCCCATCTAAAAATTCCCTAAAGAAAATCCCATTCTCTTTCTTGAATGCTTTCCCTTTGACCTATTTTGCTGTTCTCTCTTTTATGACTATTGCTTTCTTTTTCTTTATTTAGATTGCATATCAGATCACTATTTAAGCTCATTTTCTTTTACTTTGATATCTTTTGCTCATTCCCATAGTAAGTATCATTTGTAAGAACTGTGATTTTGGAGTCCAGAGTCTCTCATTTTTTCTTCAATGTTCAGTGTTGCGATACTTTTTTCTTTCTTTTTTCCAAGTCTTTCACTTTTCATGTAATTAGGCTGTTCCTTTTCTCTTATGCTTTCATTGCCCTAAAAATCCCTGACCATGTCTCTTCTCTGCTCTACATCACTTTATTTTCTGCATTTGTGCTGAACTAAAACAGGGGATAAGTTCAAAGTTGCCCTCCTCCACTTCAAATCCTGCTAGACATGCTATACTTTTGACCTCTTTCCACCCAGTTGTGCAGTCCTACCCTATGCTTCTTAATGAACATAATAATTCTTGGTTTTACAAACTTTGCTTTACCCTCTTTCACCTTCATTTTCTCATTTATGCAAAACATATTGCCTTCATACATGAGTTACCAAAGTCACAAGTTCTAATACCGGCTCTGAACATCTTTGTTCTTGTACCACCTCTTAAAATATTTTAATCAGGTACTTATGAGGTGAAAAACCTTTTCTATTTAAGTATAAATAGAATTAAATTAACAGAATCTGTTAATTTAATCTGTAAATTAACTACTAACGTGCATTAGGCATAATAAGACTAAATAGCATTTTGAGAGAGCCTTTCATTTTATTATGAAAAGGGGACTTCAGTCATTCAGGTTCCCAGGATTATGGATTATGACAATTGACACTGAGGAAAAGCAGATTTATTCTACTTTGGGTTTTTTAAAGCAAAGCTCTAAAGATTCCCCTGGGACTGTTGGACTTGAGACTGAATGAAAAGTTAAATTTATTTCACTTGTCCCTAAGCCCCCGCAGAAGACACAGACTCTTCATATATGTCACTGTTTTGCTCAATTTAATACATATTCTCAGAGAAATCTTTGCCTTGAGCCCGGCAGAAGGGGGTGGTCATTTCCTAGGCCCAGCCAGTGACGCTGTGACCTGAAACAGATCCCAAGTCTGGAAATGATTCTTCTTAATGCAAAGACTATTCCCACTTCAGCCCAAGCAGCAGTTAAACACTAAAAGCATGGCAAACAACCTCAAAGAGGCAGCCTCACTATGGCATATCCTGCAGCAGCCTAGTTTTCTTGGAAAATCCAGATACATATAATAAATCAGATGGGATCTTCTGAACATCAGCCTAACCAGCCACTCCCTGGGGTTTTTGCTAAAGCAGAAATGCATGAACTTAGCCTGGCCCCATCCATCCTGCCCTGTTTGTTTTCCCTCGAACTGGCTGAAATCCCACAGGCAAGCCAGGGCCAGAGCAGCAGGGCACTGGGCTTTGGAACACCACTCAGGGTGGGCTTGCACACCAAACCTCAGGGCCGGGGCCTCTCGGTGTCTGTGGAGTTGCACAGGGGCTGAAAAAGAGTCTGATGGTGCTTAAGGGTTGCTCTTAGGAACCTAAGCTGGCATGTTGGTACAGGCATCCTGTATGTGGAATATTTCACAAAAATGGCCTGTTTTCCACAATGCTAAAGGCTACTTGACAAAGCATGACCTAAGTATCTTCAAATTGGCCTGATATACACAAGACTCTCAAAGTAAAAACATTTCTGGCATGGTCATCAGCACTTTTAAATAGGGTTTGGAACAACTATCATTTTGTTGTGTTCCCAGAAGACAAGCCTGTTGCTTTCCGTTTAATGAGTGCCAATTCTGATACTGTGACTGGTTTTTTCTGAGCAATTGTGAACACCCACCTAAAATCTGAGGATGTTGTTGTTTTCAGAAAGCAATGTTTCTGAGGGAAATGAGATTTTTTTTTTTTTTTTTTTCTCTGGTCTAATTCGCTCAAAAGAAAATAAGTGTTGAAAGTGTTTTAGTGCCATAAGTAAAGCTCTGGAAAATTAACACTGCTGCTGAACTTTTCCACCCCATAAAAGTCTATATTCTCAACCACAAAGAATAAAATTTGTTTTCAGGATAACAATGCATGCTGAAGATTTTGTTGCTGGAAATTCTCTGAGCTGAATTCCCCTGAGAATAAGGCACACACTGGAAAAGGGGACAGACAGAATAATTTTTCTGTATTTACCAAGTAACTGAGTGTTTTCTTAGTGTTTTGAAAAGTCAAGTAGTTATATGGTTGGATTTTGGGGTTAACTGATTTCTCATCTACAGTATTTCTCAGGTTCTTATGATTTATGTATAATCTATATTGATTTCCTGTATGTTTAATCAAAATCTCTCGTATCAGGTATTTTCGCTGTCTGATAGCTTCAGCAAGAAGTTGACTCATTGCAAGCCTAGGTCTCCTTAGAATGCAGCCCTCCCTTCCACTGGTAATGGTAACGCTATAAAATAACAATGATTAGTCTCTGTCACTGTAAAGCACTTAACCCATTTTTGCCAATCCAGCCTTGGTTTCCATGGGAACAGAACATAGTAACACAGAAGACAGATTTGCTTTTTTTTGGTGGGTTGCTTTTGTTGAATGTCGGCTGTCTTCAAACTTCATTCACAAAGCTCTCCTTCCTCCACATTTTTTTCCCTTAAACCTATAGATTTTAGGGTTCAGGAAGATTCAATCATCTGGGCGTATGCATTTTGCTGCAACTGGTTTTAAAGAAAGTTTATGGCCAGCAAAATTTAACAAGATGATAGACTTGGACATTGGAGTCCTGAGTTAATTCCCAAAATTGTCTGAAAATTCATCAGAGATAAAATGAAGCCTTAGTGGAGCCTGTTGCTGCTGTAATTTATCAGAAGAGATAAAAGCTATTACTTAAATTACCATTTTTACCATATTAAGATAAAAGTGTAGAGATGATTAGAGGGATACACAGTTGAATTAGATTTGGGTTGCTATGTCCTTAGAAGGAGGGGTTTGGCCTTTCTGAGAATATGGAGATACTTCTTTAAAGCCATTTGAAATATATTAATATCTCACCCTACTGCATTAAGGACTCTTGAAAGCTTATCAATTAGATTGTAATGACTTTAGGTGAGGTTGAGAAGGCGTTTGTTAAAATTTTAGAAATTAATCATATCAGATCAAATCAGCTGTCTGTGTAGACAAACACTTCTAAAGGTCACAAAGGTGAACTAGACACAAAGCATTATTTAGCACACAGTAATGCTAAAGACAAGTACTATATTCCAAGAATAAAGAAGCTGAGCTTCTTTTCCATGCAAAGCTTGTTCATGAATAAAAATGCAATTTTTTCATCAATTCTTTTCTTACCAGTAATTTTGTGACAAAAGCTATGGGTGACAAATGAGATACCCAAAATAACCAATTCACAACATTTTCTGTTCAAAGGATGACTGCTCATATAAATCACTTACAGAATAGGCTGCCATGCTACACAAACAATGAGACAGGTCTCTCTAAAACAGAGGAGACTGATTGCTTCTTGCGGTTTTATTCTTTTCTAATTTGGAAATACATAAGAGATAGAACAGAACATGAACAGAGATGAATAGGGAAGATGAAAAAATCCACTTATAACATACTCTTTCCCTCTCCATATTTTTAAAAATCATTGTGGCCTGTGGAAGCCAAGAAGGCTTATAGGTTTTTTCATTACCTCTCTTATTATCGGTGTTGCCTACTATATGAGAATGTTCACTGTGAACTCATGTTTCTCTATGACAGTATAGCTGTTCCTGCCTTGAAATGCAGATGACTTTGATTTCAGTGAACATCCTCTCAGAGCTGAGGTGCTGTGTTTTGTCTGTTATTGTTGTAAAGTTGTTTATTTCCATCCCTGACAGGGGAAAATAAAGTAACATTGTCAATATAAATATGCAGTTTTTTACATCCCCAAAAAATAACTTATTTTCATATCTGTGCATGTTCTTCCATAAACAGAACATTGTGGCACTTTATCCTTGTTTCACCACTCCTAGAGAAAACAATCCTCTTAAAAGTCTGCTCAGGCTCCCAGTGCTCACTGGAGGCAGCTGCTGCTCTAGGCACAGCAGCACAGACAGACCAGCACTGCAGCAATGCACAGAACAGCACAGCCTCTCTACGAGTGGCAGTTTTGAAATACCTCGGATTTTTCCTTTGTCATCCTCGGAGAGACTTACAGAACACACAGCTCCAGACTTGTCTTCCCATTCATTCCACCACAGTGCCTTCTGCACATTTCAGAGTCCCTCCAGCCACCCACTGACTGCTGCATTTAGTGAGGGCCATGGTGCTGCCCAGCTGCCAGCACTGGAGTAAGAGTCTCACCACCCCACAAGAAACCCCTGGCTTGGCACAGCCAGGCCTCTTTGGCACCACCAGAGACGCCTCAAACCCCAGGAGTGACCAAGAGCACAACTCTGAGCACTGTGACAATGGCCAATTCTCAGATGTCTGAGAAGCTCACTGGCCCCCACAGCAGGTGCCACCAAGGTTTAAGCAGCTGTTGGCACATATTTACATCGTTAGCAGCATCACTTCGTTAGCACAGTCATTCTCAGTGCTGATGGGATGCGCTTCTCATGCCCATGTCCCTAACTGCTTTAGTCACCCTTCAACTGTGTGTTAGAAATAATTGTTTCTTATGAACAAAATAAAATTTGTCTCCCAAATTTATTTATACAGAGAACAACTATCTGACAAATGTTTGAAGATTTTTATTTTGTTACACCTCTGTATCCCCATGGACTTTTTACTGGGACCACCAATTAACTTCACAGAGACAAATGAGAAACAAAGGTACAATTTTTTTGCTGCTGTCACCTTGGGACCCATTTTAGTTAACAAGGTAGCAGGGAAACCTTCCAGGTCTTTTTTCCCAATTCTCTCAGCTGTCTAGACCCACAAACTTGATTTTAGCAGAGTAAAGACTTCATCAAATACATTTATTTTCTTCCACAACAACTAACAGTTAGTTCAGCTAAAATGAGCCCAGAATTTGATATTGGTGATATCATAAAGGGTACCATCCCTGATCCATTTCTTTCTTTTCACATTTCTTGATCTATAAGTAGGATGTCTTTAAAAGTAATACTATGGTATCTTTACAATAATTGTTCCAGGGTATTACAAAGTGCAATTTTTTGGAACAGATTCTTATGGTCTCTTCCCTCAAGTAACACAAAAGCAATTTATAAAAATAAAAGTATAAGGAGGATTTGAGAGATTACGTCACCCATTTTTGCATCAAGGCAAAGTGGGATTGTTTGGAAATACATGGTGGCAGGTAGTAAATATGGCACAAAGATGTCCATAACAAAAATTGCTAAAGGGAAGTGAATATCACATTACAATGCATTTTCAAGTGTTTCAGTGAAATTTTTTATCTTAACATCATCACAGACTTGGTATACTAAAACTTATACTGTTTGGTGTAGGTAGTATTTTTATTTAGCTAAATCTGGATGCCAGGGAAAATATAGCTACAGGACTTAGTAACAAATAATATGCTGAATTTAAATTTAAAAAAAAGACAGCAGTACTGACTGAAAATCTATTATTTGAAGTAATTCATAGTTTTTATTTGTATATTGTGAGATATATACGTATTTTATGTATTTTTCTGCTGCTACATAGATTTGAAAGAGAAATTAGTACAGCAACTTAAAATCAAAATTAATGCTAAGATTTAGGTTTTAATGCCACCATAATTTTTAGGTTATAATAAAACTAAAAATTTCTAATTTATCCACAAAATAAACTTGTATTTGACTCTTTCTTGTTTTGAAACTATAATATTTTACCTGATGAGTGCTCAGTACTCTGATTCCTTTTCTTCATTATTCTTGTTTAAAGTATTATAACATGAATGGTTATAAATTTTGGGTGGCTCAAAGCTTATCCTACAAGGGTTTTAACACAGGAATTTCAGTACTGTGTGTTATGAGAACAGCCTGCTGAAAACTCATGCCAAGTTATGAACAATCCTTCCCAAAGGATACCAACTTTCCATTATAATTCCCTTGTGATTTTCAGAAGCCAGTACGTGCTTTAAATTTTGGCTCTGTGAATGACTTTGTTTTCTGTTCTGGTTTGTGGGATCCATTTTTCATACTCTCCTAACCTTCTTGAGTAAACTGTGTGAAAGATAATTTAGGCTGGCAGCTCTCTAATACTCCACCCAATACATTTCTGCAGCACCTGTGCTCTGTCCTTGCTCAATAATCTACCTGAAAATTTTAACAATTAGGCTTGCCTCCATGATTTGAATTCAGAAAGGAGTGGATGGGTTTCCAGAAAGTAGGACATCTACCTGCACTGAGCGGACTGAAACACCAGTGCCCTCCAAGGATGCTTAATTGCTAGAAGCAACCCTAATTAGTGGGAGTAAACAGGGGGGAAAAAGGCAGCAGGATGGACATCTGGTGCAGTTTCCCTATCTCTACCTGTTCAAAATGTAACTTACAGGCAAAATCTGTAAACTCAGTAGTAAACCTCCTGTGTCCTAATGGACCATGATGTGAAGAACACAACACTGATGATTTCCTTCTATGTGTAAACAAACTCCATCTTCTGTTCCTGTGTATGTTTAAACTAAAAGGGCACTTAGCAGTTCATAAGCCAGAAAACTTGACCATTAGTTCTCTTACTGCTACAGTAATGGTGTCTTATGTGCTATGAAATGACTTCTACAGGAGTCAAACCACAGTTTAGAAAGAAACTGTGTACACATAGTGACAGCCAGCAATTATCAGAAGAGGAAAAGGAAGGTTGAAGAGTATTTGCCCTCTGAGTGTGGTATCAGCTGGCTTGGAGCAAGTGTCAGAAGTGTTGACATATCACAGTGGCATTAATTTCTATCTGAGGTAGAGGTATTCTGATTTCAGTTGTTCTGCTTCCAAGTTCTTTACAAGGTTGTTATGCCTTTATTTTGAAGACTGTATGTCATATTATTTTATTTCTCTCTCCACTTAGAGATTTGTGACCAAATCACCATTTTAGCCTAAGATAAGATGTTTTGTAATTAATTAATTAGGCAAACTTAATCTCCCCCAACTTGTCCGGCTTCTTGTGATGCAGCAGCAGCAGCAGCAGATCCACAGCTTCTGAACTGCCCTACTCATCTCATGGAAAATCTGCTGAAGAATGTGAAACAAATTGTAAATGAGAATTACTGTGTTGTGATCCTGATTGCTGCTCTATACTTTGTCCTCTTTAATGCATCCTGGGGAAAAAAAAAAAAAAAAAGGCATGATAACTCATAAAACAAAGTATTCCTCTTGGAAAAATAATTTTAAACAAACATGATTTTGTTGGGGGTTAGGTTTCTTTTTGTTGTTCCTTTTTACTTATAGAATTTTTTCCCACAAGTTCTTAGGAAACACTAATGACTGGGTACTTAAGGAAAACAGAAGAAGTGGCCAAGCTCAGGGAGGGAGGGCATCTGATTGCATTTCTCTTATCTGGAAGTTAATCTCAAGGGGCAGAGGTACCGTGAGAATTGGGCAGGTAAAAGATGGGGCAGGGGCAGCTGCTGGCTCTCTCTCTTGGCTTCGGACAGTCGGAGCTGCTGCTTGGGGAAGGGAATTTGCTGCTGCTGCCGGAGCCCAGCTCGGTCCTGCTTCTTCTGCAGTGGGGTGAGCCTCTGCTCATGAGAGCAGCCACTGAACTGGGACCTTATTAACACCCACCTCACTAAAAGAGGGACCCATCTGCTCGGATGCCCGGGATCCGGAGTTCGCCTCTCCCTGCCCTGCTGGGAGCCGGGCTACCGCTGGCCCAGCACTGCTCCGAGCTTTCACTGCACCTGCCAAGACATCTTGCCAGCCCATCTTGCTGCTCCCAAGGGTCCTGCTGGGGCACTGGACCTGGCGCCCCAGGGCTGTGTGAAGCAAAGCCTCCCTTCCATCCCTTCCCGTCTCAGCCTGTCCGCCATCACCGCTCCCGAGCCCGCGCCACAGCGCCCCCTGCAGCCGTGGGGGAATCACCGCACCCGCCCTGCCCGCCGGGAGCCAGCAGCGCCCCTGCCGGCCGGCAGCGGAACTGCACCCAGGGGAGAGCGCCCGCGGCCCGTAAGAAGTCACTGTGATGCTTTGAGCTTTAGCTGTCATGTTTTCAGATTTTCTGCTGCCTAAGGGTAGTTCTGAGCCTCTGTTAAGTGCTGGTAAGCTCTCTTCACAGAGTAGGTAGACAAAACAAATCCTTTCCTGCTGAGGATCAAGGACAACTTTTAGCCCAAAAGCATAAACAATGATGGACTGAAGGGAGGAACAAGAAGGATGGAACCTCACAACCTGAAGCTGTAATTGGACAATTAAACCACAATATTCAAATGGGCCAAAACTTATAAAAATGTAAGATTTTGTGACTGGTCAGCCATTTTGTGGCCATTCTTAGTCCACTCTGGGTGCAGCCTTCTTCAGGTTCCTGTCCTGCCCAAGGTGGATCCTGGAGGCCTTTCAGTAAATACCTATTTTATTCTCTGGCTCTGTCCAGTCTCTGTTTTGTGTCAGCCTTCCATGGCATCAACTGGGCTCCCGGTGATGTTTGCTGTTAATGCTGGAGTTGTTGTTGCTTGTTTGTTTTATTATGCATACTAGTAAAGAACTGTTATTCCTATTCTCATATCTTTGCCTGACAGCCCCTTAATTTGAAAATTACAATAATTCGGAGGGAGGGGGTTTACATTTTCCATTCCAAGGGAGGCACCTGCATTCCTTAGCAGACACTTGCCTTTCAAACCAAGACAGATCTGAAAAAAATACCAAGGAAATTATTGGCAGCTTTTAGATGTTTTTTTAAATGTTTTGGTAGCACTATTGGAGTTTTCTTCAGACAATCTTCTTTTCTTTTTTTTTTTTTGAGTCTGCCAGTCTGTAATTTATTAATGGCCCACAACCCAAACAGTAAAAAAAAACCCTCAAAAAACAAAACTGAAATAAATATGTATTTCTACCTCATGATAACAGCATCCTGTAATTTTAGATTAACTTAAATGTTTATAACTATTAATAGGTTCTGTTAGTAAGCAAAAATATTACTCAAAAGATCATCAACAACCTACAAATTGACATATATTTTACTTGATTAATTTAATTATCATGCTTTGTTAAAATTGTGCAAGTAATTAAAATATAATTCAAAGGTGAATCCTTCACCTTCACCTTTGATAGAATATGTCCTTCATGTTCCAGTCACATTTTGCTGGGATCAAAATTTGTTATGGCTACATTTGTCTATTGCCTCTGTTTCCACTACTGTTTCCTTTTCTTTCTTTCAATGTCTTTTTAATATATCATAGTCATATACATAAATATATCATTCAGAAAGCAAGATTTGGGCTATTTTGCTATAAATGTTCCATTTCTGATAAGCTTGAACACTTTGATGTGGTTCCTTTAAATAAATAATTTCAGAATTATGACTTTAAATCTAAGAAAATATGGATTGTTAATCAACTTTCTGGTAGGAAAGAAGGAAGAAAGATGAAAAACATAATATTTTACCTTCAGGAAGGACCTTTTTTTTTCTTTTTTCCTTTTAGAATATTTAATTTTTAGAAAACAATTTAATATGTACTTCATATTTCTCCTTCTTGTTTAGAAAAAATCTATTCATTTGTTTTCTTTCCAGAAATCACCTTCCATGCCATGAGAACATATGTAATATCAAGCATGTACTTGAAACTCCCTGAACAAAAGGCTCATTAATAGAGTTTTTAAATTTATTAATTAGTTCCTGTAATTGGGCCATCTGTCACAAGAAGATGAAAAGCTGTGTGAAAAGAGTCAGTCATTTGTGAATTGGGAAATACTTTTTAGTCTTTATACTGTTTATGTCCTCATTATTTCCAAAGATAAGAATTTTTTTCCTCCAGTACTTGCCACTTCCACTCAGAGGAAATATTTACCAGAAAGGCAGATACTGTTAAAGAAATACTATGGAATGTTCTCATTTCACATTGTTTCTTGAAACGAAATTCCTCATTCTGAATCATAGAATCATATGGGTTGGAAAAGACCATAAAGGTCATTGGCTCCAACTGTAAATGGCCAGAGGCAGCTATTTCACAGAGAAATCAGTGACATTCAGGTGCTCAACTACTAACTAAAGATACGAGCCATGAGTCCATCCACCCCAGTATGGGAAAATAGATGACAAATATTTTAATGTTTTACATTATAGACAAAGTGTTAAAAAAGAGGATTGATCTCTAGTAACTTTTTCTCCTGGCTGTTGGGTTTTAGATACTCACCACATAATAGTTGGTTTTATTACAAATTCCTCAGGGTTTCCTTAGTCCAGGTCTGTAGATATCAGAGGGATGAAGAATTTGCTGCTGCCCTGGAGAACGAGCTGCTTAAGTCAGAAAATATTCCATGTTATTTTAGCAAAGAGAGAAGTATTTCAGAGCACAGCTGCTGGCTGTGGCACATTGTTTTTATGGACATCAGAGCTGTAACAAATGCGTTCCTGTGCTGGAGGAAGCTTTAATGTTTAGGGGTTAGTAGCCAAAAACCTAGAGAAAAAGATTTTCCTGAAATTTTCAGCCATCTATGAACTTATTGTTTTTCCCAAATTCTCCATTTAATTTTTTGACTTAGACTGAAGCTGTCAAGTCCTCTGCCCAGTCTGAATTAAATCTTCCTGCAGTTTACACCTTGTAAAAATCATTGAGGATATAACTATTAACTTGAGAGAAATAAACATGGAGGATGGCAACCAACCAGGCACAGAACAGTGTTTTTCAAGCAACATTTAAACTTCATAATGCAAGAGCTGAGTGAAAAGCTTCCATACTTATGGCTCCTGCTCAGTAGAGTTTAACCCTGGTGGCATTTTCTGGAGTTCCTAGTACCTAACCAGTACCAGCAGATAACACCCTAAAGACAGTGTAACAGACCATGCCCAGTCTATGATAAGGAATAGAACTTAGGATTTCTTAGGATTTTAAGTGCTAAAATAACCTCCAGAGTTTGATCAAAGGAAACAGGTTTCTTGGCTGGTAGCCGTTCTGGAGAACTGAAATATAGAGCTACTAGAAGGCACCTGGTGTATCTACAGTCATTTCTATTGGTTCTACAAGACTCAAGTATCATGCATCAGTACTTCTTTTCATGCAGATCATCCACACAAGACTGATGGCACTTTCATTAGTTGGACAGTCCAAAAAATTTAGACTTCAGTGTCAACACTGACATGGATTTTGATAACAAAACTGGCAGTTGTCATATTTGTCATGGTAAATCACCCACTAAGCCAATAGAAACATTAATAACCAGTATATCCTCTACAGCAGGAGGTCTCCAGAAAGGTGGCTCTTGATAGTCATTTTCCAGCAAAACATTCTGCAATGAGATGATCTCTAGAGCTCTCTGGAACTCCTAAAAAAAAGTTTAAAAGACGGAAGCTGCTCCTGGAACAAGGTGAAAATGTGGCTGTATGTTCATAGGCCAAACAAATGTCTCTCTATAAACACTGCTTTGGGAGAGGCAATTGAGGATTATGTAGTTTCACTGCACAATGCAAAGTATTTCAAGCAGGGAGCTGGCTGGAAGAGAAGATGGGAATTTGGCAAGCACTGTACAGGCTATCTGGAGCCAGGAGTATTTATCATGGTCACATACTTAAAGGCCTAAAAAGTATCTACATGTAAATGGAATATTAAATTACAAATCAATCCCTAAAAAAGAAGTTTCCAGGAATTCTGAGAATTGCAGATTTATTGTTGTCCCAGTTTTTATTATCATTACTTGTAACAAAAAATCTTGAATCATAAGCAAAAATATTGGCATTTTATTGAGGCTTTCTGATGTTCATTTCAGATACCATACCTATTTTCTTAAAGGGTACAAGAAATGTCTTACAGGAGGAAAATGTATTAACTATGAAAGTACTGAGACACACATACAAACCAGAATAAAGCACTTGACTTGATCTTTTGGTGGCCACAGTCCTGTGTGTTGGTTTACAATACATAGATTCCCTTTCTGTGACTGACAGGTGAAGATCTAAACTGCATATTCAATTAACAAGATGTGCTGGAGCAACCAGAAATGGCATTACCTTAATCTCAGTTATCCCTGTCTATTTTCCACAACCAGTATTGTTGAAAAAAGGTTAGTTCAGCAAATGATTCTTATACTGTTGTCAGCTTCCTAAGTTTAATTTAGATTTAAAAGTAATACATTTTCCGTCTCTGAGTGGTTGCAAAGAAAATCTGGGAAACAGAATCCTAGAAGTTTACACAAATGCGCGCACACACACACACACACACAAGGTAAATAGAAAGAACCAAAAAACATCCTTGCAGTTACATCTATTTCTTTTTAAACCAAACATTATGACATTTCAGATATTGGTTAAGTTGTATTTTGGGCTTGTGAAAAGCTTGGAGTTTGAAAAAAGATTGCTGCTGCTTCCCAAAAGGGTGACTTAGGAAGAGGCATCAGTAATGGCTGGCACCCTGTGAGGTTGCATGAGAAGAGTCTGAAATCATGGGATAGCAAGGAACAGAAAATACCATGGCTTGTGGTGATTCTTGGAGGTTGTTACAGACTCTGAAGACAGGGAAGTTATATAAGTTTGAAAGGTATAAATAAGTGACAGGAAAAAAAATAGTTCCAAACCATGATAACTGCAGGCAAAGCCTGAAATCATTGCTTTATGAATAAACCTGCTGCTGCTACTGCTCACTCAGCAGCAGGTTTATTCATAAAGCAATTATTTCCCCTTTTCTTGTATTTTTGTATATGTCCCCTTTTCTTGTATATTTGCCCTGACACAGTCCATGCTCATCTTTCTTTTCCTTCCTCTCCTCGAAAAAGAATCTTAATGACATTAATGAGATCATATAAGGCATTTATTATGCCATAAAACACTGAAAGCATCTTTGAACATTTATGATTTCTTTTTATTTGAAGATATTTTATTAGAACATTAGCAATGGGCCTGGTAGTTTTAATGTCTCAGTTATTTTCCACTGATTTGTTGATTAAGTTTTTTGTCTATCTGGGTTTGGAGAGGTTTTTTGATTCCTTTTCCTATTTTTTTCAGATGACCTAGAGGAGTAAGGTGGAGAAACTCCTGATTCAAGATGGATGACTTTGCAGCTATGATAGAATGTTTGGAAAAAATTAGAACTCGTAACAAAAAACTTAAGTCTGTGTAGCTATCCTAATCATCCTCTGTGTTTTCTGAATTTGGTACTGAGGATAAATTACAGGGATGAACGTGAATTTTCTCTTATTCTTTGCCTCATGAGTGTTCCATAAACACCAATTTCTACAAAAGTTCATTTATCTACCTTCTCATTATGTATTCAGCAAGTTACTTAAGCACATGCTTATGTATCTTTAATCACATTGCTTTGATGAATTTGGTGATAATATTCCAGCAGCTTCTAAAAATATTCAGGTACTTGAGTGCTTTGTTGAATGGGGTGGTAAAAGCATGCAATAGAGGCTGCAAATACAGCTATGCAAATTAAACAGGAAAATAGCCAAGAAAGAGTTAACAATCATCCTTACTCCTGTATGTAAGCACCATGGGGACAGCAAAACTTGACATCTTAGGATTTACCAGAGCCATAAGTCAGCCCTGAATGCTGCCATGGAACTTGAGTTTTCTATGCACATACTGCTGATCCTGTGTCCATCTGTAATCGACCAACAACAAATACTCCTTATGCCTATTCACTGTCTGGGGTTGTCTTATATGGCCTGTGTCTCAGAATAACTGAAAGCATTTCAAAATTATTTTCAGTTCAGAATATATCGTGTTATAAAATAACCCAGTGATTATACAGTCATTAATTTACTTCAACTATTTCTTCCACTTTAGCAAATCTTAACTATCCTGCCTCTCCCCAAAGCATCATGGATTTACCACTTGAAATCAGATAACAAAAACACTTTATAGGATAGCATGAAATTACTTAGTTTGGGTTTATTACACGATTTATTTTTAAATCCTGAAACATGTAGGTACACTCATAATTTTATTTCCTTTAAGTCTGTTCATTTTAAGAGAGATATCTATCTTTATCTGTTCTCTGCATACTCCTACAAATAGATAAATTAGCTATGTATCTCCACAGAATCAACTAAAAGGTTTGATTTTGCACATGCAGTTGTTCAAGGAAAGGAAAACACATTTTTGCAAAGAGAGGGTTCTGTTGGTTCTTTTAAAATTATTTTTTCGTATTCCTAAAATGACATTGCACTACTGAGTCTCCTAAGCTCCAGTGCTATACATCAATAGCATGCTAGGGCAGAGACAGACTGACAGCCATCCTGCCTCTTGCTGCCAAAACTTAAACAGATGCCTTACAGAGGGCACCACTTCAAGATGAAAATCATTGCATCCAGGACAACAAAAGAGGCATTTGCAAGTCTGGTTCTGAGACTGTAAGTCATAGAACATCAACATCTTGAGTGCAATAAATAACAGCTCTGTAAAATCCGCTGTGACCTGACTATGCTTTCTAGATGTTACAACAGGACTATCAAGGAGATGCTAAAGACTTCAGCACTGTGAGCCCTGAGCCTTGCTGTATCAGTAAACCACAGCAATGGAAGGGATGCAGGTTGCATGCCTAGAATATTTATCTGTGCTCCCCGAGCTCTGCGAATCACTACATCATATCACAACAGTTTTTGCTTTTGCATTTAATTAGAGGACAATGATGATTTTCACAGTGATTGCTGCCAGAACCAGTGGACCCAGTAAATCAGCCATGTAAAAAGTGGGTGAAGTTTTGAGTCTATAAAGGCGCATATTATGGAATCTAAATTTTATTACAGACAAATGAAAACAGCCATATCATCCAGATTTACAATCACAAATTTTCTTTGTGTAATTAAAACACAATTTTCTAATTACAAGAGTAGAAAATCTGGCATATGAGCTTTTTTCCAAATGCACTAACAATATAGTAACTGCTGTGGTACACACTGACAGGCAGAATTTGATTACTGAAATCAGCTATTTTACCCAAAGTCTGTCTCCCTGGAACTTTATTTCAAGAATGGAGTATCATTTCACAAGTGGTATAATTTTATGGTGTAATAAACATTGAAATTGTAAATACAATTTCTGGAAAAAGCTCTTTTTAATGTTGCTTGAAACATTTACTTTTTCATACATTACTTTTTTTTTTTATCTCATTTAAAACAAAAGGCAGTAAATTCAGGGCCTTATGCATTTGGTTTTATTATGGTTATATCACTCCACTTTCTCTATGAGTAAAAGTCAGGAATAAAGAAGCAAAAAAATAGTAGTGCAGTGTGAGAATATTAAGGCCTACCATTTATACATTTCAAGACCTATAAAATTTTCAAGTTTATCAGAGCTATTTTCTGTAGTAATTCAGAATATATTCTACTGGTCCCTCTATCCTGGATCTTCAGTCAAACTGTGTTTTAATAGTGCCAATATTTCACTGAGAGTATCAGTCACTGCTCAGTAAATGATGATTGCTTAAATGCCTTGGTCTTCCTGGACACTTTGCTTTTGGATATGCTTCATTAACTTACTTCTGATACTGCAGATACACCAAATCAGAATATGCTCCATGGAACTTGCTTTCAAAATTGTCAACATAATAGAGCTGTAATTCTAGGTAAAAGTCTGGATGATACTATGATATAAATACTAAATCAGAAATTTCTTTAAAATCGAGTAGTTGTGAGAATTTAGCCTTTTCTTGCTGGTTGATGGAATTAAAAAATCTTGGTTCCAGCTGAAGACTTGAATTTCATTTCCATGCTTCTACTAGCTTTCTGTTCAAGGACTTATGGAGAGAAGATGTGTACCAGAAATCAACGTCAGCATTTTGGTCAGAGCCTCAAAGCTAGCCTCCTGTAGCTAGGAATCAAAGATGTGACCAAGATTCAGAAACAGAGCAGCTTTTGCCAACTAGGGTCCAACAACTCCTACACATTCCCTGCACAACTTAAGCTTCACCAGTATGTAAAGCTTTGAGCTGCCTAACCCAGCTACTTATAACCTCTTCAACTGGCTCAGTCTCTGTGTGACCAGAGCTAAGCAGAGAGCAGTGGTCATGCAGATGATATCTCCCACTTCCTGCTTTCCATGGACACATTAACTACTCCCCACCTTCCTCCAGCACTTTACTCTGTGCTCATTTTTGGAAGGTGATGGCTGCTCTTCCACCTGATAGATTTAATATGTGTCAGATCAATTCACTAGCTATTAAGGATTTCTGAGACATCAGCTATAAATGCAACATCTGCAATGACTCTCTGCTCAGACAAGGTAGAAAGTGTCTGAACTTGCAGTGGAGAAGTGTCATGATTCAATTTTTCTCCTTTAAAATTGACAGGGAAAAAAATAAAGTGATATAGGAAATGGCTGACACCTCAAGCATCTGGAATACACAACAAAAGAATTTACACTAGGCTGGTCCCAGCTACAAAGAAACATGTTCATTCTAGATTCTGCTAAAATTAATAGAAGCTCCCAGTAACAGGCAGACAGGAGTTGAACATGAAAGAGTGACCAAAAGCCTAACCAGCTTAGAAAATCAAAATATTTTAAAGTCTACATGAAGCAAATCATGTGTAGAGTTGCTAAGTGCAAACACGCGATGGACATTCAGGGAGAATGTTCATGGACTTGATGCTAACAAGACAGAGGAATTGCACGGACTTAGTGCCCTGAGGTACATACATCACCTCCACACCACTTCCTTCTTTTTTATGCCACTATTGAACTGTGATTGAAAATCAAGTTATGTCTCTGCAGTCTCAGAGACAGTCAAGACCACTTGTGACTCCAGGCTTTTTTACAATTACGGTCATCCAGTCCCTAAATTCAGAGACAGGTGAAAACTACTGAAACAGACAAGGTGTTACTGCCCGTTCTACAAAGGGCAGATGATCAAGTCATAATGATGCACTTCACACCAATTGCAGTGCAATAATGGTTATTCTGTAGAAAGCTCAACAAAAGAGATTGCAAGATTAGAGGGAAGGTGTGAAAGCAAATTTTGAAGTCTCTCATTGTGTTCTGGGTAGTGCATGTTTTAGTTTGAATAGGCAGTGTTCAGCTCTGTGGTACTCAAATGACTGTGAACAGTCTCAGTGCTATGCTGATAGCACAAACTGCACTGAGCCTCACTCAGCCAACAGTAAAGGCTTCATCTTAGTATTTGCTGTATGTCTGCTCAGGCTCACCCTTGTGCTGGGTCTCTAACTGCAGACCCAGACATCTTTATTCTGCCATCAACCAAATCAGGAATCTCAGCTACAAATCTTGGACCTCAGTCTCTGAGATAAATATCCAGATCCAAACCCAGTCCATTGCAGTGGTTTTAATTTGGCTTGGGATTGGATTTTATTACAGAAGGAGATTAAAGATGCAAAATACTTCTCAGAAGAAGATTCAGGGAAAGATTGTGGCTCCATCCTAAGTTTATGGACATAAAAGTTCACCCCATTGCAAGTCAGCAACATCTGTCACAAAACAGAGTGACAACGTTTTCTGACTCGTACAAACTTCCCAAAGGAAGCTTGGTGTTATAAAGTGAACATCCCCTGCCCCGATGGGCTATGCAGCCCTAAGATTTGTAGCCCACACTCCCCAGGGATCCTTTGGAGAGCAATGGTGCCATGCTCCAGCTAGAGAGCTGACAGGGAGTCCACCAAACACCTTCAGGTTCATAGTGGGGTCTACTCTTCTATGGTCAGGTACAATGTGGCCCTCCTCTCTTCACCATGAGCACCCTATCACCTTTGCAGGAGACTTGAGCCTTTCTTTGCCCTTTTCCTGTTCATTTCTGCAGAACAGTGTAATCTTTTCAAAGGGAAACAGTCACCTCCCTCTTTCTGCCCAGGCAGCTGGACTATTACCCATGAGGCACTAGTCCCTCTTGGCTTTTGTGGGTCTTTGCTCCAAACTAGAACCATCAGGTGAATCGCCAGGAGAGGCAGAGGGCCATCAGGGCAGTGCAGCAGTACTGTCCCCAGCACTACCATTTTATCATTGTTATCCCCTCTGCCACACAGCCACTCTTTCAGAGGGCCTCCTTTGTCCTGCTCCTAAAGGGACACCAAGTTTAAGCCTCTCACAAAACTTTAAATATTAGCCAGCAATGGTGATAGCAGTACCTTGGCACAGGAAAATTACTTCTTACAGATTCAGGTAGCTGATAGGAGAAGGGATTTGAGATTCTCTGTGGTGCCTAAATATGGTGGTGAAAGTAACAATCAGGTGCTCATTTGTGGACTGAGTTCTCAGAGCACTGATTCAAACAAAGCCCTTATTCTTGCCATTTAAATTTATGCTAACCCAGTACAGTGCCCTCACCAGGGCAGATTCATCATGTGCTTAAATTTGGGTATATGCTGTCTAAGCTCTTTGTAGAATCGGGATCAAGAGAAACAGCTGGAGATGACAGAAGTGCTCAAAAGAAAGTACAAAGCCATTATTAACACTGAAAAAGAAGAACCTACCCAGAGAAAGAAAAAAACCCCACCCCTAGGACATGTTAAAAAAAGTGACTGGGCAATAGATTGGACAATAAATACAGAAAGTTCACTTCTTTTAGTGATTAATGGAGCAGATTGATGTCTGCTTGCTGGTTTTGCTCAAGACCAATTTCTCAGCTCAATCACCACTAAACTGTGTTATAAGAATGCCAGGGAAAAGCATTTTTCTCATTTAGCAACATTTCTGCCTTTGCACATATAAGATATTACAGTTTCTGGTAAATCTGTTATTTTTATTTCTGTTTTGATCTCATTATGAGTTATTAGTTGACTAGGTATACAGTAAGTTTAGGGTTATTATTTTTCCTGCTAATGTTAGTTTTTTCGGAAACATCCCCACCCAGAGAAAAAGAAAATCCCCAAGGCAGTAAATATTGGAGAGTGAGAAAATAAATTTTTGGGAGGTTTTGGATAGGAAAAAGCAGACCTGATCCAGAGCTGACTACTTATTATCCAAACCCTCTTGCAGCCCTTTATCAGTCTTTTAAGCCTGCACCAAGCAGTGGATGTTTGATAGCTGGTTATAAAAATTCCTACTTTTCCAGATTAGCTGTAAACCACTTTTAATGTATTCCTTCTGTTTGCTCATACAGCCAGTTTTTATTATTGCCACTGTGGAAAGAAATTAGTTTATCTGTGAGTACAGATGTAGTCATTTGCAGAGATGGCAAACCAGAAAATAATTGCTTACCAATGCTCTTTCTTCTGTTTGTCCTCTTTCACAGAATTCCTTCTGGATTTATAGAAGTGTTCGTGAGTCACTGTTAGAACTGCATTATAAAAATCCAGTTTTGCCTCTCCTGTATAATCACAGCTACTCCCCACTGATCACTGTGTAGTTCATGGGTTGTTGGATTGTTTTTCTCAAACTTACTCTTTACTTTTACTCATTCACAAAACCTGACCTTATTGCTCTAGCAGACATCCCAGTGATGCATACCAGTGTTGAAAATGTGCAACTTTTCTTATCTGTTTTACAGGGTTTTTTCCTTTTACCTGCTAGAATAGGGACAACTGTTGTAACATAATTGAGACTCCTGCTAATCAGTTTGTTCATCCAAGCTATCTGCTAACATCATATATAGACAAGATAAACAGGCAATTACCATAGAGAACATTTGCTAAACAAAGCTATAATTAATAATAAATGAAACTGGGTTCCCAACTGTTAAAGTACAGTAGTTATTAATTATCATGTGGCCCTAAGCTATTTGTGTAGAGTGTATAATTTAAAATTCAGCATGATCTCAGCTGTACTCCCTGAAGCCTTCAGAGCTATCTTTTGCATACCTTTAAACTCTAATATGTTGGCTGTGAAAGTTTCTGCTGTCTTCTGCCCCAGCTCTCTGTATTATAAGGCCAAGAAATGTAATCTTGTATTAATGTGGAAGAAATTACAACTTTTAAACAGGAGTATGTAGAAAATGCCAGAATATAGCATGAAACTGAATTAGATCTGTTTTTGTCACCTGTCATACACAATCAGCCTCCAGCTGTGCAATAAGCGATTTGGAGGTAACCAGCATTGTCCTACATATTTTTCACTTAAAAAATTTATTAACAGTCCTGTTTTCATCACCAGACAGCTTTACCAGCCAGTTTTCAAAATCCCATATAATGTAAACTCTTATTACACACAGTATAGCTTCGGAAAATTAAAAATTCTATATAATGTACAACCAGATATTTTTCCCACTAGAGGTGACAGTGTCATCATAGATCCATGGGTCATGCAATGCCTGCAAGGTTTCTGTGCTCACCCTGAGAGGGGGATGAAATACTAGGCTGCTGGCAATGCTACTCACACTACATTTTTACAACAGAACGGTCTGGAGCTCCAAGATTATCACTTGCTTCCACACCTTGATTTCTCACCGTGGTTCTTTCAAATGCTTCCAAGAAGTCATAAGTATTCTCCTGGAGGCTTACCAAATTTAGAACTCAGACTACTGACAGGGCCGTGTGTTTTCAGTGACAAAGACCAGACATTTTCAGAACAGGCCTGTTCATATTTGCCTGGTGACATAAGACTCTGTATAACTCTGGTGTAGAAGGGAAAACCACAGCATCTGCACAGGCCAGACCCACTGGCTTTACTCACCATTTTCTGCTAGCAAACCCAAGATCTTCCTCCATCTCTCACTTTCCTTGGCTACAGAGCTCCTACAACAGTTCTCAGCAAATTCTTTTTTAAACTGCCCTTGTTTTAGTTTTACATCTTCTGACTGCCTTGTCAGCTGCTCCCTGAAAGAAAACATCCAGTGGGTGATCTATTCTACCTCCACCTAACTCTGGTTTCTCTGCCTTTAGCAACTTAGCCCTATCAACTGGTCTTGCCTCCCTATTTCACAGCTATGTCTCACTTCTCTGTCCCATTGAAAGCATTGAATCTCAGTATTGAGTCACTTCAAAAAATGGTCAGTGCAAAAAAGTAATTACTTAATTTTTTTTAGAAGGTCTGGATTCTCCACAAATGCCTAATTAAGTAATTTTAAAATATATTGACTCCATGGCATGCAACATCTCTGTGTTATCTGGTACTCCAAAATTTTTCCCATGTAATTTTATTTTCACGGGATTAATTCATGAAGATGGATCAAGTAAGCATGGTAATTGCCATAAACCATACAAAAACTTCTCTCTGTAGCAGACTCCAGCCATTCCCCTTGCCAATCGTACAGGAGAATTAAAGGCAAATTTCAGTCCAAAGAAAATACCTGTAAGCTCAGTTCTAGACCTTGGAAATGTATGTATTTAACTAAAAGTGTAACAGGATCTTCAGCTTCTGTGGCACACCACAAATGGCAGACTTGAAATTATCTGGATGTAGTGGAGACAGCAGTGACCAGGTGCTTGTTGCAAGCATAGTTTGAGGCTGTAAGTGGATGCTGGTAACTGGGCAGGGGCTTATCATGTGCCTTATTTTGCAGGGGCATTGTGGGCTTAAGCTATGTACTGTGAGGGACTTTCCCAACTGATAATAAACAGAGAACAAACAAATAAATGAAGAGAGGGAAAAAGAATAAATAATGAAACCCCAGTATTTTTGCATGTTTTAATTTACTTTGACCCTTTCCAAAACTTTAATCATAAATACCATGTAGAGGAATGATGTGAAGGGATTGCAAATTCCAAAATTGTAATAATGATCTCTGCTCACATCCAGAAATCTGTCATGGGCAGAGTATTCCTGGGTCAGGAGCCCCATCCTTCAAGCCCCAGAATTCTGGGGAGGAGAAGTTAAACATGATGTCTCTGGTTCCCACAGGTTCCCCAAATGTCTGGTTCCTTGCCCCTACCTTCTGCCCAGTGCGGGTCAGAGCCAGTACCACGATGGCTGGTTTCAATCACCATCCTGTGTTTTCAGGAAAGCCATCAGACATAAGTAGCACCAACAGCAGTAGTGGGAACCCAGGGTGGGGTGAGATGAGACTGAATAAGGCAGCAAATGCTTTTCCAAAAGGACCTCCACACAGCACTGAGAAAATATGAAAATACAGTGAAAATACAAAGAGCTGGCAATAGCTCAGAGAGTCCTGTACAGTCCAAACTCACAAGAGAATAGGGAATTTGGGAAATATGGGATCATGGAGATGGAAAACACATTTTGCTGTGATCAGGTAGCCATCATCATGTTTCACCTGAGGCCAAGGGTTCAAGTAATGCAGTACATTGTTAACAGATGCTGCCAGAATTTCTATCTCTTGACATGGAATCTGGGCGAAACAGGTGGCTACTGAAAATCTACTGGTAGTGGTGTTTTAAGTTCTTCAAAGGTAGTACAGGCTAACACACAGAGTTAGAGAGGTCTCTTCCTCGATAAAGAAAAGAAGTGGCTTGGACATGAGTGTATAGGATGCAGTCAAACTGCACAGGAGCTGCTACTCCAAATAAGGTCCACACTCCCTCTTGATGGCTAGGCTGAATATCCAGAACACTGCAGCTTTACTGTCCAGCACATGAAGTTAGTGCTTTTCCTTCTCCAGAGCACCAGACAGCAGCTCTGTCCGAAAAAAGCTATTTCTACCTTTGCATGTGTGTGTGAGAAAAAGTCTAAAGGTGCAGCTTTTGTACCTAACCTCACTTTTATGTCTTTTGAGTAGCCTCTAGGTCACAAACATTGATCTGGGAATTGGAGAGAATGTAGAATTAACTCTGCCTGTAGCCAACCCTGTTTATCAGCAGCCTTTTTTTTTTTTTTTTTTCTGTAGGTATGTGTAAAAAAGAATACTTTATTGGTCCTCTAAAAAAGATTTAAAAATAGAAGGCCTTCCTTAACCTCTTGAAATATTGCTCCACTCTAAACTTGAGTACTTCTGCAAATATTAGCTGTGGATATGAAATGTCTATTTTGTATGAAAAGCTTTCTGGTCATATGATTCTTATACATATTTTCCAAGGAGCTGAAACTCTTTAAACAACCAGTTCAACATTCTCAGGGATAAAAGTACTCAGTAGTTAGTTATATCAGCTGGATCATGTATTTATCATGTATGTGATTTATCATGTATGTTTCTGGAAATACCTCTGTGATACAACTGTTTTTACAATTTTACTTCCCCAAAAATTCTAATTATTTGTTCTGCTTGTGCTTTTAAAGTCTTGTTCCACTTTATTGGAAAATTTAGTGTGTGGCAGGAAAAACATTTTCCTCTGTTAGCACAGGCTGCAAACAGTTTGTGTAGTTTAAATTTGCAAAGACAAACCCAAACAAAACCTATGATACAATTGCTTTCAAATAACAAGTATTTTAAAATACTTATTTTTAATTTTTTATGTTTTTTAATGTAGAAAAAGGTTACTAGCATTTCTAGAGTTTGTCCAAAATTAGCCATCAATTTATTTGAAATATTTGCAACAGGGAAACCCTGGTCCCATTAAAATCAATCAAAGTTTGCTGTGTAACAGCAGGAGTGATAACATTTCTCTCAGAGATTTGAGCTACCACTGAATTAATGTTATGTGGATATCAAATCCCAATATCAGGCATGAAGTACAGGAATATTTCTATATTAATTCACAAAATTTGGTTATTTTGTACCAATTGTAATTGGGATATGTTAATAGTTTCTTTGTTAATCTCCCATAAAAATAAAATAAAAGGCAAAATGCATTTCAAAATCATTTATGTTTTCACTAATCTCTTTTATGACAAAGTAAAAAGTAGGGAACGTGAAAACTGAAGGCAGTTTTAAATATTACTCTGGAAAGACCTTAAAGAAATTATGAGAGCATCACTATTTTGGAATGGGAGTTTTCATAGTTTGAAACACTTTTATTAAGTTCTGAGCTTGAAATTCGTAGTTTCTGACACTGACCCACTGGATCTCACCCTCTCTCAAGACAGATTTTGGGGATGAATGGGCAGTAGCATTCTTTTATTCATCTTTCATGTCATAAAAACAAAGCACTATGCCAATGCCACTGTTCTATTTCCAGGACATGTTGTCTCAGCAGGAGGCCACCTGTGAGATATGATCTCAAAATGCTTTGGTTATTCAATTTTTCTAAATATTTCATCCTTCACTTCAGTAACACAGACAGGTTTTTCTCCGTCACAGGCAATGGCAGCAGTCCAGGATGCTCTGAGCAGCACAGAATGAGAAAGGGCAAGCAGTTCAGTCCTCAACAGACATATTTAGGGGCTTTTCACCTGTAAATCAAATGTTTATTCTTATGAATTAGAAGTCACAAAATTTTATAGGCCAGCAGTCAGTCCTCAGTGGGTATAAAGACCTTGTTGCACATGAAAAAATCATACAGAGAAGTTAAAAGTGTTTGTTAATCACATTGAAGGAGCATGATGTTTATATCCATAACCCATTGTATATTGACCCTATTCTTTATTGGTCACTGGACAATATGATTTGGCTCAATAATACCAGAAATTAGAACAAAGTTCAGTGTTGCTAAACAATATTTTGTTTTGGTGCTCAGATTTTTTTAATAAGACCACTGTGAAAGACAAACACTTTTGTCTAAAAACATTCTGAAGACAGACACAGGATTTTTTTTCTTACAACTTCCTGTACTGATCACCAGATATTCCTAAGAGAATCTTAAAAAGATTAAGAGATCTTAAAAAAATATGTCAGAACTATAGGGAAGAGAAAATAATATTTGTTGCTATTCTTAAAAATTAAGTTAATAAATTAAATCACAGTAAATTCCGTGTAGTTCACTGGTGTTGCACCCAATAATGATAAATACCATATGGGGTTATCATTCCAGTGGCATGTGAGATATAAGAATTTTTCTCCTTGATTAGGTTGCTGTAATAGCACAGAGAAATAAATCAAGCAAATAATTTGGGCATAGCTTTTTCTTAGGTGCCAATATCATGTTTCATTTCTAGCTTCCAGTGGACCCCACTTGTCACAGGGAAACTTCATCTATAAGTGCTTATAAAAAGATTTTTAATAAATATATTGGAATGTAATTAAACTGTTCTAAATTTAGAGAGGATTTTATCAGCAGAAAAAGTCATTAGGCTTTCACTTCTGCCCCAATGTTGACCCTTGTAAGAGATTAGCTCTTCTATTAGAAAAGACAAATGCTTATCAGAATTCAAGAAAAGAGTTGAACTGACACCTGGCAGAGATTCTTGATATATGCATTAATAATATAGGAATGTTTATTTTCAGTTTTTCACAGTACTATAGGATCACAGGTTCACACATTGTCTGAGGTTGGAAGGGTCTCTGATCCAAACCCCTGCTCAAGCAGGGTCATTTAGAGCAGGCTGCCCAAGACCACATCCACACAACTTTTAAATATCTCCAAGGAGGGAGATGCCACCACCTCTGTGGGCAACCTGTGCCATTTTTTGGTGAGAAAACTCTGTCACAGTGAAAAAGTGTTTCTTGATATCCTAATGTTCCAGTGTCAGTCATTGCCTCTTGTTAGTGGGCACCACTGAACACAGCCTGGCTCTGTCTTCTTTACATCCTCCTTCAGATATTTGCATGCACTGGTGAGTTACCCCCAAAGCCTTCCCATCTCCAGGCTGAGCAGTCCCAGCTCTTAACCTTTCATCACAGGAGAGGTGTCCCAGTCTGTTACATGTCTTAGTGGCCCTTTGGTGGACTCTCTGCTGTAGCTCTGTACCTCTCTTGCTCTGGACACAGTAAACTGTGATCTGTTCAGGAATAACTCCACTGAATATAGCATAACCTCAGGGCATTATTGCACTTTTGATTAAGGCACTAAATATGGGTATTAATAAAAGGTAGCATAAGCAGCCCTTCTTCTCACATAACTAACAAATGGGTGTTATTTGGTGGAGTAGATGGTTTTAGTTCGGGCAATCACCAAAGTGAAGTTTTGAACAGATTTTGTGTTCTGGGACAGGAAGGAACTGAAGCTATTAGAGCCTGGTAGCATCAGAGCTATCTGAAGACTCTACCTGTCTTAGAGTTTTCCCTTGAGCACAATCCAATTCATTCAGCTCTGTACAGAGAAGCCCTAAAGTTTCACCTTTACTGATGTCACATGTAGGCTTCTGCTCTAAACCTTCTTTGTTCCAAACATTTTATCTGTCGCTTCAGCTCTTAATATTGACCTGAGTTTACACAGAAGCAGGATATAGTCCTTCTGTAACTTTTAAATAATTTACTCCAGTTGTTCAATAACAGCTGAACCCTTTCCAAGAGAGGGATACGCAGCAGTTTAGGAAATATGATGCACATGTGACATAAATATGAAACCTACTATTACTTTTGTAAGAAAGCATGGACTAGGATTTAAAAATAACTATGTAGATTTTGACATCAACAAATAATTTTCAGAGAAGTCTGCAGTCAAGGTGAATGTCCAGTAATTTCAGCAACATAAAAAGATATTTCCTTGGCAAGATTTTTTAGTATCTTCCAGATGACTTTTATCTTTTCAGTCTTTCAAAAACAGATATTTACACCTAGCATTATCACATCAAGACCTAAACACATAATAGTAATGTCCTTTTCCCAAAATACAAACTAGTCCCACTCATATGAGTATGTTTAAAAACAAATTAAAATCATACTTCATTTAGATCACGCGAGCAGTCTGGCTCAGTTCCTTCCTACTGAACCAGCTCTGCCTTGGGTAAATAACCAAGCAAACAACCAGCCCACCATGGGAGCAGAGTGTGGGAGCTGGCACTGTGCATCCTGGCACCATGCCTTGACTCCCAAGCTTGGGACCTGCTCAGCCCCTCCCTGGCCTCGTGAATTGTTAGTGCATGCAGCTGGCAAGAGCTTTGAGAGCAAGGAATAAGGGAAACCTGCACTGCAGCAGCTAGAGGCTTGGTAAGCAGGGACGGTACCAAGAGGTGAGTTCAGGCCCCTTAGGCAGAAGAGGGTCCTGAACTGGTGTGCCCTGAATTGCAGGGACCAGCTGTGTCCCTTAGTGTTTGGGTCACGACAAAGTATTTTACCCTTTCAGGAAAACAAACAAACAAACCCAGCACAGACCTGTGCTGTTTGTGAGGCACCCACCTAAACAGACAGACCATTTGATGTGAAGAAGTACTTACAATACTCTGTTGGCTTTGAAACATTAGGATTCTACTTCATACTGGGAACAGCCAAAAAAGCTGATCTTTTTAAGCAGATAGAAAAGAAAAATGTAACTGTAAAGCAAGTGAGGGTAGGAAGTCAGATAAATTTCAAAATTAATATTCTCCACTGACACAGCTTTTTGGGTTTTTTTTAGGTTTTTTGGGGTTTTTTTTAAAGACAATACCAACATCTTTGTTAGTTAGTCCCGACTGTTACACCAGGGTCAGAAGTCCTATACACCCTTGGAAATGGCTCATAATGTGACATCCAGCTTCTACAGTGTTTGTAGAAACAGGTAGGTATTAACTACTCAAAAACTTCACTGAAAAGCTGAAAAAGAAATAGTGAGAATCCTTCATGTATGCATAAAAACTCTTATTACCTTGGTGGGTTTTCAGAATCTTGCTTTTAGTAGTAGACATCATCATTACTTAAGTACAGTTAAATCAAAATTGCTGCATTATGCTGTTAGCCATAATTGAGTAACACTGCAATTGCCATAAGGATTCAAGCACTACAGTCAACAAATTTACAGGACAGTCTTGCATGAAAAAAAAAAAAAAGAGGGTGAGGGAGGCCAGCATTAAAATTCTCTTTATAGTTTCCTGGAATTCTAAACTTCTTGACTGAAGTGCTTTGGCCACTAGACAATTGCATGACACAGCGATGCATGTAGACATACCTTGACAACTTTAATGCTCTGCCTAGAAAAAAAGAAGGAGCTTGCTGCACATGCACACACACAGCTAGACTTATATAGATAATGCTCATAATATTTACATGAAGTTCGTGAGACAAAAAGTGTCACAACGCTGTGTGATATCACTCTAGCCTCATCCTCTGTTCCACACACACGGTAAAAACCTGCAGCTATGAATACAGGTGCTTGAAGCAAGTCCGTGTGGTTGTGGACCCTGTGGAAGGTTAGATTTATGAAGCTTACATGAAGAAGTCTACCAAAGAGTTTGCTTTTCCCAGTGGCCTTTTTTGCCTGTGATCTCAGCCTCTCCTAACACAACCAGTTAAGCACTGCAATGTTTTAGGAACTGTTGTGTCCCTGGCAGACAACACTGCAGAAAATGGGTGCCTGGATGAGCTGGGGCCACCTTTGGCCCTCCAATTTCATGCAGGTACAACCTGTTTGGTCTATCAGAATCCTTTCTTGTCGATATTGTCACAATTTTTTTCCCTTTAATGAGCAACATATTTTAGTCCAGCACAGATGGCTGCAACAAACAGCAAAGTAACAGGGTGAAATTTTAGCATCTGCAGGATACATCTCGGCTAAGTGGACCCAGTAGTTCTTTCTCTCTTGCCACTAGCTTTATAATTGTTTATTCATCTGTATTTTGGTAATGCCAAATAATTCACAATATTGTAGAAGCTATCAGGATGGAGGGATTACTATTGGCATTTGAATACACAGAAAACATAGAAACTTATTGGACATCTAAGGTAGCTGGATTTCCCTGGTAAAATAATCACTGGTGGTATAATTATGACATTCAGGTGCTCATCTTTATGTCTCAAGCTTAACAGCCCAGTGAATGGATGGAGCTGGTTATGGCTTGCAGAATTATAGTTTCCAGTTGTCTGTAGGTTCATTAATACAGTATTGCATTGCACTGCTTAGTTCACACTCTCAGAATGACTAAAGAGCATATCTGTGAAATACCCTTGTATTGCTCCCTCTTCCAAACTGCCTTGGCTAAGACAACTCACCACTGCATCTGCTATTTCTCACTATAATGCTGTTTTTACAAATATTTAAATGCAAGGCACATACTTTAAAGAAATGGTTCCTTTTGTTTTGCCTTATGCCAAAATACGTCTGGTGATAAAAGGACCGTGCTACAGCTAAGAATATGTAATTGACAAATATTTTCATTTCTAATTCAAACTTTCAGTAATGTTACATAATTATACAGTCCCACAACCTATGGATTGGCAATATTTTCCCATGTATACACTTTATAGATGTACATTGATTTGGAAAAAGATGGGGGATGAGACATTGTACAGTGCAATAACACAGAACCCCATAACACTGTGAAATTATTGCTGTTCCAGCATGTTGGAGGAGTTGGTGCTAATGTCTATTTTTTGTCCTCTCAGCCAAAATGTCACTCGCCACAATTGCTCCTGACAAAATTAATCACATTTTGCCATATGTTTCCTAATGATCTGCAGATGACAGTTTGATAGCAGCTGTTGTAGACAAAGGTATGAAAGATAAACAAAGAATACATCACCATTACAAAGTGAAATGTTCCTGTAATTACAGAACTCCATTGGAGTGCAAAGCCTGGAATATGTTGACAACAAGATTTTTCCAATGTATGGATAAAAATTATTTGTTGTGACATTTAAAGAAGGCATGCACATGTCAGTACCTCTGCAGTAGTTTGCTTAGCTGAATATCAATTATATAAACTCCTTTACCCAAGCACTCCATAGGAAAATATCCTTACTACTAGTCAGAAATTACTGGTGAAACTATAATATTAGCATAAAATAAACTGTAAATAAAATAAATTGTATCTTACTACCTCGACTCTAAATCGCCTACAGAAAGTTCACGCTGTTGTAACATATTTTTTATTTCTGATGGGTTTCTTGAGAATTGTGCAGATTAATCATGTGTAACTCAAGTTATCAATTTGCCATTAAAACACTCATGAACTTAATTGCTGATAATTGCATTTCAAAGTGAAAATTTTCCCATCAAATATTTTACCTTAAACTTTGTTTTCAACATTTATAGTCATAGCTTTTTTTTATTGGAGATCATGTTGTGTTTTGAAATCCAGTCAAGCACAAGATGAAATATAAGGGAAATGCCTGCATTGGGAAGGAAACCCAGTTCCAGTGCTTTTACTTTAAAATAAAGAAACAGAAAAATAGATCTTTCACATTTTGGGGAAAAAAAAGTGAATCAATAAAATTAGGTAAGATACAAGAAGATATTTTAAGAACAATTCTTTTCGGTTTTGGAATTATCTGGTCTTTGAGGTCCTTTCCAAGCCATAACAATCCAAACTTAAATTTCAGTATATTCTCCAGCACACAGTATATAAGTTAATAGTACTTGTTCAACAGAGTCTGAACTTTCCTAGTGAAAATTTAAGTTTTAAATGGTTGGAAAGCCAGCTGAAGACATGTAGAAAAAATATCATTTAAAAAATTGATACAAGTTGTGACATCTTCTACTTAGAGTTTCTGCATACTCTCTTTCCTTTTACTCTGAAATTCACAACTACTAGGTATGATGATTTGCTAAAAATATTAAAATATGTGTTCTTTTTTATCATGCTTAAGCTCTTTTTTGAGTTCTACTTTGTCCAGGAAGAAAGAATTTATAAGTTTTTATAGCACTGAGCAGTTTCTTTCCTCACTAGAAGCATCTAAGAGAAATGCAGGGCTACACACACACCATGCTCTCAGCCAGGACTGCATTTTTGCCTCTGCAATTTTTCAGGCACAGCTGAAGTTACTTGAACATCTAACTATTTGATTTACAGATGCAATCAGGTACCTGCATATAGAAGTGATTGTAACTGCAGGTGTTAGATTGGGGACTGTCATTTGAAATTCCGCCTTAAAATTTGCAAAATAATTATTGTTGAAATTATTTATGTGGATTCATCAAATGTGCAAGCTTTGATACTTTGTATTCTTCCCGTGTCAGAAACTTTAAACTTTTAAACATGTTTAAATCCTTATGTAGCCTTTCTGTTAATCTCTGCTCTCATCATCTTCCCTGCTCCATTTTTTTATATCTAGTGTGACCAGAGTCACTTGCCCTGGGAAAAAGGCAACATTTGCTCTATGTAGCTGTGTAACTGGTTTAGTTGCAGACTTCCATAGCCCAAGGACTGATCAGTCATTTCCTTTTAGGTACAGAATCTGGGAACAAAATTAGACCCTTATGCAAAAATGGTGTGAGACATGCACTGGCTCCCTCTGATTCAGGCTTCAGCTTCATCAATGAAACAATTTTCACTGACACTGAGGTTTTATGTAAGACTTTAACAACTGAGCATGATGGCAAAATCTGGCTCCCCAAATTATTCCTCCATCGAACAAACAATCTCAAAATCAAAGGTAAGGTTTTCCCCTTCTGTCCTTTTAGATGTCTTTTGCCTGCACTCACAGAAGGTAATCAATACATGTGAAAGTGAAAGATAATGGAAGACCTTGCTCTTCAAATGCTTTTCATGAGACAAAGTGACATTAGCAGGTCACATATCAATTCTGTCCCACAGACTTACCCATATCTGTAAATGTGTACATAAATTTATGTACTAATAATTTATAAATTACTAAAAGGCAGCAAGTAAATCATGTGTAATACTCTCTGAAATCTTACAGGAACAATAGAAATCTTCACATGCTGCCCTTGGGCCCTGTCCTAACATTTCTGTGTTTTCCAGACTGCAGAAGGGCCATTATGGTGACACACTGTTCAGGTAAGAACTGTATTGATGACCACTGTATTTACTGTTCCTGCACAAGACCTGTGGAAAACTCCATGGCCTGTAGAGGAAAAAACCTACAACACTGAAGACTACCTTTTTATGGACTCTACCAAATTATGTATATTTTAATAGTATAAATGATTCCAAAAATTCAACCACGACAAGATTTTATTATTAAATTTAATTATAATAATAATTTTGTTCTTTCCCTTTTTCATGAATTTTATCTCCCTTCTTTAAGATAATAGATAATATAGCCCTCTTCTGTGAAAGTGGTGTCTGGCTCATTCGGTTTAGCCTGGCAGTTTTCCAGATCATTAAAGATATTTTTCAGCCTTAAATATTGGCTATTACACAGTCATCTCTTTGCTCTGACTAGATTAAAGTTAGGAGTATGTGTTTTCCTTTCATTACTCCCTTACAGGATGCATGTTGGTAAAATCCATTAATAGGAATTACAAAAGCTATTCTTACTTGCCTGGACTCCTGTGAGGGCAAAGTAAAGTTTTCCCTGAGCAATACTGAAAACAGCAGAAAATGTAAATAATAAAAAATAAAATTTAAAAACACACCATTAGATATGCCCAAGCAAAAGTACAAATTAATTAATCATGTTATCTGGAGAAGGGTAGCAGGAATTAAAATCAGTGTCTCAAGAAAAGGAACTTCTCTGGGTGGTACGAATGCCAGGAGAGTTTTAGCAGAGTGTATGAACAAGGAGCCAGACAAGAAAGATTTAATTTGCTCAGGGCTTCAGAGCATCTGCCAATCTCCATTGAGAAAGAACTTCTTCTTCTGCAAAGTGAAGTGGCAGCTCTACTCAAGGCAGAGCTCTGGTAAGGCAAAGTGGCATGAGGTAACATTTAATAGCCATGGGGCTGGAGCATGTCCTGCTGCTGATTCCTGAATCATACCAAGGTCATCAACAGGATAATTAGAGAGATTTCTCCTGACATCAGCAGGCCTTGGGCCAGCCTCCAAGTAAGGTGTAAGTGTATGACTGGTGATGGCACACAGACAAGGACTTTGCATCAAGCTATAGATGTTATCTGGGAGGTAAATGCAGAATCTGATGATTATTATTCCACACTGAAATCTGCAAACATATTTCTGCTTCTTAATATCATAAGATAAGCATAATTACAAAGAAAATTAGAATAGAATGACAAATGTTGCTGGGGGTTAGTATTCATTAACACATAGAGGTTGGCTAGGATATTGCTGTGGGGGAGAATGACGCCAAATGAGACATTAAAAGGGTGCAAATGCCAAAATTGTCTAATCCCATTTTTCTTCATAATACAAAGAATAGTTAAAGGCGGTGAAAAACACCGCCCCTAGATAAACTTTAGGGTAGAAATTTAATGCTTTTAGGAATTAGGAATCCCTTACTGAATACTTCCAGTTTCAGTTACCCTGTATTTCCAGTTATACCCTCTATAAATTAGCTTGGAGAAATTGTAGTGTTCTCTATGGCTATGGAAAATTCTGGAATGCAGCACAACAAACTATGATAACCCCCTAGAAATTAACTAGTGCCTTTCATCCTTCGCCTTCGCCTGTCATGCTGTATTGGAAGGAACCATGATCCCAGAGCCATCAACCACAAACTCGTTGACTGCGATGTGATTTTCAGTGAATCCAATCTTCTCACCAAGTACAGTCCTTGGTACTTCCTATGGTGACATCCAGAGGTTTTGGAGTCTCTAATACTCCACACAATTAACTTTAATTGGGTAAGAAAGAAAGAAAGAAAGCCTTTTTTGAATGTCTCGTTGTTGGTCATCATGATTTTGAGAAATCTTATCCCTCACTGAGGCTTAAAGAGTAAGGTAAAGCACATCAGAGATAAAACAATGCTGTGGAAACTTTCTTCTTTTAGATGAACTTACAAAGTTTTTTTAATATTATCAAACACCTTTAATTGTCAACCATTAATCAACTCAACAGACCATCCTTCCTTTTGCAGGGCATTCTCTTCCCTTTCTCTTGAGAATCAACAAAACTGCTACCAAAGCTGCAAAAAATCAACACAATTCTCTCTGCTTCTACTGCCACATTATAAGCAACAATACAAGCCCTTGATCATTTCTGTCTTTTGGAAATGAGTACACACCAGTGGCTGCAATGTGCAACAAAAAGGGCAAAAACCTTTGAAGATGTGTAGTGCTTTAGCAGGCCATGACACAGCCTTGGCATGTGCCAAAGGGGAAGGCAGAGGGAGCTGCCTGGGAAGCATGTAATGTTTACCTTCCTGACACAGAAACATTTTTCCTGGGCCTGTCATCACTTCTCTTGAATTATTGCCTGGAGGAAAGCAAATGGTTTATACTGCTTCTGTAAGAACAAACCAGTCTGCCTGCCAGCATCACTGGGGCAAGGTTGTTGCACTCTCCAGATACGGGGCTGGGTCTCAACTTGCTCAATAATCTTTGAAGCAGAATACAGAGTGGGTAAGATGTAAGATATATGATGTAAGAGACAGTAGCTGGAGTTAGGGAAAGGAAGGAAGGAGGTGGATGAGACGCCTCTATGAAAAATTCTTCCTGGAAGAAAGTGTCTGCATAAAGTCTAGAAAATACCCACTCCTTTGTGAATATGGGATAGCACAGATGTCTGAATTGCCATGCCAAGCACACACAGCTACACTGCCCCTTTAAATTGTCCTAGTCAGGACAGACAGACACTGTGATGCCTGCAAGTGTGCAACTGCACTCTGCTGTGTTGACAGTGTTACTGGAACTTGTGCACACATCTAATGACTGACACAGTATAATGTTGTCAGGGTTGACCACATTTTCCATTCCAGAGGGAAAGGTGTGGCTAAGCACTGGGCTTCTTTTGAGACCAAGCATCAAACCTGCTCCACTGTTAAAAGTACCATTGGGAATATAACATCCTTCTTTCAATGTCTCTGGGAAGACTATTTATTTAGTAGTATACAGATACAGTCACATCTTTCTCCACCAGATCCATTTAAAATCAGATCTGAAGAAACACTTCCAAAAATAAAATTAAGATGAGAAAGGACCTAAGCTCTCGAACCAGGTGTCTACATGCTTTTCTTTTGTTCATAGTGTTTTGCAGAGAATTCAGGTAAAAAGGGAAAGAAGGTAGGATTTTCTGATGGGCAATGATACGTGTCTCAGCTTGGAGTGGCCACAGAGAGAATTGCTCTCTGCTTTTCAATGAGTGACTGATTTGTCTGTAACAGGACAGTTAGATGTAAGAAGCAAATGCTTGCTACAAAGTGTAAAAGCACTATTTGAATTCCTTTTCTTTTACAAAATTTTCAACCAGGAAGGTTCCCTTTGCATTGCAGTGCAGGATAGGAACAAGTCACCCTTAAAAGCTACTAGAGAAGTGGTTCCTCAGTGTGAGGAAAAATGTGTGGATCTTTAATTTCAAACTGAATTTAGAGAACACCTATTTTTAGACCAAATACATGGCTGTCAATGAAACATATCGGTCCAAAGAAGATTTTCTTTTGTCACTTATTTTATGCCTAGATCTGAAAGTTTTGATGGCACCTAATCAAATAAAAAGGAAATTGGAGAAAAATGCAAGATAGAGAAAATAGTAGAGGTAGTTATGCATTTGGTAGAAGTACAGAGAGAGATAATGGTCCCTTTGCTACCAAAAGAAAATGGGTCAACAGGGTTAAAAGGCACTGGAAGCAACACTGATAGCAATGTAATTTCTGAAAATGAAAATGGTTATGATTTTTATTGGCCTATAGAAGAACTACATGGCAATAGTACTGCAGCTGGTGACTCTCAAAAGGCAGCTGAGGAATAAAAGCATGACATGCTGCCAAATGACCTCCTTGGCAGCCGTGATACCATCAGTTCCAGTGGGCATGCACTTTTCAGACTTCCCTACAGAGGAAGTCCTTCAGCCCATCAACTCTGGAAAAGATGGTAGGCACAGAACTATTTGGTTTAGGTTTTAACACTGTAAACACTAACGAGGATATTTTGCTCCCCTTTCCCTTCTACTTCCCTTGGCCATTCACGGTCCCTGGCTGTGGTGGGATCAGAAACAGCCAGAAATGGGAGCTGCCAGTGCCCCTGGCAGTGAGTGGATGGTGCTCAGGTGGGCACTGCCCCATCTCTCACCATGCACCAGCTCTGGTCTGGTCTGCTGGGAGCAGAGCTCCTCTTTCCTCCGTGCCTGCAGCCCTCACTGTGCGGAGACAGATCCCTTTTGCAGGCACTGGTTCTCCTCCTCCCCACCTGTCTGCACACTGAGAAACAGGAGGAGAGCCCAATTTCAGTCTAATCTGGCCTTACAACCTTCCATCAGTTAAGATAACCCATTGAAGTGTCCTTTCCACTAGAATTGGCATGCATGGGTAAAGCATGGAATTCCATAGCATTTATCCCAGTTCACACCATTGCTATGTAAGCTTGGACACAAAGGGATGGTAGGAGAGAGAAAACATTGAATATTTTCATGGTTTAGTTCACTATTTTAACTCAATTGGAAATAAAAGACTTTGAGTTTTAGAGCTGTTTGTTCTTTTTAAAAGAAAACAGCTGATGGAAACAACTGTTAGGGAAAGATTTTCTATTGGGAAAACAGAGGCTCTGCAAATCTATACATCTCCAGGGAAAGATAAATTTTTATGAAATTTTCCCATCATGATAATATAAATTAAAAACTTTATGCTTACATTAATTTCTGCTTCCATTTAGACCAATGCTGTGCCTGAGAGCACTCACAGCCAGAAAATACTCTTCCCTATTCTACCCAGTAAGCCAAGCTTTTTGTTTAATCTGCATCTCCCTCATGCACCAGAGTTTTGCATTGATGATGATTTGCTCTGGTGAATTCCCAGAGTTTCAGCTGAGCTCAGAAATGGGAATGGATGGGAATGGAAACCATATTACAAATAGGCATTATAAAAGACAAAACCAAAGTGATAACAAAGTCAACCTAAACTAGATGTTCTGACAAAAATAAAAACAGAAATAACACACACACACACACAAAAAAAAAAAAAGGAAAACAAATAAACAAACAAACAAAAAAAAACAAACCAAACTTGAAAACCCTTCTAGAAGTTGTCAGCTAGTACAGCTGAAGGGAATGTTATTATGACTGAGAGGCTGGATTCCATTCACAAAACAGCTATTTCTAGTGATAAAGCATAAAGGTTAAACAACTGAAGGACAAGACTGCCAGATGTAAAATGGAAAGTTTCCAATTTAGGAGCAGCAGAGGAAGAACATTAATTAATATGGACGTACCAAATAAGCATTATAAAAATCCTCCGAGCCAAACCAAGTGCCATTGAAAATAAAGTCAGAAACTCTCCCCCTTTTCTGCTGCCTGCATACCAAAGAGGACTGAATTTAGAATAAACATAGGGAATTTTAGAGAAATCTTACACTTAAATGCAGAGCAAAGGCTTTAAAAATTAGAGACTGTATGTGCTTCAAAAACATTATTAATCATGCTAGATTATTTTTCAGTACTGCTGTTTAAAATGAAATAAGTATTTTGGACATATGTTTTCTCATCAGTTTTACCTTCAGTGAAATTAGTAAAGATCCAACCGATTCTTAAACAGTTTTGAAACTGGAGTATTAAATGATAATTTCTACCTTTCTATTAACTGTAAGAAAAAACAAATACATGCACCCAAAGCCAAGAAAATAGAAACCACATAAACAACCAAATACTTTGCAAATACAAAGAAATCCACTGGTTGTTTGGTTTCCAATCTAAACTGCATTTCAGTGCTGGCTTTGTTAGCTCTACATGCAGGGATACACTGTGTGTCTGGGGGTCCTATACTGCAATACTCTTTGCAGATGGCTCTTACTGGTCTCACACACGTTTCTGTGGCATGAGCCGGCAGATATCAATCCACTGTGGTATTCCTCAAATGGGAGATACATCATGGATTGTTCAATCCATAAAAGAGTATTACAGACTTTAAACTGGACTGTTGGAACATGAGTGTAGCACTACTTGAGCGATGGTTGGCTCAGCTGTGGGACACATTTACTGTTGAGCCTGAATTTAAGAAAGCTCCCACAGGATCTGACAGTAAGAGGAGCTTCCACACACAGCCAGGATCCACAAAAAGCAGACATGCAGGGAAATATACTGGAAATAAATGAGAGATATATGTAAGAAAAACCTGTTAGGATTCAGTACATTTAAGCCTAAAAGGATCAGGAAGAGCAGAGTGTCAAATGCTGCAATTAGATGAACAGATTTCAGGACTCCGAGGATAGCAAACAGTGGCACAATGTCTTATGATGCTGCATCTCTTATATGGCTACATGGAATATCTACCTGTGCTCCCGTATGGATGGACACTATAATTCCAGCATAGAAATATTGCCAGTTCCCTTTGATTTTAAGTAATTTAATTCTGAAAAAGCTCTTAAATTCTTGACTGCTTGTTCTGAATCAGGTTTGGATTTAGGTGTACTTATATTTTGCTTAGACATATTTGACTGCTAACAGAGGAATCAACAAAAGAGTGAGAGAGAAATAAGTTCTGTAAATGGTGTGGCAAAAAGTGCAAGGAACACAGCATGGCAAAGCCCTGATCAAGTGCAGAAAGATGAAGAATTAAAGAGAAAACATGAAAGCACAAAATTTGGTTGATTTCAGAAGTTTGGTTGTGATTGTCTTTCAAACTGTTGCACACCACTGTCCTGCCTGATGTTGCCATGGGAGAGGGAAAGCTTCTCACAGCAATATTTTTGGCAACAGCACAATGGCATTTCTTGGTTCACAATGGGCAAGGAAGGGGACTTTGGGTGAAAAGTTGTTGTCCCTTTCAGGAGCCATGGAGACCCTTTTCTGGCAGAAGAGGTATGACAAGTCAGGTCTGGGAAGGTGATTTGTGTATAATGATCATCTGGTTACCTCCGTGGGTCTGCACCATCCAGGTGAGCTTGTACCCAGGGGCTGAGGCTGCCAGGGTGAAGTACAGGATTTCCATGATTCTCAGGCAAGGAGAGTGCTGCTAATTGGGAAAACCTGGACATGTGGAGGGTGATGCCCTTCTTTTTCTGTTATAATATAGTCATTCTGTCATATATAATCTCTCCTCCTTAATTAAGAATACTTCCCAATCCATGCTCTCTACTAAATATATATCTCTAATATCTGCTTGTTTAAACTCTAGTTTTATAATGTGTTTTTTCTCTGTTTTAATTAGAAAATGTGATAAAGCTATTCAATGAAGTGGAGAACAAGGTCTTATCAAATGAAAACTTGCAAAGGCTGCTTTATGATAGAGACAGTTTGAGAAGTGATAAAATAATAATGCAAGTTCTTTCTTTTTCGTCAGGCCAGATTTACCAGTACACCCCAGACACATCACTCCTCAACAGCCACACAAAACAGCTGTAAACCTGGATTAACCAGGCTGTTAAATCGAGTTTACAGCTGCTTTGCATCACCAGAATGGCCCAAAGCAGGCAGCACATACCAGTGAATATGGGCCTAATTGTACACTAATGAACGATGAAGTAGTTTAGGATGCAGTATTCACTTTGGCAGAATGAAAAAGAAATCTTTATATAGAGCAGATATATTAGAATTTATCCCGGCTTTGCTCAAGGGGAAAAATTCATCCTCTTTTATTCTGAATGGATTATAATTAAGGAAAGCATCAGAGACAAATTATTCAAGGTTAGAAATTTAAAAGAGCTTTAAGAATACATCCACTCTTTCCAGATATATTAATGCCTGCTGAGGCTGGAGTTACAACAAGTGGAATTCATAGCTTAATTGTAAAATAACGGTCCAAAAACCTGCTTAGGTAAGCATGTGTTTCATTAGGGAAGAAAAATCATTACAGAAAACAAGATTAAAAGTTAATGTTGCAAATCTCATTGTCTGTATAACTTCATTAATGCTGGATAACTACTGTATAATTAGCATGGTGTTCATTGTAGAAATCTGTTAAAACAGTTGACATTAAGTCTACCTGCTTATTCTGTATTTACCTTAATAAAATCCCCAAAGATCAGAGTATTTTCAGTGCTTTTAAACACTGGTTTTCCTCTGTAGATAAGGCTTATGGCCTTAAGGCATTCGCCTTGCTGGGAATCCAACAGTCTTTGGTATAATTTGACAAACACAGAAAGCATAAAACCTCCAGATGACTGGTTCTCATTTGTATATGCAATGAATCATGCTTAAATTGGAGGGGAAACCTGGGACAGGACAACTCAGGGGCAGAGTAGCACATTTTCCCCTTCACCTTCCCAAGTCTTCCCCAACAGTCATACAAGACATGATCTGGAGACCTGGGCCCTCTGTAGTGAGGACTCCTGCATCACAGATCCCTCCAGGTCGCTCCGGAAGATGGAGCTTTGCACCTTGGCCAAAGGAGCTTTGCAGAGTGGGGTTATATCCATTGATTGTTATAGTGATAATGTTAGTGACAGTGCCTTGTGTGCTCCACTGCACACAGCGAACGACGAACAAGGCCATCGGAGAAGCCTTTTCCGCTCAAGAGAGAAGGGGAAATGTGGAAAATGGATTTGTAGAGAATTGTCAAAGCCTGACAGAAGGCTCACACAATGTGCATCTGTATGCAAACTTGGAGATAAGAAATGCTGACCTAGAAATGCTATGGAATAGGATGGACATTGTTGAGAGAGAAATGCAACCAGAAACAAGTTTCGAAGGGTGGCCTTGCAAATAAGACTAGATACTTTGGAGAAATAGAACTATGAAAGGTGCATTGTAGTAAGGCCCACGAGGGGTAATTTTAGATGATTGTCTTTAAGGCATCGACAGCATTGTGTGGCAAAAGCTGATAGGCCAAGAAACACTTATAATGTATTGTAATTAGGAAATACTGGCTTCTAATTGTGATGGCGTGAATTGTAACATCTGTACTGTCCCACCCTTCACATGAGACTGAAAATGGAATAAAAGTTTTTAAAATGCCTCTCAGTTGCCCCATCTCTGGGTCAAAAAGTGTGACAAAGAGGGACCTGGCCTTTCTACTTGACTTACCGTGGGGGCTCTGCCTTCCAAACTCGGTTGCCAGTCCCCGGTTTTCATTCAAGCAGAACCGAGCCTATTTTGCCCAGGCTCAGCACAGCCTGACTGTGGGTACACTGGTGCAGCCAGGAGCGGGCTGAGGTGAGCACAGCTCTGTGTACTGAGCCTTAGCCCACGCCCATCAGACACCCAAGGCTGAGCCTGCTGTGCACGAGCCCATATCCCACCTCTCAGCTGGACGTGGGTAGCTGAGGCCACCACAAATGTGCTCACACAAATACATGGCTTCCCCTTCACAGCTGGGCAGCATCCAGCTGGCCTGGGGAATGAGCACAGAGGGATGATGTTTGCCTGAGAAACACCACGGAAAATACACCAGTAAAATATTACCTTCACTTTGAAAGCACATTATCCCAAGAGGGATAAAAAATACACCAATTTAAAGAAAAAGCCAGGCAAATCTGTTCTTCAGGTTGTAAGACATTTAACCTTTTTCATTTCTGAGTGCTGAGTATCCCACACAATTTCAGTGATATTGTTAGTGATAATAATAGCCATAACAATAATAAGAGGAAATCAAAGTCTGAAACAAAAGGCAGAGCTGAACTCAAAATACTAAGGAGGCATTCTGAAAATTATGCACCCACAAGGCACAATTTAGGAAATCATACTTAACCAGTGAGAATAGAAAAAAGGAGGAAAACCTCATGAAAAAAAAAAAAGAAAAAGCTATTCAGAAAAGTCTTTTGTTGCTGAAACTACAAAAGTGAATGATAAATCAGATTGTGGCATATCATTGAAAGGAAATATCTCTTTCCTATTAAAATGGCTTTTATCCGACTCAAAAATACAATTTCCATGTTGTATTTTGTGGAGATCTCACTTCTTGGGGAAAAAACATACACAAAAAATACATTTCCATGGCCAATATAAAACCTTTTGATGAAAGTAACTACTTTGAACAAGTAAAAATTTGTGGACACATTCATAAAAGACAATATTCAGGAAATATTACAACAAAAATAGAAGATGGTTGTTTAATAGATGCACACTACTACTGCTTCCCTTTTATACACTGTCCAAGAGATACTTAATTGTAATAAATCCAGTCAAGTCCAAATGGAAAGATACTGCTAACATATTGTGTGAATTCTCTGACCATAATCCCACAGGAAGTATATTGATGTACATCCTTACAGATCAGTCTCTCAGCTTGCATAAAATTTTGTCACTGCCTTGATCTTAAAAGAATGAGCCCAGATTACACACAAGGAGGATCTGGACCCTTATTTAATGTGACTATCTTTCTCTTTTAGTGCTTCATTATTACCTGCATGGATGAGCAGATTAACTGGGTATCTCTGTCAGGGAGGATAAATATACTTGTATCTGATATCTAGTAGGAAAGGTGGATGTTTTTCTGGATGCCTGCTCCCAGAGACTAAATTGGTTTATGGAGGAGTCTTCTGGTTCTCATTTAGGGGATGGTTAACTTTTCGGCCAGACTGCAGGTGTTTTGGGAACAGTTTGCCTTCTGGAAGCAGGATCTTGACATGAGAAACAGGGAACAGAAGGAAAAAAAGAAGCAATAGATTACAGGGTGCTAGTTCACTCCCAATTTAGGGCTAAGTGTCTGCAGCTTCCAGGCAGGGGCAGCCACAATTTGAGCTGCTCACAAAAGGCCATGGCTGAGCTCTCCTTCACTGCTCACTGAGGTGAAAGGATGACCCAAGCCTGATGTGCACTGGATGCTCAGTTCCTCCATCCCCAGCCACCCAGGGCATTGAGAAAAGTCAAGCACACGTCACTCTGAGTTTATCCCTGCATATGCTTTCATGGAAACAAGTGCTCTGGGGGATAGGGGATGCTCATCCTCTGCTATAGCAGCATGCACTTATCCATTTATGTGAGTGTGTTGGTACCACTTGGGGCTCTCGCTCCAACCATTCTCCACTTAATCCATATTCTAAAAGAATATTCAGCATTGAGTAAGGCACTGAAATATTTCAGGATCTGTGTCTCTCTTGGGGTCAAGATGGCTGAAGGTGAACCTTACACCAATTTAAAAACTTGGAGGACATTAACTCTGAGTGTTCAGGACAGCAACCAGCTAGTCCCTCCCTTGGTTTAGCTTCTTTGAAGAAGTTGTTTTGCATGCATCCATCACACTGAATGTCAATCTTTACACTCATCTCTGAAATGTCTGAAAGTGGCCCTTTCAGACATTTCAGAGTGGGAGCAGATCAACAGATAACTCATCTGACCTGGTACCATGTTTCATGTGTTACACTAACACAAAAATAATGCTGGTGCCCCGCCTGTCTGTACATCAAAAGCTAGGAAGAAGCAAAATAGAAACTGAGTGAATCTCCTCTAAGAGAAGTGCTAGTGATCAGCCAGGCAAGGACCAATTACAGGCAAACTAGAAAATTCAACGTGACCCCAGAACTACACCAGACCCAGTGGCACAAGAAAGTCCTATCAGATTTCTAAGAACATATTCTTTCCCAGGAAGAAAGAAAAAAGTGAATACCAAAGATTTAACTGAAAACACTGATAGAAAATCTATGGTGAGCAGAAACAAATAAATATATAGCACAAAAGCCAAATGTTGGACAAGGTATATTACTGGTTTTCCCCTTCTAAAATAGCTTGGTTTCTACATTCCTTTAAACACAGAACTGCAAACCATACAAGGTGATTTTGCCAAAATGCAAGTTTGAAAATGATCTCTGTTGGACACAGTTGAATGTGCTAGGTTTGTTCACACCAGTGTTATGTCTGATTTTCAACTGAATATAACCTCTTGAAATGAGTTGTAAAGTGGAAAAATAATGGCAAACATGCTATTTTATCATGTAAAGGAAAAAATGCATTTCTTACGCTATTTTGCTGTAATCATTCTTCGTTAGAGATCTCATTTTGTTAAACCATTACATATGGAGAAACTTGGGGAGAGTTTTGAGGGATTTTGTTTCCTCATTTTAAGTTTGGATAAATTACTTTCTTTAAAAACAAAAGGATTATCTAATAATTCAGCTTCTATGGAAAAACCAGCCGTCAATCTAATCTAGTTTCCTGTAAAAGCAAGCAAGAGGGTTAACTTTGAAGAGATTTCTCTCATAGATGAAACATTGTATGTGTTTCAGGTAGGAAAGGCTTCAAAAATCCCTGCATTATGAACTTTTATCCATGTCCTGAAAGTTAGGGACACTTAGGAAGGAAAGTCTTCCTGAACTGCTATGTCAATATCTAAACATCACATAATGAGACCTAAAAGATTTAGGCTGGGTTTTGTCACAGAGGTAACATTAACATTCTTAATTCATAACAAAAACAAAACCAAAACCAAAACAAACAAACAAACAAACAAAACCCCAAAAAAAACCCAAAAAAAACCCCAAAAAAACCAAAACAAACAAAAAAAAACCAACAACAACAACAAAAAAAAAAAAAAAAAAAAAAAAACCACAAAAAAAACCCACAACAACAAAGAAAGGATCACCTTTTTACATATAATTGTTCCTTTATAAAGCATGATTTATGAATAGAAAGAATGATGGATTGTATCCCATTATAGATATAATCCATGGAGTCTGATGTATCATATTTGTCAACAAAGATTTGAGGCCATTACTGTTACATCCAAAGTGAGTTCTGAAAGAGCAATGCATCCATGTTTTCTGTATATTCTCTATGAATATGCATCTGTGTTTAGACAGGCATATAGGTGTGTGTCTACAGACATCTCTACACTGAAAAAAGGAAAAAAAAGTCTCATCAAAACAGTGAGAAATGTATCTGAAAAAGAAATAGCCAGAACATATGTTTCCCACTTGAACAATCTGAAGAGCATTGGATAAATTTGGTTTCTTGTCGGGTTTCTGCTCTCATTTGCCTCCAGGGGACAGGATGGACACCTGTCTCCTTTTACTCTACCAGGTGCTGGCAGAGATTGCACATCTCTTGTCACTAGGTCCCTAACACTGAGGAATCACAGCAGGGTGACTGCAATCCCCCCTATGATTATCATGTCTTGGGCACATCTGTGGAGATAGAGAGCAGTGCTGAAAGCCACAAAAATAGGCCATGCTACATAAACCAGATTTTTTTTCGAGTATATGCTTCTAAAATTCAGCCTGAATATCAGTCTCACAGCTGCAAAGCTCTCTGTCTCAGGCTCTTTTAGGGTTAGAAGTGAATCCTGAGTGTCTTTGATGTTATCTCCTTCCTGTCAGGAAATATCTTCTTCCTTTTCTTGAGATCTACAGATTGTGCAGCTCTTACAGAAACAGAATTTGACAGATTTTCAGGACTCTTGCTTGGTCTTCTGATGCTAGGACTACTGTGTCTTTAGGGAGAAATATAGGTGTTTGCTCAGGAGAGGAAATAGATATATGGAAGTTTAGACTGCAACAAAGAGGGAAAAAGACAGCAGTTTGAACCTGCTCAAAAGTTTGGGTGTTGAATGAAGTTTCTGGAGAAGACAGTAGCAGGCAGATAAACTTCTTGAAATCACTATATCAACATTTCTAACCAAGTTCTCACCTAGTTGACTTCCTAGTGACAGATGAAATCCCATAACACACACATTAGAAATGTATGTAGAAATGTGTATCAATCAAAAAACAGTGGGAATTTTCCACCCTTTTGTCTTTCTCTGTTACAGCAAGAGACAACAGAGAAATGAGGCAATCGATCATAGCTTGTACACTCAGAGTCCTAAGGCTTGCAGGATGCTCTGTAATTTGTGATTTGACCTCTTGGTACCTTTCTCTTGCTGAGGTTCTCACAGAAAAAAATTATGTGCCAATGAAGAGTGACACAAGATTCATCTTCTTTGACTGGCTAGGTCACCACAACAGTTTGGGTTATTCTATAGCCATATGTGATGTCTGGGAAAGATATAGTGAGGCTCTGTGGAATTATTTCCTACAAGCATCACTAGGAAAGCCACAAAACACACCTATGTCTATCAGATGGAGGATAGGGTGATCCATTATACACACAAGCACAACAACATAAATATCTTGGATTAAAAGAAGGAAAAAACAATATGAATAACAGTGGGTAGCACCCTGGACTGCAACTATGTCCACTGCACTGCTCCAGTACATGCAAAATGTATGGTGCTACAAGACTAATGCCAATAATTTCCATGCTGCTGCCACTTGGCTGTCAGAAAAGGAATGCTCAAATTCAGCAACCACAACAGGCTGGCCTTGTGTCTGGCTAGTCCTTAGTTCCTCAGTGGGTGTGCTGAGCTCCCTGGCTGGTGCTGGTGTGGCCTGCAAAGTGCTGCAGTGTTCTCTGGGAGGTGAACCAAGGCACTCACTGCTGGCATGGCATCAAGAGTTGTGAGTACATGTTTGTGCACCTGGGCATTCAACATCCTCTGCATCTCCTACTGGCTCATTACTGTTGCTTAATCAAGCCTTTGTTATCCCCAGGCAGTGTGGGTCAGCAATCCCTCATGCACCAGCCTTTTTCCAGGGCAACCTAGAGGCATTTTATAGATCTGGTAGTAGTCTGTTAACAATAACCTCCATGCTGACACCTAGATTGCAAGAGATATTTGCTTACACGCTAGGAAGGCAGCAGTGGGAATCACAGAGAGATAATGTGCTCTTCTTATCTGGCCACCTTTGCTCTTCCTATCAGGTCATATATTTATTTACCTGATACAACTGTGTGTAATGAGTCCTGCCACATCCTGCAGTGATGCACTGCCCTCACGCACACACACGCTCACCCCACTCACTGCTCTGCTATTTGCTTCTGATTTATGGTCCACTGGCAATCCACATGGAATGGGATTGAAAATGTTGCACTGAGTGAATTAATAATAGACCACTAGATTTATAGGCCACCTACTGTATTTAAAAATAATTGAACTGTGAAATTATTAAGTTAATTGACAATTTCTGTAAATTTGAGGGCTAGGTAGTTACAAATGGCAATTATGGAAGAACAAAAGTATATTAAGCAGCACTGAAAGAATAAAAATTTTCTGGTACTTCAGAGGTCTGAGTTTAACTTCAGTATGTATGAGCTCTCATCAAACCAATGAATTCAAACAAGGTATGAATCTTCAAGAAGGAAGAATTAAAATATTATCAAATGTATTAGAAAAATATATTCATTTCTGAGAAAGCAATACTAAATCAGGCTAATATGAAAAAATCAGGCTAATAATGAAACAGGCTAATATGAAAAAATCAGGCTAATAATGAAACAAAACTAAATAAGAAATATTGGGGAAACAGGCAAAAGTGGAAAATTGCAAATACTAAAGAAAATTGCAAATATTAAAGAAAATATTTGTGTTAAAATAGTCATAGGAGAAATATTGAGACATACATGGAGAAATAGATTCAGTGCATTATTTTTAGAAAGAATTTTTAATAATACAGGATGGGGCAAAAAAGAAAATTTGTACATGTAATGAAATCCATGTTTCTGGTCACCATAAGAAGAAAAATTACAATAGCATTTTAAGCCAAAAAAAAAAAAATCAGAAAAGCTCAGATGATCTTTAATTGTAACAAAGGACTGAGTATTGAAGTCACAAATATACTCTGCTAAAAAAGTGAATACACAGACAGTATTGTCACGTACCGAAATATTTTCTTCTCCTTAGTATTTCACCAAATAAAACTGGGTGACATTTCTGACTCTGTGCAGTGTGCAGTGAAAGCTATGAAAGAATTCTCCTAAATGTCACCTCAAAAAAACCCTAGGTAATTACACTTCCTTGAGAAGACAAAACCTTGGTCATTGCTGAGACACTCTAGCGTTTCAGGGGCACAAAAAAGGGAATATACAGAAAAATCTTATCAGCACATCCTTTAGACAAAGTGTTTGTATTCAATTATGTCAACAACTGACTTCCCATCTGCTTCAGGAGGAAGAAGAGGTTAATAAAAATAACTATTACCAAGACAGAGTTAATCCCCAGCTCCCACTCCTGTTGCTGTGGAGAGGCAGACTGCAACAAAGGGGTTCACCAGGCACTTGCCCCAGCACTCTGTGCTGGTGTTGATATCTTGGGACATGGCAAGGTCACAGCTGTCCTTCTGACCCTGCTCTTCCTCCCTCCTTCCCCCAAAGTCCATTCATCGCTTGGCCCAGTGCAGATGGTCCCCTGCCTCCAGATAAATCTGCTCATCTTATCCCAGTCCTCATTTTTTTTAATAGCATCTTTAGCCAAAGAGTGCCCACTCGACAGTATCACAAAAGTCTTGTTGACCAGCTTGAGAACAGAGCTAGCCAAAACTCAGAGCTTTGTATTTATTTGAAACAGTAATAGTTTGCAAGAACAACCCCAAACTGAAGTGAATTACAGAAATAATACCAGTGTAGTATAGATTTCCATTTCATATTACCTCAAGTTTCATTCAGCACTTCCAAAAAATTTTATGGTTTTTTTTTTATGTTTACATTGATTCTATATAGTTTTGCAACATCAACAGTGGGTGCACGCTGCATGTCATATGATAACATCTTATGTTTATTTTATAGTTAAATTATCAAAAGGCTTTATATATAATGATATGATGTAATGATATAATATATATAATAATGACTTACCATCTTCTTTTCATGCTCAAAATATCTTCTGCCTGAGTTGTATTGACAACTTGTGTGATAATCAAGGCTTTTTATCTAAGAAAATCCTTTTCAAGGGTAGTTTCTTAATAGCCTGTAAAAACTTCATTTATCCAGTCAAGTAATCATTCACAGAACTAGCATCATGAAGTCAGTGTGACATGATCAAGGGGAGAAATGATGATCACATCTGGGCCACTTCTCCCTAGTGATTTGAAAAAGCCTGATGTGTGGAGCCCCTTCTTTGGTTACCAGGTTCAGCAGGAGCGCTTCAGCAGCATTAGAGGCACTCAGGCTCTCCCAGGATCAAGAAGGAGTCAGGTATCTCTTGATGTACCTGAAAGAGGTTGTTTAACACTTCCTTATAACAAAATCCTAGAAGTGCAGTAGGCTGTGAAAAAGCCTGTCATAAACAGTAAACCAAATAAAATAGCGTAAATTGACTAGTCATGGGGAAAGAGAATGCCCAGGAAAATGGATTGCTACCCTAACTTCAGAAAACTACTGTGCAGCCTGTGAATTGTCTGTACAGTTCCTTGGCATGGTGTTATTAACAAGAAAAACCAGGAAAAAGTTTCTTCTATTCACTTGCACAGTTTTTATGGTATCATTAGAATATACCTTTGGAGCAGAAATCTCACTGTGAAAGTGCATAGCATTATTTTGTAATAATTTTATTATTTTCATCTGCTGTGCATTTTTTACCGTGTATTATGTGTGTTTGCTTTCCCCACTGGTGCATAACAATGGTAATGGCTGATCTGTACAGTACAACCAGCAGCCCGTGCAAAATTTCATAGAAGCACTTTTTGGTGTGCATTGAAGGACGAATGGAGGCATCACAGATGTTTGAATGTGATTTATCTTCATTTTATCTCTTAAAGAAATTCAAATACCCTTTCTGTCTAGCATGATAATTTGTTTAGTGTGATGTGCATTTGGTAATAATAACAAGGGAGACATGTTTAACCTAAGGTTCTGCACACTGCACCCAAAAGAATTGACTCTTTAAAGTGTGCTTGTATAAACTGAGAATTTAAACACTCAGTCCATGTGAACAGCCACTCTGATATTGTGTTTGTATTAGAGGAAAAGTTTTAGGACAACCCTAGGAAACTAATCCCCAGGAGGGCTGAAATTCAGAGGAGGCTAATATGTCTGCACCTTTGATCCACTCTCCATACAGCAAAGCCAGACGGGATTATGTCAAAGCCTTTAACAAAAATACTTGGGGAATTTTAAACCCAGAAGTATCTGCAACCTTTAGAATCCAAGATCCTTTTTGTTAGGTTTTCTTTTGTAATATTTCTGAACTTATACATGCAAGCCAGTTTGCAGGGAAGACAGGAGTAACTGTCACTAAAAGTGTCTGTGTAGTCCTTGTGTTCTGCCATGTAGCAGACACTGCTGAAGTATCTCAGAGTAAGGGTTAATTTAAGGAAAAGAAGCACATTTTCACTTCCTTACCTTCATCTGTCTCCCTAAAATTACCTAATATACTGCAAGTTTAAAAGTTTAACTAGTGCTATGTTCATACACTGCTTACCTTCATTTTTCAAGGCAAGAGAACTTATGCATAAAAAAAGCCTTGAAAAATCTGCCTGAATTAAGTTCATTTGCAAAAATTTGATTCACTTGCATAGCACTACAATACAATGCATAATTTGCTGATTATTGACAGCCAGCTCAGTGTCTGCACAATGGTATCAAATCATACTTACTACAGAGCAGGTTAGTTCAGCAGAGCAACTCACCTCTGGTAAGATTAGAAACACTACTAATTTCCAGAGCTATGTTTTGACTAGCAGCAATACAGGAATGTTTGGGAAAAAACTTGTCTTTCCAGTGTGAGAGAGACCACTATGTCATTTAATTGCATTTGAATAGGTTTTACATGACAGGTTTTGTTCTGAGGAGGTGGTGACAATACTGCAGAATTTCACAAGATGAAGCAGAAAAGGCAAAGACTGCTTAATAGACAAGGAATCTCAGCACCTATTATTACTATTCTTTTGAGAAGTTGGATTTCCTTAAATCAATTTCATATTTCAAAGGGTTTTAGTCAGCATTCAAAAAATTTGTATTTAGAACTTAACAGATCAAAATCTACAGACACAGCCCTGGAGATTCTGGTTAATGTTATGGAAATTGGCTGTGAATGTCTAAAGAAATATATTTCAAGATCTCACTGTCACCATAGAAATGAAAAGTCAAGCCTACTTAGCATTTCAGCTTCATTTCATAATTATTTTTTCTTGCCCAACTTTAAATTCCTATGATCTGTCTTTTCTGCAGGGATCAGAATTTTTTTTAAAACAGTCATCCCTCAAGATGGATATTTCAGGTTCTCAGAAAAGCCCTCCCTAGCTCCGGGAAACCGTGTCATTTGGGTAGCCAAGGGAGCCAATCTGATGTCCATTTCACGTTTTACTAGTGACATTCTGCTGTAAGACCAGCCTCATTTGGAGCCAGCCCCAAGTGATTTTGCTTCTCCGTGCAGGTCAATGGATAACTAAATGCCTGTGAAATAGTACCATGGCAGCAAGGTAATACTCCTATATTTCCTTTAATGACAGTTTTTGTTTTTCACTGCCACTCTACCCCATTAATCCCACTCTGAGAGCTGAAAAACGAGGTTCCATATATCCAGCTAATGGGTTGCATGTTTTCAAGGTCTCCTCCACATCCAAGTCTTCCTAACTCTTGAAGAATCATTACCAAAGTTCCTGAATTCTTCCTCATCTTACACAATGTCATAAAGCACTTTATACCCCAGTGAATTCCTGATAAGGGCTGCTCTCCACCTTCCATACACCAGCCCCAAGGCCTGCTGAGTAACAGGATACAAAGTCAGCTGGCCCCACACTTGCAAGCTCTGACAGGGAAAAACACATGCACATTAGATATTACTCTTGTTGGAGTACAAAAGATGTAAAATTTATTCCACGAGGTTACAACTGATGAACACATGTTTATTCTCAGAAGGAAACAATTGTGTTCTCACCACATAGCTCAGGGCCTGTGTGCTGTCTCTCTGCCCATCCAGCTCAGGAATGAGCCCAGACTTTGACCCAGTGTTGGCCAGGTTGGATGACCCAGAGTTCTTCTGCACAAACTCATTTGCAGTCTCTGTTGAGGGACTGAATATTTAATGGCACTGCAACCCAGCCCCACTCTGCTTTGGAGCTTCCCACCATTCCTGGGCAGCTTGAAGGAGTTGTGGGGCAGTGATGCTAGGTTTCCATGATTCCATCCACTGCTGACCCCTCAGTCAATAAATGCCTGCAAAGTAATCTCAGAGTGTGGTGGAAAAGGGGTTTGCAGCAGTCTGGACAGAGATGTGGCATCCAGTGTGATGTGGGATTTGTCAGGGACATCTTACTCTTAGATGGAACACCAGCAACTTTTCCTTCAGGATGGCTGCATGCTGTCTCTTGGAGTCTGCTCTGAAGTTATTCAAGGTTTTACTTCCCCTTCACCCTTCAATTTTTAATGACTAGGAGATATTTGGTAGCAAGTGTTTGACCTTTGTTTCTATGAGCATGCCATTCATGTTTAGCTCAGAAAGCCCTGCCTGGACTTGTTTAGAAGAGTAAGTAACAAATCAGACAAAGTCTGTGTGACAGGGCAAAAGAGAGTAAATCACTTTAGGCGCATAAATCACCCTCCTGCTGCTTGTCCTTCTAGAGGTTAAAGACAAAGTGACAAGCAAAGACAACAGAGATTAAGGAATAGAGTGGCTAAGATGTCTTGCAAGGAGTTTGTCATCTTTCGGTAATTAATCACCAATAGTGGGGTCTGATCTGCAAACACCTACAAATACTTCTATCCTTCACCCTTTTGCCCAAATGGAGCAAGATACAGAAGTGTCTCAGAGCTGTGAAAATGGGTAGGGCTCTTGAAATATCCCAGCATACCAGCTGGGATAATTCAGATGAAAGTTTTTACAGAGATAGGTTTTTAGCTTTAAATAATAGGAGATGGGAAGCTTGGAGTTTCTTTTGCCCCCTTTTCTTGTTTGCTTGTTTGTTTAATTATTCCCATTAAAAATCATATTATTCGACTGAATATTACTCAGCATCCATTAATGTACTTCCCTGGCATAGAAATTTTCAGAAGGAAAGTAATTCATTGTGAATAAGAAGGCACTGTTTTTAGGGACTCAATTAGAGCAGGTTACACAGGCTTTCACTCTTGGCCAGGAGTGAAACCTTGCCCTTGATCCTGACCCATGGCACAGTCATTTTACACTGCTCCATCAACCTAAAACAGACTTCAAACTTAATTCATCCAACTTCAAGGAAGCCCTGCAGGCTTTGCAGTGTTGCCATTTGAGGTTCCATGGTGCAAGACCCACGGCTAATGGCAGAGTGTGGGACCCTAGCAGGAGTCTGCAACACAGAGCAGCTGCTCTAAGCACAGGCTATGCCAGTTCCCCAGCACAGCCTTCAGCAGACTGGTGATCAGAAGACCATGTACCCTGTCCCTTTTTGGTCACCAGTGAGGACTGGGCCCCATCATGTTCATTCAGAGGGAGTTATAGGCCAGAACAGAGTGTTCTGCTCAGGGATGTTCCTGACAGCACTGCATATCCAGTGTGTGGTAGTCATAGTCACACACATGATACACTCAGCCCTTTATAACGATTAACCCACCCAACTGACCCATTTCTTACACTATTTAAGTTACTTTTCTATGTAAATGGTAATTTAACATTATTCAATGTTTTTAGGATTTCCAGATGTGACCATTGCTAAAACCCACCAAAGCCACCACTTCCCCATGAGACATTTGTGTCCCCTGCTGGAAGGACCAGCAAAGCTCCATCTGTGGGGAGTGAAGGTTGCTGCTGCAGGGAAAGGACAGGGCACAGAGACAGGGAGAGAGAAGAGGGAGGATTCTTGAGCTTTGTCCACAGTCATAAGACTGTACATCAGGCTTTCCCTGGAAATGTTCTAAGGGAGTTCAAGGTGCAGGGCTTTGCCAGCCAAAATCAACTTCACCTCACGCACGTGGGTGCTCTGCTTAGCTGATTTCCCTGATGAGATATGATGCTCTTTCAAAACAAGCAAACTGCTTTTTAAGATCATACAATACCTGGAGTGTTCTCTTTTTTAGCAGCTGTGCCAGCAGGACTGGGGTGTCTTTGCTAAATGCAGCTGCATGAGCCCTGGTTTTCTGCATTTCCTGCTTCTCCTGTGCATATCAAAGCCCAGCGCTTGCCTTGCCTACTGTTGCATTGCAGACACAAATCCATTTGTGCTACATTCTAGAAAAAGAGAAGAAGGGAAGTGCTCTTTCCAAGCAGGAAGACTGTGTTATTACATGGGACAAAGTTTCACATCAGTTAAGGACACCCCATTGCTTAATGAGCAAAACAGGGACTGTTGATAGCCACTAAACAGAGTTAAAGGGACAATTTGCAGTAAGCCGAGTAATGATGGACATTATTCCATCTAATTAATTTCCAAGGAGAAGCTATGGCTGGAGAAATACAAGTGTCTTTAAGGTTCTCAGTTTGCAGCTAGGAATTGATTTTGAAAAAGGCAAAAATCTGAGAATGACAAGAAACTTATTAGCAAGAATCAAAGCAATGGTTTTAAAAAAACAGCCAATCAGAAGTAGACAGATTTGACACCACGAAGACAGATCATCTACTAAAGAAATTTAGGTTGAAGTACTATGACCAAGAAAGCAAATCCAGCCTTGCAGGCAACAAAATGACTGCTTTAAAAATAATTCAAAACTCAAGTTAAATTCAGGTATTATGACAATTATGCAGAAAGATATCTTAACATATGACTGTCAAATCTGGACAACTTTATAAGGAAGGCAGAAGACCTGGAATTTCACTTTGAGATGAACTAATAAAAAAGAGGGGAAAAAAAGTGAATTTGTGATGCTTTACAGCCACCAAAAATAATGTTTAACCCCTTTACAGATGCAAAAAACTCTTTTTCCCTGGTTTTCCCTCTTCAAAATTCACTCTCAATGTATCCTAAAAGTCTCAATTTCTACTTGAATAACAATAGAAATGACAGCCAAACACATGAAGAACCATGTCACACGACAACCAAACTGAAGAAGTGAAATTTTATTGAGCTAGGAAATGAATATTCCAAAATCCTTTGTTTTGGTTTTGTGGTAGAGATTTTTTTTTGGTTGGTTGGTTGGGGTTTTTTTAATATTTGGGAAACTATACCTTTTGATATAGTTTGTTCTTTCAACACAGTTTAAAAACCTTAAGTGCTGCACTTGTCACAACTAAGTCATCCCCTGCTCTGAAAACCCGGAAGATCAGACTTGACATTTTTGGCATTTCTAGAGTAACAGGTGGAACACAAACATGCTTTAAGTAAATGTTTTCTTCCATGCAACATAAATGAGTGAAGAAAGGCACGATCACCTTTTCCCCTAAGATTGCACACATCTAACAAATAAAGTCATAACACATTCCTCTGCACAGTCTTTCAGGGAGTTGAGCTTCGCCACTGAAGCTCAAAAGCAAACCGCTGTCGACATGTGGGTGTTGGCCTGGATTGTCAGCCCGTGCCCACACCAGCACCCTGCTGAGGTTGTGCCTCAGACTTCAGCATATGAGAGGTGTTGGCTCTGCCCAGCACCAGGCAGCAGAAGGCCCTGGTTTCTGAAACCTCAGTGAAATCCCCTCTGTCTCCCTGATTATTTGTATGGTGCTCACTGGCACATCCTCTGAGCCCTCAGTCATTTAATTGTCCCTGAGTCTCAGAGTAATTTAGTTCTTCCACTGAGCCTCTGAGTAATTAAATAACACTTTCCTTTCTTTTCTGATTCCCCTGTGTGTCTTAAAACTTCAGTGCATCTTCTCTAACACATTAAGGTAGACATCCCTGGCTTCCCTGTTCTGTCACACAGAAACACACATATCCACCTGGGAGAAAAATACAGATCAGCTGTATTTATCACTCCCTACATTCTTCTCCAGAGTTCTTCTTCCTCCACCTCCTCCTTCTCCTCCTCCTCCTTCTTCCACATCCATGCTCCAGGGGTCTCCAGGGAGCCCACACTGATCCTTCCACAGCATTGTGAGAAATGCCTTCACATTTATGATATTCTGCCTCCAGCTAATAGGCACATCATTCCCCAGGGCAATCTTGGCATCAACTACAGCCACACGAGCCTGTTTGTATGTTGCAGACAAATTGTTCTTGGACACCTACTTACCTACACATCTAGCAACAGGACAGAATTCTGCCAATACATTGCTAAATCTGCTGGGGTTCGCCTTGTCACTATGAAACTGGTCATTTTCTTTTTCTTTTTTTTTTTTTTTTCTGTAATCCCAAATGTCTGAAGTGTTCAAAGCAGCTGAGCCTAGAAAATGGTCTGGCTTGGATTTTCCAATTTTATCTCCATCCTTTCTCCAGGCTCAAACATTAGAACTTAAGCAGTAACTGGATTTAAATCCAGACACTTGATGTTTTTCCTTTTTCTTTCCCCCTGTACTGGACTATCTGGGAACTGATAAAATAAAACTAACTTTATTTTCCTGAAAAACAAGATGAGAGTGGAAATAGCAGGTTAAGGAAAATGAAAAGCAGTGCATGCAGATTTCAACCAAAGGACTTTTCTTTGTAATATATGGGGAAAATAATGTGTATCAGGAATCTGCGCAAATAGATTATAGAATATCATTTTTATAACTTGCAAACATGAAGTAAACAGGTTTTCCAAGTGAAAAGGCAAAGCAGAATCACATTAGAGATTACTGAAGGACTCATTGCTGTTGACTTTTTTTTTTACAAGAGCAATTTGGAACATGTGGGTGAACATGACCTAATGACAATTTCCCCTTTCTGTCCTGTAGTAGTCTGCATGGCACCATGAGGTACCTTTGCAAACTAACCATCACAAGCAAAGATATTATAATCTCTGAGGACTCAGAAATATAAAAACTCGATAGGACCTGCAATGCTTATGGTGGAGCATGGGCACTCTCATTCCCTGCTCTGGTTAGTTACACAGTCTGCATATTCCTTTTCATAAGAACTCCTAAAGTTTTCCTTGAGGAGGACCATTTAATGCCTGAGCGTGCCAGTGACTGCAAATCAGAAACATACCCTTCACCAGTTCCTGCACTACAAAACAATTTGGAAATGTAAAAGTGAGAGGAGTAAGACTGTGCTTGTTCCCAATAACCAATGCACGAAAAAAACCACCCATACACAGGCACGTGCGGAAATCCCTGCCTCACCCAAAATGCCAGAAGGAGATGCTTAAGCATCACCTTTTCCTTATGTTAGCATGTGCTACACAAATGCAGCCGAGTCCTGAAGACTAGGAAACCCATGGAGAAAAATAACATATAATCACCAGACTAATGACTGCCATGTAACTCATACGTGTGAGGACACAGAAAAAACAGTCTTGTCACCGAGCCTGGGATGCTGCTACCTAATGATCATGTTTTCACAGAACTTCAACTAGGAAAAACGTGTTACCTGACAAAATACATTTTCCTTCCCTAGAATAGATATATGCAGAAGATGTCAAAAATTCTGTATAAAATTATACCAGATAAGAAGTTTAAGCATCCCTTACCCAGAAAAATAAAGCTTTTCCAAAATATATTAGGGGGTAAAATCCCACTTTAAACCAGTTTATGTTAAGAAATTACAGTTTTTCTACAGAAAACACAAAAATGTCATGACAGCATGTCTTTCTTTCCACAATTTTTTCATTATTCTTTTATTTTATGGAGGGTCATTATGTTTCGTTTTTGGGTTGTTTTTCTATTATAATTTTGTTTTTGTGATTCCAGGACTAATATAATGGTTCTGTATAATGAGCTTTTGTCAGCAGCAAGTAATCTTATACATTACTAAATCATTTTCTTAACACTGAGCACATACCAATATTTCCATTTTCTGTTCATGCCGAAAACATGGATTTGTGGTAAATGGGAATGTAACTGCAAATATATATGTATTCAAACATTACCTGGATGGGTCAGAGCTGATATCGTTATTGGATAATGTTTTACTAATTGGTAAGATAGTGCTGTACTATTTATCAAGCCACAGCTTAGAAGAATAAAGATATATCATATGGGAATATATTGAGACACTACTCTTGTCCTTTGGCGTAGAAATCAAAAATTATAGCTATTATTATGGGCAAGTACTAACATTTTTAGTAAGCTAATCTTACCATCAAGTGAAATGTGATAAAAAATAAAAACATGAGGCTAAACTTGAACATTGAAAATGGTCTGACAGCCAAGATAAAATTGCATTGCTTGTTCATCAGTTCTGCTCTTTCAGCTCCTGAGCCCTAACCCCCCTCTCTGAATGCATTGTCTCAGTTGGTTGTGGAAGCTGGCGTTTCACACACCAGAGGCTGCATTTCCCTGACTGAGATCAGTGTGACTGCAAGCAGTTTGTGACATCATCTGTGAACACGAAATACACTGTAATGGGATACTCACATGAAATTATTTTTATCTTACATTTGGCCCATCTAACATCAAGGTCCTTTAAGTAACTCTTAGGAGGAGGGTGTAGCAAAACAAAGACAGAGGTACTGTGATCTGGGCCAGCATTACAAAAGAAAGGTATGCAGATTTAGAGCTTGTTACAGCCTCATCTTGATTCCAGCTGTAAATCCAGTTGGAATCTTTGCACTGACTTTAATATCTGATTAGTGTTTAATTTTTTTATGAAACTCCATTTAAACATACTTGTCTTTATATAGATACGTATATACACACATTAATATTTTGCTTTCATACATTTATGTGTGTGTATATATATATATGTTGTAGAGGAATAGAAAGACAGATGTATAAATGCACTTTACAAAATAAAATTATTATAAACTACAGGAAGATAACAAATAAGCCTGCCTTTTCCCTACTTGAATTCCATCAGAAAAGCACTCTACTTGTACTTCCTTTTTTAAAAATATATGTGTTCAGTGCTTACAGCATGCTGTTTTCATTACAGATTGTCAGTATGCTGGGAATTAAGGCCATGTTACACACAGACAGATGTTATTTTATAGAGTGTCATTCAAAGTAATGGTACCAGATTTTAGCACTTAGCCTGCCTCCAATTACCCATTAACAGTTTGTGTAACTGGGGAGCAGGACAATACCTTCTCTGCACTGTAGAAATTATTTAAGGATATCTGCTTCCCAAACTTTGGGAAATCTTTGCTGTGGGCAGTAACCATTGTTTAAAATAAAATGCTTCAATCAGGAAAGGAGTGATTGAAAAGCGTTTGAGTATTTCTGCTGGGCAAAGCTCCCCTTCTTACCTTTATTTCAAAGCCATAATGAATCAGAACTCTTGCCTAAAATATCCTGTGCAAATGTAGCTGATAGATGATCTGATACACAATCTGATACACAATATTCTGAGGGCACGGTTTGCTGGTTGTTTGCACCCATTTCTGGTTTCTTAGTGGGTTTTTTAAGGAAAATTTGTGTATGTAGACAACTGTCAATTTTATTCTATCATAAAACACCCACACATCTGGAAAGCCCTTGAATTCAGCACATCCTTTGTCACTGATGCTAAAGCAAACATCTGCTATATGCCTCTTCAACAGCACGCAAAACGTTATTATCAGGCAATGATATGTGGTTATTGTTCTCCTGACACATTTTTTGGATCCCAATTTGTGATGGTACATGCAAAGATGGACGCTGTTTCCTCAGAAGTTTTAACAGATCCATAAGCAAGTTTACAAGAAAAAGCTATATGCACTGGGTTGTAATGCCTCATCCAATACAACTGGGAAAAATCTAATGATGCCAAGCTTGATAGCCAGTTTCTGGTGAAGAAAAGACCAGGATCCCCAGACACACCTTCAACAGCAGATCCTTATTTTAAATCATACTCAGAGTGCTGAAGGCACAAATATCTTCTAGAGGAGTCCTTTTCCAGTGGGTCTGAACTGGCAGCAGGTCTTCACATTCATCCCTGTTTGTTGCAATGCCCACACCAGAACCTGGACACTGATTACCTCTTGTACAGCCCCGTGCCCCAGGGTCAGCTTCACCCTGGCAGCAACCAGCTACGCCACAACTGGACTCTTGGCTCTCACTATTGGCTTGTGAGCAACAACTTCATTGGAAATTGTCTCCTTCCACAGGTGGAGTAGTTGTGTGTGAGTGCATGTGCATATGCTTGTAATCAACTCTCAACCCCTTGTGAAGAAAAACATTTGCTGGGGAATAAGTTTATTTTTTCCTTTTTGGGTACTCCTACAGTCTCTAAATTTTGGAAAAGTGTCAAAAGACAGTACACAACAGGATCATCCTTCTTCATTAGACATCTTTTGGTTTTTTTCTAACTTGCTCATGTTTTTCCCTTTGTGGAACATTTTTTTGGCACTGAAAAAACAGAATTATCCAAGTATGAGCACAAACAAAGCCTGTCAAGGGTTGTACTCACCAACTATTAGTAGAGAGTAACAATGGCATTGTACGAAGAGTGTGAACCATGCTGGAGAGGCCCACCAGGTATCTAACTATGGTCAACAGTATTCTTCAAGATTGAAAATCTCCTCTGGGGACTTAAGCCCCCAGAACACCAGGTTAAAAGGTTGAGGGAGAGCTGGTTCACCAAGGGGAATAACTTGAGACACAGAGCCATAGACAACGTGAAAAATGGACAGAGTGCTCAGTGCAGTCCCTGCCATGGGCAATACCAAGGACAAAGCTGGGTGCACTTATGGAATGATCAGCTTTGAGTCAAGGAGCGTTGGGGCTTTTTTAGGACATAACTTATCCTAATTGATTCCCAGAATAAAATAATGTTCTGGCTTGCTCCAGTTAACAGAACCCTGATATCTCTGGAGGTGACAGACCGTTGTCCCTACCCGTGGCTCACACGTTCTGTTGCCACGTTCAGTGCCCCTCTCTGAACATTGAATATATCCACAGACACAGGAAGGCAGCACTTTGCACCCTCCCCAGGATCTTTTGCCATTTGCACCACTTGACTACTGATCCTAAATTAGATTGGGTTAGACAACTGTACAGCAGTGTACATCTGGTGCTCTCTGGCACAGACAACAGACTTTCCTTAATGATAGGGAATCCTTTAGGAAAAAAACCCAACAACATACGGGATAAAATGTACAGAGGTAAGTTTTCTTCTTCTTACTCTGTTTTTCCTCTTTGCTCTCCCTGGGTTGTAAGTCAAAAGGGTCAAGTTTTTATTGAGTCTTGTTGCTTCCTTGCAGTTACAGTTTGAGGACCTGGGTACAGGACCCAGGTCAGAGCAGCCTTGTGATAGTTCTAGCTCCTCTGAGGCAGCCTGTTCATTCCCCTTTCAACCACAGCTAAGTGGCGGGGACAAAACATGACCCTGGAGCTATACAAAGAGCTGCACAAATCAAACAGAATCAAACAGCAAGGAACACAATTTATATAAGCAACCAGACAGTTTATGTTACAGATTCACTTATCTCAGTTGCTTTTTTAAGATAACATTCAAAGACAATATTTTTGTGGCAATAATGTGCAGATCCATGATGTAATGTGGCAAATTTCAATACACTCCAATAATAAATCTCTAATCTTTAGACCACTCAATTGTGGTCAAAAATCTCCTGATTCAGCCTTTGAGACATGTTGACATTTCTAGTGGTAACTTGATACAAGAATACTGAGTACTTAGAATTATGATAAACATCACATTGCATGTGTTGGGTTTTTTGACTATTTTGAATGTCAGCCAAGTTTGTGGGTAAATGTACCAAATAGCCCTACAAGAATATGCTTCAACTTTACTCATAGGTCTGGACATTTTTGACACAAATTTCTATAGTTTTTGATTTAGCTTCATAAAATATCATCATTTCTCTCGAGAATAACCATCCCTCTTTTGGAACAAGTCTTCTTGTTTTCCTCAAGCTATTTTGTACAACAGCTCTTAAATCATGAGTCTCTCCAGTCCATTGCCAAATGAAGACAGCACGTCGAATTCCAGTCCCAAGTACACTGGTGTTAATTTGGGTACAAAGGATATGCTCCTGATTTGTGCCTGTGAAAGGCAGAGAAGTCTCTGTAATTCTCTGAAGAGGAATTACAGGAAACTACTGCTGCATCAGTGAGGAAAAACCTTTTTCATATGAAAGAAAAATTGTTTTGCCCTATCAGAAATTTTGTCTGCAGGACTTACCAGATAAATGATAAAAGATTTTTAAACCTAAATAAAACAAATAGAGGAATAATACAGGCATTTCTCTCCCTTTTGTCTTATCCTCAAAGCCCTGGCTCATCACTGCATTCCTCTCCCTGACTTTGGTGACCATCAAGGTGGTCAGAATGCAGCTTGCACATACTGGCATGCTCTCCTGCCATACTCTTTCTGAGCATACTCTTTGGGACCTTTAGCTCCCAAAAAAGACAATGGAAATGTGCTCATCTTTGCATTCATTATGTCCAGATGACTTTGCCAAAATGCAGTAGCATCATCTGATTTGCTAAATACTCTGAACTTCTGTCATGTCTCGAAAGTAAATTGTAATGGTCCTTTGCAAATCCGTTTGTTCCACTCGTTAGGTTCTCAGCAAAGGTGAAGCAACCATCTTTTCCTTCTTTCCCTCTCTTTTTTAGACTCTCAAACAATTTGATTCACACATCAGGCTCATCTTTTTTTTTTTTTTGTGGTTCATTTCTATTGTTATCAGTCTATTTCCATTTATTTTTTTCTGGAAATGGGCACTGCTGATTGTCAATTAAGACCTGTTGGTTAAATATCCCAGGTCCTTAAAGGATGTATCAAATTATGGCAACTAAAATTTCATTACTCAATTACTCACCTTCATTTTGGTAGTATATTATAAGTTAATAAGCATCATAGGCTGACATTTATCAAGCAGAGATATAGGTTAGCTGCTGTTTGGCAATACTTTTCTATGCTTGAATTAGCTCAGAATACACATCCCTTCATTTTTCAGTTTATCTATTGCAATGCCATTTTTGACACTGGAATCCCATCTTCTCTGAGCACCAGCAGAAAGGATTTAATAAATCAGGTAATTGTGACAATCACATAATTCCCTTCAGCCTCATATTTCAAAGATCTCAGCCTTGTGCAAGCAACAGAGATCTCCATGGACTCACCCTGCAAAAACAATCACATAGCACCTTTAATTCCGGTTAGATCATGTCCAGTGATTCAGTTTTGGTTTATGTTAATTCTCCAGGCCATGAAGCAGTGTGTCCAGGGAAGAGCTGCATGCCTTGTTCATCTCCTCTAAATCCAAGGGAAGAGCACATTAAAACTCAGGCAGAAAAACAGGCAAAAAGCTGAGAGTAGTTTACATTACCGAGGGTTAAAACAGCCCATAATGATTAGCTATGCCCTAAGACAGAAAAAGCATAGAATAAGAAGTATTTTGATAAAGAACATTTTTCCCCAGATCTTAACACTGTGAGTATAAGATAATAATACCAATCAGCAATCCTTAATTTTCAAATGTCCTAAAACCAGTAGCTGAAAAATTGGTTTCTCATAAGGTGATAAAATAGTGTGTAAAGTATGATGCACTTGAAAAAGAGTACAGCACAGCAGGCTGGACACTGGGTTCTGTATAACTTACCAGCAGGGTGTCGGGGTCTTTTTTCTTTCATTTGTTCCAAAGCTGTATTTCAGATCAATAGTGATGAATATAATACAGAACTCCTTATGAGGAGCAGCTGGGGTGGTTTGGCTTTTTCAGCCTGAAGGGGATGTGACTGAGGGGGGACCTAGTTGTGCCCTTCAGCATTGTCACAAGGGAAAGCAGAGGGGCAGACACTGATCTCTTCATTCCTGTAACCAGCAAGAGGGCTCAAGAAAACAGCATGGAGCTGGGTCACAGTAGGTTTAGTTTGGATGTTAGGGAAAAGCTCTTCACCCAGAGGGTGGCTGGGCACTGGAACAGGCTCCCCAGAGATGTGGTCACAGCAGCAAGAAGTATTTGGACAACATTGCCAGGCATATGATAGGACATTTGGGATGTCCTGGGCCAGGAGTTGGACTTGATGATCCTTGTGTGTTCTGTCCAACTCAGGATACTCTATGCTATGCTATGCTATGCTATGCTATGCTATGCTATGCTATGCTATGGTTCTATACTATAATCCCGATGGGTCCTTTCCAACTCAGCATATTTTATTCCATAAATTTGGCAGGGAGTTAATTTCATCATACAGAATTTGGTACAGGAGGTATAATTTCTCAGTTTATCCTGATGATTCAAATAAGCCACAGAGAAGCTATTATTTGGTAAGTGATTTAATAAGTTTTTGTGATTGAAAAGGTATTAACAAAGGAAAAATTAACACAGAATATCAGGAAAAAACTTCCAGGTGGCAAGATGTGTTAGTTGGTGGATAACTTCCCAACAGATGAGGTGTAAGTTGCATTGTCTGGAATTTTAAAAATAGATTCTGACAAATATAAGCAAACCTACAATAAGCAATGATCTTGCAACAGCAAGAGGAGCTATTCAGTCTTCTTCTCTAAGATTTGTTCTTATTTACCGTTTGCATCCCCTTCTCCAAGGACTGTCCTCTCTGTGTGTACTCAAGTGGCTCCAAAAATCAAGAGCAGTGGCACTCCCCTTCATCACCAGATCAGGTGCTTCCAGTGTTAAATCCCTGAGCAACAGCTTAGGTGGCAAAATACTACAGTTGGAACTGAAATCATCATAATCTCTACACTTCAGCAAAGAAGGTATCTAGAATATTCACTCTCTTTAGCCTTAAGTTAGGTGGGAAAAAAAATTCCATGTACAAACTTTTTAATGAGGGTGAGGTGAGGAAACAACAGTTAGCAGAAACACAGAGGTACTCTGTGTCCTATAAGGAAACAGGTGGTGCAAAAATATGAAGCAGTACATTTGCTTGGTTTTCATGACTACAAAAATATCTTGCCTCTCAAATACTGGGAAAAATTACAAGCAAAACAGAATGGGTAAGATTATCAAACCTCTTGGTGATGCTAGAAAACAGAACAAAGTTTAGTGTGGCACACAGCTAATATTAATTGTTTCATTTGCAATTGACCTAAGACATGATATTTTTGACAACGATTTATTCAATGTTTTTAATACAGATGATAGAAAATATCAAGCTCAATTTTTAAAATTACATATTATTGCAAGGAAAAAGTAAGATCATATAGACTCACTCCCATTCAGAGAGAAGAATTGACTATATTTTTGATGCTGTAGGACCTACGAATGAATACAGTTTCAATTTTAATATTACCTAACTTAATTTTCAAAAACAATAGAGAAATCTAAAAGCCTGACTTTGAAATACCCTTTAACTCATCCAAACAAAGAGTTTATGGTAGTACAGATGCTTTCCTACAGGGGTGCAACTGCTTGGATTCTTTGCATGGATTTTGTTGTCAGTTTGAACAATATTATGGAATAACTACTTCTTAATGAGCTGGCTGGTCATCCATTTAGTGAATTGAAGTCCTTAATGTATGAATTGGCAGTGGAAAACTGAGCTAGATGGTCACTCTAATGCGAGAGGAGAAAATTGATCTTCACACAACCTGCTTGGCTTCCAAACCAGGCTGCTTAAGCACTCCCAGAGCACCCAGGCAGTACACTTGGTGAAAATTAGGCTGTTGCTAATCATACAAACAAGAAAATTAAACCAGAAATATTTTTCTATGAACCATTTAAAATTTTAAAATGGAAACCTGGCATATACCCACTGCTTTTTAAAGCCAATTTCCAGAACTCCTTTTTCCCACATTATGCAAGTGAGGCTGATCCTTTCCTGTACCTGAGAAAGAGAGAGAGGAAGAGCTGTGTAAGCTGGCTCCTGTTTGATGAATTTTTGAGCCAAACATATCACAGCCACAGTTAGCTTCAGCTTCTCTTGGTGGCCTGCAGCCTTTAACAGAATGTGCACAAATGTAGGGCTGCTGGGACACCTCTTTTGAGTTTGCCTTTGTGTAGAAACATCTTCTTAAGACCTCTCTCCTGGCCAGCTGTGACCTCTTTGACCTTAGATGTTTCAGATTATTCTGCTCCAAGCACTGTTCTGCTGCATGCTGTGCACTGCATTTGAGTTGAGGTGAAACCTTTCACTCTGCTCTGCATTTGCACCCAACCCACCAAGTGTGTCTTAGAGAAGGAACACATTCAACAGCCCACTATGGTTACCAGGTGAAATGCATTGGATTTGAACCACAGAATCATTTATGGCATAAGCTGAGGGCATTTCAGAAACCTCCTTCCCTCCATGCAGGCTGTGCCAAATGGGACAGGCTGCAACTGTGAAGGAGCAGCTCCACAGCCAAGGCACTGGGTGACTCGATGAAAGCAAGTCATTTTTCAAAGACCATTCATTGAAGGAAGCCAGCCTGCCTCTTCCAGCAGAAACCAGATGTGCTGGCCAGCAAGGCATGCACAAGTCTTACCGTCCTGCTCAGGGTCTTCCCATAGGATTCTTGATGGGGACTGGGGACAGAAGAGGAAATTTATTATTCTAGAGATTGTTGCACTCTGCATATGGGAATGAGTCTGGTGGAACTGAACTTTCATTTTTTTCTTACCATTCATGCATGGACAACTTGGAGCAACAGATTGTTATTTATATCTGCTGAAGTGCTACGAAGAGAGACAATTTTGCAGGGCCACATTCAGTTCATATCCCACATAGCAATGAGCAGCTAAAGCTGAACATTAAACGTCATAACCCTTGTGAAGACCTCAATGAAGTAAAAAATCGATATGCCTCAGTGCTCACCAGAAAAGTTATCATGCAAAGGTAGCACCTTCTGTGTTTTCTTGAATAACACTGAACAGTTACAGAATGCTGCCAGGGTGAGTAAGGGTGATCTAGCAGAAATCTTTGTACACAGAAGATGGTAAATTACACCACATTTCCTAGTCTGTCTGACCCCTCCTCACTGCTTTATGCAGCAAAGAGGAAGTTGCTGCCCCTGTGAATTGTGTGTGAATTCACAGGCTCATGTGGTACCAGGTGAAGTAGAGAGCTGGCAGTTTCACAAGGATTCAAGCTGTTAATGGCTATAATTCTGGCAAACATCAAAGCTTCCTTAGGACTAAGCCTTGCACTTGCTGAAGTTAACATAGCCAGTTCTCACCCTTCCAGCCAGGGTCGGCAGGAAGGGCAGCTGGGATAAGTATCATGTGAAACTCTGGTTGGGAGCCGGGACACCTGGGGAGCCTGTTTGGCTCTGGCCTCTGTGTGTGTAAGGAAAGGAGAGCTGGAAGGGTCTGGGTTTTGTGGATGTTCTCATTCACCTCTCCCACAGTCACAAGGTGAGTAGTGCTTTTAGGCTTGTGGCACTAAAAATGGAGTTTTTCAAAGTCTTCCTCTCACAGAAAAAATATCTGTAACTCACCTACTATTAAATAGCATCTGAGTCTGCAGCTCCTCTGCTTTTCCATCTATAATTAACTATGGATATAACTGCCATAGTCAATAGGTTTCCTTTTGGGATACTGCTTTTGATTTAAGTGCTCACAAGAAACTTCTTCAGCTGAAAAGAGTGCAGTATTTATTAACCAAAAAGCACACAGCCATTAGAAAAATACTTCAAACTTTACATTAGGATTTTAACCACTGCACATTCCCATTACCTTCCGTATATTTATTAATTCCAGCTTTAGCTGGTTCACTTTACCCATCCCTTAAAAAATGCCAGGCTTGGTAAGACTTATCTAATTTCTAGAAATTATGCCTCATCCAGCCAATATCTTTTTGCTTTCTCCTTTAAAATTAATTTCTTCTTCACCATACTTAGGTTTTATTTCATGTTCCTACTCAAATTCCCTGGAGGCTGTGAGCCTCCAAATGAACCTCACCAAACCAGTTTGCTCTTCTCTTAGAAGAGGAGATGAAGGCTGTTTATAAGAGGTCCTCGAGATTTTCTGCCTGGAAAGCAATAACTTCAAGTTTGCGGAGTTCTCTAAATAGATATGCAGCATTCACAGAAACATATTTGGATGTAGCTGGGCATAGGCAGGACAGGCAGTGTCCTGAGACAGAAGACTGTCAGCAATAGGAAAGTGTGTGGGTTTAGCCCCAGCTGGCAACAAAGCACCACACGGCCACTCACTCCTTTTGCCTTGGACTGGGGAGAGAATTGGAAGGGTAACAGTGAGAAAACTCACAGGCTGAGATAAAGACAGTTTTATAGGTAGAGCAAAAACTGCACTCTCAACCAAACAAAACAAGGAATTGATTCACTACTTCCCATGAGCAGGCATGTGTTCAGCCATCTCCAGGGAACCCAGGCTTTGTCATGGGAAATGGTTACTCAGGAAGAAAAATGTCATTACTCTGAATATCCCTGCCTCCCTTCTTCTTCCCACAGCTTTATATACTGAGCAGGACATCATATTGTATGGGATATCCCTCAGGTCAGTTGGGGTCCTGGCTGTGTCCCCTCCCAGCTTCTTGTGCATCGTCACCTCATTCACTGGTGGGATGGGGTGAGAAGCAGAAAAGGCCTTGGCTCTGTGTAAACAGTGTGCAGCAATAACCAAAACATCCCTGTGTTACCAACACTGCAGAAATCCAAAACACAGCCCCTAACCAGCTACTAGGAAGAAATTTAACTCCACTGTAGCCAAAATCAGCACAAAAAGAACTGTGCTGCTCACACCAGATATCTGTGGCCTGACCGTTTATTGCAAGAGTAGCTGGAGATACTTTCAGGGGAGAAGTTCTGTGTTTGGGATGGCAAACTCTCCTGAGACAGAGGGTTTATGTCCTCTCCAGAAACACTGGCTGCTGCCTTTGCTCTGCCCACACCTTTGAAAAGGGAGATTTAGCCACTTACTCATCTCACACCACAAGCAGTTCTGACATGGCAAGCCCCCATCTGCTCATCCTTAGGATAGGAAAATTCAGATCTGTGTCTCTTGAAAAATGAGCACACACACTGCACAATGACTGGCATTGGTCAGGCCTGCAGCAATAGAAATTTTGTAAATGACTCTTCCAGATTAGGCACAGAGGATTTTCCCCACTCTAGTTAGTCCTCAAGACATATAGGTTGTTTCCAGACAACCTCAGGCTTGAACATGAGTTATTTTTCTCTGGGAACTACTTGGAATATGGACATGCACTAGTCTCCTAAGAGGAATCCTTAGCAAACAGAGAAACTCCTGCTGTTTGTTTGGTTTTTAAGTAATGAATGAAAACTCACTTTTGCTAGACCTGTGGCCAAATGCCTAGACAAGAGCATGCATTTCAAAACCCCACTAACACGTAAGGGAATCACAGCTTATGTTTGTTTGAGTCTGCATATTGGAAGAGAACTTATAAACTCATTTAACTCACAAATTTTTGAGAGAAGCCTTGTCAAGGGCATATGAAATAGAAACACTGGCCTGATGGTGCTCAAGAATCACTGGCATCAGGCCTAACTCATTATTTTATGAAGGATCTGGCAGTCAATCAATGGGAAATTATCTGTGCTGTATTGACATAAATCATAATTGGTTTCCCTTGAATGCCATGCCAAATCCTTAACAGAATGAGTTACTGTATGCTTTATACCAGTTTTATTTCTTTATCAGTTCAGTTTAAATCCTTCTTTGAATGCAGACGAAGAGTGGCAACCCCAGCAGAGCAATCCCTTGGGAACACAAGAACTGCCATACCTAACCCAGCATCCTGCATCTGACAACAGATAGTATCTGATGTCTCAGAAGCCAGGGAAGTGAGAAAGAAAATGCATCTATTCAACCATGCATTGGGATTATAGTAGGCAAGATTTTAAGAGACTTCAGTGTTTCTTCTATAAAAGGGAAATTTGGCTGCATCTCTTTTTTCCCTTTCTGCAACTTAGCATTTGCATATATGTGCCTATCAACATAGTATCACATTCACACCCTCAATTTTTGCTCAGAAACTGATTTCTTGCTGCATATTACCTTTTTTTTTTTTTTTTTACAACCTGGAGATGAGCCTGGCAAAGCAGCACTTTTATTTGCCCTCTGGTTTCCAGCTGACAGTTTCTTCTGAGGGTACAAGACTTACCACAGGTCATGGTATCAACCTGGCCTTCCAGTGCTGTTTGTCACACTCTGCCCAGATGATCAAGTGTCCAGAGAGACCTAGCACAAAGTGAAGGAACTTTTCCCTTGAAGACTTACCACCTTGCTGGCAGTTATCTTAGCAGTGGAGTTTCCTCCAAGAGCGCTGCTAACACAAGGGCTGCCAGACTCTCTTTGAAGGCTGTGGCATCTCAAGTACCAAACAAGGCTAACACCAGCCTCTCTTTCTCTCCGGCTTTGCTTTCTCCAATTAAAGAAGACAGGAGAAGCAGTGCTGAGGGTTACTCTCTGAAGCCCTGCTAACTCTCTGTTCTGGGACAGAAAGCACGAGAAAATGAGAGGAAAAGAAGGGAAAAGCCGTAAGAAAGGAAAAGGATTGGCAGGGTTTCACATTCACAGCTTTCTGATGAATGGGAATGTTTTCCATCATGCTACAGTCAATGAACCAAACTCCATCATGCCAGGTAGCCTCTGCCTTCCTTTGTGAAGCAAGTCCCAGGGCCTGGGGCAGACCCTGCCTTGTGTAGCTGCTGCTGAAAGGGTCAGCTGAGCTGCTGTGGTCACATCAAAGGAAGAGCAGCTCCAGCGAGTTCATGGCAAGTGAGAGCAAACATGGGCTAATGCAACTAAAACTGCACTAAGTCTCTCCTCCTGACTGCTCTTTCTTACCCCCTGGTTTTTCTTCCTGTATTCATTATACTTATTTTCCCATCATAGACCAGCAACTATTCTACTTTTAAATTCTTGGTGAGTTAATAACTCTTAAACCAGACAAACTGGCATTTAGAAACTTCTTGTCTTTTTTTCCCTTTTTTCTTTTCTTGGTGTGTTTGGTTTTTTTTGTTGTTTTTTATTTTTTTTTTACTTATCCTTTATTTCTTTTTTTCATCAAGCTGTTCTAAGTCGAAAAACACATTCCAGGATGTACTTCCACCAGCCAAAATAAGCATACTTTGTATCTGTTCAGGCACGAGGCATACATCTTAGATGCACTTGTATTAACTCACTAACCAACACAGACTCAGGACTTAAAATGGCCTGTAATTTCTTGGCACTTGAACTGTGTACTTACAGTAATATCATAGGCTGACAGTTTGTTGATTAAAAGCAAGCCAAGTAAAGCACATGCAGATGTCAGTGCTTGATTTAAATGATTATTCACATACTCTCCTAGGTTAGATGGAAAAAAACCCCTCACATTTATTTCTGCAGCATAACAACATAATGCATAATCTGGAGTAACACCAGGATTTTTTTCCCCTCCTTAGTAAAATTGCTTTTACAATAGGTCTGCATAATCTAATCTCAGCTTTAGAAAGACATGTTTGTTTTAAAAGAAAACAAACAAACAAATAGAATTGTTTTTAGATTGCAGCAATTAAATAAATTAAATATTCTTTTTTCTTTTGTAGACTTCCAGAAAGTCTTCAGGCCATATAAATGCTTACTTTGTAATAATAAGACACAGTGGCCTTGAACAAGTTACCAAGCCTTCTGGTCCAACAGTATTTCATACAATAAACCCAGAAATTTGAAAATATATTAATCATGTCAATGTATGTTAGGAATCAATTATGCTGCAATCAAATAACAAGATAAAAGATAATAGAAAAAATAAAGGAATACATGAAAATATTGTATTTCATACCCAAAGTAAAAAAGAGCAGAGCTCTTCCCCATGACTCTACGTAAACCCAAAATGGAGAAAAACCCCAAAACATCTAACAGTTCTAGGTAGGTATGAAATTATGTCAGCATAGGAGACATCAAAATTGTCTCAGAAAAATTTCCAGGCACAAGGTGGGAGTGCAAAGAGCTGTGAAGAGAAGAAAATGGATAAAGATAATAAAATCGTGATGCATTATTGCAAAGTAAGCCTAGGGACAAAAGCTCTGTGAGCAGGTGAGTGAGTGATCTGTTGTGATGATATATACTCCAAAGAACAGCTAGGAGTAGTTATCTCTCTCTTCCAGATATGCAATCAGACCAGGTCTTCATTCCAAGATACTAAAACATTCCCAGGAAATATCTGAAATAATAACAATAGAAGAGGCACTGTGAGCAGCAGTGAGAAGTGATACAATACAAAAACACGCTTTCAACAGCATTACCAAATCCTCCATTTTATATCGAAAGGTTAATAACATTTTCTTTGTTTTTTCAATAGCTACATAGATGGAAACATCCTCAGAATAATTTCATGCACAGCTAACTTTGTCAAGAGGGTCTCAGAAGAATGCGTGAGAGAAAAAGGGATCTGTCTCACTCCAAAGACAGCATCTTGGGACAAAAGCTTGATAGCTGGGAATGAGTGAGAGAAGTAAGTGTAAGCAGTGCTGACTTGGACGAGGGACAAGAGTAACAGAACAGAGGAAAACAACATCGTAGGAAGAACAAAAAAGGCAGAGAACAAACAGACTGCATTTCTGAACATCTCAGATGCCTGTGTATTAATACAAAAAGCGTGAGGAGCTATCTGGCAGAGCTGGATGTCCTTAAACAAGAACAAAATTATGAGTCAACTACAACAGGGACCTGGTGGGAATACTCACATGGCTGGAATATTTACCAGCTTGTTCAGCCAGGGAAAGGCAGGGAAGAGGTGGTGCTGAGTGGCAGAATGTAAAAAGATCTACAGAGAAGCATCTTGATAATAATGAGGAAAAGCAAAGGTGTTATCCTGGCACATGTCAGCCATCAAACCAAGGGGATCAAGTGGAAGACACTTTGTGAGAAATTAGCAGAAAGACCCCAAGGTATAGGGCTTCACAGTAAGAAGCTTGAAAGCTCAGTCATCTCTTGGGAAAGAGGAGAGCAGGCTCTCCAGAAACTTCCCAAAGAGGAACTTTGATGATTTTTTGATACAGAAAACTGTGCAAGCAACCAGAAGGGAAGTAGGTCTGAATCTCAGCGTAGCCTGTAGGGAAAAGTTATTTGAAAATGTCAGAGTGGAAAGTAAAAATAAGCGTGAGCTGAGGAAATGAGTTTAAGAGTCTCCACAAGTGAAAAAAAAGCAAAGACAAGATCTTAGACTGCAAAGAGGATCTTGAAGACCCAATAAATAAGATCCTGTGGGAAACAGGGAAAAGGAGTTCAGAGTTGACGCCTAAGGAGATAATAAAAGCAAAACTGTGGAATATTCTAGTCAGGTGGGGAGGAAATGGGTAGGAAATGAACCAGAAATGCAGTTTGATAAACCATGAAGATCTCTGGGAGAAGAAAGAGGTATACCACAAGTAGAAATAAAGTTTGACTACTCAGAATTACTACAGTCAGAGAGATCATTGTGTGAAATGAGATATGACTCCAAACAAGTCAGGGACGACAAAACAAGTCAGAAGTCCACTACAGCACACTGAACAGAGAGAGAGACAGAGACAGAGAGAAAGTTTGAAAAAAAGACAGAGGAAGCTGAAATGCTTAGTATATTCCTTTGATTCAGTCTTCATTAAATTACACATGAAAAGAAAAGCTATCTCACATGAGGAAAAAGAATCCAGGGAGAGACAAGGGAGAGAAAGATTACTTAATTACTTAAAGGAGAAACAAGCTACTGATCACTTTGGTTTGGGGTCCCTTTTTCTATTTTTTCCAAATTGCTTGGCCCAGTAGAATTCACCTTAGCTGCTGAAATATGGTGTCAGGTTTATTAGTGATTGTCTTCAGTAGGTTTGGTCTGGAAAACTGAAAAAGGTCAAGCAAGCCACCTGTTTCAAAAGCTGTAGATAAGAGAATGGAGACTCCAAGTAACATCAGTTCCCAGGAAATGCCAGAAAATTAGACAAATTGTTTGTAAAAACTATGACGCCAAAGAAGCAAGTAGGAGGCCCGGTTGGTCTGTCAAGCATATATCAATCTGATCCTGTGCAATTTCCCTCTTTGACAGGAAACAGGCTTTGTGGACAGAGGAAAACATGTCAAAAGTCTTCATTTCTTGAGGTTCTTGACATTGTCTCAAGTAATATAACAAAGGAACTAGAGAAACTTGGTCCAGGTGAAACTACTAAAATGTGTGGAGTAAAGATGCTCAGATGTGCAGAGAAAGGTTCCTAGTCAAGGAAGGCAGTTTCAATCAGCATTTCACCACAGATACACCCTGAGCTCACACTACTCTTTATTAATGTCCTGGAAACAGTGCGGAAGGTATGGTTACTACATTTTGATATGACACAGTAAATTAGAAAATGGGATATGAATTCAAAACGCTCTTAGCAAATTGAAAAAATGTTCTGTAGTAATATTCACTTAGCATCAAACCTTCAGGAAAGGAACTCTGAGCTATAGACAATCAAAGGTTGAACATAAGTTACCAATCTCATATTGTTGCAAAAATGTGTAAACACTGTGCTGACACATGCAAAAAGAAATATTTTCTATGAGACACACAGAAAGTTTCTTCCACACAATTTTCTAAAATTCCTTGTTCCAAAAAGGTACTCTTTAAGTAATATTAGTTCAGTGTCATAAAAGCATATCTAAGTCCTCTTTACAAAGAATAATGATACATCAAATGCATTATTCATTTACTGACTACTAATGTGAATTCATGCTGGCAAGAATACAGAGATGCTATCAAAGTCTGTAACATGAATACTGTCTATCTCTGTCGTGCACAGATTTGGCATTTGGAAGGATACACGAATCTCAGACATCAATTGATCACCAGGAGAAGGCAGCAAGAATAAAATCAATTAACAGTAAAGCAAAGGCAAGTCATCTCTATTATCTTCTTCTATTCCCTCATTTTACTACTGCTACCTTTTACAAAGCCAATGACAACAAATTCATTGCAATTTATATCTATATTTATAGTCACATTTTGATCATCATGCACTGTCACATTTTAAACCACAGCAGAACACAATTTCTTGTTTCAGTTTCTTGGTTCTCTCTTTTTGAAGATGAAAGCAAAAGGTATTTTGTAGAAATGTACAGAAAATCCCTTATCACTGTATTATTAACTGAAAGTCAGTATTTTTCTTCTCCAGCCAGGCTGAGATGGCCTCCAGGTCACCCAGCTGCCAACCTGTAACAATGAGAAATAAATCACCCAGCTGCTTCGTTATGGTTTTCCCAGTAATGTGAGAATCTTCTCTGCTGGATTTCAAAAACAGAAACAGCCATAAAGATCCCCCCCAAAAATCCACAGGCTTGGATGGATTTTCTGAAGCCTTCACACGCTTTGTTGGCATGAGAGACCTTGTTCAAACCTCCAGCTCTGGCAAACACCTTATAGACACATGGATCACACAAAGATGATTGGAGCATTTTCTCCAGTGTCTGTACTGGATGTTTCTACATTAATGAGGGCTCAGCTCCAACGAGAAGAAATACAACAAAAACTCATAAAGGCAATTAGAGGTTTTTATTTTAAAAGACACTGATCCCAATGAAGAGAGAATAGAGGTGCCTTTGAGACAATGCCCATGTACAGCTACCTCAAATTAAGCAAGACCATAGGACTAAGAGTGGTTGACAGTAGGCTGCCATCACCAACCACATGTAGTTGGCATGGTAACACTTTCTTATCTTCTTTCCTGTAGATCTGCATCATTCCCAACACTATGTAGCACAGCAATTCTGGGTTACTGATGAGAACATAGGAGTTATTATACAATATCTTTGAAAGAATTTGCTGAATTTTGTTAAATAAACTGACCAAGTGTTCTGCATAAATGCAGAAGGAAAAAAAATCTGTTATTTTTAAAGTTACCCACTGCACATTATAGAGCTCCCTAAAGTTTTTAAACATTTAGAGAAAACAAAATTTGGCAGAAATATGTTGTAAATAATGTCTACCCATATACTCAATGAATAACTCCTAATAAATATGTCATAGGTAATTTTAAAAGGCCTTTTGAAACATCAAATTATTCCGCTGCAAATAATGAAATATTGGTTTGCAGTATTTTAAATAACTGTGTGACTGATGAGCTGAGTTTAAATCCTTGAAATCAGTTTGCCTCAACTCAATTTTATGTTGAAATATTTTCTGAAGCAGATAAATCTCCCTTGTAACCCCTGTATTTTACTCACTCAAATTATCATTTTTAATGTTCCTTGTATGCTCAACAAAACTCCCTCTTTAAGTTATCATCTGTTCTGTGACAAATGGAAGCTTTCCTTTTCATCAACACCCTGAAGAAGGTAAAACTACTATAAGACCACTTGGAATAAGATAATAACATGCCAGTCATCTCACAAACTAAAATAAGCTGTTATCGAAACCATCTCAGGTTAGCTGCATCTGCTAAACTAAACTTGTGAGTTTAGATATTGGATACATTGAAATAGTTTCAACAGTTTCTACTTCTCCCTCCCTTCCTTCCTGTTTCTTTAGCTCTTCCCAGTTTCTCACTCTTACTGTAATTCTTAGTAGCATTCCTTTAGTTGTTCCTATGGCCAGACTGCATTAAACCTATATGGATATTTTAACCCATCCTCTCGGATAACATATTTTGGTATCCTTCTAACAATCTGAAATCTGGATTTTTCGACTTTGATAACACTGAGATTTGTGATAAGGACAATATATCTCTTGAACTTTTAAAAACACTGCTATATTCCCAGCTTCAAGACCCAATTTTTAATGGGCCCTTTTAGGCTTATCACATAGCATCCCATAGAGTTTTAGGGAGATACCAATGCAGATCAGCCATAATCACCTCCTTGGAAATTTTGCATCAAAGATGTCACATTTATAAGGTCCAAGAAAGTGAAGCAATGGATTATAAGTCATCACTGAAGTAATGAGATTGTTCAGCCAAATTTATTCAACTATTTATGTAGAATAAGGACCACAGCTGTTTACTGTTGGTTTGACTAATATGGAAGTAGTGCCTTGGAGGATACATCCTATATCCAGGGTGGATAGAGGATAGCTGAGAGCCAATAGGCAGCTGTTGGAAAGGTACAAAGAGGCTGAAGTAACCAGGGAGAGAAGGAATGGGAGGTAGGACAGCTGTGGAAGGCAACAGCAGCTGAAACCCCTGAAGGTGTGGAGGAACCAGCTACTTCTTGAAGCTAAGAAATAGCTGAGAAAGTAGCCACAAGAATGATGGTGTGATGTGACCTCCAAGTTCAAGAAAAGTTTATTTATTCAGAAATGTGCAGCAAAGCAACTTCTAGTGAGATCTGTCACATGTTAGTAACATGCCCCATGTGCTCTCCAAATATGGATAACTATGTGCTAGACACCATGGGCTTCTTCCAGTGTAAAGCTTGTTGCTGGTATAAACCCGAAGAAATGCTGCTAGCAACTTCATTATGGACAAAACAGCTTACATCATTCACTTAATAGAACATATGAAAAATAAAAAATAAATCTTTAGTGCCTCAGAAACGCATCCAGGTGGAACTCATGGTAGCTCCTAGCCTGGGCAAGGAGGAAATTGCCACTATTAAGCATCCAATTAATGTGCAATTCCAGATAGAGCCATCAGTCCTCAGGATATATGTATGAACCTCATGTAAGGCTGTCTAAAAAAGAGTGTCACTGTAGACTCCATCTGTCTGAGGATGTTGCCTGGGGCTAGGATTGCTGCTGTGGGCAGTGGAGACCAGGGCTGACATCTGGCAGCCAGGACATGCTTTGACTGGATTAAGTACACAACACAATAAGGTACCTGTTGGCTGAGTTTAAGTCAAACTGCATTTTTCTCCTTTTGTTACTTGGTTCCAGTCTTTCTTATCCTTAAATATTTTAGAGATATCCTTAAAGATTTTAAGGCTCTGATTTAAGTGTGTCTGGCACTTGTGGAAAAGGATGAACCAGAATAAAACTGTCGCACAGGAAGTGCTCAGGCTGCAGGGTAGCAGCAAAGCAATTAAAGCTGCATGTGTGGGCAGCCCTGAGAAGTGCCAGAGAAATAAGAGGGCAGAGCAAGGAAAAGCAGCATCTGGGAACAGTTTCATAGCAGCAAAGCAGCTGTGCACAGGCTGAGAGCCCTGCCTGCAGCCAGGGTGGACAAAGCACTCTACCCACAAGGAGTGGCAGACTGAGATCATTGCTGAGACTGACACACTGGGAAGGTGTTTGCAAAACTGTGTTTCACACAGGTGGACACCCTTAGAATTCAGGATTTGAGGGACAGAGGGCTTGCAGCAGCAAAGCAGGAGTCAGTCCCAGCTGTCCTCTGGCAAAGAAGGCCCTGGCAGAGAAACTGAATCTAGCCTGGCTCTGTTTGGAGATCAGCAGAGGGGAGGGAGGTAGGGAAGAGGTGGGAGACTACAAGCTCCTCCAGGGAGGAAAGGGCAAGTGTTTTGGGTAAAGGATCAGAAACTCTGTTTTTTGCAAAGGCTGTGAAATTGCTAACATGATATGCTGGGATAGAAAAATATAGGTAGTTTACTTAGAACCTTTCCTACAGTTGATAACACTATAGACTACTATGTAAACCTAATGAAAGCCCAAGGTGGACTGATTTTCCATGGAAAATGGTCCACACAGAGCGCCACAGGGTGTTTGTGCCAATAATTCTGGTGGCTGCATAGGCAGAGATATAAACAACTTTATGCTTTTGTACCCATCACAGAGATATGCAGTTTCAATAGTTCATGAGGACATTCAAATATATATTTGTTTATATTTGAGTTATGAATAAATTTATTTCAACCAGTATATACACAGAATTAAAATTATTATCTATTTTCAGTGCATATAATTTTTCTTACATCCCAATTTCAATTGATATGGAATTGAACATCACTTGCCTTGGCTGGATTTCTCTCTCTACAGTCGAGATAAAGTATTTCCAGTATTATCATTTTGCCTATCTTCTGCCTCCTGCATTGCACAGTTGAGACCTGGTCCAGGATTTATCATTCAAAAGCCCAAACATTTGTGCTAAGGATCACAACTGCTATTCTAGGATGAGCTTATAGCATGATTCAAAAGTTGCTTCATACTCATGTAAGTTGGCAAGTGTGAACTTGCTCCTTGAAGCCAGCCAGCAGTGTCTAAAAGAACCAGAATCAACAGCATCCCTGTACAGCCTCTATCTAAAAAGTGATTTACTGCCTTCCATGCTGGAGAGCTGATCAGATAAGAAAACATAACTAGCGAAAAATATTTACTTTAAAAATCCGTCCCTTCCTCCCAAAAAATACTTGCTATACGGCCTTGAGCCCATAAGAGCACAACATGCATTGTCTATAAGCAAACAAAAAAAGTGGTGTCATTTTATACAAAAGACATCTTGTAAACATTCCCTACTACCTAGTAATTTTTTTTTTTTTCATTTTGTGGCATTTTTCTACGGGCAGAGACCTCTAACCTATCTTAGAGTACCCAAAGTTGAATAAAATGTGTTGTATCTAGACATTTTTTAAAGGTCATTAAGTATCAAGATATTTTGCCTGGCTTCTCAAGTAAAAGAAAGTAATTTTGTAGAGCTGCTGGTCCAACCAGTGGCAAAAGAAAATGTCACTGCACCTTGCTGGTTCCTGCCCCACCAGTAGCAAATAAAACTTCTTTGAATGTCCTGTGTTTGTTTAAGCACAGAAGCTTTAACAAAATTAACTCTAATTCATGGAAAATCATCTCAGGAAGTCTGTCCAACCCTTTTAGGGGAGGCACTGGGTGAATACCCAGGACTCCAGTTTCATTTTGGAGCTCTGCAGTAAGTAGGCTGGGATGATGGGAGCTGGTCATTCTGGTTGTGTCCCTCTGGTCAAGATGTCAGCAGCTGCCCACTGACTTGACCCATGTGTGGTTTCCCAAATACAGACTCAATCAGCACTTACATGGACTTCTTTTGGCCTCGTGTTCTGTAAAGTTTCAGGTCTCTATCAGCACCAGACCTTTCCCAAGTCCATCTTCTCCACCTCTCTTCTGTTCTTAGCTTCGGGCTTGAGTACTGGGACCATTTCCTGTAGTACCTGGGCATCCCAGTAAACACTGTCCCTGTTTAAAGATTCAAATCCAAATGTTGCTGATTCTTTTTCTTTCAGTTTTTCTTTTACGTTATCCTTTTTTTGCCATTGTGTCATGGTTTTTTTCCCTTATGTTACCTCTGCTGTGTCTGGAAATGTGTTAAGAGCCTGGAACACAGCTAGAAATGTAAGAGCTGACTTTTAGCCATTTGAGGTTTTGGCCATGAGCAGCCAGGAACTGCTGACAACACCTCCACAGGCCATGGAAATAAATTCTCTTTGATTTTTCAGAGGTCTCTTTTCAGAGGTCTCTTTGGTCCCTGCTGAAGCTCCTATGGAAAGTATAATGGATGGGAAAGGAAAAAAACCTCAATTGTTCTTATCAGTCACTGATATATCAGGGCACACCTCCTAAGATTTCTGCAACTAAACTCATTAATTGTTGCTGTGGCTAGGGTTAGTTGAAAATGGCTTAAGTCAAAGCAACAGATGAGACTTGTTACAAGAATTAGAAACCAATGCTCCAGAAGTTTCAAATTTGAGTGTGAATTTCTGCTGTTCCCATATTTCAGGAGAACTATCTCTGATGTCTAGAGGCCCAGCTGTAAAGCTGAAGAATGAAAGGCTCTCTCCACACCACAGCCCCTCTGTCATTTTTCTGTGTTTAGGCACGCAGCAGGCTGTGCCTCAGCAAGGTCTCTAACCCGTGCTGAAAAGGAACCAGCAAGACAACTGATGCTCTGTTTCAGCACCACATTTTTTTTCTATCTGTCTGCTTGTTTTTAACTTATTCAGAGTAATAAGCAAGATTAATGCTAAGATTATTACTGGTAATAATCTATAAATATTGGTGAAGTGATAACATTTTCCACTTGGTGGCAGATATTCCTTTTAAAAATAAGCACAAAGCTCAAAGACACAGTTAATGCCATTTTTTAGTGAGGAAAAGCTCTGTGGTGCCTGGTGAGCACAGAACCTGTGCATGCAGGGCTGAGCTGCAGAGTTTTGGGGCAAGGACTTGCCTCAAGAGCCAGGTATGTGGCAGGCAGTCATGCATGGACAATTTCCTCATGTGCTTCTGAACCCACCCATCCCCACAAGTGTCCTCTAGGGTAGACAGGAAGATGTTGGTTTTGCCATTCCGGGAGTCCATGGCACTCTATGAAATCCATAAACCTTGGAGAATGTCAAAACCTGCAGTTTTTGGATGTGTCAGCAGAAGGCCAGCTTCCTGTAGGCTCTGTAATACAGAGGAGATGCTCCTTCTGCACCTGCTTTCTCCCACTTACCCGCAGGCAGGTTGCTGCCAAAAGAGGCAATTTTTCCCCACTCTCTCATGCAGTGCTGTACAGAGCTCCCAATAAGGACAACAAATGCAAGGCCACTATTTTTGATTCAGGGCACCAGAAATACCAGGTGCTGGGAGATGGAGAGAGGTCTAGGGAAGTATTGTCTGGCCCTTGCTTCATGTTCTCTGCAAGGCATCCACTGTTATTCCTCTAGGAAACTGGGCACTGAACTAGCAAAACTGTTACCCTGCCCCAGGACAACTAACCTTTTTCCATTTTTTTCTAATCTGCCACCACCGTGGGAAGGCAGAGGACAAATTTTACCCTGACTGCTAACAATGAACATCTCAGAATCACTTGAATCCTGTCTACCTGCAGGTAGGACTGTTGTACATTCAGTCAGGTTTCTGACTAGAAACAAGGTCATTACACTGGCTGGCAAGCAATTAATCAAGTTAATGAATGTCAATGCATTTTTGCATGAAATCTTTTCTTAAAAAACATCACAAAATATTTAGGATCTTACTCTTCCTTCAATATTTAGCATGATTCTTAAAATACAGCCTCTTTTTTCTGGTGGAAGTCAATGCTTCTCTTCAAAACAAGGCCACTGCCAACTCAGTGTTCTGAGAATACTTCTCTGAGAATACTTTCTCTATTGCTGTTCTAAGAATGCTTCTTGAAGTAATACTATGTCAGCTGGGAAAAATAAGCAAATATTGCAATGAGACATCTCTCTCAAGAAGAAGGGTGTGGTGGAAAACAGCTCTGTCACATAGTGCTGTGGACTGTCATGTCCTTTCTGCAGCAGGACTCATTTTCTAGGTAATGCCTTCATTTCTAACATAGCTGCACTTTCTTTCAAGAAAGAAGAGATATCTTGAGGCCATGACATGCACTTCTGTAGCTGAGATCTATTTTGAACTGTGTTTAACAAGAACATATAGCAGTGCATCCTCCCTCAGCACAAAACAAAACTCTCAAAGTTCCCTTCTCTCACCACTGAATAGGAAGCTGAGTGGTTCTGTCTAATTATTCTGACCTTTCCACCCTCAGGATTTGACTAAGACTATTCAAGGAGCACAGAAAGAGGCTCTGTTTTTGCCTCAGTAATGTGTTGCTTGGTGGGATCACAGACGTCTGACACTGCACTCTCTCTCTTCAGCATTCACTTCCTCTTGAGCCTCTTATTTGATACCAAAAAAAAATCCACAAAAAACAAACAGCAGGAGAATATAAACCATTCCCATCAATTCAGCATCTCTCCCGTGTAAGTGGGGCTCTTTGCCATTGAATTTTAATGCCAATGAATCCCATCCCAGAAAGGCCATGAGCCACTGCTTAGTGATGCTAATGAAACCTCCCTGGTTCTCTGTTACAGATGTATCTGCTTCAAGAACTGATGGTGGAAGCAAGGTGGCTTTCTCTCATCTTGTCCATGTCACATGGACAAGCAATAGATGCCAAGGGGTCTGTTGGGAGGACCAGGTGCCAGAAATTTCCTAGCTCTGCCTCAAAACCAAAATTACATTTATTTCCACTTTCCAGATAGTTGGCATAATGCTGCCTTTGTGCTAAGTCAACCACATCATGTCTCTACACAGGGAATTTTGTAGGGCTTGCAGTTAGAGAGTCACATTTTCTATCTCATCACTTTTCTTTTGCTCATCCTGACCTTCTCACAGGGCTTATTTTCCCCTTCCTGTTCACTTTTCTCTGTCTCCCTCTCTGCTGCTTATGACAGCGACAAGGTACAAGAGTGGCTATCTAAATTTCCTTTCCTTCCGACTAATTACTTTTGCACTCCTAGAGGAAAAATTTTAAAGGTAGGTACCATACTAATTGGATATGATATTTCACCCAGAATTTCCCCCCTCCATGCTTTTGGTATCCTGTAATGCCTGAGATTAGGCTGGTTGTTATCATATAGAAAAAAAATGTTACAAGTGAAAAATGACCAAGATCAGAAATGTGGAAAGCTGCAAGTAAGTAATTAGAGCAGCTTAGCCCACTTATCTGAATTGGTTTTTATTATTTATCTGCTGAAATTTTTGTACAACATTGTAAAATTCTCTCTTCCAGCCAGGTGGACTAGTGAATACCCATGCCATCTGCTTAAATGTCTAATTTGCAGTATGCCATCCATATGACCTTCAGTTTTCAAATCATTTTATAACCCATCAATCTGTGCATCTGGCACAATATCCTCTCTGTGTACCTGATAACTGGTTAGCACACTTTAACCTCTCTCATTGCAAGCAACAAATATTTTCTATGCTCATCACAGCTTTCTTCCTTCCCATGCCTTTGCTATTGCATGAGGACAACAAAATGAATTTGTCAGGATCAGAGTCTCTTTCATCTGATGTTTTTCAAGATTCCTTTTCTTCTCAGCACTCAGAATTTTTGATATATTTTGGCTGGTTTTACCTGTCCTGCAGACTCTGTGAAAAAAATACCAATTCTGCATTTTAAACTGGAAAAACTACACAACTCAGCACAGAAACTGAGACCACGAAGAGCACGTAAGACAAAATGCTGTGGACTGAGAACATTATTCATGCAGGTGCTCACTCACAACATGGCATTCTTCACAAAAGTAGTATCCAGTGCTGTCGTCACTACAATAGTCCAGAAGAATGAACAAAATCAAACAGCTTGCTACGTGTTCCAGATGGGGTTAAGCGAATGTCTGCCCCTTAAAGCATTTTCTGAAAAGTTTGTATGTCATGTCCTTCAGCTGCCTGGCCATCAGCGATTTTTCAAATGCATTCACTGTTTCCCTCCTTGCTCCCAGCCAGTCAGAAGCTGCTGATGCGGCAGTACTGGGAGCATGACTAATGTTAGAAGGGAAAATGCTCACCCAGCACATGTTCAGCACGTGTTGCAGGGAAGACACAAGCCCAAACAGATAGCAAGAGCCAGAGATGCCTCCTAGTTCTGATCACTGGCAGAGTGAAGCACGGAAGCTCCCAGAAAAGTTTTTGTGCTGAAGGAAATAGATTGTCAGGGCAATGCAGGGCAGTTTGATGGGAAAAGGTTTGCATCCAGCAACACAATGGAGCAGAAATGGAGGGAAATGAAGTTTGCTGTCTTTTGTGAGGGCAGTAAGGAAATTGTTCATATCTTAAGGCCTAACCTAGGACATAAGGAAAAGGAGTTAATACTCCCTTTGTTTAAACTGAAAATTATGGCTCATATTTCTAGTGGTCCTGTTAGGTTTCAGCATGAAACAGATTGAGAGAGTCAGTGTGAACGTGTCTTAGAGATGCCAAAATGATTATTCGTGGGTCAAACATAGCTGTGCTTCCCTCCCCAAAAGAAAGAAGGATGGCACTGAAGACCATTTCCCTGCAAATCAAGATGATAGCTGGTGACAGGCATCAGAGCATTTCTTCTGTCACCCCTGATGCCTTGCTTAAGTCTTGCTAAGTCTGCTAGGATTAAAGTAAACATTTTCTAGTCTCAGCTAAATATTGGCAAACAGGACTTGATGCTGTGATTGGAACTGGCCAGGAATTTTCTGGCTAGTTCCTTTACTGGAAAATATGAATTTGTAAAAACTGACACTTTAGTCCAAAGCATGTTTCTAAGTTAAGAGACAGAGAGAGGCGTTTGGCCCCACAGTGATATGAGGGTAGCAAGCAGGATATCTTATCCTTGCTTTATCTTACTCAGGTCACAGATTTTGGTCTGGGCCTGCTGGTGAGAGCCTGGTCCATGACTGCAGACACAGGGGTCAGTCTGACATCAGCACCTCAAGGGTTTCTACTTGATACCTGTGCATCTGTTGATGACAACAATTAATGTAAGGAGAGAGACAGATTTTCAATAAATTAAGGTGCACACCCTGGATGAAAGAAAAGAGCAGAGCTTTTCCTTCCAATGCACTGGAATTACACCTATCTCTTATTCACAGTCAAAGTGTGACTTTCTAAAAGTATTCAGTTTCATCCAGTCCTAAGAAAGGAAGGATGCTGAAATCTGAGCAGAGTTGGAGCACAGCCCTCACCACATGTGACTCACTGTGCTGGCCAGTGCCAGCCAGCTGAAAGGCACCAGTGGTAACCTCACTCATCCCTTCTGCATTTTACTGGTGTAACTCCCACCTTTTATGAAATATCCTCTCTGTTCTCTTAAGCCTTGAAGATTTTAGCAACCTGCTGTCATCTATGAAACCAAGATCAAAGGCAACAAAAATGCCTGTCTGATCTTGAATGTAATCCTCCTTACATGCATTTGTTCCTGAGCTGTGGGTCAGTGCCAGCAGTCTTTCTATCCCCATCTTTGAGCTCAGGGATTAAGACACTGGGGTCACTCACACTGTTCCCACCATGGATCTGACTATTTTCCAGCTGTCCAGTTTTTGCTACTAATCGTGGTGTGTAGTACATAATCGTGGTGTGTAGTACTGTGCAGAGTTTGTGAGTAGTCCCACAGCAGATGACAAAGCTATCAGAAACAGGCCTGGCATCACACTTGTCATACTGCTTTTCAAAATGAGAGTTTCTATCATTAAACAGTCACTGACCCCTTGGCAGCAGGACCAACCAGGTGGGACACTGCAAACAACTTCCCCTATAAATGCCAACACACTGTCCTTGTCTGACACTGTACAGCTCCAGGTGATAAAATCGGTTTGACTAAAGTGGAAGCTGGGAAACCTGCATTGCCAAACCTGTAGGAAGCTGGAAAAATAAATAAGTGCATCACTTTTTTTTTTTTTTTTTCTTCCAGATGGATCTTCTTTTAGCTTTCATTCAAGCTGTATTTCTCACATCTCTCAGGGTTGTTTTTTCCCTGAGATTCTCCTTGGGGTTCCTGTTCCCCAAGGTGATAAGGGTTCCCCCAGGGTTGCTGTTCCCTGGGAGTTTCCCCTGGGTTGCTGTTCCCAGGGGTAATAAGGTTTTCGGTCTTCTCTTCGCCCTGGGTGTTTCACACCGAAGCCAGAGACGACAAGTTGAGTCCAGCAGTTCGTGTTATCAAGCTGTTTATTCTTAATTATCTATCAGTTCTTGTCCAGCTTTGCAAGGCGTCCCCAGCAAAGCAAGACACGCGGCTGGACTGGGCGGATCAGAGAGCCCCGCACCTTAAGTACGGTATCTTTGACCCAACCACTGTCCGAAACGTATTTTTTATTTACAAAATTTTGCCAATGCCTATTACCTATACTAACATGTCAGTCCTACTCTAAGCCAATCTCTAAAACCCAACTCAGCACAAAATGGGGGAAGAGAGCAAGAACTAGGAGGACAAGGGCCACTCCCCAATTCCTCCATCTTGCCTCTTCAGCCCCATATACTAAGAATTCTAATTTCTATATTTATATTCTATGATAAACTATCCACTACTTATTCTAAATTCTTAGGATTCGTGATTCTTCCTGCATGTGAGTGTTCACTCCCATGGACAGGAATCAGAGTCAGTGTCCTCCTGGGATCTTTGTGGGTCTAACTGACCCCCCTGTTCAGACCCCAGACCCTCCTGTTCAGTCTTCAAATCCTCCAGGGCGGCCAGAGGAATATCCTGGACTCCAACACACATCTTCCTGAATTTGTTAGCAATGAGACAGCACATCCAGCACAGACCACAGATCACCCCTTTTGTGCATCCTTTCAAAGCCTGGCCAGGCTCTTCCTTCCTTGACAGGGGATTTAACATCACCCTTTTAATATTCCCAAGATTTTCTTGGGCTTAAGTATTCCAAATATTATGTAGTTCTAATTAGTCCAGTAAGACTGCAAAATCTCAAGTGCTTTCATTCCCCTAAAAGCTGGCAAGGGATGTGTAAGTTCTCTGTGTTTTTGTTTCACTTACTACATGATTTGTTTTCTCTTTCTCTCCCTCTTGCCAGTTCAAAACCAAAATCTGCAAACTTCTCTCTAAACCACCCTGTGCCAAATATTCCAGGAAGTAATCTGTAGTATCGAGTCCCACAAGGAGCAGTTGTTTCTACTGCAAACATCTGCACTGACAACAGCACAAGGAGAGATTATTAAATGTTATGCAGCTCCTATATTCTTTGCATCCATAGGCTATAACCTATTTAGTAGGTAAATTTCAGAATTTCATCTGTGATTTTAAATTTCATCTATGATCGTATTTGTTACATATAGGAATTATTTTATTCACTGCCTTAAATAAATAGTTTACCATTTTTATCTAAGATTACGTTGGATTCAACACTTTGATGCTACCTAGCTATAGTGCATTTAGGATAATCATTCTAAATTTAAATAATAATATTTTCTTAAGCTTTTAAAGAGAGAGAGTTGATTAGCTTTAAAATATGTATCTCTTTAGGTAACATTAGTCATTGTTCATTGTGAGAAACATAGCCACATATTTACTGTAATACCGATTCCTGTTGAACAATTATGAAAAACAATACCAGTTTTTCTTCCCTGGAGTTAAGAGAAAGACTCCTACTTAAAAGAAGGACTCTTGAGAAAACAAATTTCATTTCAAAGGTTATTAGCAAAAAAAGAAGCCTTTGTTTTAATCTTAATGGAATCATTCTCTTAGGATGACACAAATATCCGTAAAAACACCATGATTTCATTTGGGTTAAAAAAAAAAAAAAAAGGAAAAAAAAGAAAAAAAATACCAACTATATTTTCCCTTGACACAAACCAAGATTAGCCGGGGTGGTTTTTCTCTGCGTTGGGTAACACAACAATGGCTCGGTTGTTTGTCCCCGGCATCGCAGGAGCGGGCAGGGAGCAGGGATGAGGACACGGCATCTCCTGTGAGCGGCCGAGGAGCGGGAGGCGGAGTGCGGGGGCACAGCCCGCTGCTCCCGCAGCTCCCGGCGCCGCACACCCGCCTGCCGGGCACGGCCGGCTCCCGGAGCCTGCAGATTCACCCTGCACACCGGCTGGGCGGGCACGGCCAGGCAGGGAGCGGGGGAAGCCGGGCGGGCTCTCGCGTTCCCCGGAGCGGCAGCAGAGCCCATCCCCGGCCCAGGGGAGCGGAGCTGCCGCTGGCCCGGCCGGGCGCGGTGCTCGGGGCGATGCTCCCGCGGCTCGCAGCTGTGGGAGGGCTGTCCCCCCTCCGGCCGGAGCGCCGAGGGCTCTGTTTACATCCCTGCAGCTGCCAGGGCCCCCAAAGGCAGCCCAGCTGTTTAAAGGCAAAATGAGCTCCAAACAGTGTGAACCAAAGTGTCCTCTACATCTGCGTCTTCAGCGCCATCCAATAAAACGTCCACTGGCTACAAAATAGAACGAGGCTGTAAGATGCAGGGCACACTAGCCTAAAACATTACTGCGATGGTTGGTCGATATATCTATCCTACTGTGCCTCCATGGAAAGGGAGCCCAGTCCCTGGCAAGGCCCTGGAGAGGACCCCTCACCCCCACAGAGGGTAAAGTGACCCAATTGCAAAATATTTGCCTGATTTTTACCAACTCTCATATGGGGAAAATCTCCAAAAAGAATTAGGCCAAGATGAGCAACTGAGTTTACTTAATCTGCTTCAAAATCCTGTCTGTTAATAATAATAATAAAAATAAAATTTTAAAAAAGAAGGGAAAATTAATAGTTAGGGTTTTTTTCAAACAAATACTTTGAGGTCTTCAGACTTGAAAACATGCTCATTAATCAGGGGGCAAGCCCTTGGAAAATACTGAAAATGTCTAAGTGATGAAAAAAATATTCTGTCCCATGTTAGTAAATTGCCTATAAAAGCAAGAGGGCTAACTAAAAACATTGCGAAGCTGGAGAGGATCAAACTTTGCTCATACCCTGTAGCATGAATCTAGAATCTGGCTGTACCTAATAAAAAACTCCTCCTTAGTACATATTGCCCTATGAGAGTTTGTGATTCCTAAGTTCAGGGGGATTTTTCTTTCTTTGAAAGCATCCACAGTGAAAAACAAGAGATCATCAAAAAATCTTTTAGAGCACAGAAAGAAAGAGATGATTGTGTTTGTAGCAGATATCTGCTGGAAATTCTGCTCCAGTTATCATAACCTGAACGTGTTCTCAAATTACACTACTGTAAAAGTTCAAAAAGTAAAGCAAGGTTTGTTTTCTTCACGGTTCATTGTGAGCTTAGCTACCTTATACTTCCTCAAGGCAGAGCCAGTGTCACATTTGAGAAACATGTCATGCTCCAGATTTATTTGCATATACAAGAAGAGTGTTTTCCAGTACAGTTTGATAAACAGTTTTTAAAAAGCAAATGTTACTGATAAAAACAAGAGGGAGGGTATTTTTCAAGACAAATGTTTTCTTTGGGAGCAACTGGAGGAAAGGAGGACATGTAGAAAGCCTTGTACCTCCTGGAGCCCTCCTGGAAGTAACACTCTAAGCAAAGGCATTATCAAAGGAGTCCTGAGCATTTCAGGAAATCAGCTGTACTGCCTTAACCACATTTGTATTCAAATCCATATTAACACAGGCATCAGATCCATGCTACACTTTCACTACAGTTTCATGAGTTCGAGTCTATAGCACAGACATGTGACAATCATTTACACTGTATGCTGTGGAAAATAGTGCTCAACATAATACATGTATTTTCAGAATGTGCAAGAAAGAAAGGTTTCATTTCTAAATAAAGGAACCATTTTCAGGAAATGCAGAGTTTCTGTCAAGATGTTAAAAATAATTTTGATAAAGCATTTTCAAAATATTAGAAAATATAAATAGTACATTAATTATAATTTCATAATAACAATAAAAGTATTTGTTTTTAATAGGGACTCTTCCCCTTCAAAAAGGAATTTTTTATGAGTGAACAGCTGATGTTTTGATCATCAAGAATAAGAGGGAAAAAAAGTTGTGAGTAAATGTTTTTAAATGGACAACTAACTAAATATGCAAATAATCTATGAAACATTCATTTCCTATTATTTCCTAAGGAAAAAAATACGGAACTGTTCCATCGGATTATTCAACAAGTCCTGGAGGGTTGTTGAAAAATGACCCATCTATTCCTACATCTGCTTAATTAATGCAAGTGAATATGTCAAGTCTCCATCCTGGTAATGGATTAAGAAATTATCTAGTAGCAGCTTTGGAAAGCTGTAGGCAAACAGAATTTCTCAGTATCACTATGCAGAACATCCTGCTCTACATCAAGGCATAGCTGAAAAAAGTAGAGGTAAAGCAAATGAGCTACAAAAATACGGACGGCTTTAAATTTTCTTGTAGCAGACCAAAGCAGCATTACCATAATAGTTAAATCTATCATGTCTCCTGTCACATAATTTCTGGCTCTCCTGCTCCAGTTTTGCCCATCTTGAATGCATATTTCTCTCTTTTTTGCTGGTGTATCTGTAAAGCTTCGGGCGAATTTCCCTCACTGATCCTTTTGCACACACTCCCTGAATCAAGCCAGAAAGATACTTCTTATCTCCTTCTTCAAGCTCCTCCTCATGACATACATATTCTGGGATGCTGACAAGGAATGAAAGCCTGTAGCAGCTGGGGTGAGCAAAAATCACCTAGGAGCCACTTTGAGAAATGCCTTTTTTGAAACAAAATGTTAGTTGACAAAGACATGTATGACGATATTGCCCATGCTTAAATTGTTTCCTCTGCTTAATCCTGGCCTCTTTTGATGGCCTCTCTGTGGGTAGGAACAGCATAATTTTCACAGATAAGGAGAGCAGAAGGCGAAGGAAACATGGCAGATGGGCTTTGATAACAAGAACATTGACCTAGAGCAAACAAAACACTGTCGTTGAAGGAAGTCACTCTTTCACAGTTACATAGAGATTGTATGGGACATTTTTCTTCAAAATATTTAATCATCAGACATGCAGTTTTAAAACAGCTAAAAGCTTTCTTAGAATTGAAGTCTGGTTGCACAGAGAGGAAAATGAAAAAAAAAATGGACTTGATGAAGCAATTAGTTTCAGCATTTACCATATGAGGAGCTTCCTTTGTGGGTGTTAAACTCACAAAAGAGTTGGGAAGATCGATACATCTCGTTCTCTTACATTATCTCCTCTTGGGACTATGAGGAGACAGTAACTGATGTCCAGACATGTCTGGCACCCAAACTTTGAGATGCTCTTGCAAGGAAACCAGCTGAGGCTGTACTGCCCTCCCTCCCCTGTCTCTCCTCTCTACCACCTGTCCTTCTCTCTAATCTGAGCAATTACAGATTTAAAAGATTGAAAGAGGACCTTTGACCATAGTAGCCAGAGGGTCTTCAGGCATGATTGAAAAGCAGGATGCTCTCTGTCCAGCAGAGTGCCACTGACCAGGAGATGAAGCAGTCTTCAGAAGGCAACAGGACAGATTGTTTCTCTGCTACATTCACTGGCTGCATAAAGGCTGGTTTCCCCTTTGTGTTTTCAAGAGGTGTTGAAACAGAAGAGCAGATCTTGATTAGCATGGCTGTTTCTCCCAGCCATCAGGGATTTTACCTCTCTGCTTCTGGGACTTTGACTAGGAGAATCCTGCAGTTTTCCAGGGAGAAGAACCTGCTGTAAGAAGTAGCCTAATTTGAAAACTCAGTTAGGAGAGCACCACAGCCCACTACAAATGGGATAAGACAATTCTTCCTGGGTGGGAGAAGACCACATAATTCTGCCTGCCTACAGGCTGCCTCACCTTTCCCTGTTCTGTAACAGAATGCAAACAAGAGAGACAGAAAGAGCCTGTGCCTGGGCATGAAAACTGCAGATCTGGGGCATAAGAAAACTGCAGAGAAGTGCCACAATCAGGAAGAAAACCTTACGGCTAACTGAGGATGGGGAGAAGAAGCAACACTCCCTACAAGACCCAGAGGTTTTCTTTCAGGAAAGCTACCAAAAAGAGTGTTGTTCCCTTGCTTGGTTCCAAAAGGGACAGTTTAGGTGTGCAAGCCTTGAGAAAGGATTCATACCATGAAGCCCATGTTTACAGATGTACTAAAATGAGGCAAGAAAAACTGCTTTGGACACCTCTGTTGTACCTTCTACTACTTAGCTTTTTCTGTTCCCCTCAAGGACATCATGGCTTCTATGCAGTTTCTTCTTAGGTATACAACTGTATAATTGATCATAAATGTCTATAGTGCCACTTCACTGTACAAATACTAATTAGGAGGCTACAAGCCTGGCACCTGAAAGTTAATGCAATTCCAAGTGCAATATTTAGGCATCATGTTATCTGTGCATATTCTGGATCTCACTCCTTGATCTTGTACATGTACTATTTTCACTTCCCCAGAAAATCAGTAACCTTATCAATATTTAAATATCAGATTAGTCAGGTATGAACAGCTCTTTGGCAGGTTTTGTTGAATCCTGTCCTCTGTTCCATTCACCTCTATTTTTCGTTATCAATTCTTTCAAAATCCTTTCTTCCTCTACTGAATGTTCCTTAAGTTTTGTTTATGGCAGGCTACTAAATGAGCCATTAGCCTGAAAAGCTAGTTATTCATCTGTGGTGCCATAGTTTTATACTCACAACACTGGGTAGGCTACACCTTAAATGTACATAGTTAAAATACAGGAAATTCCACACTGCTACTTTCTTAATTTCTACTGAGTGAGACTAAAAAATTGGCTTTTACTGACAAATTTCAAATCCTGTACTTGTTTTTTGGTGCTGGTCTTACACAGAGAAATCACAGGGTATGTTGAGAGAGCAGAACAAACTCCAAGACTGTCCTCTAAGGCTCTCCTGTGCCAAATTCTTTATTCTTGCCTGTGGTGTGTGCCCAGTCTTTGTATTGCATCTTCTCACTCAGCTTTGGCTCCATCATCCTTCCCTCAGCCCTTGGTCTCTGACCTGTGTTCAGAAACCAGTGCCCTACAGTGAGAGACTCAACCTCACCTAGGGCTGGGGAGTGCACAAACTCTATCCCTCACTCTCACCCACCTGCTTCTGCAAACAGAAGTACAGAGCAACTCCACAGGCAGCTCCTCCTTGATGCTACAAGGTCTGGGAAAGGTCTGAGATCGAAAGTTCCAAGGCTGAGTTCCCATCTGCTCGATTAGGACATCCCAGAGAGCTCAGGGACACATGCTCTGCTCCCTCCACGCCTGAAGGAGCAGATGTGCTATTTCAGAGATATTTCAGAATTATGGGAAAAAATTCTACTGCCAGCTGATTTTTCCCCTCTCTTCTAGTGCCTTCTGCTGCCACTTCTGATTCCTAGGAGACATTTTCCTTCTCTTTCTGGATAAAAAAATACTTTTGAATTTGACCTACTCTTAGTCAACTTGAACCTTTGTCCCATATTGAATGTATTCCACCTGTGCTTTTTTCAAGCCCATCACTTGAAAGCTAAATAATTTTCTCATTAAGTTTTAACAATTTTTAGAAGGCTTATTTCACCCTAATATTTGGTGGGTTTCTGTGCTTCTGATCTGTATGAATCGACTTCTTTCCTGATATGTCCCTGTAACAATTTTTGTTTGCTGGATATGCTCACTCCTACCATCATTCACAGGCAGTAGTTGACTCAAATAGCTTTGGGAACCTTTTCTTACAATTTTCTCCCTCTGCTTGTTTGGCAAATTCCTTCTAGGTTCTGTGATTTTGATTAGAGGACAGTTCAAGCCTCCTCCACATTCAAACCTCTGAACACTTCAGTGCAGCTGACTTTACGGACCACTTCCTTCAATTTCACAAACTTTGCCGTTCTGAAATGACTCTATTTATTTTAAAATCAATCTTAACTTCTGCTCATAAAATGCGAGGTAATTTTCTACAATCAAACCATTTTGAAGATCCTTAAGCCTACGAAATCTAGCCTGAAAATTCTCTTTGCCCTTTTGTGATTGTGACACAGAAAATGAACAATGTTTAAGGACTCTGCACTTTTATTATCATAATGAAGCAGTAAGATCTGTAAATACAGTTTTCATTTATTATGAGCTTTAAATTTGTACGTTTCATCAGGAAAACTTTGTTTTGTAAATGAACTGAAATAACATATTCCGAAGGTAAAATCGTGGCTTTATGGGAATAAACAAGGAACTGAGTTTAGTAATGTTAGGACTCTGTCCAAGAGTTGTGAAAGCACTATCAAGTGTGGGAGCTCTCAGCCCGCTTTTAGAGAAGCTGGCTGTGCATCACATCCAATGTGTCAGGAAAAACAGGCTGATAAAAGGCATCTGGGAGCAGACTCATTATTTTTCACTTTTGCATGTACTCTGTGTATTTTTGCAAAACTTCTAGGTAATTGTTAGGAGTCCAATGTGGTGAGAAAATGTTGACCTAAAAGTGAAATATGAAGCTTAAAATACAGGCCCAAACTAAATCATAGGTGTTATAGTCGTGCACTGGGGCTCAGACATTATCTTCACATGAGGGGATACCGTTTTTTCTTTTAGCTTAGTCTGCTTTTGCTTTATTAGTCTTGTAACTAAATATGGATAAAAAATTCTAAAAAGAATTCATGCGAATTTTCCTTCCTCATATGAAACCACAGGCCTAGACTACCCTGATTTGGAGCTTCATGATACTCAATTTTCAAGAAGCATTCAGGTGTCTAGGCTGCACTCTAAACGTCCTTGCAAGTCTTGGAAATTCAGTGCAACTGTTGACTCCACAAAATATTCCAGGCATTCATTACCTTGTTTTGCACAAGAGTTTCCATAATTTACCCAGAAGAGAGAAGTGTTATAGCCTCCCACAAGCAATAGACAGAAAAAAATCCGAATAACCGACACAAGACCATCTTCCTTCTGAGGCGTCTATGTGCTTAGGGGACAGTGAGAATGGGTGTCAGGCAGGAGTGCACTGGGGGCTACTGTCCAAGTTGGCACAGGTAATTCCAAGACAGCTTAAATATCCTTGCGATGTGCTTCAGTCCAGCCCTGGTGAGTGGGATGTCACAAAAGGACCGGGGAGGTGTTGGACTCCTTCTCTGTGGCACCAGAGAGGGGACCCAACTCTCTACTCTCAGAGTAGAGAGCAAGGCAAACCATCCCACCACAGGCAGCCATGTGGGTACCAGCTGCACAGCTGCTTCTGGGTATTGATGGTGTCCTTGCACCAAATATCCAAAACTTAGGAGCGTTACATAGTATTGAGGAGTATGAAGTTCTCATTTTCCACTAAGATGTTTTTTGCAATGCAAAATTGTTTATAACAGTGTTACTATCTTTAGGCATTTCAGATTCTGTGTACAATTACAAGTCAAGTTTAAAAACTGAATTCATGGTTTGCTTAGGTTCTTGTGAAATTTTCCCCAGAAGAAATTAGCCCTGTGCGGGAATTATGTAAGAAATACCTACAAATCCTAATTACTTGTCCCAAGGAACAAGTTTTTAATATATTCACCAGTTTTATTGGAAGCATTCATATTATGTTTTTTATTTCATTTCCTCAGTTCCTCAGAGAGATGAGCACAGGGTCTGAGACACCTGAAGGAGCAGATCTGTACCCAGCTCAGCAGGTTTTCACATCCCAAGGGGTCCCTTTCACCCATCCACTCTATACTATGAATATTGTTCTTCTTTGCTACCTGTCTTGCATCTGAACACAAATATACTTAAGACAGGAAACACAAGCAGGAGGAACAAATCAGAGTGGACCACATATTGTAATGAAACATACAGCTTTTCTTCTTCTCTAGTATTTACTAGAGAATAGATATCAGGTTTCTGACTGACCAAACCAACTACAGCAGGCTTTGTAGACAAATGAGATTTTAAAAAGCCTTTTAGATCCAGGTTTCTCGTGATCCCTCCTGGCAAAGAATTAATCAGTTCAACATGTGAGGGGGCGTTTTGGTCACTGTTGAGTTCATGTCTGAATTGCATACGGACATTATAGTCTGTTTGTTTTTCCTTCAAAGAACAAGCTTTGTTGTTTCATGAAGGACTACAATTCATATTTCTGCCTGAAAGGAAAAAAAATCTATATTTATATTTTTGCTCTGTGAGCGTATTATTTTTTACTTGGGTGGTAAGCTAACATTGTGCTTAGTAACTTGTGATCTTTCTAGAACCTGTCCTCAAAAACATAATAGCTTAAGCCAACTATCAATGCTGTCAATACTTACATGTTACAATTTCATGGTTATCGTGTAAGAATTCAGATAAGTAAAACAAGAATGACTAATTGCTGTGGCAAAATGTTACGGACATTTACAAATAATCAGTTGTTGTAATGAATTACACCCGTGTACTACAGCTAATTATTAATGCTTGCTTAACTTTGGGGGAAAGGAGGTGGTAGTTATTTGATTACTGATTATAATTTTCTAGTTACAGCCGACAGCCAAATATTTTTCTTTCATTCCCAAATAACAGCTATTAGGCTAAAATGTGTCGGGGCAAATCTTCTATGTCTTTGCACAGCTCTGCAATAGGAGCCCAGCACAGGGGAAAAGCCAGGGCTCAGGCTGGGACACTGCTCTTTCTCACCAGGCAAATAAATGTTTTCCTGAACAGGTTTCTTTTTCTCCCTTCTCTTACACCACTTGCAGCATTCACTCTCATGTTATGAGGCAGTTTCTCCTAGGAATGAAACTCTGGGAGAAAGAGTGAATGTCTTTTAGCCAGTGGCAGTCAAGAAGATTCACGACAAGACTGTGCAAAAGCTGTTTGTGGCCACTGCCTGTAATACAGAGAGTGCAGGTGTTGGCAACACCTCTGTCAAGGGCTGCTTAGAGCAATGGACCAAAGACAGAGACCTGTGCTCCACAGGGAGAACTGTTTTTGGGTTAGGAAGAATTTTAGAGATGCAGGTCTTTATATGCCCTTTAATTTTGTATCAAAAGTGACGTCAAGAGAGACTGCAACTTTCTTTCCTCTCATATGTTGGTTAAGAGGTTAACTTCCAAACGAACTTCCAGATAAATGCAGCATGGCACTACTCCTTCCTTTTCAATTTTTAACAAATACCTTGCTGTACCATCAGAGCCCTCAGTCATACTTTCTTCTTAACCTCTGTCCCAGCATATGCAGTGCCATTTTGCTCATAGGTATGCACCACATTGCTTTGCCACATCAGCTTGTCATCCTGACATTTCATTCTTGTTGTCAGACTCCAGCTTCATTATCTTTTGATAGACCATTATTTCACCTCTGTCACACACCATGCTCCTTTTTATTTAAAGCAACCCTTGCTTGAAGACATTTAGAGGAATTTCCTCTGCCATTTCCATTGATGCACTGGTGAAGTTCATATACTCCTTTTAGTCCTCAGAGGTTTTAATTTTTACAAGGCTTTTTGTCATCTGAGTGTGTGGAAACCCTTTTGCCATTTTATTAAGTAGCTGAACAACACATGAAACATAACCTTGTAACTGTTCATGCACTTACTCTTTGGCACCCTGTGTCACTCTGGACCTTCACTAGGGCAGCTGAAAGATGTCAAACACAACCACATTATTTAGCTATATAGATAATCCTCAGCTGTACCACTGAGGAGTCCAACAAATCAATACTTATCCGAGTCAGTAAAACAGGACCTTGTTCTGACTTCTTGTGCAAAATTTTTACTCCTCCATTTCAAAAACTAGTAATTAAAACTACTGTCAATACATAGACTTCCACATACTTTGTGGGACTCAGTATAAACCCAAATAATGCTCTAACCTAATGCAATGAACAGCGAACTCCCACAGCAGAGGGGCAGGTCCATGGGCTGCCCTTTGGCCACTGTGCAGGGTCAGTAGCTCTGGCAGAAAAGTGAGGCCAGCAGCCAGGCAACAACTTTCATCTCCCTAATAAAAAATGCTGGAGCCTTTAAGTCTGAATGCTTAGTGAACACTCCCCTATCCAATTCAGAGATAACTGAGGCATGAGCAGGAATTATTTGCTCAATTTTGGAATGTGATTTAATTACAATTAGAACCAACGTCAGTTACGTAGATTTCTGAGTTATTAAATTCCTTCAGCAGATAAGCAGACTCCCTTGCTTAGGTCTTTGACACTATTTTAGTGATTTTAATGTCTCTATTAAAATTACAGGTCTGTTTACCATCTCAGAGAGGTTCAGTCGTGAGTTTAAGAACAACTTATTGGATTGAAAAAAACCCAAAGTTAAATTTAATGGTGGTGTTATCAATCAGGTGATTAGCTGCCATCTCTAGCTTTACCTTGAGTACCTGAGTCCTAGCAAGTAAAATGTAATAATAATAAATAAAAAGCCCAAGAACAATCTGAGTGCTAAGGAAATGTGGCAAACTTTGAACAGAGCCAGAAGGAAAGGAAGATAAAAAGTGTGAATTAATCTTAGCCAGAGAGAAACTTAGAGACTCTAAAAATACTGCCTGCTGTCTCTTCCCATATACCTTCAGCAGTAGGCAGCTACCAGTGTGTCAGTCTGTGTCTATGAATACATGTAAAGATAGCTGATATCCCAAGGCATCTGAAATACTGCCACCAAACACAGAAGTAGTCCAGAGGATTCAGCAGGAACCCTGGCAATAATAGATAGCAGTGATGGGGAGGGGAAAGGCTGCAATTCACCTGTATTTTCACTCATTCCCTACCATTTTTCTCAAGAAGATGACTGTCATCCCCCAACTATTAACTGTTCAGGCTATGCAGATGTAGACACTGAAAACTGACTACAGCAGCTGCAATTCATCTTTACTCTTCAGCAAGCACTTCCACGCTAAAAGGTAGCTTTTAGCAGATTGATAATGAGATCTGTGTGTCATTTGAAAGTGGGTAAGTATTAATGGGTGTGTGGGGCTGAAATGGAACCAGGTGGGCTTCCCCAGGGGCCTCCTACAAAACACTGGTACCAGCTTCTGGCTAGAACTCATCTTCTGCTGAGCAGCATGTCTCAGTGACATTAAACTCTCAGGATGTGCCATCTGTAATGCTTACAGAACCCAGAAAGCATTAGGAAAACTTGCAGAAAATGAACACATCATCTAATTTGCCTCATCTGGATCTCAATCTTCAGCTGAGCAACAGGAGCATGCTGCACCCACCTTCTCATCCGGATCCACCTCACACCCTGCCAGAGGCCCTGTGCAAAGCCTGGGCACCTGGAGCTTTGGTGGATTGTACAGTTTCAGTGGGGTATCTGCCCACGATGATGTTCCTGTCAATCAGAAGACCCACCAGGCAAAAGGCTAGGAGTTTTTGCAGCATTTTGGACCAAAGGAGAGCCACTAATTAGGGCTTGACTCTAACCTAATGGGCAGCTGACCCCACTTAAGGCAAAGTTAAAAGGCTGTTAAAAGTTTAAAATTAAAAGGATGGAGGTTTTCTTCCAGCTCTGCATTTTGTCCACAGTTTATGCTGTAGCCTGGCATCAGATTGTAGTTGTCTGTGAGTCTCCTTATCTGACAGGAAGGCGTGAAAGAGGATTTTAAAAGAAACATGCAGTGGAATTTCCGTTATTTATGGATTTTTCCTATTAAAAGTCAAGGGGTTTTGTAAGTATTTAGTGAACTGATTTTTTTCCTACCTTCTTATCCTTCACATTTTAATCAGCTCACTGGAAATGCTGAGAGGGAGCTGATGGTCTGTGGGGAAAGTGGGTAAAATCAGAAACACATTCAACACAAGAGTCTGTGAGAAATCTTAAGGATTATTTTTTTTCCCTGAGAGAAAATATTTCTTTAAAGTCATCCCTAGTTTTACATGGAAAGGGGGCTTGGTTATTTCAGGTTGGCCCAGAAATTTTACTTTCATCAAAGCTTAGACTGAGCTAAGCTGTTTAATGTTTCTCTTCTCCCTGATCTTTTCCCTAAAGGGGGACCAGGTTGCTAGTGCATTTAACCTCTGCCAAGAACAAGTAGATTTTCATACAATTTTCACCAAATTTTTTCCTCCTATCTACAAGTTCAGTTACTGCCATCCTGCAGTAACAAGAAAAAATGCAAAACCTCACAAAAGACATTTTTGTGCCAGCCTCACTGTCAAACTGGGTCTTTTATGACCAAAACCTCAAAATTTCATGTAGAGTATAAAAATTAACATATTTAGCTTCTGTTAAATAATTACAATAAAATATATCATATTAAATTGTCGTATAAAAATATCACATATATATATCATATAATATTTATATTATAATATAAAAAATGAAAAAGGGTTCCCTCATCAAGTTAGGTGTTAAATGCTTAAGGATTTAGTGTTCTTTGGAAATATGATAAGCAAAAGAAATCATGTTTTCAAAGTGCAAAATAACCATTGTCTAACATTATTAGCAGTGTGTCACAGAACAGTTTGGCTGGAATTCATACAGGTTTCCTTGTTACCAGTAGAAGGAGCTTGTTTTTTTTCCTAAAAGATAGCCAATTTTCCATGAAGCATAAGATATTAAAAACTCGATTACAACCCAGAAGGTGATGGTGGCTGCTTGTATACTAAGGGATGGCATATGGGCTCTGCATTTTGCAGGGCTCAGGTCCCCATGAATACTGTCAAGTCACAAGTCAAGCTTCTCTTCAACCTCAGCCTCCCCTTCATTGCACAACAGTGGAACCCTTTTTATCCCATATGGGCAAGTTCCTAAATCCCTGCTGCTCCCTGCTGGACTGCAGTTCCACTGGCTGTGCACTGGAGAAAATGATGCTGTTCAGGCAGAGGGTGACAGGATATGGCCCTCTATTTAATTCAGGAAATATTTAGGAAAAGTCTCTTCTTCTGAGGTTCTCACCTTGATGCTCCTCACCAGGTTTGTCCTGCTGCCTCTCACTCTTAACATGGAAAGGAAGGGAAGAGGTGTTCATATGATGATTTGGATAAAAACCCTTAAAAAATTGATCAGGAAAAGGAAAACGCAGGAGAAAAAGAGACTTTACATTGAGAATTGTATAAAGATAACTGGTGGTATGACCTGCAGCTTCTGCGTACTTGAGATATCACTTAAGAAATTACATTTTTAATCCAAAGACAAGAAATATCAGCCTTTAGCCTTATCTGAATATGTTACTTTGGGGTATTTGTGATTTTTCCTCATCCTTCTGAGTTTCTCTGAGGAAAAGAAAGTGATGTAGCTACTGATAATCAGCATAAACAACCTCTAGACTTTAGTGAATTTTCCTGCATACACAGCAGGAGTTCTCTCATAGAAAGAAGCTGTCTTTTCCTGGATGTCTGAAGGCGAATATGCATGTAGGATTTATTTGTAGTATAGTAACAAAAAGAGGCTCCAGCTGAGATAACAACGTTGCTTTTTTCCAGGTGCTCTTTACACAGAAAAATAGAAGTCCTTGTGTCTGAAAGTTTACAATCTATCTACAGGAGACAAAGCAGGTATTATTGCCCCTTCTCTTGCACAGATAGCATTAAGATGCTAAGAAATAAAATAATTGCTCCAGAAATGACCAGAGGAGTCCAGAATCGAAATTTCTTAAACTTATTGCTTGGGAAGAGTGACCTAAATTTTCCTTGCCTCCTGTTCTGTCCTGTTGGGTTTTCTCTGACCCGGTGACACCCCCAGAGGTGCATAGAGCAGGCACAGAGCCAGGGGCAAAGCAATATCCACTCATGGACACTCCAGGCCACCACACAACCCTCGCACTGCAACATCTCCTACTCAAGGGAAGCCAGGGCTGCAGAAAACAGTGCAAGAGCTCCCTTGAAAAGTCTGCAAACAGGAAGTCTTCTTCCTTGCTCCCAAATCAGAGATTTCCTTCCACTCCAAAACATAAAGTTTCAGGCCTTGTGGGATCCTTTTATTACCACTATTAGTTTTACTTTGGATGATCTCATCACTCATGTAAAATTCAATTCCTACATGAGAAATATATACAACTGGAAGGGTCAAAGTAACTCATAGAGATTAACTCTCTCTGCTTTCCTTTGGGAAACTGAAAACTTTTTATTCATGTCCTGTTTTTCAGACCAATACCTTTCTGTATTTATTGAGCCTCCTGAGAATTTTGTCCCAGCTTTGAGAAATTTAGCCAAACCTCTTTCCTATTCCCTATTGATATCCTGGCTTTTCTTTCAGTCACCTGTACAATACATTTTTGTTCAACTAGTATTGGTTGCTACAAAAGCCCTCAACATTTATTAAAAGACTATTAAAATTTTACCTTGTGGAGTGTTTACTTATTAGAAAGAGATAGAACACTTGAGACCCTTCACGTCCTCAGAAGACAGCAAAGTTGAATTACCTCTGACTACCCAGCAGAGCTGAAAGGCATCAGCAAGGTAAAACATTTCCACAAAAAGTCTCATCCATGCACACAAAAATGGTTTTACCAACAGCTTGCCTCCTTTCCCCTCCTCTTAAATACATGTATCATATTTGCTAATATCCAGCTTTATGATATTAATACATTTTTATAATTTTCTAGGAGAAATATACTGTTGGACAAGCGAATTCATGCAAATGTTCTGCCAAAATCCTGGGAAAACATTTATCCCTTGTTGACTACAGGAACCTCTTGCAGTTTTACTTCTGCCTCCAGCATTTATTGCCAGATGTATTCCTGCTACTAGTCTTGTCTTTATCTTTGTATGCAACCTCGTTTCATCTACTGCAAAAAAAGTTGCAGTATTTATTTGAGTTTTGAGTAATACCAACCTATTCTGAAACTGTATCCACTTCACCTTCTCTTTCACTATTTTCTTTTAAAATATGTAGCTGAAGAACTTTGTGGCTTTTTTTGAGTGTTCTTTTTGAGTTATGAGTCAGCTTGACTTAGCAATTCTCACCTCAGCACTATGATTTTTCACTTATAACACACAGCTCTCTTCACCCATCAAAATTTTTTCTGTTTTTTAGAGGCTCTCTGTCTGACTGTCCAGGCTCAATATCAATAAGGTAGTTATTTATCTGTTTACATCCAGTGCTTCTTTTCAAAAATCTTTCCATGTCACTTCTGGTACAAACTCCTAATGAGACAAACAGCTTTGTGACCCTCCTCTGCACTGAGGCTTTATATTTGCCAGTGTAGTCTCATGAAAATTATCTGCCACATTTAATCAAACTTAAGCTTTTCAATTTATTAGTCTTAGCTGTTCTATTTGTGTCTCAAATGGGATTAGTTCATGTTCACTTGGTTCACGGTTATTTTCTATAATGTCGTTTCTTCTACAGCTTCACTTGCTGCTTACTTAAATCAACTCTAATAAAATATTGCCCTTGTAACTTCAGTGATTATTTAGTGAATAGCAGTTAGTTATTACACCTTTGAACATCTGAGCACAATCAGTATTTTTTTCTCCTGACTATTAACTTACACGTTAAAGACATCCAAAATTATATTTTCCATGCTCAGATAAGACTTTGGGGTCTACAGAGAACTGACAGTACCTTGCTAGTAAAACCTTTCTTGCAAGGTATCTCAGTAATCCAGTTTCTTTTTTAGCCATGCTTATTTCACTTTTCCAAGAAACGCACAGTGAGGTGTCTATATGATATCAGACAAGTTACCTGTTGCAAAGTGGTTGACTAGGAATTTTGTTTAAAAACTATTTGGTGGTTTGTGGAATTTTTTTCTTTGCTGAGAGGTGTACAATGATGTATTTGATTTTCTCCTTAGCCAGATTAAAACCAGATAAAAAAATTTCTGCTCATGCCTTCAAAAATATGCATTTGGGGAGAAGCCAAAAAAAGAAAGTAGGGTCTGCACAGATGAATCACTCTTAATAATTTATTAATCTAAGAAAAGAGGGTTTATAGATGAAACCTTTTCATATTTTTACTGTTTGGTGACAAGGCTCTATATGAGATAACTATAAACCATACATAAATTTGCTAAATTAATTATTGAAGAAGAATGTGAATTCAATTTATACCAGTGATAATCCAATAGATATTCACACTTAAAAAAAAAAAATTTTCAAATAAAATTGAAACTCCTTCTTTTTCAGATACTACTTTTAGAGTAAGACTTCCTACATAAATTTTATGTTCCAATAGAATTTTTTTTTCATGGAAAAGCCATAAAACCTTTACATTTGCATTTATGTTAAAAATATGGCTGTCACTGATCAGGGAGTGAATGCACAAATCTTTATTTTAATTACTAAAATAAAACAAAGGAACCCTTATTTCAATTGTAGGTGTGCTACTTGGAAAGCTGCAGCTGACTGATATCTCACTACTCTCCTCAATCAGAAACTGAATATTTTCACAATAACACACAATGGAGCTTAATTTCCTTGAAACTCATAAGCAATGCAAGTGTATAATCTAGGTCTCAGTATAATAGTTGTGCTGTTTATTTTAACCTCCAGAGAATTCCGTTCGATCCTATCTCTCGGATGCCTTTCTTAAAACCTCTGAAAAGAAAAGAAAAGCTGACTTTCCAAAGGCACTTAATGTTACATCATGTGTCTTTATAATTAACTATTTTTATAAAGATGGGTTTTTTTCCAAAGGCATGTTTTCTCTCACTGTTTAAGAGAGTGGCACCCAACTGGGAAGTCACACTGAATGGTCATAGGGTCTTTCAGCTCTCCCATTAAGACCTGCCTATTTGAGTGTTTTATAATGTGGCCATTTTTATTCACATCAGGCTAAATCTTGGCAAGTGTGTCCCCAGCTTAGGAGTAAATTGTGTGTATGGAGCTGAATTGATCTAGCTGTTGCTCAGTGAGAACGATGCCAAAACCCGCAGCTCCTGAGGTCAACTTCCACCTCGCAGGCAAGTCAGAGGCCAGCTAGGCATTAAATAAACTTTGGTTTGGGACACCTACGCCCTCCATTCCTCCCACTTCTGTCCTCTCCTCCCAGTCAGTTCTGCCTTTACACTTTCGGCAGGAACCTAAGTGAAAGCCATTTCTTTCCCTATCAGACTATTTGGAGGATATCGATGTTATTCTGAACCAAAATATTGCCATTTTGCCAGGAACAAGACGGACTCCGAGGATTACCTGCAAGGTTCATCTGGATGTTAGATTCACAAGCAGTGCAGGAGAAGGTGTGGAACATCCAGGCATGGATGGTCCTGGGCAGGCCACGGAGTTCATCCCCAGGAAAGCTTGCCTCTGCCTCCAGGCCACTGCTTGGGCATCAGGCAAAGGAGCATCCTGTCTCAAAACCCCCCAGAAGTCTCCTGTAAGAGGCTGCAAAACACAGTTCTCAGTGTAATTTCACTTTGCTGCTCTCAGGTAGCCTGGATTGTATTTCTCAAATTAGTGCATTTTAATTTCAACAGTTCCTTTAAATTATTATTTGATGCCTCTCACAGTGGGAATTATACTGTCTTCTCTTCAGAACATACTGATTGCATTCTAAATACTTGTATTCTTTTACAAAGTAAAAGAAATAACGTAATAGTCTACTGTTGCAGTACTTCTTCCCACTGTTGTTCTTAGCAATATAAACAGCATGTACAGGTCTTTGGGTGGTTCATTGCTGGATTGTCTCTTTTTATTTATGAGGCCCACTTTCATTTCAACTGAAACAGAGATTATTTTCTGAGTACTGAGTAAAAGCTAAGGTGTTTCTTAATCCTACTAGCAAACGCATTTTTTATTATCTGCAGCTCATCACAGAAATTTCAGATGCTCTCTTGTGTCCTGTTAGACATGCCTAAAAATGGAATCAGGCCCAGTAGTGCATATTTAACACTAAATACCAGCTGAGCTGGTATGTTGCACTGTGTTTGATTAAGTTGTTCTTTTGCCTTAATTGTAATTTGACAATTTTAGTTTCCCAGTTCAACATTGTTAATGGACAGATAAAGTTTGCATATTCCCTGCATATCCCACTGTCAAGCTTAAAGTCTGCTGTCAACTGTCATGTAAAATCAATTAACTTTTTAAATGCAATGACTTACAATTACTTTCTCTACTTCAATGTTTTTAACCTTTGTCCTTTGGAAATCTTTCTATTACCTGGCACTCAATCCCCAACAAAGTGAATGAAATCCTGTATCATTTTATGCTACTTTTGTCTGCACAAATATTTGGGTTTTACACGCAGAAGTGGTATAAGAAATAACTATCATGTTTTTCTTATTATTTTCCCATTTGATGCAAACTTTAAAAAATGTTTTTGATCAGTGGTGCTCTTTGCTGAGAAGCTAATTTTTCCATGTTGGCTCAGTGCAGCTGAGTACCAAATGGAGGTATGCTTGGTAAAATTTAGTTTCAAATGTTACAGTGCAGACTGTATCTACAACATACCGAAAAGTTCAATAACCACATAGAGTGAATACCAGCTAGGTCATCCTTTTCATAGACATGACACTCTAAAATTACATTTTTTTTGTTAAATTTAGTTTTAAATTGCCAAAGAATTTATGTTTTTTCAGTTCGTTACGGAAAGTGTTCTGCAGAAGGGTAGACCTCAATATCAGAATATATCTTCTGGAGGTTTTAATCTTCCTCCACTTTATTCACCCTGTCCCAGCCAATAACTATTTCAGGGCTGCCCTTAGACACAGCCCTGACCTATTTGCATGCTAGACACAAATAAAAAGAGATATGCTGGGATGCAGACACACACCCAGCATCTGCTGCCAAGGCAACAGGAACAGGATGTTTCAGATAAAGAAGGGATGACGTTGCAGTCCTGCCAACACCCACCATTTCCTTCAGGAGAGGACAACTTTGCCAGTAGACCTAGAAGTCATCTAGGATAAACACTTTGCACTTGGCTTACCTTGAGTTCATCTGACTGAGACAAGTACAAAGCGTGACTTTCAACATTGCTATTTAGAAACTGGAATCTGGGCTCTTCCTTCCACATGGGTATATATATGTATCATGAAGACATTTCTTGTGCCTTTTCCTTACACCATGGCCTCAGGAGCCATAATCTGATCCGGAAAGTCTGTGTCTTCTGCATAATACTGGCACACATCTTTGGCTACTTGTGATATTACTTCATTTCAGCACTTTGATCACGTTTGTGCCCTTAGGCAGGTGTTATGCTGAAAGGCAATGGTTTAAATAGCAGGTGACTACTCACAACCTGTCAATGAAGGTATTTTGCATGCAAAATTAGAAAAAGGACAAAAAAAATCTGTAGCTGTGGATAAACATGAAAAAAATGATGAAAAAAATGGGCAAATTTAGTTAAATTATTTTCTTACCCGTCTTTTAAATTTCACTAAATGAAATGGGCTGAAACATTTTATTTCACAGCAAACAACTCCGCTGTGTGCTGTTGGGCATGGAAAAGTCCTTCCTTTACCTTCCTGCAGGACTACACGTTCCAGCAGAGCAGGAGCTGGGAATGTTCTCGGGAACACCAGAGCACAGGAAAGAATCTGCTAATTGTCTTTTGGAAGCCTTTTTACGAACACAGGAAGGGAGTGCCGTGTCCATTTAGAGAGAAATGTATGCGTTTGGAGCACAACACTCTGCATGAGAAGTCACTGGAGTCTGGCATTGCAGAAAGCCTTAAGCAGCCAGCTCACACTGTGTCACACACTGGCGTTTTTCAACCTCTCAGATGTCCTCACAGTTCATCAGAAAACAAGCAGAAAATTCTCTCTGTGTGCCTCCCTGAATGTACATTAAGTATTGTTGAGGCATGTCTGCTGAAAGGCCTCAAAGCCTGAAGCAGCTGCAGAGTGCGAGGGGAGAAGTTGCACACAGGCCCCACTACCCGAGACAGGAGACCTGCTTTAAGTTGTGTCAGGGGAGGTTAAGTTTGGATATTTATGAACATTTCTGCATGGAAAGGGTTGTTAAACACTGGAACAGGCTGCCCAGGGAAGTGGTTGACTCATCATCCCTGGAAGCATTTAAAAGACATGTAGATGTGGCACTTGGGGACATGGTTCTGTGGTGGGCTTGGCAGTGCTGGGTTCGTGGTTAGACTTGATGATCTCAAAGGCTTTTTTGCAACCAAAAAGACTCTAATTCTAAGATGCTGTCCTCATAATCTTCTGCCATCTCCAGTGTGTCTGAAGAAGATACAAATTTTTGTGTTATGACCTTAAAAACTGCAATGGTTGAATACACACATGGTGCATTAGGGGACAAACTACACATAATCACCACAGGTGATGAAATCTCTAATGGAAAACCAGGTTTAGATTGTCTCACATTCCTTAAAATCAATGATATAAACCATTCACCATAAATCTTACTTGCATATTTAGAGATATCAGGCAAAAACATTACTTACTGTGATTATTATGACAGTGAATATTATGCAAACTTCTAGTTTGATTCATAAAATCAGATCCTTTTTTATTATTTTCCTTAATTTTTATTTAACTGGTCAAATAACAGTAGCTGATGCACCACAGAGGAAACATTTGATTATCTATTTTAGTAAACCACTATGGAAGATATCAAAAATTTTAGTGGTTTTGCAAAGACTGAGATAGTGCTATAGGAAATATTTCTAAAAGCAAAGTAAGTTTGAAAAGTTATTTCCAAACTGTAAATTACAGCTATTTGAGATAAAAAGATTTTAGTGATTCTATGTCCCTGAAGAGTGTATTAAAAAAAGATTATACAAATATACATTTTACCTAACTGTAGTCACTGTCAAGGGTTTTTAGAAAGTTTGGGGGTTTTAAGTGAAGTTATAGGTCTAGGCAATTTTTAAGAGACTGAAATAGGAATTTCTGGTGCTTACTACATGCTTGCTTTGTTGCATTTTAAATGTACAGTGCTATTCAAACAGTCTGTCTCAATGTATTAAATTTGGGAAGATAATTGGCTTTACTGGAAATACAATCATGTATCTGCATATTCAGGTATTTTATGTCTACTGGCAGTTATTTTTCAGCCATGGTCTTTTCATTTTACCTAAGCACTTATTTGGAAGTTTCATTTAGGATAGAAAATAATAAAAGTTAGTGTTAACATTCTTGGCTTTAATGCAAAAGAAATCCTCCTGAAATACATCTCACTGTACCTTGAATCTTCAGGATTTATGTACCCCCATGCCCAAGTTTATATCATCTAAACAGCAAGTGGCTGTTCCACTCCACCCTTTCAAAAGCTTTCCAAAAGCTCTCAGCAACTGAGAGGGTTTTTCCAATACCTTTCCTTTCTTATTGTATCCAACAAAAGCATTTTAATATTACAGCAGACAAAGCTTCCCTTGTGAACTGGCCTCACTTCCGCAAAACATTAAGCACATGATTAACTTTCAATGTATTTTTTAAATTTAAGCTCAAAATGTATCCCCATATGACAAATATAGCTGATATATCACATATGTGAAAGTAAACGCATGCTGAAGTGTTTTACCAAATCTGAATGCCTGTCCTGTGTGTTGAAAGATAAGTATGTGCTTAACTGGTTGGACATTCCTTAATATCAGTAGAGTTTTGTTCCCTGTACTTTTTATTTCTAAACAAATCCCACTAACAAACCATAAAGAGGCTTTAAAAAGGAGAGTTCTGATGGCTTTATGAAGGGTTTCTGTTCATTTAAATGCTTAGGATCATGTTTTTACAAATATATGTTAGTGTTTATTTTAGGGGGTTTTATACTACTTAAATGAATTACTTTTATGAAGTACAGTACATTATATTGTACTGTCTTTGATTTAACTGAGCTAAATTACAACCTTTCCTTTTTCATGATTTTTTTTAATATGGAAAGTGTAATTTAATTTTCTCTTTTTTCAATCTTTCTTTGATTCATTTAAACTATTCCTGTAGTGCTTTTACTTGTGTATGCCGCATTTACCCTTAAAATGAGGCAGAAAATGAAAAGTCCCCCAGAATGTCACAGGGGTTTACCTAAGTAAAGCTAATAGTTCCACAGGGAATAGAGGCAAAAAGTTATACCTTAACTTTTTGCAAGTTCAGGTAGCAATTGAGTATGTTAGATATGATGTGCCCAGTTCTACAATTATTGTCTCTCCTTTCTTTTCCAAAAGTTTCTGGAGATTGTGCTCTCCAGGACAAAATTGTTCAGCTATTTTGTACAACAAATACAGGTAGGGCAGAACTTCAGCCGTGGTGGCAGTGCTATTACTATTATTTCTATTACTCTGTTACCATTACAACACTGTGCTATATGATCTCTTCCTAGGCCATAACAGAGCGTCCCTTCCCAAACTGGTATAAAGATAATGCTATATACAAGCAGATCCTTTTCCTCCTTCCTCAAATCCCACTTCTTCACAAAAAACATTAGAACTTGAATAGCAGTTGAATAATGAAACGACTGTGCCTAGTCTTTGCATGAAGTTTATGAAGAGATTGCCTAGGACATTCTTGTTTTTTATGAGAGTATTCAAAACATCTGTATATGGATAGAAGAGCATGCAAATCCAAGCATTAATCATTTGCATCTAGGAGTGATGAAAAACCTACCAAAAACTATGGTTTTATCAATTCAATTTTTTTGATGTTGTTGATCTGTAAGAACAAAGATCTCATAGTACTAGCAATTGTAGAAAGTTTATACAGATGTGTTTTCAGAAATAATAGATCATATCCAAATATCAAAACTTATTCAAAATCTCTTCCCTTAACTGTAAGCTTTGCCTGTTGCAAGAAATGCAGTCAGTCTCACATCACCTAAAATATTTTCACATATGCAGATGAATTTCCCACAAACCAGATTTATTTTCATCACAGTACATTGAATCTTACAATAGAGATTGTTTTGTATGAAGATATTTGTACCTGTTGCTACAATAATCAAAATTATTGATACATTGTCACTATCATCTGAATTCTTTGAGGTCAGAGCTTGTTTCTGGCACCATCAAACCAAAAATATTAACAAGAAACACAGCTGCAAAATCTGTCACAAAGCTACAGCTTTATACTAGCATTTCTTTAACCACTTTTGTCTACATAAGGGGAATTCCTCTCCCCTCAGTTCTGTGCATGCATTGCCATCCAGAAGCATCTGATTGGTTTTTTGGCTTCGAGGCTCACCCCAAGTATTCCACCAATTGTATTGCTCAGTCCTTGCCTTGAAGTAAGACATACACAAGAGCTGCTGTCCCCTTTCACACCATGGAACATTTTTACTGGTAGTGGCTAACTAACATCCCCACTATCTCCCACATCCTCATATCCTCACTGAAACACCTTCCTTGCTCTCTGTACAGCAGTCTTTACGAGAAGCCCTTTCCTGAGCTCTGGTTTCATGTTTCAAAATAGGAGGAACCTTCTGACCTTTTCCAGAAGCTCCCATGCACCAGAGGAGCCATAAGTCACCCAAATCTGGCAGCAAACCTGCCCGCATGTCTACTCTTTCTGCTCTCTCTCCTGTGCTTTCATATTTCATTCTGTCTCTTGGTGGTCATGAGTGTGTATACTTACCTAATAGCAAAGTCTCTCGTGTGCTCTTGATGGGGAGCCTGGGGTCCCACCCGGAAGGTTTTGCTGGCACAGGCACAGAGATGTTAAATAACCAGAGACAAGCTACAGGCAAAGGCTTCCACGGCTCACGGCGTTGCATGATCCCAGATGTGATTATCTTTAACGTGGCAGTGAGCCACACAAAACAGGCTCTGCTTGAGCCTGGCCTACAGCTTGCAATAACCTGGTGGCAAAGCAGGCAGGTATGCAGTCCTGCTCCTGACAGCTTTGGTCCTGCCCACAAGCATCACCCAGAGAGTGCAGAGAGGGGATGGCCAAGGATGTCAAAAGACGGTGACAATCCCTGGCACTGTAAAGAGGTGGTTAAAATGTTTTCATTTCCAGTTTTGATTGATGAGGCTACGGAAAGGGTCAACATAGGGATCACTGTTTTCCTTCATTCTCTGAAGAGGCACAATATAAATTGCAATCAAGGCTGCATTTCTTTTTTCTGTACTTTACAGCAGTAGTTAATGATCCCAGTAAACAATATATTTAATAACACTATTTGGAGCAACTGTGTGTGCACCTGTATTGAACAGCTTTCGCAAAAGCAGGGCCAAGGGCTGGCTGCTGGAAAAATGGGAATGAGATCCAGCCACATCTCTCCTGGACAAGCTCCTTTCTCACCACCCTCACCTGGCAGCAGCAGAGCTGCAGCTGAGCATTTTCAAAGGGCTTGCAAATATTTTATTTCTGAGTAAAATCTACTTTTCATAATTATTTGATTCATTCTCAATTTTGCCTGTTGTATTGGTCATAAAGAAACCACCTAACATTTTTAAAATGCATTTCAGATACATTCCCTAGCAAATAACACTGTCGAAAGTCTTGCTGGCTCACCCATGGTCTGCTGCTTCTATTACAATGAAATCAATGGAAAAGGCACAGCAGTGTCTTAAGAGACTCTTTATAAGCTGCACAATAAAGTGAAAGGCTTGGATAAGGATGTGTCATTAAAGATTGTGAACTTAAAGCCATATGTGTGGCAGATGTGTTTGATTGTACAGAGAATACACAGCAGCCTCCTATTTCCAGTGACCAGAGTAGTGGCATATTAACATGGAACAAGTTAAATAAAAGTCAGAGCATTTAATCCCCTAATATAACCAGAGTAAATGATTGTTTTTTACTGCAAAATTGTGACAGTTATAAAATAAAACAGGATATAAACTCAGGTAGGTAAGCACCGAGATGGACTGCAAATTTTCCCTTTTTCAAGTACAGTACAGGTATTTTTAAGTGGATACACCAAAATATTCCTCAAATATCTAAATGCATGCTCAGGAGTTTATCACACACACCAGCTCCATGCACCTCGCTGAGAAAGGTCAATGTTGTGGCACGACCCAGACTGTGCAATAGGTTCTCCAACTGAGAAGCAACTGTTGGGATCAGTGGAATGGCCACAAGAGTCAAGCTCAGACACTGACAACTGAAACCTGTAAGCATTATGAAAAATATTTCAATTTACAATGAAGTGAGGGAAAGATTTATAAAGGAAATCTGTATCTGTAGTTCCCTAAGTAAGCCGTCTCTTTTGCTGAATAGCTCAAGTGGCTTTCACTCTGCTTGGATAACCTGCAATAATTTGCTTAATCAGCTGTTCTGTTCATTGAATCTGGACACCTCATCAGGAAAAGGAAATTCCATCCTATGAATTAGATCACAAGCCAGGTTAAAAGAAAATACTGAATTTCAGACTCACTGCACGTGATTTATGAATTTCCACAAACCAGAGAAGGTTGTTTAAAATCATTTGGCAAAAACATATAAAATAATTAACAGTTTTGGGAAAAGTCACCAACACATCATGAGAGTCCAAGAACAGTAGAAGGAACTGACAATTATTTTGTCCAGATATAGAGGTCTTCAGCTCTGTATTTTGGTGATTACTGAGCTTTGAATGGAAGTATAAATTCCAGATGAGGTCTTCTAAAAGAAATGCCCACCAAGCACACAGTGTTTCTTAAACCCTGGCAACAGCTCATCGCCCTCCTACCTTTTCAAAAACTTCTTTTTTTGGCCAATACTGGTTTTAAAACAAAACTATGTAACTCTCTCATAAATATAAATAGATTCCATGTTCAACTTGGTTTGTAATCCTTCAAGTAGATCTGTGTTTAACTCCCATCCTCCAGAAAAAGATAGATGGATGCAGTAGACTATGTAGGTAAGATTTAAGTTGGATTTAATTAAAGGAAAATCTTACATAATCAAGATCCCTTCCTTTCCAATGTAAACATGAACTATGCCCTCTCATACAATAGCTCTCGCAACAGGGACTTCCTGTGGATGTTTTGTTAGCATTTTCACGTGCCTGTGTGCCTGCCTGTGGTGGTACAGGTTGCTGCAACGTGGCAGGATCTCTTTGCTGTAGGCAAAGTGCCCTGTGGCAGTCACTGCCCAGAGCAGCACTCATCAGGACTCCCAAGGGAGCAGGGCAGGTATGCCCTGTTGGTCTGTCCCCATGGCCAAGCAGGTTCACACCCTCCCATGGCCAGAAGGGAGTGTTATGATCACACACTAGCATCACATTTCTGCTTTTGCATGCAAAGGAACAGTTAAGACTGGAAAAGGACAGCTCCTAGAGGAAAGAGATATCCTCATTCTTCAGTATTGAACAGAAATGTCAGGTTAGGACCTTTTTTTTCTGATAGAAGAGGCTATTGTCAGCTTACATCTCAATCTATAACTTCCACACAGGTTTTATCCATTTTTCTATGATCAGGGAATAAGCTCTCAGTTTATAACTAAACTGCTCCTCACTTTCAGGAACAGAGATCCTGAAATTTATGAAAATCAAAAACTCTCACCTCTTCATTAGCACTGAATATTCAAAAAATAATCACAAGAAAACAGCCTTACAATAGTTTGGAGTATTAACATACTGCAACAATTAACTTCAAATGCAAAGTCTTAGCAACCAGAGCTGCATAAAGGCTACTGGAGGGTCTCTGGACCTCCCAAGAGCCTTGACACATAAGGCTGTACTAATTTACAAGACAGGCATCATTTATGGGAAGACACAACCATAACATGAAGAAGCAGACTAGGCAAAAACCACCATGGCACATATCTGGAGATCTGCAGTTCCAGAGGGCTGGTGGGTGAACTGCAACCCTCTTGACTCCCCTTTCCTCCTCATTCTGTCCATAAATCCTTGTGTCCTCAGCTCCGACAGACGCTTTGAAAAAGTTTCACTCCAGTTGGAGAAGAAGGCATAGATGGAGGGCATCTCTTCTTCCCTCTATTTCTGGAGCAATGCAGGATGACAGAAAAGAGCATGAACTTCCAATGAATACCTCCTCATAGGAGGCTCTATAACAGAGTAATATAAATATATACCTCCCAACCAACCTGATTTTGAGAGGACATTTTTCCATATCCTCTGAAGCACTGTAAGTACATATATGTGTGTATATACACTCACACAGCTGCACTATCAGATCACAGAGCATAATACACAGTTTCAGACTGGCAGGGGAATTTTTAGTCCATCAACAATAAACTCTGGTATTCTATCAGCACTATATTTAAAATAAATTGTGTTTGAAGTCTGGTGAGTGTCGCTGCCACATAATGGAGAATCCAGGGCTGACTCAGCTGTCAAGAGTGAAAGACTACTGCTTCTGGGTATAAAGGAGGAGGTTGATTAAAAATATTTGGATGTATGCAAGAAGGGCTAAATTCAGGGAAACACCTAAATCAATAGACATCAGCTTTCAGCCTCTCTTGGGGAAGGCCAGAAATTACTCTCACCTGTGAGAAAGTAAATTCTGATGAACACTTGCAATATAATGATAAAACTTCAATTCATTTAAATGGAAGTACCTGACTATAAAAAGTAATTTATTACATACCATAAAAGAGAAAAGGCAATTACAGGCACAGAATACAGGAAAAATCTATTATATACAGGATGAAAATTACTGTACTGTAAATAAGATAAACTCTCATTTATGTATTTATCTGAGAAGTTCTGATCTATGATGGCTACCTCAGAAAAGCATTGTGCCCTGTGAAGTTGTTGAGTAAGTAAAATGGAATTTATATCCCAGTGAGCCAGGGAATAAAATATTATCAGTATAAATGTTTTATTTTTTCCTTGTTTATAGTATTATTTTTTTCAAATTAAAAACCTGATCCTGCAAACATTATCTTTCCTGCCCACAAGCAAATTTACTCATGTTTAAACATTTCTAATTTGTGCTTGCTCTCAAATAGTCCAAGAACTTAGGGCTTTGATCTGAACATGAGGATTCACCAAACAATTTGAGTAGAACAATTTTTAATCTTTGGGTGATTATCAAAAATTTTCATTTGGATTCCACATTTTTGGGAGAGTCATTGGACCTTGCAAATTATACTATGCATGATTCCTCCCTTCTTGGAACTTTTAACCAGCAGACAGCAAAGTAGAAACCAGTGAATTACAGTCTGTCCTCCTGACCTTTAGGTTAAGCCAAGCCTGCTCTGCAGTACCATCAACGAAGCAGTCACAGTTTTATTGCCCTCCTTCCAAAAGGCTGCTGAGCATTAAAGCTACACCATGGTATTGTATTCAAAGGGCAAATCTGAACACATTATACAGGTTTCAAATGCACGTCCTTGCCACTCACATCAGGCCTGATCCAATGCCCACTGAGGCCACTTGGGATGGTATTCCCCTCTTTTAACCTTGCACAGTTAAAGTAAACATATCTACACCTCAGTCAAATTTTTTTTTATATAGTCAATGGAAGAAAATAGGTCCTTTAAAGTGTGTTTCATCTGACCAGATTTTGACTTGTACATGAGGATGGAATAAATTTCCCTCCTGGAGCTCTTCTATTTTTTCATTGATTATAAAGTGATCACAGTATGACTCAGATGACTTTATGAACATCTAAAGTTAGATAAGAGAAACTGGAACCTCTGACTCACAAAGTTGGTTTTTGGTTTTGTTTTTTTTACTCGCTACAAGGTAGCACCTTGGTGCAAGTGTTAATCAGGACATGAAAATTCTCAGTCTCTACAGTTGTATCTGTGATGAGGAAGACTTCAAAATAACCTGGAGAAGGAAAGGAGTCTGCAGTTCCTTTCTGAGAAATCCTGAGTGCCTCAGTGTGCATCTTCAGGTCTTGGAGATGAACAGTGGAGTGTTCATGTACGTTAATTCAAATGCATTAAATGTAAGTTTTGAGTTGCCCTACTCTAGGTCAGTGACCTCATTTTACACAGAAGGCACCTTGCACAGTCTCTGTAAGCCCCACACACAAGCTCCTCAGCCAGCACCTGTCACAGGCTGTGGGGAAATCTCAAGCAGTGGTAAAGCTGTGCCCTAACCCCGTGCCATGGCGTGTCCAACTTGTCCCTATCCTTGGGCATTTCTGTGTTTTCAGTGTTTCCCAGTGGTTCTGCCTGGCAGATTGGATTGATGGGCAGAAGCCAGGACGAGTGTGGCCAGCACAGGGCAAAGAAGGGTACACAGCAATCACTCAGGGCCATGGCCCTTTCATGAACTTGATCCAAAGACTGCGAGGGCATCAAACGCACTCTGGTGTAAACTTGCAAAGTGTCTGTTCTGTGTAAACAGCTTTCACCGCCCCAGCAGTTTCTGCTTGCAACATTTCAGATGCAATTCTAAGTTGTCATCAGAGACTGGGCACTGAAAGGGGTGGATAAAAGCCTGTTCCTTTTATTCTAACTCCTCTTCTGTTTAACTGAAAAACCATATTAAATTATTTGAGAACAGAGTTAATCATCTTCTGCTTTGTTCTGTGAACTGCCAGGAGACACTAAATACAAATTTAACACTGTAACATGAGTTACATGAATCTCTGCCTTAATATTTTAAGAGTGAATTTGGTTTTATACTAATTATTTGATTTATTATATTTATTATTGAAATTTACTTGTTATGAGAGAAGGATTCTAAGTCAGGTGTTTTGCCTGAGTAAAAAGTACAAGTCTGTACTGCTTCTGTAAATGAAAAGTTGGCCTGTTTTTCCACAGACATATGTAACATTCTGAATGCAACAAAAACAGTGTTAGAAAAAGGAAATAATCTGAAAAGGAAAAGAAAGAGATTGAATTTCCAGTGATGTACTTTCAGGTATTTGCATTAATACTTTATGCTTCCAGCTCTTCTCTCTCAAGAATCCATAAACAAGATAACTAGCTCCTTTATGAAAGAATAACATGGGTCTAAAATATTATATAATGAGATGCAGCTTCTTTTGCAAAAATTACTGAACCCGTAATTGCTAACATAGTACCTGCCCTTAAGAAATGCACATATTTAAATGCATTAATTATAATGTGTTGACTGTATTATCTAAGAAATTGATTTATTTTTTCCTTCTGAAGATGCTAATCAGGTCCTGTGGCAGATTTGTTTGAGTGTGCAATGCCCAAGCTTTTATGCTTTAATTTAAAATAAATTCTGAGATGCAAATTTCATTCTCTTGTTTTCCTTTTTTCTTGTTACTATATTTCCTCCTGTGCTCCCCAATCCATTCTAAAGATGAACTTCCCATTGTTTTTAAGTCCTTTTCAGAGATTTTAGGCACAAAATCTTCTCTAAGGAAGCACAATGACAAACTTCAGATTAATTACTTTTGTGATAGTAAGATTCTCAATTAATTACTCAAGTACACTGGTGAACATGTTTGAATTGTAACACTGATAATATGAATGTATTTTCTTTTTATACTCGAGAAAGCCATCTCTTAACCTAAAGCTTCCTACACCGCTGCGCAGCCTCAAGAGCTCTGAACCCCGAGGACAGATTTGTGTGAACACAAAGGCTTCGTTGCTGCATGTGTTTGCAATTGGTCTTTGTAGTTTTTTATTGCAAAAAACCACAAAATTAAATAGAAAATAAACTCTGTTTATTTTAATCATTGCGTTGGATTGATCTATCTAAGATTTATCATCTTTTATTTCTGACCCAGTGCATGGGATTGACCTTCCAGTCACACCTGACACATGCAGACAGGTCAGAAGGAATTCTGGTATTTGAACCACTTAAGCACAAACTGATGCTGTAAAATAGGAAACAAACTAATTAATTTAGCCTGTTACACTTATTGAAACTATACGATGGTTTGGCTTCGTTTCACATCTGTATTTCCTGACATTTGCTTAGACTTTGAATTCTGCACAAAACTTCAGCATCCAAGAGCAAGCAGAAATAACATAGAAATCCAATGCTTAGTAATGTTCATTTTCATTGTGCTTATTATCTGAAAAGTAATGTTTAAGTTCATTCCATAACTTCCACAGCTTTCCTTTCCCCAAGGAATGGCTTTGAGAAGATAAATGTAGCTTGAATCCTGTGGAGAAGACAGAAGAAGAGTAGGGTAGCTGGACTTCAGGACTGAGTAATTATCTTCCATGAGTAATACTGGACAAAGAGGCAGACTGGGACTTGTAACTCCATGCTTGAATGCTGGAGATCCTGCTAATAGGAAGGGACTTTGGGACATTTGCCACAGAAAGGGAAGTTTGCTTCTGCCTTTTCTCCACTCCATGCTGTTTTGTGTAACTCCTTTTTCTTCTTTCCCCAGGTGAAACAGGAGAGTTCATAAATCTGGCTGAGTTCAGCCCACAGGAGAACCGGTTAATAATGGTTTTGCACCTTTCCCATTCATACAGATCAGGTCAGTGTTTTGGCTTCTTGACTTGAACAGGAACCTCAGTCTCAGGTCTCCATTTACAGCCCTGAAGCAGGTATACACTTTCAGGTGCAATTGTGAGGAGAATGCCTCTTCAGATGGATTTAAATTATGACAAAATCCTGTTACACACATTTGAAATAAAGTAGAGGCAGGCTGTGCCTTCTTTCTTTCCTGTCTATTTTTTTTTCCTTCTTTTTTTTAATTATTAAGTAAAATGTGACTTTTTGTCAAGACAGATTAGGCCCTCCTAAAAGAGAAAAAGTTGGCTCAGTCCAGGCACTGGCATGAGGCAGCATCTTGGGCTTCTGTCTGCACAGAGTTAATCCAGGCAAGCATCCACAGGGAATGCCAGGAGCAGTTAAGCACACCAGGCATCACCTTTGATAAACAGGTTTGTTGCCACCCTGCCACCCTTCCGCAGCCAGTCTCACTGTGTACCTTGTGCCTCTTTCTGCAGAGCAGCATGGCCAAAATGGGACTGAAGCCAATGGAATCATTTCAGCTTCAGAGCCTCATTTCTGGCAATAATCCAGCTTTCCTCTGTGTTTCCCAGCAGACCACCCTGAGCAGCAGCATACATAGACAGGACTTTCTGTGGAATTTCTCCACTAGCAGTGCCTGCTCCCCCTCTGGCCACAGCAGCATGAGCCCAACATCTCTGATTCTGGAGCTGGTTTCGTTTACTGCAGGTAAAAAAGAAGGGGGAAAAAAAAAAAGCTGAAACTTTTCTCAGTGAATCACATTGAACATGCATAGCTGAGGGAAAGGATGGGAGATGGCTGATCATTGTCAGTTAAATTCAAGGTGCTCACTACTCAACAAAAGCACCATAGGAATCCCACAGGTGACTCTGTGGTATTTCAGAGTAGTTCTGCTGCTGTTGTTGCTCTCGGGGTTTTTTCTCAAATCCTGAATTGAGATTTTTCTTCCAGAAATGAAAAAGAATTCCTGAGCTAATGTGTTATTGAAGCACTGCAAAACAATATATTCCCTTTACTTCCAAGGCACATTTTGTGTTCAAAATAAAACAGTAACAAAAATAAAAATACTTTTATGCTATTCAGAAGAGGACTTTGTAAGGCAGCCAAGAATTTTCCCTCATTATTTCAGTCTGTCATTGAGCCTGACTTTCATAATAATAATATTTTTATTACTTTGCATTAATAGGAAACACGAGCCAACACTATCCAGATATAGCTGAGATGAGTGATCACATCTCCCAGGACTGCACACATAGCGCACAGCACAAGGGACACCCTTGTCTTCCTCAGCACAGGGCACTCCACTAGCACTGCAAAGAAATCCCAGCACCAGCCCCTGGCCTGGCTTGTCAGTAGAGTCCTCAGGGGAGCACAGAGGAGCTCCCATCCCAGAAACAAATGAAGGGGATCTTCAAAGGGAGCCTCGAGGAAAAGGAGCAGATTTAAGAATATGGGGTATCCAGGAGATGGCACATGAGCCACCAATCCCTTGAGAGGCTTTGGGGATACCTGTAGTGAGTTCCTCATTTGTCAGTGCTGAACCTCCTGTGTTTTTAGGATATCCTGTTCGTTCAGAGCCCTCTGCCCTCCACTTTGCGGAGCTCTATGTCCTTCTGTCTCTCATCACCTGTTACCAATTCCCCATCTGTAGCTGGGTGTGTATGTTTGCTGCAGAGGTTTGCCACCCTTCCACTTGAATCCCACCCTGTTTTGGTCTGGCCATCATTTCGGCACCTGCTTACAGGAATGTCATTGATGCCATTGGCTCTTCTAAGGAGTTGGAGGATCTGGCAGAAGTTTCTTTTTTGTTCTTCCTTTGGTCACTCTATCAGATAAGAAGTTCATGACACTTTCCTGTCTCAGATCTCTATTTTTGAAGCACTTCAGAACAAAGCATTCCCCAAGTTATTTCAGGAAGTTTCTGCGAGCTAAGAGCAGATTTTCTGCATTTTCTTTTTTATTATATCTAAACTAGGGATATACACACACTGTGAATGCTGCCTTCTTTTAAGGAAATACAGGGTGGAGGAGGGTGTTTCTCTGATCTGACAACACCATGCTTCATGACTGGGTACATAATTCCTTTCACCTAGACCACTGTGTTTATTGTCACCCACCCCAACCCCCACACTCAACTCAATTAGACTCTACTGAAAGCAGTTCTTCATTTCTCTCAATAGGACAAAAATTCCTACGAGTTCTTGGCCCAGGTTTTAAACTAGTTACAGAGTCAGAGCCAATTACCACCATGTCCATTAAATGATCATTTTAGCAGCAGAAAATCAGGAGAAATCATGATTTCTCAAGCAAACAAGATGGCCTATCCATCTGCAATCCCTTTTCCAATGCATGCCTATATCACCGTTAGCTAAAGGAAACTCACCACAGCCTCCATCTTTCTCCAAAAAAACTGTTAAAGGTCTTTGAAAGCAGTTATGACCCTGTTTGTGTAAGGTCTCTGATTTCTAATCTTTGGTATGGGGAGAGCACTTTATGCCCTTTGTCCCCTTGTAATATTATCCTGCTCTCTGAACACCCAGACTGAAGGTTGCATTTCTCATGTACCTGGTCATGCTTCCCCAAGATGAGTCGCTCTCCCTATAACTACTCACTGCCACACCATCTACCAGTTCTCTCCATTTCACCCATTAAAATTAATTAGGCTGAATCAACTACTTTCCTTAAAAGAGATTATAAAAAATATCTACTGCCCTACCAAAAGGGGGGACACCTGAGCTAATAGTTGAAACAACCATTAACTTTTGGTATGATTAATATCTTGTGGTTGCCTGATTTACAGGCCCCTTTCAAGAGTAAATAGTTGATACAGAAAGAGCCAAGAAATTGTTGGGATGTTTCTACAGTAAGTATGAGATTCTGAGCTGACACAGATGTCCTGCTAACTAGCCAGAAAATGAGAGCCATGACTTAGTGTAGTGCTATTCCAGGGAAAGAATCTGCTTCTTCATCTAGTGCTTTAAGGATAAATTGAGACCAAAATCTACTCCCAACTGAAAGAACAAGCTGTGTCCAACCCAAAAATTACAAAGAGCTACTCCTTCAGTTTAGGGAATCCACAGGAAATAGGCACTTTGCCTTCTGGCTGAGTGCTGTTTGCTCAATACTCAGCTCTCTATGCAAATGGCAAAACAGATATTCCAGTACCATCTGATACGTTTTCTAAGTTACATGCAAAGATGTAGCCTTATCAGCAATTTGGTTTGTAGGTACAAAAACTCTATTAAATACCATCAAACACAAAGAGATTTTTCTTGATCTCTTCAAGCTAGGGAAGAGATCAAGACAAATCTCAGTTTCCTAGAGAGTTTATGAACCAAATCAGCAGACCTAAAATTTAATACTTTAGTCCTGGTTAGTATTCTCTTTCATGAATTTTGCCAGCACATGTCCATTTCCACACAAAGCCCAAGAACTCAGATTCTTATTCCCATCCTTTTCCCCAGACAATTGTAGAGAAAGCATGCATTCTCCTCATGTTACTTCTTCTATAGCCTGTGGACTTGCTAAGACAACTACCCATGGCCACCACTTGTTTCAGGCAACTACTTTTATATGAACTTCACGGCAAATTCAGAATTTACAGTAATCTGAGACACAGATTATTAACTATAATTTCCACAGTTGATAATGCCTAAGGTTCTTAGGCTGTTCAACACCTTTGCCCATTAACTAGCTTAAAAAGCTCAGTGATTTGGAGCAATGTGCCTTCCTCTATCAATGCTTCCATAATAGTCAGACCATTCTGTAACTCTCAGCACAGAGAAAACAAACTCTTAACTGTATCAGTACCAGATATTTTCTCAAATGAATAAACTGACTGAACATGTGACGTACACAATGTTTTTTCTGTAGACAGTTTGACAAAGACAGGGCAAGTCTTAAGGGGTTTTTGTTTGAATACTCTAGTCTTAGCCATATATTTATGCTTTCTTCAAAGTTATGTTGAGATAACATCTTGCATTTAGTAAAGAAAATCCCACTCCATCTCCATCTTCTCTTCACATTCTTTGTCAGGCCTTGTGGCTGGAGTCCACTCCACTGTGTGCATAGTGTGCATGTGCTCTGATTCCTGCTCCCCCATCTTGCACCACTCAGCAAGAAGAAAGAGGTAACTGGGGGGATGTCCACTTATCAGTCATTGTCAGGGACTGGTGGTGACAGCAGGCAAGCTAACATCCTGGAAATCCCTTAAACAGCTGAAGTGCAAGAGAAGAAAGGAATCAAAATAAAATAAGGCTGCAGGCAGTGGAAGAGCAAAGACTGGTATTAAAAATATATGGACATTTTGTTGGCACAAAAATAGACGTTGTAGGAGTGCCATGTGTTTATTCTATTGCATAGAAGTAATTAATTGATAAATTAGAATTGTTCAGTGTTCAAAAACATTTTTTCAAAGTTTTACAATCTAAGAAATCGAATAGTATGTATTGAAAATATTTCGTATTTTATGTCTTTTATTTCTTCATGTCACTGTCTACTAGGATTTCTTTCAGGCATGTGTTCTGGCTTACAAATTATTCTCACTTCTATTAAAAATGTTATCATGAAACATTCACTCTCAGAAGTGTTTTAAAAGAATATGCAAATATATCTGTCTTCACTCTCCTGAATATGGAGGGAGTAGTCAGCTAATCTTCCACTTCCTTAAAGCAAACTGAAAGATACCTTTTAGGGAAAATTAAATTAAATTTTCTGCTGAAAATTGATGTGTTCAATAGTGGCAGAGCTAGGTACAGAACTCTTTCAAATAGTGTGAGAAGGAAGATGTGACTCCCTTAGTATTTCAGAGTTATGCTATTATTAAAAAAATCCCTTGCACAGTTTTAAGCAGATTTAGGTTCCTTAAAGGTGAGTAAGTCACCACAAAGCAACCAAGAATCATGCAGTGAATCTCTGCTCGGTGCCCCAGGGCTCTAACTAAATTATTTGTCTTTGTGGCAGCAGAATGTGCGGACAATGGGAAGAGCTGAGCAATCCCCTCCAGGAGGGGATGTTAAAGAGCAAGTCAGACTGTATCCACAAGCAGTGAGAGTTTGTACATGCTGTTTCCCTGCAGGGAGGTGCAGGGCACTGCCTGAGGGCCTTTTTGCAGCTTCAGACTTGTTTCCACCACCCTGACGTGTCAGAGATGGGAAGCAGTAAACCACCAACCCCACCCCTGGAGCAGGTCATCATATTTATAACCTCCTTATACGTGCACACACTGACCCACCTCAGTTCCTACTTCTGCTCTTCTGCAGTGCCATGTGTCTTTGCCAGATAAAACAACAATGAAAGAAAATCCCACTACTGCATATACATTCTTCTTTAAACAGTCCAAACCTGTCTTCAACCCCCGACTCACCCTAACTCACCCAAGCCATAGGGTAGTCCTTATTTGGGGTGAACTTTTGGCATCCTGGAGCTCAGCAAGGGGGCAACTTTATACCCAAGCCCTGGGTGATCGTTCCATGTGCACTGGTGCCTTGAAAGTAGGAGATGGAGTTACTCCCACCAGCACCTCATCCTGGCTTCCTCAGTAGCTGGATATGCACAGCACTCTGCAGTCCCATCTGGCCAGCTTTAGCCAGAGGGTTCAACTTGTTCTGCTTAGCTGAGGGGCACCACACACTGCAGCAAGGTGCTGCAGGAGAAGAAAGTGAGTGAGGAGGAGGCAGCGGAAGGTTGGCAGAACAGACCCAGCTCTTCAAGTGACTCTGTGTTGAGCCAAGGGGAGTCCCTTGCACTTGGGATGCAAACTCAGTTGCGTTCGGGGCCTCCTGTCATCCTGCTTCTCCAAACAACCTGGGACAATGCAGCCTTTCTTCAGAGGAACCTGCCTCTAGGAGCTGAGGAACTGCAGGGCAGGATTTATCCCTCCATGATCAGGGATAAAGCAGCAATCTCACAGTCTTTCCATTATTTTGTCTGGTAAGGATTTGTCTTAAATCCTTACACAGTGTCAGTCATGTAAAACTTCACTGTTAACTCCATTGTTATGTTGGGAGTGACAACTAAACTCCAAATGGATTTTGAAGCATTTCATTTAGCTGAGCGTGGCTTACTGTGGTCCTAATATATGAATTTCATATGCTGAGCTTTACATCAGAGTGACAAGATAAACAGTTTCAGAAAAACATTTTTCAGTAATTCATAAACAAAAACCCCAGCAATGTTCCAGCTGAGAATTTTTTTTCTCATAAAAAAGTGTGATGTATCTAAAATATGTATTGACCATCAGTGCAATCTGTAGATAAACAAAAATCTGAGTATTTCATTATTCACACTTGTCTATACTTGGTATTAACATAACATAGAGTAAACAAGAACAGACAGTCAATTTGTTTTATACATAAACAATATTTGAAAATATAGATGCATTACCAGCAAGTCTTAGCTTATTATTCTAAAAGGATTTTGTAAATTGCTCTCCTTAGTATACTACCACAATTTTTATAAATTGCTCTATTAGCACAATTTATGGAGATTGTGTCATGCAGTTTATTAGTAACTTGAGTCTGTTTTTCTCATTTATTTTCATATTTCTTTGCAAGGGCACAATTCAGCAGAAATACAGGGATCAGATTCTTCTCTCAATTACACCAGACAGTGTCTGAGTTACTACACTGGTCTCATTTTAAGAAAGTGAAACCTAGATCCTTATTTTCCATGTTTTAAATTCCATGAAAGAAAAAGTCTTCAAAATGTTTCTGCAGCTGAGATGAAATTAGTTTACCCATTACTAACAGGATGCTCAAGTATTTCTTTTCTTTTGTCTTACCACAGTATTAAGCTAGACAGTAAATTCTAATTTCATCTAAAATAATGTGGTTAAGTTTCCCATAGAATTATTATAATTTAACCAAGTTTTGAGCAAATTATCAATGCTGGAGGGAGGGGGGGAAGCATGTGCAAGAAATTAGCAAAGTGTAGAGAAAAGGGAAAGACAATTACCAAAAACGTGGAAATTAACCTCACTCTAGGCTGACTTCCAAAGTCTCTGGTAGCAATTCCCCTCGCACACAAACCTGAATGAAGCTCCTTTCATTAGACTTTTTTCTTTATCATCCACAATATGGGACACATTTTTGAAGACATGCATTCCAGAGGATACAGCATGACATTGCAAACAACTTAATCCCAAATATTCAGAAAATGTGGGCTTAGATCTTGAAAGCTTTCAAAGAACAAAAGGAATCCCACGGGGTTTTCAATAAGTTTTGTGCAAAATCTTTTATGTTTCCATTCTAAGAACAATATCCTGGGATCTCCTGAGAAACACTGCAAATTAAAGTTTAGAGAACCTAAGGAATAAGGATCATTGATAAACTGAAAGAATATGAAGGAGGGCCAGTCACCCCAAAGAGGAGAAGGATGATTCTGCCTCTCCAAGCTCTAAACACTCACAGAGGCAGCAACAGGCTTGACAGCAGAGGGAAATAAATGTCCCCATCCCTTCCCTTAAGAGTCTCATGAAGGAGAGGCACAGGAAGCCAATCTTGTCAGGAAAGGTTAATAGAGGTGCTGGAGGTTGGAGGCATTGGGGAGCGGAGTGTTACACGTGGAGACAGCCCAGAAATGCTGCCAAAAGCATCCTGTCCCACCAGCAGCAGGACAGAAGAAAGCAGGAAGCACCTGTGAGATCAGAGGGAAGACAACAGAGACAGGCGCAAAAAGCAGAATGCATTAGAGCTGCTGAGGTATAGAGGAAATGCATCTGACTGTTGGACAGGGGTGAGGAGCAACATACACCAGAGATACATTTAAGGACAACTATCAATTTCAGAGCAGGACCAGGGAGGGCAGGAAAGTGAGACTGATGCAAGGCGTGATTTTACACCAAACCAAGACATTTTGGCAGGTTTTCACCATCCTGAGGTGTAGTGATGACCCTCAAGGCTTTGGGGTAGGAGCATCCTTTGCGATGCAGAGTTTCTGCAATTTTACTCACCCACACCTCCTGCTTTTTGCCCCGCTTGCTGCTCTAGAGACAGTAACTGATTCTTAAAATGTGCTTATGTATTACTTAATATTGAGCTCAAACTCAGCATTAGTCTTACTTTAATGAGCATAATGATATAATTTCCATTCCTTCATCTGGTGGAAAGCTCTGGTAAGACACTAGGGGCCCTGAGTAAGATGGAGTAATTTACTCTTATTGTTATAGGAGCAATTTGTAGATCATTTTTTCTCTAATATTGATAAAAGCTTAGAGAAAGAAAATAAAAAAAATGTATTCATCTTGCTCAAGATACAAACATATTTTAAACAGAAAAAAATAAAATCATATTAAAAGCTCAAGAATTTAAATTGAAACAGACCTTTTAAATGTTTTATGTTAATTTTTCCTTTAAATATACATTTTAAAATTAGTTTCATGGTTTCATAACTTTAATAAACATTTCTAGAGAAATATATGAATGCAAATGTTATAAGAAACCATGTAACAAGTATCCTTCAAGAACAATCATGTCACTGCAATACAAGCATGAACTGAAATCACATAATCTCCTGGTATATCTCCCCTTAAGAAAGAAAAAAGTTGCATGATTTTCCTTTCATCTTCTGACTTTAGCCAAGAATAATCAGAGCATCAGTGGGTCATCAGGTAGCACTCTCCTTGCCCACTTTTCCCTCTCTAGTTTTCTTTTTAGAGAGCTTTACTACCAGACAAGCAGACAAGAATGACACTAATAGAATCATCATCATTACAGTCATAGAATGGTTTGGGTTGGAAAGGACCTTAATGATCAAAAAATTTTAATCCCCTTGCCATGGGCAGGGACACCTTCCACTAGGCCAGGTTGCTCAAAGACCTATCCAAAGCCCTGGCCTTGAACACATCCAGGGATGGGGCATCCACAGCTTCCCTGGGCAATCTGTTCCCGTGCCTCATCACCCTCATGGTAAAGAATATCCTGCTAATATCTAATTGAAACCTTCCTTTTTTCAGTGTGAAATCATTCCTTTTTGTCCTGTAATTACACACTCTTGTAAAATGTCCTCCCCCTCTGACCTTCCTGTAGGTCCTCTTCAGGTACTGAAATACTGATATATTCATATATATATATATATATATATATATATATAAAGATATATATCTATATATATAGAAGCTATAAGGATACCACCACCATATTTATGTAAATGAATGTACAGCAGAATGCAGGTCTCCCCAGCCATCTGTGCTTCACACAAATATCACATACAGTCACATCCTTGCAGGTGTCTAATAATGAGCAAGCAATGAGGTGTTTGAAGGAGCAGGAGAGGGTGCATTTCAGGGAAGCCTTTTCCCTAACTCAAATCACTGTTATGTTTTCAGGGCACATGACTCATCTAATGAGCTTTTTCTTCCCCTCCCCACATAAGTAAAATGGTGAACAAGAAATAAATGACAGGGTTTCAACACATACTACAAGAGAGAAATAATTAGCAACTCTGAAGACTTAGGAAAGGGAGCTTCTTAAGAAAGGGAAGTGCAACCCTCAGCTTGCACTTGCAGGCATTTTTTAAATTCTCTTGTCAAAATGAAAAACAGGATAAGGAGTCTTGATCACAGCTTCTGTTTCATTTTCATTGTCATTGATGTGACAATAATTTAAAATTTTCTCAGTCCCCAAATTCTTCAAATGCCAGGAATAGATTATTTTACATGGACACCAAGAAATGACTAAAAATTCTGTAGAATAGACATTCCACCCAGAACACTGAAAAAAAAAATTGTCTGGTAATGGATATGGCAGGAAAGATTTTGAAGCATCATTAGTGACTAGGATGCAAGTCTCTATGCTGACTTCAAATACATGTGCATGAAGTGAGAACCTGCCCTATTACGAAACAATGAAGGATATAAGGAACCAGCTGAAGTTCTCCCACTAAAAAGCTGATTGAATAGTCACACCTGGTAAGACTCAATCCTCTCTTCACAGGGTCTGAACTTTAGCAACTGAACTTTACCTGCTAAGCACCTACTTAGAAGAAAAGAACACTAAGCTGTACTAAGGTGAAGCATGAAAAAATAAAATATATGATTCTAAGAAAAGAGGCATCTAGGAGAGACCAATCCAGGCAATTCAAAGACAAAAAAATGAGCAGGCATAGCACGGAGACAGTCATTACAGCAGGAAAGGGGTGAAGGCAAGTCTGGAGAGAAAAGAATGCAGTAGAGAGTTAAGCAAAAGTGAGATAACCAGAGAGTAGTTGAAAACTACAAAGGAGGTCACAGATAATAGGTAGGAAGTCCCCAGACCTGCTTTTAGGGAAGATTAAACTCAGGTTGAATTGAATTCCGTTACAGGCTGGGTGATGGAACTGTTCTCTCAGATGGCTGGGCAATAGGGTTAAGAAACCCTGGTATTGGCTCAGGGGCCACCTCCAGCTGAGACAGAAGTCTCTTGGAGCACATCTTTTCTCATCCCTTCTCTCATGTATTTACCTTAAGAGCTCATTTAAAGGGGGCTTTGTCTGCCCCAGGCTTTTGCAACAGCAGGGAGTTTTAAGCTGTTCAGATAGATCTGTATGTCAGGTGCCTGCTTTGCTCTGGGGAATTTGGAGATTTTATAGGGGCACACTGCACATGTCACCCCTACAGAGGGTACATTACAAGGGAGCCCTGCTTTTGCAAGTAATCCTTAATTTAAATCACCCCATTTTCTCTGAGATTTTAAACTAACAGTTCTGTGGTTTTCTCACTGTTTTTCTTATTTTTGGATTCTTTTTCCATCTTCATTGTAGCAAAGTCTGTCCCATTGTTCCAAAACTAATATAGTAATATGACGGGAAATGTTCCTTTTTTTAAAAAGGGCAGGGAAATGAGAAGGTAAAATAAGAGTTCAGTAAATACTCCAGAACAACAGAAAAAATAATCAGGGTGAGGCAAGTACAACCATTTTCTTTCTGATATTGTTTATGCACATCCTATTTTTGCTCATTTTCAAAGCAGTCTTTGTAACCATCAAACCACATTGTAGAACCTTCTTATTTTGTCTGTAACTTTTTATACTCATGCTAATCCAAGTCAACCTAATTTCTAATTTCTTTACAGATGTTTCTTGGGCTTGGGTAAGTGAGAAGATGGTGATTCAGCAGTGGGTCTCTCACTACTCTTCCCACTGTCTGAGCACAGGGAGGGTTTGTAGCTGTGCTCTTTGTACTGTTTTTGCCAGCAACACACAACTCAGCTCAGCTCCTTTTATGCAGATTTGCTTCCTGAAGGCCCTGAGCAAGACGGCCTCTGATTCAGTTGAACCCACTTTCTGCCCACCTGTGGTCTCTGTTTTGCTGCTTTTTCTCCTTCCTACTCCAGGAGTCAGAAGCTCCATGCTTTCTTCCCTTCCTAGCACTCAGCCTGCTGGTTAGGACTTAATTAACCCCAGATTCTCTCTTCTGCTGTCTGTACCTTCTAAAGAAAAGTCACCAACTCTTCTCGGTCATCTCCACCTAATCTGTTGCTTCATTGTATTCCTGGAAGGTTTCATTATTAAAACTCGTCTTCCCCATCAGTGTCAGCAGGATCACCACATTGAGTGATTCTGCAAAACTTAATCATCCTCATTTGGGGGTCACCAGAGAAGTCCTGACCTGGTTTTGCCCGTGATGATTTCTCATCTCATTGATCCACTCTTCAATATGATTCCACCAACATTTGTACTGTCAGGACCAAGGGGGTGCTAAACATCATATAAAGTCTGAGAAGAAAAAATGTCTCTGCCCCACAGGAAAAGGTTTAAAACAAACTCTTGTTTTGATAACTGCAGGATTTTCAACTTTGTGCTTGTTTGTCAGTAGCTTTGTTCAGAATGGAAAGAGCTGGAGGAAAACGGCAGTAAACCAATATAAGCTCTTTGCATAATGGACTTACTACTTGCAAATACTGATGAACAAGGTTCCCCTTGGTTAACTTGGAGGGCAAAGGCAATTTTCTTTGTTTTAACATCAGCCCTTTCTGTTCCCTAGTCAGGCTGCCATTGTCTGGTCTCTCTACTCATATCCCAACTTTCCTTACTTTTTAATGACCAGAAAATTTTGGTCATAGCCCATAATCAAAGTGAATTCTCCCACAATTAGGTTTCCAGACATACAAACACATAAAATATGTAATTAATAATTTGCATTTCATTTCTCCACCTTCAGATGATTGACTAAGAAAAGAATGTAACCCTCCACTGTGTTTCTGCAAACACACAAAAGCATCCATCATCTCATGAGAACACCCATCCCATTTAGATGCCTGAGCTTGAAGTGCTCAATTACAAAAGAGGGACAGTATCTGTACACAAATGTCAAATATGGTGGAAGACATGTTGGGACATGTGGGCTAACATTTTGGAGAAGTTTGTCTTTTCGACGTTTACAGAAGCCTTCCAGGTTCCATAAAATCCACATGGGGTTATGCCACCTTACTGAGGTGCTGCAAATGATGAATGAGTGGCATAGCACAGCAACCATCAGAAGACAGGGAAGACAGGAAATGGGGAAGGAAGGAATACTTTTGTTGAGGTATGAAGTCTCTGTGTTCTTCTGTTTGCCATTTCCTCACTCTCAGGCAGGACAACCCTAAAAAAAAAAAATGCAGCAGACCCTAACAAGGTGTTTTCTTCACAAAAAAAACTGTCAAAGCCACTACTGGATCAGAGAACACTTTGTCATCTTTGAACCTGCAAGTAAAAGTCCATTTTGTATCATTTCAAAAGTATAATTTTTCAACTGTTATGGCTTTATATGTTTTCTGTGCCTGGACAGAGCTCAGACCAAAAGCAAAGCTGTCATGGTCAAGCACCACCTGAGTCAGCTCTTCGAGCTGTCTGACAGATTTTCTGTGTCATGCAATAGCTCTGTGTTCCCAGCTGCAAATTACACATAATAATGAAAATCTCTGTTGCTTGCAGAGACTGTCCACAAGCCAGAAATGTCCAAAACACTTAGTGGATAAGGACAGTCCCTGTGAGCAAGGCCAATAATAATCTCAGTCTGGTCTGCGAGGCACGCACCTGAGCTACAAAACAAAAAGTCATCAAAAAAGAAGCTTCATTGATCACAGAGGGATAAAGGCATTTCCTTCCTGTTTGTGGAAAGTTTTCAGACATGCAGCTTTAAAGTGCTGGATAAGAAAAAAATCCTTCCTGATTTACATCTCCTTAAATAGATTTAATTAGTTGTGGAATATCATAAAACGCCTAGGAAGTAGCCACTTGCTGATGTATTCACCTGGGAGCAATTTGAGGAACTGTTCCTCAGCTCTGTAGACATGCAAGATGAAAAAATAGACAGATCATTAGCCAACAATGAAATTAAAAAGAAAAATACAGTGACTGGAAAAAGCAATTATCACCTCCATTAAATTTATCTGATTCACTATCAAGTATGGCTGGACAAAGGGACAAAAATTGGTGTCCCAACACTTCCTTGGTGAGCTGCTGCATTCAGGTCAAGAGGAGATGAAAGGTAGCCCCCTGCACAGAGGGTTAGGTAGGACTTTGGCATATCAAATCACTCGCCCCCAGGATCACAAAATGTTCTCAGGAAGATGGAGAAATAAAGCAAGCACTGATGAGTAATTCAGAGATAGGACCTGAATTTGGAGCCACCACTCAGACCTGAAGTCAGTAGCTGTTTTGCCTTCAGAAGAGCCATGGGGATTTCTAAATAAAGTAATATTTTTCATAATGTGTATGAAGCAGTCAGCAAGAGTCCTCTTCTGCTCTCCATGGGCAATCCTCTTGCAGGGCAGACCCCTGCCTCTGCTGACTCTTAGTAATTGCATGACCTGGTGAGTGGTCACAACATCTTCCTGGATACCACTGGACCAGGAATCCATGGCAATGTCTGTCTGAACCTTCCCTCAGTTCCAGGTGGTGACTCCTGTGCATGTCTGCACCTTAGGGACTTTCTTTCCTGAGCCATGGCATGGTCATTCTCCCCTCTTAGGGTAACAGATTTATTAGGGCTACAGCTACTTTGCACAGAACAAGCTTTAAAATATTTTATTAAAATAATAAAAACCCACACCAGTAATTTTCTAGCTTATTTTCTCAACTATATCCAGGAATATTAGTAGATCTTCATTCTCCAATAATGCTGTCAAATTAGAATCTCCAAACTAAGAGGATAAAGTTTATTGTGAATACTTGTAATGTCTGTGATTAAATATGTATGTTTCTTATTTCTATTTTTCAGGCTTGCTCTGAAGGATAGGTCATATTTAATGTCCACCATATGGGAAACAGCCCACCAAATGAAACACTACTTGAGATAATTTCATGGGAATTCAGAAGAACACAAAATTAATTTTCCTTCTGGTTCTCAAAAACTACCTAGACAGAAGGGAGGATTTATGAGATGCTAATTTTCTTTCTGTCCCAAAATATCATAGGAATAATTTTCTTGATGTATTTTGCTATTTCAGATTCTTGTCCTGAGCAGAAATGAAAAAATTCAAAGGATGAACAAACGTGAAAGGTTAGCAAAACAGATTTGAACCTCAAAAATGTTACATTTGCAGTTTTGGAGAAATCTAAATGTCATTTCATGCAAACAGATTTTCCCACAGCTCTCCTTAATTCTTAAAGAACATGATAACAAGGATACAGTCAAGAGGTAAAACCAAGATTAATGAGACATAAGTGAGGCACTTAATAGTTGAATCTGTGGGATGATATGCACAGGAAAATGATGAAATGGTCATGAAGCATGATTCAAGAGTGAACTTCACAAGAAAAAATATGTATCACAGGAAATATATTTGCATTTTAAGAGGAAAGAACTCAATAACCCAGCAGGGCATTTCCGTTTCTCATTTACTGCTGTGATTCTGTGACTGGATCCTGGGTTTTGTGAAAATGCTTCTGTACAGTGCATGAAAGAGATCAAAAGTCATCCATTTTTATGCTAATGTAAAGAAGTTCAATCTCAATTCAAGATCTGCCTTCTCAGGCCCTTATAGAAATACAGCATCCAATTAAAAGCAGCCCAATACCTCTATTGACATGAAACTCTACAGCAGCATGCACATTTGCAGTGTCCTACATCACCTTAGACAATTCTTTTTAGATAATTCATTGCTCAGGTGACAAATTTCTCAGCTTCGTTTGCTGATAAACACAACCTGTATTTGCACATTTCCTCTCATCCAGGATCCTGGGCCAGGGGTACACAGCTAGGAAGTACCTCACATTACAGAATATTAGAAAAAGGATAAGTTATTTTGAAGTGGTTTTGACAGCTAGTGTAAAGAAAAGACCTCAAATGTTCCTTTTGCAAAATAAGGACTATTTGTCTTAACATTTATCTTAACATTTTCCTTGGAGACTAATATTCTTTAAATGCTGTGGGGTTTTTTTCTTTAATGACAATGCTGAAGATTTTTTCCCATTTTTTGTCACTCTAAACCACCATAGTTTTTAAATCATTCCTCTCAAAGGAAAGACATTTTATTCACATTGATAACACTCTGATATAAGTGTTAGCTGATAATAAGCAAAACGGGAAATTATCAAGATTCCAATATTTTTCAAAGATATTCCTGAGGACTGGTGAGTCTAGATTTTATATTAGCCTTAAAGTTGCTTTAATATGAAGTTTCTTTGTTCCAATTTAAAAAATAATTCATGAGAAACACAGTCTTTGTATCACAAGGTGCTATATTTCCATGGCAATTTTGGAAAGTGATTTTTCACTACTTTCTGGATGTATGATTCTTAGTCTATGAATGGTAGGGGGTTTTTATTATTATTCTAGAAGATTCATTTGTTGAAGATTAATTATTAAGCTTCAAGCATCCTGCTTACACCCTACTCATCCGTCATGTTAAGGACATGACCCTATCTGACAGCATGAATCAGAAACTGATGGTAGGGCCTCTCATTGCACCTTGTAAATGAAACACACATACAGGTACCCGAAATTAGCTTCCTTCCTCAAAGCTAGAACCTTCTGGGACAGAAGCACGGGAGTACAGTTCAAACCATTAGACTTTGGAAGGAAATTTGACACAGGACAGGTAACAATAAAAGAGAAGAGACAGAAGAAAGTCAGGCTCTACTGACAGTAAACTTTATTAGAAGTAGGATCCATCACATTATTAAAATGGTTCACAACCTGGCTGCCTGTCTGTGCTTTGCTTTGACAACCAAATGCAACACCAGGAGAAGGGAAGGAGGAGGATGGCAGCACTGGACACCGGCTGTCATAAGGAGTTCAAGTTCTTGGGGACAGAGGACTGTGGCTTTTCACGTACGTCATTTATGCTACAGTTCATGAAAAAGGATTTGATATATGAATAAATACAAGACTGAATTTAGGAAAGGGGAAAATAGTATTATCAGAACAAAGCAGGCCTCCAAAAGATAGCTGCAGTCCTAAACTCCACGCTGGGCTATGGGGCATGCCATTGGCTATCCCCACCTCTGGCCTCGGAGCCGTGGCAGCCACAGATCAACAGATAAACCCTACTCATCCTCTCCATCCTGCCTCTGGGAGATGTGGAAGAGGCTCAGGCACTGTCCTTCTGGCATCCCACACAGAGACCACCCTGTAAGGTGACTGTAGATGTGACTCACTCACATCCCTTCCAGGACTTCCTGGCAAGAGCAACAGGGAAATGTTTAATAAACCCTGTAGCACTGACCACATTTGGGGAACACATATTTTACTATGAAAACATGGAGCAATGAGCCTTGCTAAAAATGCAAATACAGTGCAAGACATTATATGTGAAATGTTTGAATCTCAAAAGGATACCCAGAGGAGTGTCACAGCTGTTAAACAGCCCTATGCCAAGTGCTCAGCAGAAATATTGCTCTGAGACACTGCACTCCTCAGAAGCCACCTGGGTCAAAGGCATCACCTGGGCATCCCTGGTGCTACTAAAGGCTTTATGGTAAAAATGAACCCATCAGGATGTCTTCTTTGTTCTGACTTACTTGCAAATTGGGTTATTCAACTACGACCGAAGACATCAGCTGGATTATGTATTTATCCCTTCCCTCGATAGACTGGTACAGCATGTGACTGTACACCATTAAACAGCTGTTGGCTTTCCTGCAAAGCTGGCCATCGTTCAGCCATGGATAAAATAATTATGTACAGCACTTCATTGTGTCTAGCCATCCCAAGACAGCTGCTCAAGCGGTAAAGAAACAGATTTCAGGGAATTTGCCCCCGGCCCCATTTCTGAGGTGTTGCATGACCATGACCAGCCCTCTCCAGCACAAAGGGCTGTGTAGTAAGGCCTCTTTTTAACCCACAGATGGGTGTGCAGAAATGCCCACAATGAACTTCAGTCTGAGCTGGGGAATTTGGTGTGGTTTTATAATGCTGCTTTTTTAAATAAGGTATCCAGCTCTCTAGAGCTGCTGTAGGTAATCCTAATAGGTACTTAATGATTTTCTTCATTTTATTGTTTGGGCTTCAAGTATATTAATGTTAATGTGCTACACATGTTCTAGAGAGAAATCTTTTTCTATTTATTATTTTCTGATTGTCTCTTGGACATTACGTATGTTTTCTTCAAACTCTCTCTCATTTGTAAACTGCATTTGAGAACAATTTATGAAACGCCATTTGAACCAAGAAGTATTTTTAATGAGTATGTTTTGCAAAGGGCAGCAGCACCACGAATAACACTAATTAATAGCTCTATTTGATCTGGGGAGGAGAAAAAAGCAAATAGAAACTCAGATATTGATTTGTCCAATGGTCTGCCTATTGTAGAACAGTAACCCTATGTGTTCTCCACAGTGTTCAATTTTTGTTTCTTTTCTGAGCATATACAAGTACAACATCTGAGCAGAAATAAGAATTGGGAAATTCTCTTTCTGACAGCATACAGTAAGTAACATGTTTCTTTTGGCACTGGATCAGAAGCAACTCTAGTTTTAATACTGTTGAAAAAGCCTTGATTTGAGAGACACATTTTCCTATTGGTTCAATATCTACAAACGGATAAAGCAAAATAAATAGACTGGCCAGTTTAATTCTTAAAAACAAGCAAATATTGTTCAGTTCTTTAAAGCTTTTCCAGTTGTGTTCTTTGCTTCCTGCATTTATTTGTCAAAAGCTTACAATTTTCCTTCTCTCCCTGCTCCTTCAAGACCTTACCTAACGACTTAGTAAGTATGATCCTCATGAGTAAATGAGGATGCATGGAGAGCAGACAAGGGCAGATTTCACAGTCAAGGGCAAACAAGCCCTGCCCAAGGTCTGTACTTCCCACAGCCCTACACAGAGCCTGTTGTCTTGTAGCTAACCACCAGTTTGTTCCACGTCACCTCAGGCTGCTCCACTGTTGGTACTGAATGCACTGATTCCCTCACCCTTGAGCAGCTCTTCAAGCACAGCCTACCAGATTTGCTGCTTCAACTGCAAGACTTATTAGGTATTTTGTCTTGACACCTAAGTTGGCTCTCAGAGCTTTCTGAGAGTATCTTATACTCTTCCTCACCCCTTCTTGCACTTCACATGAAACAGCCCCCCGTGTGACAGAATGTAACAAAAATTAAAGCAGAATTCTTTAACAGTACTGTAGATCTGTAACACAATGTAATATAGAATACAAAGATTATAGAGATGATTCTAAAGTATGTCAAATAAAAGTTAAAAAATATAGGGGCTCTGACTATATCCATATCTCTTTGATATCAACCCCTCCCCCCTCCCCCCAGATGTGGAGAAATAGTTGTGGCCTTTAGGACATTTTCAAAGTGGCAGTAAGTCCCTCCATTTCCCTGTCACCCTGAGAAGTAACACAAATACAGCACATTTTACTGTTGTGATTTTCTGGAGGCTGTTTTTCATATGTAGGACACCTGGTAAGGGGGAATGACAGGGAAATTCCCTCCGGCCTCAGGGCAGAGTAATCCAGCAGTGCCAGACCTCCTGCACCCAGGTCACTGCTTCCTCCTTCTCCCCAGCTCCTTGTGGACAGCTTGAGGGCTCTGCAGCCAGCAAGACTGGCTCTGGGTTACAACATCAAGGAAGGAAAGAAAGAAAGAAAGCATTTTAGATGGCAGGGACAGAGGAGCTGCAGAGAGAGAGAGATGTGAGGATTTGGTTTGCCAGAGGACCACAAACCATCTCATTGAGACAGCCTTATTCCAGGTTTATTTCTACAGGTATACTTCCTGGTCAATAGAAAGGAATGCCTAACTGACTGTTTACCAGCATTCTCTGCTTTGGAACCCAAATTAATAACATTTCTTAGGTATGCTCATTTTAATACAAGTATGCGTTTGGATTTCTTCCAGGTTTGACATTTACTGTGAATTTCCAGGATTGATGTTCTGGAGTTTCCTTTAAAACAATATGAGATTTACAGATATTCCAGTACCCCTTTACTAGAGCAGGCCTTGTTGTTCTTGTAACAACATGATCCTCAAATGCAGAAATTTCATATGTGAGTCCATGATGGACCAGAATCTCTGATGGGACTTCATTGTTAGTTACATCAAGGGCCAAACCTCATTCAGCATACTGACAATAAGCACATGGTGCAGCCTGATGAAAATACTTCTAGTGGCCAAAGCCTAAAACACCATCCCAAAAAGTTCTCTCTGATGAACCCCCAAAGTCAGCTGCAAGCTCAGCAAGGCACAGACAACACCTGAGCTGCTGCATTCAGAGTATGTTTCTGTGGCAGATATGCAATATATTTTTTGCTCTTCATGTGATTTGTTTCCAGGGTTATTAGAGGTGTTTTGCTGCATGTTAACCTCCAGTTATTAAAGCCAGTGATGCTGCCTGCTGTGTGCATGACACCACCACCACTGTATAGATGATCTCATCTTTCAGGGACTTTGCCCATCCATCCCAACCACCTTGAAGAGCGCTGAGTCCCTGCAGCAAATCAGAATGAAGGGAAGGCTCACTGGCTGGCTCTTCCCCTATTTTGTGTCTGTTCCCTGGACATTTCAGTGTGTATTGAAAGAGCAAAATAGGCCAACTGGGCTCCAGCTGCCTCTGCAGTATTTTAAGCAGGTATTATGGAGGTAGAGGAAGACGCATTTAGCTAGAGCTGCACAGAAATGCAATGTTTCTTTTTAAATATGCTTAGACAATTTAAAAATAAAAATACTATGCTTCAGGACTGCCTTTGGCTCTGATTAAAAACAGCTGAGCAAAGCCAAATGCTCAGCTGTTTCTGCAAAGAGATTAACACCTGTTGGAGATGGAATAAAAATATGTGACAGAGTTTAAACGCAAATATCAAAAGACCATTACTGTAAAACTAACAGTAACACCAGTGACTGATCGCATCCCCACCCTGTCATGCTACATCATTCCTGGAAGGGAGAAAAGCACTTTAACACATCCACAGCACACAAGCAATAAGTGCACACATTTTCAGCCCTTCATCCACAGCTGGAAGAATGGCTTCTCAACCCTGTTATCCAAAGAAAATTTACAGGTGGTATCAGGTCATCATGAACTAACATCTACCTGTAACATCTATGAAATAGCATGCCATGTACTCTTGAGGCAGACAGCTGTATGACAGCATGTGTTGTTATAGTTCATGCTAGTGCCCCATTTGGGGTAGGAGGAGCACTCTTAGTCCTTTACAGAGCAACCCTTGAGGTACAGACAGACTGGGGAACAAGTTGGAGAGCAACTTCATGAAAAATTCTGGGAGGTCCTGGTCGCTGATAAGTTGAACATGAGCTAGCAGTGCCCTGGCAGCCCAGAGGGAAAACCTGTCCTGGGGGCATCAGGCACAGCATGGCCAGCCAAGCAAAGGAGGGGATTGTCCTGCTCTGCTCTGAGCTGGGGCAGCTTCACCTCAAGTGCTGGGGACAGTTTTGGGTGACACAACATAAGAAAGACATCAAGCAATTAAAGAGCATCCAGAGGGCAACAGAGCATCCAGAGATAGGTGAAGGACCTTCAGGGGAAACTGTATGAGCAGCAGCTGAGGGCCCTTGGCTTGTTCAGCTTGGAGAAGAGGAAATTGAGGGGAGACCTCATTGCAACTCCCTCACAATGGGAAGTGGATGGGCAGGCACTCATCTCTCCTCTGTGGTGACCAGTGACAGGACCTGAGGGAATGGCCTGAAGCTGTGTCAGGGGAGGTTTAAGATCTTCACCCAGAGGGTGGTTGGACACTGGAAGAGCCTGCCCAGGATGTGGTCACAGCACTAAGCTTGACAGAGTTTGGACAATACCCTCAGGCACATAGTGTGACTCTTGGGGTGTCCTGTGCAGGCATAGGAGTTGGACTCCATGATCCTTGTGTGTCCCTTCCAGCTTAGGATATTCTGTGATTCTGTGTGTGATTTTCCACCTTTCTATTCCCATGTGCTGCAGGCACAGTAGGCACACGTTGTAGCTCCCTCTCTTTAGGCTGAAGGCAGCCTCCTGCCTCAGGGACCAGAGTTTCCCCTCAACCCCACAACGCCAACCTTGCCCCAAACAGTACCAGAAAGGAAGGCCTGGCACTGCCAGAGCTCTCCCACCACCCCAAGGTGTCCTCCCAAGGGCAGCATCAAGTGCCAGGCCCTGTGTGCTGCATGGCAAACTCACTGCATTTCTGAGGCTGATGCTGAAATAAGCTACCTCACATTTCTGACCCCAAAACAGTTTCTTTCCTGATGAAGGCCAGCTGCAGGAGCGCTCCAGATCACAGCAAGCTCCTCGGTTCATCAGCTGGAGCTGTGAAAAGAAGGGGCCACCAGGCTCCCCCCAGGATGCGGAGCTGCCCACCCTTCCAGGAAAGGGAGCACTCCAGGCAGTGCTGAAGGTTACTCTTGCAGGGTCACTGAGAACATGCCTGAACATGCCTGAACATGCCTCAGGAGTGCCCTGTGGTGCAGACATACATCAGTGTGCACCACACCACGGGGGTGGGCACAGCCCACTCGAGCCCCGAGGTGGGGATCTCACAGCTGTGGCCGTGGGATGGTGGTGCTGGGGACACAGCCTGGGCTGTGCTCTCTGGGCGCTGATTAGACCTCCACAGCCTCAGGCATTTGAGCTGCCACTTACTGCCTTCACGAGTGTGGTAAATATAGTATGTTAATTCATGTTTTTATGGATTATAGTATGTTAAATCACGTTTTGGTAAATGCAGACTGTAAATATGTTCTGTAGAATGTAACACTAGTTCCAGTCATCCACGGAATTGACAAATTCCGAGGCAGGCAACACCCAGAAACCACCATTTAGAGGAGGACAATGCAATGCCAGGAACTGGAGACTTTGCCATTGGCATCAGAAAGGAGGACACATTATGATAAGCAATCAGTTCTCCTCCCGAAAGCAGCAGAGCCATCAGAGCTCCACCATCACGCTGATCATTGGAGGAGAACATCTGTCCATTCAAAATTTCATCTTCCATTCACCCACCAGAGAAAAGAAATTGACACTTCTCCCTCCCAGAGGAGACCCCATTCAGCAGACCAAGGACAGCAATGCATTCGAGTAACTATTCCAAGGAAACAAAGAACTGTGGGGAAATCCTATGCTAGGGGTGAAATAAACTGTATAAAACCTGGACCCCAGATGGGGCCAATTCGTGAAAACTGGGGGATTGCAGTGTGATAGAGGCTGCTTTCCATTCACCCTCTGACGATCCCGGGAATCGTCACCCTAACTCTGCTTGTTGGTTTTACCGGAATTCTGTGATTTGATTTTTTTTAATAAACCAAATTATATTTAATTGACAAAGTGGATTGGCATTAATAACAAGAGTAAACCTTGCCATTGTACCTGAGCCACACGTGGGTGTTTTCCAAAGCTCCCTGTGGTGGCGGAGCCCACACCACCCAGGCCTCCCACCAGCACCTTCCTGCCAGCTGCTAGAGACTGCTGCCACCTCTAGCCATGAGAAAAACTGGCTGAGGCAAAGGCCACCCCTGGCTCTCCTCTCCCTGCAAACTGACAAATTGCAGCTTGCTTCACTCCTGCAGATATGACATTCCTCAGGCTGGAAAAGCTGCTGAAACGGCTGTGTCCAGTCCATGTCCCTGCACAGCTTCTCTGTTCCCAATGGAGGCAATGGCTCAAAGATTTACACCAGCTAAAAGTTTTCAGGCATGTCTGCTGAAAGCAAATTTATTTTTATTCCAGAAGGTATTAATAATAGAAAAGCCTGGGTTCTGTTGGCTGATCTCTTTACTTTTTCTCTGGTCATTTATTGCAGCTCCATTTATTTGTTCCTCTGATTTCAATTTCTGTTCTTGTTTCATTTTGATTCTAGTTCCCTCACATATTATGCACATAATTTAAGCAGCAATATTCAAAAAAACCCCAAAACCTGGGAGTCACCTGTGTAACCCAGAAGCTATGAAAGGATGCAAAATGCAGAGAGAACAGAGAATGAGAAAAAATACTGACATTTTTATTCTGTTTTCTTTCAGTGTTGTATATGAAATATTGTATTTCTCATGCTATTAAAAAAAAAGATATAGGAAGGGTTCTGAAAACATACTTTGAAAGGCTAAAGAAACTGTAAGACTATCCATAAGAAGACAGACTATAGAGACTTATAGAGAGAAATGAAAAAGATGATATGCAGTAGGTATATCTAATAATGGATTTTTAGAGAAAGTAATTCAATATATCATTTTTCCATGCTATAAAGGAATGATGCTACCCCTTTGGACTAGAATTTTTTCCTTGGCTTGGTGAAAGTTTATTAATTCAAAATGTTAAGTTTTCAGAAAATCATTGCATAGGTTCAAAAGTAATTCAGAATAAACATCCACACATTACTCTTAGTGTATTATTAAAGAATTGACTGCTTTATACTGTTCATCTTGAAATATCTTGCTTACAGCTCTGGAACATCTAATTAACACTATCAGCTTCATTGTTAGTAGCTGGACTAAGCTGACCAACTGTGCAGAGTTCTCCAGGTCCAAGTGAGAAGAGTAAAGCCACCTATTTATTCTCAAATGCAGTAGTTTATTACTTGGAACACTTGGTTTAAAAAATCATAATATTTTGCATGTCAAACACCACAAACTAGAAAAGTAGAAAAAAGGAGGCTACTGAAACTAAGACAAGGTTAATAAATCTTTTTAATGCTTGAATAGCTAACAAGGAAGGGCAAGCAAGGACAGACTTAGTGATATAATCATTACCAAAAAAGGATTTTGTGTCACCTACTACAGAAGTGTAGAATTTAAAACATTTGAAATTATTGCCTGAACACGAATTTCCTTGGGCCAAAATACCATATTTCTGGTAATTGCTTCATGCCATTATCTGCAATCACAAATTATTTCACTCTGCCATTCACATGAAAATAATCCAAGGACTGTCGATGCAAGTTTGAACCTATTTTTTCTCTGGGCTGTCACTTTCAGGTGAATGTTGTAGAACTGCATTTTTCACTGCCAGGTTCCCTCAGCCAAATGGGTCTGTCTGGCTACAGCACAAAGAATCAGTAAAGAAGTAGTGGAACCCTCTGTTTACAGCTTTTAATGGTTCCTTTACTTCTACAATTAGCACTGTTTATAACAGAAGGGAATTATTTACTTCTCGTATCCCAATTTTAAGGGTCCCTCATTTTAAGAATCATCAGATCTCACTGCTGGAAGAGGCAGTCATGGAGTTTTCCTCACTGAAACCAAAAGTTACTGTATCAGAGAAAAATTGCCACCTACATTGATATAATAGTGTTCTCCCTAAAACGAGTCTTCAGAGCATCGTTTCTGTACAAAACTTGCACAAAGTAATCAAAATGAAACTTCTGTTAATTGCCTAAGCTATCCAAAGTTCCCCAGTAATTTGACAAGCTGCAATTAGCTGCATATTTTCCAGAGGGACACTTTGAGAGGGGAAACAAGGCAGGGGGAACGAGGAATTCTGTGGAAATGCAAGATTTCAATGACTTGCATTCTCTTGTATTTATGGATATAACCCTACAAATGTAGTTAGAGATTTTGTGACAAAAGCTTGTGTGTACCATAGCAGAGGCAGTCTTTAGACCCCTATTTGAAGCACTGCCGGGCAGGCAGCCATGGCAGAGAGCTACCAAGCTCTGCAGCCACCCAGGGAGCCAAGGGCTTGGCAACAAGGGCTTGGCTGTGGGCTACCACAGCTACCTTATCATCTGTTTCAAGCCAGGTTGGGTGTGCCATATGAACGTCAGGAGCAGTTTTGGCAAGAGAGCAGATGTGGCTACACGGCTCCATTTCTTCTCTTTAAAAACACACTTGAGCTCTAAAGGCTGGAGCTGAAAAACATTGATCTTTTCTGACCATGCATGAAATCCACATGAATCCACAGGTGAAATGGGAGAAATTGAGCCCATTTCTTTGTGAGCTGGTTTGGTTACTGCAGAAGTAGTCCACACCAGGTAGAGCACACCACAGACAGGGCTGTAGACTACACAGTAACCTGCCAGCCCATGTCCATGATGCAGAGAGAGGGGCTCTGGTAGAACAACCTTCTCACAGAAGGCTGTGGGTGCTCATTGCAAAGCCAGCAATAGCTCCACATGCTCCGCATGCTCCTTTGAGAACAGCCCGGTGAAAATCCAGGACTTCTTCCCCATGCACTCAGGTACCAAAGTAAGCATCTTGGCAAAGGAACTCACATTTTTCTGAAAAATAGTTACAATCTCATTACCAAGGGTGAGAGTTGTTCTTTGATTTTGGTTTTCTTTTCTCCCCATTTGTTCAAAGCAGAAATCAAATGGACAGGTTTAATAATTATAGGCAGTGTGCTTTGGCAAGCTCAGTATCTCTTTTCAAGCAGTGGCAGCTGAATATAGTAGGCAATTCCCAACCTCCTACCCCAGAGCAGGTAATCTCTGTCTTCCCTTTCTGTGTATTTCCTCAACTGCCAAGTACTAAGCAAACATAGAAGGAATGCTGTCAGATCACATCGAGACCTGAAAATTTAGAATTTTCCAACATGAACAAGATTCTGCAGACAACAAAACCCACTACTTTCACCTCTATATAATAATAATAATAAATAGTTAACATGTAAGGTAGAAACCTTCATATTTCAGTATTGCAGAGGCTCATCTCTGCACAGGTTCACTTGTACAATTGAGTAAATTGCCAAAGAGAATTAAGGTCTCTTACTGTTGCTAGAGGTGAGGGAATTGGGGGAAAGGGGGGAAGAATACAAAAAGGAAAAGTAAATTACATTTTTTAAAATCCCTCCATGTTTCAACCTGGGGAGTTTGATTTAATGTAGTAGGTGTTCTTGGAAGTGAGCATTCCAGATTTCATGTGTTTTTGAGCTTTAATTAAATAATTTGAAAAAGAATACCATATGTGCACAGACTTCTCAAGGGATAAGCATGAAAATTTCTGCATTGATATTTGCAGACTGTTGAATTCATACCAGCATGGAAAGAGGCTTAGGGATTTTTCATTTCTTCCAAATAACTGCCTGAGCAGCTAGGAAACTAAGTGGGCATCTAGTAATCTTTGTCACATTCTCCAAGGTTAAAGTTCCCCAACAAAGAAGCTACTGCATTACTGAGAAATTTTTTGCCAGAAAGAAAATAAACCTTTATGAGTGTTTTTGTCCTCCCATAGTAATAATAAAAAAACATTAAAGCACACATAATGCAGCAGTCAGTACCTGTTCTAGCTGTGCAGTAAAAAGCAAAAGGAGCCCAGAAGAACAAAGGGAAGGCTTGAATAAGTGCTACCATAGGCACCAGGTGGAGTGGCACATCTCTACCCTGACTGGCTCACTCACCCAGCTTGTTTTTATACACACCAGCCACTAGAGAAACTCCACTGTTATGTGCACCTTTGATAATATGTAATTAGTTGGTGATTTAGCAACCATCAAAAAAAAAAAATAGGACAGTAATCATGGCAGGGCGAAAGAATAAAACACCACAAAAAGGAGCTGAATTAGCCCCTGCAGCCAGCAATTTTTGAGCTCTTTGGGTAGTTTGTCAGACTGTAACAATAGAAGTGATTTTGGAAATAGGAGTAGTTGTTAAAGTGGCAATGCTGCTGATTGACATCCCTCTTCGGAACTAAGGAATCTGCAATATAGAACTATCTTCAAAAATATATTAAAACCTGAGTAACTACTGCAAGTATTGTTTCTCTGATCAGAAGGATGAGGTGAGCAAAACCTACACAAAGAGGGGGGTGGGGTACAAGGAGGCAGGAGACAACCAGACCTGAGGTTTAATTCTGATAGAAACTCACAGCTCTCTCACCAAAAAGAAAGGTCATCTCTATGCCTTCTGCTGAACAAAAAGACAAGCATTAAAAGCAACAAAAATGAGTCCCAGTCCTCACTGCAGCCAGTCTGGAACATACCACTAGCAACAACAGATGTAAATACCTGCTGAATTCTGCTATTAAAAAGACAGGAAATATTTTCTGTTAGGAAGAAAGTGCTGTAATTAGCCTTTGCATTCATTAGAGGTACATACTACAGAGATTATGCATTTATGAAAATATGTAATATAACTGCAGTTTTAGGGAAAGGCTCTCAGGGCTTACAGTATGATCCCATTTTTTAGTTTGTGATCTCTGGGATCACAGACTGGGAAGAGAGCTCTTACCCAGTCACTTTATCATTCATCTCAGCTGCCTCTCTGTGCCACAGAGGAAATTCATTCCAAAAAAACTAACCTGAAGGCTCCAACTTAACTTGCTGCTCTGCATTTATGTTTAGTATGTTCCCTAATAGAAAACTATTCTTGAACAAGCATTTATACACAACTGCAATTTTCTTTGCAAAACTTTGTACAGGAGAAATAACAGCATCATGTTTGTAACCCTAAGACTCAACGTGGGCACAGTTCTGTGTTTAGTTTTGGGTTTTTTTCCAGCTAAGCTCTACAAAGCAAGAGACCAACTCAAGTTTTATTAAAATATAAAAATGGTGCTCTGGAGTTGGAGGCAAACCTAAACTTCCAATTATGTCACATATTATCTCAGAATTTTCCCCTCTTTCCCTCAAAACAATTCCAGATTGTGGGATCTTTAAGTTGGAGATGGTTTAATATTTAAATTTCTTAACTTCCAGTGCATTCTAACTTAAATTCAACAGTAAATTCAGCTTAAGAGCTTCAACATGGAAGTTAAATTTTTATTAAATTTATCATAACACAAAGATCTGTCAAGACAGGCTTATCTTTTACTGGCTGACTTTAATCTTGAGTTTTCACTTAAATAAAGAAACAAATAAACCCTCATACTTTCCTAACTCTGAAGGAACTTTATTAGAATGAAAATTACTAACCCAAAGTTTATTCTCCTTCAGCTACTCTTGCTTGGGCACAAATGCTCCTTACACTTCTTCAGTCACCCTCCTCTCCAGTGTTCTGCACAGCTTTGGAAAAAAAATACATATATATATATGTTGACAGACTGTTGTCTACCGTACCAAATAAAAATGAGGAAAAAAAAAATCAGTACTTTACATTTGAAAATTGGGCACATGTGATGTCAAATCAGCAGGTTTCAGACAGGAAGCATACTGCCCTTTTGGTAATGTGTTGGTCCTTTGGCATTTTAACATCTAGCAGTGACTCTGGCAATAAAAATCAAGAGGATCAAGAATGATAAATTCAGAAATGGTACTGTGAATGAGATTGAAATACAGTTTTCAAAAAAATAGCTTATATGCAGATTGCATATAAAATGTAAGATTTTATGGTAAATTTCATATTGATAAATATTGTTGTCTAAGGCATATGAAGACAAAGATGTCTGCTGACAAGCTGTCTGGTTCATTTCTAAGACATAAAGCAAGAACTTCTAAAATGTAGATGAGGTGATGAGACACACATTACGTTTTTATTTCTTAATTTTGCTGACAGACAGTGTTGGCACCACTTCTTGCCAAGTTGTTCTGGAGTTCATTTTTCCCGAACATCTACCTTTAAAATAACTCTTTTGAATGTTGAGAGCACTCCATAGAATAATGGCATGGTGCAATCTTGAAACCTCTGCCTCGCCAAAGATAATGGCAGTTCTCCCAAAAGCAGTCAGCTGTGCTCCTGCTATTTAGTGATATGTATCTGTATGATGCACTTGAGTCTATTAGGGTACCCACTTCTGTAGCTTTCAAAACACAATATTCTTGTGACTTAAAAAGCCTTTTTTCAAATGATACTTGATGTGTAAGGGTGCATTTGAGCCCTGCTATATCAAATTGCAAGGCTTATCCTTGGGAGGAAGCACTACAAACCTGATTGAGGGACATCTGAAAAATCAAACATGCTTTGACTTTAGGACAGAAGCTTGTATTGCTGGAAAAGGACCAAAATTTAAGATCTTCTAAAAACTCTGGCTATTTGGAATTATGGCATCAGCATTTCATGAGTTTTTTCCAAAAGCAGGAAACCCCTGATTTCAAATAGGGTTGTGCCCACTTCCATTTTCCTCTTCAACTGTAGTTCTCACCACTCTTCTGCAAGTGTGAAGGAGTAAGAAAGTTCAAGAGGCTCATTTGTCTTAGTCATCTACTTTTTCTTTATTTTGTTAGGTAGAAGGCACACAGGTCTTTTTATACTCCTCAGTTTCCTAGTGCTAAAATGTAGCATTATATTTCCAGATATGCACAAATTTCTCTGAAAAAGAGAAGAGGTGGGAAGGAAAGTCCCTGAAGCTTAGAAGTTACATATAACATTGCATAAAATTGCTTTTGACTGTATTTTCTGGGGCTTCTGTTTGATGCTCAAAGACCTGAAATTATCATCTGCAATTTCTGGTAAATAACTTTTGACAAACTTCTGCTTGTCAGGAGTGTCCTTTTTGGAGACTGTGCCACTTGTGATGGCACTTTAGAGGCTGGGGTAGGATTTACTCATTACTGAGGAATAGAATATGAAAAAGGAGGTTAGATAACTGGCTCTGAAATGGTGGTTTCACCATAAAATAACTCAGCTCAGTGCTACATTTCTGTCTGGCTCTGGGAAAATGTGCTTTTTGAAATTCCTGGCTAAATAGACACGTGCTTTCATAGATCGCCGGAGTTCATAAACACCGTGTGTTTTCATCAGGTTGGCAATTTGGTTTCATTCTGATCCAGTGCTGCAGTCAATTTGTTGACTTGATTTTGATTTGATGTCTATAATGCTCCACTTTTACTTTCGTGGAATATTAATGCTAGATTGGCTTTGATTTCATGGTTCTATTTTACTTCAAGTTTCTTAACAAAATATATTGAACTGATCCTTCAAATGGGATTTTCAAAAGTGCATAATCTGCACAATTTTTTTCAGTATGCAGGCATCACTGCAGAGTCTTTGAAGACGTGGTAAGTATGAGCTAGCCAACCCAAAATACCAACTGGCTCTCAGTGCAGCAAGGAGTTTGCTCAGTACAGCAGTAAGCATAACAAAAGCATCATCCAATGCAGTGAGTATTGGAGGGGGAGGGGAAAAGCTCTGTTTCCTTTTGAGGTTTTGGTTTTGGTTTTTTTTTAAGAGTAATCTTTTTCAACAATGTCTAAGAATAGAACTTTCATGATTATATACTATGAGCTATCCAAGGATGTTTGTGGACATAAAACAAGGGCATTTGCACACCCAGACACAGCTATCTGAAGTCTTCAGCTAGAGCCCACGTGCCCCTGAGCTGCAAGGGGAGACAGAAGGCTGCACCTGCATTCACCACTTGCAAGAACTTATTTCTTCCACCTGTCAGAGACCAGTCCTTTAAATTATATGCCAAACACTGGCTAGAGCAAATAGTCCAAGAGCATGCAGAAATGCAAATGCAATTTCTGCATTCAGCCAAGGGGTTTCTGATAGGAGGCAGGCATGGCTGGATTGTGAGGAAAACCCCTCATGGAATGTTTTGTGCCATTTCTTTGCTCCACAGTCAAGGACATGGAAGAATGATTCAGGTCTGCATATACAGCTCCTTACATTCTCCTGCAACACTCGTCACACTGAGTATACTCAGCGTGCCAGTGGTGACGGAGCTGATAGCAGGACTGCAATTTCCAAAATCTTCCCCTGGTGTTTGAACTGCGAGGCAGCCTTGTCTACACTTCTACACTACATTTGCAAGCACCCCACAGCTAAAGTGAGGCTAATTCACAGCTCTCAACACCCTTATGAACTCCTGTCTTGACTCAGTATTTTAAAAGATTAAGAAATGTAAATGTTCATGACCTTAAAACTGTATCATCTTTTCAGTCCAGTTGCTCTTTGTCTTTCTTCAGGCTCTAAAGAGATTGGTTTGTACTCTATTATTATGCTGAAAAGCTAAGTTAGGGCTGCCACAGGTCACCTTCTTATCACTTCGTTTTAGTCTGGACTTGTCACTCATCATTCTCTGCTCAGACCCAGCACCCACTTCTCTGAGTAACAATTACAGAACCACAGATTCATGGAATGGGCTAGGATGTAAGGGACCACAGTGGGTCATCTGGACCAACCTCCTTCCTCAAGCAGGGTCATCCTAGAGCACATGGCATGGGATTGTATCCAGATGGTTCTTGAATATCTCCAGCCAGGTAGACTCAACAGCCTCTCTGGGCAATCTGTTCCAGTTCTCAGTCACCTGCCCAGTAAGGAACTCCTTCCTCATGTTCAGGTGGAACTTTCTGTGCATCAGTTCCTGCCCTCTGCCCCCTGTCCTGTTGCTCGACACCACTGAGCAGAGCCTGCCTCCATCCCCTTGGCTCCTCCCTGCAGATACAGACATGGAGGAGGTCCCCTCTCAGCGCCTCTTCTCGAGGCTGAACAGGCCCAGCTCCCTCAGCCTTTCCTCGTAAGAGAGATGCTCCAGTGCTCAGTCATCTTTGTTACCCTCCACCGGAGCCACTCCAGGAGCTCCGTGTCTCTCTTGTCCTGAGGAGGCCAGAGCTGGACACAGCAGTGCAGGTGTGCCTCACCTGGGCTGGGCAGAGGGGCAGGATCACCTCCCTTGAGCTGGTGACATCCTTGTGCTGGCATAGTCTCTGTAAATAAACCAAATAGCCTCTGTGGGAAAGCAAGTTCACCTGGAAAACAGAAATCAGAGGGGTTAAGTGATGGAGTTCATTGTAGGAAACACTTTCCCATTTCCTTTCCAAATCTGAATTTGGTATGTTCAACTTCACTTCCCTCAAGAGCCCATCTTCCCCTGCCTTCCTCTCAACATTTATCCCTACTGAATTCCCAGGCCTTTTTGCTGCACCACCTTCCCAGGCTGCCTTCCCTCCCTCTCCAAGAGAATACTCTTTCCCAAGTATTTCCCATATGCATGGCTCCATCAGTCAGTGCTGCACCTCTCATAAGTTTGGATTTTTCAGCTTCCACAGCCAAATGATTAGGTGAGAATCTTGGCTTTTGGTTTTAAGTAAGTTTCCTAGACCTCATAGTAGCAAAGAAAAACTTGAAAACATGACTCAAGTGCACCCTAAAGGCTAAGAAACCTGAAGGTAATAAACCACACCCTAAACTTGTTTTATTTTTAAAATCTGAGGTTTAAGTTTTTAACCAATATCAGGCCTTTCTCGGGCTTTTCTTGTGATTTGTGAACATCTGGGATTGGCAGTGCTGCACTCAGAGCAAGCAGGTTGGAAAACATATTCCTACAAGCCAGCTGCTCCCTAGGGTCCACTTCCCACTGGTTCCACCAGACTGCATCTCCTGAAATGACCTTCTGAGATGCACCAGGGATTCCCCAGGGTCACATCAGGAACCACAGCATTGCCTGAGCTTCTGCTTCCCCATTGCTATCTTTGGAAAAGTTAATGACCACGTTGGTTTTTTGAACTACCCCAGGGACAGCAGCGTTCTTCAGGCAAGCACAGATATCTGGAAGCAGGAAAAGAGGTGTGATCAAATCCATGTGTTTTCTGTTCCCAGAGGAGTATGTATTCAGCCTTCACCAGCAAAATCCTCCTCACTTGCCTTTCTTCTGAAAAAAAAAAAAAAAAAAAATTCCAGGCACTCCTTCAGTTTGGTAAACATGCATAACCAGAGGCTGGATTTTTCCAAGTAATAAGCTTTTGTTTCTTCTGTTGCAAACATAGGAGGCCCAGAATAAAGGTTTGTATACGATTTGCCCATCAAAGATTATTGATTTCTTGCCTAACAAACATGGCATTTCACTCCAGCTGCTTACTCTGTTTTTCCTCTGTACCTTACTCTGGTTTCAGATCCCCCTGTCATGCTAGGCAGAAGAGCCTGCCTCCATTATTTAATTTCTAGCCTCACTAAGTGCTTACATTTTAAAGTAAAATTGATTTTTCCCTCTGTTCTGTGAACACTGTCACTTGGTCTTCCAGCCACACCAGTCCACCCACAACAGCCAACAGAATTTGCAAACTACAAATTATGCATTTTGTAAGAAGCCTGAAGAACGGTGAATTCTAATGAAACAAGACCAATGTAATAAAAAGCACTGAAATTCAGTGCTGATGCTACTAACGTCACTGTTAGACTTAGCCCTGCTGCAATGAGAACTGCAGGGATTACTAAGTGTGTCTTCCTTCTTAATAACTCAATTGATGGTTTCAGCAGTGATGCACAAGTTGCTGCCACGTGCTAGATAAAAATAACCAAATACAGTGTGTTCACCACAGTGCTGATCACTGTGGGTTGTGACAAAGAGTCTTTTAAAGGAAAAACTCATTTCCCATCTTTGGTCTGCTAAGGGTTTTCTGATTCTTAAGACTGACCTGAAATAGAAAATAACGTTTTTTTCTTTTGTGCACAGTCTTGCTGGTAATGATCCATTACTGGAGGGCAATAAAATTGATTTATTATTAATTATTAGTATAAATATACCAGAAAAACCAAAGCCCTGATATTTCAAGACAGGGGTTGGAGCTTAAAGTCACTGAAGTCTGCGGCTTTTGTTGTTGCAGGGTGAATAAATAAATGAGTGGAAAATGTGAGGAGGCTCCATTGACAGAGACCCAGATTGGATGGATCACAGAAGACAGAAGATGACTTGAGGCATTTCATCTTTAAAAAGTCTAATTTCTTGATGCCCAGACAGAAAGGCAGTGTTGAACAAAATAGCACACAAAAGTATATCAGAAAATTTCCTCTGCCTACCAAGGAAATGTCTAAGGTGCCATACATAAAGCATGTTCAGTAATTAATGAAAGTTTTGATTATGCTGCTGACCTTGAGAAAAAATGTTTTCTGTCACTGAAAAAAATCAAACCCATGTGAAAATGAGCTGCCCCTTCCTTCTAGGTATGAGCTACAGTGACCTCCTCTATGCCTGGCTAGTGGGGATATCAGGAAATCACCTTTTTGCTATGGGTTGTCAGCTACTGAGAAGAGCTTCAGTAGTAGTTACACGAGGGCATTAAAAGCTCCTTGAAATGGAAGCTGAAGGAGGGATGGGCTGGGAAGGAAAGTAAAGAGAGAAATGAGACTGCAGCCTGCTCCGGTTGCTGCTTGATCTGCAAAAATCACAGAGCCTTTTCTTAATATATGCTTCTAGGCTAGGATTGAAACACTCAATAAAAATATACCTGGAGCTAACAGACAATTAGCTTTTATTGCTACTGCTTTTTATCTGTCAGAACTTCTTAGATTAACAGCTTCACTTTTATTTCAGTATTTGAACAAATGGTGCTATTACAAGCTTCTCCTCAGAACCAGTGAGGTGGTTTGTTTTGGTAGCTAAGAGTACATTATACCCCACAGACTATCCTCCAAGCCCTAAAAAGAATAAAAACCTTTGTACTGTGCTAGATATTATATTAAGCAGAAACTGAACATTTTAGAAGCGAAACACCTCTCTCAAAACACGACTTCTGTAAGTGTAACTGTTCAACCTCATGAGGAGTTGGGTTTCCTACACAGTGAGCTTCCAACTAATTGAGATCAGTACAAAAAAATGCACACTGGGAGTTCTTACAAACTTTACAGGGATGCAAACCAGTGGATGCCATTATGCTGGTGAACTCACAGTCTGAAATGCATATTGAGGTAAACAAGCTCCTCTTCTGCTATTTTTCCCCCTCCCCCAGAGCACTGCTCTCACCTGGGAGGAAGCAGAGCAGCATCATTTTTCTGCTAACTGGCACCAGATGCTGCTGTTCTGCAGGGATGAAAGGGACCAAAAGGAACTGGTTCTCTAGAGAGCACTGCCAGCTTTCCCAAAGTCTGAGAGTGGCAACATATGCTTACATATTCTCTTTTTTTCACGTGTAACTCTTATTCTTGCAACACCAACACAAAGGGGAAGGTGTGAGCTCTCTCTTGCTTAAGCTGAAATGGAATAGCCATTTTTTCTCTCTCTAACTCCCTGGTAGCTCTGATCCTTTTCTTGCTCAGAAGGCTGCCTTAGAGGAAAGCCAGGTAGTGCCTTCATTTATGTGCCAAGGCTGTGCTATTGGCAAGATCAAGGCCAAAACTGTGTCCACTTTTTCCCCTGGTAGAAGTTGATTCACTGAGAGGTCTGTTATGTGCTGCTTCTGCTGTGCCACACATCGTGAAGTAAAGCCAACAGCCTGGCAAGGGATCAGTATTGAACAGAGAGATGATACAAATCACTGAGGAACTGAAATGACTCACTGAGTTTGCATTCAGCTCCACACCTACAGCTTTGTGGTTATTACATTAAAAATAAATTAAAGCACTTTATATTATCTGCTTTATAAGGCAATATTAGTGACAGCTATCAGGGTTCTGTGCTTCTGTAAAACTCACACTTTACAAATGTTAAATTACACAGTTATTTATAAACACAGCATTTTTGTAAAACAATAAAGATATGGTAAATGCAACTAAACTTAAGTCAAAAAATAGATAAACAGTGAATGAAGATGTCAACCTGTCATGAAAAATGAGTGACAGATTAATAAATTTTTCCATGCATTTCAGTATACTTATGATAAACCTTCACTGAACATTTCTAATTATGACATGCTTGCATAGGATCCCTTTTTGGTTTGTTGTTTTTTTTTTTTTTTTCCTTTAATTGATTTTTAGCAAAGGCTTGCTTTCCCAGAAGAATAATAATGCTGGGCTGGACCAGTGGTCCACTGGGTGAAATTTGTAACAACCACAGTTCTAATGCAGCTGAGTGATGCACTTGGCCTTCAACTTTAATATCCTTTTGATTAAAGCATAACTATAAATGAAAACGAGTGAATTCCTAACACTAAAGTTGTCAGCAGGATATTTTCTTCCTCTTACTTCTCTTGAAGTAAAATATCACCCATAACTGTGACTGGGAGTTGCTCTTAATTTGTCGGTTTATCCTAGGGTTTTGGGGGTTGTTTATATATATTTTTTTTTCTTTTAAGATATCTAACATATTTTTTTTACTTTGACCTCCACTTAAAATAGCAATAACATTTTGTTCTTCCTTTGTCCAGAATAGCTGAAGCTATTTGTTTCCATTTATTCTTCCGTGTTCTTTGCCTTGCATAACTCAGGGATATTTTTCAGCTTCCACTCTACCATGCCTTAGCTCGCTTTCATTCCTCCAAGCCCCTCAGTCATCCACCATGCTTTAGCTTGCTTTCATTCCTCTAAGTCCCTCAGTCATCTCTCATCCAAGCTAACTTTGATCACTTTGCCTCACTGCATATTTTTCACCTCAGTGTTCACCTGCTTTTCAAGAAAAGTATACATGTAAACACGTGTATGCAGAGAGGGAGCCAGAGGCACTTCAGTATTAACCTTTTCCCTTACTAAGATTTAACCATTTAATCCCACTTTAGTGAGATTTTCTTGTTTCTCAGTCAGGATGGTGCAGCACTTCAGCTCTTCCTCCTATGAAAACCTATAATCCTCAGTCATAACTCGAATGAGGGATGAAGAATTTTCTGAAAGAAAAATCCAACTTAAATGCCATCTTACTCTTTACTAGATTTCTCTTAACTTATTTAAGGTCTTATTTTTTTAATACAGGAGTTATGATTTATCACATAAAACACAATATAGATTAAAAAATCTGAATACTATTTCAGTATTTCCATGTGTCAGCATGCTGATCTTATAACATCCTTTACTTTTGTTCCTTATAAAGAATAGGTTTCAGAAAAATGTGTGGTATTAATTCATGTGGTGAAGAGGGAGACAAATCTTTCACCGTACTGCAGTACCCATTCTGCTCAGCTACAGCTCAGCAAACTTACAGGTTTTCATGTAGGTTTTCTGATTTCACTTTATTGAAGACTTAAGCTTTATTTGGTCTTCTTTATCTCTGGTTATTTGTGTTTCCCAGGCTTCCCAGATTTCTGAATCCTCATCTTTTTATCTTCTATTTCATTCTGTTGAGCTAAACTGTAATTTTTGAAGAACTCCTGATTGCTTAGGAGAAACCACTTGAGCCTTGCCACTGCGTCTGGGGTGTTTGCTCTTACCATCTTGCTTTTTGTTGTACCTATTTCTGTCAAGAAATGATTCCAGGTGGCCTTTACACTTTTCTAAAAATTTTCACATTTTAAAGTACTTTTATCTGTAGGAATTTTTTTACTGGATTTTTTATTACTCAAAATACTTTTCTTTAAAGCTAAGTGTTAGGGTGATAATTAATTTCTATTAACTTATTTCTTTGGAACACTCATCAGAGATTTTTAATGCAAGTATCTAAATTTAGGTTGAAAAATAATTTGATTTTTCTAAAGCACTGAGCTCTCTGAAACCAAATGAAACTGCTCAGTATTTTTAAATGCTCATATCTGGAAGTAAAACTTTGCAGATCACTTATTTTTAAAGTCCTGAACCACATCATTTCAGAGAAAGAAAACAAACTTTACATGACACTCCAGATGTCCAAAACAAGCAAATAACATCCACAAAACTAGGTCTGCAGCAGCATTTTAGAAATTTTAGAGAAAGCTTGCCTGGCATGTACATGCTTTAGGGCCAGCTCATAAGCAAAACATTTATGAGCAGAAATCTGGGGATACTACATGCTAAAGATAACAGAGCAATTTAAATCTCTTCCTCTGGAAATATTATTCATTATCAACATTTTTACAGCACTGCCGTCCACAGAACAAACCCGAAGCCCCCAGAAATGGTTTAGTGACCTCAGCCTTTCTTTCCTACACGCCTGTACAGATTGGCATACTTTCCACAGAAGCACTTCACTTCAGTTAATGAAGTTATCACTCAGTAAAAGGGAAATACTTGAACAAAGTTGCTGGTTTTGTCATTTTGCTATTTTTTCAGAATTTCACATGAACAAGACTGTTGCAAGAAGAGCATTTGAAAAGCAATTGTAAAAGGCATCATTCTGCCACAGCAAATAAGTTTTTCTGGAGCCTTACCTGGCTTTATTCTTCAGCTTTATTGTCAGTAGCTATGCCAAAAAATCAAAAGGCATATGAAAAAAAAGGTCAAAGTGAAACAGAATTTTGAGGTTTGTTTTTAAAATAGCCAAAGACAAAGCAAATTTTTATTTTACGTAGATTAAACATTCAGTTCAATAGGAATCTCTGAACTGATTTCTGAGTCACTTCAACCTAGCTGTCATTTTTCCACAAGTTTCACAAGACACTAGACTTCTTGACACTTAAAAAACCTTTTAGTTGTTCAAGAAATTCTAGAGCAAGCCAAAGAAAAATATCTTAAGAAGCTGCTTCCGTGTTTCACACAACTTAATCCAAATCATTCTTCTAAAGTCCCTTCCCTTAATAAATCACTTGGTTAATTATGGCTCTGCCATCACAAATAAGTGCTGTCATGCACAGGTGCTAAAGCTGTAGTTTTCCTCTGTTATTCCAAGTAACAGATTAGATAGCAATCTAATGTGAGCTATTTCAAATATAGGAAAAAGAGTATTCATTTTAATTCAACAATAACACGTTCATGCTCTTCATTGTTATTACCAGTTTGATGGCCTTCTTCCCCAAGAGGCTCTTATCTTCTTGAGACAATTATCTTCTGCCGCTAAAGAATTAAATATGTGGTGAGATGTCACGTTTGAAAACTATATCAAGAGCAGTCTATTGGGGGTTTTTAAATATTTGTTTATATACAGGAAAGTGTTTCCAAACCAAACCATAAAAATCTTTCAGGTAGACTTTGGCACTGAATACATAGATGGGAGCAAGTACTCAGGGAGGGTAAATATTATGTCTTCATCTAGTCACAAGTGATTTATTCCCTGCTAAATAACCATTTCTTGGTTCCTCAGTTACTACCTGAAGTAGCAAATGATGGCTACTGCAGAAGCAGGCCTCACTCACCACAGTGAGTAACCTAAAAAATGGAATTATGTGGATTGACCAACTCTGAAGATAACACAAAATGGAAATTCCTACCAGAGAAGTGCTTGAAGACATGTTGTCAATAATTTCCTAAGTCATTAAAAGAGCAGTGTATTCAGTGCTGGCAAATCTTTTGAGAAGAGATGTAAAGCTTTTCTCAAAAGATCTCACCCAGGCTCTTCTCTGAAGACCCCATCTGGGTTCGACAGGCACGTCACTTACTTTCTTGAGCTTCTTGAGCCTGTTTATAACACCATCTTCCTGTGTGTCCAACCACAACAGGATCTTCACCGACCCCCAAGTCTATCTCCACAATAGTCAGAACTGGCAGTAGTAGCTTCTTCACAAAGGAAAGCCAAACCCACAGTGAGTGATGTGCTAAGAGCAGACGTGGCATGCTCCACAGGCGACGTGTCATGTAGGGTTTTTTCCCTGCAGCCCCTAATAGACTTGCTGTTTTGTCAATACTTTTCCAACAGCAGATTTAATGCAAGGCAGAAAATTTCATCTTAATTCTAATAAGAATTTAGGAGACCTAGATATTGAAAAGATGAGATTTGGCATCAAAAGTCACCTGGAAATGACCAGTATTATAAAGCTGCCTCACATTTGTAATTTTAAAAACAAAATCCCCATCAGCTGGGAAGTTAGAATACGAGACAAAGGAGGTGAGGCTAGACAAGAACTAAAAATCTTTTCCTTCTTCTTTTTTAGTCTGTTTGCATCACATGTAGCCAAACATTTTCTCTTAGGTCAAACAGTCCCAGGTACACAAATTGCTAAGCAACACAATGCCACCCTTACAAGCTTCCCTGTTCACATTTAGTGAACATGCTCCTCCGGTTCTAATGAGTTTAAATAAAACTGTATCCATAAATTAAAACGGTTTGGGTTTATTCATCAGGAATATTCCAAGCGTGGGTTGCTCATCACTTTGTGTCCTCCGTATCGAACTGCTTTACGGGGAAGTGAGGTAGAATAGGCACGCCCCGTGGCAGAAGCAGGGGTGCTGCTGGCCAGTCGCGGCTCTCCTGTGCGGGTGGGAGGGTGATGGATGAAGCGCTGTGCCAGGCACAGGCGCCGCTGCCTCTCCCTCCCGGCCATGCCCCGCTGCCATGTTGGGGCCGCTCCCGCCGGGAGCCGCGCTCGGCGCTAGAGGGCGCTCCGGGACCGGCGGCGCCGCTCGGGCCGGGCCGGGGCAGCCCCGCCTCATTCCCACCGGGAATTCCCACCGGGAATTCCCACCTGGAGCGGCCAGCGCAGCGCTCTCCCTGCCCGCCACAACGGAGGGGACTGGGCGTGCTGTGCTGCCAGCGAGGAGCTGAGCCGGAGACGCTGCAGCCTCCTGGCAGAGATAAACAGTGGTCACCTCCGGGGTGACCTTGGGAAGAGGCGACGTGGCTCTTCCCAAAGGATTGGTCAGTGCAGCGCTTCTCAGTCACGGTGCTGGGCTCCTTTCCTCGTGGGGTACTGAGTACTCCTTTGGCTATGTCTTCAACCCCCTGGTTTTAAAGAAGCTCAGATTGCGACTGCTCTCTCATCTTTCAGAAAATGCCTTTGTGAATGAACATCACCTCCTGCTCCCCGGCAAGGCAAGGAGAAGGGCACATCTCCAGGCATCTGTTTCTTCTCAGATGCTAATGAGAAAGCCACTTAAGAACTGTACAGCTACTGGGCTAAAACATGAAGGAGGAGAGAGAACTACCCGGCCAGACAGTCCCTTTCCAGAAGGGAGACGAAACCCCTCGCTGAGGTTCAAAACACAGCCCGTGGCTAGAACGTGAGAGGAGCCCGCTCCTAGTAAGCTGCACTGTCTTGTTTGGCTGATAGGAGACTTAGGCTGACCCTAAACCATCTCCAGCCGTGCTTTAGGCAGTTTAGCCTTAGTCTCAATGATGTTGATTCTAAAATATCCCCTTCGTCACTAATTCATATTTTTCTTTGATATTTAATCTAATTTGCTGCAGGCTAATCCCTTTAGTTTTTGGTCGGTTGACAAACAAAAATGACCAGTCCCTGTACTCCTGTTTCTTCTCTCTGTGGATCTATGGACACTTATTATCTCTTTCAGGTATTTTTTGTTTCTTCAGCAACTCTTAGAGCATAAAAACATCTGGTAATCTTCTTCCTATTTAAGAGAGAAGATTCTAGGTCTGCAGACATGACTGAAGGAGACACTATCAGCAAGTTTTTCGTAAATGCTACATTCCCCTGCAATGTAGAATGAAATTTTTTTTGTGTCTAAGTGCCTTTAATTACCACCTTTAATAAATAGGCTCTTACTGAAATACTTCTCCCTGGAGTCTTTTCCTCCTTGCTCTTCTGGGTAATATATCAGGGTATCTACTTCACTGCTTCTGTTGGCTTTAGTTTAACAGCTATTAAATACTTCATTAATACTTTAGGTAACACATAATATAAACCTAATGTTTAATATGACCCTTTCAGATGGCAGTAGGTTTGGGGTTGATCCTGGACTATAATATTCCACACATCCACTGCAAAGAGTTTCTCAGGGATTGATATATGGAAATTTGCTCAACAGAAACGAGCATGCTATGGCCACCAAGTTTCTGTTGCCTAAGAAGACAATATCTCTTTGTCATCCTAGAGCAAGGTTTGAATTCTTTTATTTTGTTCAGAAAATACTCTGAAAATTCAGACTGTAAAAAAAGATTGCTCAGTAGTTTTTGCAGCAAGTGGGATGACAATCCAAATTCCAGCCCAAGTTTTCATAGGCAGCCTTGGGGAGCTATTTTACCCAACCTGCATCTCTCAATTTCACTTCTATAAACTGAAGATAATGTTCCTTTCCCACCTGGGAAATGCACTGATACTAGTGAGATATTTGGATGCTATAAAAGAACACCTAGGCAAAGTTTGTGCACAGTCAAATTATAAAAGTCCTCACAAATAAACAAAATAAATCAGATTTAATCTTCTTCAGCTTTTGTTTACCTACCTCCAGTGCTGGAATTTCCCTGGACTCACTGCTATTCCCTTGTGTTGTCTTCATAACTGAAGCCTTGAGCTGGCCAGATCACTTAAGCTCAGGCAAAGCTTTCTCCATGTGGTGCCCCATTGTGGTAGCTGGTTTAGGCACCCCAGCCACAGCAGTGGCAGGAATAAACAAAAGAGTTCCTTGAGATGTGGATTTCTTTTTGGTTTAGGGTAGCATGCACTGAGCAACATATAATCAAATGCAACAAAACTTTTAACCTGTTTTGGTTGCATTTTGAAGAAGAAATCATTTGGAGACTAAAATGGAGAATGAGAAACTTCATCTCAACGGGCTGATTTTTATAATAAAAAATATTCTGCCTTGCAGAAGGAGAAAAGGAGAGGCATTCCCACCTGCTGCGTATGGTGGCTGCCTGTGTTCTCTAATGCAATGATCCATCCCGCAGGCCAAATTCTTCCAATCTTTTTCTTGCAGGTGCCACCTACACAAAAGTTCCCAGTGCTGTAGCATATCTCTTTTTTTAATGAAAAATTGTTAATTTAAGTATGCTACAGGGATAGACACGAAGCCATCAGGGAAAAAGGAAATCATACAAGCTGAGCTTAATTTCTAAGCCGTTGTTGCACAGAATTACTTAAACACATGACTCCAAGCTTTTTCAGATAACTGTGGACCATTCAAGCAATATAAGGCAAGTTCAGAAAGTAATGGACACACTGCTCATGCCCTGCACATTCCCAGTGAGTGTGCAAAGGGAATGTGAGGGCCTTCCTGTGAATACGTGTACACTGTGAATGTACAGGTCTGCCAGGCAGAATATCTGGCACTTGCAAAATTCTGCTCATATATGCCAAAGGGCTGTATCACAGGGCTAGAAATCCCAGGTAAAATAAGCAGTTCCTCAGAGTCTTCCCAAATTTTTCAAGAGAGAAGAAATAATATTCACGGGAAAAATGTGCATATATCAACCCCAGTTATCAAATATTTTATTTTGATTTCTTCAACCCCCTGGGCAGCAACCAGCTCTAAGTTACTACACTGAACTGGATGGAATTACTGCCATATTGGCATGTAAATAGGTCTCTGCAGAATTCTGAGCCTGCTTTATGATTAAACTTTACTGCCATTGGCAATAAAGATGTAATTAGCATTATTGTAATAATGGCATCATCTTTTTGTCTTGTTTTTACCCAGTCAGGAACTAGAAAAAGGAAATAAAATGGTGTCAGTCTTCATGAGAAGAATGCTGGACCTGCAGAGTTATACAGAGCACTGCAAGCATCTTGCTAGTGCAAACAAGAGCAGCTCACCATAAAATTAAGGGAACAAACACTATCCACTCAACAGCATAGAACACAATGTTGTTCTTTATTATATTATTTAAAAGGGGCAGATTTACTCGGTCATAAATTAATAATTCAGAAGGTGTAAGAAGGCACAGCCAATTAGCTGCAGTAATTTGCATTTTTATGCTCTTTCATTAGTTTTCTAAGGTTCTTCTCTCCTGTTATAGCAATGCAAATGCCATCTTCCAAAAGGTGAATAGCCAACCTGTTTTTTGTTTGCATGGTAATGAAGCCTTTTCAATTATTGAAAGACCAAACAATTTAATAATTTTTAAGACAAATTTCTGTTGCTATAATATCTCTTCCTTGTGTTTTTTTCAAGAAACATGCTTTTTAAATGTGATTTATTTTAACCTGAAGCAGGGAGTTTATCATGTGGCTGATCTTCTGAGGTTTCTAAATTCATGCCTCACTTTAATCATGTGAGTATATCTCTCGAAGCAAGGTATTAAAATCCTTTCTTAATTTAGCGGCTGACAAATAACTCAGTGTATGATGTCTTTGTTTGCAGCATAGAGTCTCTTTATCCTTTGTGCAGGAATGAATTGAGAAGGGTTTAATATATGAATTTCACTGTTAGGGGAACTTCCCTTTCTTATGCCCACGCCCCAGATATCTTCTGGCACAAGTACCTTCAAAAGCTTCCTGCAGCCTGCCCCAGGGATTTCCCTTTTGGTCATTACCATCTATGGGCACAGTCTTGCTAAAGTTGTCATCTTTAGCTTCTGAGAAATACTCCTGAGGCCAGCGAGGTTAAAGTCTTCCTGCAGGCATACCTGAAGTGCTGCTCACCCTGAGCGCTGCAGGGCAGCTGTGCTGGCTTGGTCTCTGCCTTCCCATGCAGGGCACCAGCAAATCCCACTGGCTTCCCACAGGGCTGCTCCTAACCTGCAGCTGGCCTGACACGTACTTATTTTTCCATTTTTACTCTGGTATTTTCCTTTCCAAATGCTTTCCAAGTGAGGCCATTTCATTTTATTTTTATAATTATTTTATTTTTAATACGGCCCCTCATTCCAGATGTAGATAGTACATACACACACTCAAACACACATGAAAGTGAAGTAATGCTGAGGCTGCACCTTTATAGAAACGTATCTGAGGCAGAGGGTAACCCAGGAGAATTACACATGTATTTCAGAGGGCAGGTGGGTACTAATATATAAAAAAAAAAAAAAAAAAAAAAAAAAAAAAAAAAAAAAAAGCAGTGGGGGGAAATTAAAACCTGGAGAATAAACCTAAGATATGATATGTTTTCTGAGGCAATCTCTGAAGGGACTTGGGTGTTCAGGTTATCATGAATGCTATCAGCTGGCTGAAGAATACAGGAGACCTGCCCTTCGCCGTTTCCATCGGTAGCATGCTTGTCTTTTGGGATGCTGGTCTATCTAGGGGCAACCTGCAGCAGTGCTTTCTCCCAAGGAACATGGCCCCACTCCCCAGCCCATCCACTCCACCACTCCATCCTGGTCCCTAGTCACTCCAGCCTTTCTTTCTTTTAGCAGAGATGTTGTTCACAAACTGCACAGATCATCTTGGACTTTTTTTGCCAGCCAAGAACATACAAGAAGGCACAGTTTTTGTCATTTCACTGATCATGCAGACAGCCTTCCTGTATCACAGACCAAATGCCCAACCATACAAGAAGCAGGGTGCATTGGTGTGTTTTAAAAGGCTTTCTTCCCTTTTTTGTTAACTTCTCGGTGAAGGCCACATGGGAAGGCCAGGCTCTGAATCACTTCAAGCAGGAGGGGTGGGGTGGCAGAGGAGTGGATGCCTGCCTCAGCCCCAGTACTCAAAGGCAAGTGACATTATGCCAGTGGGTATAATGAGGACAAGCTAGTGCCAGCAGGTGTGACAAGAAAGAAGAAACAAGATGGCTTGAGGTAATATGTAATTCAAAGTACAACTGGCCAAAATTAAAATCACCAAGACTTTGCAAACTATACAAATAAAGAAATCTTTAGTATGAAGTAAGTATAAAGGGGATTTTCTAACATCACAGTAGTGGCAGCAGTCTCTGTCTATGCCCTGAGTCCAGTCCCTCCGTTTCCTCCTCCCCTTGTCCCCAAGCCCAGCCCCAACACATCTCCTGCACAACCCCATGCAAGGGCACAAGGATGGCCCACGCACAGGCTGGGGCTCTGGGCTGTGCTCCCACAGCAGGACAGAGCTCCTGACTAGCAGAATTAACCTCTAGAGCTGCAGTGCTTTGTGCTTTCCTCTTCCTAAGTGGACAGAAATGGTTCTCTGAACATGCTTATTTGGAGACAAAAGACCAGATTTTGTGATCTAGGTGAATTTTTGTTCTTTATGTCAAACAGAAAAATCAATATTTTGTTACTTAGTGGAGAACTTAAAGAATTCATATCTTATGCCTGCTATTTGGCTCATAAATTAAAGTTATTTGCAAAGTACATTTAAAAAAAACTTCACTAAGACCTTATTGTTGATCATCTTAACAGAATAACATGATCATTTCAGATTTTTGACTGAAATATATTAATATCAGAAGAGTTCTGTTGATTATTTAATGTGACTTCTTAGATCACACATCTACAGGACTCCCCTAAATGAATTTCTGTATCAAGACCAACAGTGCAGCTAAGCCAGAATAAAAACTGATCATGCTTTCAAATTTTCTCCTCAGACAAAGACCACTGCAGGCTACAGTAAGTTTTTCCAGTGGTCCGTTCCCTTCTCTGAGGTAAATTACTTCAAGGCTAAATTTCTCTAGTTCCAGGCAATGGATTTTGCTTGTCTTTTCCAGAGAAATTAGAGACGCCTTTGTGCCATTTTTCTATTCTTTAGTAAGTCAAGACTTTGAACTGTAGTCCCTCATTTTCAGCGTATTTTTCAGTCCTTTAAGCTCAACCAGAGTTGTTATCAAAGCCTTTTTTCTAAACAAAACCAAATAAATAATAATGTTTAAAAAGAAAATTAGAAGGAAGACCAAAATCCTTTTCCACAGGGCAGGATGAGCAGTGGTGCAGCACGGAGGCAGGCTGCTGGAGCCCAGCAGTGGCACTGGGAGCAGCTCTGCAGTGCCTCCCCTTCTCCTCTAGCAGGGGCACAAAGCCCCAGGCCTCCCTTGCCAAGGGGCTACAGTCTGCAGCACTTTCCCTTTCCCCCCACAGTAAATCTTCCCCCGAATAATGCAGGCTCTCTGCTTTTATTCATATTCTCCTCATTCTAGTCCAATGATCATTTTAGCACTTTGGCCGTGGCGCACTGCAGGAGCTCCACGTGTATCTGATTATCCATTATAAAATCAAATCCCTTTCAGTCCCTACTTCCCAGCATGGAGTCTTTTCCATCCTACAAGCATGGCTCACACTGTTCCTCACTGCACAGGCTTCCAAAAAATGACTTGTTCCACTTTGTACAGAAAGTTAGATTGCTCTGTCATTCACCAGCCTTATTTATCATTTAATCCTCCAGTAGTTTTAGTGGTATAAGAAAACTTCATGAAGAAAATGTCATGTTTTCTTGTCTCATTGAGAAAGATAAGGTGGGAGGGAGATGAACCTCAAATCCTCACCTTGATGGCTCCTTATTTGCAGTTATACTTAAATAAATTTTTAATAAAATTCATAGATGTTCGGTTGACTTTCTATTCCTTTATTTTCTTAACAAAATGTCTTCTGATGTGAGTGAGAGCATGTCATTTAAAAACTTTACTACATCAACAATACTCTCCTGATTGGAAAGAACTTGTAATCTTATCAAAATATGGGATCAAATTAGTCTGACAAAAATTGTTTTCGTGAAACTAACGTTGATGGACATTAATTGTATTTAAGCAATCTCATCTTGATAGGCCCTTAATTTCCTGAGTTATTCCTGTTATAATTTTTAAATATTGGTACACTTTAAATTTTTCCCAATTTGAAAATTTCCATGTTTCAACCCTGTAATCACCAAAATAAAATGCCTCTGAGGGTCTTTTACTAGTTCTTTCAAAACTATCAGATGAAAGTTAATTAGACATGCAGGTTTTAAATTGTTTAACTTAAACTGCTGTGTAACTGGTTAGAATTAAAAGGAGTCCATCATCATGTCATACGGCTTTCCCCAAATGCAGACTCCAGGTGACTGAGATTCTGCTTCTCATGAATTCTTGTCAGTTCTGCTATCATCACACAGTCACAAAGCAATAATATTATCAGGATTCCCGCTACAACTGCAAACTGCTTTCTCTGCCTTTCCATTCTTAGGTCTGACAACCATAGATATTTGTGTTTAACATTTTGCTTCCACCTTCTACTTCCTAAAATCCAAGAGACTTGTTACTATGATTGTTCAAGCTTTTTTTTTTTTTTTTCATGTTTTGCTATGATTTAGAGATGTTTTTCATTTTACTTTGACCCATACTGTTCTTTCCTTAAGTCAATACACCAACATCATTCTGAAATGTGCAATTTGGGCATCTAGTAAAATGTTATTCAACAATGCACAATTATACTTCTCATGTTTCTGTTTACATTTTCTCCAGTTGATGGTCTCAATATTATTTTCAGCTTTATTAAATTGTCCTTTTCAACCCCCTGAGAATAAGTATTCTTGGCAGAACTCACAATAAAAATGTAATCAAGACAAAATCGGTTTCATTTATTTTTCTGGGATTAACTCTTCACTTCGTAAGGTCTTGAATAGAGTTCTGCCCCATTAGAAACAATTTTTGTTCCTATAGGAAATTGTTATACATAAAACTTAAAAAATTCAAAGGCTGCCTTAAAAATCAGCAACTTATATCACATCTTTCGAACTGATGCCAACACATAAAAATATTTGTTCTTGCTACATTTTGTAGCTTAATGGTTGCACAGCCAATTTTTTTATTCTCTAGTGTGTTTGTGCATTTCTAGCAGACCAAAGCTAGCAAACTCTTTTGTGCTTTGATCCTACAGAATCCTTCTCTTTTTTATCCATGGCCAATTTGAATTTGAGTGAGGCCATTTTAAAACAGAATCTCTCTCATGCTGCTGCATTTTTCATTCAATCTTCTCAATATTGTTACAGCCAATAATTTCAACATTATCAACAGGGGAATCTTCCTATTTGTTTTCAGAACATCTAGCTTTATGCTAATTTTTGAGAAAATTCCACTGTGTATATAGCACATAATAAATGAAATGCTGTATATATTGGAATCAAATTAGTTGCAACTGATCTATGTTATTAAATATTTTTAAATTTTACTGTTATGGTTATATTTGCCATAGACAGTGTCAGGTAACTTAAGCCAGTGTGAAATTCCAAGAAAAGCAGATATTCCCTATTTTTTCTCTACATTTCAATTTCTTACAATCCTTTTACAGGTTATAATGAGTATGAAGTACAACTGAGTCTAGACAAATGTGTTAAGGCCTTCTATTAGCAAATTTCTTGGTACAGCTGTCATTATTTTTTTAAGTTGCTATGGAGACTTACAAGTTTGAGGCATCACTGTTTTGATGATTTTCCATAGCAATATTGCTTTGGCTCCAGTGCACACCCCAAAACAACCTTGAATGTCCTCCAAGATAATTTATGCCCAGTTGGACATACTGAAGTATCTACACAACTGCCTAGAATATGGCCATAGTAATAGGATGTGAAAAAGGACTGACCTACTTGCTAAATCTATTGTTAGATAGAAAAAAATTCATAACTGAGATTTCAGTAAAATAAAAGTTAAAAATACATAGCTAGGAGATAATAGGAAAGGCAGAGTGTTTTGTCAAAATAATACTTTTTTTATTCCCAGTATTTTAGATTTTAAACCTTAAGGCTAGATCATCCGTGGTAATCTTCTGAGAAGAAGTTAAGATACTAAATTTTTCAGGTATATTTTTTCCTCTTTATGCTTAAAAAGAAATAACTATTTTCCTTTTTAGCTAATTGCTGCTTTATGGAATTGTGGAAGTGAGAGATTTTAAAAATTGTGTAGCTCAATGGCAATAGTGTCAAATGACAAAAATCCTACATTACCTTTATATGGACAAAGCATGTAGCTATTATATGGATGAATGAAGACCTGTCACTGCAGATGTGTAAAATACTCAGAACCTGAAATGTCTTTCACCAGCTGTGCAGAGATATAACTTGTTTTACACCAATGGAAGTCACAGGAAGTACATGAATCACTCCAGCCTATGAGTGAAGGAAGACCTCACCTCTCAGAAGTGCTGGACAGGGGCAAATTACACTGAAAAGTTTACTTCCCACCATTTGTTTTCACTGATGCTTTTCAGCCTTTTGTTGCAGCCTCCATCCCTTTGCATGATGAACCCAATTCAGCTTTCTAGAGACAAAAAAAGGAGAGTAGTTCAAGTGAGAACCAAAAGCAAAGTCAATCAAAGCAATTTTTGCCATTGAAGTGATACTTCACTTCGCTGTTGAGTAATTCAAATAACTGATTCTTTAAACAAAAAGGCCACAGAAAAGTTACTTCTGCTCAGAAGGAGTTCAAGGCTCTCCCTCAACCATTCAGATTTCCACGCTCTTGGTGAGCAGCAGCAGAGGAAATGCCCTCAGATGGGCATGCAGCCTCTGAGTGGGGTTAATAAAGAAAAAAATAATACTAACAATAAAAGCCCCTTCTGTGTTTCTCTTAATTCTATTTCACTGTTTGGAAGGAGCACCAAGAGACAACTTCAGTTTTTTAAATGTTTTCTAGTTTTTATTTTCCTAATTTTTCTCATTGAGAGTCAGTTTTGTTTGCAGGTATTTTGCTTGCATTGCTAATATATTTTCCAACAACATACCCCTTTGTAGGCACATCCAGACCACAGGATGCTCATCTGAGAACTTCTTTACAATAAAATTGCTGCATGGTGTATATAAATTTGAGTTTTCACTTCAGTAACATATCTTTATATTGGGGGAAAAGAAATACCATTTTTCTTCAAACAGCTTGGAGTCTCTGCATGCTAGAGGTACTGGCTTATGGCAAACCTGCACTGGGTTGCAAGCCTCTGCATGGGTTTTGAACTAGTGACTAACCAGCTGAGTGGCCAAACTGGTTCTGTGGACACAGATGTGTAAGTTAATTAAATTCTGTGACAAGGAAGCAGAAAAGCACTTTCATTTATAACCATGTGGAAAAGTCTTATCGGTGTATGACATATGGCTCATTTTTTTTCTGGAAACAAGTTTGCACAGAATACCTCTATTGCAATGCAGGAGAGCAAAGATGCAGGATTGCAGCACCCGGTGTAAGTGGGCACTGTACAGAGCATGTACAGGACCAGTGTACATTGTCACTTCCTCAGTACAGAGTATGTTGACAACACAGAGCAGAACATGCAGCAAGTCAGTGTGCTTTGATACCGTAGATCTGACACTTTTTGGTGTGGAGAATGAAAACAGTCTGTGTTTTAAGGTTGAGGGTGGACTTGTTCCCCCAGTCATCTTAGTTGTTTATACATGGACATCAAAATAACCAAACTGTGTCAGGCCACATATTCATCTATTCTAATTGCCTAAAATGGTCCCTTTAAATTTATCAAACCACCCTCTAAAGCTGTGATAACGTGGGAAAATTTTGCTTGCGTAAGAAATATTTTATTTTGAATAAAAATAGTCTGTGATACATGACAATAATAGCACAGTAAAGTCTGAAGTATCTATCCATTCAAACACTATTAGGAAGTGAAGAGTGGGCTTTTGCTATTTTTCCAGCCTCTCAAAAGAAAAGAAAAATCAACATAGTTACAGTATGTAAAATGGTAATTATAAGAATGGAAAATAATTCTAGCTTTCTGATGAATTTGTTCCTAGCCTAGGATTATAAAAGCATTGTGCTTAAAAAGTGGATTGCATTTGCAGCTGATAAAAAGTGTTCTTGTCACCACTCAAATCTCTTAGGAGAAATATTCCAGAAATGGACATATGAACACTTATTTCTGTCCAGCAGCTAAAACTCGAACTTTGCAAGGAAATTTTTCATAACTCGTGTGACTCTTAATTCATACAAGCAAGCCAGAGGCAGCTGTGAAAAACACTCTCATACAGAACTGAGGCTATGAACTGTTACAGACTAATTGCCCCCATGTGATTGATCCCTATAGGCACAGATGGACTTTCCCCTCCCAGACACTGATGTGTGTCCCCAGAGGAAACTGGCATAAATTGAATGAGATTAATCAGCCTGGTTCACAGAAGGCTCAGTGAGACTTCCATGCAAAGGGAAATGTGCCTTTAATCCATCTGAGCCAAGTATGATTAAGAAGCGTGAAGAAACAGCTAAAACTCTGGGGTAATGGCATTTGAGGGAAGGTATCACTGAGCTTTCACTCCCTGACTTTTGACTATTTAACTGTGTAATTTTATGTTTGCACAGTACATTGCAGGAGAACACTACTGACACTGGCTATCAGCAAGGAATATAGCTAGGGCCAAACGAACAAAAGAATTGTAAGAGCTGCTGCAGTTCATTTTGAGTGCATCTACTGAACGTGTGAGACCAGATTTCCTCTCGGTTATCTCAGGAGACACCTGAGAGCCCCCGGGCCTGGAAATGAGGGTGGACCTGTGGGCATTCTGCCTCCTCTCAGCTGACCTCAACCGGCAACAAACCCCACTGCTGACTGACAGCCAAAATGAGATATCAGTCACAACAGATTGCGCAGATCCTCAATCCTACCCGTTCTTACAGGGGGAAAAAACCAAACAAAATGAACATGAAATTACTAAAACTCCAGGAGGTGAACAGAATAGTTCCAAGCTCAATAAAATTGTTCAGAAAGTGACTTGGGATTTTTTGCCATCTGACATCTTCATATTAAAAGACTGACATCTTCACTTATGTCAATCTTCTGTTCCGTTTTGATTTTTCATACAGAAAATCAGTATTAAGAGGAAAAAAAAATTAAAAGGCTTGCCAAAACCCACCTAGGCTTCTTTTTCAAAAGAGTTAAAATTATTTTTAACTAAGTTAGGATCATCTTTTACAATATCTGTCAAAAGAAACTGTAACCAAATTCTCCTCTATTTCAGTCTCTGTGCAGAACTAAATTCCTTCTGTAACAGTTAGACTTGGTTCATCTTCATTTTGGATTCTCTTCACAGCTAAAAAAGATGTTGAAATAGGAAGTTTAAGTTGACATTTAGGAAGGAATTTAGCTTAAGGAAGTCTGCTTCCTTAAACTAAAAAGTGTTGCCAAATGCAGATAAGCATCTAATTACATGCCCAATGACATCCAGATACATAATCTTAAGGACAGGGGAAAGATCCTTTTACTCTTTATTTCAGGTGCAGGTAGCACTTCATACTGGACCTGACACTGGGGTATTTTGAATTGTGAATGTGTATTTCAGCTCCCTCTGGTGCTGCCATGCACTTTGCAGCATTTATTATTGAGGAGCAAATGGGGAGCCAGAGGCTGCAGAGTGAGAGGTGAAACCAATCCGTCCATTTCTCCCTTGAGCCAAGCAGCCACAGCACCTCAGGACAGGCTCTCTCTAGTGTAGCCGTGAAGCAATTCCTGAAGTTGCTACTCAGTGTTAGTTCTTTTTCTCAAGTAGATGATCCTGAGACTATAAAAACCCACTGTTCTTGCCAGCTAACGTAGGAAATCCTTTGCTTTAAGTCAGTGGTGTCTGTGCAGTGAAATTGAAAGTCTGGATCCAAACACAGCTGATGACTCACTTGGGAAGCTGCTACAGCCACACATAGCAGCACTTGTAATACTGGCCACCTTCCTTTTTTTGGAAAAAAAAACCCCAACATTCTACTTGCAAAACAGAAAGCAGATTCTCCTTCATTTATGCTACTGAGTTCTATATTCACTGTTGTCTTTTTCCTGCATACAGAAGTTCATTACGTTAAACTCTGAAGGTGAAAGAGTAAGAAGTCATCTCCACACCCATGCAATGAATACATATTAGATTAAGTACAAATATAATTATTACAGTGGATGTGCATTTGGTTTGTATTAATTATACCTCTGTACATCTGCCACCCAGTTAGCTCCCAATATAGCCACGCAGCTCCAGCAGCTTTACACAACTGAAAGGAGAAAATAAATCATCGCTCTAATGAGAGTTCAAAACTCCATTAAAGAATTTGCTGGAAGAAATATGAAAATAATTAAATCTGGAACAACTCTGGAATAAAAGGGAATATTTCAGTATGTATTGAAACATGACCTAAAAATGCCAGTAAAGCACTCTTCTTTTTTCCATTATTTGAACGGTGAGAAGTCTCTGTACTCTCTAGAGTAACAGTTAGTTTTCACTCCTGGTAAAATCACAGCATGTGGATTTTTCAGTGTGCTATACTTTGTTACTGAACCTCAGATTTTTAAATTGTCAGTTTCATTTATAAATCATCATAATCTGCTAAAAAATGTTAAAAATATCAACATTTTTTCCTTTAAATATGAGACTTAAAGAGCACTAACTAATCAATAGTCAGTCTCTCTGACCAAGATCTTACCACTTAAGAGAGTGTGTGTGTTCTATAGTATTTGTACAGGCTGTTTCTAACCAGCTTGGCTTCAGGAGATGGAGGAAAAGGGAGGGATTTTCTGTGTAAAAAAGACAAAAACTGATAATATGTATCATAAAGCCACATTTTTGCTGTGTTTATGAGCTATTGGCTTGTTCTCAGATTCTGAGTTTACACTAACTAACTACAAATAAGCTGCAGCAGCTCCAGTTTTCCAATGGCTATTGTAAGGAAGTCAACTGTCCTCGATATGTAGGGCAGCCCTGGATGCAAGAGAGATATTGGCATCTCCACGTGTGACTTTCTGAACATTGCACGAGGAATGACGGTTTGGGGAATCACTCCCAGCTGTTTGCTTGCTTTCTTTTGAAAAGAGAAGGCGTATTTGACATTGTTATTTCTGCAGCATAGCTGCAAAGCAATTCCAAGAAGCAAGATAAATTAATTTTTTAAGAGATAGTACATTCTTCTGTGTGACACACAGAAGGCAAGTCACATTTCAGCTTTAAATTAGCTTATGAAACCCATCTTTTAGTTATAATAAGATTTTTAACTGCAGAAACACAACAAATTAGGAGGAGGCTACAATCACTCCTTAAGGGTTTATAAAATTGCGAGTATGAGTGCGGCTTTTGGTTGTTTTGTCACATGTCACGTGTGTGATGGGTCATTTCTGGTCATGCAGAGTAGATATGAAATACTGCAACCCAACCCTGAACTCAAGGAAAGAAACAATTAGACAAAGTGTAATGTGGCTGTACAGTAAAACAAACAATCATATCAAAAAATATCACGGGGTTCATTCTTCCTATAATAAGTGCTATTGGCTCAACAGTAATTTCAAATTACTGATACGGCATAAACTTGATAACACTAAAAAATCCCCCAGTGCTGTGTACAGGATATCCAATTGATTTTATGTTTTCTGTCGTTCGTTTAAACAGAGTGGCTTGCTTTTTCACAGATAAGCAGCAGTTTCAGGTGTACAAACAGCAACACATGTGAAAGGAACCTTATTCACAAAGGGGTAGCAGCCAGTGTGCACTGGACTAGGTCAATATATCCTTTCCAAGTTACCTTCTTATTCAAAAGAGTTTTGGTTACATCCTGAGATTATCACAAAGGAAAGAGGGACAGATTCCAAAGTCTTTCAGAACCTGAGTTCAAGGAACACGATCAACACAAACATTGTTTGATGTTCATATAATAAAAACTTGGAGCGCATGACAGAAACTCACTCTCCAAAAAATCTAACTAGAGATCTTGAAGTATAATGCCAAGTATGTGAAATTCAAGCTTTGCTTATGTGTAGCTACAGCAAGTGCTTTAGTGAACAAAAGCAACTGCCCAGAAGCCAGCTGAGTGCGTGTTTTCATCCCTAAAACAGCTGCTGCATTTGACTACGCCCCTAAGAGAGAAGGAGTCTCCTCCTCTCCCGCTGGCCACTGTATTAAGTAGTTCGCTGTAATTGCTGCACAGCACTTGGCAGTGGCAGACATGGTAACAGTTAGCATTAATAAAAGCAGAAACTGTTTTCACAGTTGCATGTCTCTCAGTCTCTCTCTTGTGTGAAACCACATTTGGTGTAGACAAACAGGACATCTACAGCACGGACGACTGCGGATTGGGACAGAACAAGCGTGCTCAGCAAAGAGGGTGTGCATGTGAGCACAGGCAGTACAGAAGTTAAATAATTAGGCAGTAAGAAAATATGCAAGTATGATGATTACTGAAATCACTACTTATTTATTTAGTGTTTCAGAGCTCAGTGTTGTACAAATAAAAATTAATAACTTTGAGGGACTGTTTTAATTTAAACACGCATGCCTTAGTGCATGACAAATAATGTGTCTGTATGTATGTTTAGATAGATTTTTCCTTACACCTTCATCTGGAGGGAAGGAGTGAGTCAGAGTAGCCAGCATACAGCTCTATCTGTACCTGTCTATTCCCAAAATATCACAACAAATATTTAAGAATCTTTTCAACCTAGAGAAGTAAAGGTCAGGGTCAAAGCAAAGGGCAGTTTGTGGAGGAGGAGATTAGCATTTCTCTAAGTGATTTCTTCTTCCATCTACTTTTTATATCCTCTATAAACAGTCCTCTCTAATTTCAAACATATTTTTTGAATTCTGCAGAGAAGTCAGTTCTAAAAAGGTATCATCCAAAACAAATGTTTTTCTTGGCTCATTCATCAGCTGCCCTGTCTTTTCTAGTATGGATATGGGTGGGAGAAGGCATATGTGTGTGTGTACATTCTGTATACACACAAATATCGGTGTAGCCTCAGTTTAGTATTTTGTACCCACACACTACTTATGCAAAGGTATTGACTGGAGAGCTTTGTTACTCAGATTTTTTTAGCTTCTATTTAATGGAAAACTAATTATTTAATAGATTGATTAGATTAGCATGTATCTGTTTTATCTGACTAGTAGACTAATCCCAAAAGAAAGTTCCAGGTGCTCAGCTCCTTTACAAAACAGATTTTTATTTTGCATATCCAAACATAGGGCAGCTCTCCAGCATCCCACACACACACTGAATTTTCCTCTTATAATCATCTTTAAAGTGTGTGCTAGGTCATCTCTGAATTCATACAGACTGAATCCCCTTTTCATTTATTTTTAAAGATTGCCTTTAGATCAGAGCTTGGTAAATGGCTCTGTGGCAGGGTGACCCCTCCACTGCCATCCTCTGCCTTGTCACCATCCAGCAATAACCAGCTGCTTCTAAAATAAAACGAAATGCAGTGTTTCCTAAAGACTGTGATATAGAGTGCTCATTTCATTTGTGTTTTGGCAAGCAGTTTTCCAGGTTCCAGATTAAATTCTGCAGTAAATAGTTTTCTCTCTCTCTCAGTGTGTGGCCAAAAAGCACTAAAGGACTCGATTCTTAATAGCCTTTCAGTTCAGGTCCTCACCCACGATTTTGCAAAATGAAGACAGACAAGGAAAACAGAACCAGTGATCTGACAACAACTCATAGGCTTCTCCTACAGGTATAATGTATTCCCATTCAAGCTGCTGCCACCAGCTGCATTCAGCCCCACCCCTGCCTGGCTTCGTGCATGTAGGCACAGCAGCTGAGAGACACTGCGAAAGAGACTGGAGGAGTCAGGGATGCTGGAGAAAAGAAGACTCCAGAAGCACCAGCCCTGGCCCAGCACTGGCCGTGAGCACTCCTGGAGCAACAAAAATCCATCCACACCTAATGGTGGGGCTGCTTCCCAAACTCATCACTGACAGCACCGTTGTCTTTTCCTTGCCCCAGGAGTGTAGACTATGCCCTGCCTGCTCATGTTTCTGAGTGCTCTTGGGAAATATTTCCTTCAGACATTCCCCTCTTTTTAGCCCTGTACTGTCTTCAACAACCGATCAGTGCTAAGCCCACAGAAAGCTCCAAAGAGAACAGCTGAGGCACAGCACAAGGCTGCAAGAAGATTTTTCTCCGCACCTTGGAGTGCACATGTGACAGAGTATAAACACACTGAAACAATACCTAGGCTAGAAGAAAAAAAGAACAGACTATATCAGCTTAAAATTAAGACATGCAGAGTAGTTTGGGAATTTGCTCCTGATTTCAGGCAAAAAGGTAAGAATTCAGAACTTTCTCTCACCATGTGGTTTTTGGAGAGAACAAGGAGGGCAACTATAAAGAGGTAGAAGTCAATTCTGGAAATGAGTTTCTGTGCTGTTTGGCTGACTTTCAAAGGGTCTGATCATTTTAATACTGTATGTATTAAACTGTTCTGTTAATGATGTGTTAAGGCAGTCATGGATTTACTAGAGGTTCTAGGCAGATCAAGGCTACATCTTCCCCACTGGGCACACAAAATCTTGGACAGACATCATTTAGCTATCATTTCAATCAAGGAAAACATAATAAGCCCTTTCTAGAGCTCAATGAATTATTAACATCAATTGTCCTTTTATTGCACATAATTTCTGCTAGAAGGATGTCTCCAGGAATGTTTCATTGCAAATTTTCCATAGATTTTTCATCTCTGGTTGCCTTGGTGCATGGCCCTACACTTATACTGTTCTCTTTGGCTTGGAGGTACAGCCAGAGGCATTTTGAATCACTTCACATTCAGAAGGAGTGGCCTTTGTGGATGTGGTTTTAGCCCACTGAAAAAATAAAGGTTGAAACCTACTTGCTAGCCACAAATTTTGCTGTTCCATTGAAAGAGGATGGGTTTGAACTTTTGAGCCTGCAACATCACCATTAATAATTTACTGAACACAACAATCCTGGATCACCCATCAAACAATTTAGGCAAAAAGCAAAACAGTAAATCATCTGCAAAGGTGAAGTACAGATCACAGTCTATCAATGATGTCCTACAGATGTTGTTAGAGAGTCACAGGGATACACAGCATGAAAAGGCAAAATGGATTTTTGGTCAAGTTCTTAAGAACTGTGAAGATGGTTGATTTAGTTCTATGCTCAAGCATGAAACCTGCCTATGCTAGTTATTAGATTAGCAGGATTTTTTACTTACTATTTACCTTGAAATGTTAAGAAACACATTCTTAGCACCAGGAAAATCCTTTATAGAGAGCAGGACACCAGCACATACAGGTTTCTCGTGTGCATAGCTGCACACTGGCATTTGGGAGAATTGCGGTCTTGTCCCAGGTGTATCAGTGCTTTGCTGGGTAACCATGGAGAAGTCATTCCCTTGTCTTCTACCACAGCTTCCCCCTCAGAAAAGTATGAATAATAATGTCAGGCTTCTTTGGAAAGAACTTTGAAATCTATGGGTGGAGAGCATTGTGTAAGAACCGGGTATTACGGGTAATTTATTTATGTCTTGTTCAGCTGCGTACATACTGGTCCAAGCTCCCCTACGGCAGCCATCGCAATAAACACTACACCCTTGGCAGTTAAATACTCCTCTTGTGTTCACTGCCCAAACTCTTGTTCCAATTCCCCTGTCTCCTGCAGCTGAAAGGTAGAAGATCCATCACAAGTTCTGGCTCATTCTAGAGCTGGGCCTGTCTTCATAAGTCCAGTGCACAACCTCCACTGGCTTGGGTGCTTCCTTTCTCATTCCCATATTCCATGTGACATAATGTCTCACAAGATCCATCCCTTGTTGTGTCACCTGGGCAGTGATTCCCACTGGACTGCCTGCACTGTGACAGCCAGTCACAGTGCAGTAAAAGCTTCTTCCTCACACTTCCTCACTCTCTCTGTTGAGGGCTAGCACAGTTTGGTTAAAAAAAAAAAAAAAAGTCAAAGTATTTTCTTGTCTGGAAGCACAGCGTCTGATAAGGATGTGCATGACTATAAGCTGCTGACAGCAAATTGGATGAACGCTGGTTTGCACAGATCTCCAAGCAAGCACTCACTCTGTCAGTCTTGGTTCCCCACCCCATGAGGAAAGGTTTTCAAAATAAGGAGCACTCTCCAATCCAGTAAAATTCACAAGCATTACTGAATTAAAGGGGTTGTTGGGATGGTTTGCATATCTGACCATTTTTATGTGAATTTGAGTGGAGGGAGGGGTCCAGCCACCCCAAAGACAATGGCTTCATTAATCATGTGAGAAATTTGCAATGTTAGGATTAAGCTAATTTGGTTTACCTGAAAAATAATTTAAATCATGCACAGGATGAAGCCTCAAAATTGCCATATAAAATACTTCAAGGGGGATCAACACATGTAAAAATTAGTCACAGTTCCATTAGATTTTCGCCTAAAGTTTGGTCTCCCTTTTACAATTACTACCATTCATACAATACAGCTTAGTCACTACCAATTGAAAATTAATTATAGGTCTGAACTAAAAATGAAATCTTCCATCCTGTCTTTATTAATTCCCAAGGCAATTTGTTTCACTTCTTTTCACCTTAATCTGTTTTCAGCCCTACATCACCACTGCCTTCGGAACTGTCATTTTACTAACACAGTATTTACATTATTTTGATTCATAGTACAACATCACAACAGAGTCATTCTTGGTGGTAGGTCTGTGCTGCCCTCCTCCCTATTTTTTTTTTAAATCAAAACAATCCTTTACCATAGCAACTCTTCTTGGCTACCTCCTCCTTCCAATAACTTGTGAGCAGCAAACACTTGACAACACAGATCAGGCCACACTGTCTCTGTGCCAAATCAAAAGGCCACTCCTCTTTGGAACAGTGAATGCAATCCCAAAGTTACAGGATGAAGCTGTTGCAGGTCTCTCAGAAAGCTCGTATTCTTTAGAAAGTTACTGAACATTAAAAGTTGGTTGTGCCAAAACTTTCGGAACTTAGAAGTAACTCGAGGGAGCAACTCCTCCCTAAGCCTTTTAATTTATGATAGGAAAGGAAGAGCTATAAAAGTTAACAAACTTTTCATAAAACTGGTAAAGGAAAAAAAGTGTTCAGATCAAAAAAGTATCAGACAGGGAACAAAAGGTGCCAAAAGTCATGCTGAACCAACTTCTTCCAACAATACTTTAGTTACTGTCAGTTTGACATTAGATCTTCAAGTATCTGTGAAAGCAAGAGCCCACTCATTTAATAACAGTTGTTATTTTACCTATCTTACCTATCTAATCATAACTTTCACAACTACTCTTTATGTAAAAATATTACAATACTATATTTTCCTTCAAAAGTTTTCTACATACATTTCCTTGTGATTTAAAGATATAAATATATGTAAATATATATAAATACTTTCAATATTTGCATTTATGCTTTCGTACTGCTAAGCTTTATCAAAGTTAAAATGCAAGGAAAGGGGCTTTAATTGTTTTTGAAAGATTTGAAAACGATTGAGAATCATTAATTATATTTATACTACCACAGAAAGAAATAACACTGAGAGTCTCAGTAAGCCATCCCCTACTTTCAAATCAGCACATTTAAAATAGTTTACAATTATTTTTATACCAAAAACCTAATATTTTCCAATATATTTTTGGTCAGAAATGCCATCATTAGCCTTTGATTGCGAACCAACCAATTAAAGAAAAAAAATTTACCTGCCATTAGTAAAGTTGGATGAAGTTAAGAAATATCCATGAATGTAACATTTCAATGTAGCCAAAAATCTGTGCAGATTATTAAAAGTGAGTGATTTTGAAGAGGAAGTAGCTACTACGTAAGCATAATAAACAATACCACCACATAAATATAGACTCCCACAAATTGCATGGCAGTAAAAAGTTGTGGAGCTTTTTAATTGGTATAATCTTAGTGATACCCTGCATTTGCTATTTTTCCTGAAAATAAACGCTTTTTTTTAATACTTTCAAGGTTCAGCTTCTAGTCTTGCTGCCCGAGATCTGCATGCACAGACAAGACAAGTGCTGCAGCAGTGGTACAGATATAGTCACAGGATATGGAGCAGTCATGCTCCTTCTTTTAGAGCAGCCTGCTCAGGTCTACACATGGAGTATTTGTTCTCTCCAAAGCCATGAAAAACAACAGTAGATTAACCTCCACTTCTGAAATGAGCCTTTCTGTCTATGATCCTTTTTATAATTTACCAGGGCATCTCCTTAGTCTTTTCCCTTACTAAGTCCCAGATTTTGCTCTTTCTATCTCTTTATTACCTCAGCTGGAAACTCCAGTTGTTCCATGAAACTTGCTCCTCATGATGCATCTTCCCAATGCCTTCAAATGCAGCTGATACTGACTGTGCCCCTGGTCCAGGAAAGTCTCTGTTTTCACCTTGACTTCTGCTACTCAGACCCCCACTAACATGTGTGAGAAAGTGTTTCTGCAGGGCTTGTCCAAAAATTCTGCAGGTTTCACTCTTCAGCGTAATTTTCCTACCATCAACATGATTTATATTGGTTAGATTTTTTCTTCTGTGTAGCTCATGAATCCACCTCTGCCACTCCATTTGTACTGCTAATGTAGGGCTGCTTATCCACTCTTCTTTGGCAACATACATTCTCTCCTATTCCTGAAACAGGAGAGATTTCTCCTCTCTTCTCCTGTCCCAGGAAAAACCCACTCATTGCACATAGCTTAACCAAACTAGAATCACAATGTTCTGGTAATGACATCATTAACTGGTAATTATGACCAAAATCAATAACAAAACAAATAAACTGTAGTATTATATACCATGAAATGCTCGTAAATAATCATAAGTTTCCAAATTGCCTCCTACAAGTAATCCCATGAAGGACTATTACCCCATACACACAACAAAGTACACATTCATGCACACACACATACAGTGGAGTGTAGATCACAAGCTCTCCTCTCCAGGGAGTCCAGATACTTGCAGACATCTCCAGAGGGAGATGTGGATGCTGTCACTTCACGAGGAACTATGCTGCACCCTACAATCCACAATGAACCTCCTGCACCTGGTGAAGAAGCACCCCAGAACAGTGCACACACACCCTGAGTTGCTGCACCCCACATCATCAAGCTCTCAGCTGGGTGCAGGCTAAAAAGCAACTTATTGAAAGCTCTATTTAAACTTTCACAACAGCATAGATCTTATTTTGGCTATTTTTTATTCAGCATTGATAAGGCACAAATTATTACCACAGGCTGATGCTTAGGCTATCAGGTCATGGATGCTTCCTCTGCAGCCTATAGAAGTGACCTTGTATGATTTTTCCTCAATTCAGTTTTGTATTTTGTACTCTTCTCCTGGTAAAATGTGAGAGCTGCAGGGATAATGGCAACAGCCAATTTGGATAGCTGCAAAAAGATAAACAGGCTTCAATCTAAAACCCCAAAACTTTGTGTAAAGACCCAAATCCGTCAAATCTGAAACTTGTTAAAATACAGTGCTTGTCAACATTTTTGTGAACTGTTCCAAAATGTGAATGCTAACTGATTCATTTCAAACTGTTTTAGACATTCCAAGGTTGTTTGGAGTTGTTTTTCTCAGAATGACAATAGAGTATTTTGGAATGAAGCCTGATGTATTTTTCATAGGCTGAGAAATTAATAAACTAATTCAGTGAGAGCTTGCTTTGTTTTCGGCAAACTTGATTGTGTTTGCATTCTCTATCCCTTTCTTAGTTTGTGTATATTTCTTGTTTCAAACAACCAGTAACATAAAGTCATTTGAACTCTGTGTCATTGAAGTGGTTACATTTTATCAATGCCCTTCAATCAATCTCCCATTTTATCTTAGTTCCAGCCTCTTCTCTGACCTGAGATATTCTGCATGCTCACACACCAGTATCTTTCATAAAAATCAAAGGCTTATACTTCAGAAAAAAAGAGGCACCTATATTTTCCCTTTCCTTGTCTGGCATCTTTGTTTGAGAAAAAAAAAATCACCTTAAATACTAATTAAGATAGAATTTTACAAATAAATAAGATATGCCTTTCAGAAACCAAAACTTGTTTGGTAAGCAGCAATTGATTCCCAACTTTAATAATAGAAGATGCTTTAAACCATGAATTCTGTTACCAGAAGATTATTTGTGAATCAATTAAAAAAGACCTAAAATTAGGTTCATACAGAAAACACAAAAGTAATTAGGTATATAATATTCACAGGGACTTAGTTATAGCACCTCCTGTCTGAAATATTTGCATTATATTTCTGTACCTTACTGATTCAAAATTTAATTTCAAGCTCCAGAAGAGAGCTTATCTTCTGTCCTGTATCTTATTTCCTCTATGTGATGTCCTAAATTGCACTTGAAGCCTTGCTTCAGAATTTTTCTAGAGAAAGTTACTTAATTTGTTTTGGCACTTTCTCTTTGCAATTTTTCCAGTTGTCTTCTTGGCTTAATTAATATTTTTTAAAACATGACTCAAAAGGATTCTATCATGCATTGCAGATGACAAATAGAGATCATATCCTATCAGATGAACATTTCTGCTGGTACAGAGAAAATATGAATGATCCTGATTTCCTTTAAAATTTGGCTGCATCAGACCTAAAAAAATCAAAATTCATTAGCCCTCCCCATGACAAATGCATGTGAAAGATAGTCCTGCTGAATTTACTATGTTACTTCCTCTGGCCTATCGTGTGCTATATATTTCTGCACATCTACTTAGAGCTCTGTAGTTCAGATTTAACTGAGTGTTAACTGAGCCAGATTTAACTCAGTGCCAGTGTTTCTTTGTTGTATTGCATGGCACTGCTACATGAAAAGGACAAGAATTTTTCCTACTCTTATTCTCATGTGCACAATTATAACTTCCTTTATATCGAAATTACCATTTCTGCAGATGCCTTTGAGCTGTTCTGCAGGCAGGGTACCCCATTGCAGTAAGGCAGCCAGGCCAGTCCCTGCCCTGGCAGGAGTTTACAGACCTGCAGTCTTCGTGCACACACAGAAGGGCCCTGCACTGCCAGCTCCTGGCTGCTGAAAAGGGATATCCTGGGAACCCTCAACTTTCTGAGAAGCAGCATTGTTTACCTGAACATGATCGCTAGGAGTCAAAGAAAGGGTGGAAAACAACAAGCTGCAAAGCTGATCAGAATGTGTGAACCTAAGATTCAAGAGAAGTCCTTTCTTCAGAGTTTTAGTCTTTCTTTTCTCACAGTACAGTTCTTAGGACCCTTCTCCCTCCTTAGTTTCAGCCCATACAAGAGACATGCAAACATTACATTTCTCAGCAGCAGACCCTGGCTCATTCTTCTATTGACTTCTATCAATGCCCACCACTACCTCTTACATATTCACAGGAAATCCTCTGTTTTCCTCTGTTTATGCTCCCTGTTGTCCCACTGAGCCATGACAATTACACTTAGACCAAGAAAGGCCCCTAAGATAATCTCCCAGACGTGGTGTCTGATCTAGTATCTGATCTCCTAGTCTCATTGAATGGGAAGATTTTACCACCTATTCAGTGATATGTTCACTGTTCCAACTGGTATAAACATTTGAAAGGCAGAAAATTTGGCAAAGATCTTTCAAAATTCCTCTCATAAAACAACCTCCTATCATTTGATAGATTGAGAAGAGTCAATTACACAGTCAATATTAAAAGTATGTTTGTGGACTCTGTTTACAGTCTTATTTCAGTGAAAAGAAAAACAGATGAGAACGTAGTTGGATAGAGAGTTGAAAAGCACCACAGATTAATATAAAATTATAAGAATTAAACAATTCAACTTCTGTAATAGTAAACATGCCTATCCCATTAAAAGTCTTAGAAAAAATTAACACAATGATAGATAAGAGCAAACTGATGGATACAATTAATTTGTTTTTTGCAAAGACTTTTGAAAACCAAATGTCCTACAAGTGGCTCTTAAGAATATTTGGGAATCATCTGAGAGTGCATCTACAGCAGAGTTTTAATTCAAATCTTCCCCACTTTCTGTGGTTTGAGTTACAACATGGAGCTGTCTCAGAATGCACAAGAAGGGTTTCTTCCAGACAGATCTAAATCAGAAGATTCAGGCATAAATCAGACGTGTGGCACTTCAAATGCTACTGTGTACTTAAACTCCAGACTGCATCAGAAGAAATCTAGCTGAGTACAAACTCCCAAAATGCATGAAGCATGTACATGAGGGACTCCCAACTGCTTTGGTCTACAGACTTGCACACCCGTTCTGCCGGCTGATGCAGACCTGGTCTGGGGCTCACATTCATCCTGTGAAAATTACTATACCAACTTGTCTATCCTAAGCTAGGATGTCCCTTTGAGGCAGTAAAAAATCAGCCTCATGTGGCTAATCATTTGTCTTTTGGGTGGTAAAATTGAATCCCTCAAAGCAACTTACTATACAGGGAGAACTGACTTTGTCTCAGGGAATGTACCATGTGGAAGCTGGGAAAAGACTAAGATGGCTCAGCGCACCACTGGAGTGAAAGGACTTAAAAGGCAGCTAATGGGCATTGGGGCAGATGGTGGAGCTGGAGGAATTTGAAGAGACCCCGGCGTATGAGGGTCAAACTGAGTTGGAGCGGTGGACCTTTTTTGAGGTGTCTGTAAAACAGAAATTTAGTAATGCTTGTCTTTTGGCAAACCCTCACCCCTTTCTCAGCCACAGAACAGAGGAGGAGGAGGAAGAGGAGGAGGAGAAGGAGGCAGGAATTTGCTGTTTACACAGCAAGTTCTCCCCTTACAAGCAGTCCTTGTGCCCTTTGGCACAGGCAAAGCTGTTGGCTCTGCTACTGCTGGCTACTTAATGCTCTGCCTGAGCAGCAAGTTGGCCCTGTCTGTCTTGAGTGAGACACCCAAAGAACAAGGGTCTTCTCAGGTGCACTAGCTCACAAGCTGCCTTGCCAGCCCCTCTAAGTGAGACAGGCCCCAACAGGGCTGTTATGACTCCCCTCTGCCTGCAGCCATACCCTCAGCAGCCTCCAGTTCTAACATTTTGACGAGGCTAATTGCAAGCAGCAGAGATGACAAGTGTCCTGAGATAGTTCACTGCAATCAGATCATATCTAGCAGCTAGTCTAAGTGCAAGAGGCTGAGAAAAATGTATGCAAGGTCAACAAGCACTCCAAGTGCCCCTGATACCAAGAAGTTCCAAAAGTTCTCTAATTGTTATCCTCGCATTTCTTTGGCATTTAAACCTATATACTTAAAACACATCTCTCTTCAGTCATTCTCAGCAAAAAAAAAAAAGTGTTCTCAAGACTTTAGTCTTACCTTGAACATTTCCCTGGTATTTTGCTCTCTTTGGATGTCATTTATCTGGCAATGCATCCTGGCCAGCAATCTAAAAAGAGAATTCCAGGTAGTGTTTACACTGGTGCTTTCCTGCAGCTCTCTCTTTCCCCTCTGATACAGCCTCTCTGTGTGCAGAATCAAATTACCATGCTGTTTTCCTACTGCCATCTTGTATTGCAGCCACATGAACTTGCTATCTACATTTAGGCCTGTTTCAATATTCCCTCAGAAGTCAATATTAATAATAATCATCATCATATTTTTCAATATTAATTCTCCATAACACTGCCTACATGTGCTTTGGATCTCAGCCTTGTGATTCTGTGCTTATTCATGGAAAATATTTTACATAAACTCAGTAAACTGTCTCACTGCTTAGAGAGACAGTTGAAACAGATCTGTGAAAAACAAGAGAATTAACTTGTTTTGATGAGACTAACTAAGAAGCCTGGCTGAATGTCCTACATCAGAATCTTTGGCACATCTCCTCCACTTTTAGATACTGTGACATCAGTTATTTTTTGTTTACTGAATATCTTGACAAACCAAGGTTTATTTCCTGCAGTAGTTATTTCAGTGGGGTTGCTTCAGTGAAAACAAAGATAGAACTTGTACCTAGTGAGTTATGTTAGGTTCCCACATGTTCTTTCTCTCTCTTGCTTCCTCTCTATTTTTAATGTCCCCTCTTGCTGCCTTTTCACTGAAGAAGCACAGCCAGTTGCAAGATAGCTGGCTTGCATTTGAAAAAGCAAACCTGGCTGCTCTCCAAGATTTCTTATTTTCACCTACCTGGAACATTGCTTTAAACAGGAACCACATGTATTTACTGGTAGGCAACCCAATAATATCATTCTCCACAGGAATTTTGGGATGCATATATTAATGGTATAAGCATGGGGAAAAAAGTTATTCTGAATGAGAAACCTAGTGTTTACAAAAGCAGTGTTTGATACTTTAGGGTGGAATTTGGTTTCATTCCCCAGCATGTTAAATCATAACTAGGCATGTGTGATTTAATATAGCAGAGAGATTTCCTGATTTGTTTTTAATTGCCAGTATACACAGACTGCATTTTCAGCATGAGTTATTTTTATTTGAGATGAAAGAAAATGGGAACAATAACAAAGTCTTCATGAGAAAATACTTTTCTGTAGCATATCACATTGACTCTGCCTTGCAAAATGTGAGTTTCAAGATGTCATGATGCCCAGAAAAGGAAAGCAACTGCCTAAGGTCCCAGATAAGAAAGGATTCAAGCACAGCTCTAAATTCAATGGGGCTTAAATAGAGGCTTTCTTTAAACACATAACTCAAAGCCTTCATAAATAAGGATTTTTTAATATATACATACATATATAGTATATATATTTATTAATTACTGTTCATTGTAATGGATTCACAAATAACAGAGCCACGTGTAATATATCCCAAATATGGTTCCCACGACATGTTTAAGCCTAAGTTTTGTTCTGTATATGCCCTACAGCTGAAGGTAGCTTGTTAGGAAGGGAATTGGCATTTGTTCATTCTCAGCCCTTCATCTGTATTAAAAAATTCACATCCTACTGTAACATTTTCATTTACAACCCCTTCAGGGCAATAAAAAGCATAATCATTTTCCTCCCCAGTAACTGCATGGACATCAGCTTTAATTTCAGCACACTTTTCTCTTCCTAAACCTTTTTGTCTCATAACAGCTGGTCAATATATTTCTTCATTATGCCCCTTCTTCCAAAAACAGCCATGCCATGCTCCCAGTAATATACCTTCTTGACAACACCTTTGTCCTAATTGTTTCATCCTTTGTAATTTTATGCATATTCTACTGATGGATGTGGGATGTCTGGGAGGCATATATTATAGATTCTATTTCCTCCACCATATTTATCTAGTTCCTGTGCAAAATGCATGCTATCTGTAACAAATCACAAAGTCTAGAAAGCCTTTGATTAAAGTTGCCGGTATGGTGGACTTTGATACAGAGATTGTATTTGCAAATAAAATTCTGCCTAATTTTCCCCAGAGCTTTTTCAAATGTATGTACAAAAGCCTTGTTTATCCATTTGATCCTGGGAGATAAGCAGCAGTCCTAACATGCTTTACTGAATGTGTCTGATATTGTTTCAAAACAATTATGGACTATTATCAAACAATTTCTTCAGATAATCCAGAAACAATCAATAAACTCCATGAGTTTTTGATATTCTGGCCAGTCAACCAAGCTATGTGCTGGGACGAGCACCAGCTATGGCTACCTACATGACTGACTATTAATCTCTGTGAAATCTAGATAATTTCTATCTCAGTTATGTGTCCTGTGACAAAGTGAAGGATTTCAATCCCATTCATTTTCTGTCGCTTTACCATACAGAGCAGTTATTAAAGTTATAAACTGCACTCTCAGGAAGCAGCATATTTTCTGAGGCTGCTCTCTCAAAAGCCTACTTATTCAAAGTAATTCTGCAAACTAACCCATGGCACTCTTTCAGTGCCCTCTCCTCCATGCTTTAGGAGTGTTTTTGAACTCTTCCCAGTTCTGGACATAAGAACTCTGGCATATTTGTTAAGAGAAATATTGTGCTGCCAGTAGGTTGGGCATGCTAACACTGGATAGAACCTACTCACTGTTGTCATCCTTCACAACATTTTTTCTTGCTCATGACAAATCAGAGATGATGTTTAAATTAAGGCAAAGAAGAAAAATAAAATTCCCATGAAAGTGCTAAAAGACTGTCCCATAGCTTAACCTAATGGTCAAATACTCCCACTGCTCAAATCCCTAGCAGAGAAAGAAGTAATCTTTTACAATTAAGAGAAAGGTAAGAAATTAATACAGGCCAAAATTACAAGTAGCAGTAGTAATTTTGGTTCCAGTTTTGCATAGCTCTTTAGAACGTACTTAATTTGTCTGTTTTTCTGAATCAGAGCATAATTAAGATGTTCTTGATCACCTCTTTTAGTTAGCAAAGGAAAATTATTTTAAGACGAAATCAACTGGAGGTTGTGTCTAAAAAACTAATAAAAATTATGAAATTGAGTGATTAGTGAAAAACATGTATCTAAACTTTAAATAATTTTAGAAACATGTTAATAGGTAATTATTATTTAAATATTACAATACCTAAAACCCCCCACCCTCTTCCTGCCTTCCCCTCAGGTGAGCCAGCATTAGAGTAATTGGCTGATTTTCTAAATGCATCCTCCTTAGGAGGAATCTTAAGGCAGATGATCGGAAGGAGCAGAGCATGAATGGCTCTCCAAATAATTTCAGGGGAGGCTCTCCATAAACACAGAGCAGCACAGAGCAGCAGAAGTCCCTGACTTCTGTACCAGAGACTGACAAAGGCAAACTTTGTGGGGAGAGAAGGGGCTGCAGCAGGGACTCACCAGGGAACTCTCAAGGACCCGTGAAAGTAAGGACAAAAAGCATGGGGAGTCAGAGGGAGTACTGAGTTCAGGCAGGAAACTGAGCTGGTCCTTGCAACCTGAACCATCAGATTTCAGGCTGAAAGAGTTCTGTGCAGCCTTTGCAGGCCTGATGAGAGTGTTGTGCTTTCTTCCTCTTCTGTAACAGGACAAGTCACATCTCCTCCTCTTTGCTGTGTATAAAGAAAAAGTTGAAGAATGGTGTAAAAATCTCCGAGCCTCCATGGGGCCTCCATTCCTTGCCTTGTGAGATGCCTTCAGGCCTGGGCCCTGCTTCAACTGTTGCTTTAGGGGTGTCTGTCTTATGAATATTTGTCTTCTAAACTGAAGACAACTAAAATACTCAATAGATCCTTCTACCTGCTTTTAAGACAAACCTCAAGGTGCACTAGCTAGATTAAGGAGAACACTCAGACTGAGGGCTCATCTCCACATGAATGGAGAATTTTTTGACCTCTATCTAGTGGTTAACCCAAATCTGCCCAAATGAAACAGAAAGCATTTCTCTCAGTAGAGAAAGGTGTGGCAAGACATAAGGCCAGACACCATACCTCTTGGAATCATGAGGGAGAAAGGAGACCATAAAAACAAGAACTTCTCATGTTTCGATTCAAATTATTCAAAACATAAGTCAATATACATTTTTGTTCATTGGCAGGGTATCAGATGTGTGGTAGACAAAAACATAGGCATAATATCTGTTTGTGTAATAGCCCACTCAGACCTCTCAACATGCATACTCACCTCACCCCCATTTTCCACCTCTTTGATCCCTGAAAATATTTACTTTACACTAAAAGCCAAAACCTCCTTCTACCCAACTAAACTAACAGCTGCACAAACTTCTGAAAAACAGCTCTGAAGTCTTTTTCTACCAAAATAAAACAAATAAAACAAAGCAAAACAAAAACCCAACTTGATCTGATTGGTAAAAATTATTTTCTATAAACTTGTCTCTATGGATCTGTTTGCTTCTGGAAATATAGGTTGCATCTGTTTGCTTGGTTTTAAAGGGCTTCTGTGTGATGAATCATTCCCATATATGTGATGCATCAAAAATTGGCTTAACACTTTGGATCAGCAGCTACAAGTTTGGGTCTGACTAGGACCTTCTCAACACTTTACACGTCAGCCTGTATTGTAATTTTTGTTGTTTGAAAGTATAATTTTTGAGCCACTACAGAGAAAAGGAACAGAAAAAGGATAAAAGCAACCACCTAAGTATGTACAGTGGCACATTTAGGTTAGCAAACTGGCTTCAAATAACTAAAGAGTAAAATGAGGGTGTTCAGTGCATTCTGAGCATAAATGCCCATGTCCATTGAACTCTCTTATGCCCAGCTGCCTGAAAACAAAACTGTGCTAGCTCAATTAGAAAAAAAAAATACCCCCAAAATGGCTGAGAGACTGACTAAAAGCCTCTATATTTTGCAGCAGACAAAAAGGAAAAGAAAACAAAGATGTATCAAGAAACACGAAGGAGAATTGGCACAAGGGGTGGTTATTTTTGGTGGTTACAACAGAATTCTCACTAGCAATTTACACTTCGAATTTAATAACATAAATATAAAGCATTCAAGCCGTTTCATCTGCCATGTACACCATGTGGCTGTGCTGTCAATTTTGTCTATGGACGGGATTAGACTGGGACGCCTCCGCAAGCAGCAGAGATCTCTCACTCACAAAAAGCAGCATGCAGCTTACTATCAATAGTCAAGCAAAACATGTTTTACCCCTATTTATCGCAGCATGTTTCAGCCAGGAGTTGCAGGTTTCAACAAAAAATGAATAATTTTACTGGTAAGCAATACAAACTTGAGATGCCCTTCACCGGTCCCAAAATATCTTGTTTTCCTGGATCACATCCACAGCCTGTATGTCAGTGGTAGCTGTAGTCTAGCTGAAGTGACTCAGATTCGAAGCATGAAGTGGGGGGGCTTTAACACAAGAATTTACACGGAACCTACGATTATTTCATTTTCACATAAACTTGCGGCATTCCGGGCGTAGCTCGGAGCCAGCTCCGATCGCGTTCGCCGCACCGCGCTCCCTAACGCACCCCGGGGGACACAAATTTTAAACCCAGGGCATTACCCCGTGCTTGGAGACACTTTGTTCCGACTAGCCCAGTAAAACCCAGCGGGGCTGGTGGAAAAACCCCGAGCTTGTGGCGGGCCGGGCGGGCGGGGCTGGGCTTCACCCAGCTAAACAAACGGCTGATAAGGCGGCGGAGCCCGGAGCGGGGCCGCCTCTCTCCCAAGGTCAGCTATTTAGGGACAATAACAGGAACACGCGGCCGCGCTCCCCGCCCAGCGCCGCCCGCTCCGCCACCTGGCGGCCCCGGCCCGAGCCCCGGCCCGAGCCCCGGCCCGAGCCCCGGCCCGAGCCCCGGCCCGAGCCCCGGCCCGAGCCCCGGCCCGAGCCCCGGCCCGAGCCCCGGCCCGAGCCCCGGCCCGAGCCCCGGCCCGGAGGCGGGAGCCGCGGCGGGCCCGGGCCGAGCTCCATCTTGCAGGCGGGCCTGCCCGCAGTCCCAGGGCTGGGCCCGCGGGGGCCTCGCCGCCCTCGGGCTCCCCTCAGCCCGGTGTCGCCGCGGTTTTCCTGACGGTCACATGTCTTCTTTCTTGTGAAGAAATGGTGGGTTTAAATGCGTTTTCACAAGCACAGTAGTTGGCTTCAAAGAGGATGGACAATCCGGTTAAATACCTTGGTGCTGCGGCCTCTTTATCACTAAATATTGTGCCATGCACACTGTGCCCGTACTCCTTATTCCCCACCTGGAGCTCCTGCAAGCCCAGTGTGCCATGAGTTCCCTGTGCCTCCCCGGCCGGGGACCTCACATCACAGGGCCTTCCATATCCTACCTACTGCTTGTGGCAGGGGAGGCCCCTCCCTGACACTGAGTGAACATATGCTCAAACTCCAATGTGACTAATTCTTCTCAACAGGAAAAACTTTGCATTTCCTGGTGAACAGGATAAGCAGAGAGTTTAAATACACTTGTTTCGAAGAACTCTGCTTAATGTTCTGAATAAATCGTTTCAGAGAATAACAGCAGTAACAATCTATTCATTCTAGTATTAAAATAGCAAGAATGCATTTTAAACCAACTATTTTTCTGTCCCAGGAAATGGCCGGCCTACCTCCTTTTTAAAATACTGTTGTTATTCTGGTGGCTTGGATTCAGGATGGAGTTAATATTTTTCTCTATGACGCAGAACATGCTGAAACTTTATGAACCCAGAAGCGTATTCTCTATGATAAACAAAAACAAACTAAAAAAAAATCTTTCAAGAACTCTGTAACTCATATGACTTTTACCATCTGGCACACAGTCCTGGCACACTGTAAATCCTTGCAAGCGGTATCTCCTTTACAGACCCTAATGCATAAAACCCATATGCCAGCGGCTTGCAGAGGCCACCCCCTCAAGCTGCAGTCATCATATTGTAGCAACGTGAGATATTCTATGAAGCCAAAGCTCTTATGGTATTTCAGAAGGTAAAAAAAGAGAAAAAAATCCATTGCCTCCAAACTGTAACCGTATGGACAGTGACAGTGAGGCAACTTTCAGTCATGATGCCTTTCTTTAGAAATGTCACCAATCACACTCAACACAGAGAGCTGGGAGTTGAGCAAAGGCAAAACCAGAGAGGGGGATTGAATGTTGAGTGCTCTAAAGATAATTCCAGGGTTATCTCTGGAAAAAATTAAAACAACTCGCATTGAGACATTTAGTAATACAAGATACCGAGGTTACATTTGATGAATACCAACCCTAATGACAAATATACTCTGTGTAAATCTGAGCTCCATGACTTTTGGCAAGGATATTTGCCAGCAGCTCAAAAGTCCTGGCACAGAATATCCACATGCCCATAAATTTCTGCAGGCACAAATACATCTCTTAAATCATTCCTTCATGCTTCCCTTCAATATATAAAGTCTTAAGTGTTGAGCACTTCATCACCAAGCTGTCATAGGCCGTCCCTGACCTCCCCAGCACTAAGGGACTGGAGACCTGAGGGAAATCAGAGTGGGTTCCCTGGAGCAGTATGTCTTCATCTGCAGCAACTGAAAGGACACTGAAAAGCAGAAGGCCCTTAGAAAGTTAGATTACTCTGAATGAGGGCTGTCCTCATGGATTACTACTAGATTACTGTTCTAGATTTTGATGCCAGAAGGCATAATCAGGTCTAACCCTATGAATAATACACATGTGGTAATGGATCCAGCTCATCTCCTCTCTATACTCGGGATCTGTTAGACCTGCCAAAATGAAGCTGATGAAAATAAGGAATGTCTACATCTTACCCGGACCTTGATTGCTTTCTGTGAACGGCCGTCACCATTTCTTACCTGAACTGGGCAAGCAGCAGAACTGTAATAAGATAAACACAAATTATTTAATCATTTACTTTATACATGCAGACATTTTTCTCAAATGTTGAGGTCACACAGCAGCTCTTTCTGATGGCATCACTGATGAAGGAACATCCTGTAAGATTGCTGCTGTTGCTTTTGGATTATCCCAGAAGGTTCGTGTTGAGCAAGGGGGTTTGTGTGCAAAACATCAGCCTATTGTCTGTATGCACACAGAGGGATGCACAACTTAAGGAGCATATTTAGGGTGAGGTATAATAAGAAAACAAAAATCCAATCTGGATAAACAGTATTTCTTCTCTATTCATACATACACTTAAAATCTGCAATTAGTTACTTTTTTGTTTTTAGATAATTAGATAATTACATAATTACATAATTGATTTCTCCCTTGTATAAATATAAAATGTAATTAGAATGCCTACCATAATAATACCAGCAGCAACTTCCATAGTCGTTCATGGCCCTTTTCTTTGACTAAGGGCTTTATTAAGAGAGGTGAAAGAAAGCCACTTCTTGATGTGCCATCCAGTGACTTTTATTCTCCCAAAGTGCATAATTCGCAATTTTCAAGTACAGAAACTCTACCTATATTTTTGTATTGTTGTAATATTTTAATGGAAAGAATGAAGAGATTTTTAAATAGATAAAGCAATTTTCAATTTGATAAAACACTTACATTTGTCTGGTTGTAAATGCAATACTAGAACAATAACAAAACACTTAGAGTTTGGTTATGGTATATTATTTTTATGTGCAAATTAATAATGTTAATCTATTATAATAATTGATTTTTTTTTCTGTAGCTGCCACAACCTCTGTCACAGCTGAGATTCTTTGTAGTAAGTACTGTACCATATGAAAAAGCAGGAAAAAATAACCCATTCCCCAAAGCCTTTAAATTTAAGGGTACATACAGCAAGTCCCTTGTAGTGCAGAGTGGGGTTAAAACAGGGATGTTCAGGAAACAGTAAAACCAGTTTGATCAATATGATGGATTGACAACCTTTGACAGAATCTGGCTGATTTCAAGAGATTTGCAGAAAATGTTGCCCAGGAGACTATTAAGGAAATATTTACAGGCAGACGACACGCGAGCTTTGCACAGGTTCACGGGGACAGCCCATGGCCTTCTCACTATGTGAAAAGCAAACTCGGAAAGGCGTATCCAAAATGTTAACAGGTGGATGATAGATGCTAGAATATTAACATGACAGGAAGCGGAGGCAAGATTTTAAACCTGATCTAAAGAGATGAGTGGGAGGAATGATATGAGAGGAAGCCTGAGTGGGAAGAGCAGGACACTGCTCTGTACATTTGAAGAGCAGGGAGGCCACGTGTTGATGCACAGGAACAGATGAGACAAGATGTCAAAGACCAGAAAGAGAAAACCAGCCTTTGCAGCAGAATTGTCAATGAATCCTCTTCCTTTTGTCAGCCTAAGAGGGGAAAAAAGAAGAAGTAAATTTTAGTAAATGTTAAAAACAAGAATAGCTTTGAGATGTAGCACGTGTCTCAAAGGGTAAAAAGAAATGGCATATTCAGAGATGTCATAATGGAAACATTTGTGGGTTTATGCACAGCACTGCAGCATAGCTGTAGAGAAGCCTGAGCAAAATCAGAGACATGTGTGATGTTGAAGAAAATGGGGCTACTTATTGTCTAGGAAAGACATTCTGAGTAAGGATGGAGAATTACCTCTGAGCCTGAATATGAGAACGTTTTAAATTGTTTGGGGCATGATAAGTAGAATCTCTTTTGCTGTTAAGCATTGAACTATGAGTTCTGATATAAATAGGAAAATATATATATCAATATAAGTCTTAATAGTAATATCTACTACTGATATAAAGAGCAGCACCATGGTAAAGTGAATGATTGAAAACAGAGACTATAGTTGAGGATGTAAGAGAAGGTAAATATGGTTCTGGAACCGATGTTCAACAGATGTAGCAGAAACTACAGTGAAAAATGTTCTCTATGTCCCCTGTCATTAAACAAGCAAGAAAAGTAAGTAAAAGCCTGAGTCAGAGTTGGCTGAGAAATTTCATATCATCAGCATTTTTTATTAAAGTGAGGAAACCAAAGCCTGCTCATATCATACTTTTTAGACATCTTGTTGAAGATCAGCTTCATGATGAATTTAAGCTGACCTAAAAACAGCCTGATGCTAAGATGCATGGTCCACCTTTCACCACATTTCAGCTGTTTCTTTTCTATTACCAAGCTAAATCAATTTAAAGTTAACCCTGGAAGAATATAATGAGTTTTAAGCAACATTAGTGCACTGACCTGATCTCCATGAGACTGAACAAGTCACTGTAGCTGCTGCAAGGCAGTGAGGAGAAACAATCAGTTCTGGATGGGATGGAGAGGGAAAAGATGGGACTGCTCTTTTCCAGGGCAACAGTATTAGATCAACTTTAAAGCAGCGATATCAAAGTCAAAGCTGGTGTCAAATTTAGGTGCTCTGAATGATGATTAGGAGTACCTAGGCTTTGCATATTTCTCTACTTTCTTCAACAGCTTTGGAGTAAAAAAATATATATATACTATAAAAGACCAATGATCAAAGACATTTTCCAAAAATGACAATTTTTCATGGAAATTTTATTTTCCATCGATTTTCCTCCACATTTTTCATTCATTTCAGTGGTTGCATTCCACAGAAATGCATATTTATATTACAATAAATACATAAGTCTAATTGTTAGGGATTCAAAGGCTGTAGCAAATTTTCACTTTTGAGTGATTTGTCTATCCTTATTGTATCCTATGCAGACTTAGCAAAATACAGAATCTTAGTTTGAACAGTTGAATTTGCTTTCTGTTTTTTCAAAGGATCATAAAATATTGAAGAAGTTCATATCTTCTGTATTCATGCTTTTGTTTCATCATTGGTGTTTTAGCCATAAATAGCTTTGAGCTTGTGCCTAGTACAGTGATCGGGCAGAAAACAAGAGAAAAACAAATGAACAAAAAAAAATAGTGTCAGGATATTGTTGCAAAAGCTCAACAATTATTTAATCACCATGTTAAAAAAAACCCAACTAGATACAGCCCCAGCACGTATTTTCTGGGAATATTTAGCAATTAAAGTTGGGACATTCATGTTTGCAGGACTTAAAAACTGCAGGCTTGAGCTCATAGAAGTAGACTTCAGACCATTCATTATTGGTTATTAGTATTAATACCTGCTTGCATGCTCATCCTATCAGGTAACATGAATAATGTGTGACCTACCATGCTTACTCAATTAAGAATACCAGTTCATAGTTTAAATGTCTAATAATGATACTTGAGCAAATTATGATTGAATTTAAAAATGCACTGAATGCATTCTCATTGTGGATAATTTGGGGAGGGCACTCTTATTTGTTTTGGATAACTCTGAAGAAAAAAAAATTACCTGTGTCATTTGAATTAAATGTTTATGTCTATCAAAATGACACAGAGCTGATTTTAGTTATATTCATAGATGCCAGTGAGGAACAGCATTGGCCTTTTAAATATATTTTATCAGCTTTGATTTGCTGTCTAATCTTAATTCCTTTCCCTCTTCTTTTTCCCTCTCATTTAATGGTACATTTCTATTTTTATCTATTTGGATCTTAATTATGTTGCCCAGAGTTTGTGTTTTGATTTTATATCAACATATTATTTTTTGTATTTTCATATCAACCTGTCTTAGCCCTATGAAGATTTCATGAGAACCATGACATCATAAGAAAGTTATCTAAATTTAATAAGAGGAAACCAAGTGGGGAAAAAAACCTTAAGAAAAGTAAACAAGGGCTTCTATTGCAGTAATTGCCAGTAAAAGTTTACAACATATCCATTCTTAATGAAACAATACTCTGAACAATGTTCTAATGACTCAAGCGTACACAATATCTTTCCTATTCGAAGAATCCATGCAACATCTAAAAAAAAGAGGTTCAGAAATCAAACAAATAGATTATGTAACTCTAAAGTATGCAATTGTAAAGGAAGACAAAACAAAAAGTGCTGAAACAATTCAAACTTACAACAAAATTTATTGAAACAATTAATATATTCAGTCGGTACAAGCAACTTTGTTGTGAATTCTGAGCAGAATGAGAACTAATAAAGAGCAAAACCAAAAAGGCAGGATTGTTCTTGTCATGTGCTGAAGCCAGGCATAGATGCATCCCTCGCTTTGCCTTTGCTGCTGTGATTCTTTTAGTGATTCTGGTGGTGCAAGAGACTCTGTTAGACATCAGCTTATAACTTCTGCCCTGTTTTATCTGGGAGCCTAGCATATTTCAGGATATCCTGTATCCCATTTCCAGAGGCTTATATTACTTCTTAAAGGCCTCCAGTTTCAGGAAAGTTCACTTTAAGTATGTGCTTAATCACATTCCTGAATCAAAACCCAGAAAATCAACTTTGTTAGTGCAATTTTTAATAGATTTTGTTGGCAGAGCAATTTTTATCATATTAGTAGAATCAATCCACCTTGATGCCTTTATCCTTTTAAATAATTGATATTCTCATTTGGCATTTTTACAATCCTACATTAAGCATGAAGATTTCCTATTGGAGGTGTAAAATAGCCCTTCTGAAAGACATGGGAAGGGAAACACCCCAATACTGTTTGTTGAAACTATGCTGATTCTGCTTTGACATTCACCAAAGACAATGAGATACAGTTACCTACTTATTTTGTATCACTTTTGTTATTGCTGAGGTTGAAGCACTTTTTCCTCCTATAAATCTTCATGTGCATATTTACATGAAATCAATAGCTAAAAAAAAATGATATCCAAACCTAAGGCTTTTTATTTTCAAAGGACATTCATTTTTATGTACTGCTCATGATGCAACTCTTGGGGCTTTCCTGTGCAGGGCCAGCAGCTGGACTTCAATGATCCTTGTGTGGTCCTTCCAACTCAGAATATTCTGTGATTCTGTACTACTTGACCCACTGTATTAGATTAAGAAGATATAGATAGATAGATAGATAGATAGATAGATAGATAGATAGATAGATAGATAGATAGAATTAGCTTTATTGCCTAGAAATTATGATAAATGCTAGGATATAGGACAGCTATCCTGTGATACAGGATACAGGATTTAATCAGTGTCTGTATTACTTTAAAAATAGAAGATCACCTAAATAGAAAATAATGTAATAAAATCATCTCACAGGTCTCTGAGATTCTCATCACTTTATTATTCTCAATCCTTCAAAATCTTAGAAAAATTACATCCTTTTAACAATACATAAGGAATATGCTTTTCTTTTTACAGAATTTCTTTCCTGGCAAACTTTGTAAAAAGCAGCAAATCATCATGCTCCATCCAGAGCATCTGTTGCTAAATTTGGCTCTTTTCTACTTACTCAAATGTGAGGAATATTTCTAGAGGCCTACATTTTATAGAATTGACATGCCAAAAGTTCACTGACCACACTGTCTTCATAAAAGCTTTGTTTGCTAGTTAGTTGTTTCTGAGTGCACTTATTCAAAAGGGTTTTGAAGCTGCTGATGTGTTGTATTTGGTTCTTTTGAAATGCTGAAAACAGTGTCTTATTATGTTTAGATTTTAGCTTACCTTTGTAACCAGTTCTAATTGTTTAATTTACTCGTGCTCTTTTAAGGTGGACAACAAAAAAAAATCCTATCTTTTCAAATTACTTGAATTATTTGAAATTACTCCTTCAGTCAACTGTCATTATGTTGAATTAGTAAATAAATAGCTTTTTTAATTGAAACTAAAATTACAGTTGTCAAGTAAATGTATCCAGATGAAACATAAGAGTTCAGGGCTTGGCCAAGATTTCCCTGCCCAGCCTGGACAGGACTCTTCATCTTCTTGCACCTTAGTTTATGTGTTGCAAGATGGAAAAAGAGTAGCTCATCTCTTAGTCCCCATCTTCGTGCATTACTGTGATTTTTATGCAATGAGATTCAAGAGCTTTCACTAATTATACAATAAGAACCATAATTTGAGAACAGATTTAACACATTTGTGATTTTAAGGATAAGAGTAGTCCCCTTTACAGAGTCCTTAGAATTAGTCACAAAGTATGAAGACTACTGTGGTGTATTTGCAGTTAGGTGCCATTAAATTACCTTCTTGCTCTAATTTTTAAGAAAGACTTAGAGTCAGCTCCTGACTTAGCCTTATGATAATGACCAAGATAGAACGAAAGAAACTGCATTTCCCTTTGTATCATGACATTCTGAATCCAGGCTGAAGGTTAGATCTAGCCTACCTTTTTTATGACAGTGAAAATGATACATGTTTTTCTCTAAGTATCAGGTGTGCTTTTCTTCAGCTGCCAATTAGATTTAATTCTGTTGTTAAAGGATTTGGCAGTTTGTGACTATTAAAAACAGTTTACAAGGGATATTGTTGCCCTTGGCTGCGTTTTGCATTTTAGCTGTATCCCTATTTAAAACCTCTGTATTTTCCATGTCGCATGAATTGTCAAGTGTCGTCTTTCAGAAGAATGGAGAGCACCCTTCGCTGCAAGCATACAGAGTATACCTATGCTCCTAGTATGCTGTTTATGTATTTTATGTATTGGCTTAATATTTACTTAAATGCACATAAAAGAAAATAATATCTGTATGCTTCAACAGTGAAAAATAAACAATACAATCATCACAAAAATGAAAGTCAAAATGACAGAATATTTTTTGTATATGCACAGCAGCAACAATATGTAGAAATGATCTAAATTAAATCTTCCCAGATTTAACTTCCAAGTAAACACCAACTTGGGATATTCAGCATTTCTCATTTTAAAGTAACATGCCTTCTAGGAGAACAAATAAATTTAAGCCATTTTAGTTTGGACAGAAAATGAATTCTAATTTGCAGACACCTTCTCAGAGAAACCTCTAACGGTAATGTCTATTCTTAGCAACAGAGGAAATTCTGAGTACCTCTGTGACTTATGTTATCTGATACCTAATGTTTCTGAGCAGTTTTTGGGGGGGGTGGCAGCAGGGTGAAGTCCCGCATGAAGACACCATAGGCGTGCAAGTGTTTGCTCCATCTATGATAGAGTAAGTTCCTTTCAGAGGAGGAATGTCTAAAGTAAAAAGTGTGTATTTCTGTAATTGAGATAAACTAGCCCTAACAATTGATATGAAGTCATGAATTTTGGCTTGGAAAATATGCACTAGCTGCATTTGTATTTTGTTTACATAAAAATTGGCATTCTTGCGTTAACTGTGAAGCCCTTAAAACTAAAAAGAACCATATCTTATTCTGATAAAATACATATGTTTGTTTACATGATTATATCATATACATACACATGTGTGTATATATGTACATATGTATATACACACATATTTCCAAGAAATGAGTAATTAAAAATGGGCTCAAAATATTTCTCCAATCTCTTACTTTCTAATATATTATACCCTTAGTAAAGGGAGGCTTCTCAATATTTGATTTTTTAAACTGATGTCTCTCAGCATCGAGTGTGAAGTTAACACCAGTTATGAATACAACCTCCCTGCTGAGCAGCCATTAGAAAGTTGTTCTTTCCGATTCCTGTGTAAATATCTAGGTTAGATTCCTAATAAAAAATTCTGTGAACTTTAGCTGAAACAAAAATAACAGAACTATTTGAGGTTTGTTACAGTCACTTCTATATCCAGCTGACCTTGTCCCAATTTTAGCTTTGTTTCCCTTTTCTGTGTGGCTTCTGGGAAACCGCCTGAAAATAAAATCTACTCAGAGGATGAAATTCTGAACTTCTTACTCTGATAAAACTTCTATCTAGCTCTGCCTTGCAAACAGTTGCCTTTGCACTCCTCATTTTTTTCAGAATCAGTGCTTAAGTTCAGCTGCAAAGGCAATAATAATCTAGAACAAATTAGGATATATTGAACACAGTCAATTTGTGCCAAATGAAGATTCATAATACCAGGAAAAAATTACCACCAGTTCAAGCATACAGAAATCTTAATAGTAAATAATGGCTGTACATTGAACGTTTAGAATTTGTTTACTGTTTTGGGTTTTTTTTAAGGTGTAGAAAAAGTAGTTAATTAACTTTACCTGAGAAGCTAATATTAAGTTCAGCAAAGTATTTTCATTTCAGACCATACTCTAAGGACTAGACTATGCCTTTGAAAAGTGAGTACAGAGAACTTTTCCCAAGTTTTATTCCTGAGATGAAAGGGGTAGAATGTGTTGCTTCCCTCCTCCAAAGAAGAAGCTAAGATTGTCTAGATTTTAGCTTTGCACTGGGCTGTAAAGCAAGATCAACACAGGTATCTGCCTTTTTGTCCTTTTATGTCCTATACTGAGGGCATGGACTACTTGTGTTACCTACCTAGCAACACTGAGAAAAATATTGGGGGATTATAGTCTTCTTTTTCTTTGTTTCTCGCTCTTCCTTAGTTTTTCTATTTTTATTATCTTGACTTCTTCTGTAAAGTGCTTTAAAATGTTTAATGACAATACTACAATCCTTATATTTATTTTTAATTGAAACAATAGGAGACGAATGCCCAGTCACTGGTAATTGTTAGAGCAATTTTCCTTTAAATAGTAAAGAATGTCAGTCTGTTCAATGATGATCAAGTATGTAGCAGCAAAGTTTAAATTTCTGTCCTTGTTTCTCAAATATGCTAAAAATTTTTATTCTGTTCTGGTAAGCTAAAAGAATCTTAAAACTTAAACCTCAAAGATCTCATAAATCAGAGTTTTCCCAGGGACATAATATATGCTTATTGTGAAATACTGTAATAAAAAATCAGGAAGCCTAATTTGTAGTCACCATTGCACTTCTGGGCATTTTGTAAGCAGAAGATAGACTTCTAACTGAGAATTTACACATAAACTCTTCTGATCTCGTAAGCTGTCACAATAGACAGCACAAACATTCATGTGTGCAGTCCTGGCCCCTGTAAGTGTTGCAGTGCTCCATTAAAATGCTTGCTAAACCTCAAATGCTGCTGCTCAGAATACTGTCAGTGGCTAAGGATAGATCTTTCAAAGCCTCACAAAGCCACAACAAATGAAGCACTCCCCAGTGCAGACCTGAGCTGCTCTGACCTCCAGAGTGGTAAAGGTAGACTGTACAGGCTCCCTGGCTGCCCTCCCAAGTCAGCTGCATGCTATAGTATCAAAAGAAAGAAAAAAAAATCCTGAGGATTGCATGAGACATCTGTGAAAGCCATACTGTGCAAATCTTTTCTCTGTATCCTGTTGTTTTTAGCAGAATCACACAGGGAAGTACAGCTTTTGCATCTTCCCCACTTTACCCAGAGCAGTAAATTGTGAAGTCTAATAGAAATAGCCAAAGGATTAAGACAAGAAGGACCTGTGGGGCGGTATTTCATGCTCATCTGATTTTTTTTTCTTCTAGTAGTACAGCTGTTGACGTCATGTGGGACTACCAACAAAAACGGAACCAAATGTTTTATCTACTGGAGTAAATGCTAATACTCACCATAAGGGGAGCAGACACCAAGAACTTGTGAAACAGGTGCTACAAAACACATAGCTATATTTGGAAGAGATTTTTATATACCACCTACATGGCAGGGCATGAAGTATTGATTTCAAACTCTTTAATCATTCATCTTGTGGAAAACCCCCACAAAGAAATACTTTGAGAGGAAGTCTGCAACAGGATAGATACACAGTCACAAAAATATGGCAACAATTTCATAAGATGATATGATACTAAATGAATGATAAACTATCTATTCAGGATATAACATTGGCCATGTTACATTTTATGACCAGAAAAACATTTGCAAGAAAAGCACTGACATACTTAGAGTTTTGAAAAATTACCCTCTTGAGCATCCGGTAGGATACAAATCATTCCCAAGAGCACCATGAGTTCTAGCATCCTTTAAAAAACAACAACGGATTAAAACCTTTTAATGTATGTCACAGGTAAATTATGGTCTGTTAACTGAAATAGTAGATTTTAACACAATCAGATGAACTTGATTTCAAGTAAAAGTTGTCTTACAAGTACATTAAAGTAGGAAAATGGTAAAATGTCATGAATTAAAGAGCTTTGATTTGACCTACTTGAACATATGCACTGTAACAGTCTTGTTCTGCAGTACACAAAAGTTCCTGGCAAAGCAAAGCTTTTGCAGATCTCACTTTGGTAAAACTAAGTAAAAGAGAAAATTTCTTTCTTCTTTTTGTCTCTTTTGCTTCATTCACCATGTATCTCTAAATGGCAGAGATGATTATGACGTAAATTAGGCACATAATTAGCCAAATGAAGGCTATAGAACATGTCATGTACACAAAGTTAATGACACCCACTTGAAGTGTTTAGTCAGGAAGTGCAAATAAGAAGTTTTGAGACCTTTATCAGTACATCTTTAAAGAACTTTAATGAGGATATAAAAATTATATTCTCAAAGGTTTATAATTTAGATGATTCTGCTTGGATGTTCCTTAGATTGGCACATTCATCTGTCTTATTTAAGGATTGTTTTTTCAGTCTCTTAAAGTTATCTTGATGGCAGTGGTACAGTTCTAGTAAGTAGTGATTTGTGAGAAAAGGAGATGACTGAACATTTGCAGAGACACTTCTTTACCTTTCATTCATTATTTTTCTTTTAAATTTAAGTTAAAATAAAAAATCTGCTTGGAACAAAGAATAGATGTGAATCCTCTGTTCCACCCACCTGGGCAGCCCATTCCAATGCCCAGTCACTCCTTCTGTGAGGAACTTCTCCCTAATACCCAATCTAAACCTCCCTTGGTGCAGCTTAAGACTGTGTTCTCTGTGCTGATGCTGGTTGCCTGGGAGAAGACATCAGTCCCCACCTGGCTACACCCTCCTTTCAGGGAGTTGTAGACAGTGAAAAGGTCACCCCTGAGCCTCCTGGTTAAACACACCCACTCCTTATAGAACTTGTGCTCCAGACCATTCCCCAGCTCCACTGCCCTTCTCTGGAGATACTCCAGCATGTCAACAGCGTTCCTAAACTGAGGGGCCATAACTGGACACAGGACTCAAGCTCTGGCCTAACCAGTGCCAAGTGCAGGGGAAGAACTTCTTCCCCGGTTCTGCTGGCTACACTATTGCTGACACAGGCCAGGAGGCCATTGGCCTTCCCAGCCACCTGAGCACACTGGTGTTGGCTCAAGTTCATCTTGCTGTCAGTCAGTATCCTCAGGTCCCAGGCTGCTGTCCAGCCACTCTGTCCCCAGCTGACTGTGTTGCAGGGAGGGGTTGGGGAAAAGTGCAGGACTCGCCACCTGGTATTGTTAAACCTCATATTGTTGGATTCCGCCCATCTCTCCAGTCTGTCCAGGTCCCTCTGCAGAGCCCTCCTACCCTCCAGCAGATCAACACTTGCACCAACTTGGTGTCATCTGCAAACCTGCTAATGGTGAACTCAATCCCCTCATCTGGATCATCAATGAATATGTTAAAAAGCACTGGGCCCAGTCCTTGGGGGACAGCACTAGTGACCAGACACCAACTGGATTCAGCACCAATCCCCACCACTCTCTGGGCCTGGCCATCAACCAGTTCTTAACCCAGCAAAGATTACACCTGCCCAAGCCACGGGCTGCCAGTTTTCCAGGTAGACATCCACAGCCTTTCCTGCATCCACCCGGTGGGCCGCCTGGTCACAAAAGGAGATCAGGATGGTCGAGCACAACGTGGCCCCCTAAACTTGTGCTGCCTGGGTCTGATCCTCTAGCCATCCTGTAGGTGCTGCATGGTGGCACTCAAGATGATCTGTTCCAAAACCTTGCCAGGCACCAAGGTGAGGCTGCCAGGCCTATGGTTTCCCAGATCCTCCTTTCAGCCCTTCTTATGGACGGGCATCATGCTGGGCAGCTTCCAGTCATCTGGGATGTGCCTGGTGAGCCAGAATTGATGATAAATGATGGAGAATGGCTCGGCAAGCTCATCGGCCAGCTCCCTTATCAGCCTAGGATGGATCCCATCTGGTCCCATAGAATTGTGGGCATCCAAGTGGCTCAGCAGATCACTAGCTGAGTGATTCCTGTCACTATTCCTCCTGGATTACTGGGGTCTATTCTGCTCCCAAAATTGTGCTGATGGGCATCAGCCCCTCAGAAATTTATAGATAACGTGGGTTTTCCTATTCCTTTGATCATCTGTCCTTGCTACTAAAGGGAGTGAGCAGAACGCCTCCTGTCCCAATCAACCAATTGACCAGAACCTTTAAGTCCTTTTTAATTATCCTGGTACTGTTCTTATCAACCTCATCACTGCCAGTGTGAACAAGCAGCAGAGGGTAATAACCAGAGGGCCGAGTTAGTTCAGGGAGTCTCCCAGTAATATCCCATTGTCTGGGCCCCAGGGAGGCAGCATAGAAGTATCTACTCCATAATGAGGAAATGTGCTGGAATTAAGGCTTTTTCCTTTATGGAATATTATAATATGTTCTCAATTATTAATTATTAATCAATTCATTTAAAAAATGTAATGATCAACTTCATCCAAGAAAAACTGGAGCAAGGTCAATTCCAATGGTCAGTACACTTACTATTACTTCTGCAGCAGTCTTTTTAAAAATGGAGACTAGAAGGATGGAAAGAATGAAGATGAATGAAAAAAAGGCTATAAGGTCTGATACTATGAATTCTTCATTTCCCTCTTCTAGCTTGTTTAAGAACTCTTTCCTCATTCTTTAGAGTGCATTCCCCAGAAATTAAGTAAAATTATTCCATATTTTGCTTACCAAAGGGCAGAGGGAACCAAGCCAAGGTCTGTTCCCATCCTGTTCTGGCTTATAAAGAAAGTCTTAATTCTTGGTGGAGTCAACTGCTCCCAAAGGCATGTAGCAATACCATAAATATTTCAAATACCAACTGTATGCTGGGAAGCTCCGGGAGGCATTGAGGTCTCAGTGGAACAAGATGCCTCCCCTGGGAAGCCATGAGGTTGTGTAATGCTGAGCTGTGCTTATGGGGATAACCAGGCTTCCTGTGTTGCTTATTAAAACTTAGATTACTTCTTGTTCCTTTTAAGTCTACATTTGTGGTTTCTTATTAACCATTCCTTTAGCATATTATCAAAGTCTGATGATACAAAGTCCAGTGTGTGCATTCCTTGACTTTTAGTCCAGTTTCCTCAGGAATATGGCTTGCAGCTATAGCGTTTGTAACCTTTTCGTGTTTCCTATCTGCTAGCCCCTGGAAAATCTGTTAGCTACTTCTGCCCAAATTCAACAGGGAGCTGAAAGACTCATCTGTATATATTTCCTACAAGTCTCATGAAAATAACTGGCCTCAAAGGTCGAGGGGATATAGACATTGCTGTTCTGGCAGCAAAGGCTGCAGCATGAGTGCAATCGTAGTTAGGCATAGGAGAACCCACATGGAAGTTCACCCTCAGAAAAAAATAATATAAAATAAGGCTTCATTAGTTCCACTGTCTAGGGAAATACTTGATTTAGATAATATATCTACATTCAAAAATCAGATGACAGGAAGATCTTTGTTAATTTATGGATCATTAACAATTTTGTGTACTAATGCATTCTCCTGATCCTGCTCTCATCAACATCAAAGGGATCTTTCCACCAAGTTAAGAGGTAATTGGCTAGGCCCATGTATAAATTTTTATAACACTAACATTAAAACATAATTATTTTTTAAAAGGCTCAAAAGCAGAAACAATAGAAACATTTTAATCCAGTTTTAAATGCTGTAGTAGATTTCATTTATACAAAACAACAGCATAAAAGGAAACCACAAATTCATATTCATAAAGTCATAAATGAGTGTACCATAAGTGCAAGTAATGTTCACTTCCTTCACTATTCCTGCAATTATTTATATTTTGGAAATGAAATTTTCCATTATTCAGGAACACTCTGCTTACAGAGGAGGTTTTCATTGAAGTGCAAGATGGCCAAAGTTATTCTGCTGGATGGAAAATTATTGTATATGAGGTATGGGATTCCATGACTACTTTTAAAAAAATCTATATAAATTAACATGAGAATATTCAGAAGGCTTGGCTTTCTGAATATTCCACAGATTCATGGAAGTCCTACAGAGGCTTCGGTAAATGCCTCCACTGAGAAAATATTTCATATCTTCCAGTAGCCTGCTATTCCACCCAAGAGAGCATTCATACGCTTTTGAACCTAAGTTAAAGCTCAGCTAAGAAGCCATTAACTGTCCAGATTACTCCTGTATTGGAAAATCCTTCAAGGGGGGATGGAAATTCCATGGCAAACTTTTAGCAGATTTTCCACGGTATTGTTCTTGTAGGGGAAAAGAGGGGTTATGTTCCCACAGAGTGATCAGTGGGCCCAGTCCAAGGGGCTCTCACAGGATTCATCAGGGTCTAGGAGCACCACTCAGACATAAAATTCCTGTGTCTTCTGATAGCGTTTTTGATCTACTTCTCCCAAAAACTGTATTATCAAGTTCTTTCTCTCTTGTTGCTAAATGGCATATGTAAAATTATATACATATATTTTAAAAAAAGAAAACTTGGTATTTTTGCTTAAAGTGTGAGCATTTGAGGTGTCTGTTCTAAGAGAAAGTCATCAACTTGTTGCTCATTCTGCTTGAGACCAAATTAGTTGTGAGAAAAGGCTTCAGGTGGGAAGGTGAGAAAAATTATGGCAGTAGTATTTCATTTGAAATATTTATAAACAGATCCCTATTTTACTCTTCTAGCGTGGCAGTAATTCTGGGTAAAGTTCTGGGTGAGATCACCATGTCCTTCGAAGAGCTAAAGAGGGCAGCATGACACTCAGAGCTTAGGAGGCTGCATTACAGCTTGGTTTACCCAAAATGTGTCAGGAAAAGAGAAGACTGCTGTAAAGGAGACCTGACTGCCACAAAAGAATACAGTAGAGAAACTAGATCAAATTATTACCAAAACAGCAAGAAATCAGACTTCATTAAATAAATTAACCATGTCTATGAGTAACTTGAAACAACTATATCAAGGAATTAATTATCTGAATTATCATTTTTTCTTAAGAAGGCAGAAATAGAAATTAAATGTTATGAATTCCTGATTTATTCTGTGTGGTAATAATTCTGTAAGTATTCAATTGGAAATGGCCTTCCTTGGATAGTAGGAATGTAATGCAATACAGTTTTTTGTTTGTAGAGCTTCCTCTTCTATTTTTATCTGCCTATAATATTCCTTAAACTTTTGTTTACTACCATTCAGAGTGTATTCAGACTTCTTGTAGTAGCTTTGCTGCAAAGGAACTGACATTATACGTTAATAACATATTGTGAGGATGTCACCAAATCACACAGAAAATGGTCACTAGTTTGGTTTGAATTTGCCATGCAACATTAGCAGAATAATTTTTAAAATATCAAAAAGTAATAATTGACATATCTACAGAATGGATGGTTTCAACATAATATTGTTTATGTATGCGACAGAAAAGGCAAAGAAAAGAAGGGCTACGCCATCCAGATGGGAAAGGAAGATGCGTGCTGGTCTCCAGCTTCTTGAGAAGTTTTGAACTAGTGTTACTGGTGCGTGGCACTCTGTTCTCACTGTGTCGTGGTTGCAAGGGAGGTGAATTTTTTTTCCAGGGGGATGTGGGCAGTCCAATCAGTGATCAGCTTTTCTGCTGGCACCTAGATTGGTCACTTGGAGGTTTGGACACGCCTCTGAGGACACAAAGAGTTAAAAGCAGGAGTCTAGGGGGTTCGGCCTCTTTTCAGATCCTGGTTTCAGCAGAGAGAGACGTCTCAGGCCTCCTTCCCCTGCCCAGCCACGAGGCTGGGTGGGGGAGGGGAAACACGTGGTCGGCTCAGGTAAGCCAGAACCCCCGGGGGGGGGGAGAAGAGAAGGGACAGGACTGGAACTGAACTGCCCCATCCAGGATGGAGGGGTGGAAAACTGTGGAAGTGCCTTCTGTGTGTGCTCACCCCCTCTTCCCCCCAAACTCCGGGAGAAGGTGCCCAGCCACGTGGGAGTTGTGGAGCCTGGGAGTGCCTGAGCCTGCACCCTGCCGAGAAAAAAAAAACTGTTAACCCTTGTGTAGCAGAAAGAAACTTTTCTTAGACATTGATTCTCATGACTGGTGGTTTCGGAGAGAGGGAAGCGGCCTGAGACTGAGATGATAAAGCATGATTGGAAGGAACCCGATGGAAGAATGAGAGGAGTAGCCTTCTGAGCTGGACTTCTCTAGCATAATGTCAGCCATGGACTGAACTTAAGTCTCTTTTGAACATAAACTGCATTTTTGGGTGGATGCAGCTGCCCTTGCTTTTGCTACAGTGACTGGCACTTGAAGAGTGGAGCGAGCAGAGAAGAGAGGGGGAGGGTGAGGTGGTGCCCTCTGCCCTCAGGGCAGACCTGCTCCTGGAACCCCGGCCCCTGGGTAAAAAGGGGAGAGCTCGGCATGCAGCATCCTTAAAAAGCCCTGTATGTAGTTTTGGCCTATGAGACAGCGGTGAGAGCGCTGGACATAGGAAAAAGAGAGAGTCACCCTGGCAGACTTCTCCGGGCGGTGCCACGGGTGACATGGGAACACATAAGGAGTAGACCTGTGTGTTCTGGAGAACAGTCTGTGGTGCCAGAGAGACTCCTCTCTCCCTTGCTGAATTGAAGATTAGTTTTTTTTTTGAGTGGTGATTGTTTGATCTAAAACCCAAAGGTTGGTCTGTGAAAAGTGATGGGTGGGGAGGTAGAAACTGGGAGAAGAAATGTTCTAAGAAGTTTTTATTTCTGTCTCTGTGTGTGTTTAAGAGTATTTCTGTCCCTGTTCTTATGTAATTAATAAAGTTTTGGTGGGTTTTTTTGTTTTCAAGGTTTAAGCCTGCTCTGCTCTGTTCCTGATCACATCCCACAGGAGTTGTTAGAGAAAAAACATATATTCATGGGTGCATTAACATCTGGCCAGTGCCAACCCATGACACACTGTTTCCTGATACACTGTGACCGAGGCTTTCTCAGTGCTCTGACACTATCCATCATGAGACAGAGGCCTGTTAGAAAATGAGACACGTAGAAATAATGTAGTGGTTGGTGGCTGGAAAAGACATGAAACCTCTGAGCTCAGTGTTGTGCTTTAATGCAAAGTGGAAGTGTCCCCACCTAAAGAGACTGAGGATCTGCCCAAAGTCATCTGTGCTGTGCTGTGGCCATACTGTTCAAGAAGGAATATAAAACAGATTCAAGTCCTCTCAGGTAAAGACAAGATCTCCTTAACACTTTCCACCTTCCTAAGCTGTCTGATATGAGGAAAACCCCTGACAGTAATACCACTAGGAATCTGATTTTCCATCTCTCTGCCTTTTATCAGTGTGTACCTAAAAACCAAAATACTTTAGTGTCCTAAATGGCAAACTAATGACTAAAAGCTACCAAAATATATTTCAGCTCTGGAGAATCAAAAATCAGATTTCCCCAATGTGAATGAATTGGGTTCCATTCACTTTTCCAGATTTTAATCTTGATGAAGAGAAATAAAAAATATTCAAATAGCCTTATTGTCTGTGTAATTGGTTTGACAGCTGACTAAAAATTTGCCACAAACCAAAACCCAAAAATAAACAGAACAAAACCACAAAGAAACCACTTCAGAGTCTCTGCCCCCCAATCAAGGTTCTTTGTGTAATGCAGCAGAAAGGAGTGTCACCCTTCAAAGATAAACTCTTTCAGATTGTGTTGAATAATTCATTTTCTGTTTTCTGACAATTTCATAATGGTTGGCTTGTCAAGATTCCATGTGATCATGTAGAGCAGACTTGGATACATGTAGAGATTTTCAGCTTTCTCATCTGCCTTGCTGGGGTACAAAAATTGTCACACTGTCCTTAGATTTCCAGCTATTTTTTGCTGATGGAGATGAATGGTCACTGAGACACATAATATACATAATATCATTGTTGCCATACCTCCTGTACTGGAAAAGATGTTATTACTACATTTGCTGTTGTTTGCTTTTGTAGAAAAAGAAGAGACTTGAGCTAAAAACGTCATCTGTTGAGCACATATGCTTCTATTTCCAAGAATCTGGATAATTAAATTATATTATCTGTTACAAAATGTTCTTCATACAAAAAGTGGTATTTGAACAAATTATTTTAATTAATACTGAATTTTAATGCATGTCATAAAATGTCATTTTTTTCCCAGACAGAATATGCTCTTCTTGACTGATGTGATAGTGGTAAATTCATGTAAAATGATAATTTAGTCTATTAATTACCATTTTTGCCAACTGACAACATTCACTCGCTACTTTTTTTTTTTTTTTTTTTTTTTTTTTTTTTTTTTTTTTTTTTTTGTGGTATGTATTTGCTCTCAGAGGATGCTGTATATAGGAACTTCAGCCTCTCTCCTGATCTACTGTTCTTCCCTCATTTACTGCTATGTCCTTTGCCTATAGCCTCAGATTCTTTACTAAGGTCACACTTTTAGATAGTACTTTAAATAATTCCAAAAATCTTTGGGAGAACTTATACATAACATAACAGAAGTCATTCAAATAAGAAATGAGCTCTGTTAAATACCCGAAATACAGAAATCTTTTTCTGGGTTTTTTATAAATTCAGTTTCAATTTCACAGGACTGTGTGAATAGAGATAGCTGCAATTCTGTGAAATCTGTAGAAAATGTGTGGTTTTAAACTTGTCTAACACAAATCTGAGGAGAGGAGAGGAGAGGAGAGGAGAGGAGAGGAGAGGAGAGGAGAGGAGAGGAGAGGAGAGGAGAGGAGAGGAGAGGAGAGGAGAGGAGAGGAGAGGAGAGGAGAGGAGAGGAGAGGAGAGGAGAGGAGAGGAGAGGAGAGGAGAGGAGAGGAGAGGAGAGGAGAGGAGAGGAGAGGAGAGGAGAGGAGAGGAGAGGAGAGGAGAGGAGAGGAGAGGAGAGGAGAGGAGAGGAGAGGAGAGGAGAGGAGAGGAGAGGAGAGGAGAGGAACTAACATGCAGTTCTGACTGAAAATCACCACCATTCTAGAAGTTCAGCATTAGTTAGTGGCCTCTAGAAATTACCTTTTTCTTATATTAGGTTGAGATTATATTTATTTGTAATTGCTGGTTCTTCAGTTTTTGCATTTGGAATATTTTCATAGTATAGTTTTAATCCTCGCATATCCTGAAGGATACAAATATATGTAGACGTAGAAACAGCATTTTAACTAACATTAACATTGGCCACTTCAATGTTATTTCTAAAGATACTGGTGATTTTGTTGCTTTTTTAACAATAATAATAAAGAGAAAGGAAGTGTTCTGCAAACATTGTAGCTGTGAAATAAGCAGAAAAATACATCTAAATGGAGTCCTAGGAATACCAAAGAACCATTTCTCTGCCCTTCTTCACCAAACATATTGATAGTTTCTGATTTCCTTTAGGTTTCATCCAGCAGTGAAGGTCATCCACAACCTGTCCCACCTGACAGAAACTGCCAGTGCATGGTAGAACTTGAGCTTTCATCTCATTCATCTGAATACGTCACAACAGGTGACAGCCGTTGTCTGCACTGTCCCCAAATTGTTGAAAAAGCTCATTTTATAGCCCTAGTGCACCTTGGTATTGATCCCAATGAGTAAAAGCTGTGAACAATAAAACAGGAAAGTAACTGAGAAAACAGACAGAAAGAAATTAGTATTTTGGAATGAATGGGAAGTTTTGCAAAAGACAGAGCACCTGATTGCTCTGATTTGAACTCCAAACAGTAATTTCAGATAATATGGCTTCAATGTAATCTAATATTTCCATATTGAATAGTGAACACTATTCCTCAATTAATATTTTCCCCAGCAGAAGGTTTAAATAGAAAGACACACTTTGGCATTTAAAGCAATATAATCTAAAGGACAACTGTCAGGTTTAACCTTTTACATGTCACGACTGTTAAATGGTTGAGACTATTGATAGACAAATGTATAACAGGGAAAAAACAACTAAAAAAATTAACCTGTAGTAGCTTATAACACAAGAAACATTATTAATAACCAATGGCTTGTTCACATCTGAGAATTTCAAATATCCTAATAATATTCTATGTGTTGATGTTTTCTGGGTAAGTAGTCTTGTTTCCTATTTATTCTACATATGCCATCAATATTGTCATGGTTACAGTCCAGCTAAATTATTAATACATATGTACAAAAATTCTGAGAGCAGATAGATTTAGAATGAAAACAAGCATTCCAGCATTCCAGATTCCTTCTCTGCCTACCAAAAAAAAAAAAAAAAAAGGAGACATCAGAATCATAGTTGAATAAAATTACATGTATTTCACATAAGTAATTATTAGGTAGAACTTTATGAAGTTAATTAGAGCATTTTTACCACCTTCACTGGGTGTTCTGTCCTTTTGTTATGTGCATACAGTTCTTGTGATAGAATGTTAGCTTCAATGGGTTTTAGGAGTGAGACAAATTAAGATTTGTCTACTAAAAATATGTTCATCAGACAGTTATAGTTAAACCAAACTCTTTTTGTCAACCTTAGGCTTTAAATTTCACTTACTAAAAATTGCATTTTAATAGCAAAAAGACAAAGCTTTGAATAGAAACTAAGATGTCTGAATTATTCAGGGTGATCTGGAAAAATTAATTGATACAGAGAGAATAATGGACGTTCTGGGAGTATTCCTTTTGATAATTTTCACTTTTCTTTGCCTATTTTGTAAAATAAAAAAAAATCCTTTTCTTATAACAAATGTAAAATATCAAAGTTATTATGGAATAATTCCTAATATAAATACCCAGGTGGACTTGAAATACTGCATACTGCATAATTACAGGTTTTTTAAGCTTCGGCTAAAGAATTAAAAATCCTTTATCTTTTTCATATTTTTAAAGTTGTGTCTTGGAATTGTTATATTGAGAATGAATACCCACAGAACTTCAAGAATCAGAAGAGTCCATTTGTATCATTTGTTTGTGTTCATTCCAAAAGGTTCTCTATAAAACATATGATCTAAACCCAACTGCACCAATTAAGCTGAATCAAGGACTATGCTTTCTTGTACAAGTTAAAACAACAAAAACAACAACAACAACAACAAACCCAAAAAACCCAAAAAACCCAAAACAAAACAAAACCAAAACAAAATAAAACAAAACAAAAAACCCAAACAAAACAAAGCAAATAAACAAAAACCCCACCAAACTCTCTCTGTAATTTGAGAGATAAGAAGCTTTTGCCCTGCCTTAATGCTGGACATAACACAGAATTGTGTAGAGAGGACGGAGACTTTTTTACATCCCACTGCCAGCTGTTCTGAGTCTCTTTCATGTAGGTCAAGGGAACTCCAAATTGTTTTACTTTTCCTGATTGCCTGCTCAGGTTCTTGAGACAGTATCAATGGTTTTATCCTCATTAAATTTACTACAAAGACCAATATGTCAACAGGACTGGAACACCACTCTAGTCTCGGTCTGACCATAAGATCCAGCTGAAGGCTGAGAAATACATTTCCAAAATGCACATCAGTACAGTATGTTGTGCTTTCCTAAGATGGACTGTAGCTGAGACAGAGGGTGAAAAAGCTGTATAGAGCTTGTACAATAGTCACAAGTGTGATCTGCTTGCTGCTTGCAAATGTAGTAATGAAAAATCACCTGTAGAACCAAATCAACCAGACAGTAAAGAATACCTTTTTACTCCTACTCTGCATGGTTGTGAAGAGTTAAGCAGACACAGCATAACAGTAAATATTTCTCCTTATTACTAAGTATGAAAACTCTAACAGCTTCACTGCCATAAGGTAACAGGAGCCCTGTAGCAGTGTTTCTGGTAGAATTCAAAGATTAGCTTGTGAGAGTTGATTAACTTTTTTTTCAAATTTCTAATCTCAACTCTTTCTATGTTCTTTTCTGAAGAAAAATGTAAAGAGAGGAAAAAAAAAGCAGTCAAGAACTTAAGAGAATACATTAATTATATTAAACCTTACAAAGTCTTTCATAACTAAAGTCACTATCACGAATTAAATCACAATAAAACCTACCTACATGCTCTAGAACCTAGTTACCATGTGGGCAAGTTATGAAAGGCTATAATCAGGTGTGGGGGCTAGGACAACTAACTAGGAAGGGAGATGGGAATTGTTGCTTTATCCCAAAAATAAGGCATTTCCTAGAAAAGGGCTCAGCTTCAGCTCAAAAGCAATGATGACCTGAACATTGAGAGAAGAACCCTTCTGATTTAAAATGGCATAATATCTCTCAAATGGCATAATAGGCTGCTGACATTAATCTCCTATATATTAAGAGGGAAGGACTGGGAGAATAATCTGATAACATCTTGTAGTTTTATTTTATTGTTAGGAAGTGATAGAATTTGAAATATGTAGGAAACTGCTAATATATTGCAAATTCCTACCAATGGTAGGATGCTATTCCCCATAAATCCATCCAACTCATCTATCCCCCTGGTTTGAGAAAACTTTTCTTCTCTGCCTGTTTTCTATGAGTCTGAACTAATCAAACCATCCTCCTCCCCATCTTTCTTCTTGCTGAGACTTCTCCTCAGGGCTTGTTTCCTCTCACCATCATTTTTCATATGAAATGGTAATTTGTGAGGCAGAAATGTTTTGAGAAGCAGGAGATGCTGTGCTCTCTTCCTGACTGCATCACTGCCCCTGTTACAAGCAAGTCTTCTTACCTTCCTGCTTGTTTCCTTAACTCCCATCCAAGTCTCTAAAGTTAAGATTCCAAGGTCACACTTGAACAGATCTGTGTTCAAAGCACGGGGTATACAGCTACATTCATTTGCTTCTTGCAGCCAAGCCTGACCAGGAAAGCTACTAAATGTGCTTTCCTGCAGACTGAAAGAAAAGATGTATGAACTTGCATGTAGTTGAGTATCTCCTAATGTCAGATGGGTGTATTAACATTTGTTGAAGCCTACAACAAAATCCAGATGTGCAACATCTCTCAGGCTACTTACCAATTTACAATATGAATCACCATATTTCTAAGTATGTACAGGGGGAAAAAAACCAAACAAAAAACCAAACAAACAAACAAAAAAAAAAAAAACAAACAAAAAACACCCCAAAAACCACACACCAAAAAACCCACCTAGGGATTAGCAAATAGATATTGCTAATATACTGAAATCAGCCATGGAAAGCCAATTTGTATCCTGACATGAATAAGAAAATATTAACAAACAAAAGAAAAAAATCATAGTAACGAGTAAGTAAGGCCTAAATATCCTTGGAAGAAACCAGTCATATGTGAGGGTTTGCCCTAAGATGTTACAAAAACTAACACAGACTAAACAATTGTTTTGAATGCTGACCTATACTACCTTGTTCTCTCACTGTAACCACACCCCAGTATACTTTAGACCAAGTCTAACCAAGATATTAGAATGCTGAGCAGATAGACTGTCTGCTAATTATCATCAAGAGAAATAAAGAAGCTCAAACATTTTATAGAAGTACACATTTACTCTTGGAAAATGTCTCTGCTTTACTGTCATAAGCAACATTTTCTTCCAAGTATTAATGGATGAACTAGCAAAATCTGATTCCCTCAACGTACTTGGTAGATACCAGAAGACAAACTTCTTTATTTGGCATATATGAAGTTGCTGTAATCAGAACAGCCTTTCACATTGTCCTAAACATTTTTGCTAACCCACATCATCATCCACAGAACCAGTAGGGATAGGTGGCTTTTATGGCCAGTTATATTTATCAGCATTAAAATCTAAAAAGAGCTCAAAAAAACCACTGGAGTTTTTCTGTGATTTCTTGGACTGAAAGCTTCTATCTAGCTTTAATAAAGGCATCAAAAATAGATTAAATTTGCTAAGTAATGGGGCAGGTTGAGGTTGTTGTAAAAACCTCTGGCATCTCTGAATTCCAGCCAGAATATGCAATGGTGCCTGAAAAAATTATAGAAGCATTGTCAGGAAACTCACAGGGGGTTATATAGCCCTCTTGCCATAAAGCAGGATCAGCTATAATTGCCTCTCAATCAGCTGCTGATGGCTTGTCCGGGTTATGGACTACTTGTATATCAAGTCCAGAGACTCCCGAAAGGCTCCGCATGGGCCAGCTCCCATCCATGAGAAGGAGAGTTGTGCTGGCAGGACACCGACACGCTGGTTTGCTCCCACCCCCAGGTCCCCATGCTCTGCAGTCACCACTGTCTCCAGATCTCTCTTTTCCCTGTTTAATTCTCATGGAGTGATCCCATAGATGATCTTGCATTCATCCTATACTTCCTGGGGTTTGAGGTAGGGTTGGGTTTCAGGTGGTTTGTTTCTTTCCTTTTTCAGCATTTGATTGAGCTGAAAGCCAGGAGACAAGCTGGTTTGCCCCTATTTGAATTAGTCATTTGAAGAGTTCCAAGATCAGACAAGTTTTGATGAGTTTGAACTGAAATAGAAAGTACTACAGCTGGGCCCCGACTTACCTAGATAAGCAGCTACCCACCAGTTTTGTCTGTACCCACCAGGTTCAGCCATCCTGATTTTCCTTCAAGAGCTCAAAACCATGTCCAGAATAGGAGGTACCTTTACTAGAATGCCACGAACTTTCCATGGACCTACTAAATTAGGGGATTAGCTGTGACAAACCCTCGTTCACATCCAGTGTATCCCTGATCCTATTTGATTTAATCTATTTTATACTGCAGTTATTGATACATGGCAGATTGCAGTGAAATAAACACAGTATTTTCAGATTTATATTCTAACATTTTAAATCTTATCAGTATGCAGCACTATGAAGAGGATTGTGGATGCTGATCTAATCCACCTACTTTTCTGGTGGCCAGATTTTCTGTAATAAAAATGCAAATAATCCCTAGAATGACATACCAGTTTAAAATACTTCTACTTTTCTTCAGTAAACTGACAGCAAATTGTCTTTCCTTGCTAAGTATGCTTATTTGTTAAGAATATTTTCTTCATGCTAAAGAAGCTAAATCCAACATGATCTTGAGTGTGATCAATTTACATACAGCACTGCATTTCTAGACATAGTAGATATTTCTCCCAATATGTTTCTGGTACATATCCTTAAATAGATATTGAGTCCCCACTTCCTTAACTTGGCAATTTTAAAGTTATATATTCTAGCACATTAAGGTTTAAAGAAATCCTTGGGTTGAATGCACAGTTTCAGTGGCTTAAATGCAATGTGAAGAACTACACGTGTAAATGCCATTCCTATTCATTTATAGCTTATTTATTTTCAATTTGTATTAATATACAGCTTCTAAATTTGAGAAAAAAATTCAAAAGTAAATTAGTCAGGCAATTGTATTTTAAAATTGCTTATGCAGTTGCTCTAAGGCCATTATAAAACCAGATACTTTTGCTTCTATGTTCCACATGAGGAATCAAAGATGTATTAGGAAAAAACTGCAAACCCGCTTGTTAGGTATTCCAAACTTAAATTTTGAACTACTGAGCTGTCCCAAGCTAAGGATTCAACTGAGAGGAGAATCTTGCAGGGCTAGAAAACACCCCAGAGACTTCCTGATGGGATATTTATTAGTTATGAAATGGTTCAAGACAATTCATACAGAGATTGTTTGTATTAAAATGAACTCTTATATTCGCTTTCTCAATTTACCACCATTTTCCACTTAGGGGTTTCAAAACACCTTGCAGCTACTAATGTAATAAGCCCATGATATTTCTGTGAAGATGACAGGAATTATTCTCATGTGATTTAGACTGACTCAGCACTGCTTGTATTAGTGGCAGGTTTCATCTTGATCCTTTTTCTTTTCTGGTAGTAGAGATTGCTCATGTGTATAACCTGTTTACAAAAGAGTTTATGTCAAGAGACTGCTACAAAGGAGACATAAATGATCTTAACAAACTAAGGAATGAAAAAAGAAATTTAATGTGCAGCAAAGACACAATGAGGTACAGAATAGAAACAAAACATTTGTGTAGGAAAAAAAATACAATTTTGGTATTAAAAGCATCAGTGTTCCCAAATGTAGAGATATATAGGGAGTTACCAGCATATCTCGGCACAGTAGAAACAGTGTGCTGTTTTGAATTGAAATGGGGACATTTTGACATTTTATTTAGTGTTGGGGGGGGTGAAGACGTTTTTATTTTTGGTAGTATAAATGTCTTCAACCATGTAATAAAAAGAAATCATTTCAGTTATCACTATTGTGAATTTCAGACTTACAGGAAATTTACACAGAACGCGTATTTTTCACGTGGGGAGATTTACCAGAAGGAAGGGTGGTGAGGAATCAGTGAAGGGGATGGTAGTTTTCTCCTATCACTTTGTGGTTTCGCAAAAGCTCTGCATTCCGTGATGACCAAGAAAGCTATACAGCTCCACTCAATTACTGCTGCAGCTTCATCCAGACTAGATGTGGCTTCAATACAACACTAACATTACAGGAGAACAAGCCCAGGAAATTTCAGCTGCTGCAGCCTGTTTGTCAGAATGCTTTTCTTCCTCCCACAGTTGTATTCAGCAGTATTTACTAACCTGTTTCTAGGGGAAATAAGGAGCTGGGTTTCACTTCAGTAGCTGAATCCACTTAGTCCTAAGCTATTTGGATCAGTAGAAGCCCTAATAAATCAAGAAGCAGGTAGGAGCAGGGATAACTGAATTTCCCAGTAAGAAGAAGATGGATCCACTGCTTCTTGCTGGGGAAAGCAGGGATATTCACTTTCCCTGTGAAGTCATCAGGTATCAGATTTGCTGACTTCCTAGGAGTACCTCGTTGTCCCTATGGACTCTTCTTAGATTTGGGGCAAGAGAATTCTCTACGTTTCCTGTTGAATCTGTGCCACTGTGCAATGCAGTATTTTGATTCCTGGGGCCAGAAGAGGGAAACACAAGCATAAGCATGAATAATTTGTGACTTGTACCTAAAGGGCAAGACCTAAGGAGACAAGAAGCCTAAATTTTGGTCCTTGTTCCATACATGTTTCTGTATTTTCCTCTCTTACATGCAGCTATCACAGGACAAATTGTGTATGGATCAGGGTACTAATCCTGTTCACAGCTGAAGCCTCTCTCACTTGGCAGTCAGCTCAGAAGTTTGCTTCCTTTTTCTCAGGGCCCTACAACATTCTTATCTAAGCTGTCCATAGCTTTCCTCTTCATCTGTTTTTGTACTGCTTCTAGAGCTTCTTTGTTCATTTCCACACAAGCAAACAGGCACAGTAGGTCCAGTGAATTCTTTGTGTGTTGAATATACTATACATCAGTACAGTACATGACGGGTAGGTCTGGCATGTCTGGGAAATATTGAACTGCCTGAGCATGCAATCCAACATGTCTGGGATTTCCATGCTGGCTATGTACATAAGTCCTGGAAAAATACCCACGTATTTTTCATAGACCAGTTCATTTTTTCACATGAGGGGATTAATACATTGTAATCAGTTCACTTTTCATCTTTTGATAAACTAAGCCTATTAAATTCAAGCCTCTGACCACGTATTGTATGGGGCAGCATCCTCCCTAGCACTAAAATCACTGTTGTGATTCCTTTCTGCACAATCTCAGGTTTGTGAACAGTGTTTTAACAATACGGTCACAGGAACTGTATGCCTCATTCAAAAAGCAATCTCAGCGATGCTATACATGGGAGGCAAAACCCCTTCATGTGCCTTGTCAGTAAAATACATGACCAAAAGGCAGCGTTTCCAGGTTCTAGGTAACAGTAGGTTTTTACAAACTACTGTCATCCAAATCACAGCACGGTTTTTGGTGGAAATTTCTGGTGAATCAAAAGTACTCTGACCCCTGCAGGTGCTTCGGCAAACTGACACGAGAGGGCTGAGGATGAGGGCAGGAAAAATTTGCACAAAATTTCTTACTTGGTGTGTTGTTTCACCAGGGAGTATCATTCATTTGCACAACATTCAGAGTTTGAGGCCTTGTCTAACGTGACCTTCAGAGCGCTTTCCTGACCTACTGCTTTCCAGAATTCAGGAACATACAATGTTTTGGTTGTCCTCAAAGGCATACACTGGGTTTGTTTATACCAAAACACAGTGCATTCAGCAAGACCAGCTTGCCATTTACTTTCTAAATCTGTTAAAAAATACATCACAGTATTACTTCAGATACTATTGCCCAGTAAATCGCTGCTTGTCCATTTGTTGTTGAGATATGTCAGCTGAATGGCCCTAATCCATGAAATGTATGCTGTATCAAGTGTTTTATTGCAATAATAGGGTTTCACTGAGAAACAGACCAGTATCTTGCAAACTATTGAGACTAATGAAAACATCGTAGCTCTTGAAAAATACCTCCTACAGTTTAGTTTAAGTTCTGAATGGATCACAGTACAGCCTGCTATCCTGCTATAAATATTGCAATAATGTCTAATAATGGCTATTTTAAAATAGACAAATATGGAAAACATGTTTTTTTAGACAAATATGGAAATGCTTTATTTTTCAACATCATGTTACATGGTTGCACTGTTTCCATTACCAATGGGCCTGTTCTAGCAATAGGGAATCTTTGATGCAGTAGGTATTTAGGCTGAATTACAGTGTTTTTAAAACTCACCTAAAAGGTATGCTAGCACTGGCAGAGCTTTACATGAGGTGACACTATAGTGTTGACTCTTCCTGGTGGCAACTTTGCATTCCCAGTTTGGAGCTTTACTCTTCCATAGCAACTCCTCGGCTGATACGAGAACTAGCTGTTCCTAAGTGGATATGTGTGCAGGACTAGAGAAACTGTAGAAACCATACCTTGGCTCCTCTCTAATAATCTCTGTTAAGGTTCCAGACCCTCCTTCCCAAACTCCTGGCACTGCTACATGCAACACAAGCCTTCCCAGGCTCAGCACCCTGCAGCTGACAAAATCCACTTGCGGAGCCAATGGCTTCGTACCCTAAATGACCCCAGCTCCGGGCATTCCTGACTGCGGGATCCATCGTTCCCTAAGCTGCCGTCGCACCTCGGGCTGGGCAGGACACGGCAGCAGCAGGTCGCGCTCTGGGATTATACCGAGGGGCTGCCCTGTCCGGCCGACTACCGAACCTCTCCTCCGCCCGCTCGCTGCCGCCCGCAGCAAGGCAGCATTCTGACCTCCGGCAACACCGTTCCCCTTGGCGTCTCTCCCTCGCCCCGGCTCCTCGGCCAGCCGCACTCCGCCGGAGCGGGCGCGGCGCCGAGCGCTGCCGCCTGCCGGCCTTGCCGGGCCAGCGCCACAGCGCCGCCGCATCTCCCGCCGCTCCGGGCCGTCCTCGGCCCGCGCAACCCCGGCGCACCGGGCGGCGGCAGGGCCGCGGCTGCCCGGCCGGCTCCGGGCAGGGACGGCAGCCGCTCGGCAGGGAACGCCGGCCGGCGGCCGCGGCCGCCTTTGCCCGTGTGCCGGCGAGGAGCACCGGGCGGCCCGGGGTCGGCTTTTGATGCCGAGCTGGGCGGGCGAGCGGCGGCACCGCCGCTTGTTTATGAGCGGCGGAGGGGCGGCCCGGGATAGCGCCGCGCCGCTGCCGGAGCGGGACGGCCCCTCCCGCCCCCGCGGAGCGGCACCGCCGCGGCCGCCCCGCACCCGCGGGGCACCTGGGCGCGCCCGGGAGCCGGGCTGCGGGAACACAGCGGGGCGGGGCGGGCAGCGACCGGCTCTGCTCTCCCGGGCGCTGGGGCCGAGAGGGTGCGGAGCCGCTCCCCGTCCCGGATCCCCGCGCCCCTCGAGGGAGCAGGCAGAGGAAGAGGAGGAGGCTCTCGCCGCCACGGCCGGGGACGGCGAGGCCCCATGCGCGGCTCCCCGCAGCATCGCCCTGCTGGGGCTGCGCCCTTCGCGGGGCCCTCTCTCTTCCCGCCCCCGGTGTCCCCCGCCGGCCCGTCCCCAGCCCGTCCCCGCGGTCTGGCGCCGCCGCCCCGCTCCGCTCCGCGCCCGGAGCCCCGGGAGGGGGAGGGGAGGGGCAGGGGGAGGCGGAGGCGGCGGCCGCTGTGGGGCCCAGGCTGCTCCTCGCCTCCGCTGCGCCTCTTCCAGCCCCGGGATCTGGGGCTGGGGGGGCGCGGGCGGAGAGGGGCGGGCCAGCCCCGGCAGCGCCCAATGAGCGCGGCGAGGCCGGGCGCTCGGGGCGGCGCGGCGGCGATCGGCGCCCAATGGGGGCAGGGCAGAGGGCGCACTTGGAGCGGGGCGAGAGTGAGGCAGGAGGCGAGTCGGGACTCGGGACGCGAGGGGGACAGAGCCAGCAGCCGCCGCCGCAGCCGCGCTCGCAGCCGCTCGCACGCACCGCGCCGCGGAACCGGGAGCCGGCGGGCGAGGGACGGAGGCACTGAGGGACGCCGCTTCCCGGAGGGGGCAGCGGGCGGAGCCGCCACCCGGAGGAGAAGTTTGGCTGAAGCCGCCGCCGCCGAGAGAGGAAACTTTCCTCGGGGGGCCGGAGGCGGGGGCGGCGGGAAGGAGCCGCGGCACTCTCGGGTCCGCCGCCCGGCGAGGGGGCTTCCGAGAGGCTCCCCCCGGCCCAGGCCGGGCTGCGGCGGCTGGGATGTACCTGGCAGCGGTCTCGGCGGGGAGGAGACGCCCGGGCGGAGACGGCGGCTGGCACCTGGCGGCCGCGGGGTGGCTGTTCCTGCTGGCCCTGCTGCTGGGCGAGTCGGGGACGCGTGCTCTCGTCTGCCTACCCTGCGACGAATCCAAATGCGAAGAACCCAAGAGCTGCCCCGGGAGCATCGTGCTGGGGATCTGCGGCTGCTGTTTCATGTGCGCCCGGCAGCGGAACGAGAGCTGCGGGGGCGTCTATGGGCTGCACGGAGCTTGCGACCGGGGCTTGCGCTGTGTCATCCGACCGCCGCTCAACGGAGACTCCATCACCGAGTACGAAGTGGGCGTCTGCGAAGGTGAGAGGTGGCGGGACGCCATCCATCCCTCCATCCATCCCCCGGGGTGGGGGGACCCGATGGGCGGCGGGAAAGGAAGCAGGGCGCACCTAAGACGTCTTGGGCGCCGGTGCGCCCTCCTTCCCTTCCAGCCCGCCCGCCTGTCCCGTCTGCGAGCGTGGCTTCTAACCTTCCCTGCTTTAAACCCCCTACAAACTCCTACGTAGAAGTTTTGCCCTTAATTTTCTGACCCTAAACTTTAGGGTTCTACCAATTCTCCGTAGCGTGTCACTGGGTTGCTAATAGCTTGTATCAGCTACTGATGCCCAACTAAAATTCCTTGATAAAGGACTCGGGAAGAGTTTGGCAGATGGAGATCGGCGGAGGTCAGTCGTGCACACATGATGCCCATTCCGGATTCCCTCCTGTGTAAAGAAACAACAAAGACTCATCATTTGTTATAAAGTTTTCTTTCCTGTTCCTGTCACTTAATATCTCTCTGCCTGTCCTGCTCGGCATATAATGATAAGGGGTGTCTTTTTCCCTGCTGAAACATCAAGAGCGGGGGGGAAATACCCACGGCAGAACTCCTCTCAGAGTCACTTCAGCTTCCTGCCGTCTTGTGAGGTGATGAATTGGTATGAAATTCAAAAATACTTTGCCCCCCCCTTTGGTTTTTATCTGTCAGAATTCCCAAGATTAATTTTTTATGTGTTATAAATTATTGAAAGGTCAGAGACAAATTTTTAGTCCCTCTTTCTCTTGTACTTCCAATTGCCTTTTCCCCCAAGTTGAGGGAAAACATGGCGCTGTAAAGAGATTGCAAATAAGCAGTAGTTTGGGATGTGTATAAATGTATATGCGATTCGGAGCGGGAGCTTCGACAATTCTGGAAAAGGAGACGGCGCGGTCTCCTCTCGGCGGGTAGAGGGCAGTAGAAAGTCCAGAGCGCTGGCGAGGCAGCATCTGTCCAAAAAACTTGCATTTAAAATGATGCACTATTTTAAGAAAGCTAAACCCGGTCGTTTTTAGTGGGCAGCTGACCTTTGTCCTGGCTCTCGCTCATTATTAGTTTAAAACTCCATTTGCCTCCATAACAAATAAATTGCAAACCACAGCAGAGCACGCAGTGTGTCCCCGCCTGTGCTACAGGCAATGCTGTCAGCCTCGGGAGCTGATGCTTGGGTGGAATGAGCTCTAGATTAAAAGCTGGACTGTTAAACATTTTACAATGGCTCTAAACTATTTTGAAGACCTTGGTTGAGACTATGTTGCTGAATATGTACATTTCCGTAGTCTCTTATTTTTAATATGTATTGGAAAACCTTTTGTAAATAGAAACGTGCAAGCAAAGGTACTTGGAAAACTTACCTGGTTTTGCAGGAGTTTCTCTTGTCGTCAGTTTCTGAGTAAAAGCTGGGCCGTCTCACTAGTTAAAGGAACCAAAAGCCTACAGTCATTAAAGGACTTAATGTTCCAATTCCCTTACTGTATCACAGTATGGACATCTCTGGCAGTTTAGGAGTATTTCATTCCTTTGAAGTGATGCAATCTGTACATTGCTGTAGTTCAGCTCGAAACACGTCCCATCTACTGTTGAAAATAGTATGAAGCATTTGTTGGCAAGATTGTGTTTCAATTAGTGTTGTGGTTAGAAACTAGTTCCAGCTGTCCCTATAGCAATAGTCCTAGGGGATGGAGATAATGATCTATTAACTATAACTAAGGGAGATATGTTAAAAAAAGGACATTAAAGAGGAAAATTATCTGTTTAATTTTCATTCTCATAAATGAAAAGGAACCGAGCTGAGCTGTCAGCCTAATAAATAGCCCTGCAATAGTCCTATCAGTGAATTGTCAGGAAAGTGCCACATTCTAAGGAGCAGAGGTAATATGTTGTTCTTCCTGGTGCATGTTTTGCACATGAGGTGGCAGCAGGGATGAAAGGGTACTGATTGTACTGCCTCTGATTGTGAATATGAGGTTGAATAGCTCTGGGTTTTTTTGATTGTGGTGACCTAAACAGTTGTTCAGTTTACAGGCACACATGCAACAGGCTATGCTGGTGATGCCTGATGTGAGTAGCATTAAGCCATGCCTTTATCCATTAACAGAGTAAAGGCTGCACTTTTTTTCGTGTCTTGCAAGACAAGAATGCAAACCCTTTCCTTCCCCAGTCCAGTGAGGAGGAAGTGGAAGTGTCTTAGAGATCTCTGTGAACAGAAATTCATGTTTTTACTCTCCTTCCTGTCTCTAGTCTTTTCTTTCATTGCAATTTTTTACACTGAAATGACCCCTACTGGCTACAGTTATAAGCATGGTGTTTTGTATCATTTTTGAAGCTTCATCCCTGTCTTATTTCAGACTATCAGCACATGCTAGGCTACAGAAGGCTTTGAGAGCTAGAATAGCAACAGGTAGAAATGCTTGTCTGCTAGCTTGTTTTTAGCATTTAACACACTTGACATAAATGGATTCCCTAACACCTGACAGAGGAGTCTCTGTGGCATCTGTTGCTGGCAGCTTCTCTTTCTGAAATTACAAACAGACTATTCTTTGTTAAAGCACTGTTTATTAATGAAATCTGTTGCTGATCCTGAGGGGTTTTTTTCCTTTTTCATTCTAAAAGCTTAAGAAAGTTCTCATTCATCTCACCACCTTAACTATTCACATCTCTAAGCAGTTCTACTATTCTGTGTTGTTATGGTGAAATGAGTAAATGCCTTTCCTGAATGCAGTTGTATTCTTAATAATTCTGAGGTCCTAGTGCTGGTAACTTCACCACCTAAAGAGCATTCTTGAGAGATTTTGCACACCTCCAGCCTCTGTTGACTCTACAACATTCTTTACAGGGATTTGCTGGATTGGTTCTATGAGGTGTTGAGAATCTACACCCCCTTCCAAAGACTCTTAAGGTTGAGAAATTTTGAATGCAAAGCAGGAACTGCCCTTACTCTCTACCTTTAAAGATAGTCCTAGAGCCGCCACTGAATTAGACTGAAGTTCTCCAGAAACACCTTAGCTTTGGCTTCTGCAGCAGTGCAGCTGGGCAGGGCTCTGGTTTTCCAGAGGATCAGAGAGCCTTGAAAAAGCTCTGCCTAAGAAGTTAGGTTACTCTGTGAAGGCATTTCTTGAGATGACTATTTTTTGTCTGTTTCCATGCTTCTCCAGTTTCTGGTGCTATTAGGTGAAGAAGCCTAGATTGCTTTGCTAAACTCTTCAAAGTCTTGACAGTAGCAAATAACATAACACCGAAAATGACTGGAAATTATTTTAACTATAACAGAAATGTAAGTTTTTGTGATATATTTGAAATGCATAGTTAACAAAACTGCTGGTCTGAAGGTGTTCTTGGTTTCTCTTTAGAATATACTTCCATATGAATTAACCTCTAGATAGACATTGAAAGAAGGTATCTCTGTGCCACTACCTTACCAATAATATCTATTACTTTATTTGGTTTTGGTTTGTTGTCTGTTTTAGTGGGGTTTGGGTGTGCTTTTGCTTTTGTTAGTTGGGTCTTGTTTTTTGATGGGGGTGTACAGTTATTGTTGTGTTCTTTTTTCTTACTGTAGGTAATTTAAGGCTTGCCTTGAATACTCAAGGCTTGTCTGCCTAGTAATAACTTCTGAACTCAAGTTCCCTTGGGACCAGGAGAAGGTTGCTGTAGCAGATTTTAGGCAATTATTGGGAAGTTTGTGTGTTAATCTCCTAGCGTGATGGCAGAAGCTTTCCTTACTGTGGCTAGTCCTAGTCTTATTTACTGAACTGCATCTTTTTGGGGAGTCTGAAGCATTACAGTCTGTTTCACTCCTTGTTGGGGCAAGCTGGGAGAGCTTGGATGTGTTGATTGTCCTCTTCCCAGCCATAAGTCTGCCTAGTTTTCCTCCCTGAGAAATATATAAGTGTATGATATGTAACTGAAGCTTAGTGAAACTGAAGCTGATGAGATAATTTAAACCTTGAAAGCCTAGCTATTTTTTTTCAAAATTTGGAAGAGAAAAGCTGAGCTTGTTTTTTTTTTTTTTTGTTCAGGTGTTGGTTTACATGTGTGCTAGTGGAGTTCTTCCCTGCTTTACTGAAGGAAGAACAACCTGCCTGCAGACTTGATAGTAGTTTTATCACAAGTAACTTTGGTAGCTAGTACCCTGTGGATAACCTTGTTGTTTTCCGTCCTGTGCTCTCTAATGGGTCAATGGACATGAAGCCTTCAACTTGGTGCTCTGTCTTCAGACAGACTGCTGTACTGCATGCTTGGCTTCTTGCCTGTGATGCACTCCAGACCCCTAAAGATCAGGCAGTATTTTGCTTTGAGTACAAGTTACTGAAGTTCAAGTGACCTGGGAGTTGCATGTGGGTAACCCAGTTGTTTACAGCAGTTCAGACTGGAACAGTGCTGCCCAGATTTCTTAACGTTTTGTTTGGTTGGGTTTTTTTTCTTTCATGTGTAGTGAATGGCTGGGCAAATGTCCAAGTGGTTCTGATGTCCGTCAGTGCAAGTGCAGCTGTTACCTCAGTAACATCAGGTGTTGGAACTGATGATCTAGTTGGGGACTTCACCAATATTAAGTGGTGTACCAATAGCTGTTGGTGTGAAGACAAAGTACTTTGTTCAACAGCTGTCAGCAATCCAGACTATCAGGGTGATAAACAGAAAAAATATTTATGTTGTCAATATAGAAAACGATCAGAAGAATTACTTAAGTTGTGAAACTGGAATGAGAAGTAGTTCTTTGAATGTTCAGCTTCTGATATGCTAGTCTTGATCAAATTTAACAGTCCACTTCCCCTACTCCTCCTTCGTGCCGCCCCCCAAAAACACTTAATAGGAGAATGCTGACTTCTTACACACAGACTGGAAAATTTATAAGCTATTTCTATTCTGTATTCCATCAATGCTGAAATCTCAACATCAGTAAGAATATGTAACTCTGAGTGTGGCATGGAATTTGAATTGGATCAGGTGCTTATTTGACTTGGAAATGGTTTCCTCTCTGTTTCTGTGCATCGTGTTTCAATTTTAGAAATGACTTGGTTCCAGTATTTCAGCAAAAATTAAGTGGAAAAGTCTAACAGATATGATGCAGGAATTAGTAGGATTTTGCTGTTGTGGGTCAGTACAGTTAGTTTAAAACAAGAAATCTCACTGTGGATAGGCTGGATTACTAAGTTTTTAAACTTTTGTAAGAGGAATATTGTCTTTTTATTTATTTTTAGTTTTTAAAACTTTATATAAGCATCCTCTACTTATGTGATTTTTTCCACACAGAAAGTGATTATTTCACCAGGTTCCCCAAAATCATGGTGCTTATTATTTTTCCTTTTTTAATTTGTTTAAACTACCTTCAAACTTGCTCCAGGCATCTTTGCTGGTTTAAGCACCCTCTAGCTAATTCAAGGATTCTTGCATAATTTAACTTCTTGCCTGGTACTTAGTCAACCAAAATGTTATTTCACTGACAGGCATATTATGTAATAATTAACCCATTAATATGGTTCAAAAATGCTGTCCTCTTCCCCTCCTTGTGCTGTGCCCCTCTTAAGGATTCTTCATCTCAATAAGTAAAGTTTATAGGATCTTGCAGACAGAACCAAATGTTCTCTGTTTTAGTGGATTAAATACTTTGTAGAGGTGACCTATTAAGTATCTCTTGTGACTTATAAACTGCTTTTCATTTGAGAATGCATTTAATCCACAGGGAATGTAAACTTGGAAATCATGAACTCAGGAGTTTGCCTGAGACTTTGAGCCACACAGGTTCAGTCTGACAGTGCTGGAATTTGGAAAATGACTGATACTGACACAGAAAGCTCCTGTATATGGAGAAACCTACCAACATAAACTAAGATGGAAAGATACATTTGCATAGAGACCATCTAGATTACATTCCACATCAGCATATGGATTAAAAATAGTCCCTGGGGGTGCTCTTGTCTAAACAGATTAGTTTGGCCTTGTTTTGGGGAAGTAAGCCCTTCCTAACGTTTTGAGAAGAATGGAAGCAGTTCACACCTTTACCAGAGGCAATACTCGGTCCCCAGCAGATTTCACTGGGTATACTGGGTTCTTAACTTGAAAATCTGCCAGTCATGTTAACACCACCTTGTGGGTCATGATTGTGCAAGTCTTTATTAAGACTGAATAAGAAAACAAACTGGGGAAGGAAGGGTTGTGGGCAGGAGGAAAAGCACTGACTACCTCATAGGCATGCACCAATTCCCATGTTCTTACTCATTGGCTGAACTTTAGCCTTCTATGACCACTGTTAGGCTTCAGTTGTTGGTTGGGGTTTGTTTGTTTGGATGGGCTTGGGTTTTTCTTTTTATTGGTGAAAAATGTGGCAAGTCTAATGTTTCTGAATCCAAAAGAGCCCATTTTGTTGGGTCATTTATCCTTGAAATGAATTAAAGTTCAGTGTTTTGCTGCAGGCTGTGTTGTACTCTCCTCAAGATTTTTCCAGAAAGGCTGGATGTACATGTGGAGGTATTTCTTCCCCTCACTGATGGGTTGTTGATAAAAAGCTGGGGTCATATTGATAATAGTGTTACGTGCACTGATGTAACCTGTGCTGCTTTCACAATAGAAGTTATGAACTTGATGTCTATCTCTAAGTTAGGTTTTAGGAAAAGAAAAGAAACCTTGAGTGTAATTCTAAATCCAAGCTTGAGTTTTTCCTGTAGTCCTCTGTGACTAAGAGATGGGGTGCAATTCCTCTGAAATACATTGTAATTATGGTGTTCAGTGGTGCTGCATTAATGACTGGGGGGGAAAGTGGCAAAATATTTAGGATATCAGATTTCTTACAATAATGTGGACTGTTCTTGGTATAGGTTGATTCACTCATGGCCCTCTTACAGAATTTGTCTTTGACAGAACTTTTCCTACTCCTGTCAGCTTTGCCTCTGCCTAGCAGCTCCAGCAAGCTGCCAGCCAACTCCTTGTTTGCAGTGAAGCTGCTGTGTGCTGCTGTACTTCTGAAGCTTGTGGGTGCAGAGTGCAGCTTGGGGGGGAAAAAAAGGAAATTGGAATTTTAGACTGCTTTGGAAAATGGTTATGAAGCTTTGGCCCTTTTCTGAGGCTTTAGCAATTATTTTTGTGAAGAGTTTTCTAGAGCTAGAAGAAAAAATTGCTATGACAGCTGAAACACTGCTGTCCATGCTCGTTCTAATCAGGGGAGTACTGGCAGAGGCTTTTTCTGACCAGTTAAATCCTGAGACAGTGCAGTATTTTCAGTCAGCTATTTACCAATAAGACATGTTTCTGGTCATGGGATTAAAATAATTTGCTCATGAGTCTTTTTTCAGGTGTGTAAATGTGTAGGGGTCAGACTTGAAAACTCATGAGTTATTATTTCTGACCATCTTTTGGAAGAAGGCTTTTGGAAGTACTATTTACTTTTGCTGTGGGGAGCCCTAAGATGAAAGTCATAAAAAGCCAGAAGACGAAACTCTCCTCCCCATCCCTCCCTCCCTCCATTCCACCCCCCCCCCCCAAAAAGGGGTGGGGGGCTGTACCTGGAGAAGTAAAATATTCCAGACAGTGTGGGGAAAAGAAAACTTCTAAACTTGCAGTAGTTGTCCATGTCACATGCTTCACTTAATGTTTCCTTGCCTTCTACAAGACTACTGTAGAGTTTCTAGAGATAATTCACTGGAAAGCTGGTCTGTTTAAATACTTTTTGCATTCCTTAGTATGGAATAACTGTCTTCAGACACATGGAGAGCTGCTGCAGTGAAAATCTTTCTCACTACATTGGGGATTTAATCACCTGAGATACATGCTAAGAAGATAAAGCAGGCAGTCAGGTTGGAGACAAGCATTACATGCTTGTGTTCCTGAGGTAGCTAAATGTTATGGTACAGTTCTGCTTTCTAGCTTTAACTAGAAATTTTCTCAGGCAGCTGCAAAATGCTTTTGTACTGCTGTACATTCCACATGAAGATTTGATCTTGGAAAATGGATCATTCCGAAATGTGGAAAAAAAATGCTTTCTCACAAAACTCTTAGCTGTGTGTCTTACCATAAAAGTTTCTGCTGTCTCTAGTCCTTGATTCATGACTTCAGTGGAGGAATAAGTTGCAAGAGGGGAAAGGATTGAAGCCAGTGTATGAGCTCAATCTCACTTCAAGGCTAGTCTTTCCTTCTGCTGCTTTTCAAGGTCTGGGGCTGGGTTTCAAACATTCTTTAGTGGTAATTAGTCATTTCTATTGTTTAGCTCCTCCAAAACATGAATTTCCTTTCCATCATTCTTTTTTCCTGTTCAAAGAGAAGCGAGACTCTACTGCCAAGAAGCATTTCCTTTTTTTATCTTAGCAAGTTAGACTCCTTTCAGAGTCTCATACCATCCTAATGAATACCACTGATTTGAAAATGCTGTTGTGTGTATTAGTGTGCTGGAGTGGTGGGGCTCAGACCTTGGGTCTAGTTTTGTGGAGGAGTTTCTGAAATGTTCCCCCCTCTGCCTCACAGTTCCCAGAGGTCAGTACCAGTCTCAATACGGATTGCTTCTCTGTTGTCTTCAAATGTATATTTAAAAGGATGCAAGAGTCTGTAAGGTGTGACTTGGACAGTTTCACTTTCAGGTCACCAATGTCTTTTACGGTGTCTTTGCTTTTCTCAGCATCCTAAGAGCTGCCTGGGATGCTTTAAAAAAAAGGGGGGGAAGTAGCAGAGTGATATGCTGCTGTTAAATGTAAATTATGGGAGTTGACTCAATCCACTCCAGTTAAATTACAGTTCAAAGGGTAGGGTGGTAAACAGAAGATTATTGTGGGCAAAATACTTGTGTGTTTGTTTTCAACAGTGCATTTATTTCAGTGTGTTTCTTGCTGTTTTGAGGTGATGTGTTATCTAAACTGTGAAGCATTGGTATAGCATTCTCCAAACAGTAGCTGATATTCATTAGATGTCCAGAAAGAAAGACAAGGGTTAGGGCACAAAAGAGAAGTTTCTGTGGCAGGCAGGAGAAACTGAGAACTTGAAGAAAAGGAAAGAAAAAGTTTAAGCAATGAAAAGCAGTCTCTATGAAGGTCTTTCCTGGTTCTTTTAGCTTGCACCAGTTTTGACATGATCCTTTGCCAATGGGGAATAATAAATAATAAATGTAACTATAGTGAGGTTATGTGTGCCTTGAAAGTTAGACTTAAAGTTAGTTTCTCAGTAGCATGCTTTTCTAAAAACACAGGCAGCTCTTCAGGCAAAGAAGATGAATGCTTCAGTCGTGACCATCATGCCTTGCATGATGCTGGTATGTAGGATTTAGTATGGAAGAAGTGATGGAATGCTGCTTACCAGAGACATATTTCTCAGACTATTTCCCAGACTAGACCTGTTTAAGGACCTCTTGTTCAACTTGTTAATGCCTTAATCCTCTTCCCTACTTTAGATGCATGCTATGACAGGACTTGGGAATTCAGCAGCCCAGAGCAGTATGTGAATTTTTAGCAAGCAGAAACATTTGCTTTGCAGAAAGGAAGTGATTAAATGAATGACAGAAGAGAAAAGGAAAAAAGTTTGGAATTAATGTGAAGTCTCCCTTCCTGTGGCTTCCTTTTGGTATGAAAGCACAGTTAGAAGAATTAAAAAGGTATTATATCCGAGACTTAACTTTGATCTGAATAAATGCAGAACTACTTTATTATCTGGAACTTGCCTGAATGAGTTGGAGAGAGTGGGGAACTGCATGTAGATAGAAATTATTTGAAAGAGAAATGACTTTGAAGCTGTAGTTATGAGCCTGCTGGGAGCATTTGAACTGCTGTGAGGCTTGTGTGTAAAAGGTACTTAAGTGACCGTATAACAAGGCTCCGGTGACAACTGAGGATGACTAAAAAGTGCAGCCCTTTGATTTTTTTGCCCTTAGCTGATCATGCCAGCACAATGAGGTGGTGAAAATCAGAGCTAAAGAAAGATCAGTTTGGATGAAAGCTAGTAGTTTACTTGGGCTTCTTTTCAGCTGCATTGCTTCTAAAAACTCTAGAGTGTTAAGTACATACTTGATTTTTGTATTTTTAGATGTCCTGGAAATAGCTAGGGAATAGGATGTGCATACCAAGGTTTGAGGCATAGATTCCTATATTTGGGGTTTTCTGGCCCTGCTTGCAGAGAAATAAAGCTTTCACAAGTTAATGCATTTCAGTTTCTTTGTTCACATCATTCAGATTTGAGTGGTAGGCATAAAAAACCCAGTCTTCTGAAAAGGAAGCCTTAGAGCATGCAGGAAAATGTATACAGCCTGGAATAGTTCTTGAACTGTCCCAGGTCCCAAACCACTGGTATGTATAAGTTTATTTTTTGAATACTCCCCAGGACATGATGATCTTTGTGAGTAACAGAGGCTAGGTTATAAGTTTTGTACAAGATATCATTCCATTGTCAGTTGAAATATTGCTGATCTCTAAAGGTGCAAGAGGCTGTACTGGACCACTGTTTATCTGCATCAAGGAGAGCACTAGAAGGCTTTGTATCAAGTATCCAAAACTTGGAATTGAAGTGATATGCTGGATTCATCCCTTTAGCTCATGTGAATACTTTCATGAATTCCAAAGAATTTTGTTCTGCCTGTATTGACATGACTTCTGAGAATTTATTCAAAGTGGTAAACAATTATTCATCTAACAGGACCTTGAAATTCTGTTCATAAGAGTACTGTTCATAAAATCAGCTAGGAAAAGGAGTCAGTCTTTAGTCTGCAGGAAAAATCATGATAGACTTGGCACCGCTTCACAGAACGAAAATAAGCTCTTGCTACATGTTTGTTACTTCATTGATGGAAATCTTGTTTCTAAATAAACTTGTGTGAAAAGCAGGCTAGTAGAAGATGTGCAGGCTAAAACTGTATTTGCATTCTTCCTGTCTGAATGTAACTTTTTTGTATTCACACAGAGTAATGAAAAATAGACATCTTGTTTGAAGATTCCACGTGTTAGAAGTATACTCTGAACAAGTATTACAAAGGGATTTCTCTTCTCATTGGGACTTTAATGGCTACTGAGCTAATTTTTGAGCTGTGTGGCAGTGAAGATTCAGGTGCACCTACTTTTGGGCCATGTGCTTCCTGTGTACCTCCTTTTCTGGAAACTTAGGAGAGCTAGCAGATGTGGTACGAAGCCCTAAGCTGTCCTGGAAATCAGTGTGTGTAGTGGCACACTGTAACCAGTGTGTGTAGTGGCACACTGTAACCAGTGTGTGTAGTGGCACACTGTGACCAGTGTGTGTAGTGGCACACTGTGACCAGTGTGTGTAGTGGCACACTGTGACCAGTGTGTGTAGTGGCACACTGTGATCAGTGTGTGTAGTGGCACACTGTGATCAGTGTGTGTAGTGGCACACTGTGATCAGTGTGTGTAGTGGCACACTGTGATCAGTGTGTGTAGTGGCACACTGTAACCGGTGTGTGTAGTGGCACACTGTGATCAGTGTGTGTAGTGGCACACTGTAACCGGTGTGTGTAGTGGCACACTGTAACCGGTGTGTGTAGTGGCACACTGTAACCGGTGTGTGTAGTGGCACACTGTAACCGGTGTGTGTAGTGGCACACTGTAACCGGTGTGTGTAGTGGCACACTGTAACCGGTGTGTGTAGTGGCACACTGTAACCGGTGTGTGTAGTGGCACACTGTAACCGGTGTGTGTAGTGGCACACTGTAACCGGTGTGTGTAGTGGCACACTGTAACCAGTGTGTGTAGTGCCACGCTGTGCAGTGCAGCTGCGTGGACGTGTTCTGCCATGGGTAAGGGTCGACTCTGCTCTCCGTGCTGGCTGGGGCCCACCTTACGTGGGGTGGGCAGCGCTCGTGTGACAAGATCCTGCTGATCTGTCTTCCTTGAGAAGATCCAGTGCTGAAAAACCACACGGCAAAGCAGCAGAAATGCTCTAAAATAGTTTGCTAGAAAAGCAGCAGCATTGCCATCTGTGTGTCCATCCAGCCTGCTCTGGCCTGGCAGGAGCAGGGCTGAGAGTGCAGGTGCTGCCTCTGGGTGCCTGTCCTGCACCCAGGGGTGCAGGAGGAGTGCTGGTGTCAGAAACAGGGAGCAGCACAAACACTTGAAGGCTGTTAGGCTGGTCTGGATGAAGCTCTGGTCCTTGCCTTGCAGAGTTTCAAACAGCGAGTCTTGGACCATAGGTGTAGCTTTTGTTCTTGTCCTTACATGCGTTACTGCTGTGACTTCTAAAATACAAATTGTCCAGGCTGTATTCCGGCTTCTCAAAAACAGGATGTATTATTGTTCTCCAAATTCTCAGGATTTTTTGTGGTTTATTTTTTTCCCTTCTGTATGCATGGCCTTATCACAATGAGAGTGTCCCAAGCATTGCTGGAGAGGCATCTTGCTTTGAAAGAATTTTAATAGTTTCTCTTCAGGAACTTCTGCACTTCCTTTGACTTTCATTGATACAGTTGCTGTTTTGGATGATAGGTTAAGCTAAGGAAAAAAATTACTTCCTGAGGTTAGTGACTACTCTTCCTTTGTTATTTTTATGGAGAAGAGCCATGAGGTTCCCATGGAGGTTCCCAACTTCACAACTCAAATGGACTTTGTTGTTTATCAGTGCTTTTTTTTGTCAGCAGAATAGTTTGCCAGCTCATAATAGAAAGCAAGGAGTTTGTTCTACAGGGAGAAATATACCTTTGAGAATCTGCTGTGACACTTCCTGTAGATCATATACAGTACTGAATTGGTAAACAGCTCTTTCTGGATATTTTTTTTCTCCAAAAAACAGGAAAAACTTTAGATTAGCAGATACTCTGCATATTTCTATGAGTGGAAAGAATTTACTTGCCAACCTCAGCATATGTGTGTATATGCTGTTATTTGCTATTAGTTTTTAGGCTCGTGTTGAGCATCAGGCTACTGAATGACAGTTTTGTATTTGCTGTGACCTCTCATACTGGAGGACAGCCTCTGATAACACCAACAAGAAGAAACCCACCCTTCATAACTGGAAGATATTTTAAGTGTTTCTTGGCAGGATCTATAGTGGAAACTTGCTTGTTGCTGATAAATAAAATTGGAGTGAACTACTTAGACTGCACAATGTGAGTGCTGCTGTTGAATGTAAGGATATAAAGATTAAAAATTCCCAGTTTTTCTTTTTGTCATTAGTAGAAGTTAGTGGACTCAAAAAATAGTGCAACTATTTTGTAGGACTTAATTTTCCAAGCTTGTCTGTCTATAAAACATCTGGCATTCTGTAGCGAAGAATACCTGATGCTTAGTTTGGTTCCTTCAATCTTGCTTAAAAAAGCATGTGATAGGACAAGGAGGAATGGTTTAAAACTGAAAGAGAATAGGCTTAGATTCAATTTTGGGAAGAAATTCTTTACTGTTAGGGTGGTGAGGCACTGGAACAGATTGCCCAGAGAAATTGTGGATGCCCTGGAAGTGTTCAGTGCTGGGCTGGATGCAGCTTTGAGCAACCTGGTCTAGTGGAAGGTGTCCCTGTCCATGGCAGGAGGTTGGAACTGGATGGTCTTTGAAGGTCTCTTCAAATCCAGGCTCTTCTATTTTTCCACCTTGATCAGTCTTCTGAATTGGTGGGACGTTGCTGTATGTGCACCTGATCTAAGGAAACTGAGATATTGTAGGACTGGTAATAAATCCAATTCTGGGTTGACTGGATTTGTGTTTCTTTCTGGAGGAAAAAAAAAAAAAAAAAGGTAAATTGTATTGCCTGTGGGCTCCTAAAAGGAAGATGGGCAGTTGTAGAGCGGGAGCACCAGTTACACACATTTGACAGGACTCATTCAAAAGGAACAGTTATTTAAGCAGAAAGACTCATTCTGGCCCCACTATCCCTAGATCCTTGACAGCAAGGAGTGCAATGTGTCTGATCAATTCTCCAAGAATATGTACGATAATTCAGGGCTGCTGGAAAATTCATGTTTGGTCATATAACGGAATCAGAGGTGTGGCATTTTTTCTGTAATAAAAAGTTATCTCCGTGGAGTGAATTTCACATGAAGCATTTTTTAATCATCTCTTAAAATGCTCTCTTTCTGACTCAGTTTTGACTTCTGTAACAGCTGCAGATTCTGTACAATGTTCTCACTTCCATTACAAACATAACTTCAGCTATCTGCAGAAGTTATTTCTGTTAGAATAGCACTCATTTGTACTACAGCTGTGCGCTTTCTTGAGATGATACAGTTTTTCATACAGATGGAAGGAAGTAAACAATGCCAGTCGCTTTAGCAAAATGGGCAGTAGAATAGCTGAAAGATCTGGTATATGGCAAATCCCACTGTTTAGATTGATTGGTTGTTTTTTTTAATCTGTTGTCTTCTGTTTAGCACTGTGTTGAACTTGAAGTGAATCACACCCAACTCCAAAGCAGCTGAAATTTACATACTGCAGCTGAAATCCAATAGTGAGCGAGTTTGTTTGTCTGTTTTAGATGAAAACTGGGATGATGATCAGCTTCTTGGATTTGAACCGTGCAACGAAAACCTTATAACAGGCTGTAACATAATCAATGGGAAGTGCGACTGTGACACCATTCGGACCTGTAACAACCCGTTTGAGTTTCCAAGCCGGGATACTTGTCTGTCAGCCTTAAAAAGGATTGAAGGTAAGCACTTGTCTTCAGTAATTCAGAGTTCGTAATCTTGTCTGTGCAGTTGATGAAAAACTAGAGTACAGTGTGTATATTTAAGGATGACTTGTGTAGTTTCAGATACCTCTGGTCTTCTATGTGTCAGAAAACAGGTGGATGTTTTAGCAGAGGATAGTACCTTGCAAGCTTGGAATTCCAAACGCTTAAGTTTGAGATGGCAAAAAACATGGTTTATGTACTATGGTGTTGGCAGATTTTAAGACTAAATGGTTCTGTTTGTAGTTCGTGGTAGCTACCTTTGCTTATCTTCATGTGGAGAGCAGTGTGGAATACTCTGTAGATGTGTTAATGTGACTGAATCACAGTGGATTTCAAGAATAAAGGCATAGAAAAAAGAGTAGTTACTGATTATACTTACATCTTTTATTATATGAATGCATGAATTGCTATTTTCTTTAAGTTTACGTGACCTTACCTTACTGCTCATATTTTACAGTTCCTGTGTTCCTTTGATTAGATTTGTATTAGGCCCCATATGTTTATGCTTATGCATACATCCATATTTGTTTTTTTGGGTTTTTTTGGTGGTTTGTTTGTTTGTTTGTTTGTTGTTGGTTTTTGTTGTTTTTGTTGCTTATGGCTAAACTGGAAATGAGTTGGCTGAAATATATTCAGCTTGAATTAAATTTGCATGGTGTATTTCTGGATTGTTCTGAACAACAATTAAAGGAGTGATCTTGGACCATTTCTATGATGCTGTAATTACTGTTTATTCTCCAAAGTGTTCAGGAACACGCAGAAGTTGTTTAGTGGTATGGACCTGCTTAATTAGACTACTTTAAACCAATGTTTAAAGTCACCTTGAAAAAGTTAATGTATTTATCTGGCTACTGACCATAAGTTAGGAGAATCTGACTTAAGCAAGTGTGATATGTTGTACTTCTTTTGTGTTACAAAAATTGATTCTGTGCTACAGACTTTAATGAAGGAGATGTTGTGAGAAACTGAAGAAACATACTCATACTCATGATCGTTGTTCATGATGTGCTTACTAAAGGCATACAAGTGCTTGGTCTGGGATTTTTGTGGTTTTTTTCCTTTTGTAACTCTAATAAGAGCAGAGGCAGAACCTTTGGTCTTTGTTGATGTGGTAGTGAGCCAATAGCATGTATGGGTTCTTCAGTCTTACCACTTCTCTTTTGACTTGTGAATATGTGACTAAGTCTGTGGTATTTCAGCAGGACTCCACTGGCATGGCAGTTCATTGTGTGTTTAACTCACTATGAAAATCTGCTGTGGGTTGTCTTTTTGTACTTTGCAGCCTTGGAAGAAATGGACTTAGCGTGTGGAACGGCATAGCTGAGGCAGGTTGATTCTGAGTCACTTGCTTTCAGCGATCTAGTTTTTTCAGCTAAATTTTCATTTTAAAGCACCAGCATTTTATAATTAGCCATGAGGTAACAATATTGTACATGTAAACTGTCTGGTATAAGAGCTGTGGTGCAGTCATTTTTCCAGAGGTGTAATTTTCTTTCTTTTTTCCCCTCGGTTTTATTTCTTTGTGGAGTGAGGGGAGTATTCGTCCAAAGCCTCAGACTGTGGGGCACCAGTAGAAGTGTTTAGGGCCTGTTGACTTTTAATTTTTCACAGTTGGAAAGGATGGCTGATGCAAGTGTTGAAGCAACAACGGTACCTTTAAATAACAGAAGTCTGGCAGTTACAACTTGAGTGTTATAACAGTCCAACTTTTACTCATAAGAATGTGAATTTGCATTTCCATCCTCAGACAATCAAACTGTACCACTGAGGGATGTTGGAAGGTAAATCCCTTTGTATTTCCTAACAGACAGGCAGAAGTCATAATGTAATTTTGGTTTCTGCATTTTACAGATTTAGTCTGTTAAATTTGCCTAGCGAGTTTTGCACTGTAGATGCTCACTCCTTCTTTCTCTGACTAGGATTGGTAATTGAATGCTAACTGCTAATGGAGCTTGTTTCTTTAAATGTGTTAGTTCTTGTTTTGGTAATTAAAACCAAAGTAATGCTTCATGCTGTACCTAAGCTAACGGAAAAGAAGAATAACTTTTTTCCACTGGTGCTTGCCACGTCCCTGTTTGCTAAGCAAGCCAAGTCTCTTAGGTAAAATGGAATAGACACTTTGGTGTGTTCGAGCCAGTATTTGCTGCTTGAATATTTCAGGTTTTCAGATTTTAATAGTCTGAAAATGG